>NC_135235.1:547509464-548800087 GCF_051348905.1 Ranitomeya variabilis | reverse complement strand
CCTCCTATACTCCACTAACCTCCCTATATCTCCTCCTATTACTCCCTATAACATCCCTGTATCTCCTCCTATTACTCCATAAAATCTCCTTATATCCCTTTCTATTACTCCATATAACCTCCCTATATCTCCTCCTATTACTCCATATAACCTCCCTATATCTTCCTCCTATTACTCTATATAACCTCCCTATATCTCCTCCATACTCCATATAACCTCCTCTATATCTCCTCCTATTACTCCATATAACCTCCCTATATCTCCTCCTATTACTCCATATAACCTCCCTATATCTCCTCCTATTACTCCATATAACCTCCCTATATCTCCTCCTATTACTCCATATAACCTCCCTATATCTCCTCCTATTACTCCATATAACCTCCCTATATCTCCTCCTATTACTCCATATAACATCCCTGTATCTCCTCCTATTACTCCATAAAATCTCCTTATATCCCTTTCTATTACTCCATATAACCTCCCTATATCTCCTCCTATTACTCCATATAACCTCCCTATATCTCCTCCTATTACTCCATATAACCTCCCTATATCTCCTCCTATTACTCCATAAAACCTCCCCTATATCTCCTCCTATTACTCCATATAACCTCCCTATATCTCCTCCTATTACTCCATATAACCTCCCTATATCTCCTCCTATTACTCCATATAACCTCCCTATACCTCCTCCTATTACTCCATATAACCTCCCTATATCTCCTCCCATTACTCCATATAACCTCCCTATATCTCCTCCTATTACTCCATATAACCTCCCTATATCTCCTCCTATTACTCCATATAACCTCCCTATATCTCCTCCTATTACTCCATATAACCTCCCTATATCTCCTCCTATTACTCCATATAACCTCCCTATATCTCCTCCTATTACTCCATATAACCTCCCTATATCTCCTCCTATTACTCATATAACATCCCTGTATCTCCTCCTATTACTCCATAAAATCTCCTTATATCCCTTTCTATTACTCCATATAACCTCCCTATATCTCCTCCTATTACTCCATATAACCTCCCTATATCTCCTCCTATTACTCCATATAACCTCCCTATATCTCCTCCTATTACTCCATATAACCTCCCCTATATCTCCTCCTATTACTCCATATAACCTCCCTATATCTCCTCCTATTACTCCATATAACATCCCTGTATCTCCTCCTATTACTCCATAAAATCTCCTTATATCCCTTTCTATTACTCCATATAACCTCCCTATATCTCCTCCTATTACTCCATATAACCTCCCTATATCTCCTCCTATTACTCCATATAACCTCCTCTATATCTCCTCCTATTACTCCATATAACCTCCCTATATCTCCTCCTATTACTCCATATAACCTCCCTATATCTCCTCCTATTACTCCATATAACATCCCTGTATCTCCTCCTATTACTCCATAAAATCTCCTTATATCCCTTTCTATTACTCCATATAACCTCCCTATATCTCCTCCTATTACTCCATATAACCTCCCTATATCTCCTCCTATTACTCCATATAACCTCCCTATATCTCCTCCTATTACTCCATATAACCTCCCTATATCTCCTCCTATTACTCCATATAACCTCCCTATATCTCCTCCTATTACTCCATATAACCTCCTCGATATCTCCTCCTATTACTCCATATAACCTCCCTATATCTCCTCCTATTACTCCATATAACCTCCCTATACCTCCTCCTATTACTCCATATAACCTCCCTATATCTCCTCCCATTACTCCATATAACCTCCCTATATCTCCTCCTATTACACCATATAACCTCCCTATATCTCCTCCTATTACTCCATATAACCTCCCTATATCTCCTCCTATTACTCCTTATAACTTCCCTATATCTCCTATTTCTTCATATAACCTCCCTATATCTCCTCCTATTACTCCGTATAACCTCCCTATATCTCGTCCTATTACTCCGTATAACCTCCCTATATCTCCTCCTATTACTCCGTATAACTTCCCTATATCTCCTCCTATTACTCCGTATAACCTCCCTATATCTCCTCCTATTACTCCATATAACCTCCCCTATATCTCCTCCTATTACTCCATATAACCTCCCTATATCTCCTCCTATTACTCCATATAACCTCCTCTATATCTCCTCCTATTACTCCATATAACCTCCCTATACCTCCTCCTATTACTCCATATAACCTCCCTATATCTCCTCCCATTACTCCATATAACCTCCCTATATCTCCTCCCATTACACCATATAACCTCCATATATCTCCTCCTATTACTCCATACCACCTCCTTATATCTCCTCCTATTACTCCATACAACCTCCCTATATCTCCTCCTATTACTCCATATAACCTCCCTATATCTCCTCCTATTACTCCATATAACCTCCCTATATCTCCTC
Organism: Ranitomeya variabilis; assembly: GCF_051348905.1. NCBI lineage: Eukaryota > Metazoa > Chordata > Amphibia > Anura > Dendrobatidae > Ranitomeya > Ranitomeya variabilis. The sequence continues at coordinate 548,797,674 of NC_135235.1, read as the reverse complement.
CTATTACTCCATATAACCTCCCTATATCTCCTCCTATTACTCCTTATAACTTCCCTATATCTCCTATTACTTCATATAACCTCCCTATATCTCCTCCTATTACTCCGTATAACCTCCCTATATCTCGTCCTATTACTCCGTATAACCTCCCTATATCTCCTCCTATTGCTCCATATAACCTCCCTATATCTCCTCCTATTACTCCATATAACCTCCCCTATATCTCCTCCTATTACTCCATATAACCTCCCTATACCTCCTTCTATTACTCCATATATCCTCCCCTATATCTCCTCCTATTACTCCATATAACCTCCCTATGTCTCCTCCTATTACTCCATCTCTATAACATTATACTTTTGCACATTATGGCTGGATATACAGTTGTGCTCAAAAGTTTACATACCGTGGCAGAGTTTTTGCTTTCTTTGCCTTTTTTCAGAGAATATGAATGATAACATGGAAACTTTTTCCCCACTCATGGTTAGTGGTTGGGTGAAGTCATTTATTGTCAAACTACTGTGGTTTCTCTTTTTAAACCATAATGACAACCCAAAACATCAAAATTACCCTGATCAAAGGTTCACATATCCTGGTGATTTTGGCCTGATAACATGCACCAAAGTTGACACAAATGGGTTTGAATGGCTACTGAAGGTAACATCCTCACCTGTGACCTGTTTGCGTGTAATCTGTGTGTGTGCATAAAATCTGATTGAGTTTCTGGGATCCAGCCACTGACATTTCTGGATTGTGAGTCGTGGGGAAAGCAAATGAATTGTCAACAGATCTATGGGAAAAGGTAGTTGAACTGTATAAAACAGGAAAGGGATACAAAAGGATATCCAAGGAATTGATAATGCCAGTCAGCCGCATTCAAACTGTGGTTAACAAATGGATTATCAGGGGCTCTGAAAAACAAAACCACGGTCAGGTAGACCAGCAAAAATGTCATCCACAACTGCCCGGAAAATTGCTTGGGATGCAAAGAAAAACCCACAAATAACATCAGCTGAAATACAGGACTCTCTGAAAACTAGCATTGTGGCTGTTTCAAGATGCACTATAAGGAGACACTTGAAGAAAAATGGGCTGCATGGTTGAGTCTCCAGAAGAAAGCCATTACAGCGCAAATGCCACAAAGTATCTCGCCTACAATACGTAAAACAGCACAGGGCAAAGCCTCCAAACATCTGGAACAGGGTAATTTGGAGTGATGAGACCAAAATTGCACTTTTTGGCCACAACCATAAATGTTACATTTGGAGAGAGGTCAACAAGGCCTATGATGAAAGGAACACCGTTCCTACTGTAAAGCATGGAAGTGGATAGCTGATGTTTTGGGGATGTGTGAGCTACAAAGGCACAGGAAACGTGGTCAAAGTGGAAGGAACGATGAATACAGCATGTTATAAGCAAATGCTAGAGGCAAATTTGCACTCATCAGCCCGGAAGCTGCGCATGGGAAGTACTTGGACGTTCCAACATGGCAATGATCCAAAACACAAGGCAAGTCGACCTATCATTGGCTACAGCAGAACAAAATGAAGATACTGGAGTGGCCATCTCAGTCTCCTGACCTCAATATCATTGAGCCACTCTGGGGAGATCTCAAGCACACAGTTCAAGAAAGACAGGCCATGAATTTACAGGAACTGGAGGCTTTTTGCCAAGAAGAGTGGGCAGCTTTACCATCTGAGAAAATAAAGAACCTCGTCCACAACTACAACAAAAGACTTCAAGCTGTCATTGATGTTGGAAGGGGCAATATACGGAATTAAGAAATGGGGTATGTAAACTTTTGATCAGGGTCATTTGGATATTTTGGGTTGTCATTATGATTTAAACAGAAAAACACAGTAGTATGACAATAACCATGAGTGGAGAAAAAGTTTTAGTGTCATCATTCATATTCTCTGAAAAAACGCCAAGAAAGCAAAAATTCTGCCGGGGTATGTAAACTTTTGAGCACAACTGTAAATATCTTATCTGAAGATGAATGTTATTTTTGCCGTTAGCTAGGTAGCTGTGATATCTGAAAAATACATAAATTAAATGATCATAAGACAGCAATTAACTAATGAGACAAGGAAAATAGAAAGTAAATGTGCCAAATATGATGATAAATATGATCACCGCTATATGTATAAAAACAATGATTGGTTCAGACAACAGAGGACTGATTCAATGGTCATAATTTCATTTTTGGTGGGACAGCAGCTTAGAATGATCTGTGACAATGCAAGTTTTCTTCAGGGAAATTGTAAATTTCATGATATATAATGTGTTATAGACAGCAGAGTTGCTTCTTTCACTAGAGGCCAGATCCTACATGGATCACTTACCAAACACGTCACCAAAGAAAATATGTGCATTGGGAATACATGGAATACTGAGAGTTTGGGTCTAAAGCTGGCAGAATCATGAATACAGCTCTGGAGTATTACAGAAACTGTAACTCAAGATTAGTACGACATAAGTAATAAAATGCATTTACTTTTTTTTTGTTAGAGGATTGAAAGTGAAAATCTTTCCTAACAAATTGTTTATTTTGTTGAGAAGGAAATAATTTATCAATGGCCAATGGAAAGTGAAATCATCAACCATTTGAGGGCTGGGGTCAAAGTATAAAATTTAAATCATAGGGAGATCGTCATGGAAGCTCAGTAAGGTGAATAGTCTCCATGTGCCCTAATGCCCTCCTGACAACGTCTGGGAATACTCCGCTGGGAGACGCTGGTGGATGGAGTCCTATGAGATCTCCTACCACACTTGGATTAGTGGGCTCCAAGACATTATGTAGCGCTACTTGGTGGGTTCTGGGGTCTCTGGTGAATGCCAATCAAAGTGCTGGTGTTGGGCTGTGAACACGTTGCACAATGGGCATGGACCCTCATTGAGTCTATTTCTGACAGTTTGATCATGTACGTCAATAGAATGTTGGATGTCATTTTCCTTTTTGCAAAAATGAACATATACTTGCCCTGTTCTAACCAAGTAACTGACCGTGGTATTTGCTGTATGCTCCATTGTTCTTTTAGGTAAGTTAATAAAATGTCAGATTTTTGTTACATGGACCCCTTGAGTACTGCCTTCACTTTTGCATTTTGAGGACATTCTGGACCAGGTCTGATGCTCATGTGCCAATTGTAGACACTTTTGGCAGCAGACAGGGACAGCACAAACTCTATGACTGGTCTGTGACTCTGCAGTCCCAAAAGCAGCAAGCAGCGTTCCAGTAGTTTGACACCTTATCACATATAGCAGTAACTTTTTGAGCAATTTGCATGGTAGTGGATCACCCCAGGCGCAGGGCAATGGGGTACTCGGCACCGGGTCCCTCGGTCTCGGTTCTGGGGATGTCACTGTGGCCCGACCCGGTCCGTGGCCCTGCTGAGGGTCGCGCAATTAAAGGTGTAAGTTTGTCTGGTGTTCGTGACGCCACCTGTGGTATTCGGTCAGGGTGACCGACGCTGCTTAGGGGTCCGCTGGGGTGATGGAATGGCAGCTAGATGGTATATCTTCCCACAGGTGAAGTATGTCCCCAGGGCTTCCCAAGATGTGCGGATGGTGATAGTGGACGTTGTAAGGCGCGATGAATAACAAGGACACAAAGGTTGCAGTCTCTTTACCTTTTACTGAAGACTTCAGCGTCCGCAGTCCAGAGTACTGCTCACAGGGCTGGCTGAGTCCGGCCGGTCCGAAGGCACATCCAGAGTCCCCTTAGCCAGGCGGAAATCAGTAGCCTTCCTACTAGCGCCTGTGTGTTGTAGTACCTCCCTGCTGAGCACCGTGGGAAAGTCCTCACAACCTTTGTAGATGTTTCTGATGTTCTCTCTCTCTGTCCCCCAGATGATATGGATAGGACAACCCGTATGACGGGGTAGGCCTGGAGTTAATTTATAGGGACCTTAGAGACGCCCCTCTCCCACAATTGCCTCCGTGTCTTCTTAGGTATTTAGGTTGGGCAGCCAACTTGGAATTGACTGTCCTGCCGTTGTCTGGAGTAATGCGTAGAGTCAGTACTCCCTCGGTGTTCCGGCCACCGGCTACGCGCCTCGGAAGGAGGCTGCCGATCTCGGGGCAGGACTCCTCCCGGTATTATCTCCTTGTGCTGTGACTTCGGTTCTCACTCTCCACAATATACTTCGCTTTGTGTCCTTTCTTAGGATGCTGCTGCAATAATGTGCAGGCACAGCTCCATAACGTTCCATCTCTTGCTAGGCCTCTATCAGGATCCCACCCCTGACAGGACCTTTCTGGGTCAAACCCAGGCTGCTTCTCCCACGATGTTATCTGGTCGAAGCCCAGTCTTCTCTCTCTAACTTCCTATCCAACTCACCAGTTTTACCCGTGTGTGAGGAGTGCCCTAGTAGATAGAAGCTTTGCTCCCCCTGGTGGACTGGAGTGTAAAGTGTAGTGTGTGACTGTGATACCTGGCAAGGTGAACTCCTTTAGTACCATCAGACGTAACATCACTCCCCCTGGTGGAAGAGCGACATTACTGCATTGACCAGGACTCTGGAGCGCTGCACTAGCTCTTAGGTGGGATCAGATCACATGAATGAACTTGCTTTCACTCCATATGTGCATTCGAGCACTGGGCGTCTAGGACTCTTTTGCTTGTACCTTGGTTGGTCCGGGTATCATTTACATCCTTACGCTTGCCCTTTTTACCAGTTTCCAACATATCAACGTCAATAATTATCTATTCTTTTGCTGCCTAATATATCACCCTGGACAAGACAATTACAGGTGCAAAAAAGGTTTTAATGCTATGGGTGACAATATAATAAAAACTTAAATGACAAAGAATCAATGTACAGCTAAGAGACAGGAACAGAGGCCATAAGACTATACAATGTCAGAGGAGAGGAACAACACCCAACACATAAGCTATTAATATAAAACAACACGGCTTGTACAACACAGACGAGGAGGAAAAACAGGGCATTACTATTTGTCGACTGTGGGTGAACCAGTAATAGTCACTGCCCAGAGCTAAATGCTGGATGTGAAGACAGGAGTCTTCTGTTCATGGGCATAAGAAATTTAGGGAGATAAGAGAGTACAAAAACATAGCTGTAATACCAAATCCAGCCCCCCAGCCATTGCCCTCATTAGATAATAATGGGTACAGTATCTACTGCAATGTGGGAGAATTAATGAGGAGGCGACTATGGAATGTGTGACCAGAAGGGGTTAAAGAAGGACGTAATCATGCACTACTGCCTAGATGCAATCAGTTCTGGCCCATTATCTGGAGACTATCAGGCATAGGAATGATACCAGTAATACATGGAGTGGTGCGGACCATGTGTAGGAGCTGCCTTTAATTTGTAAGCCTATCTTCCTAGAATTTCATACATGCTCCATTTCAGAGGTACCGAATCATCAAAGCAATACCACCCCAATTCTTGCACAAGTGGCTTTAAAAATTCATCAAATTATTTTGCAAAATTATTTTGGAAAAAAATTCAGACTTTGACATTTTCACACATTTCTCGCAGGATCTGCCAAAATCAGCGAGCTGGAGCATGACGCCACTGATTGTCTAATTCGTGGCGAGCTGCGGGGTGTTACTCCATTCTGGCATGGCATACTGGAGTTGCATGCTCCCGTTTCTTTGATTCATCACGACTGACGTTGTTCACGCCAGTATTCATGAGGGGGTGAGCTGGAGCGTTTGTCAATTTGAAGTAGGTTACGCCTGTGGTCATCCTTTAAGCCTGACCCAAGAGAAAAATTATTTTTCACAAGGATTGTCCCTAAACCTAACAATACATACTCCTGAATTTAGGGGTTTCAAACTACGGTATATTAATGGAAGGACCCATAAGACAAAATAGATTTGATACAGATTACTATTTTTATACAAAATCCCTTTAAAGGTAAGGTACCGCGTTTGTAGATCATTAATAAATCACTGTAATGTAGCATAACATGCTGCTATAACCAAGTTTTAAATGCATGTGAAACAGATTTCGTGTGTTATATGTGTTTAAAGAAGGAACTGGGGGCTGACATCTTGGTTTTGCAGCAGTAGCAGGGCACTAACAGTGTCATTTTACAGCACCCCATGGACATAGGAGATAATAGACCGGCGCTGACCCTATCTATAACATTGGAGAGGTGTTAGCAGTGAGCTGGGCACGCCTCTGTGGGCTGCACAACTCACTGCTGTAGGTGTGACTAGCAGCCATTTTATTATAGCCCAGTGCTCTCTGCCCAGCTCCACTTACTCTCTATCACAAGAGCTCCATTCACTCCATTAAGCTGCATTCCCAGCCTGCAGAGAGAGGTGACACCTGACACCTGTCTCAGCCATACAATGTATCTCTCCCCTCCCTCCACAATGCCTGGCCATTCACTGCAGACCTGGAGCTCCTTCTTATCTTACTGAGGGATGAGTCACAGACAGCTCTGCACAGACAATGCTGCTCCATACACACCACATAAACTATAAACTGCTGGTGATAGCAGATCACAGGGCAGTCACACACAAAATGGCTCTGCCCTGTGATGCTGCTCTTCATTCTGCCCCAGGGATATTAGACCACCCAAAAGGGGAGGGAAATGCTGATGTCAGCAGTTACTGCCCAGATTTTCCAGCTAACAGTAAAGCTGGTAAGTCTCACTATAGCTGCTTGAGGTCTAAAACGGAAAATGCTCCCCCTAGTGGTCAATATATATATTTGTAAGAAAATATATAATATTTTTCATATAGAAATGTTTGCAAACAGTGCAAACATTGCATTAGTACATTTTATTTACTATTTTAAGCTTAATTTCACAAAAAAAACAAACTACAAGAAAACTGGTGGCACCTTCCCTTTAAAAGGTAAAAGTACGACAACGTTCAGGAAGGGGATGTTGGCCGAGATGAGAGAGTTGCAGAGGAGTCTTTACAGCTGGCAATTTGGGAACAAGCTTTAATGTATAATGGGATGATTCAGTGTAGAGCCATCACTCAGGCCTACAGGGAAGGTGGGCACATCTTGGAAGAGGACCACCACAAACTATCAACAAAGACACCAAATGATCTCTTAATACTTGTAGCCAAAAATGGCAGACAATGTAGGAGTGAGTAAAGGTCAGGAATGTTATGTTTGTACTATTCACACAATTATTTGTATTGACTTACAAGACAACGCTCAGCACAGAGTTCTAGAGGAATGCCAACGGGCTGTGCCAGAGAGCCACACCTGGGTATTATGCCTTGGAAAGCACGCCATTATAGCCCTCATGTTTTTTTGTGGCATTTCAATTTGGATGATTCCACAAATATCTGCAGTGCTGAACAATCCGCAAACATTTAGAGCCAAAATAAGTATTAGGCATTTTGGTTTTAAAGAAGGTCTGTGTGAAAGAAATAGTTAAATTCCTTTTTGGGTTTGAAATTCAGTTTGAGGACGCGTTCACACGGCCGAGTGCTATGTGAGGTTTCATTGGATAGCACTTGGCCCAATGTTATACTATGGGGCAGCTCAGATCAGATAGTATTTTCTCATCCAGAATTGGCATGAGAAAACAATCTCAGCGTGCTGCGGGTGACTCCGCAAATTGTATCATGCGCACCCATACAAATCTATAGGTGTGTTTGAAACATTAGACTGCACTTAGATGTCATTCTGTTGAGTGAGGATCTGGAGTGACCCTTCACGGTTGACTTAGTGATTTTCAAATTGATCCACAGAGCATTGCCAGCAACTGAAAATGACTAGACTGAGACGTGTGTCTGTTTGGGGGGGGGGGGGAAATCGAGCAGATCTCTAAGCCCCGTTTATTGTGTTGCACTTTTCATAATCTTAGAAGTTGTACTTCAACCCATGGGCGGACATACCGCCGGTTCAACCGGTGCGGCTGCACTAGGGCCCGGAGGCTCTGGGGGGCCCCTGCAGGTCGGCTAATATAGAGGGCAATCTGGCCAGTCTATCCGGCCCCGAGGCTCCGGGGGCCCCCTGGCCAGATTGCCCTCATGTGCGGCAGGCAGGGAGCAATCCCTGCAGCTCCGCTGCCTGCAAGAGGAAATGGCAACGGATCTGCAGGGAATGAATCCATCCTGCTTCCTTTCTCACACAGACAGCAGCGGCTGAATGACATCATCATTCCGCGCTGCGGCTGGGCGAGACAGGAAGCTGCCGGCGTGCGGCTTCAGGATAGGATCCGTGCGTAGAGGTGAGACATCTCCTGTCTTCTTCACAGCGGCTCCTCCTGTCTGGTGCTTGTTGTTAGATCTCCTACCTTCTCCCTGCACACACTTCCAGCCTGTGCAGAACGGCGTCTGCACACTCATGGCTGGGAGGAAGCTGCAGCTGTGTGCAGGACCTCAATCACCCCCTGAACAGGAGGTAAAGAACGGTCTGAATGTGACGGATTGTTTGCAGCGTAAAGAGGGGAGGCAGGGGCTGCAGTCAGAGACTAGAAGCAGTGATTTACTGACTATGACCCCCGGAGCTTTGTGTTCTCTGGTCAGTGCAGGATTCTCATCCACACACAGCAGGGACCAGAGAGCTCAGAGCTGGGGAACACAGTCACTAAATCACTGGGTCTATTCTCTGAGGGGACTCCAGTCATCACTGCAGTATCAGATCCAGGCTGGGACTGAGCCCATCCCCCAGTGAAGACTTTTTCACATATACTGTATCTGTTGCATTAAACACACAGGTACAATACATAGACACATATAAGGGTATGTTTCCACGGTCAGTAAACTCTGCGGATTGGACGCTGTGTACATCCGCAGCATCCAATCCGCAGCAGCCGGATGTTACAGCATAGTGCATGGGATTTCAAGGAATCCAATGTCCACTGTGTATGCAGCGGCACCCGCAGCTTCCCTGCGGAGACGGACATGCGGCGCATCTTTCTAAATCGTAGCATGTCTATTTACAGAGACTGAGCGTCTCCGCAAGATAAATATCACAGTCCAATGTATAGGATGCGGTGATTCCGCATGTGTTCAATGAACACATGCGGAATCATCACTCGTACAAATGCCGGCAGCGCTTTGGACCGAGCGGACATGTGCTGCATCCAAAGCGCTGCCGATTCCTGACCGTGGAACCATACCCTTATACATTAATGTATAGTATGTCACATATGCAGTAGACACAGGTGTTTATTATACATGGGCATATTCTACAGTATATGTATGCATTTTATATAGGTATGTACTATGAGTGCACTTCATATATATAGTTATACACTGATGCATTGATATACTGCAGGCAGCTACATCATTTTTGCCTACTACTAGTTTTGAAAAATCTCCCCAGACTGTATAAGCCCTTAACGAAATATGACATACTGCATACATCATATGTTGTCTTCCTGCCTTCATGCAGGCTCGCAAGCTGATCCCGCATATTTCCTGACAAATGATGGCAGTGATATTCAGCCATCATCTGTCACTAACAGCCACTGTTCACCTGTTAAACACCGCTGTGGATCTGTGACAGCAGCATTTACAGCATGTCGGCAGGGGAGAGTGTTGATCAATGCATCCATTGGCACTCTTGTGACATGATGGTGGGGAGCTGATGGGTTGCCATGATGGCCATAGGCCTGTTGACAGCCTGTGCCTGCCATGACAAGTTCCTGTGAAAACCAGCCTGCAGCTGACTTTCATAGGAGATTGTGATTTTTACACTATTCAGCAATACTGTGGCACTGCTAAATATAGCACAAGTAATCGGATTATTGAAGGTTCAAGCCCCCTAACGGGACTAACAATACAGAGAAAAGTAAAAGAAAAATGCTTTGAAAAATATGAAAAAAAGTTCAAGTTACCCGCCTTCAAGTTAGGAAGTAAAAAAAAAAATACACATCTTTGGTATCACTACATCAGTAATGGCGTGTCGTGGTCATAGTGTGGTGGTAATTCTACCTTGTATGTGGTATTATTCGGTCACAATATGATGATAATATGGTCTGGTCACAGTGTGGCAGTATTTGTCCCTGGTATGTGATATTATTCGGTCACTCTGTGGTGGTTAAATGTGATCTGGTCACGATGTGGCAGTGTTTGTCTCCTGTATGTGATATTCGGTCATTATATGGTGGTAACATGTGGTTTAGTCATGGTGTGGCGGTATGTGTCCCCTGTATGTGATATTATTCGGTCACTATGTGGTGGTAATTTGTGGTCTGGTCACGGTGTGGCGGTATTTGTTGCTTTTATTTGGAATTATTTGTCTTGGTATAGGGGACTGTGTTTTGTATTGAGGTCACTTGTTCTCAATGATATCAATAAGAGGAAGATTATTGATTTCCAATACAGTCGAAATACTTGGAGGTTTTACCCCTCCCTGTCCTGTGACTATTACACAGTAGAAAAGATGCACTTACATTTGTTCTGTGAAAACAAGTAATCACCTATCCTAAGGCCACATTCATACGTTCAGTATGTGGTCAGTATTATACATTAGTATTTGTAAGCCAAAACCAGGAGCGGCGATAAATGCGGAAGTGGTGACGTGTTTCTATTATACTTCTCCTCTGATTGTTCCACTCCTGACTTTGCCAAAACAAAAGCTGCAGGCTATGTATGTAATCTGGTGTTTGATGGGAACTGTTAATGTGTGATTGGTGAGGACGTGGTGCAGAAGTGGAGTTTTTCCAAGAGTGGGCAATGAGACTGTGGAAGGTTCGAGGTGTGGAGGCAGAGCTGGGGTGAAGCCTTAGCGGAGTCTCAAGGGGCCCGAAAATTTTGACAGCATGGGGCCCGAAAATTTTGACAGCATGGGGCCCTGAAATTCCTAGTGGCAGCCCTGGGTGGAGGAGAGGGCAATGATGGGGGTGATGAGGCAGAAGGCAATGATTGGGTTGATGGAGAGGGCAATGATGGGGCAGAAGGCAATGATTGGGTTGACGGAGTGGGCAATTATGGGGGTGATGGGGCAGAAGGCAATGATTGGGTTGACGGAGAGGGCAATGATAGGGGTAGTGGGGGAGAAAGCAATTATGGGGGTGGTAGAAAGGGCAATAATGGGATGGTGGGGAGAAGAAAATGATGGAGGTCCTGGAATGTTTAATGATGGGGTGGTGGGGAGGAGGAAATGATGGAGGTCGTGGAATGGGTAATGACAGGGTGGTGGGGAGAAGGCAATGATGGTGGCAGTGGAAAAGACAATGATGGGGTGGTGGGGAGGAGGCAATGATGGAGGTGGTGAAGAGGGCAATTAAGGAGGTGGGGAAGAGGGCAATAATGGCATGCGGGGGGAGGAGGACAATGAGGGATGTGGGGGATTGGGGTGAGAGGAAGGGGGATTGGGATGGGAGGAAGGGGGATTTATAATGGATTTAGGAACAGAGGGAGGTGGAGGAAGACGTTATTATCGATAATTATTATGTCTAACACAGTCCCTTAGTATAAAGTGTACTCACTTATTATGTATAGCACAGTCCCTTAGTATATAGTGTACTCACTTAGCTTTAGCACAGTCCCTTAGTGTATAGTGTACTCATTATGTATAAAACCATCCTTAGTTACATAGTTTCCTCTTTTGTTATGTATATCACCGTCCCTTATTACGTACCATCCTCTCTAGCTATGTATGATGCCCTCCTTTATTATATAGCTTCCTCTGCTGTTATGTACAGTGCAGTCTCTTACATAGTGTATTCTTGATATTTTTGTTATTCCCAGCGCCTTCTTTTATTACATAGTCCCCTCTCTTGTTAGATATAAAATGACTACTGATGGAGGAGCCGGTGACCAGACTACCAGTCCATCAGCTCCTCCTTTAGAAAAGAAGCTTTCTTATGCTCCATCAGCCATCATTGCATTTTACAGCTAACAAGACAGGACGGTATGTAATAAAAACACAGGGCTCTATAAAATCCAATATGTAAGGGACGGTGCAGTACGTAATAGGAGAGGGCACTGTATAATAAGGGACGGCAATATACATAATAAAGGAGACTATTTAATATATATACATGTATGTGTGTGGAGATATATATATACACATACATATATATATATATATATATATATATATATATATATATATATATATATATATATATATATATATATATATATATATATATATATATATAGCTTTGTCGCCCTTTATAGGAGGGGGGGCCCAGACACATTTCCTGCACAGGGGCCCCAAACTGTCTGTGTCCGCCCCTGCTTCAACCAATCAAGATAAGAACACGCTCACAGTTCTTAACCTATAAGAATGCAGGAACAGCCTGTACGTCAAGGTCTTCGTAGAACAAGACACCCTCAATCTTATGCCTTGTTCAGGTTGAAACAATCAAGCTCTCATAACAACTATGAACTTTTACCTAGTAACAGAATTTATCTCAAAACAGCAAAATGGAATTGAAAAGCACAAAATCAAATCCCGCTTTAATTTTGATCTCAGTTTAACCCTTCACATTCCCCCCTAGATAAATTTTGTTAACTAATATGCAGCATCAGAGGTACTATCCCGAGCTATAAGCTCGAGGGTTATGGTCTTCACATGACTGGTGCCATGTTACTAGCCATGGCTGTTGCAGCGCACCCATCCCCCCTGTATGCTACAATTTACAGATAATTTTTGATGACGGTGGAGGAGGTCTTTTGAAGGGAGCCATGCGCTTGGCTTCAACATCTTCATCAGGTAACTTTGTGAAATCGGTGTAGAGAGGAGCAGGGGTGGCAACGCTTTTGGTATCATCATTAGCTGTCCTAGTACAGAATTTTCTAATACATACAGAAATACACCAAAGAACAAGTTTTAGTATTACATACATGACAAGGATAAAGACAGCGATGTTTAACAAACTTTGCAAGATTCCAGCTATCCAGCCCCCAAGTCCCTTAAACCAATTGGCTGTATTAAGAAAGAAGGTGTCTGCCCACCGACTGTCCTTATTACGGTCATTGTCTTTATCATATTGATCTTTGAGTCTTTGAATGTCCTCTAACTTTAACTTCATAGTGCTATTGGGATCTATATAATGACAGCAAGTGGGTCCAATAACCTGACACATAACACCCTGTGCTGCTGTTAAGTAATCCAGTACTAGAGTATGTTGATTAGTGACTATGATGAGTTGGTTTTGGACAGCAACAGTAGTATTAAGTATATCCAATATGTCCCAAATATGATCATCTAGAGAGTCTGTGGCCCTAACCAATTTATCCCACATTTGTGTAATCATAGGGTAAATGAAAATAGAACTGCCAATTTTATTGGCTATACCCATCTGTACTACATGTGGTCTCCCCAAAGGGAAAAAAACAAAACATTATATCTCCTTATTTGCTACTAGTCTGTTTGACCAGCTTGCAGTGCGATGCGTGGATCCACGTCGGTCTTCCTTCCAGTTTCACTGATGTAGGAGTAATAATGAGAACCTGATAGGGACCGTCTTAGGCCGGGGACACACTTAACGTATAAAAAAACGGTCTGTTTTTCACGGACGAGAATCGCACAAATGTTTCAAAAACAGTGATCCGTGTGCAGTGCGAGGATGCAATTTCCTCGCATCAAATGATCCGTGTGACATCCGTGTGACATCCGTATGGCATCCGTATGCCGAGATTTTCTCGCAAGCTTGCAAAACCGACATCTAATGGATTTATGTGCTCAAATGTTTGGGAAAACATATATACAGTATATATATATATATATATATATATATATATATATATATATATATATATATATGTCATTGAGACACATATATATATATTCTGTATTTATATTTCATTCAGCGCGATATCTGTGAAAAGCCGGTAATTCAATTGCCGGCTTTGCATTTCTCCTTCACAAACCCGACAGGATATGAGACATGGTTTTCATACAGTAAACCATCTCATATTCCCATTTTTTTTGCATATTCCACACTACTAATGTTAGTAGTGTGTATGTGCAAAATTTGGCCGCTGTAGCTGCTCAAATAAAGGGTTAAATGGCGGAAAAAATTGGCGTGGGCTCCCGCGCAATTTTCTCCGCCAGAGTGGTAAAGCCAGTGACTGAGGGCAGATATTAATAGCCAGGAGAGGGTCCATGGTTATTGGCCCCCCCGTGGCTAAAAACATCTGCCCCCAGCCACCCCAGAAAAGGCACATCTGGAAGATGCGCCTATTCTGGCACTTGGCCACTCTCTTCCCACTCCCTGTAGCGGTGGGATATGGGGTAATGAAGGGTTAATGCCACCTTGCTATTGTAAGGTGACATTAAGCCAGATTAATAATGGAGAGGCGTCAATTATGTCACCTATCCATTATTAATCCAATTGTTTGAAAGGGTTAAAAAACACACACACACATGATTAAAAAGTATTTTAATGAAATAAACACAGCGGTTGTTTTAATATTTTATTGCTCTCTCATTCCATTTTCAGACCCTCGCTTTGCAAAACAATAAACACACAATATACATACCCTCTCTGATGAACTGTCACGTCCCACGAAGTAATCCATCTGAAGGGGTTAACTAATATTACAGGCAGAGCTGCGATAATCCACTCGCTCGTGCCTGTAATCCCTGGGTGCTGAAAGGAAAGCAGTGATCTATACTTACATTCAGTCGCGGTGATGCGCCCCTGCTGGATGTTCTCATGAACTGCAGCCTGGGAACTTTTTCCCACGCTCCAGGTCATATGAGGACATCCACCAGGGGGCGCATCACCGCGACTGAATGTAAGTACACATCACTGCTTTCCTTTCAGCACCCGGGGATTACAGGCACGAGCGAGTGGATTATCGCAGCTCTGCCTGTAATATTAGTTAACCCCTTCAGATGGATTACCTCGTGGGACGTGATCTGACATCAGAAGGTATGTATGTTGTGTGTTTATTGTTTTGCCAAGCGAGGGTCTGAAAATGGAATGAGAGAGCAATAAAATATTAAAACAACCGCTGTGTTTATTTCATTAAAATACTTTTAAATCATGTGTGTGTGTTTTTTAACCCTTTCAAACAATTGGATTAATAATGGATAGGTGTCATAATTGACGCCTCTCCATTATTAATCTGGCTTAATGTCACCTTACAATAGCAAGGTGGCATTAACCCTTCATTACCCCATATCCCACCGCTACAGGGAGTGGGAAGAGAGTGGCCAAGTGCCAGAATTGGCGCATCTTCCAGATGTGCCTTTTCTGGGGTGGCTGGGGGCAGATGTTTTTAGCCATGGGGGGGCCAATAACCATGGACCCTCTCCTGGCTATTAATATCTGCCCTCAGTCACTGGCTTTACCATTCTGGCGGAGAAAATTGCGCGGGAGCCCACGCCAATTTTTTCCGCCATTTAACCCTTTATTTGAGCAGCTACAGCGGCCAAATTTTGCACATACACACTACTAACATTAGTAGTGTGGAATATGCAAAAAAAAAGGGGATATGAGATGGTTTACTGTATGAAAACCATGTCTCATATCCTGTCGGGTTTGTGAAGGAGAAATGCAAAGCCGGCAATTGAATTACCGGCTTTTCTATAGAACACCGCTGCGTATTTCTCGCAATGCACACGCATGGTCCGTGTGTAATCCGATTTTTTCTCGCACCCATAGACTTGCATTGGCGAGTCTCGGCGGAGATACGCTGACAATCGCAGCCTGCTGCGAGTTCCCTCGGATCCGAAATACGGTGGAGAAAATATCGGATGATGGGAGCTGCACCATAGATTAACATTGGGCCGAGTGCTATGCGATTTTTTATCGCATAGCACTCGTCCGTATTACGGTCTAGTGTGACCCCGGCCTTACAAGGGTTCTAGTCAGTGTTTTCTGACATGCCTTTTCACGACCACAAAATCACCAGGCTTCAAGTTGTGACAAGTGTCGGTTTCTGCTGAATGTGGAAGGGAAGAAGAAACTAGAGCATGGGTGTTAGCAAGATTTTTACTAAGCTGAATAACATATTGAACAGCACGGTCAGTTTCCTCTGACAACTGAGTCTGGAAATTTACAACTGGGGGCCTAGCACCAAATAATATCTCATATGGGGACAGGCCATGTTTTGCAATAGGGGTAGTACGAATGTGGTACTGTACAATGGGTAGGAGCTCTGGCCATGGAGCCGTAGTCTCCTGCATCATTTTGGTCAGTTGTCCCTTCAGTGTGCCGTTCAGCCTCTCAACTTTCCCACTGAATTGTGGATGGTACGGAGTATGGAGGGCTACAGAGGATCCAAGCATTGTCAGAACCTCCTGATACACATGAGAAGAAAAGGCCGGGTTTTGGTCACTTTCAACAACTTCTGGGACACATATCTGCATATGTCTTCCATCACCAGTTTCTTTGCTGTAGTTTTTGCAGTCATGTTGGTAACGGGGAATGCTTCCGGCCAACTGGAGAACATGTCGACAACCA
Source organism: Ranitomeya variabilis (assembly GCF_051348905.1). NCBI lineage: Eukaryota > Metazoa > Chordata > Amphibia > Anura > Dendrobatidae > Ranitomeya > Ranitomeya variabilis. The sequence goes on along the minus strand of NC_135235.1, from coordinate 548,781,348 downwards.
CCAGACAATATTCATACCTTCCAGACTTAGGCAATGTGATGTGGTTCACCTGGAGCCTTTGGAAAGGCTAGTCGGGCTTAGCAAGGTGCTTCGGGGGTACACGTTGACGTTGGCTGGGATTGCAGGTCTGACAGATATTACATGCACGGATGAGTGCTGTCAGGACTGTAGAAATACCTGGAGCCCAGTAGAATTTTTGTACCAGGGCTAGGGCCTGTTTTTTTCCTTGATGTGTGGGCCCATGTGGCAATAGCAGGGTACATCCGCTTAGGAAGACACAAGTTGGTCCTTTTTCCAGAGACCATTGTCCATAAGTGCTCCTTAGCAGCCTTCCACTGCTTCACTTCTTACTTTGGGGACATTCTCTGCATCGATATTAACCGATCTCGCGGGGTCCGACAGAAAACCTCAATCTGGCGTAGATCATCAGGTTCCTGTAGAGTCCGTGTTTCTTGTAACTGTTTACACTGAGAGCGTGTAGTCACCATAGCTGGTATAGTCAGTTCAACAGGTAGGAGAGCAGCAACTTTTGCTTGCATATCCGCAAAAGCGTTACCAACAGTCTGTGGACTGTTCCTAGGAACGTGCGCCTTGACCTTGATAATGGCCACCTGGGTAGATAATTTGATTGAGTCCATGAGGGTTTTAACAGCTTCAGCATTCTTCACTGAAGTCCCGGCGGTAGTAATAAACCCTCAATTGGCCTATAGGGCTCCAAAATCATGAGCAATACCAAATGCATACTGTGAGTCCGTGTATATATTTGCCCGCCTGTCTTTGGCCAGAACACATGCAGTAGACAGAGCCTGAAGTTCTTCTTCTTGTGCTGACTATGAGGGAGGGAGTGCAGCTGCGTGCACTACAGTGTCTTCCGTAGTAACAGCATATCTGGTGTGGAATCTGCCAAACTCATCAGCATATCTTGAACCATCCGTGTATAACACCAGATCAGGATTTGGAAGTGGATTTTCGCTGACATTTGATGGAGAAGCTGTCTCTTCAGTCAGGAGTTGGGAATGGTCATGTTGGAGGTAATCCTCATCACTGCCATCCTTCTTGGGGACCGGCAGTAAAGTAGCGGGGTTGATTGTAGTACAGAGATGCAACTTGACGTAGTCAGGCAAAAGGAGTGAACACTGCAGCCGCAAGTGTTGTTGTAGTCAAATGTCTTGGCTGTTGGAGTGTCAGTATTGCCGCAAAATCATGCGGGGCAAAAATGTGCGTCTCATGTCCAAGAATTGTGTCTGCAGTCTTGTCAAGCAACAAGTGAGTGGCATGAACTGCCCTCATGCAATTTGGTGATGCCTGGGCCATGGGGTCGAGGCGGGCCGAATAGTAGCCCACTGGCCTTGCCTATTGCCATGCGACTGTGTGAGTACCCCAGCTGCATGTCCTTCATTCTCAGACACATACAAATAGAGCGGTCGAGTATAGTCCGGGATGCCCAAGGCAGGGGCGGAAGCAATAAGCCACTTTAATTCAGAGAAGGCACGATAAAGGCTTTCCATACAAACCGGTGATCTTTCCTTATAGTTCATTATACCGTCTTTCATTGTAGAGAGGTTGCATTATGCGGGATGTGTCCGGTATCCACTGACGACAATAGGTACATAGTCCAAGAAAACGCTGGATTTCAGTCTCATCTTTCAGAAAAGGAAGGCAGCTCACGGATATTTTTCTTTCTTTTGGGAGGTGTATGACACCCTGAAGGAGACAGTGACCCAAAAATATCACTTGACCAAGGCAGAACTGAAGTTTCGAGGCCGAAACCCGACAGTTCAGATCTGCCAGATACTTGAAGAGGCTAACAGTGGCAGCAATGGCTTCCTGCTCGGTTTGTGAGCACAACAAAAGATCATCCACATACTGAAGCAGCATGACATAGGGGTGATCTAACTGCCAGGGTAAAATACACTTGCCCATATTTTTTGCAAACTGATTGGGACTGTTTTGGGCCCCTTGTGGCATAACTGTCCACTTCAATTGTCGTCCCTGATAAGTGAATGCAATCAGAAACTGGCACGGCAGGGCTGGGGAGTTAGATTCCCAGACATAGGGTTAAAAGGGATATTGCAGTAGGGAACTGAATTTGTGTACAGCGGGAGGGCAGGAGCTGGAGCCTGCTGCTGGGCAGGCCACTGATAAGGAACCAGCTGCGTCCTTGTAACTGGGGTGGGGGCTGAGGTTGGAGTAGGAATCGCTGCGGCTACTGGTGTAACCTTTGCCTTTCCTGCTGATGCAGAGCGGGCTAAATTCTTCTGAAAAGTTTTTAGTATTTTCAATGCATCAGCCGGAGTGGAAGTCTCGATGTCAGGTCTAACTGACATTATTGCCTCTTTCAATTCAGATTTAGGACCGGACATTAAAGCTGCCACAAAAAGGTGTGAATGGGCTTTATTATACAGTGAGAACCCCAAATCTTTAAACACTACCATAAGACGCCCAGTCTCTCCCTTGTCCTGTGTGACATCTGTGAGGGAGGTAGCTTGGTCCGCTAATCTATCTTGTGCCCAAACTTTGAAAGCATTGCAGAAATCAACACCACTCAATCACTTTCTCAATGCCTTCCTGCACCACAAAACATCCAGTCTTTGTCATAGTAGTAGACAGCTTTCCTTTTTCAATGTAACAATAACAGAAACAATCAGAACTCACTTCCTCTGTTGATCCTCAATTTGATTATATATATATATATACACTCACCGGCCACTTTATTAGGTACACCATGCTAGTAACGGGTTGGACCCCCTTTTGCCTTCAGAACTGCCTCAATTCTTCGTGGCATAGATTCAACAAGGTGCTGGAAGCATTCCTCAGAGATTTTGGTCCATATTGACATGATGGCATCACACAGTTGCCGCAGATTTGTCGGCTGCACATCCCAAAGATGCTCCATACAAGGCAGGATGGATCCATGCTTTCATGTTGTTTATGCCAAATTCTGACCCTACCATCCGAATGTCGCAGCAGAAATCGAGACTCATCAGACCAAGCAACGTTTTTCCAATCTTCTACTGTCCAATTTCGATGAGCTTGTACAAATTGTAGCCTCCGTTTCCTGTTCTTAGCTGAAAGGAGTGGTACCCGGTGTGGTCTTCTGCTGCTGTAGCCCATCTGCCTCAAAGTTCGACGCACTGTGCGTTCAGAGATGCTCTTAGGCCTACCTTGGTTGTAACGGGTGGCGATTTGAGTCACTGTTGCCTTTCTATCAGCTCGAACCAGTCTGCCCATTCTCCTCTGACCTCTGGCATCAACAAGGCATTTCCGCCCACAGAACTGCCGCTCACTGGATTTTTTTTCTTTTTCGGACCATTCTCTGTAAACCCTAGAGATGGTTGTGCGTGAAAATCCCAGTAGATCAGCAGTTTCTGAAATACTCAGACCAGCCCTTCTGGCACCAACAACCATGCCACGTTCAAAGGCACTCAAATCACCTTTCTTCCCCATACTGATGCTCGGTTTGAACTGCAGGAGATTGTCTTGACCATGTCTACATGCCTAAATGCACTGAGTTGCCGCCATGTGATTGGCTGATTAGAAATTAAGTGTTAACAAGAAGTTGGACAGGTGTACCTAATAAAGTGGCCGGTGAGTGTGTGTATATATATATATATATATATATATATATATATATATATATATATATATATATATATATATATATATATATATCTAAGGGTTTTTCTGTCTGTCTGTCCGGTTTATTCATTCGCTGATTGGTCGAGGCCGCCTGGGGACGGGCACAGTCGGAATCATCATTGTCCATATACTACGGGGACATGCATATTCTAGAATACCCGATGCGTTAGAATCGGGCCACAATCTAGTATATATATGTATCACTCAACTTGAAGCAGGTGAATCTTTCAATCACACTGATAACCAAACAGTCACTTACAAGTTTCCTTCTAAAAATAGGCACCATATTTTACTTTCAACTTCCAATATTTCTTTCTACTTCAATACAGTACTGTTGCTTTAAACAAAACACAGATCTCCCAGCGCGTACTACACCAAGGACAGAATATACATATACAGAAAATCTTGAGCGCAGCTACAGTACATGCCCCCTACCATCCGAGACTTCAGCGGAGATAAGAACTCACAGCATTCCTCAACACAGAAAGGAGAAAGCAATCGCCCAGCTGCTTAGACTGCCCCTCCCATCAGATTTTTAGAAATGTACTGTCTTTCACACAGAAACAGAATACAGCAGTTCTCAGACTTAAATAATTTCTACAAAACCTTCATCATGCAAATTCAAACTGTTTTTTTTCTTCCATGGAAACATGATTCTCCTTTAGAGCTAAATATCCTTACTTCAGTTGTGCACAGTACTGGAGCGGCCGTTCAGTCTGTCCCCCACTGGGACAACTCAAAATTCAACGCGGTACTCAGTGAAAGGAGGAGGGTGTCTCAGACTATCCCTCCAGACACCTCTAGAGAAATATACACATATACATACATATATATATATATATATATATATATATATATATATACACACACATACACATATATACATATATATATACACACATATACTCATACATATATATACATATACTCATACATATATATATATATATATATATATATATATATACATATACTCATATATATATATACACACACAGTTGTGGCCAAAAGTATTGACACCCCTGCAATTCTGTCAGATAATACTCCGTTTCTTCCTGAAAATGATTGCAAACACAAATTCTTTGGTATTATTGTCTTCATTTAATTTGTCTTATATGAAAAAACACAAAAGAGAATGAAGCAAAAACATTGATCATTTCGCACAAAACTCCAAAAATGGGCCAGACAAAAGTATTGGCACCCTCAGCCTAATACTTGGTTGCACAACCTTTAACCAAAATAACTGCGACCAACCGCTTCCGGTAACCATCAATGAGCTTCTTACAATGCTCTGCTGGAATTTTAGACCATTCTTCTTTGGCAAACTGCTCCAGGTCCCTGATATTTGAAGGGTGCCTTCTCCAAACTGCCATTTTTAGATCTCTCCAGAGGTGTTCTATGGGATTCAGGTCTGGACTCATTGCTGGCCACCTTAGAAGTCTCCAATGCTTTCTCTCAAACCATTTTCTAGTGCTTTTTGAAGTGTGTTTTGGGTCATTGTCCTGCTGGAAAACCCATGACCTCTGAGGGAGACCCAGCTTTCTCACACTGGGCCCTACATTATGCTGCAAAATTTGTTAGTAGACTTCAGACTTCATAATGCCATGCACACGGTCAAGCAGTCCAGTGCCAGAGGCAGCAAAGCAACCCCAAAACATAAGGGAACTTCTGCCATGTTTGACTGTAGGGACCGTGTTCTTTTCTTTGAATGCCTCTTTTTCTCCTGTAAACTCTATGTTGATGCCTTTGCCCAAAAAGCTCTAATTTTGTCTCATCTGACCAGAGAACATTCTTCCAAAAAGTTTTAGGCTTTTTCAGGTAAGTTTTGGCAAACTCCAGCCTGGCTTTTTTATGTCTCGAGGTAAGAAGTGGAGTCTTCCTGGGTCTCCTACCATACAGTCCCTTTTCATTCAGACGCCGACGGATAGTACGGGTTGACACTGTTGTACCCTCGGACTGCAGGGCAGCTTGAACTTGTTTGGATGTTAGTCGAGGTTCTTTATCCAACATCCGCACAATCTTGCGTTGAAATCTCTTGTCAATTTTTTTCTTTTCCGTCCGCATCTAGGGAGGGTAGCCACAGTGCCATGGGCTTTAAACTTCTTGATGATACTGCGCACGGTAGACAAAGGAACATTCAGGTCTTTGGAGATAGACTTGTAGCCTTGAGATTGCTCATGCTTCCTCACAATTTGGTTTCTCAAGTCCTCAGACAGTTCTTTGGTCTTCTTTCTTTTCTCCATGCTCAATGTGGTACACACACACAGGTTGAGTCAACTTTAATCCATGTCAACTGGCTGCAAGTGTGATTTAGTTATTGCCAACACCTGTTAGGTGCCACAGGTAAGTTACAGGTGCTGTTAATTACACAAATTAGAGAAGCATCACATGATTTTTCGAACAGTGCCAATACTTTTGTCCACCCTCTTTTTTATGTTTGGTGTGGAATTATATCCAATTTGGCTTTAGGACAATTCTTTTTGTGTTTTTTTCATTTAAGACAAATTAAATGAAGATAATACCAAAGAATTTGTGTTTGCAATCATTTTCAGGAAGAAACTGAGTATTATCTGACAGAATTGCAGGGGTGTCAATACTTTTGGCCACAACTGTATATATATGTATGTATATATATGTATGTATACACTGTGTTCCAAGTTATTATGCAAATTGGATTTAAGTGTCAAAACAATTTAATTGTTTTGTTTTTCAAATAAACTCATGGATGGCATTGTGTCTCAGGGCTCAATGGATCACTGAAATCAATCTTAAACACATGTGATAATTAGTTTTCCAGGTGATTCTAATTAAAGGAAAACTACTTAAAAATTATGTTCCACATTATTAAGCAGGCCGCAGTTTTCAAGTAACATGGGAAAGAAAAAGGATCTCTCTGCTGCCGAAAAGCATCAAATAGTGCAATGCCTTGGTCAAGGGATGAAAACATTAGATATTTCTTGAAAATTTAAGCGTGATCATCTTACTGTTAAGAGATTTGTGGCTGAATCTGAGCAGTCGTGTTCGTGCTGATAAAGGCATAATGAGGAAGGTTTCTGCCAGGCAAGTTCATCGGATAAAGAGAGCAGCTGCTAAAAAGCCATTACAAACCATCAAACAGATATTTGAAGCCGCTGATGGCTCTGGAGTCCCTCGAACCTCAAGGTGTAGGATCCTTCAAAGGCTTGCTTTGGTTCATAAACCTACTACTCTGCCACCCCTAAACAGTGTTCACAAGCAGAAACGGTTGTAGTGGGCCCAGACATACATGAAGACTAATTTTCAAACAGTCTTGTTTACTGATAAGTGTTGAGCAACCCTGGATGGTCCAGATGGATGGAGTAGTGGATGATTGGTGGATGGCCACCATGTCCCAACAAGGCTGCAACGACAGCAAGGATGTGGAGGAGTCATGTTTTGGGACGGAATCATGGGGAAACAGCTGGTACGGCCCTTTAAAGGGACTCTGTCACCCCCTCCAGCCTTTATAAACTAAAAGAGCCACCTTGTGCAGCAGTAATGCTGCATTCTGACAAGGTGGCTCTTTTAGTTATTGGTGCAGTCAAAGCAGAAATGAAGTGTTTTATAATTTCGCAAAAATACCTGTCTTTAGCCCTGGAGGCAGGTCTTAACCCCCCTGCTGCACACGCCACACTGCCGTCACTCAAGGCTTCTTCGGCACCGGGCGCCGCCCCCTTCGCGCTGTTTTCAAATCAAATCCGGCGCCTACGCTGTTTTGTTCTGCCTCCCAGCTTGTGAATCCCAGCCCCGCACTGTGCATAATGCATAACACACTGCGGGGGCTGGGATTCATAAGCTGGGTGACCGCACAGGTGCAGTCTGCGAGACTGCATCTGAGGTCAGATGGGCAGAGTTCACTGCGCTTGCCCCAGGCAGAACAAAACAGCGCAGGCGCCGGATTCGATGTATACTTTAAAGGGTCATGACTTTTATTAGACTGACTCATTTGGACCGACCATTTAGGAAAATCCGAGAAAAATATCATTTGCATAATAATTTGGAACAGATTATATATATATATATTCACAAAAAAGGAACAGCACAAATCTTAAACTTATCTCCGGGTGAAATTTCCTCCAGGTAACCTGTTCACCGGTTAACTCAAATGCATAAAGTCCAAAAAAGAAGGCAGCACTCCATTTTCCATATAACTGTGCAGGGTTTAATCAGACCCACATGTCTGTGCAGCGAAGTTTCGGCTCTAAATGAGCCTTTCTCAAAGGTGCAACAGCTATTTCAGTTTCATATATCTAATAACTGTTGGACACAGTAATGTTTCTGCCTTGAAATGAGGTTTATTGTACTAACAGAAAATGTGCAATCTGCATTCAAACAAAATTTGATAGGTGCATAAGTATGGGCACCCTTATTTTCTTGTTTTAAATACTCCTACCTACTTTTTACTGACTTACTAAAGCACTTTTTTTGGTTTTGTAACCTCAATGAGCTTTGAACTTCATAGCCAGGTGTATGCAATCATGAGAAAAGCTACTTAAAGTGGCCACTTGCAAGTTGTTCTGTTTGAATCTCCTCTGAAGAGTGGCATCATGGGCTCCTCAAAACAACTGTCAAATGATCTGAAAACAAAGATTATTCAACATAGTTGTTCAGGGAAGGATACAAAAAGCTGTCTAAGAGATTTAACCTGTCAGTTTCCACTGTGAGGAACATAGTAAGGAAATGGAAGAACACAAGTACAGTTCTTGTTAAGGCCAGAAGTGGCAGGCCAAGAAAAACATCAGAAAGGCAGAGAAGAAGAATGGTGAGATCAGTCAAGGACAATCCTCAGACCACCTCCAGAGAGCTGCAGCATCAACTTGCTGCAGATGGTGTCACTGTGCATCGGTCAACTATGCAACGCACTTTGCACAAGGAGAAGCTGTATGGGAGAGTGATGCGAAAGAAGCCGTTTCTGCAAGCACGCCACAAACCGAGTCGGCTGAGGTATGCAAAAGCACATTTGGAGAAGCCAATTTCTTTTTGGAAGAAGGCCCTGTTGACTGATGAAACCAAGATTGAGTTGTTTGGTCATACAAAAAGGCGTTATGCATGGCGGCAAAAAAACACAGCATTCCAAGAAAAACACTTGCTACCCACAGTAAAATTTGGTGGAGGTTCCATCATGCTTTGGGGCTGTGTGGCCAATGCCGGCACCGGGAATCTTGTTAAAGTTGAGGGACGTATGGATTCCTCTCAGTATCAGCAGATTCTTGACAATAATGTTCATGAATCAGTGACAAAGTTGAAGTTACGCAGGGGATGGATCCTTCAGCAAGACAATGATCCAAAACACCACTTCAAATCTACTCAGGCATTCGTGCAGAGGAAAAATTACACTGTTCTGGAATGGCCATCCCAGTCCCCAGACCTGAATATCATTGAACATCTGTGGGATCATTTGAAGAGGGCTGTCCATGCTCGGCGACCATCAAACTTAAGTGAACTGGAATTGTTTTGTAAAGAGGAATGGTCAAAAATACCTTCATCCAGGATCTCATTAAAAGCTACAGGAAGCGACTAGAGGCTGTTATTTTTGCAAAAGGAGGATCTACTAAATATTAATGTCACATTTCTGGTGAGGTGCCCATATTTATGCACCTGTCAAATTTTGTTTGAATGCAGATTGCACATTTTCTGTTAGTACAATAAACCTCATTTCAAGGCAGAAACATTAGTGTCCAACAATTATTAGGTATATGAAACTGAAATAGCTGTTGCAAAAAACAACAACAATTTTTATAAAATATTAAGCTTAAGATTAATAGGGGTGCCCAAACTATATATATATATATATATATATTATATATATACACATACATATACATATATATATACATACATACACATATATATACACACACACATACATACATACATATATATACATAAATACATACACACACGCGCGCAGGGGTTGGACAAAATGATGGAAACAACTGGAAATATCAAAAAAGTTAGTTTAATTTGGTATAGGTCCACCTTTTGCGGCGATTATAGCCTCAATTCTCCGAGGTATGGATTCATACAAGGTGTGAATTGTTTCCAAAGGAATTTTAGCCCATTCTGCAGTTAAAACACCCTCCAGTTCTTTGAGCGACGATGGCGGTGGAAATCAGCGTCTAACTTGAATCTCTAAAATCGACCATAAATGCTCAATAATGTTGAGGTCTGGGGATTGTGGGGGCCAGATGAGATGCTCAACTTCATTAGAATGTTCCTCGCGCCATGCTTTAACGATTCTAGCTGTATGAATTGGTGCATTACCATTCTGAAAGATGGCGTTCCCCTTCGGGAACAGTGCTTGAACCATTGGGTGCACTTGGTTGCCCAAAATGCCTAAATAATCTCGGCCGTTAATTCCTCCATGAAGGGATATCATTGGCCCAGCGGATCTCCATGAAATAGCACCCCAGATCATCACAGAACCTCCGCCATGATTTATGGTTGGGAGAAGGCAGTCTGGATGGAATGCTTCTTTTCTCTTCGCCACGACAGCACCCACTGAGAGAGGGGATCCGCCCCTAGGAACAGGAAACCCTACGGAGAGATAAAAGAGGCTGTCCCCCTCGCTCCCACAGTTTGGTTTCCTGTTCCTATGGGAAATCCACGGAGAAGAGGATGCTTAGCCTGGATGCCGCTTGCGCAGTTTACCTGTGAAGACGGCAAGGGCTCCAGAGCTGGATGCAGCGTCGGGGGTCCTCTTCTCAGCTTCCCCCCTCTGCTGGCAGGCACCATGAGGCCAGAACTGCAGGGGTTCCTGGCTCATGGAAATCCACCCGGATCGTCTGCGGGACCAAGCGCCGAGGTAGGGTGAGCGCTGCGCCTTGGCGAGCGCTCATGCGGCGTGGAGCTCCACTATTTCCCTGGGAGTGCAGAGGTAAACTCCGGGGTGAGAGAGGAGGTGGACGGCATAGAGTATGGCCGCGACCCGGAAGTGATTAGCACTTCCGGGTTCAACCGGAAGAAGATGGCGGCCCCCATGTGAAAAGGACGCCGGCGCTAACTCTCCGGCGTCCAATATGGATTCCATGCAGGACTCTGCGGTGCCTTCTGTGGAAGCTACCGCAACCATCCCACGCAGCCGGGGCAGCTCAGTCGCTCTAATCAGAGCGGATCTTCTAGGAAGAAGTCGTACCGAGCTATTTCTCTGCCACAGTCTCCTCCTCGTCAGTCGGTACCTTAAACAGACAGCTTCACTGGGGTGAGTGTGCATCTACCCTGATAGGCTGCTTATTGTTCCCTCTCCTTCTATACACCCTAGGGAAAGAAAACTGAAAAGACGAAACACAAGCAGTGTGCGTTATGTCTCCAGCCCCTTCCGGATAGTTACACAAAGAGGCTTTGCAAATCATGCATTAATTCCACCTTACGGCAGGAAGCCGCAATTAAATCAGAAGATATCAGGCTTATGATTAGGCAGGAATTACGAGCCCTTCATAGTTCTGACAAGGAGCCACGTACCAAAGAGAAAAAGGGGTACGTGTCCCCTATATCTGATCAGTCTTCTGATATGGAGAAGGCAGACTGATATTACATACATGCTCGGATATTACATACATGCTTTCCCACCGATAGTATTGATAACCTTGTGAAGTCCGTTTGTAACACCATGGGCATTGAGGATTCGAAAGTCCCTAAAACGCAGCAGGACATAATGTTCGCTGGTTTATCGGAGAAGAAAAGACCCTCCTTTCCGATAATAGCGGCGGTAAAAAATCTAGTCAAAAGAGAGTCGGAGTAACCAACAGCAGAAAAAACGCCGTAGCACTCACCAGGTCGGCAGTTCAGATTTTCTTTATTAAATCACACACAAAGAGGCATCTTCACGGCACGGGGATGTGGGGGAGTGCAGACATAGCAGATGAGACGACGGCCGTTTCGCTCTAAGAGGAGTGGAAAAAGAGTCGGAGACTCAGGGACAAAGGGGATTACCACCATCCTCAAAAAGGCGTTATCCCTTCAATGATGAAGAGTTTTCAACATGGACAAAAGCCCCGAAGGTGGACGCAGCAGTGGCATCCACATCAAAAAAATCCCTGCTACCTGTAGAGGATTCAGCTTCATTACAGGACCCACTGGACCGTAAGGCCGACTCTGTTAAAAAGAGCCTGGGAGTCATGTACGGGAGCTTTTAGACCGGCTATTTCAGCAACATGCACCGCTAGGTCCATGTTAGTCTGGCTAAATGACTTAGAGGAAGGACTAAAAGGCGGTCTCTCTAGAGACAAACTGAGGTCCTCTATACCCTTAATTAGGGGTGCTACAGCCTTCCTAGCGGACTCATCTGCCGACTCCATACGCTTGGCAGCCAAGTCGGCAGGTCTCACGAATGCAGCACGTAGAGCCCTGTGGCTTAAGGGCTGGAAGGGTGATCCCCAGACGAAATCCAAATTATGTGGCCTCCCATGTCAGGGTGAGTACCCGTTTGGTACCAAACTGGACGAAATCCTCACTAAAGCGGGAGAGAGAAAGAAAGGCTTCCCTAATAATAATTACCTTCCGTCCTATAGGAGAACGTTCCGGAAGCCCGTGTTTAATAAAAGAAAAGAGTTTAAGAACCAAGACCGCTGGACCCCTAGAGATACCAAACAAAGGGGTGCATTCATTGGGAAGCGCCCTTTCAAACCTGAAGACAAACCCCGTTAGAGCAGATCTACCTGTGGGAGGTAGATTGTCCTCCTTCTCAAACCAATGGAGGAAAATAACATCAAACGTGTGGGCAAATAGTCTCATCACCTCTGGTTTAAAGTTAAAATTTGCCCGAGTCCCTCCGGACTCATTTCTATTGACTTCTTTAAAATCGCCGTCTCAACAGGAGGCATTAGAGCAAGAAGTAATGAATCTTCTGTCAAAAGGAGTTTTGGTGGAGGTTCCATTTCTTCAGGAGGGGAAAGGGTTCTATTCCGCTTTATTTTTAATTCCAAAACCTGATGGATCGTTCAGAACCATTATAAATCTTAAAAAACTGAACACCTTCTTAGAAAATCAAACCTTTAAAATGGAATCTATCCGGTCCACCATAAAACTCCTGTTTCCCCGTTGCTTTATGGCGGTTCTTGACTTGAAAGATGCGTATTACCATTACCAATCTTTAAGGAACATCAACAATATCTCCGCGTGACGATTGTAATAAATTGGTGTATACAACATTTTCAGTATACAGCGATGCCCTTTGGACTATCAATAGCTCCAAGGGTGTTCACTAAACTGATGTCAGAGGTAATGTCATATCTAAGATCAAAAGACACCCTCATAATCCCATACCTAGACGACCTCTTGGTAGTAGGAAAATCCCCTTCACAATGTCAGCAACGATTGTGTGATATAATTTCATCTTTGCAGAAATTAGGGTGGTTAATAAATTGGGAAAAATCTAGGCTAGTCCCGACAACTCGGCAAACATTTTTGGGGATTATATTAGACTCTATAAAACAGAAATGTTTCCTCCCAGAAAACAAAAATATAACAGAAATAAAGTCCAGTCTGTATTAGATAAACCTATAATTTCCCTGCGGGAAGGCATGTCCCTACTTGGCTCCTTCACGTCGTGTATACCGGCTGTTCCATGGGCTCAGTTCCATTCAAGGTGTTTACAGTATGCAATTTTACATGAGGAGATAAAATTACAAGGACGATTAGACGGTAAAATTTCCCTTTCCGGTAACGTAATCCAATCCCTAACCTGGTGGCTAGAACCGGATCATCTAACTAGCGGGGTTCCCTGGGTGGTTAAACCCTCAAACATAATATTTACAGATGCCAGTCCTAATGGTTGGGGAGCACACTTAAGGGACCAGATAGTCCAAGGGCTATGGTCAGTTACGGAGTCAGATGACTCATCTAATAAAAAAGAACTAAAAGCTATCTATCATGCCCTATGTGAATTCCTTCCGCAGCTACACGGAACACATACCAGAGTTCTCTCGGACAACATGACATCAGTGGCTTACATCAATCATCAAGGGGGAACAAGATCAGGCACTCTCATGTCTATAGCCGAAGACATCCTAACCCTAGCCGAGAATCATCTTCTGTCCTTGTCAGCTCTACATGTCCGAGGAGTAGACAACTCAAAAGCGGACTCTCTCAGTCGTCATACCCTCCACCAAGGGGAGTGGGCGTTAAATCATCAGATATTCAAGATGATAACCATGAAATGGGGTATACCCCACATAGATCTCTTCGCTACAAGAGACAACAGGCAGGTAAAAACATTCGCCTCAATGTTCCGAACCGACAACCCCGATGTTCTCGATGCCCTCCAGGTTCCATGGACATTTCAGAAGGCATATGCCTTTCCTCCGTTGATTCTTCTTCCAACAGTAATCAGGAAGATAAGGGAGGACAGAGCGAACATAATATTGATTGCCCCGTTTTGGCCAAAGAGACCATGGTTTTCCCTGCTCAGAGCCATGTCCATCTCGGATCCATGGATTCTCCCAGAGGATCAGGATCTTCTCTTCCAGGGGCCCTTCAACCACCCTCATGTGAAGGGACTACGGTTGACAGCCTGGAATTTGAGAGGCAGCTGTTAAAACTAAGAGGCTTCTCTGATAAAGTAATTGATACCTTATTGCTAAGTAGAAAAAGATCCACTACATCTATCTATGTAAGAGTGTGGAAAAAATTCTTAAGCCTCTATCCTTCAGCCCTGTCAAATGAAATTCCGGTCTCTATTATTCTCGAATTTCTCCAGAGAGGACGTGATTTAGGCCTTTCAGTTAGTACCTTAAAAGTACAAGTTTCTGCACTAGGAGCCTTGTATAGTCACAACATTGCGGGTGATAGGTGGATAGCCAGATTTATTTCAGCCTGCCAGAGATCAGAACCAGTTCAAATTCCCCACTTACCTCCTTGGGATGTTAATCTAGTCCTTGAAGCCTTGACAGATCACCCGTTTGAGCCTCTACACTCAGCTCATATTAAACACGTCTCCCTCAAGACTGCTCTTCTTGTCGCTCTAGTATCGGCAAGAAGGGTAAGTGACATACAGGCACTATCAGTAGATCCTCCCTTTATGTCAATATTGCCAGATAGAATTGTCCTGAAAACAGACCCTTCCTACCTACCTAAAATGTGTACTAAATTTCATAGGTCTCAAGAAATTCTTCTTCCTTCCTTCTATAATAACCCTACAAATCAGGAAGAGGAGAAGTACCATACTTTAGATGTAAGAAGGGCTGTAATAACTTATCTAGACAGGACTAGCGCCTGGAGGAAGAGCAGGGCTCTGTTTCCTTTCAGGGTCAAAGGAAAGGAGCTGGTGTTACAAAAGGCACTTTATCCCGATGGATTCGGGAGGCGATATACCTGGCCTATTCGTCTAAAGGGGAAGATCCACCTGAGACTGTGAAGGCACATTCCACCAGAGCGATAGCATCATCTTGGGCTGAGCGGGCAGAGGTTCCAATAGATCTCATATGTAAGGCCGCAACTTGGTCTTCTCCTACTACCTTCTATAGTCACTATAGACTAGATCTATCTGCCTCCACTGACTTGTGTTTCGGTAGATCAGTTCTTAACACAATAATCCCCCCCAAATAACTATCTCTGAAAGTCTCTCAGTGGGTGCTGTCGTGGCGAAGAGAAAACACCGGATTACGTACCGGTAATGCTCTTTTATAGAGCCACGACAGCACCCCTTCACTTCCCTCCCTTATTTATTAGTTTGCATATGAGCACTATTAAGGGTGATTGGTTCTTGTAAATATACGTAATTAAGTTAAGATAAAATGTTAATATAGAATGACCTACTAAAACTGGTGGGCGGTTCCTCGCAATCTCTGTAACCCAAACTGTGGGAGCGAGGGGGACCGCCCCTTTTATCTCTCCGTAGGGTTTCCTGTTCCTAGGGGCGGATCCCCTCTCTCAGTGGGTGCTGTCGTGGCTCTATAAAAGAGCATTACCGGTACGTAATCCGGTGTTTCAGCTGTCTCCAAGCGTACACTCGGCCGGAGGTCAGAAATAGGGTAAACGATGATTCGTCTGAGAATATCACGTTTCCACTGCTCGAGGGACCAATTCTGGAGGTTTCTACACCACTCTAAACGCTTGGAAACATTTGTCATTGAGAGCAGCGGTTTTCTAATTGCAGCTCTTCCGTGGAATTCAGATTTGTGCGGCTCCCGACGAACAGTTTTCGTGGAAACTGGGTTCTGTAGGTGTTCATTGAGCTCAGCAGTGATTTTCGGAGCCGTGGTCTTGCGATCCTCTCTCACAATTCGCTTTAGAGTCCGACGGTCTCTCTCAGTCAACTTCGACTTTCGGCCGGACCTGTGCTTTGCTGCGGACGTTTTTCCTTCTCTTTCAAACGCAGTCATTACTTTGGAGACAGTACCTCTTGACACGCCAAGCATTCGGGCACTTTGCTACACTAGCACCTGCCATACGAGCACCAACAATTTGGCCTCTTTGAAAATCTGAGAGGTTATATCTATCTATATATTATATACAGTTAGGTCCATATATATTTGGACAGAGACAACATTTTTCTAGTTTTGGTTATAGACAATACCACAATGAATTTTAAACAAAACAATTCAGATGCAGTTGAAGTTCAGACTTTCAGCTTTCATTTGAGGGTATCCACATTAAAATCGGATGAAGGGTTTAAGAGTTTCAGCTCCTTAACATGTGCCACCCTGTTTTTAAAAGGACCAAAAGTAATTGGACAGATTCAATAATTTTAAATAAAATGTTCATTTTTAGTACTTGGTTGAAAACCCTTGGCTGGCAATGACTGCCTGAAGTCTTGAACTCATGGACATCACCAGACGCTGTGTTTCCTCCTTTTTGATGCTCTGTCAGGCCTTCACTGCGGTGGTTTTCAGTTGCTGTTTGTTTGTGGGCCTTTCTGTCTGAAGTTTAGTCTTTAACAAGTGAAATGCATGCTCAATTTGGTTGAGATCAGGTGACTGACTTGGCCATTCAAGAATATTCCACTTCTTTGATTTAATTAACTCCTGGGTTGCTTTGGCTTCATGTTTTGGGTCATTGTCTATCTGTAGGATGAAACGACGACCAATCAGTTTGGCTGCATTTGGCTGGATCTGAGCACACAGTGTGGCTCTGAATACCTCAGAATTCATTCGGCTGCTTCTGTCCTGTGTCACATCATCAATAAACACTAGTGACCCAGTGCCACTGGCAGCCATGCATGCCCAAGCCATCACACTGCCTCCGCCGTGTTTTACAGATGATGTGGTATGCTTTGGATCATGAGCTGTACCACGCCTTCGCCATACATTTCTCTGTCCATCATTCTGGTAGAGGTTGATCATGGTTTCATCTGTCCAAAGAATATTCTTCCAGAACTGTGCTGGCTTTTTTAGATGTTTTATAGCAAAGTCCAGTCTAGCCTTTTTATTCTTGATTCTAATGAGTGGCTTGCACCGTGCAGTGAACCCTCTGTATTTACTTTCAAGCAGTCTTCTCTTTATGGTAGATTTGGATATTGATACGCCTACCTCCTGGAGAGTGTTGTTCACTTGGTTGGCTGCTGTGAAGGGGTTTCTATTGACCATGGAGATTATTCTGCGATCATCCACCACTGTTGTCTTCCGTGGGCGCCCAGGTCTTTTTGCAGTGATGAGCTCACCAGTGCTGTCTTTCTTTCTCAGGATGTACCAAACTGTAGATTTTTGCCACTCCTAATATTGTAGCAATTTCTCGGCTTGTTTTTTTCTGTTTTCGCAGCTTAAGGATGGCTTGTTTCACTTGCATGGAGAGCTCCTTTGACCGCATGTTTACTTCACAGCAAAACCTTCCAAATGCAAGCACCACATCTCAAATCAACTCCAGGCCTTTTATCTGCTTAATTGAGAATGACATAACGAAGGGATTGCCCACACCTGTTCATGAAATAGCCTTGGAGTCAATTGTCCAATTACTTTTGGTCCCTTTAAAAACAGGGTCGCACATGTTAAGGAGCTGAAACTCTTAAACCCTTCATCCGATTTTAATGTGGATACCCTCAAATGAAAGCTGAAAGTCTGAACTTCAACTGCATCTGAATTGTTTTGTTTAAAATTCATTGTGGTATTGTCTATAACCAAAACTAGAAAAATGTTGTCTCTGTCCAAATATATATGGACCTAACTGTATATATATATATATATATATATATATATATATATATATATATATATTATTCATTCCTGAGTCACGTATCCTACCCAATCTTCGATCACCTCACCGCGCCTGATTCTAACAGTGATCAGGATTTCAGGATATTTTGACTAGAAAGGAATTACAATCACTGGTCAAGCCGGGGTGTCCGTACCTTATGAGGTATGGTTCGAGCACTGGGCCCCCAACGGAACTACACCTCTATATGATTCCACCCAAAAATCACCCCACCATCGGGGACAACCTCAGATCCTCTTTGCAGCAACACAGGAAAACCACACCAAACGGTCAGTCTGAACAGTTTAACTACCAACTTACCGTGGTTGTTGTGGGGGATGATCAGTCCCAATTTTCCAGTGCCTGTGTCCGGTCCTTTGTCTTGTAGTCCTCTGGGGGGCAGAGGCGTCCCTGTTTGGGGCCCCACATTCGGGCGCCAAGCTGTTGAGGGAGGATCTGGAGTGACCCTTCACGGTTGACTCAGTGATTTTCAAATGGATCCACAGAGCGTTGCCGGCAACCGAAAATGACCAGACGGAGACTTGTGTCTGTTTGGGGGGGGATTGAGCAGATCTCTAAGCCCCGTTTATAGTGTCACACTTTTCATAATCTTAGAAGTTATACTTCAACCATTCAACATAAGAACAAGTGCACAGTTCTTAACCTATAAGAATGCAGGAACAGCCTGTACGTCAAGGTCTTTGGAGAACAATGCACCCTCAGTCTCATGCCTTGTTCAGGTTGAAACAATCAAGGTCTCATAACTATGAACTTTTACCTAGTAACAGAATTTATCTCAAAACAGCAAAATGGAGTCGAAAAGCACAAAATGAATCCCGCTTTAATTTTGATCTTAGTTTAACCCTTCACAATTTGAGTGCAGCCATTTACCACAGACAATGGAGAAATTAAGTTCTCCATCTCCTCCGCACCTGTGTTGCAATTCGGTCATGTGAGATAATGGGATCACACCAAGGTGACACTGACAGTTTGATCCGAGTGACATTAGCATAATTGGTCCAATTCTCATGCATGAGAGAATCGACGGCCGTGTCATCCCGGCCTTAACCCCTTCATGACCTTGGGATTCTTCATTTTTCCGTGTTCGTTTTTCACTCCTCTCCTTCCCAGAGCCATAACTTTATTTTTCCGTCAATTTGCCCATGTGAAGGCTTATTTTTTGCGGGACGAGTTGTACTTTTGAACGGCATCATTGGTTTTAGCATGTCGTGTACTAGAAAACGGGAAACAAAATTCCAAATGCAGTGAAATTGCAAACAAAGTGCAGTCCCACACTTGTTTTTTGTTTGGCTTTTTTGCTAGGTTCACTAAATGCTAAACCTGACCTGACATTATGATTCTCCAGGTCATTACGAGTTCATAGACACCTAACATGACTAGGTTATTTTTTACCTAAGTGGTGAAAAAAAATTCCAAACTTTGGTAAAAAAAAAAATAAAAAAAAAATTATGCCATTTTCCGATACTCGTAGCGTCTCCATTTTTCATGATCTGGGGTCGGTTGAGGGCTTATTTTTTGCGTGCCGAGCTGGCGTTTTTAATGATAGCATTTTGGTGCAGATACGTTCTTTTGATCGCCCGTTATTGCATTTTAATGCAATGTCGCGGCGACAAAAAAAAACGTAATTCTGGCGTTTCGAATTTTTTTATCGCTACGCTGTTTAGCGATCAGGTTAATGCTTTTTTTTTATTGATAGATCGGGCGATTCTGAATGCGGCGATACCAAATACGTGTAGGTTTAATTTTTTTTTATTGATTTATTTTGATTGGGGTGAAAGGGGGGTGATTTAAACTTTTATATTTTTTTTATTTTTTTCATATTTTTTTAACTTTTTTTTACTTTTGCCATGCTTCAATAGCCTCCATGGAAGGCTGGAAGCAGGCACAGCACGATCGGCTCTGCTACATAGCAGCGATCTGCTGTTCGCTGCTATGTAGCAGAAAATCAGGTGTGCTGTGAGCGCCGACCACAGGGTGGCGCTCACAGCTACCATGCATCAGTAACCATAGAGGTCTCAAGGACCTCTATGGTTACAATACTGAAGCATCGCCGACCTCTGATCATGTGACGGGGGTCGGCGATGATGTCATTTCCGGCCGCCCGGCCGGATGCGGTAGTTAAATGCCGCTGTCTGCGTTTGACAGCGGCATTTAACTAGTTAATAGGCGCGGGCAGATCGCGATTCTGCCCGCGCCTAT
The DNA here is from genome assembly GCF_051348905.1 of Ranitomeya variabilis. NCBI lineage: Eukaryota > Metazoa > Chordata > Amphibia > Anura > Dendrobatidae > Ranitomeya > Ranitomeya variabilis. The sequence goes on along the minus strand of NC_135235.1, from coordinate 548,761,347 downwards.
TGCGGGCACATGTCAGCTGTTCAAAACAGCTGATATGTCCCGGTTTTGATGCGGGCTCACCGCCGGAGCCCGCATCAAAGAGGGGCTTCTGACCTCGGACGTACTATCCCGTCCGAGGTAAGAAAGGGGTTAAACATATCTTTGTGGTTATCATCTGTGTCTCCTTGAAATCCTGGTTTCCAAATGTTGAAAAATATTTGGCCTGGATTGGGGAGTTTGGCTGTACAAGTGGATATAAAATTCCCCTATTCTGTAAATTCATGGGAAATCACAAACTTCTATTTCTGCAAAGGACAAACTGTTTAATGTGGTTTTTGACACATAGTCCAGGAGCCATCTGTAAACAGACCCCCTATAAAAGATGGGCCTATGTCATAATAAACAAGGCTTTCTTGAAATACAACCTGGTGTGTCTTTGTTAGTCTTCCTGTATACCAAAATCCCTGGTACACCAATGCTGATCTACCCGATGACGTCACCGGACATGCGACGGACCTGCATACCACGCGTCTTCCGGAAGATGCAGTGCCTTGTGGCTGGCGTCAGACCCGAGAGCTCCCCATCGGGAGGAAGCGGCTCAACGCAGGAGTTCCGCTCAACTGGTTTCTGTGGCTGAGGGACTCCCGACCGGAGAGTGTTTGCCTCGGGCCTCTTGACAGGGGGAGCGATTGTGCCGCACAATCCCCCTGAGCCCATCCAGTAAGCTCCCGCTTCCTCTCGTGCGGCCCTCCATGCAGGGACAGGAAAAAAAACCAAAACAAAAACATTGAGGGAGGTGGGTGGGGCCTTTTAACCTCTCGTGTGGTTCCTGTCCCTGTAAGGAGGACAACCTCCATGGTGCTGTCTGGAGGAACGTCCTGGAAACAGCTTATAATCACCTCCCATGCTGTTGCTGTTTTCATGGTGTCGACACCCGCGGTCCCAGGGCTCTTGTGTGGCTGCAATGCATGACACATGGTGTCCGGCACCCCAATCAGCGCTAGCGTCACTTTCCCCATCTTTGGACAAATTGAACATGAAGAGGAAGTCAGATTAGCTGCAGCCTGGACTTCATGTTAAATTTTTCTGGGAAGAGTGACGCCAGCGCCGATTGGGTGACGGGGTCACATGTCACAACAACCACTAGGGATCCACGGGAAAAGCAAGCACTAACACCATGGAAAACTGCGCAAGGCAAGGGAGGGGAGTATAAGTTTAGTTTTATTTTATTGGGGCCAAACGTGGCAAGGGGTTGTCCAGGTAATGGACAACTTCTTTAATGTTCTATACGAAAGAGGCTGGCACATTTCAATAGCTAAGCCAGCCTCCTTCTCTGCCATAGCCGCAAAGAGGGCTGGCTTAGCCTTTGGAATTAATAGTCATTTAGCCCCCGTTACACACAGTCACAGACCAGTATAAGAAACCCTCTTCTAAGGGCACCACAAAAAGGAAGTGGAGCTGCTGGGATCAAGAGCAATTGTTCTATAGTTGTGTTCCTAATAATGCTAAAGATTCTGTCTCATTCACCCTCTTAAGTTATACATTCAGAAATAAAAGAGTATTCATGTTACTTAATTATCATCACATTAAAACAAAAATAAAAAGAACATTAAATGAGTTTATTTTTATTAAAAAAAAAAAGTTAAGTTTCAAATTCACATCATAGAGGTAGGGTAACATTAACAGACATACATATATGAAAAATCCATAGTACAATGACAATGGTGACAACTATTCTCAGGGTAGAATCCATCAGTGCTAGGAAATGTATAAAACAGTAATAAATACTGTCATCTGAGGAAGAAAAAGAAATGAATAGTCCCACGTAATGACTATGGTGTACAATATGCTCATATAAACAAGTCCCTTGGTGACAACGTGACGCAATGGTCTTGTCGAAATAAATATCAGAAATCTTTAAAAAAAAACAAAAAAACCCTCAAGAGATATTTTTATTTTCTGATTATATTTCCAAAGGGTGAGGTCTATAGACAATCCAATCTGCTGGGGTCGTGGATGAATGCACATCTGCTATGAAAATAGACTTATTTTTGAGGGACGTGTCCACTCCTGATATTTAGCGCACACGATGCAACTCCGGGTATGGAGACATTTGCATCTATTATATGTGGTTTTCGTTGGATGCATTTACTATTTCTGGGGAAGCAGTGTAACAAGAAATTTAACAACCCAACTTTTCCTAACTCCTGAATGGTAGTTCACCAGTATATACATAGGTTCCATCTATCTACAGATTTGCCATTCAGTGGCTGAGCATGCCATAGTGACTGTTCAGGAAAAAAAAAAAAAAAAACAATTTGCTGTCAACTGGGTTTTTCTGAAAGTGAATGTCTATGAGGAAGGATCACTACTCCCACTAGTCAGTCATTATACAGAGTGCACTTATATCAAGACGTGGTTTATAACACTGAGCGAGACGTCTGGGTATGAGGGTCAGCTGGTGACCCACCCAATAAGAAGGGGAGCCACATGCGGCAGAAATTTCGATGACCGTCTCATTCATCTGAGCGGAGTTGATTTTGGAGCACATGACATTATGTAACCTCCATTCAGATGAATGACAATTTCTGCAGCATGTGAATATACCTTATATCTTGCTTGGCCAACCACATGGTTTTATGGTTTGCACCCTTTAATGAAGAGACCCAGAGATCAATTGCGTCTTGCCACATAATGTAAAATTCACATTTAATATGACAATTATAGTTTGTGCCATCAGGGCATGTACCTTAGGTTTTATATCTGACCATTTAGCAAATCCATTCATGGGGGAAGGGGTGAAGCAGGAGGGATTTTTTTTTTTGATCGGAGATGTAAAGTTATCGGCTTTTCCAGGCTACTCAGGTATAAGATGTCTGGTTCTTGGCAGGATAACAAGATTCAGCATTTCAACTCCAGCGAGAAATTGTTTGTGCCATTAGGAGTCATTAAGATGCACTTAATAGCTGTGGGCAGAAGCGGAGGGCTCGCTAGCTCATCCATCCCGGAAGAAGCAGGGAAGGGGGGGGGGGGGGGGGGGAGAGACACGTAGAAAGCTGGAGCAATGGACCAAATGGGAGCAAGATAAATAAATATACAGGGTAACAAGTAGGAGACCACCGATTATCAGTCCATTTCCTGACCGCACCAGTCCCTTCACGATGCCACCCCACTAAGATAAAGGTCATACGATGCATGTGACACAGTTACTGTCTGTGTGGTGCTGGGGGACCCCAAGGCTTGTTCATGAGTCAACACTGATCCCAGGCGTTTTCCATACCAGCTCTCGTCTAGGCTGACCTGAGCCGTCCTCAGGTCCCCAAGGTGAGCACTCTGCTGGGGGTTATTGCAGTGCTGAGACTCAAGCTGGGAGTCCCAGTCAGATTCTGACGAGGCTTCATACTGTGCCAGCTTAGGGTTGAAACACAGTGTGGTAGGGCTGCCTTCACCCGCTTCAGATGCTTTAGTTCTGCGGTCCACACAGTCACTAAACATAGGGATCGTTGGCTGCTGCACTGAAATAGGAAGCTGGTGAAATGCCCACATAGGCATAGGCTGGCAATGTAGAGGATGTCTTTTTGCTGGGGGGCGACATGGAGACCAGCAGTGCTTTCGTTTACCCCCGCACCAGTCAGTGTTGGACACCAGTAGCTCTGGGTCTTGTGCGCCATCCAAAGTCTCAGTACCTGGCATAACAGCGACATTACTAGCTGCTGCTGGATGCCAAGGTGCCAGTGCAAACTGGTCTATAGAGAAGTTGCTGCTCGGTTCCGATTGCAATTCACATGGAGCATTTACTAATAGCTTATCCTGTGTGGAAACCAACAAATGTCGGTGCTGATCAGTGGCAGCCTCCAATAATGGCACCTCTGTGCCCGAAGCATCTGCCACTGGACATTGTCCTGCTGTCTCCGGATGTAATGTGCACTCCCTTCCAGTAGGAGGCACTGGAGAGAGTCCAACAAAAGCTTCAGCACTTGGCGTGTCCTGTGGAGCGTCAGTCATTAATGCATTAGTTTGGGAAGGAGCCACATCAAACATTTGTGGATCTATGTGTGCAGGGATAAGAGCATCTTCTTGTACTGGATCATTAGATGATTGATTAAAGCCACCTTGTGCCAGAGCATGAACGGGCTCTCCTAGGTCATCAAGGCACAAAGGTGGCTGTAATAATACATTCTCTGTGGTCAGCTCTGGGTGTTCATCGAGGACATGAGCTGGAGATATAACCACTGACTGGACAGTGTACAAGGAGGTCAGCCCTGCTTCCTCCATGTACCAAGAGACCTCGGTAACAAGTCCCATAGGTGCCGTCTCCTCTGCCCCCCTGATCTCTAGTAAGGGTAGATCACATTGCACCTCTGCATTCATTGTACTCACTGTACATTGAGGTTCATCGTCTTCTAAAAATACATTTTCTGGTACATCCGCCAAATGTTCTTGTACTGAATCTGCCACCACGTTTTCCACAAGTAGATCCTGGGACAAAGTCTCCTTAGCCTGCGGGGGACATTCTGCATCTTGATTTACATATTGATTCTCTGGTGAGACCAGACTGAGTTCCTCTATGAGCAGTTGTACATTTTGGTCCATGGGTTGGTCGCTGGACTCGCGATTTTTGAGCTCCTGCCCCAAGCCTTCCTCTTCAGTTAGTGGGGGCTCCTCCTCTAAACTCTGTGGTGAGGCTTTATCTTCACTGGGTTTAAACCTTAAAAATATATATTAAAAAAATAATTAAAACATATCACCCAATTATAAATCTATATTTCCAAAGCAGATGCTCTGAGACTTGTCAATGCCTTCGTTTCAGTCTGGCATAAGCCTTTACAGCATTGAACCTCTTGACAATTGTAGATGCAGAGTAATGCTCCAGATATAGGGGCCATTAGTAAATACACATTATACACCAAATGTAAAGGTACCGTCACATTAAGCGACGCTGCAGCGTCGCTGGAGAGCTGTCACACAGACAGCTCTCCAGCGACCAACTATGCGAAGTCCCCGGGTAACCAGGGTAAACATCGGGTTACTAAGCGCAGGGCCACGCTTAGTAACCCGATGTTTACCCTGGTTACCAGCGTAAACGTTAAAAAAAACCAAAGCACTACATACTTACATTCCGGTGTCTGTCCCCCGGCGCTGTGCTTCTCTGCACTGTGTAAGCGCCGGCCGGCCGGAAAGCAGAGCACAGCGGTGACATCACCGCTGTGCTTTCCGGCCGGCGCTTACACAGTGCAGAGAAGCACAGCGCCGGGGGACAGACACCGGAATGTAAGTATGTAGTGTTTTTTTTTTTTTTAACGTTTACGCTGGTAACCAGGGTAAACATCGGGTTACTAAGCGCGGCCCTGCGCTTAGTAACCCGATGTTTACCCTGGTTACCCGGGGACTTCGCATAGTTGGTCGCTGGAGAGCTGTCTGTGTGACAGCTCTCCAGCGACCACACAGCGACGCTGCAGCGATCGGGATCGTTGTCTAGATCGCTGCAGCGTCGCTAAATGTGACGGTACCTTTAGTCTGTATAAGGGCGGACCCACATTTACAACCACTCCACATCTTACATCACTTTAGAGGAAATACAAAGTTTTCCTCTACCTTTAACTCAAGCACTTCATCTCCATCCACCGTAAAAGCGCCTCTCCCCCACCTAACCTCGAGATCTATGGACGATATGCATGTAAAATAAAACAGTTTACTAAAAACTTCAACACCAAGCAAAAATTGTCATTGCACTAGATATACTCACGATAGTATATCTAGTGAGTATATCTAGTGCAATGACAATTTTTGCTTGGTGTTGAAGTTTTTAGTAAACTGTTTTATTTTAAATAGATTTAAATAAAATTATAATTTTATGGTATTAGTTTTTTGTAAGACGTTGTTTATGCTAATCCAGTAATATAGTGAAAATACTTCTTTGACGATATGCATGTGCCAGTGGTCTTGTGAAGAGAACATAAGGCCCTTTAACAAGGACGAATAAGCGTCTAAAAGAGAATTTGTGAGAAACTTCATTCTGGGACAAACAGTCAACGATTGAGCGCATGCTTGTTTGTTAGCAGTTTGCATCAATTAGGCTACGTTCACATTTGCGTTGTTGGGCGCAGCGTCGGCGACGCAACCAACAACGCATGTACACAACGCAGCGTTTTGCGACGCATGCGTTGTCATAAGATCCTACAGATCGGGAATTTCGGCGCAGGGAAAACGCTACAAGTAGCGTCCCCTGCGCCCTGTCTTGTGCGTCTATATGACGCATGCGTCGTAAAACGCAGTACAACGCATACCGGCGCATGTCCATGCGCCCCCCCATGTTAAAGATAGAGGCGCATGACGCATGCGTCTGTATGCGTCGACGACGCTGCGCCCAACAACGCAAATGTGAACGTAGCCTTACATGGCCTAGAAGAAATAGTTGCTGGCAGTGCATCCCCTGTGTATACAAAGAGCCTTTTTTCCACAGGAAAAGAGCAGGGTCTCTAGTGCCACTGGTCACCTGTAGCAATTCCCAAATGTCAATGTAAAACCTTTAAACATATTGGTCACATGACTTCAGATTTACAGCCAAGACAAAACATCCATTTTCGGGGTTGTAGAGACCCGGTCATCCTCCTGTACAAAGAGGCTTTTTACATATTTAATTTACCAAGGAAGCATTGCATGGCCTATAAGTTTCCTTAGGTCTACTTGGGAGAAACTTTGATAATGGGCTTAAAGGGTGAAGCCCTCATCTGGCCAGCTAGTTCTCCTGTATTACACGGATGAGGAGCAAACAACCTAAAACAGCTGTCTTCAAATGGAGATTTTGGTTTGGTTTCTTATCCAAAAACTCATGTGGAAAGATTCTTTTTAATGGGTTGATACTGATTACTTGGCAGCGATCTCCAACAAGTAACACTAGAGTTCTTGTGCTCAACCTCTGAAGAAACAGTTTGCCTTTTTAGTTTCCCAGGGGAGCATTGCACGACCTGCAAGTCTTCCAACGGCAGCTAGAAACTTTCCACAAGTACACATGTGAGGCTACTTTCACAAATCAGTTTTTTGCCTTCAGGCATAATCCATTTTTTTTTTTTTTTTTTGTAAAAAACGGATCCGGTGGAAATTGTGAAAAACTGATGCGCCGGATACGTTTTGGTTTATTGGGCAAAAAAATCTGACTTCCTGTTCCGGGGATATGAGAGAAAAAAAAGAAGAAAAAAAAAAAAAGAAGAGAAAAAAAGAGAAAGAGATTGAATATGCCGGAACAGAGCATGCTCAGTGCGAAAATAATAATAATAATAAAAAAAAAATTCGGTAGCCGGATCCAGTCAGTACACCACACGTTTCATCCGTTTACCGATGGGCGTTTTTTCACCAGACAGAAAAAAAAGTATATATGGACGTTTTTCTCCGTCCGCCGGAAAAGACATTTTGGACGGATTCGGCAAAAACGGATGAAACGTGTGGCCATCAGGCACAGTCCGGTGCTAATACAACTCTGAGAAAAAAACTGGATCCGGTGGAAAGAAAAAACGGATACGTTTTTTTTTCAAAACTCACTGGATTGTGCCTGATGGCAAAAAACTGATGTGTAAAAATAGCCTTACTGATAAGAGCTTCCTGTTTAAAATGGGTTGTACTGATGACTATATACACACAGTATAGGGACTAGATTTATGGTGTGCAATCAGAGGAACAATATGTAAAAATCTAGAGGACTTTGAGCAGAAGTGCTCAAAGGTCATGCAGAAAGCCTCCTTCCAATCCATCTCTATAGATTGTAAGCTTCACCAGATTAGCTCACACAGCGCTAGATTGTGCCTTTGTTTTGTTTCCGGAGGAGGCAATCACCTGGAGACATGCTATCCATTTGATGGTGCTGACCTCACACAGACTTCGGGTATTCCTCTCATCCACCCAGTCATAGGCCATAACATATGGAAGGACCCATGGGAAGTGCTTTCTTTTCCCCTCTCCGAACAATGATTGAGAACATGCCCCAAAACACTAAGAAATGCGTTTCCTGTGGCCAAACAAAAAATTGCTCTTGCATGAAAGATGACCTCTGAGAAGTGTAAAGTGTAAGAGGTGACAACTGGTACAGGAAGGACAAAGAAAAATGACATCTATCCTGGCAGAGCGTCATCACATATTCCGGAGACCCTGATCGTGCTTTTCAATACAGTAACAACCTGCTCTCAAATAATGGGACACAACACTTTAACTACCTTCATACTCACTCTCCGTAGCCACCAGGCTTACACAGAACGCCTTTCGACCTCCCAAACCCCCTCTTTCTTCTTTATTTTTTTCCTTTCCCATTACATCACTTCATTATTCACATCACTCATGTTCAACCACCCATGGAACGTTCTATATGCTACATCAGCTCATATAGTAGATGCTGATACATGAAGGTTTTGATAACTGGAAGATGTTCATTGCAGAGGCCGACACACTAACCGCAAAGTCACATAGGTCACTAAATTTCTACATTTACAGGTCCTCGCACACAGGATGTTACAGGGGGTTAGATTACAGATAATATCCTATTTCTGCAAGTACGCCTCAGTGGCCAGTGACAGAGGTTGCTTGGATCTGGGCCAACAGTCATTGGGTGTGGAGTGTGGCCAAATAAGTAATCAGGTCTACGAATTGGTCTGGATGGAGGAGGCAGCAGTAGTAATGAATATCCCAGAAGCTTAGCACACGGTATACACAATCTACAGGATTTATTTTGCAGCCAGTAGACGAGGTAGAAAGATAAAAAATGGAAGTACTGGCTTCCTTCTTGTAAATAATTAAGCTGCCATAAACTGTACACATAACTGTCAAACACCTCTTCGGTCGACAGGCTCAGCCGATCAATGGGGAGGGGAGAGTAAGAAGCTGGCAGCAGCACGGTGGCTCAGTGGTTAACATTGTCGCTTTGCAGCTCTGGGGTCCTGGATTCAAATCCCACCAAGGACAACATCTGCAAGGAATTTGTATGGGTTTTCTCCAGATACTCCTGTTTCCTTCCACACGCCAAAGACATTGAGAGGGAATCTAGATTGTGAGCCCCAATGGGGACAGTGTCCATAATATCTGTAAAGTGCCGTGGAAATAATGGTGCTATATAAATGAGTAAAATAAATCAAATCGATTACAAGTATGTCCTTTATGTCACAGATCCCAAAATTTAGCAAGATAACTTTTTAACCATATTAAGTCAAATATATATTAGAGCCCCTTAAGCGGGATGTACATAGGTAGAGATGCGTTTCTGAGACCCCCACTGATTACTCAAAAGACTTTGCAAAAAAACCTCAGTTCTTGAATGAGTAGGCGCACAGGACAGCATGGGCTCAATAGAAATTTTATTACCTTGATTCATCATCATCATCATCATCATCATGGTTTTTGCGCCTGTGTTTTTTTTTTTTTAAACAATTATTCTATTTGCACCCTTTTTACATTTATTTCATATGTGCTCACCAGTGTTCCCCACTCATGATTTGTGGGCGTATTTTAGTTGTTTTTTCCCAATTCATGAAATTTCGTAAAATTTGGCTGAACTCCAACCAAATCCGCCGCTGGTGTAGTTTTGATTACGTCAGCATCTGCTTCAATTTTTGTACCATTTTGCAAAGTGCGTGACTTTTGCAGCAAAATAGTTACAAAAACTGTTCAAGACAGGAAAAAAGGCCAATTTTGACATTGCACTAAACTCACAAGTTGCGCGCACAACTTAAAAACAGAACACAAATGATGACTTGGGCCTGTGACTGTGGACTAAAACGCATGAATGATCTGAGTACTTCACCATCTTTTGAGCTATTGGTGGTGGTCTCAGGATCGGACCCCCAACAATCACAGCACGTATGCTAGAACATATAACAAAACCCATTTATAACATATAAGTACACTTTAAATAAAGCATGAAAAGCCCCTACTTATGCTTACTGCTCTGTTTTGCAATGTAAGAAACAAATGTTATTCTTTCCCCCAAAGCAGATCTTGTGAGATCTCAAGTCAAGACAAAAGGTAAGGAAGGACACATCTGTAGCTCCAATGAACACAAAAAGGATTTGACAGGTGTAAATTTGATATGCCTGATGCTTTTTCCCTGCATATTATGGACACCCCCAATGCACCTTAGATGGGCCAGTCCTGCCGACATTTATCTAATGTGATCAAGCACTTTAAAGGGAACTGTCACCCCCAAAATCAAAGATGAGCTAAGCCCACCAGCATCAGGGGCCCCCGATGTATCCTGAAAGACGAGAAAAAGAGGTTAGATTATACTCAGCTGGGCGGGCGGTCCGGCGCCTCCCATCTTTATAGGATGATGTCCTCTTCTTGTCTTGACGCTGCGGCTCCTGTGCAGGCGTACTTTGTCTGCCCTGTTGAGGGCAGCGTAAAGCACTGCAGTATGCAGGCGCCAGGAAAGGTCAGAGAGGTCCGGTGCCTGCGCACTGCAGTACTTTGCTCTGCCCTCAGCAGGACAGACAAAGTACGCCTGTGCCGGAGCCGCGGCGTGAAGACAAGAGGAGGATGTCATCGTAAGAAGATGGGAGGCCCTGGACCGCGACGCTCATTGGACCGGACAGCAGCGGGACCGCCCCTGGGTGAGTATAATCTAACCTCTTTTTCTCATCTTTCAGGATACATCGGGGGCCCCTGATGCTGGTGGGCTTATTAGCTCATCTTCGATTTTGGGGGTGACAGGTTCCCTTTAAAAGCCAAGCACAAAGTAAACTTCAGACTCCTAGATATGGTGCAGTGCTGAATATACAGAAGGTAAAATAAGCAGCACACTATCGATTGCATTAATGTTTTCTTAAAACCAGAAGTCTAGAAGAAGCCAACCCAGGGAGTAATATCTATTACACAATTAGGGCTGCATTACCTAATCCATTGCAATCATTTATCAGACGGCCGTTTACATTACAGCGATACAAGATATATTCTATATAGGCAAGACCTGAAAGGTGATGGATATGTACATCTCCATGCCAACTCCAGATGCGTTTATTTTACTTATATAGTGCCAAGATATTCCACAGTGCCTTACACTATTGTGATTTCAGCAAATTAAAGCAAATTGTTCTACAATGTTAATTTATTATGGTCACTTAGATCGCGTCATCATACACAGCAGCACTTTACAGACTGTCATCACTGTCACCAGTGGGGCTCACAATCTATATTCCCTATTCTTAAGTCTTTTGAATGTTGGAGGAAACCCACAAACTCCTTGCAGATATTGTCCTTGGTGGGATTGGAAACCAAGACCCCAGCGCTGCGAAGCTACAGAGCTGTCTGAACTACAACCAATGACTCTACACATCTTGAATATATATAACACTTTGTCCATAAAAGCAAATAAAGTTACTCTAGAAAACCAGACTATTTCTTTAGCTTATGCAGCGAGAATAGAAATTCATTTTTTCACCTATAGCCACACTTCTGGAAAAGGAAACACGATTTTAACAACATTTACCTGCAGAGTGATTATTTTCTGTTGGCAAACAGTGTTTCCAGACACGACAGATTCCTTTTAACCCCTTCATGACACACGCCGTACATGTACGGCGCATGTCGGGTCTCTCAATTTGATGTGGGCTCTGGCGCTAAGCCAACATCTTTTCAGGCACATGTCAGCTGATTTGAACAGCTGACATGTGCCCCTAACAGCCGTGGGTGGAATCGAGATCCACCAGCGGCTGTTAACCTGTTAAATGCCGCTGTCAATCTCTGACAGCATATAACATGATTGCGCATCACTAATCCCACCCATGTCACATGACTGCGGGTCGCCGATGGGTTCCCATGACAACCTATGGTCTGCAACAGACCCCTGCGGTTGTCATTGCCAGATTGCTATGAGCGCCGCCCAGAGGTCAGGGCTAATAGCAGGTGAGCATTTGTGCTACATAGAGCAGGGCTGAAGCCCTGCCCTGTGTAGCACAAGCGATCGGATCATCGCAGCTTTTAGACTCCCATAGAGGCTATTGAAGCAAGTGTAGAGTAAGAAAAAAGTGTTTTTAAAAAATATTAAAAAAATATTTAAGTTTAACCCCTTCACCCCCAAGGGTGGTTTGCACGTTAATGACCAGGCCAATTTTTACAATTCTGACCACTGTCTCTTTATGAGGTTATAACTCTGGAACGCTTCAACGGATCTTGGCGATTCTGACATTGTTTTCTCGTGACATATTGTACTTCATGATAGTGGTAAAATTTCTTCGATATAACTTGCGTTTATTTGTTAAAAAAACGGATATTTGGCGAAAATTTTGAAAATTTCGCAATTTTCCAACTTTGAATTTTTATTCCCTTAAATCACAGACATATGTCACGCAAAATACTTAATAAGTAACATTTCCCACATGTCTACTTTACATCAGCACAATTTTGGAACCAAATTTTTTTTTTGTTATTGAGTTATAAGGGTTAAAAATTGTCCAGCAATTTCTCATTTTTACAACACCATTTTTTTTCAGACACCACATCTCATTTGAAGTCATTTTGAGGGGTCTATATGACAGAAAATACCCAAGTGTGATACCATTCTAAAAACTGCACCCCTCAAGGTGCTCAAAACCACATTCAAGAAATTTATTAAACCTTTAGGTGTTTCACAGGAATTTTTGGAATGTTTGAAAAAAAGTTAAATGTTCATTTTTATTTACACAAAATTTATTTCAGCTCCAATTTGTTTTATTTTACCAAGGGTAACAGGAGAAAATGGACCCCAAAAGTTGTTGTGCAATTTGTCCTGAGTACAACGATACCCCATATGTGGGTGTAAACCATTGTTTGGGCGCAGGGCAGAGCTCGGAAGGGAAGGAGCGCCATTTGACTTTTCAATGCAAAATTGACTGGAATTGAGATGGGACGCCATGTTGCGTTTGGAGAGCCCCTGATGTGCCGAAACATTAAAACCCCCCACAAGTGACACCATTTTGGAAAGTAGACCCCTAAGGAACTTATCTAGATGTGTTTTGAGAGCTTTGAACCCCCAAGTGTTTCACTACAGTTTATAACGCAGAGCCGTGAAAATAAAAATTCCTCATTTTTTTCACAGAAATGATTTTTTAGCCCCCAGCTTTGTATTTTTACAAGGGTAACATAATAAATTGGACCCCAAAAGTTGTTGTCCAATTTGTCCTGAGTACGCTGATACCCCATATGTGGGGGGGAAGCACTGTTTGGGCGCATGACAGAGCTCGGAAGGGAAGGAGCGCCATTTGGAATGCAGACTTAAATGGATTGGTCTGCAGGCATCACGTTGCATTTGCAGAGCCCCTGATGTACCCAAACAGTAGAAACCCCCCACAAGTGACCCCATATTGGAAACTAGACCTCCAAAGGAACTTATCTAGATGTGTTGTGAGAACTTTGAACCCCCAAGTGTTTCACTACAGTTTATAACGCAGAGCCGTGAAAATAAAAATTATTTTTTTTTCACAAAAATGATTTTTTTAGCCCCCTGTTTTGTATTTTCACAAGGGTAACAGGAGAAATTGGACCCCAAGAGATGTTGTCCAATTTGTCCTGAGTACGCCGATACCCCATATGTTGGGGTAAACCCCTGTTTGGGTACACGGGAGAGCTCTGAAGGGAAGGAGCACTGTTTTACTTTTTCAACGCAGAATTGTCTGGAATTGAGATCGGATGCCATGTCCCGTTTGGAGAGCCCCTGATGAGCCTAAACAGTGGAAACCCCCCAATTATAACTGAAACCCTAATCCAAACACACCCCTTACCCTAATCCAAACGGTAACCCTAACCACACCCCTAACCCTGACACACCCCTAACCTAATCCCAACCCTATTCCCAACCGTAAATGTAATCCAAACCCTAACCCTAACTTTAGCCCCAACCCTAACTGTAGCCTTAACCCTAGCCCTAGCAATAGCCCTAACCCTAGCCCTAATGGGAAAATGGAAATAAATACATTTTTTAAATTTTTTTATTTTTCCCTAACTAAGGGGGTGATGAAGGGGGGTTTGATTTACTTTTATAGCGGGTTATTTAGCGGATTTTTATGATTGGCAGCCGTCACACACTGAAAGACGCTTTTTATTGCAAAAAATATTTTTTTGCGTTACCACATTTTGAAAGCTATAACTTTTCCATATTTGAGTCCACAGAGTCATGTGAGGTCTTGTTTTTTGCGGGACGAGTTGACGTTTTTATTGGTAACATTTTCGGGCACATGACATTTTTTGATCGCTTTTTATTCCGATTTTTGTGAGGCAGAATGATCAAAAACCAGCTATTTATGAATTTCTTTTGGGGGAGGCGTTTATACCGTTCCGCGTTTGGTAAAATTGATAAAGCAGTTTTATTCTTTGGGTCAGTACGATTACAGCGATACCTCATTTATATCATTTTTTTTATGTTTTGGCACTTTTATACGATAAAAGCTATTTTATAGAAAAAATAATTATTTTGGTATCGCTTTATTCTCAGGACTATAACTTTTTAATTTTTTTGCTGATGATGCTGTATGGCGGCTCGTTTTTTGCGGGACAAGATGACGTTTTCAGCGGTACCATGGTTATTTATATCTGTCTTTTTGATCGCGTGTTATTCCACTTTTTGCTCGGTGGGTATGGTAATAAAGCGTTGTTTTTTGCCACGTTTTTTTTTCTCACGGTGTTTACTGAAGGGGTTAACTAGTGGGACAGTTTTATAGGTTGGGTCGTTACGAACGCGGCGATACTAAATATGTGTACTTTTATTTTTATTTTTTATTTAGATAAAGAAATGTATTTATGGGAATAATATTTTTTTTTTTTCTTTATTTAGGAATTTATTTTTTATTTATTTTTTTTCACATGTGGAAAAATTTTTTTTTAACTTTTTTACTTTGTCCCAGGGGGGGACATTACAGATCGGCGATCTGCTGTGCAGGGCTGCAGGCTTACCAGCGCCTGCTCTGAGCTACCCCCCTCCCTGCAGGACCCGGATGCCGTGGCCATCTTGGATCCGGGACCTGCAGCGAGGAGGGAGGTAGGAGACCCTCGGAGCAACGCGATCACATCGCGTTGCTGCGGGGTTCTCAGGGAAGCCCGCAGGGAGCCCCCTCCCTGCGCGATGCTTCCCTATACCGCCGGTACACCGCGATCATGTTTGATCGCGGTGTGCCGGGGGTTAATGTGCCGGGGGTGGTCCGTGACCGCTCCTGGCACATAGTGCCGGATGTCAGCTGCGATATGCAGCTGACACCCGGCCGCGCTCCCCCCGTGAGCGCGGCCGATCGCGTATGACGTACTATCCCGTCGGTGGTCATACGGGCCCACCCCACCTCGACGGGATAGTACGTCAGATGTCAGAAAGGGGTTAACCCCTTAGTGACAGAGCCAATTTGGTACTTAATGACCGAGCCAATTTTTACAATTCTGACCACTGTCACTTAATGAGGTTATAACTCGGGAACGCTTCAACAGATCCTGCTGATTCTGAGATTGTTTTTTCGTGACATATTGTACTTCATGTTAGTGGTAACATTTATTCGATAT
The DNA here is from genome assembly GCF_051348905.1 of Ranitomeya variabilis. Classification (NCBI taxonomy): domain Eukaryota; kingdom Metazoa; phylum Chordata; class Amphibia; order Anura; family Dendrobatidae; genus Ranitomeya; species Ranitomeya variabilis. The sequence goes on along the minus strand of NC_135235.1, from coordinate 548,745,873 downwards.
TACTTGCGTTTATTTATTAAAAAAACGGAAATATGGCGAAAATTTTGAAAATTTTGCAATTTTCAAAATTTGAATTTTTATTCCCTTACATCAGAGAGATATGTCACACAAAATGGTCAATAAATAACATTTCCCATATGTCTACTTTACATCAGCACAATTTTCGAAATTTTTTTATTTTTCATTAGGGAGTTATAAGGGTTAAAATTTGACCAGCAATTTCTTATTTTTACAGCAAAATTTACAAAACCATTTTTTTTAGGGACCACCTCACATTTGAAGTCAGTTTGAGGGGTCTATGTGGCAGAAAATGCCCAAAATTGACACCATTCTAAAAACTGCACCCCTCAAGGTGCGCAAAACCATATTCAAGAAGTTTATTAACCCTTCAGTTGCTGCACAGGAACTGAAGCAATGTGGAAGGAAAAAATGAACATTTTACTTTTTTTCACAAACATTTTACTTCAGAACCAATTTTTTTTATTTTCACAAGTGTAAAAAAAGAAAATGAACCACATAATTTGTTGTGCAATTTGTCCGGAGAATGCCGATACGCCATATGTGGGGGGGAACCACTGTTTGGGTGCACCGCAGAGCTCCGAAGGGAAGGAGCGCCATTTGACTTTTTCAACACAGAATTCCCTGGAATTGAGATCGAACACCAACACGCGTTTGGAGAGCCGCTGATGTGCCTAAACAGTGGAAACCCCCCACAAGTGACCCCATTTTGGAAACTAGACCCCCTAAGGAACTTATCTAGGCATGTGGTCAACACTTTGAACCCCCAAGTGCTTCACACAAGTTTATAACGTAGAGCCGAAAAAATTAAAAATCTTTTTTTTTTTTTTTCACAAAAATGATCTTTTCACCCCCAATTTTTTATTTTCCCAAGGGTAGCAAGACAAATTGGACCCCAAAAGTTGTTGTGCAATTTGTCCTGAGTATGTTGATACCCCGTATGTGGGGATAAACCTCTGTTTGGGTGCACAGTAGAGCTCAGAAGGGAAGGAGCGCCATTTGGCTTTTTCAACATAGAATTCCCTGGAATTGAGATCGGACACCATGTCGCGTTTGGAGAGGCGCTGATGTGCCTAAACAGTGGAAACCCTCCACAAGTGACCCCATTTTGGAAACTAGACCCCCTAAGGAACTTATCTAGGCATGTGGTCAACACTTTGAACCCCCAAGTGCTTCACACAAGTTTATAACGTAGAGCTGAAAAAATTAAAAATCATTTTTTTTTTTTTTTTTTCCACAAAAATGATCTTTTCACCCCCAATTTTTTATTTTTCCAAGGGTAGCAAGAGAAATTGGTTCCCAAAAGTTGTTGTGCAATTTGTCCTGAGTATGTCGATACCCCGTATGTGGGGGTAAACCTCTGTTTGGGCGCACTGCGGAGCTTGGAAGGGAAGGAGTGCTGTTTGACTTTTTAATCTCTTAATTGTGAGAGCGGACGCCATTTTGGGTTTGTAGATGTGCCTAACAGCAGAAACCCCCCACAACTGACCCCGTTGTGGAAACTACACCCCTCAAAGATTTTAATCAGGGGTATATTGAGCAATTTGAACCCACATGTACGACACAGAGTTTGATAACATTAGGTCGTCATATTGAAAAATTCATTTTTTTCCACGAGAATCTTGTTTTAGACCTGAATGTCTCACTTTTTCAGAAATAACATCAAAAAGTGGACCCCACAATTCGTTACCCACTTTATTATGAGCGCAGCGATAACCCATATGTAGTCAAAAAGTTCTGTTTGGACAAATGGCAGGGCTTGGACAGAAAGGGGCACAATGTGACAAATTTGGCTTTATTTGAAATTGAAGATCCAGGACCCATTCAAAGCTTCTAGAGACATTGAGCAAAAAAGAAAATCCTTTCAGGAATTATTACTCACAGAGGGAGGCATGCTCCTAAAACACATTGGCTGACTATAAAATTGGTCTTGCTAACAAAACAGTTGTCCCGCATTTGCGTATATTGTAGCAGGAAGTATAAACTGTACTGGAATGAAGGGCAAAATGTGTAGGAAAATTCAGCCAACTATGTGGCAAAGCGGAGTTTGTTCCAAAGATGAAAGAACATGATCAGGGCTAGAATGGCAGAGCAGACACTTTCAGAGACTGGTCGTACAACGTCCTTTTAGCTCCATCAATCCCTATATGAGGACAAATGTGCCAATAGACGTGGTACACCATAGCAAGCTCCCACCCGCCAAGGTCAGAACCGCTATATGCACAAAACAACCAGTTCTCTATAGAAAGTATTGTCTGGTACCAGAGGTTCGGCAAGAACCATAAAGTAAAGCCCATAGTGTATAAGTACGGAACTTCCTAATTTTTTTAGAAATCCTACAATAAAATGATCATGCCCGTATCATCAACATAAATATAAGTAATATAAATGGAAGCCAAACTTTTGTGTAGCAAGACAGTCATAAAAACAGTCAAAGTTATATAAATGGTCAAAAATGTTTGTGAGTAATCAAGTCCTAGAATTCATTTTCAGATGATCTCACTTTTCAAGATCATTTCTGGGGTCCACATTCTAACGCTTATTGACATAGGTACGTGGACGAGAATTTGTTGGGATAGTAGTTTGGTATGGGATTGATCGAGTCCTAAAATTTTCAGATGACCTGACTTTGCAAGAACATTTGTGGGGTCCACACTCTAGAGCGTACAGACGTGGGTACGTGGACGAGAATTTGTTGGGATAGTAGTTTGGTATGGGATTGATCAAGTTCTGGAATTAATTGTGAAATGGGGTAAAATGGGATCTACTAATTAAAATATTCTTTATCAATTGTTCCAAATTGTACTACTTGGGCCGTTAAGCAGAAAATAAAAATTATTGAAAAAACAAACAAACTAATAATTGTAGGTGGTGTGGTAGGTCTCACAACAGGGGGAGATACAAAGGCCTGGTTGGGATGGGCATGTGGGGCAATAGAAAGAATCGGGAATCACTCCGTCTGCCATGCTTTCTGCAAACTCGGCACCTTTTTTGAGGATACCTTTGGGTGGGAGTGACAGGGACAGGGTGAGGAAAATGGCGTTCTGAAAGTCTCCGGGAATCCTCAGAGTCGAAGGCTTCCCCCGGTGCCATGGACTCAAATATGAGGCTCTCTACAACTTTTTCCTGAAAGTGCAGGAACGTAAGTGGCCCTTGTGATTTTTTACATAGGACAAAACTGTTATATGTGGCAGTTTGGATTAGATAGATTGCCACCTTTTTATACCATGCCCTGGTCTTCCTCTTGACCAGGTATGGTTGCAGAACCTGGTCTGACAAGTCTACGCCACCCATGTGTTTGTTGTAGTCTGTGACGCAGACAGGTTTTTCTTTGTCCCTGGTGGCACCCCTCTCTCTGACCGTCACAGTGGTGTCCGTATGCAGTGTGGAAAGCATGTAGACGTCCTTCCTGTTTTTACACTTCACTGCAAGAAGTTGGTCGCTTGCAAGTGAGAATGACGCCCCCCTCTCCAAGCGTCTGGACACCAACTGTTACGGAAGCCCCACTTTGTTTTTCCTCACTGTCCCACAGGCCCCTGTATTTGCAGCATATAGGGATTTGTATAGGGGGATGCTCGTGTAGTAGTTGTCAGTATACACGTGGTACCCTTGATTGAGAAAGGGCGTCATTAGCTCCCAGACAATTTTGCCTGGGATACCAATTGTCTGGGGGCAGTTTGGGGGGTTTATTTGGCGGTCCCTACCTTCATAAATTAAGAAGGTTGACGTGTACCCTGATGAGCTCTCGCATGCTTTGTATAATTTTACGCCATATTTGGCTCTTTTGGAGGGAATAAATTGGCGGAATAACAGACGGCCCTTGTAGCTCATCAAGGACTCGTCGACTGCCACATTTTGCTCTGGGGTATAGGAATTTAGAAAGGAAGTTTTTAGGAGGGAAATTAGGGGTCTTAATTTATTTAGCCGATCGTAGTTGGGGTCAGTTCTTGGGAGAGCTTGGGAATTGTCACTGAAGTGGAGGAATCTCATCAGGGCTTCGTAACGGACTCGGGACATGACGGCTGCAAATACAGGGGTGCAGTGGACAGCTTTTGTTGCCCAGTAAGAGCGGAGAGTGGTTTTTTTTACTATACCCATATTCAGGGTGAGGCCTAAGAATTTTTTTATTTCGGGGACATTTGTGGGGATCCAAGAACGGGAATGAAAGGCAGTGGGTTTTTGGGAAATATACTGGCGGGCATATAGGTTGGTTTGGTGGACGATTAATTGCAGGACTTTGGGGCTAATGAAAATTTCAAAAAAATCAATGGGGGTAAAATTGGCGACATTTACTTTTATTCCAGGGACTGCAGAAAAAGGGGGAATTTGAGGGGAAAATGAGGTGTCATTATACCACAGCGGTGGGGGGGCTGCGGTACTTGGTCCTGCCTCTGAAGCTTCAGCAGTGACGACCGACTCCGCTACCACCGGGCTGGGGGATCCCGTGGAGGAAGAGTCGTCATCACTGTCTGAAAACTGCTCAGCTTCAGAGGCAGATTCTGTTTCACTGCCGGAGCAAAGCAGGCTGTAAGCTTGCTCCGCGCTGAAAGTTCTGCTGGCCATTTTATTTATTTCCAACCCTAACCCTACAAATTTTTTTTTTTAAAAAAATTATTATTTTTTTTTTTATTTTTTTTTTATAATCCTCTGCTGATGATGCAGGGATTACAGAGAACGGGGGTGGGTAAATTGGATGCTGGCGGATATAGAAATCTGTTTTTGTAACTGACAGGGCAGCACTTGAAATGTAGTCTCTCTCTCTTCTCTCCTAGAACAACTACAAGGAGAGAAGAGAGAGGTACAGCCCAAGTGCTGCCATGTTTATAAAACATTTGGGGTTTTGGTCACTGTGATAGGACATATCACAGTAATCAAAACCCAGCAGCCTATGAGAAAATTCTCACAGGTTGCTGGGTCTCTGCTGGCAGATCATGGCAGGCGCACTGCGCCCGCCATTTTCTTCCAGCAGAGAAGAAGGGGGGCCGGGACCGGGAGCTGTGGGCTGAGGACCTTGGACCGGGGACACTGCCAGAAGTATGGTGGGGGGCTCGGGGGACTCTATTTCTCTCCCTTCTGATGTACGATCACATCAGAGGGGAGAGAAATGCAAAGCAAACTTTTTTAATTTTTTTTTACAAACTATATGCAGCGATCGCAACCCCGGGGGTCTGTAAAGACCCCCGGGGTTGCGATCGCTCCAGGGGTCGGTAAAAACCCCAATACACTGCGGGGGACACTATCTCCACATGCGCCCGCCATTTTGGAGCCCTAGGAAGGAGGAGGAGGGGGGGGGGGGGTTAGGGACCTTTTTCGGTACATAAGGTACCGTGGGGGGCTCGGGGGACCCTATTTCTCTCCCCTCTAATGTGCAATCACATTAGAGGGGAGAGAAAGAAAACGCAAGTCCGGATTTTTTTTTTTTTTTTGCGATCGCCTGTAAACGGTTAATTACCGGCGATCGCAAAAGCGGGGTCGGTAAAAACCGACCCGAATCATGTTCTCTGGGGTCTCGGCTACCCCCGGCAGCCGAGACCCCGGAGAAAATCGGACTGTGGGGGGCGCTATTTACTTTTTCCACAGCGCCGTTAATTAACGGCGCTGTGGTTTAAGTACCCTTAATGACCGCCGTTAAAAGGCGTATCGGCGGTCGTTAAGGGGTTAAATCACCCTCCATTCAGAAAAAAAAACAAAAAAAACAACAACAATAATACATATATATGGTATTGCCACGTTCAGGATCCCCTCATCTATCAATATATAAAAAGAATTAATCCGATCGGTACATGGTGTAACAAGAAAAAAACAAAAAACAAACAAAAACAAAACAGTTTTTGGTCGCCGCAACATTGCATTAAAATGCAGTAACGGCCGATCAAAATATCGTACCTACACCAAAATGGTATCAATAAAAACATCATCGTGGTGCGCAAAAAATAAGCCCTCAACCAGCCCCAGATCCTGAAAAATGGAGAAGCTAAGAGTCTCGGAAAATGACGCATTTTTTGTTAAACAAACTTTGGATTTTTTTTGTGTTATAACTCTTAAATTAAAAAAGAATCTAGACACGTGTCTATGAACTCTTAGGCTTCTTTCACACTTCCGTCTTCCAAATCTGCACAGGATCCGTCAAGACGTTCAAATGACGGATCCTGTGCAGATTGTGGAAAACGTGTGCACTGGGCCCCTCTTTCTGATGAACCCGTCGAGCCTATGTGCACTTGTTGTGTATGCATCTTCGCAGCGGTTTTCTGCTGCGAAAACGCATACACAACACAAACCAGGTTTAAAAAAAAAAAATAAAAAATCAATCGCAATATTCTCACCCACCGGCGTTCCCGCTCAGCGTCACCGATGTTCCCGGCAGCTAGCGTTACTTCCTAGTAATACATTGCGAAATCTCGCGAGAAGTCGCGGGAACGCCGGTGGGTGAGAATATTGAGATTTTGTATTATTTTTAACATTATATCTTGTTACTATTGATACTGCATAGGCAGCATCAATAGTAAAAAGAGAAAGAGAGCGGGCGAGAGAGAATTTCCCTGACGGGAAATACTTCCACGCATGCGCTCTTTGAAAAGACGGGACCCGTTACTGGCTGGATTCCTGCTTTTCACAGACAGCAACGCATCCTGCGCCCATAGGCTTCCATTGTAGCCAGTGACGGGCAGCGCAGGATGCGTCGCTGACCGATTTTCCGACGTGCAGAAAAAAAAAACGTTCCTCTGAACGTTTTCTCAGCCCGACAGACCATTTTTTTTATGCAGGATCCAGTGAAAGACGGATGAAACGGATGGCCATCCGTCACTAAAACAAGTCTATGAGAAAATGCAGGATCCTGCATTCTCAAAAAACGACGGATTGTGATGGGAGCTGAAAGACGGAAGTGTGAAAGAGGCCTTAATGACCTCGAGAATCATAGTGGAAGGTTTACATTTATTGAACATGGTAAAAAAAATAAATACATAACAAAACAAAAACAATTTGTGGAATTGCATTTTTTTTTTTTTTTTTTTACAATTTCACAGCACTTTGATTTTTTTTTCCCGTTTTCCAGTACACAATATGGTAAAACCAATGGTGTTGTTCAAAAGTACAACTCGTGCCACAAAAGACAAGCCCTCACATGGCCATATTAATGGAAAAATAAATATAGGTAAACTGACTGAACAGCAATCTAGTCTGAACAGGTGCATAACCAAAAAAGACTTACATAGCAAATAGATCAACGGCTGGACTCAACTGTACTAAAGCAAGGAAATGTGCGATACATGAAATGTGAATAGCATAATGGCTTGTGAAATCTATGAAAAAACACATGAGATGCTTAGCACAAGATTTGGCCAAAAAATGGAAAAATAAAGTTATGGCTCTGGGAAGAAGGGGAGAAAAAAAATGGAAAATGGCCCCAGGTTGAAGGGGTTAAAGGATCTAAGCAACAGACCATTCGAAGAGGACATTGATAGCACTTACCCAAGAGGCAAAGCAACAAACTCGCAGACAATATGAGATGTGATGTCATCAATGACGGTGTAATTGGAAGCATTGAGAGCGAAGACGCAGTGCTGCTTGCTGATCAGGTGCTGCAGAAGTGATGGACAGGTCATATGTGATCTTGTAACTATCATTTCCATTCCTACCTTTTTAAGGAGCTGCTCCTCTTACCTCACAAAGCTTTCTGTAGGTGATATGACAGCATTCACAATATCCACTCTTCTCCCAGTTCTGTGGTCTGTCACCAGCATCCTTGTCCTGTTTCCTAATTATAATGGGAGCCGATATTAATATACATAGGTAGTCAACAAAATGAGAGGGATGGAGGGTTGACACTAACACTTTCTCCATGCCTTTATCATAGTCAGACTAATGCAGGCATACAATCCATATCAATGTGTGTGGCATGGACAAATGTGCAGGCTTTAAATGAAAGAAAACAAAACAAACAAAATAATAGGTGAAGCTCCACAGTAGTTCAGCAATCAGTACATACAACAACCAGCATCAAGAGAACACTCGGAGTCCTGCCATCAAAATTTGTACCCTCTTAATATATTGCAGTCATCATATTATATGGCACTGTGTGCTTACAATTGTTCTTCGACCCAGCTAATTCTTCTCTTTTCCATTAGATCTATGACATCACATGATTAAAAACTGACTTGCTGAATCCTTCTAAGTGCTATGTAGCTGAGTTCTCTTAACACATATATTCAGATGCAGCAGTTTGCTCCAGACGTAGTCTGCTACATGCATCTTTTAAATTACATGTTTTTAATTACTTTGATGAATTAGACTGGAATTTACTGGAAGGTAACAGAATACCAAACCTCTACAATGTTTCGGTTTCTTTTCTCTTTCACTCCCATACTACTCACCGGTTACAATCTGTCTTCGACCCCATCACTCAACTTAAACTGCCCTAACTAAAGTCACCAATGACCTACTAACTGCCAAGAGCAAGCGACACTACTCTGTCCTCCTTCTCCTGGACCTGTCTGCTGCCTTTGACACTGTGGACCACTCCCTTCTGCTTCAGATCCTCATCTCTTGGCATCACAGACTTGGCCCTATCCTGGATCTCGTCATATCTGACAGACCGAACATTCAGTGTCTCCCTTCCCCACGCCACCTCCTCACTTCGCCCCTTGTCTGTCGGTGTTCCTCAAGGCTCTGTTCTAGGACCCCTACTCTTCTCCATCTACACCTTCGGTCTGGGACAACTCATAGAATCCCACGGTATGCAGTACCATCTCTACTCCGATGACACGCAGATCTACCTATCCGGACCTGACCTCACCTCCTTACTTACCAAAATCCTGCACTGTCTGTTATTTCAGTTTTCTTTTATGCTCGCATTCTACAACTGAACATGGACAAAACAGAATTCATCATCTTTCCCCCATCTCACTCTACCCCTCCACCAGACCTATCCATCAATGTCAATGGCTGCTCACTTTCCCTAGTCCCACACGCCCGGTGCCTCGGAGTGATCCTAGACTCTGCCCTCTCTTTTAAGCCACATATCCAAGCCCTTGCCTCCTCCTGCCGTCTCAAACTCAAAAATATTTCCCGGATCCGCGCATTCCTTGACCGCGACAACACAAAAACACTAGTGCATGCCCTTATCATCTCCCTCCTTGACTACTGCAACCTCCTACTCTCCGGCCTCCCATCTTGCACTCTGGCACCACTACAATCCATCCTGCACTCTGCTGCCCGACTAATCCACCTGTCTCCCTGTTACTCCCCAGCCTCTCCCCTATGCCAAGCCCTTCACTGGCTTCCTATCACCCAGAGACTCCAGTTCAAAACCCTCACAATGACATACAAAGCCATCCACAATCTATCTCCTCCATACATCTCTGACATGGTCTACCGCTACCTACCTTCACGCAACCTCCGATCCTCTCGAACTCCTTCTCTACTCCCCTCTCATCTTCTTCCCACAACCACATCCAAGACTTCTCCCGTGCTTCCCCCATACTCTGGAACTCTCTACCCCAACACATCAGACTCTCACCTACCACAGAAACCTTCAAAAAGAACCTGAAGACTCACCTCTTCCAACAAGCCTACAGCCTGCAATTATCCTCAACCTACTGAACCGCCGCACAACCAGCGCTACCCTCTCCTAGTGTATCCTCACCCATCCCCTGCAGATTGTGAGCCCTCGCGGTCAGGGCCCTCCCTCCTAATGTACCTGTGTGCCTTGTTTTTTTTTTTGCTCATGTTTAATGTACTTGTCTATATTTGCCCCCTATTCACATGTAAAGCACCATGGAATAAATGGCGCTATATAAATGTATAATAATAATAAATGTAGAAACAGGAGGTCAATTTTCCCTGTATGTCACTGCAAAAGTCCCTGGCACACGGAGGAGGGAGCAGCTGGGTCAGGAGCAAAAGAGGGTGTTGATAAATGCAGGGACAAGAAATTTCCTGTTTCTACAAAGAGTAGAGAAAAGAGAAGAATTAACTGGGTAGAAAGTAAAAATTAGTAATTGTAAGCACAAAGTGCTGTATAACCCCTCTGTGACCTTTGACGTACTATCCCGTCGAGGTGACCTGGGCCTATCTGACCCTTGACGGGATAGTACGTCATAGCCGATCGGCCGCGCTCACGGGGGGAGCGCGGCCGATCGCGGCCGGGTGTCAGCTGCATATCGCAGCTGACATCCGGCACTATGTGCCAGGAGCGGTCACGGACCGCCCCCGGCACATTAACCCCCGGCACACCGCGATCAAACATGATCGCGATGTGCCGGCGATGCAGGGAAGCATCGCGCAGGGAGAGGGCTCCCTGCGGGCTTCCCTGAGCCCCCCGCAGCAACGCGATGTGATCGCGTTGCTGCGAGGGTCTTACCTCCCTCCCTGCCTGCTCCAGACCCGGATCCAAGATGGCCGCGGATCCGGGTCCTGCAGGGAGGGAGGTGGCTTCACAGAAGCCTGCTCAGAGCAGGCACTGTGAAGCAGCCTGCACTTCAATCAGATCGGTGATCTGTCAGAGTGCTATGCAAACTGACAGATCACCGATCTGTATTGTCCCCCCCTGGGGCAAAGTAAAAAAGTAAAAAAAAAAATTTCCAAATGTGTAAAAAAAAATAAAAAAAAATATTCCAAAATAATGAAAAAAAAAAAAAATATTATTCCCATAAATACATTTCTTTACCTAAATATAAAAAAAACAAAACAATAAAAGTACACATATTTAGTATCGCCGCGTCCGTAACGACCCGACCTATAAAACTGGCCCACTCGTTAACCCCTTCAGTAAACACCGTAAGAAAAAAAAAAAAAAAACGAGGCAAAAAACAACGCTTTATTATCATACCGCCGAACAAAAAGTGGAATAACACGCGATCAAAAAGACAGATATAAATAACCATGGTACCGCTGAAAGCGTCATCTTGTCCCGCAAATAACGAGCCACCATACAGCATCATCAGCAGAAAAATAAAAAAGTTATAGTTCTGAGAATAAAGCGATGCAAAAATAATTATTTTTTCCATAAAATAGTTTTTATCGTATAAAAGCGCCAAAACATAAAAAAAATAATATAAATGAGATATCGCTGTAATCGTACTGACCCGAAGAATAAAACTGCTTTATCAATTTTACCAAACGCGGAACGGTATAAACGCCTCCCCCAAAAGAAATTCATGAATAGCTGGTTTTTGGTCATTCTGCCTCACAAAAATCGGAATAAAAAGCGATCAAAAAATGTGACGTGCCCAAAAATGTTACCAATAAAAACGTCAACTCGTCCCGCAAAAAACAAGACCTCACATGACTCTGTGGACCAAAATATGGAAAATTTATAGCTCTCAAAATGTGGTAACGCAAAAAATATTTTTTGCAATAAAAAGCGTCTTTCAGTGTGTGACGGCTGCCAATCATAAAAATCCGCTAAAAAACCCGCTATAAAAGTAAATCAAACCCCCCTTCATCACCCCCTTAGTTAGGGAAAAATAAAAAAAATGTATTTATTTCCATTTTCCCATTAGGGCTAGGGTTAGGGCTAGGGTTAGCGCTAGGGTTGGGGCTAGGGTTAAGGCTACAGTTAGGGTTGGGGCTAAAGTTAGGGTTAGGGTTGGGGCTAAAGTTACGGTTAGGGTTTAGATTACATTTACGGTTGGGAATAGGGTTGGGATTAGGGTTAGGGGTGTGTCAGGGTTAGAGGTGTGGTTAGGGTTACTGTTGGGATTAGGGTTAGGGGTGTGTTTGGATTAGGGTTTCAGTTATAATTGGGGGGTTTCCACTGTTTCGGCACATCAGGGGCTCTCCAAACGCGACATGGCGTCCGATCTCAATTCCAGCCAATTCTGCGTTGAAAAAGTAAAACAGTGCTCCTTCCCTTCCGAGCTCTCCCGTGTGCCCAAACAGGGGTTTACCCCAACATATGGGGTATCAGCGTACTCAGGACAAATAGAACAACAACCTTTGGGGTCCAATTTCTCCTGTTACCCCTAGGAAAATACAAAACTGGGGGCTAAAAAATAATTTTTGTGGGAAAAAAAAGGATTTTTTATTTTCACGGCTCTGCGTTATAAACTGTAGTGAAACACTTGGGGGTTCAAAGTTCTTACAACACATCTAGATAAGTTCCTTGGGGGGTCTAGTTTCCAAAATGGGGTCACTTGTGCGGGGCTTCTACTGTTTAGGTACATTAGGGGCTCTGCAAACGCAATGTGACGCCTGCAGACCATTCCATCTAAGTCTGCATTCCAAATGGCGCTCCTTCCCTTCCGAGCCCTCCCATGCATCCAAACGGTGGTTCCCCCCACATATGGGGTATCAGCGCACTCAGGACAAATTGGACAACAACTTTTAGGGTCCAATTTCTCCTGTTACCCTCGGGAAAATACAAAACTGGGGGCTGAAAAATAATTTTTGTGGGAAAAAATTTTTGTTTTATTTTTACGGCTCTGCATTATAAACTTCTGTGAAGCCCTTGGTGGGTCAAAGCGCTCACCACACATCTAGATAAGTTCCTTAGGGGGTCTACTTTCCAACATGGTGTCACTTGTGGGGGGTTTCTACTGTTTAGGTACATTAGGGGCTCTGCAAACGCAATGTGACGCCTGCAGACCATTCCATCTAAGTCTGCATTCCAAATGGCGCTCCTTCACTTCCGAGCCCTTCCATGCGTCCAAACGGTGGTTTCCCCCCACATATGGGGTATCAGCGCACTCAGGACAAATTGGACAACAACTTTTGGGGTCCAATTTCTCCTGTTACCCTCGGGAAAATACAAAACTGGGGGCTGAAAAATAATTTTTGTGGGAAAAAATTTTTGTTTTATTTTTACGGCTCTGCATTATAAACTTCTGTGAAGCCCTTGGTGGGTCAAAGCGCTCATCACACATCTAGATAAGTTCCTTAGGGGGTCTACTTTCCAACATGGTGTCACTTGTGGGGGGTTTCTACTGTTTAGGTACATTAGGGGCTCTGCAAACGCAATGTGACGCCTGCAGACCATTCCATCTAAGTCTGCATTCCAAATGGCGCTCCTTCCTTTCCGAGCCCTCCCATGCGCCCAAACAGTGGTTCTCCCCACATATGGTATATCATCGCATTCAGGACAACTTGGACAACAGATTTTGGGGTCCAATTTCTCCTGCTACCCTCGGGAAAATACAAAACTGGGGGCTAAAAAAATAATTTTTGTGGGAAAAAATTTTTGTTTTATTTTTACGGCTCTGCATTATTAACTTCTGTGAAGCCCTTGGTGGGTCAAAGTGCTCACCACACCTCTAGATAAGTTCCTTAGGGGGTCTACTTTCCAAAATGGTGTCACTTGTGGGGGGTTTCAATGTTTAGGCACATCAGGGGCTCCCCAAACGCAACATGGCGTCCCATCTCAATTCCAGTCAATTTTGCATTGAAAAGTCAAACGGTGCTACTTCCCTTCCGAGCTCTCCCATGCGCCCAAACAGTGGTTTATCGCCACATATGGGGTATCAGCGTACTCAGGACAAATTGTACAACAAATGTTGGGGTCCAATTTCTTCTCTTACCCTTGGGAAAATAAAAAATTGGGGGCGAAAAATAATTTTTGTGAAAAATATGATTTTTTATTTTTACGGTTCTGCATTATAAACTTCTGTGAAGTACTTGGTGGGTCAAAGTGCTCACCACACCTCTAGATAAGTTCCTTATGGGGTCTACTTTCCAAAATGGTATCACTTGTGGGGGGTTTCAATGTTTAGGCACATCAGGGGCTCCCCAAACGCAACATGGCGTCCCATCTCAATTCCAGTCAATTTTGCATTGAAAAGTCAAATGGCGCTCCTTCGCTTCCGAGCTCTGTCATGCGCCCAAACAGTGGTTTACCCCCACATATGGGGTATCGGCGTACTCAGGACAAATTGTACAACAAATTTTGGGGTCCATTTTCTCCTGTTACCCTTGGTAAAATAAAACAAATTGGAGCTGAAGTAAATTTTTTGTGAAAAAAAGTTAAATGTTCATTTTTATTTAAACATTCCAAAAATTCCTGTGAAGCACCAGAAGGGTTAATAAACTTCTTGAATATGGTTTTGAGCACCTTGAGGGGTGCAGTTTTTAGAATGGTGTCACACATGGGTATTTTCTATCATATAGACCCCTCAAAATGACTTCAAATGAGATGTGGTCCCTAAAAAAAAATGGTGTTGTAAAAATGAGAAATTGCTGGTCAACTTTTAACCCTTATAACTCCCTAACAAAAAAAAATGTTGGTTCCAAAATTGTGCTGATGTAAAGTAGACATGTGGGAAATGTTACTTATTAAGTATTTTGCATGACATATCTCTGTGATTTAAGGGCATAAAAATTCAAAGTTGGAAAATTGCAAAATTTTCAAAATTTTCGCCAAATTTCCATTTTTTCTGCAAATAAACGCAGGTAATATCAAAGAAATTTTACCACTATCATGAAGTACAATATGTCACGAGAAAACAATGTCAGAATCGCCAAGATCCGGTGAAGCGTTCCAGAGTTATAACCTCATAAAGGGACAGTGGTCAGAATTGTAAAAATTGGCCCGGTCATTAACGTGCAAACCACCCTTGGGGGTGAAGGGGATAACATGATGCTTGCAATATATTAAGAGGAAAAAGCCTATTGACGAGAGTGCTCCTTTAAGTAAAAAATGCATAAAAAAAAAAGTACAAAAAATAAAAATAATAATAATTTAAACTTAAGTTTAGTTGAGAGACATTTTTACTTTGGTATGCACACAGGATCACTACACAGACCTGAAGAACGGTTTGTTAGGCCCTAAGGCGGCCAGTTTGGAGTCACCTATCGGTATTAACAAAAGAAATGCCTCCCATGTCACATGAAAAAGAGCACAGCACAGTGTCCATGGCTTGGATGAAAGTGATCAGTTATCCTGCAGCCAGGCTCAGGGCCTGTGCATGCAGATACAGCAATGTACCCGTCATGCACCCGATATGGGAACACGTTAATAGAATGGTGTAGTACAAAACTGCATTACTATGAAACAATGGCAAACCTGGGATTATTTAGTACAGATGAAAGATGTACAGAGATCACACATCTACTATGTACAAATGCAAAACTTTAAGAAAAAGTACTTGCATTAGGGAAACCCCTTTGAAGGCACATGGCTGGTAGGACCTACCCAACATCTCTGTCTTTATGTGTACTGTGGTTGGTGAGAGCAGTCTCAAAAGGACCTCGGTCTGATGAGATAAATGAGCACTCGGGGAAGTTGGAGAAGGAGCGGTGGATTGGACGGTATTTTCTGTAGAGGTAAGAGATAGAAAAACAAACATAACATTACGTTTACAACCACAACAGAAACGGTTTGCCAATACTTTACAGTTGAATCCTCGTGTCCGAGGAGAGCAAGGAGGAGAAGAAGGAAACTTGTTCTCCTCCTTCCTACACACGTTTGTTAATCACATCACTGTGAGCGGGATACCAACAAATTGCAAGAATGAGGGACGACGCTCCTGGACTAGTCAGCGTACAGGCGCTCCAAGATTAAAGGGCTTGCCCACTGCCTACCATGTCCTTAAAGGGGTTAATAGATCTTGTAATAATAATTTCCACAACTTATGTGTTTAAAAATAATGTTCCTGTGCCAAGATAATCTTATAAATGTGTCCCTGCTGTGTACTGTGTAATGGCTGTGTCTGACCGTACAGGGACATGGTCTGATCATACCACAGCTCCTGGGCAGAGGGGGGAAGCAAAACAGTATACAGACAGGACAGCAGGGGATCACAGCGGATTCTTTCTTTGAAATAAAACAATGTTTAAAGGGAAGGTGCCATCAAAAATGTTTTTTTCCAGCGATTGAAAAAAATTTAAAGAATTAATGTTTACATTTTCTTAAAAAATATTATCATTTGTTTATAATTTAGTACTCTTGCTTCCTCCTCTGCCCAGTAGATGTGGTATGACAAATCATGTTCCTGTACGGTCAGACACAGCCATTACACAGTACACAGCAGGGGCACATTTATAAGATTATCTCAGCACAGGAACATTATTATTTATTTTTATTTATTTTTTAAACACATCTAATTGTGGAAATTGTTATTATTCCAAGATCTATTTATTAAAATCAACTTTAACATTTATCTTTGTTAGTGGAAAACCCTCTTGAGGCCTCCATCACACATCCTGATATTTCCCATACTGAAATACTGAAAACATCTGTGTCTGTGTGTGTGTTTCATAATGTGTGGCATACATATGCCGCGCCAGTATCACGTGGACTGGCACCCGAGAAAAAACGGCAGAGGTCAGCGCAGTTCATGGGCCCGCTCTCGCTGCAGCGAGTCATAATCCCCAGCTCTTTAGTATGAGACGTCTTCTCAGGCCACCGACTCATGCTAAAGAGCAAATGTCGCAAAGATGGATTATGGCGTGGGACTCTCAACTTCAGACAGGAGAGGGATATTTTTTAAAGGGGACAATGCCTTCAGGGCATTAGGTGTTAAGATGAGTATAATGTGTATTTTATTCTTCATTTTACACTATATGTAGACAGCGTGGGCTGAATACAACTCTCACCATTGTCCCCTGCTTGCGCTGATCTCAGTGTGAGCAGTGGACAGTGATGAGAGCTGGCTCCAGCAGCTTGCGCCGGAATCAGCGCAAACAGTACCACCGATTCCAAGGCGCCGGAATGTGTCACAGATATGATCCGTGTGTCAGTGTGCGGGACGTTTTGACAACCCCACTTGCCACTGCTACAGGGCAAGGCGCCAGAATTGGCACATCTAATAGATACACATTTTATGAGCAGCTATTTCTAGGCTTGGGGGAAGGCAATATCCATGGCTCCTTACCAGCTTGAGAATAAAAGCCCCCAGCTGTCTGCTTTAGCACGGCTGGTTGTCAAAAAGGGGGGGGAACCCCCACTCTGTATTTTTTTATTTTTGAAATAATAATAATAATAATAAAAAAAAAAACGGGGACCCCTCTATTCTTGATAACCAGCCTTGCTGAAACTGACAACTGAGGGTTGCAGCCCACATCTGTAAGTTTTGCCTGGCTGGTTATCAAAAATTCAGGGGCACCCACATAATTTTTATTTATTGTACAGGCAGCGGCTGATGAATACTCCCATCAGCCACCACCTGCTCTCACGGTTATTAGCAGCAGCAGGTGTAGGCTGATGGGAGCAATAGTCCCATCATCTGCCACTCGCTCTCACGGTTCTCTCATCATTCTCCCCTTCTCGGGGTTGATCGCCGACACAGCAGGGAAGAATAATGTGAGCGGTCTTCAGCACCCAGTGCCGAGGAACAGCGCTAACTGTACCGCTGCTTCCCTGGCGCGTGTGGTACTGATGCAGAACACGGTTGCCATACGTGTACCACAAATATTACACACACACACAAGGACACGGATGTCTCCAGTACCAGAAATATCAGAATGTGTGAAACAGGCTTTAAGTGCAGGGATAACTTTGCCAGACAGTATTAATGAGCAACGAGAAATGTGGTTTGTTGGTTTCTTCTATGATGTAACCTTGTTATGTAGAGAAATGTCAGAACAATACACATCACACAAAGGTGACTAGAGGCCTAATAGCCACATGTAAAGTTGTCAAGAGCAATAGAAATATTCCTAAGCATACAACTGAATACAGAAGAACAAGAAGTCAATGCAGTCTGACTATAAGATGTACAAAAACCTTATTACATAACATGCATAAATATATCAATAAAAATATAGTAACATGAAGACAATAGGATAAATAATGAAGACCAGGATGGGGGATCAGGAGACCACGCAGACCAGGATGGGGGATCAAGAGACCATGTACATCTTAGGCTACGTTCACATTAGCGTTCTGCGCCGCAGCGTCGGGCGCTGCTGCGTCGCCGCAGGCAGCAAGTTGCAGTGTTTTCTGCGCCCAAAACCATGCAAAAATGGACGCATGCGTCACAAAACGCTGCGTTGTGCATGCGTTTACATGTGCGTTGCGTCGCCGACGCTGCGGCGCACAACGCAAATGTGAACGTAGCCTTATGGACAGGCTGCCTTGACTCCTTGTTCTGTTTTCAACCTTGTTATGTTGGATAATCTTCAATAAAATGAGTTATTCCTTGATTTTTTTTTTTTTTGTTATATCACTCACCGGCTCTGGTCCTCGATCTTCAGGAAGGGGCTTTTCAGTTTACCAACTGAGAAACATGAAGGGAGAGCATGTCATCACAAGACCTTGTAAGGAAACACCACATTTTATGTAGGAGTGCGGAGTGGGCTCCTCTTCAGCACTAGTAACGTATATTTCTAATAGAGGTCACCACCATTAGCAGACAAAACAGTGGCCCGAAATGCTTCTTAATGAATAATTACAAGAATAAATCTGCACTTTGATCTGCAGTACAGGGGCAGATGTACACTCACCCTTTAGGGTCTGTTTTGCACCAGCAGGTCCTTTTCCCTGAAATACAAACAACACATGCCACACTTATTAATGAAAAGTATTACAAGAAAATCAGGTGCTGTCCATAGTGACACAATCATATTGTGGCTGTCATGCATCGTACCTCAGCAGGCCTCTTTGCTCTCCTTTCTGTGGAACACTCAAGATACTCCAGCACTTCTAGGAATAAGATGGTTAAGGAGCATAGAAGAAACAGGCAAGTGCAATGGTTACATTTCTTTTCTGGCAGAAGCATAAGGCGTCATCTATAGGCAGTACAGAGGTACTACGCTGGCTAATAACAGGACTGTATTACTGTAGGAGTTCTTCACCGAGCTTGATGCACTATGATCGTCCATAAATAATCTTAGTATATATTTAGTGCTCATTACTGTCTCAAAACTAGTCCCAAACTAATATATAGGAAAAGGATACCGTCCACATGGAGGATGCAGACTCCCCAAGAATGGGCGCTGGAGAGTATGCTGCTGCACTCCTGACAAAGGGGAAGAATAAGGAGACAAATGCTAATTTAGAAGAGAATGGCTGGAGCAAAGTAAGGCCAAATGCACGCCGTGTTCTTGCACAGCAAAAAAAACGCCAGCAGTTTCTGCAGAAGACAAAGTCTTGTTTTGACCACTGGCGAGACAATATCCATTTTCATACCATTAATACAACTGAGAAAAGTTCAGCAGGCTCTGCTTTTCTATACAGAGGACAACCATGTAGTAAATATTTTTACAATGAACACCTGGATGTATCAGTGTCACAAAAAACTGAGGTGCGGGCAGTGAGTGAAAACAAAGGCCATACCATAAGGCTAGGCAATGGGCGTGCGCTAGCGATGCGTCCGACATTGAACTAAATGGTGGCGTTAACAGACTACGCTACACCGCGTTATGCCGCGGTGTAACGTAGTCCGTCTAACGGACGCCTATAACGTAATGTGAACCTAGCCTAAGTGGCGTAGGATGGGGTGCAATCCTAATGCGCGTACCTGGCTCTGCACAACCTTCTTCAGCAGCTGCTTTCCCCGGCTGTATGGCGTTTTCTAGAACAAGATAAAAAGCAATGAGCAAGAGGCCGGGAATCTATGTAATGTCATATTTCAGAATAAGTAGCTTAATGTTCCTTTGGATGATGGCAACCTGCTATATGTAGAATTCAGGATTGTATCTATTACGAAATTATGTTCGGCCAAATGGAAGTCAGTGGAAAAATTGCATTAAGCCCTATAAAATGCTTGTATTTCACATACACTGGACACCATATATGTACTCATTTGTGTCCATGCACCATCTATATACTGCAAGCACACAGGAAGGAAAAAAAAAAAAAAACTATCATGTGAACAAGGCCTGACCTCTATCTTCTCTGTAGTCAAATGTTGGGAGCTACCCCCTTTTCTATCATTGGACTCTCCATTAGCGACATGTGCAGCTTTTCTGTTCCAAGTCACCACGTAGTTGACGTCCCTGCTCAGGAAGCTCTCAATAACCTGTAAGAAACGTTTACAGCAATAGTGAAGGTTATGCATTTATTAGTTGCAGTGTGCTGGCACATTATGTATGTATCTGTTCGCATATTGACCACATAGCGCATTTGTGCACCTGTACACTTAATGCTAAAATTGTTCAAGACCCATTTTTTGTAGCTCCTCCAGGGCTCAGCACTAGTAATGAGTGAATGTGCTCGTGTTATCTGAGCATGCTTGGGTACTAACTGAGTGTCTTCGGCGTTCTCGAATATGTTTGAGTCCCCGGCTCCTGCATGCCTTGCGGCTGTTCAACGGCAGCAATACATGCAGGGATTGCTGGCAAACAAGCAATCCCTGAATGTGTTTTGGCTGTTAAACAGACGTGAGACATGCAGCTACGGTCTCGAACATATTAAATTATTATAGCACGCCGAAGACGCTCAGTTAGCACCCAAGCATGCTCAGATAACACCTTTTCTGAGCACGTTCACTCATCACCCTCACAAGGTTTTAATTGCAAGCTACGCCTGGTTTCCTTTACACTCCTCATTCACATGAGGCTGGTTTAGCACATGGAGAGATAGAACATATAGTGGTTCGTGAACATCAATATTACAAAGGTACACCTTGAGAAAGTTGGATGGCTTTTGCCTCTTTGATCAAAAATGAAGTAATTAATCGCACCGTGTATCTATATGGTCGTATATTTGCCACATAGTGCGTAAGGGCACCTGTACATTAATTTATTACTTAAAGGTGTGCTGGACTTATTTTTCCCTCTCCTCTTAAAGGGAACCTGTCACCCCCAAAATGGAAGGGGAGCTAAGCCCAACAGCATCAGGGGCTTATCTGCAGGATTCTGTAATGCTGTAGATAAGCCCCCGATGTAACCTGAAAGATGAGAAAAAGAGGTTAGATTATACTCACCCAGGGGCGGTCCCGCTGCGGTCCGGGTCACATGGGTGTCGCGGTCCGGGGGCATAGGAACACATGGAGCTGCACAGCTCCGCTCCAAAGTGCCGGCGCCAGAGCTTGGTTTCCACATGCGAGACACGGACGTGTTTCTCGCAAGTGGAAACAAGCCCTAAATGTAATTCCCCTGCTCCCTGACTCATACTTACCTGAAGCCACTTCCATTGTTTTGTGGCTTTCTCCGGTGAAAAAAAGTGTCAAGGCAGATCCAGTGTTTCATGCCCGTGGTCACTTTTGAATACATCTCTATGGGGAAATCGTTCTGGCTCTCATAGATTGGTATTAAAGGGAACCTGTCACCCCGTCTTTTGAAGATTAGCTAAAAATAGCGTTAAATAGGGGCAGAGATGGGCGTTACATTAGTGTCTTTGTGTGCCTTTATTACCCACCTATGCTGCCGAAATACCTTTGTAAAGTCGCCGTTTTCTGCTGTCACTCACGCTGGTCTGGTCCTATGGGCGTGGTGACAGCGCTGTTTCTCCCCCAGAATCCTGCTCATCATTACGTTGGTGGCGTAGTGGTGTGCGCATGTCCAAAAGGCTAATCCACTGCCCAGGTGATGAAAAACAGCACGATCTGCGCTATTCAGCAGTTTACCGGTGGGCGCGGCCATCTTTCCTGTGGCCACGCGTGCGCAGATGGAGCGCTCTGCTGCCCGGGGCTTCAGGAAAATGGCCGCGGGATTCCGCGCGTGCGCAGATGGAGCCCATAGGACCAGACCAGCGTGAGTGACAGCACAAAACGGCGACTTTACAAAGGTATTTCGGCAGCATAGGTGGGTAATAAAGGCACACAAAGACACTAATGTAACACCCAGCTCTGCCCCTATTTAACGCTATTTTTAGCTCACCTTCAAAAAACGGGGTGACAGGTTCCCTTTAAGCTCTTGTGATGTAACTTCTGACTACTGGCCAGTCAGGAATTATGGGCACAAGATAAGCGCATAGGACCGGAGTCGGTAAAAGCTGAAGCCATCACAAGGCAAGTATAAGAACAGGGGCAGGGGGCTTATATGTAAAATGACACTCCAGCGCTGAAAAACAAACAAATACTGAAGTGATGCTTTATAATCAATTAGATGCTACAGATTAAGAATTGAATAACGTACAGAAAAAAGTAAGCCATAAATATTACTAAAAGAAAAGTCAGAAATAGTCACAGTGATTTGTATTGCAACCACTGTATTAATCATAAATCAGAAAGACTCTAGGCCTAGACAAGTGGCACTTCCACTATAATCGCATCCCATATATTACCAAGGAAGTCAAATGCCAAAGTATAGAAAAATTATACAAACTTTTATTTCAATACTACTGAACATAACATTTAAAATACATATAAAGGGGAACACAAACACAAAGTAAACTGCAACACATTCATATGTACCACAGAGTATCTCAGCACCTATTTTTTGTACAGAGTAAACAAATTTATACCAATGTGGAATATTATATACTAGCCCACTCTATGATATCTGAATCCCCACCATCCATAAAATATAGAAGTAAAGCTATCAGCTCCAATTAGTGTTATTAATGAACTGCTCAATATATATATATAAAAAAAATAAATCAAAAAAGCAAGTGCTAAATCATTATGAGCTAGTTCAGTTTCAAATCATTTATATAGGGGGTGGGTAGATTCAGTCCCATAGTGTGCTGTATCTAGGCCAAATACTCATTAAAACATATAAATAACATCCACGTTCCACTGCTTTTCAATAAGTACTCTATAGTCAGTCATGCCACATTAAATCCCATATAAATATACTATATACAAAGTGCTTATTGCATCAATAGTACATAAAGTGCAAAGTGCTTAATGCATGAGTGGCCTCCAATATTATGGTACTACGTGCTCAATATTCTAATGAGCAAAAACAAACATAGTTTGTACATCAGGTGCAGATAAGGACAGGGCTATAAATGTCAAGTGATACATAACCTGTGTGAGCAGCTGAGCCCCGACGCGCGGTTCGCTGCAGCTTCTTCCAGGGGGATTGTCGTGTCAACACCTCCTGGTTACAGCTCTTAGACATGGAAAAGGTGGGGGCAGAGATAGAGGAGTTTTTTTAAGATCAATGAAGGTAGTGCAGAAAGTCATGTTGTATGGGACACTATGAAGGCGTATTTAAGAGGAATTTTGTTTCGGGACATCTCAAGACATAAGACGAAGTTTAGATTACAGGATAAGGCTGTATTGGAGGAGTTGAAGGCAGCTGAGGTGGCATTGGGTGTCCAATGTACAAGGGAATCTCAGAATCGTATGAGGGCGGCTCAGCAGGAGGTCAATCAATTATACTTGAGAAAGGCAGAGAGGATGAGGGCTTTTCAAAAAGAAACATTCTACTCAGAGGGGGAAAAGGTGGGGCATCTACTTTCGGTAGTGGCTTCTGCGCAGAGGGGCTCTTCACATGTTTACTCAATAAAAACGGAGGAGGGAACGGTGGTCACCCAGGGGGAGCAAATATTGGAAGCTTTTAGAAAATTTTATGGTAAACTATATACCTCTAGTGTAGAGAAAGGGACAGAAGATACTACCAGGTACTTAGAAGGGATTGATTTGCCTAGGTTGAGTAGAGAGGAATGTGAGTGGCTGGATGAACCGATTGGGGAGGAGGAACTGGGGGCGGCTTTGGCAGGTGTGGCTGGGGGCAGGGCTCCAGGTGCGGATGGTATTCCAGCTGAGGTCTATAAGATTTTAAAGGACACTTTACTGTCTAAACTGGCTGGGGTGTACAACAGGTCACTGGAAAGGGGGGAGTTGCCTTTGTCAATGAGAGAGGCTATTGTGGTGGTCATCCCTAAAGTTGACAAGGATTTACAGCAGCCAGAGTCTTATAGACCAATTTCACTTCTGACGGCGGACATCAAGATTTTGGCAAAGGCCTTGGCAAATAGGTTGACTCGGGTGATTGATAAACTGGTCCACCCGGATCAGTCAGGCTTTATGCCCAATAAATCAACGGCACTCAATCTGAGAAGGCTGTACCTAAATATGCAAATTCCTTCTGACCATGCCGGTAAGAGGGTTGTTGTATCCTTGGATGCCCATAAGGCCTTTGATTGTGTGGAGTGGAACTACCTGTGGTTGGTGTTGGAACGGTTGGGGTTTGGGCCTAAATTCATCTCATGGGTGCGGCTGTTGTACTCCTCTCCAGTGGCAAGAATTAGAGTTAATAATGCTCTCTCGGGGAGCTTCTATTTGTCCAGGGGCACTAGACAGGGCTGTCCTCTGTCCCCTCTACTTTTTGCCCTGGTGGTGGAACCCCTTGCCGCCAAAATAAGAGGGTCCCAGGAGGTGAGAGGTTTTATGTACGGGGATTCAGAAGATAAAGTAGCGTTGTACGCTGATGACATTTTGCTCTTCTTGGAGGACTCGGAGGAGACCTTATATAAGGCGGAAGCTATAATTGAGGAATTTGGGGGATATTCTGGCTTAAGGATCAATTGGGGTAACTAACATGATGATGATAGATGGGGATAGCGGAGATAATGTGGCAAGGAAAACTTCTACAAAGTTGAGTGTAGTTAAAAAATTTACCGTATATACACTCGAGTATAAGCCGAGATTTTCAGCCCAAATTTTTGGGCTGAAAGTGCCCCCTCGGCTTATACTCGAGTCACGGTCGGCGGGTGAGGGGGAGAGGGCGCTGAGGCATACTTACCTGCTTCCGGGGCTCCTGGCGCTCCCCCTGCCCGTCCCACGGTCTTCGGTGCCGCAGCTCTTCCCCTGTTCAGCGGTCACATGGGACCGCTCATTAGAGAAATGAATAGGCTGCTCCACCTCCCATAGGGGCGGAGCCGCATAATTCATTTCTCTAATCAGCGGTGCCGGTGACCACTGACAGAGGAAGAGGCTGCGGCACCGAAGACCAGCTGTCCGGGGGAAGGAGCGGGACGCCGGGAGCAGGTAAGTATTACATATTTACCTTCCCTCGTTCCACCCACCGGGCGCCGCTCAGTCTTCGCGTCTCTCCGCTCTGACTGTTCAGGTCAGAGGGCGCGATGACGCATATAGTGTGCGCGCCGCCCTCTGCCTGATCAGTCAGTGCGGAGAGACGCCGGGACGGGACGCTGAGGAGCTGCAAGCAAGAGAGGTGAGTATGTGTTTTGTTTTTTTTATTGCAGCAGCAGCAGCAATGGCACAGATTTATGTGGAGCATCTATGGGGCAACGGTGCAGAGCATAATATATAAGGCACAGCTTTATGTGGAGTATCTATGGGGCAATGGTGCAGAGCACTATATATAAGGCACAGCTTTATGTGGAGCATCTATGGGACAACGGTGCAGAGCACTATATATAAGGCACAGCTTTATGTGGAGCATCTATGGGGCAACGGTGCAGAGCACTATATATAAGGCACAGCTTTATGTGGAGCATCTATGGGGCCATAATCAAAGGTCAAAGGTGCAGAGCATTATATATGGCACAGCTATCTATGGGGCCATAATCAAAGGTGCAGAGCATTATATATGGCACAGCTATCTATGGGGCCATAATCAAAGGTGCAGAGCATTGTATATGGCACAGCTTTCTATGGAGCATCTATGGGGCCATAATGAACTGTGCAGAGCATTATATATGGCACAGCTTTCTATGGAGCATCTATGGGGCCATAATGAACTGTGCAGAGCATTATATATGGCACAGCTTTATGTGGAGCATCTATGGGGCCATAATGAACGGTGCAGAGCATTATATGTGGCACAGCTTAATGTCGAGCATCTATGGGGCCATAATGAACGGTGCAGAGCATTATATGTGGCACAGCTTTATGTGGAGCATCTATGGGGCCATAATGAACGGTATGGAGCATCTATTTTTAATTTTGAAATTCACCGGTAGCTGCTGCATTTTCCACCCTAGGCTTATACTCGAGTCAATAAGTTTTCCCAGTTTTTTTGTGGCAAAATTAGGGGGGGTCGGCTTATACTCGGGTCGGCTTATACTCGATTATATACGGTAAATATCTGGGGATTCAGATCGCTCTCCCTTTGACCTGCTTTGAAGAACTGAACTTGGTGCCGCTTTTGCGGAAAATACGTACTAAAATCCAGGCATGGAAAAAGTTACATCTGACGGTAGTGGGCAGGGTGAATCTCAAAGATGATTGTGATGCCTCAACTCCTCTATGTGCTGCACAATTCTCATATGTGGATATTGCAGAATAGATTTCGTAGGATTAGATCCTTGTTTGGTAAGGTGATTTGGGGTGGTAAGAGCCCTAGATTTAAACAAGAAACCCTACAAAGGCTCAAAACGGAGGGTGGGTTGGCACTCCCTAATCCTTGCCTATACTTCCTGGCTTCACAGTGTCAACATTTTAGGGGATGGGGAGAGGAGACTGGTGGGGTAAGGATACCTTGTTGACTGAGGACTCTGATAGGGACGAAGGTAATGTGTGAGGGTCTGGAGGGTGGACATTTCCGGGAGAAAGGTTCCACATTCTGTACTATTAGACTTATTCATAAGGTTTGGGATAAAGTTAAAGGTATAAGGGGTGTAAGGGCACTTACTAGATTTTCACCCATCTGGAATAATAGATTCTTACAAGAGTTCAGGCAGATGTCGGGATTTCATATTTGGAAGGAGGCAGGTATTTCTCGGATGGGGCAAATTTTGCACCTGGGTAAAATTAAGAATTTTGAGGTACTGCAAGAGGAATTTCAACTGCCAAGTTCTGAGATATATCAGTATAGCCGCATCTCTCATGCGTTTCGGGCACAGTGTAAGAGAGGGCCTGTGGAGATACAGGTAGATCTCATGCTGGACTTTATTCTTATGGGGGGCGGCACGAAGGGGGTGATCTCGGGAATATACGAATAACTTCTTTATTCTTTCCTGGATGGGCACCCTATCAGAGCCAGAGTGAAATGGGAAAATGACCTGGGTGTGATTGACAATGACCGATGGGACTCAATTTTGGAATACGTACCAAAAATTTCTATGAGTGAGCCTGGGAGGTTGTCACAACTATTTGTTATCCATAGGGCCTACAGAACCCCGGATATGTTATTCAAAGCTGGACTGAGACCCAATTCAGAGTGCCCTAGGTGCTCGCAGTCAGGCGGGTATTCTTCATATGATGTGGCAATGTCCCAGGCTATCCTCCTTTTGGACTGTGGTTTTGAATAGGGTGGGATTGATATACAGCTGTACTATACCACGAGATCCCTTGGTGTGTGTTCTAGGATATGTTGAGGAGATTGAAACTGATAACATGTACAAAATAGCTATTGCCAGATTGCTGTTTATCGCGCGGAAGCCGATTGCCAGGTTTTGGATTAGGGAAGAGCCACCAAAGAGAAGAGACTTTCTGATGCAGGTGGACCATACTCTTGCTTTGGAGAAAAGTATCTATTTCAAGAGAAATAAGATGGACCTCTACCACAGGCTGTGGAATCCTTGGATTGAGTTTGCTTAAGGGGCTTTATTTGCCCACTTGGCTCTTAGGCTCTCTTGGGAGGGTTATTGTCTTGTCATCTTCCTTTTTGTATAACGTTGCAAACGGTGGCGGTGCACGATAGGTCTCTAGGGGTTGGAAGGGAGGGGGTTGGAGTTTGGGTTGGGGTTAAAATGTTCTAAAAATTATACATGTTTACTGTAAACAGTAATGCAATATTCTTGTATTATCCTTACTGTTCAATAAAAAATATCTGATTAAAAAAAGATTGGTAAAGCTTTAACAGCTTCTGATATAATCATCCGAACATTTCTAGGCGGCCAGCATTGCAGTCGCATTTATCAACTTTGCAGACACTGAACAAGCAGGTCACCCCGGCAGAACTCAACTCCGAAGGCACAACCACTTAGAATAAATCTACAACAAGTAAAATGGTATGTACAGATGGTGGCACAGCACACTACGGCTAAGGTCATACTTGTAGGTTTGAGGTCTTGCTATCTGTACTTTACCGATTGAAACATATAGAACAAATGCAATAGGATATGCAGACGTCAAATCAGCCAAAGACATTAACAGGGACATGTAGACGACCAATAATCCTGAATGGAGACCCCTTTACTCACCCCACCCAGGCGACATATGGCTTTAGTCAGGAGTTGCGTCTGTTTGTTATGGGGAAGATCAAGGTAGAACGACTTTCCTGGAAAGCTGATTGTTTTCCTTCTGTCCAACGTCAGGCCCCTTTCAACATGTCGACCTTAAGACAAATGCAGAAGTGGTGACTTTTTCTGTTACCACAAACATCCAACCCTACCAGCAAATATGGAGCAATAGTAGAAGTGATAGGCCCAAAGCATGAAGAGACTAATGACATTGGGTGCAGCAATGGCGACGATGTGAGGATGCAGATATTGTTTTATCCAGTACACAACACTGCACCTGTCAGTATTTAGCAAGAGACGTGTTGTCAGAAACGTTTCACGCTTTGGGCCTGTAATGTCAAGTGATCCGTCAGCCCCCAGCAGGTGTATACGGCCTAAAATGATGCACGACAGAGCACGAGGTGACTCAGTCTTCACCATTAAAGTCAACTGAACCGTAGGTGGCAACACCCGAATCCCATTTTATGGAGATCGGACGTGAGCCCCGACGGGGCCACTGAACATAGGAGAAACTGCAGTGTTAATGGCCATACATGTTAGCGTAGTGTGCTGTAGTTCAAGTGTGGTAACATACTCATCGATCACCATCTTTTTCAGAATCCAGCCCCAATCCACTCCTCTTCTGAGTCAAGGCAGCATGGGGGCTCAGTGGATAACAGCCGTGCAGTGTAGGAGTTCTGGGTTCAAATCCCACCAAAGACAACATCTGCAAGGAGTTTGTATGTTCTCCCCGTGTTTGAAATGATGCGGCGTTTGAGAGAAAAACATACTTTAGGAGCCGCTGGGGACTGAGCCGCACAGGAGACTAGTCAGACAGGCAGATCCCTGGAGGGTTCTCCATACCCGCTGCCCTGGAGTGGCATCTCTCCATATACATGCCTGCAAGGAGAGACATCACTCAAGGCCAGCGGGTGGCTTTCAGGGTATGTCTTTCTCTAAAAGCCACAGAGTCAAACACACATAGGGCTGAAATCGTGCAGCTAGTGTCTGATACACGACTGATGACATTTTTTGTTAAAAAGTGTAAAAGACATCAAACCACAACAAGGTGACCTCAATATGGATGGTCCCTAACAGAGTAATTAGTTCGGGACCATCCAATGAGGTCACCTCAGACTGGTTGGATGACTGATGCTTTTTTTATTTTTACTAACTAAAAGATGTTAACTAAGTACCTCACATTTTTTAACGTATAGAGCAACAGTGGGGTTCATGTATGCACTAAACGGTATGTGTCAGCTGATGCACGCTGC
The DNA here is from genome assembly GCF_051348905.1 of Ranitomeya variabilis. Taxonomy (NCBI): domain Eukaryota; kingdom Metazoa; phylum Chordata; class Amphibia; order Anura; family Dendrobatidae; genus Ranitomeya; species Ranitomeya variabilis. Next base: position 548,716,686 of record NC_135235.1, on the reverse strand, counting down.
CCAAACCGTGTGCACCACGCCATGGAAAAACACCTTTAATAGCTGCAGGGGACAGACCCATTGGCTAGTCATACAGGCAGGTCCCCGGTGACTTCTCCACACCCGCTGACAGTAACTGGCAAGCCTCTGCCTACGTGAGTGTATAGTCACAGACTATAGCGGGCAGGGAGAAGCCACCAGGGACCCGATTCAGCCCCGGTAGCCGCGTTTACATTCATGGCTGGGACGCGACAGCCAGTGGCTGATACATGTTGCACACAGTTTGGGCAGTATGTAGCAGCTGACAGGTTCCCGTTAATCACAGTAATAACATCTGTAAAGCGCTGCAGAATATGATGGCGCTATATAAACACAATAAATAAGAGAGATGAGATTCCAGATCACAATCAGATCTAACCTCTGTGGGATGTGCTGGGAAGTAAGTCCACTGAGATTCGGCCTCACAAATTAGAGCTCATTTATCACCGAATCTTACAATATAAATAGCATATATTATTAACTTGATCTCTTAGACCTGATGACACTGGTGTGCTGATACTGATAATCCATATCAGAATGGCTGTTATTTTTTTCCAAAGTTTACCTGGACTAACAAAATGCACATTATAATATCAGGATTCTACAGACACCGTGACATGGATCAGCTGGTATAGTCTTGGTGCCAGATGCCACAGGACCTCGGAGAAGGTCTTGTAGACTCTGTGCTTGGAGGGGTCAGAGCGGTTTGGCAGCAGTGTCAGGCAGGTGGTCTTCTTGTGATGTGTAGTGCCCGCCATCTGTGCTGCTGTATACTGAGGTCCTATAACATTGATGGGGGATACTTACCAGAGGGCATCGGGCTCCGCACTGACATTGTACCTGCAAGACAGAAAGCCAGCTACATAAGTGTGAGGCCCTCGTCATCTCCGTCCTATGCCCCTTTCTCTAGTAAGCCCCCATTATCTGCTTGCTTCGCCCCCTCTCCATTCCAATGGCTGAGTATTGAGGAGGTTATGTCACCATAGGAGCCACTGACTGGAAACAGTCAGCAAGTATCGGATATGGGTGGTGCAGGGATCAGGCGGAGCAATGTTATCTAATGTAAACTAGATGTTAGCATTTCGGCATGTAGGACTACTAATCCCAGAAGTCTCAGGTAATATGACGCACTTTGGTGAGTAAAACACCTCCTAGTTTCCCCCCGGCCACTGTTATGTGTCACCCGTCCTCCATCTCCCCTCACTGGAGCCGCCACTCACCCGCTCAGTCAGCGTCTCCTCCGCATCGATCTCTCACTGAAATTCAGAATTTAAATTTAGTCACTCCCGCCTGAGCATAACACGTACGGCGAGCGGTAAGGACCAAACCGAGTCACAAAGCGGAATCACAGATAACGCATGCGTACTGCTACCGCGCATTGCCCCGCCTCCTCGGGTAGGACCCCAGCCCGGATGGAAGATGGCGGCGCCCAGCGAGCAGGTGGTGGCCGGTGATTTTGGGGAATGGCTGGACGAGCGGCTGGAGGCTCTGGGGATGGACCCGGAGGTGTACCCGGCCTACATTAAGGGGGTGCTGCGGGAGGAGGACAATGCCGAGGAGAGGGACGAGGCGCTGAGGGGCATCCTATCCGCCTTCCTGGTGAGTGCGGGACGGCAGCAGTCTACAGGTCGGAGCTCTGCCCGCTGTCACGGTAGTGTCTGGAATGCTGGGAGTTGTAGTGCCCGAGATTGGAAAGCAGCGCGGTAATGGTCAGTGGGAGATGCGTGTGGGGCGGGGGCAGCAGCTGGAGCCTTATTAGGAAGCACTGCCACACACGGGGTGTGCTCAGGGGGTCCTCACAGGAAGTGTCCCCAATAGCACTACAAGTACCAGCATTCATTGTGAGGCTCTGCCACACACGGGGTCTGCTCAGGGGGTCCTCACAGGAAGTGTCCCCAATAGCACTACAAGTACCAGCATTCATTGTGAGGCTCTGCCACACACGGGGTCTGCTCAGGGGGATCTCACAGGAAGTGTCCCCAATAGCACTACAAGTACCAGCATTCATTGTGAGGCTCTGCCACACACGGGGTCTGCTCAGGGGGATCTCACAGGAAGTGTCCCCAATAGCACTACAAGTACCAGCATTCATTGTGAGGCTCTGCCACACACGGGGTCTGCTCAGGGGGTCCTCACAGGAAGTGTCCCCAATAGCACTACAAGTACCAGCATTCATTGTGAGGCTCTGCCACACACGGGGTCTGCTCAGGGGGATCTCACAGGAAGTGTCCCCAATAGCACTACAAGTACCAGCATTCATTGTGAGGCTCTGCCACACACGGGGTGTGCTCAGGGGGTCCTCACAGGAAGTGTCCCCAATAGCACTACAAGTACCAGCATTCATTGTGAGGCTCTGCCACACACGGGGTCTGCTCAGGGGGTCCTCACAGGAAGTGTCCCCAATAGCACTACAAGTACCAGCATTCATTGTGAGGCTCTGCCACACACGGGGTCTGCTCAGGGGGATCTCACAGGAAGTGTCCCCAATAGCACTACAAGTACCAGCATTCATTGTGAGGCTCTGCCACACACGGGGTCTGCTCAGGGGGATCTCACAGGAAGTGTCCCCAATAGCACTACAAGTACCAGCATTCATTGTGAGGCTCTGCCACACACGGGGTCTGCTCAGGGGGTCCTCACAGGAAGTGTCCCCAATAGCACTACAAGTACCAGCATTCATTGTGAGGCTCTGCCACACACGGGGTCTGCTCAGGGGGATCTCACAGGAAGTGTCCCCAATAGCACTACAAGTACCAGCATTCATTGTGAGGCTCTGCCACACACGGGGTCTGCTCAGGGGGATCTCACAGGAAGTGTCCCCAATAGCACTACAAGTACCAGCATTCATTGTGAGGCTCTGCCACACACGGGGTCTGCTCAGGGGGTCCTCACAGGAAGTGTCCCCAATAGCACTACAAGTACCAGCATTCATTGTGAGGCTCTGCCACACACGGGGTCTGCTCAGGGGGATCTCACAGGAAGTGTCCCCAATAGCACTACAAGTACCAGCATTCATTGTGAGGCTCTGCCACACACGGGGTGTGCTCAGGGGGTCCTCACAGGAAGTGTCCCCAATAGCACTACAAGTACCAGCATTCATTGTGAGGCTCTGCCACACACGGGGTCTGCTCAGGGGGTCCTCACAGGAAGTGTCCCCAATAGCACTACAAGTACCAGCATTCATTGTGAGGCTCTGCCACACACGGGGTCTGCTCAGGGGGATCTCACAGGAAGTGTCCCCAATAGCACTACAAGTACCAGCATTCATTGTGAGGCTCTGCCACACACGGGGTCTGCTCAGGGGGATCTCACAGGAAGTGTCCCCAATAGCACTACAAGTACCAGCATTCATTGTGAGGCTCTGCCACACACGGGGTCTGCTCAGGGGGATCTCACAGGAAGTGTCCCCAATAGCACTACAAGTACCAGCATTCATTGTGAGGCTCTGCCACACACGGGGTCTGCTCAGGGGGATCTCACAGGAAGTGTCCCCAATAGCACTACAAGTACCAGCATTCATTGTGAGGCTCTGCCACACACGGGGTCTGCTCAGGGGGATCTCACAGGAAGTGTCCCCAATAGCACTACAAGTACCAGCATTCATTGTGAGGCTCTGCCACACACGGGGTCTGCTCAGGGGGATCTCACAGGAAGTGTCCCCAATAGCACTACAAGTACCAGCATTCATTGTGAGGCTCTGCCACACACGGGGTCTGCTCAGGGGGATCTCACAGGAAGTGTCCCCAATAGCACTACAAGTACCAGCATTCATTGTGAGGCTCTGCCACACACGGGGTCTGCTCAGGGGGATCTCACAGGAAGTGTCCCCAATAGCACTACAAGTACCAGCATTCATTGTGAGGCTCTGCCACACACGGGGTCTGCTCAGGGGGATCTCACAGGAAATGTCCCCAATAGCACTACAAGTACCAGCATTCATTGAGGCTCCACCACACAGTGGGGCCTGCTCAGGGGGGTCCTCATAGGAAACGTCCTCAGTAGCACTACAAGTACCAGCATTCATTTTGAGTTCCCCCACACTGCCACATGGAGAGGTCTGCTCAGGGGGTCCTCACAGGAAATGTCCCCAATAGCACTACAAGTACCAGCATTCATTGTGAGTTCCCCCACACTGCCACATGGAGAGGTCTGCTCAGGGGGTCCTCACAGGAAATGTCCCCAATAGCACTACAAGTACCAGCATTCATTGTGAGTTCCCCCACACTGCCACATGGAGAGGTCTGCTCAGAGGGTCCTCACAAGAAATGTCCTCAGTAGCACTACAAGTACCAGCATTCATTGTGAGACTTCCCCACACTGCCACATGGAGAGGTCTGCTCAGAGGGTCCTCTCAAGAAATGTCCTCAGTAGCACTACAAGTACCAGCATTCGTTGTGAGGCTCCCCCACACTGCCACATGGAGAGGTCTGCTCAGAGGGTCCCCACAAGAAATGTCCTCAGTAGCACTACAAGTACCAGCAGTCATTGTGAGGCTCCGCCACACAGCGGGGTCACAGCGGATATGGGGATATTTTGTCTGGTTCTAGAACAGTTCTAAACAGCGGACATGTGACAGGACCCAGATGGACCCCATAATGATCACATGAAGCCCCCTTGCTTCTGTTTGCATCAGGCTATGTTAACATGTCCCGTAATCATCCATTAGCAATCCGTTGGACACAGCTTCTTTCTCTGCCTGAAAAAAAACTGATTTTTAGCGGGATCGTTTTTCTTAACATTGAAGTCTATGGAAAACTGATTCTCCCATTTGAAAAGGATCTGTTGTTTTGCTTACAAGAGGTGGAAAATAAATATTCAATATCTACTTCTAGACATGTGACCTTTAAAGTAATCATTTTATTTGAAACTGATCCGGTAAGCAAAGAATGGATCCTGTTCAAATGGGAGAAAAACTGATGGCTAATTAGTGGATCTGTTTTCCATAGACTTTAATGTGAAAAAATGGATTTAGTTGAAATTTAGTTTTGTTTTTTTTCAGGATTACAAGTAAGTTATGTCTGCACAACTTTTCTGTCAGTGGATTTCTGCTGCATCCGTTCTAATGGAGGGCATGTGAATATAGCCTAAGTATGGTCTCAAAACCAGAATGTGCAAACACAAGTGTGAACATGGCTCTATTTATTGATATAGCACCATTAATTCCATGGTGCTCGAGTGACTGTCACTTCTAAACAGAAAACAGGTGCTTAATAAGAGTTGCCATCTCCATACATAACTATTAAATAAAGTTGCACTCTGTAACGCTATAGCATGTAAACATGAAATATGGTATATGAAATCTGAATTGCATTACTGCTCTAGAAAATGGGGAAAAAACGAGAATACTTGGTCAATGAGAATTGGTCAATTTGTGTGCCTGGCAGCCACGATAAGGCGATTCTCACAGCAGGATCCTACCTACCCATTTAAATGTAGGCATTCATCCCAGGAGAGGAATCGCATTGTTAGGTCCCAGTGAAGTGAATCGCCTTATTGCAGCTGCCATATATATATGAATGAGTCAATTTATGCGCAAAGTATTCTCGTTTTTTCCTATGTTTTTTTTTTTTTTTAGTAATTCAATTTCATATTTACATACTATAGCGTTGTAGTGCAACCTTATTTGGTGACGTTTCTAGTTCTTGGTACAGTGAGGGAGATTTATCAGGACTGGTAGAAAGGAAAGGGGACTGTCCCACTTAAGGTATCCACAGCAGATGTGACTTACATTTTCAGCTTTGCGCGGCAGGAATACACGCACACTGGCAGTTTTGTATAAACTCAATCACATCACTGCCACTATTATAATCAGTGAGTTTTGTGTGCACAAATCCACAACAAAAAAGTATTTATTTCTTGCGCAATGTTGATTCCATGGTGCTGTACATGAGAACAGGTAACGTACAAATGATAGAGTGGTACAGAAAGGAGACGGCCTTGTCCTTGTGGGCTTACAAGCTACAAGGTAAGGTCCCTTTCACACATCAGTTTTTTGCTGTCAGTCACAATCCGTTGGCTCGATGGATCCGTCACAGATTGTGAAAAACTGATGCGACGGATCCTTTTTTTTTTTTTTTCAACGGATCCGACTAGGGGGGCTGGCTAAAGGATCCTAAAAAAATCAAAGCATGCTGAGTTAAAGATTCCATCATTTGACGAATTCGGCGCCCATAGGCTTCCATTCTAGCAAATGACAGATGGCGACTGATCCGTCGCTCTCTGTTTTCTCGATGGAGACAAAAAACGTTACTTTGTCTGGCTGCCGGACAAGCAATTTTCGACGGATCCGGCGAACAACGGATAAAATGTGAGGCCATCTGTCGCTAATACAAGTTTAATGAATCCTCACCCATCCCCTGCAGACTGTGAACCCTCGCGGGCAGGGTCCTCCCTCCTTCTGTACCTGGCCTTGTTTTTAGCTCATGTTTATTGTATGTCTATACTTGCCCCCTTTTCACATGTAGAACGCGATGGAATAAATGTATAATAATGAGAAAAAAACAGATCCGGCGGCATCAGTCACCGGATCCGTTTTTTTTTCTAAATTTGATGGATTGAGACTGATGGCAAAAAAATTGATGTGTGAAAGGGGCCTAATGGAGAAGATGTGGTGGCGAGATGACATTGGGGACTGTAAGATTTCTTGAAGAGATGCGTTTTCAAGTTCTGAGCGTGGCAGATAATCGGACTTGTTAGGGGATATTCGGGAGACGTTTGGAGGCGATTGGGTGATGAACGTAAAGGTGTGGAGGAGGTCTTGTGGGGTCCAGAGATTACATGTGGGAAGATATCGGGAGATTAGTTCAGAGCTATACGGAGGAGACAGGTTATGGACGGTGTAGTTACAATTGGGAGCCAATGAAGGGATTTGCAGAGGTTAGTAGAAAGGTGGATTAGTCGGGCAGTGGAGTTAGGCTACGTTCTCACAATGAGTATTTGTTGTTTTTTTTTAATTTTTAAATGCAAAAAACCTATTTTACTTAATGGGTGCAGAAAATCTGTAATATCAAAAGCTTGTTGTGGGAATGTAGCCTTTAAGTGTTAGGCCGGGGTCACACTTGCGAGTTCAATGGAGAAACTCGCATCAATACCCGGCACTGCCGCCGGCACTCGGAACTGGAGTGTGCGGCTGCATGTATTTCTGTGTAGCTGAACGCTCCGGTCCCGAGTGCCAGCACTTGATGCGAGTTTCTCGCATTTAACTCGCAAGTGTGACCCCGGCCTTAGTGTTGGCAGGGAGGCCACATAGCAGGATACTGGAGTAGTTGAGGCGGGAGTTAATGAGGGCTTGCACAATCATTTTAGCAGATTGATCAAAGGAAGTGTTCTGGAAATATTTTTGATCAGCATATTCACCTAGTGGGAACATACCCTAAAAATTTGACCACTTGTTCCATCCAAGGGTATGTGCACACATTGTATTTGCTGAAGACATTTCTGCATCAAAACCGGGCCCACTTGGCAGTAAAAATACTGCAGAAAAGAAAACACTGAAAGAATTGACACCATCCAAATCTGAAATTGCTTCACATCTGTGTGCATGAGGCGTTAGAAATCCCATTCACTTTGCTGGAACAGTAAAATGCTGCATTTTTCATGGCAAAAATATGACGTCCACAAAAAACCCAAAGGTGACTGGAGCTGGTATTCTGCCCATAACAAGTTGTTTTTGTGTTTTTTTTTGTTTTCCATTCATGGGACTGCTCGAGGCTGAAACTGAGCAATGGTCACTGGCATAGCTATAAATGCTTTAATCTTTAACTCAGCAATGTGAAACTGGACAGATGTAGTTCGCTTTATAGAAGTTCAATGAAATTTCTTGGGTACGTCCTTAAATGGGTTGTTACAGAAAATCAAATTATCATCTATCCAGAGGATCTGCCCTGTGATGATGACACCGTTGATACCTGCACTGTAAGGAGCAATGCTCCAATGTGATCATCAGGACAGATTTTCATCCTCCACAAGGGCCCTTTTACACAAGCCCAAGCAGATGATATAGGACAGGGGTGTCAAACTGCATTCCTCGAGGGCCTCAAACCATGCGTGTTTTCAAGATTTCCTTCTCATTGCACAAGGTGCTGGAATCATTCTGTGCAGGTGATTAAATGATCACCTGTGCAATACAAGAAAATCCTGAAAACATGACCTGTTTGCAGCCCTTGAGGAATGCAGTTTGACACCCCTGATATAGGAAGTCATCTTGTTCTCATATTACAGCAGTCATCATGGTAGAGGATCACTGGGCATGTTCCCACAGGCAGGGATCAGGAATGAGTATGAGCATTCCTTCTGTTGAGAACGGGCACAAGTAACAGGGCATTTTTTAATGAAGGTTCCCAGCCACTGACAGGCAGGTTTTACTGATCCTCTTTTTAAAGTTGAATTCACATGTGGCAGATTTGTTGCACAGATGTCTGCTGCGTTCCCATTAATTGGAGTGGGGATTGCAGAAATGAAATGAATGCTATTCTATATCAGACGTTTTCCTGAAGTACTCCGCTCCACAACTGGACATTATTCAGACAATATTGGCTTTTCATATACCAGGAAGAAGACTCCATAGAAGATGTCTGTCTAGAGATAGTCACCAAGTGGTGTGAAGCTGAGAAGGCATCCAGAGTCCAGGCTAAAGCAGATGGTAACCGTCCAAACTTACAACACACTTTTAGTAACTTTCGTCTGAACCCTTCCTCCGACCATACATACCAATGGCCAAGCGGGCATGTAATCTCAGTGGTGGAGGGTGAGATGAAAAGCTGCTGATAGCTCCTTATCTCCTGCTGGACAAAAAGGATCAGACCTCTAAATTTGTCATGCCTGACCCATCTTTCCCTGGACATAATGTGTTAGGATAGTCAATAGGCCAAGATAATTATTATTAGATGGTTAACAGGTTCCACAATTAAGCTGAAGGGATGGTTCAGACTTGCGGTACTGATGACATATCTTTGTCAGGATCTGCAATTCAGCTCCTATTAAAGTGGATAGGAGCTGAGCTACTTTGCTCCTCCTCATAGGTCAGCAATATGAGAAGCCTGGACAACCCCTTTGGTTTCATTCTGTTTTACAGTGCTAGTGCTTTAAGAAATGTCACATGTGCTACATTGCCTGAAGCGTAAATTAACCAAACATTTGGTTCTACGATATCTCAATTTGTGGCCGATTTAATCTTTTGCGTTGCAAAGAGTGAAATGTGTAACTAATCTTTGTTTCATTTTTTTTTTTTTAATTACTGCTCAGCCTTTGTCAAGTTATGAACCTTTGTAATACAGTATATTCCATTACATTCATTTCTTTCCCAAACAGTATGCTTAAAATGCTGTTTTAGCTGCCTAATTCACACCCGTTTGAACTGCTGCGCTTTTAAGAATCCGTACCAAGCTCTGTCTTACACTGCTCCTTTCCCCCATCGTCAGGCAATGAGTGTAAGTAAGGCTATGTTCACACATTGTGTTTTTGCTGCACTTTCTTTCCTGCAGGCAAAACCTGCTTTCTTGGCAGAAGCTGCATACAAAAAGCAGGTTTTGCTGCGTGTTTGTTGTATCTTGTGCATGCTGATAAAGTTTAGTGACCCCCAGAAAATCATGATGCAACTTTCTTAAGTTTTTTTTTTTTTGCACCGAAACCTTATACCTGCATTTTTTGATGCATTGTTGCACTTACTCATTTCTTTTGTGACAGTGACACCTGTTACATCTAGGGGGCGCTGTTTGTTCTCCCAGGATGCGCACAGAGGCGTAGTGAGGCCATGAGGGGGTGTAAAAGTCGCAGGTGTGGCTGTGATTACAATTGTTAAAAGCCCTGTAGAATAGAGAGGTGTTAGGGTACCGTCTCACAGTGGCACTTTTGTCTCTACGACGGCACGATCCGTGACGTTCCAGCGATATCCATACGATATCGCTGTGTCTGACACGCAGCAGCGATCAGGGACCCTGCTGAGAATCGTACTTCATAGCAGATCGTTTGGAACTTTATTTCGTCGCTGGATCTCCCGCTGTCATCGCTGGATCGGTGTGTGTGACACCGATCCAGCGATGCGTTCGCTTGTAACCAGGGTAAACATTGGGTTACTAAGCGCAGAGCCGCGCTTAGTAACCCGATGTTTACCCTGGTTACCATCGTAAATGTAAAAAAAACCAAACAGTACATACTCACATTCCGGTGTCCGTCAGGTCCCTCGCCGTCTGCTTCCCTCACTGACTGACTGCCGGCCGTAAAGTGAAAGCAGAGCACAGCGGTGACGTCACCGCTGTGCTGTGCCTTACGGCCGGCACTCAGTCAGTGCGGGAAGTAGACGGCGAGGGACCTGACGGACACCGGAATGTGAGTATGTACTGGTTTTTTTTTTTTTACATTTACGATGGTAACCAGGGTAAACATCAGGTTACTAAGCGCGGCCCTGTGCTTAGTAACCCGATGTTTACCCTGGTTACCCGGGGCCTTCGGCATCGTTGGTCGCTGGAGAGCTGTCTGTGTGACAGCTCTCCAGCGACCACACAACGACTTACCAACGATCACGGCCAGGTCGTATCGCTGGTCGTGATCGTTGGTAAATCGTTTTGTGTAACGGTACCCTTAGATTTGAGTCTGAGGAGTCTCAGGTGTGTCAGGGCCAGAGTGAAGCCTGACAACTTACAGCATACACAGTGGTGCTGCTGTCCACTACGACTCGTCACAGATGTGGACAGGTCTTGGGCCCAGAGGTAGACTGTCCTGTGCCCGAAGAAAGGACTGACGTGTCACAGCTGCAGACAGGAGGATGTCCAGGTCTGTGTACGGCTGTGAGCAGAGACTGTGATACAGTGGTGCATGACACCCATGGAACTAGTCAGAGGAGGACTAGCATGTGTAGTGACTGCAATATAAAGGATGCTGTAATGAAATGAACACTGAAGTTATGTGCTTGGAACCTTTTCTGTGTGAAGATAACGCATTAAAGAGACTTTCTACAGGTGAGAAAATGCTAAAAGAAGTGACATGCTGCAGTGTGCAAAATCGCAGCAGTTTTCTAAATCAGTCAGGGAAAAATGTGTGTGCATGAGATTTCTGAAATCTCATAGCTTTTACTGGTACTGTAAAACACGGCTTAAAATTCGCATAAAAAAGTGCAGTTCAAAGCTGCTTCTAAAAGAGAATGAACTAGGTCGATAACACAGCACTTTCAACATGGTGTTCCAGAGAAGGGAGCAAGATAAGGGGTGATAGAGTATATTACAAAGATTCATAAGTTTGCTATGGTTGATTATTGATGAAAAATAAAGTTTTATTACTCCATTTTTACGATCAGGCCAAAAGTGAAAATATTCGGTGGGAACTTACCCCACATCTCCTTGGATAAACCACACTTACCAAGATTGAAATACTGCATAATAAAATTATCAAGATGTCCAACTGGAGAGGTTGCCCGCTGGGACTAATAGAGCGTACGGTCATCAGAGTTCAGAAACGTTGGCACTGGGTTGAATTCATTGATACTTTTTTGATCTGGCAATTTGGTTATGGAGGAAAGGGGGTGACTGGCAGTACCAATATGTAGAGGATGCATTAAAGTTCCTGTCTTAAAATGCACCAGATTTATCACAGTGGTTCATGCTGTTTGATACATCCGATGCAAATTTAGATTTTTTTTTTACAAAGCTATTGATTGGCATACTTTGATCTTCGTTACACCAAATTGTGTCTTCATTTTTGGGGCACGGTATCAGCGTTTAGGCTACACCCTTTCACTCACTTTCATAGCCTGTGTCCCCTTGTCGAGTTAGGCTACTTTCACACTAGCGTTAACTGCAGTACGTCGCAATGCGTCGTTTTGCCGAAAAACGCATCCTGCAAAAGTGCTTGCAGGATGCGTTTTTTCTGCATTGACTAACATTAGCGACGCATTTGCGACGCATTGACACACGTCGCAACCGTCGTGCGACGGTTGCGCCGTGTTGTGGCGGACCGTCGGGAGCAAAAAACGTTACATGCAACGTTTTTTGCTCACGACGGTCCGCTATTTCCGACCGCGCATGCGCGGCCTGAACCTCCGCCCCGCATTTCCCTGCACCTCACAATGGGGCAGCGGATGCGCTGGAAAAATGCATCCGCTGCCCCCGTTGTGCGGCGGAGACAACGCTAGCGTCGGTGACCTCGGCGCGACGCACTGCGACGGACCGAGCCCGACGCTAGTGTGAAAGTAGCCTTAGTTGTCAAAAAGCATGTATAAAACCAGTAATACATGTGGTGTAAGGCATGTAATTTTTTTTTATGCAAATTAAGCCAGACTTCTTGCACATGTAAATTAGCTTTTTTCTAGAAAGACCTACCCAAATGTCATTGAACATAATTTATCACACCAATGCAAGCTCTTTCCAAGCTGCTTGGTAAATCATCCCTTTTGCCTCCCTGCCTGTGGGTTTCTTGGTGATGCTGTCCCCAAGGCCAGGATGCAACGCATGTTGAATTTAGTGGTGTAACATGCATCGACAGACCTGATGCTGAAGCACCTGTATAATGCTCCAAACTGCTTCCCACCACTGAGATGCCCTAGGAGTTATACGTACATTCTGGATTTCCTTTAATCGTATAATAAATTTTATGCTGCGTGTCTTATGGTTTCTCTTGTCTTTCGGTTTAGATGAAGTGGAAGCACTCACCAGCATGATAGAAAAACAGGCACAAATCGTGGTAAAGCCCAAGGAGGTGTCGGAAGTAGAGCAGCAGAGAAAGGCTGCTCTCCTGGCACAGTACGCCAATGTTACAGATGATGAAGCATATCCTTCACTTTTACCGCACCAAATGACTGGCTTGCAGTGTCCTTCCTTTTTCACGGATAGAACACATACCCTTTATAATGTATGCTGCTGTTCCACTGGCGTAGCTAGAGCTTTTGCCGCCCGGGGCTGTTTCCGAGTTTGGCGCCCCCCCCCCCCATTGCCGTCACTCAACGCCGGGCACCGCCCCCACAGCACTGTTTACCCATGAAATCCAGTGCCTGCGCTGTGTATCGGTGCTTGGTGCAGGCGCAGAGAGCTCTAGCCGTCTGACGTCACAGCCAGGCTTGCAGACTGCGCCTGTGCGGCCACCCACCTTGGTAATCCCAGCCCCGCAGTGTGTTATGCATTATGCAGAGTGCGGGGCTGGGATTCACAAGCAGGGCGGCCGCACAGGCGCAGTGTCCAGCATGTTGCCCCCAGTCTGTCTCCAGCATGTTGCCCCCAGTCTGTCTCCAGCATGTTGCCCCCAGTCTGTCTCCAGCATGTTGCCCCCAGTCTGTCTCCAGCATGTTGCCACCAGTCTGTCTCCAGCATGTTGCCACCAGTCTGTCTCCAGCATGTTGCCACCAGTCTGTCTCCAGCAATCTGCCCACCAGTCTGTCTCCAGCAATCTGCCCCCAGTCTGTCTCCAGCAATCTGCCCCCAGTCTGTCTCCAGCAATCTGCCCCCAGTCTGTCTCCAGCAATCTGCCCCCAGTCTGTCTCCAGCAATCTGCCCCCAGTCTGTCTCCAGCAATCTGCCCCCAGTCTGTCTCCAGCAATCTGCCCCCAGTCTGTCTCCAGCAATCTGCCCCCAGTCTGTCTCCAGCAATCTGCCCCCAGTCTGTCTCCAGCATGTTGCCCCCAGTCTGTCTGAGTCAGACATAAAGGGAAAAAAAAAAAAAAAAAAAAAGTAAAATCCTCACCTCTCCCGTTCCCAGCACAGGTCCCGTGCACTCAGCGTCTCTCCGGCTCTGCAACGCTCAGGACAGAGAGGCTGAGCGCGCAGTGATGACGTCATCGCACCCTCTGTCCTGAGACATCGCAGAGTCAGAGGGCGCCGAAGACGCTGCAGCTGCCGCAGGAACCAGGAGAGGTGAGTATTAGAAGGGGGGGGCCCAATGCCAACGCTCAGAGGCGTAGCTAGGGTTTCAGCTTAGGGGGGCAAAAAATCTGAGTGGGCCCCTAACCAGGTACCCCTGACTACAGCGACGTGGTGCACCCTAATTGTGAGCCTGGGGGAACATCAGCAGATGACCGCACTGTGACTGAAAATAAATCTATATACAAAACCGAACAATGATATTACTATATGAGGACCATATATTGGTAGATACCAGTCGTGCAGACCATATAAGAGATCGCAGCACAGTTATAGACAATAATTTACAGAGGACATTCTTTCTGATGGAGTCATTCATTTTTCTCATCTTTTCCATCTGGCCCAGACCGACATGACATCTTCTCCACCCAGGACTCGTCTGCAGATATTATGAGGACACATTAGACTTCTCACATTTCCAGCCCCGTCCCCATCTATCCCCAACCTGCACAAACTCCTCATTCTGCTGATACCCCAATACTGAGCCGCTGCTTCCATATGTGTCCTACAGCACCTGCAGTATGGTACAATAATGGTGCCGCCCCACATAGTAATGCCACCACTGTGTCCCTTACATAGTAATAATGACTCCTTTGTGCTCTCTAGATGATAAAATTCACCCCTAGAAAACATTAATGCCCTGTGCTAGTGCCCTTCACATTTTGTCCCTAAAAAGTAATAATACCACATATGAAATTTTGATGGTCTCAGTACTCTGAGTGCCCCTATAGCAATGTTTAAGTGCCCACTTAACATTTAATTATGTCCCCTAAGTAGCCTCCATGAACAGCTTGACTATACACAGTATGGTGGGCCCACAGCTTTCCTATACACAGTACAATGCCCCCACAGCTCCCCAATACACAATATGATGATCCCACAGCTCCCCTATACACAGTATGATGTCCCCACTGCTCCCCTATACACAGTATGATGTCCCCACTGCTCCCCTATACACAGTATGATGTCCCCACTGCTCCCCTATACACAGTATATCAGCACTGCCCCCTATACACAGTATGATGAACCCACAGCTCCCTTATACACAGTATGACTGGCCCACAGCTCCCGTACATACAGTATGATGTCCAATAGAGCTCCCTTATACATAGAATGATGTTCCCATTGGTCCCTCAAAACACAGTATAATAGTTAATAGTGTCCTGACACTGTCGCCTGCACTGAAAGTCACACTGCCAGGAGGAAATTAACTTTATTCCTCACTGCAGCCAGGGGGGCGGCGCCGGCATGGTTTCAGTCACCGCTCTGTGTATAGAGCGCAGCAGCTGTAACTGCACCTCTTAGGCTATGTGCACACGTTGTGGATTCCATTGTGGATTTTTCCATGCAGATCCTGCAAGATCCGCAAGTAAAATGCCCTGCGTTTTACCTGCGGATTTACTGCGGATTTTGTGCAGTTTTTGTACGGATTTCACCTGTGGTTTTACACCTGCGGATTCCTATTAAGGAATAGGTGTAAAACATTGTGGAATCCGCACAGAGAATTGACATGCTGCGGAAAATATAACGCAGCATTTCCACGTGGAATTTTCCGCAGCATGTGCACTGCGGATTTGGTTTTCCATAGGTTTACATGGTACTGTACAACACATGGAAAACTGCTGCAGATCCGCAGCCAAATCCGCAATGCGTGCACATACCCTTACTTCAACTGACAGCCAGCTCAGCAGCCTCTACCACCCAGTAGTTGCGCACTGATGCCCCTATAAATAATAATGCTTCTTAAGTGCCCACTTGACATTTAATAATGTCCCCTGAGTCCCCCCATGTACAGTGATAGTGGCCCCAGCATCACAGAGGTTAGCAGGCGGTCAAGTGACGACTTTTTCGGCTTCTCTCAATTCTCTTCTATTGAAAGAAACCAAACCTTTCTAGTCGACACAAGCACATAGTAAACATGTGGTCGCATGACCGCCTGATGACGCCAGTGATATTGGGGCTCATGGCAGCAGGAGCTCCGTGTCATGATTTGGCAGTCTGCTTATTATTAAATTATTAAAGCACCACTCTATCAGGGTTTTTTTTTTCACTGCTGGAGGTGCTTTAAGCACAAGTCCCCTGCCCCGGCCATATACTCATCTTCCGCCATATTGACCGCTTTTTGGCATCGCTCCAGTCCCGCAGCTCCATCTTGTAAGCACAGCTTCTGATTGGCCAGAAGTTAGAAGCTGCATCACAAGCGCTCAATGTAAGTCTATGAGGGCCAGGAAGAGGCAAGAAAGAGGCCAGAACGAGGCTCTCATAGACTCACATTGATACCGTACCGCTCCATGAAACGCTAGGGCAGAGGACAGGTCACAAACTGCAGGAGACGAACCCAAACGGTGCGGTGGCGAAAACTGATAAAAACGCCGGAAGGTGAGTATTAGACAGTTGGTCTTAGATTGAGACTATGTGCCCACGTTGCGGATTTGTGTGAGGATTTTTCCACGCAGATTTTGAAAAATCCGCATGTAAAACGCACTGCGTTTTACAAGCGGATTTCCAGCATTTTTTGTGCGGATTTCCCCTGCGGTGTTACACCTACGGATTCCTATTAAGTAACAGGTGTAAAATGCTGCGGAATCTGCACAAAGAACTGACATGCTGCGGAAAATACAGTGCAGCGTTTCCGTGTGGTATTTTCCACAGCATGTGCACTGTGAATTTTGTTTTCTATAGGTTTACATGGTAGAGTCAAATCCGCAACGTGTGCATACCCTTAAAGTGCCACTCCAGAGGTGAAATAAAAAAAATGCTGGAATGATGCTTTAAGGGTATGTGCACACGCTGTGGATTTCGCTGCGGAACTGCAACGCTTCCGCAGCTGCGGGTCTGCAGCGGTTTCCCATGAGTTTACAGTACAATGTAAACCTATGGGAAACGAAATCCGCAGGGCACATGCTGCGGAAAAAAACACGCGGAAACACAGCGGTTTATATTCCACAGCATGTCAATTCTTTGTGCGGATTCCGCTGCGGGTTTACACCTGCTCCAATAGAAAACTGCAGGTGTAAACCCGCAGCAGAAACCGCGATAAATCCGCAGTAAAAACCGCAGCGTGTGCACATGCCCTAAATGTGATGCAGCTCATGGCTTAAGGGCCCCTTCACACTGTGCAATCAAAGTCTGAACGAGCGTTCGATTTGTGACGTTTATCCGTCCTCGTTCCGAGGTTGCAAAGTGTGACATGGCGTTACGATTTGCGACGCAGCCCAGCATCGTACGATGTGAAAGAAAGAGCAGAACTTTCTTTCGTCGTAAATGTCTCGCTGTGGCGGTCGAAATCGTAGTATGTGACGGCGGTCATACGAGCTCGTAATGCGACTACGTGGGTTGGGCTTCCGCATACCTGTCTCCTGATTGGGCGTGACGTTTTAGCACGCCCATGCTGGTAATACGTCACGCTCGGAGTCGTAGGACTATGGTGGTGTGAAGGGTAGCGTACGATTGCGACGCGTGACGTTCACATCGCAACTACGTCAGAAAAAGCGTTAACATCGTAGAGTGTGACCGCTGGCTACGAGCTCGTACTGCGATGTCGAATATGACGCAAATGCGTCGTAATCGTAGCAGAATCGACCAGTGTGAAGGTACCCTAAGGCCCCGTCTCACATAGCGAGATCGCTAGCGAGATCGCTGCTGAGTCACAAGTTTTGTGACGCAACAGCGACCTCCATAGCGATCTCGCTATGTGTGACACGTACCAGCGATCAGGCCCCTGCTGCGAGATCGCTGGTCGTGTCAGAATGGCCTGGACCTTTTTTTGGTCGTTGAGGCCCCGCTGACATCGCTGAATCGGTGTGTGTGACACCGATCCAGCGATGTCTTCACTGGTAACCAGGGTAAACATCGGGTTACTAAGCGCAGGGCCGCGCTTAGTAACCCGATGTTTACCCTGGTTACCAAAAAAAACAAACAGTACATACTCGCCTTTCGGTGTCCCTTGCCGTCTGCTTCCTGCTCTCACTGACTCCCGGCCGTACAGTGAGAAGTGAGAGCACAGCAGTGACGTCACCGCTGCGCTCTGCTCTCACTGTACGGCCGGATCTCAGTCAGAGCAGGAAGCAGACGGCAAGGGACACCGAAAGGCGAGTATGTACTGTTTGTTTTTTTTTGGTAACCAGGGTAAACATCGGGTTACTAAGCGCGGCCCTGCGCTTAGTAACCCGATGTTTACCCTGGTTACCCGGGTGCTGCAGGGGGACTTCGGCATCGTTGAAGACAGTTTCAACGATGCCGAAGTCGTTCCCCTGATCGTTGGTCGCTGGGGAGAGCTGTCTGTGTGACAGCTCCCCAGCGACCACACAGCGACTTACTAACGATCACGGCCAGGTCATATCGCTGGTCGTGATCGTTGGTAAATCGCTTAGTGAGATGGGGCCTTTACCCAGCTGGTAAGTATAATAAGCCCCCTACCTCCCCGTCCCAGAGAACAACTATTACATGTGATGGAGTGCATAAAATCTCATAACAAAACCGTATAATAATCAGCCCCCCAGTGCCGTCGCCCTTCACCCACCTCAGCCCTCACAATACCCTTATCTTCTCACATTCACCTCCTCAGTGCCCTGTCCCCCTCCCCCACAACACCCCCATCCTTTCACATTCACCCCCCAGTGCCCTGTCCCCCTCCCCCACCTAAGCCCCCACAACACCCCCATAATTTCAGATTCACCCCCCAGTGCCCTGTCCCCCTCCCCCACAACACCCCATCCTCTCACATTTACCCCCCAGTGACTATGACATGCATATCAATCTAATGTATCTTATCCCCACTTACCGATGAAGTTTGCAGCAGGACCAGGAAGTATCTGAGTGATATGGAGGTGGGCACTAGGACCCAGCGTGCCTGCCCTGGGCCAATTCCAGCACAGGGAGAGGGAGGGAAGAAACCTGCAGCCTGGAGAAGCTCCTGAGGTCGGTCAGCACAATCATACAGTTCAGGAGGGACGAGCGTGCAGAATCGCCGTCTGACAGGGAAGCAGGCATTTTGCTGCGCTCCTCCTGTATTGTGCCTCATCACGGAAGTGGCAGTGCCGGCTCCCAGTCGGCCCCTTCATGTGGCAGGGCCCGGGGAGAAGACCCCCTCTGCCCCCCCAGTAGCTAAGCTACTGCCAACGCCGGTATGGCGGCCCTGGTCCTGGCGGCGGCGTCAGCGCCGCCCGAAGATTTAAAGGGCCCGCGTCTCAAATTTTTTTTTTTTTTTCTTCCTCCTCTCTGGGTCGGAGCCGCCCCCGGCATTGTGCCGCCCGGGGCGGCCCGCCCCCCCCGCACCCCCCTTCCTACGCCACTGTGCTGTTCACATGTCCATGTTTTTACTTGGCAGCAGACAACAAGGGCATACAAGTCTATGGGTCAGTGAAAAACGCACACATTTAACATTGCGAAGGCTAGAAGAAGTTTTGTAACTTGAAAACCACTAATGGTAAAAATGAACACGTGGATGACACACCGCTACAATTTTTTTTTTTTCTTTCCCACATTCGTTTAGACACGTGACGTGTGCATGAGGCTTTGGTAGAATCAGACCAAGAACTTGTTCTAGTGATCATTGGTGGTCCTCACTGCTGGAAATTCATGTATCTGATCAACTTATGTCAGTGTTAGGACAACTTTATTATATGAATTATAGCTAATGTTAATCGGGTGCTTTGGATATTAAAGTGATCAGCCACTTTCTCTTGTTGGTGTAGCTTTCCTCACAAACTCCTGCACCTCTGCCCATACAATGGCTGCTGGTGGAGGAGCAGTGACTATTCATACCAGGACAGGGATGAGGGGACAATGCATACCCCGGCTTATACTTGAGTCAATAAGCTTACCCAGTTTTCCGTGGCAAAAGTAGATGCCTCGGCTTATATACGGTATTTGTCTTTATAAACTGGGTAGTTACAGGAGCCATAGCTTGAATGATAAAGTCCGCATCCAGTAATTTACCAGCTTTGTTGACCGTTTTCACATTCAATCAGATTATTTTAAAAACTGTAAATAGAGCCCAGCAGCTTGCCCAGGGTCCGGAAAATTGTTTTGCTCATTTCCAATTGTATTATTTTCTAGTGTTAACCCTTTTATGTATGTATCAGTGTTTTTCCCTTAACGATTGATACTGCAGATGAAGATGAGGACGCAGCAAGTGCTGCTGCCATCCAGAGCAATGAAAGATGTATCCTGATTTTATATAGAAATTGTAATTACTGTGATAATCGAATAATTGTTTCATATGGCCATTCCCTGGTAGCAGAGGTGTTACATGCTTCCTACTGTTTTATAACCTTCACTTCTAAAATATTGATTGGAAATTTTGCCATAGCACGTATGGTTTACTCCCTCGAAACGGTGCATCTGCTGTAAGATGAAACATTTTCAGATCAATCTGAATGTATGAGGCTATCTTACTAAATGCGCTGATGATCTACCATATTACTAGATAAAACAATATGCTGTATTGCAATTTTGTTGGTGGACACATTTGGTCATTGGCTATAATTGTTCACCATTGTGCCCTCTAAAGAAAAGTGTGTAGACGGACACTTCATAGGCTTAAAGGGGTTTTCTCACAAACTAGGTTAATTTTAATTAATAAATCTTGAAATAATAATAATTTCCACAATTGAATGTTGCTTTTTTTTTTTTTTTAATGTTTCTGTACTGAAATAATCTGCTGTGTAATTGTTGTGCCTCACCGTGCAGGAACATAGTCTGATCATACCACAGCTCCTGGACAGGGAAGGAAGCAAAAGAGTATACAGGCATTACAGCACTCCATCACAACTGATTCTTTTTGTGAGATAAAACATTTCCCTATATAGTGTGAGTTGCAGTGGCGCTCAATTTACAGAGTATCTTGTATTGCTGCAGATTTAGACAACAACCACTTTATTGCCGGAATGTAAATATATAATTCTAGATAAATCCGCGCAAAACAAGTATTTCCAGGTCGTCCCTCCTGACAGCACCACCAGGAGGTTGCCCTTCATATCCTTGATAGGGACAGGAACACAGAAGAGGTTAAATAGCCCCTCCCCACCTCCACCCTTCAGTGTTTTTCCTGTCCCTATCAGGGACAGACGCAGGAGAGAGTTCTCCAGAAGATCAGATTTACCTGATACCGGAGTCAGGTCTCGGTAGAGCAGGCGATCCTGAGTGCGGTCCTATCCTCCTGGAGGGGGCTCTGGCCCAAGTCGCAGTATACCGAAGGAGGTCCCTCTGCGACAAGGTATTGCTGTGTGCTCCCGTTGGCTGCCTCATCCCTTCGCAAAAGGGGCTCTGAGGCTGCTGCTGCGGTGTCCGGCGCCTCCTCGGGCTCCATGTGCAGCCGGCTCCGACGGCGTTCCCCGAACTTCTGGTCCGGCACTCCGGGTCGGAGGGTGCCGATGACGACTTCCGGGGGGCGTGGCTGTATTCCCGGGGTCGGTGGCGCTGGTGGATTTCCGGGTACGCCAGGGAACTACGGCGAAAACAGAGGCCGGAACAGGATGGCGCCAGGATCTAGGTCCCAAGCTGGTCGGCGTGCGTTCCAGATGGCGCATGCGCAGTACAGCTGGGGACCTGCAATCACCGTACATGCCAGCAGTTGAGCTCGGAAGGAGGACGAATCAGATGTCTTGAAGCCAGGTAAGACTGACTTTATTGACGGACAGCTGACAGCACACTTGACTTAGTAAAATGGAAGGTGCTAGTCGTCCAGACGTCCAGTCCTTAGAGCTGCCCACGGACCATGTGAGTAGTCGTGGTGTGGGGTACCTTACGGGACTTTAGATCGAAAGCTACAGGGATTTCCTTTACATTTGTAGGACAAGGACATTCCCAAATGGTCAACTGTTAAGAAAAGGACTATCAGATGTCCGTTATGCACCACCAAGCTCCCAGATGGTTACAAAAAAGTTATGCGAAGAATGCATCGCTAAACTACTAAAGGACGAACAGGCTTTGTTATTAACTAACATCAAAACCATGATTAGAGACGAAGTCCAGGCCACCCCAGTCTCCGCGCCGTAAGAGGCCCAGATGGGATATGGACTTAAGTTCTGAAGAAGGAGAGGTTTCAGGTTATTCTGATCCAGACTCAGATGAAGGTGGCAATTCCTCGGTTGTGTTTCCAGAGGAACGTAAAAGATACCTGTTCTCGTCCGAAAACACGGCTGTGCTACTAAAAGCAGTTAGGAGCACTATGAAGATAGAGGACTCGACTCAACCACTATCGGTTCAAGACGAAATGTTCGGGGGCCTAAAAACCCGCAGAAATAGAGTATTTCCAGTCAACAACCACATAACAGCGATGATAATGGAAGAATGGGAAGACGTGGGAAAAAAGCTAGTAGTCCCGAGGGACTTCAAGTACGGTCTTCCCTTTGATCCGGAAGAAACTAAAGTCTGGGAATCTGTTCCAATAATTGATATTCCTGTAGCTAAAGTCTCAAGGAAAACAGCTATTCCTTTTGAAGACTTGTCGGGGTTAAAGGACCCAATGGATAAAAGGTCAGAAGATATTCTTAAAAAAGCCTGGGAGTCGTCAGCCGCCATTATGAAGACAAACATAGCGGCCACCTCTGTAGCAAGATCCATGAGTCTCTGGGTAGACGAGCCGGAAGGTCATATTAAAGACAGGACTCCCAGGGAAGAAATCCTAAAATCTTTCAGTACTGAAAATGGCGACTGATTTCATGGCGGATGCTTCAGCGGAATCAGTGCGATTTGCTGCCAGGAATAACGCGCTGTCAAATGCGGCAAGACGGGCCTTGTGGCTGAGATCTTGGACGGGAGATACCCAATCAAAAAACTGTTCGATTCCTTTTTCAGGATCTCACGTTTTTGGTCCAGTCCTAGATGAGCTGCTCGAGAAAGCGTCTGACAAGAAAAAAGGCTTTCCCGAAGAAAAACCGAAGAAAACAATTCTTTCGGAAAACTCGCTCCCACCCAAGGCAGGACTACAGAGGGAAAGGGAAGTCCGGCAGATGGAGCTACCCTAAAGGGGGCAGAGAAAGAGGTTCCTTTCGAGACCAGTCATCAGGACCCAGCAAACAATGGCGCCAACAATATAGGAGGAAGACCACAATACTTCCTAGAGGGATGGCAGAATATTACGCAGAATCAGTGGATTCTACAGACAGTTGCACAGGGGTACGAAATAACGTTTACTCATCTACCCCCCAAGAGGTTCTGTTTGACACACACAGTCGTCAGCAGCACATCAAAGGCTTCTAACAGACATACAAGAACTCTTAGAGCTGCAAATCATAATCCCGGTACCCCATCATCAGCGGTTTCAAGGTCATTACTCCAGTCTATTCTCCATAAAAAAACCAAGCGGAGAATACCGTACAATAATAAACTTAAGACCATTAAACAAATGGGTGGCTTACAAACGCTTCAAGATGGAATCTCTCGGATCGATCATACCGTTAATAAAAAAAGAACTGTGATGTACACGCAAGGTCTCAAACATGCATACTATCATGTGCCCATCCATCCCTCACATCATAAATTCCTCAGATTTGCAATAAGAAGCCGCAAGAAGATACTTGATTTCCAGTTTGTGTCTACCATTCGGTCTTGCCTCTGCCCCAAGGATATTTACAAAGCTCATGACAGAGGTCATGGCTCATCTAAGAGAAAAGGAAGTTCTCATCACGCCATACCTGGACGATCTGTTGCTGATAGCAGATTCATCTCAACAGATGGAAGAATCCTTAAAAATTTCCATATCACTCCTGAAGTGTCTGGGGTGTATATTAAATTCAAAAAAATCGAGTCTCAAACCAGAAACACAGAAAATATTTCTGGGAGTGCTACTAGATTCCGAACTGGAATACTCCTTCCTACCAGACCAAAAACAACGGTCAATCAAAAAAGAACTTCAAACATTAAGAAAACGCAAATACATTTCCATCAGGAAAGCCATGAGGGTTCTAGGACTGATGACCTCATGTATCCTCAGCGTACAGTGGAGCCAGTTTCACTCCAGAACGCATCAACGAGAAGTTCTTTTGGTATGGAATGGAAAGAAAATTTCATTAGACAACAAGATGTGGTTACCCAGCGAGGTAAGACAGTCCCTCTCATGGTGGATCGACATAAGAAACCTCAAAAGAGGGAAACCTTGGAGAGTATCTCCATGCGTAAACATAACCACTGATGCAAGCTCAAGGGGCTGGGGAGCCCACATAAGAGGACGTTACCTTCAAGAAAACTCAGCGGTTTGGGAAGCACTAAAAAGGTGCCAAAACGAGATGCAGGGGCATCACATCCGAATCTTCTCAGACAACTCGACCACGGTATCTTTTCTTCTTCATCAGGGAGGTCCGAGGCACTGTCACCTCCAGGGACTAGCAGAATCAATATTCTCTTGGGCGGAAGGCACTGTGAAGTCCATCACGGCGGTACATCTAAAAGGTTCAGAAAACCAGATAGCGGACTTTCTCAGCAGAGAAAAGGTGCAACCTTCGGAGTGGTCTCTAAACGGAGAAGTCTTTGTTCAGCTAACTCAACAATGGGGCACTCCAAAAATAGATTTATTCGTCTCAAAGCAAAATACAAAAGAATTCTTTTCATTAAATCCAAGAGACAATCCAACTGGCGTAGATGCCTTGGCTCAACATTGGGACATGGAACTTGCCTATGCGTTCCCTCCACTTGCTTTAATTCCCAGAGTTTTGAGGAAGATTCAAGAAAGTCTAGCAGTGGTAATCCTAATAGTGCCATATTGGCCCAAGAGGAGCTGGTTTCCTCTGCTGAGGTGGATAGCGGTAGAAGAACCAGTTCTACTACCACTAAGGTGGGATCTGCTAACGCAGGGACCGCTGGTCCATCAAAATCTAAGCATGCTACAACTCTCAGCATGGATCTTTGAAAAAGAGATCCTAAGATCAAAAGGACTATCGGATTCAGTCATCTCAACCATGCAAAAAAAAAACGAAAGCCAGTGACCTCGGCTATATACCTAAAAATTTGGAAGAAATTTTGTGCACAGAGCAATACTCCAATATCCGTTTCCCAAGAACCAGATATTCCTCAGATCTTAAATTTCCTCCAAGCAGGCTTTGATATGGGCTTGAGGCCTAGTTTGCTAAAAGTACAAATCTCAGCTTTAAGTTCTATGATTATCCGCTGGCGGATCATCCCTGGATAGTGAGGTACATCAAAGCTACGCAACGTATCAGACCAACAATACGAAGTTCCGTACCCCCATGGAACCTCAGCTTGGTACTGAATGAATTACGGAAAGCTCCATACGAGCCACTAGATCAGACAGACCTAAAGTCTGTAACATTCAAGACTGTCTTCCTAGTCGCAATAACGTCAGCAAGGCGAATAGGCGAGTTCCAAGCCCTGTCCATAACAGATCCATACTTAAAAATTCAAGAAGATTGCATCATTCTAAAATTGGATCCTTCGTTTCTCCCAAAAGTAGTGACAGATTTTCACAGAAACCAGGAAATTATTTTACCTACGGTACATTCTGCCAGAACTACAACAATGACAAAGAACGTTCTCTCCATTCCCTGGATGTTAAAAGAACAGTATTGCAATATCTGAAACTTACAGACGGCTGGAGAATTGACCCAAACCTCTTTATCCAGATGTCTGGGAAGAATAGAGACAAAAAAGCCTCAAAGGCTACTCTAGCCAGATGGATTAAATCTACCATTTGCGCTGCGTATATTTCAGCCGGTGAATCTCCTCCAGAACACCTAAAAGCCCACTCGCTGAGAGCAATATCTGCTTCATGGGCAGAGAGTGCAGGTGCATCCATGGACCAAATTTGCCGGGCGGCAACTTGGTCTAGCTCTAATACCTTTTGCAGACACTACAAGCTGGACATTCTGTCAAATCAACAGACTGTCTTTGGGAGGAAGGTCCTCCAAGCTGTTATCCCGCCCTAAATAGGAGTTATTTGGTATTTCTCCTGGTGGTGCTGTCAGGAGGGACAAAATAATACATTTGAAAAAACTGACCGTCACATCCAAACATAGATTAAGTGTGAACAGGTGCTGAACCTTAGTCACCAACTCCTATACAGTCAAGCAAAAAAGGCAGCACACTGCAGCGCTAACACATGCAAACATGAAACACGGAAATTGAACTGCATTACTGCACTAGAAATATGAAAAATGAGAGCGTTTAGCGCATAAAAAAGGCCAATTTTAGGTGTACCTGGTAGCCACTTTACGGCATCTCTCTTATACCAGGTCCTACGCTTTCCTTCCTCGCTGAGAATATATATTTATTCTCAGCGAGGAAGGAAAGCGTAGGACCTGGTATAAGAGAGATGCCGTAAAGTGGCTACCAGGTACACATAAAATTGGCCTTTTTTATGCGCTAAACGCTCTCATTTTTCATATTTCTAGTGCAGTAATGCAGTTCAATTTCCGTGTTTCACGTTTGCATGTGTTAGCGCTGCAGTGTGCTGCCTTTTTTGCTTGACTGTCAGGAGGGACGACCTGGAAACTAAGAATTAGTCCTACCGGTTATGGTATTTCCAGGAGTCCATCATGACAGCACCCATTATTTACCCTCCCTTGAACTCCTGTCTGATGTGTGATATAAACATGTATAGAGAGGAAGTTCAATAAAATTGCGTTGTATCCATCCTGGTGTGGTACTTTGTAAAATCACTGAAGGGTGGAGATGGGGAGGGGCTATTAAACCTCTTCTGTGTTCCTGTTCTTATCAAGGATATGAAGGGCAACCTCCTGGTGGTGCTGTCATGATGGACTCCTGGAAATACCATTACCGGTAGGACTAATTCCTAGTTTAAAGTAACCAGAAGATGTATTTAATGGGGATAATTTGTGGAAATGCGCAAAGTGTAAAAGTATACAAAAATATTGCACTTAGCCCGTGATCCTAAGGGAGTAGTCTTCTAGGTAGATATAGCTCAATAAAGAATACTAGATGAGTATATCTAAGCTGCTGGTAACAATAGATGACAATACGCCCAAGTAATAGTCACCTAATGATCAAGTTCAGAATAAATGCCCAAAGCAGAATACCATTAGATTGCACCATATAAGTAAGAAAATGATGGTTAAGTCTTATAAGATGAGACCTAAAAAGTAACAGTCTGGGTAACCAGATATATAGTCCTTATAGGGTAGAGAGATCTGAGTCTAGGCCGGTGGCAATGCTTCAGAAGCTGAGGATCCATTTTGGTCCTTTTTGCGATCCATACCTTCTCAACGATCAACTTCAAACTATCCCGCAGCTACACGTGACTGATGACGTCACGGCAGGTCCTGCTCCGTTCATCGCGCACCGCGAGGAAGCAGTGAACACAGCCAGAAGTCGGGACTTACCAAGCAACACAGGATTCCGGACATCTCCACCACCTGTATCATCGAGGAAGGAACAGCAGTACCACGCAAGAGCTCCAACTAAGGTAAAAGGCTACCTCAGCTTCTGAAGCACTGCCACCGGCCGGGGCTGCTTCTCGTACTCCTTTGTTTTTTATGACATTTTATAATCCTTCACTAGACTCAGATCTCTCTACCCTATAAGGACTATATATCTGGTTACTCAGACTGTTACTTTTTAGGTCTCATCTGATAAGACTTATCCATCATTTTCTTACTTATATGGTGCAATGTAATGGTATTCTGCTTTGGGCATTTATTCTAAACTTGATCATTACTAGGTGACTATTACTTGGGTGTATTGTCATCTATTGTTACCAGCAGCTTAGATATACTCATCTAGTATTCTTTATTGAGCTATATCTACCTAGGAGACTACTCCCTTAGGCCATGTGCACACGTTGCGGATTTCTTGCAGAAATTTCCTGAAGAAAACCGGAAATTTTCTGCAAGAAATCCGCATTTTTTTTTTGCGTTTTTTTCCCGTTTTTTTAGCATTCTGCAAGCGTAATTAGCTTGCAGAATGCTAAAGTTTTCCAAGCGATCTGTAGCATCGCTTGGAAAACTGACTGACAAGTTGGTCACACTTGTCAAACATACTGTTTGACAAGTGTGACCAACTTTTTACTATAGATGCAGCCTATGCAGCATCTATAGTAAAAGATAGAATGTTTAAAAATAATAAAAAAAAAGCTTATACTCACCCAGACATCTCATAAGCGGCGTCCGTTCGTCTTCCTATAGCTGGTCTGTGCGCACAGGGCCTTCCGTGACGTCACGGTCACGTGAGCGGTCACATGACCGCTCACGACCAATCACAGGACAGTGACGTCATCGGCAAGGTCCTTCGCCGCACACCAGCTACAGGAACCGAACGGCAGCGTGCAGCGGTGAGGCGGGAACACTGCGCGGGACATCGAGGGTGAGTATAGGACTATTTTTTATTTTATTTCTTATTTTTTGACCAGTTATATGGTGCCCAGTGCGTGGAGGAGAGTCTCCTCTCCTCCACCCTGGGTACCAACCGCACATAATCTGCTTACTTCCCGCATGGTGTGCACAGCCCCGTGCGGGAAGTAAGCAGATCAATGGACCCCTAGGTGTGCGGAATCCCTGCAATTCCGCATTTTTAATGAACATGTTGCTTTTTTTTCCGCTATGCGATTTTTTCGCGGAAAAAATCGCAACATTTGCACAAAAAATGCGGAATACCTTGTAAATAATAGGAGGCATATGTTAGCGTTTTTTTCGCGTTTTTATCACGTTTTTATAGCGAAAAAACGCGAAAAAAACGCTAAAAATCCTGATCGTGTGCACATGGCCTTAGGATCACGGGCTAAGTGCAATATTTTTGTATACTTTTACACTTTGCGTATTTCCACAAATTATCCCCATTAAATACATCTTCTGGTTACTTTAAATACCGTATTTTCTGGTGTATAAGATGACTGGGCGTATAAGACGACCCCCAACTTTTCCATATAAAATATGGAAGAATTTGGGATATGCCCGCTGTATAAGACGGGGGTCATCTTATACGCCCAGTCATCTTATACGGCGTGTGGTTCCCAGGGTCTGAAGGAGAGGAGACTCTCCTTCAGGCCCTGGGATCCATATTCATGTTAAAAATAAAGAATAAAAAATATGTATATACTCACCCCTCCGAGAAGCCTTGCTGTCACTGCTGCAAGCGTCTGCCTCCGTTCCTAAGAATTGCAGAGCATGAAGGACCCTCGATGACGTCGCAGTCCTGTGATTGGTCCGTGACCGCTCATGTGACCAGTCACCTGACCGTGACGTCATCGAAGGTCCTTCACGCTCTGCAATTCTTAGGAACGGAGGCAGACGCTTGCAGTGGTGACAGCCAGGCTTCTCGGAGGGGTGAGTATATACATATTTTTTATTTTTATTCTTTATTTTTTACATGAATATGGATCCCAGGGCCTGAAGGAGTGTTTCCTCTCCTTCAGACCCTGGGAACATCCAGGATCGCTCCCTGCACATGCCGTACCTGGCGTATAAGACGACCCCCGACTTTTGGGACAATTTTTAGGGGTTAAAAAGTCGTCTTATACGCCGGAAAATACGGTACTTGTTTTGCGCGGATTTATCTAGAATTATATAAAACATTTCCCTGCCTGTTTTTAAAAAAAGTATTTTACCTCAAACATCAGCTGCCATCCTGTGCTGTATGTATACCGCTCTTTTGCGTCCTTCCCTTGCCCAGTAGCTGTGGTATGATCAGACCATGTCCAGAGAGGGTCAGACACAGCCATTACACAGTACACAGCAGGGACACACATAAGATTATCTCAGCACAGGAACATTTTATTTAACCACATCCATTTGTGGAAGTTATTATTATTCGAAGATCTATCGATTTATTGTTCATGGGACAAACATGGTAAGTGAGCTAACAATATCGGTTGGAATCATAAGTGCAGTTATTGTGAAGATTTCAGGACTGGATTCAAAAGCAATGAGCGTATTTCTTCCAGCTTCAAGTGGGCTTAGTACTGTCTATTTGCAGAGATACAGCAAGTATAAGGTGTCTTCTAGACCAGAGGTGTCAAACTGCATTCCTCGAGGGCCGCCAACAGGTCATGTTTTCAGGATTTCCTTAGCATTCCACAAGGTGCTGGAATCATTCTGTGCAGGTGATTAAATTATCACCTGTGCAATACAAGGAAATCCTGAAAACATGACCTGTTGGCGGCCCTCGAGGAATGCAGTTTGACACCTCTGTTCTAGACAAAATTCCCTGGGAAAAAAAAAAGGATTCTGACTTTGTCTACTAGAAAGGCTCTACTGCCCCCTGAAACATAAATTAGTCTTTAAACATGATGTGGTGCTTTAGCCAAATCGTTGTTTCCTTGAAGAAATGGTCATCTGTCAATTTTAGGGATTCTCCTCTGTATCAGCTGGATACTCCACAAAGGGGAATATCACTCTTCAAAAATGCCCCTATCCAGCCAACCTGTACCTTGCTCTGCACTGACGAGGTGTAAGGAATCGGACCCCAAAACACCGGTCTACAGATGGGTGTCTTATTATTTTTTGGAGGCCCTGGATTTCTGCCTTAAAGAGGACTTTTGCCTCGTAAACTCTACATTTCTACTCATAGTAGCAGGAATGTAGATGAAGACTTTTTTTTCCCTTCACGCCGCTGTGGAGATACAAGGCACTGAAATTACAGGTGCCAAATGTTTTATCGTTTAACTGGCATTTCATTTCCTTCAGCTGTGTATTTACTTTCATCCCACTATCACACTGTCCAAGGCCATGTCCATATATAGAAAAAGTAGACACGTTCAGTTCTGACCTGAATTAAACACCCATTGATCTCGCTGACAATGCCTTTCTCCCTAACAGTAATACTTACCCCCATGGTCCTCAGCTGCTCCCATGGCCCTCCTTACGCTGATGCTGCTGTCTGCATCCACTCCCAGCACTTCACCAACAAAGTGTGTAATACTTACCCCCTCCCATGCATATCCGTTACGGCCCAGGAATCCTGCGCCTGCACTCCCTCAGAAATACATACCTCATCCTCCCTTCTGTGGGCGCTGCACTCTTCTGCGCAGGCGCCAGCGAGTCACTGTGACCTCAGGTTTGCGCTCCGATAATATGCTTTCCTTACTCCCTGAACAGTCATCGCTAGGAACCATGTGTACATAGCGATGACTGACTAATCAGGGAGGAAGTGAGGAGAGCACCTTATCAGCGCGCGCACAGGAGGTCGCCTGCACAGAAGATCCCTGAATGCAGCGCTAATAGAAGGGAGGATGAGGTATGTATTTCTGGGGGAGTGCAGGGCACAGGATTCTGGGGCCGTAACTTGCACTGATGGGAGGGGGGTAGTATTACAATGAAGACGGGAGGCAGGAATTTTTTCTAGGCACTGCACGCCCCAAAGCCTTGAAGAAATCATTAGCACAAGGAAATAAAATAAGATTTCTCAGCAACAAGACTGCTAATATGAGGCATACTGTAGGACTAGTGTAACATTTCTATTACTTGTATTCCCATATTAATAATCATATACGTCCTGTGAGGTGACAGGTTCTCTATAAATATGATCATTGAGATTCTTTAACTGCAATTCAGCACTTTTCAAGAACACCAATCTGGAAGACCTTGTGAATGCCAGGAAACATGAACGAGATGCGTTGCGGGAGGCATCTCAAAAGAAGAAAGAGCAAGACAAGCAACAACGGGACAAAGATAAACAAGCCAAGCAAGATCGAAAAGAAAAGGAGAAGAAGCGCACACAAAAGGGAGAGCGCAAGCGATAATTTACTTGTGTTACAGACTTTTTCACGGGCTGGGTGCATAAACTATATGGATCATTTATGACCCAAGATTCTTCCATTGATGTTTCTAACTTTGAGAATAACTGGTGCAACCAATATAGCCGAGTCACATACTGCATAGAAGCCAATTAACAACAGAATAGTGATATGGAACTGATATTCTCCTTCCTACCAAGACTGTGGCGCATGAACACTACGGTTTATTGTCTAACATGTTTAAAGGTGGTGTTGTTTCCTTTGCACTGAAAATATATTTATACATTTGTAAATTAAATACAATAAATACTGCCCGGCTAGCCAACATTGGTAAAAACATGTCATTGATGTGTTCTGTATAACACCCACATAACATGTCAATTTAATGTCTGCGAAAACACATTCTGTCAAACTTTTAATAGTTTTTTGTTAGCTAAAAATGCTGTGGCAAAGTGATTACAAGTAGCCAGTAAAGGATAAGCACACTATAGGTGAAATTTGTGAAAACTGTCTAGTAGAAAAACTTTGCAATCACAGCAGTTTTCATTTTCTAAGGCTATGTGCTCACGTTGCCGAATTTGCCTGATCAAAACCGGACTCCTTTCGCAGGAAATCCGCTCGCCTTTTTTTCCAGAGCGTCCCGATACAATTATATAGCGGCAAAATCGCTGAAATTCCGCAAAATTAATGAACTTGCTGTGGTTTTTTTTTGCGGAAAAAAACGCAGCATGGGAACAACAATGCGTAATTCCATTAAAAATAATGGGATGCGTTTAGTAAGCGTTTTCACAGCGAAAAAACACAATGTGTGCACATAGACCCTGTTAGGAAGAGTAATATCTGTTTTCATTTTACATGATGTGCAGCATATGATACACACTTCAAAAAGTGGAAAGCCCCTTTAAGCACTTTGATATCCAACATGCCTGATTCTTCTTTTTTGGTTGCCACAACACCTAGGTCTCTCCACCAGTCATGTAAAAATTGTCTTGATAATGACGAAGTAAAACATCCGTTAGAAGGGCTGATTTGAGACTGCCACAAGCGCCGATTGGCTATATGTAGGTCAATCGTCGCTTAAGGTACCTTCACACTAAGCGACTTTACAACGATAACGATCCTTGACGTTGCAGCGTCCTGGATAGCGATATCGTTGTGTTTGACACGCAGCAGCGATCAGGATCCCGCTGTGAGATCGCTGGTCGTTGCTGAAAGTCCAGAACTTTATTTCGTCGCTGAATCTCCCGCTGACATCGCTGAATCGGTGTGTGTGACACCGATCCAGCGATGTCTTCACTGGTAACCAGGGTAAACATCGGTATACAGATATTGGCCTTTGGTAAGTGTTCACATTTGGACAGGGAGGTCAGGGACCCATCAGTCTGAGACCACTTTGACGAAGTTGATGGGCTCACACTATTTGATTTATATCAAGTTCTGTGCAAAGCGTCTCTTAAATATTTTTCTAATGTTCAAAAGCCATTTTGCTATTCAAATTTCATGTATTCCATATTAGACATGCTTTGGCACGATAGAGTGCAACCTTTTTGTATATTTATGTATGGAGGTAGCTGCTCCTGGTATGCACCTATTCACACTGGTTAGGATGTGCGAGCCGTTTTTCTGTTAATTCCATGTTAGCTTACTGGCTGTGCACTCCTCCCATCACCATGTGGTTTTTAATTGCATCTCATTACACTTGGTCCCGGCTAACTCATATGTAGGCTTTGCTGAATAGAGGTGTCCACATTCACCCAGGCATACAGATATTGGCCTTTGGTAAGTGTTCACATTTGGACAGGGAGGTCAGGGACCCATCAGTCTGAGACCACTTTGACGAAGTTGATGGGCTCACACTATTTGATTTATATCAAATTCTGTGCAAAGCGTCTCTTAAATATTTTTCAAATGTTCAAAAGCCATTTTGCTATTCAAATTTCATGTATTCCATATTAGACATGCTTTGGCACGATAGAGTGCAACCTTTTTGTATATTTATGTATGGAGGTAGCTGCTCCTGGTATGCACCTATTCACACTGGTTAGGATGTGCGAGCCGTTTTTCTGTTAATTCCATGTTAGCTTACTGGCTGTGCACTCCTCCCATCACCATGTGGTTTTTAATTGCATCTCATTACACTTGGTCCCGGCTAACTCATATGTAGGCTTTGCTGAATAGAGGTGTCCACATTCACCCAGGCATACAGATATTGGCCTTTGGTAAGTGTTCACATTTGGACAGGGAGGTCAGGGACCCATCAGTCTGAGACCACTTTGACGAAGTTGATGGGCTCACACTATTTGATTTATATCAAATTCTGTGCAAAGCGTCTCTTAAATATTTTTCTAATGTTCAAAAGCCATTTTGCTATTCAAATTTCATGTATTCCATATTAGACATGCTTTGGCACGATAGAGTGCAACCTTTTTGTATATTTATGTATGGAGGTAGCTGCTCCTGGTATGCACCTATTCACACTGGTTAGGATGTGCGAGCCGTTTTTCTGTTAATTCCATGTTAGCTTACTGGCTGTGCACTCCTCCCATCACCATGTGGTTTTTAATTGCATCTCATTACACTTGGTCCCGGCTAACTCATATGTAGGCTTTGCTGAATAGAGGTGTCCACATTCACCCAGGCATACAGATATTGGCCTTTGGTAAGTGTTCACATTTGGACAGGGAGGTCAGGGACCCATCAGTCTGAGACCACTTTGACGAAGTTGATGGGCTCACACTATTTGATTTATATCAAATTCTGTGCAAAGCGTCTCTTAAATATTTTTCAAATGTTCAAAAGCCATTTTGCTATTCAAATTTCATGTATTCCATATTAGACATGCTTTGGCACGATAGAGTGCAACCTTTTTGTATATTTATGTATGGAGGTAGCTGCTCCTGGTATGCACCTATTCACACTGGTTAGGATGTGCGAGCCGTTTTTCTGTTAATTCCATGTTAGCTTACTGGCTGTGCACTCCTCCCATCACCATGTGGTTTTTAATTGCATCTCATTACACTTGGTCCCGGCTAACTCATATGTAGGCTTTGCTGAATAGAGGTGTCCACATTCACCCAGGCATACAGATATTGGCCTTTGGTAAGTGTTCACATTTGGACAGGGAGGTCAGGGACCCATCAGTCTGAGACCACTTTGACGAAGTTGATGGGCTCACACTATTTGATTTATATCAAATTCTGTGCAAAGCGTCTCTTAAATATTTTTCAAATGTTCAAAAGCCATTTTGCTATTCAAATTTCATGTATTCCATATTAGACATGCTTTGGCACGATAGAGTGCAACCTTTTTGTATATTTATGTATGGAGGTAGCTGCTCCTGGTATGCACCTATTCACACTGGTTAGGATGTGCGAGCCGTTTTTCTGTTAATTCCATGTTAGCTTACTGGCTGTGCACTCCTCCCATCACCATGTGGTTTTTAATTGCATCTCATTACACTTGGTCCCGGCTAACTCATATGTAGGCTTTGCTGAATAGAGGTGTCCACATTCACCCAGGCATACAGATATTGGCCTTTGGTAAGTGTTCACATTTGGACAGGGAGGTCAGGGACCCATCAGTCTGAGACCACTTTGACGAAGTTGATGGGCTCACACTATTTGATTTATATCAAATTCTGTGCAAAGCGTCTCTTAAATATTTTTCAAATGTTCAAAAGCCATTTTGCTATTCAAATTTCATGTATTCCATATTAGACATGCTTTGGCACGATAGAGTGCAACCTTTTTGTATATTTATGTATGGAGGTAGCTGCTCCTGGTATGCACCTATTCACACTGGTTAGGATGTGCGAGCCGTTTTTCTGTTAATTCCATGTTAGCTTACTGGCTGTGCACTCCTCCCATCACCATGTGGTTTTTAATTGCATCTCATTACACTTGGTCCCGGCTAACTCATATGTAGGCTTTGCTGAATAGAGGTGTCCACATTCACCCAGGCATACAGATATTGGCCTTTGGTAAGTGTTCACATTTGGACAGGGAGGTCAGGGACCCATCAGTCTGAGACCACTTTGACGAAGTTGATGGGCTCACACTATTTGATTTATATCAAATTCTGTGCAAAGCGTCTCTTAAATATTTTTCAAATGTTCAAAAGCCATTTTGCTATTCAAATTTCATGTATTCCATATTAGACATGCTTTGGCACGATAGAGTGCAACCTTTTTGTATATTTATGTATGGAGGTAGCTGCTCCTGGTATGCACCTATTCACACTGGTTAGGATGTGCGAGCCGTTTTTCTGTTAATTCCATGTTAGCTTACTGGCTGTGCACTCCTCCCATCACCATGTGGTTTTTAATTGCATCTCATTACACTTGGTCCCGGCTAACTCATATGTAGGCTTTGCTGAATAGAGGTGTCCACATTCACCCAGGCATACAGATATTGGCCTTTGGTAAGTGTTCACATTTGGACAGGGAGGTCAGGGACCCATCAGTCTGAGACCACTTTGACGAAGTTGATGGGCTCACACTAATTGATTTATATCAAATTCTGTGCAAAGCGTCTCTTAAATATTTTTCTAATGTTCAAAAGCCATTTTGCTATTCAAATTTCATGTATTCCATATTAGACATGCTTTGGCACGATAGAGTGCAACCTTTTTGTATATTTATGTATGGAGGTAGCTGCTCCTGGTATGCACCTATTCACACTGGTTAGGATGTGCGAGCCGTTTTTCTGTTAATTCCAGGGTAAACATCGGGTTACTAAGCGCAGGGCCGCGCTTAGTAACCCGATGTTTACCCTGGTTACCATTGTAAAAAAAAAAAAACACATACTCACATTCCGGTGCCCGGCGTCCGCTTACCTGCACTCCTCCTGCATCCTGTGTAAGTGCCGGCCGTAAAGCAGAGCGGTGACGTCACCGCTCTGCTCTGTGGGAGATGCTGGAGATGTGTACACACACACACACACACACACACACACACACACACACACACACACACACACACACACACACACACACACACACACTTGCAGATTAGCGGCGTGTGTAAAAGGGCCTTTAGATGATATCACATCATGCATTAAATCTGTGATTTTTTGTATGGCAGCCCTTTCTTTCTACCATTCTTTAAAAGTAAAGAGGACCTGCTACATTGCCATTAACAGTTACATTTTTTTTTTTATTTCTTTTTAGCAGATTAAACATACTTTAAACTGTACACACAATAACCCTTGATGCACTTCCCTACAACATAACTTGTTTGTGCATTGAACCATCAAAACCAGAGTATATCTGAAGAGTGTAACAAATTCATTGCAAACTCCTATTTAGAAAACGATGATCAAATCAAGTTAGAGATATACGGCTTCATTTATAATCCACTGACAGCCCAAATTCTGGGTTGGAGAAGAGTCAGACCGGCCACATAACTCGATCGCAGTACAAAGCTCGGACAGCCCGTCTGCTCTCCCGACCATGTATTTTTTATGAAGACTGTACTGCTCACGGGTCAGCTTGCAGTCTGAGGATTGTGATCCTCGTCCGAGTTATATGGCCATCTGACTCTTCCTTAAAGGCTCTTTCACATTGCTTTCAGTCACCCGTTCCTTGGTCACATCGGGGCTTGCGTCCGAACCCCCTACCCCCAGCCAAAATGGGATTTGGGCATATGCACTGACGAGCCATAGACTAGAATGGTGCTGACAGAGAGAATGTGGGCTCTGCCGTGCATTATTTTCTGGCGCATAAGTCTACTGGGGGCAGACACAGTCTTCTATGTCTGAGTGTCTGCCTCCAGGAAGTGTATACACCTGAAAATGATGCACGGTTACATCTGGGAGTTCAGACATAAGCCCCAAATGGATCACCGAACGGATGCCTGAACACAGAGTGAAAGCACCCTTAGAAGAACTGATTTTTATCAATGCTATACACCGTTCAGAAAACGAGAAACCAGATCAATTGGCATTAGGCCGCATTCACACATCGGAGTGATGCTACCATCCGAGAGACACGGATTAATTTTTTTCTCATTTGTCATCCTAGTTACTTGTTTCTTTTCCATTGAAGGTGTCTGCTGGCTTACAAGCAAATAAAAAGGTCCAATTTGTAATAAGCAATAGATCCTTGAGCCATGGAAGAAAATATGTATGTCGCGTATCCCATACACTTTAATGTCCAAGTTTGATCAGAAAAATTGGACGCGCTCAGAGTCATACTGATCTCACTTTTGGACCTGTGATTTTAATGGATGTGTGAGTATGTCCATTTTACTAAATAGGTCTGAATGCTATCCAATAAAAAGAAAAAAAAATTGGATGTGTGAATGTAACTGTATAGTCTCAATATCTTATTCACACAAAATAAATGTGTACAACAGTGCATGGAAGCCGTCCTAACAAAATTTCTTAAAGCCACAACAAGTCTAGCAACTGTTTTACACTCCAGAAAAATCATAGAAACTTTCTAAATACTTAAATAAAATCTTTAAAGGAGTTAGCTGTTTTCAGACGTCCTAAATGTTTGGTGATAATCAGGTGGGTGCAGGAAACATGGTGCAATGGCAGCTTGTCCATGATCTTGGAGTGAAACCTACATTTTGACTTCATCAACTACAGCGTTGTCCTGATCTTGGCTCAGTTTCAGCTAAAGACTAGTTCACAGTTGGTGGTCTTAGTGCTTCTGGCCCCAGAAGTATCTCCGTAGAAAGATGTTATTAGTAGGTATATGGGAGCACATTTGGGAGAATATGTAGTGCAGCAACCATTGTGCCAACACATGGTGTCAGTGGAGCAGTAGTAAGGAGTAGTGATGAGCGAGTGTACTTGTTGCTCGGGTGGTCTGAGTATTTGTGAGTGCTCAGAGATTTAGTTTTCGTTGCCTCAGCTGCATGATTTACAGCTGATAGACAGCTTGAATACATGTGGGGATTCCCTAGCAACCAGGCATCCCCCACATGTACTCAGGCTGGCTAGCAGCCGTAAATCATGCAGCTGCGTCAACAAAAACTAAATCTCCGAGCAGTTACAAATACTCGGAGACCACCCGAGCAATGAGTACACTCGCTCATCACTAGTAAGGAGGTGTAATAAGGCACTGCTAAGTGTGAACTTGGTTTTGAGAACAATGAGCCATTGCATTTAGTTAACATAAGTATCAGAAGTGGCTGTTTAATAGAGGCACTTTTATTAAGCCACACCAAGGAAACAATCATCGTTTCTGCTTACCCAGTAAAGATATGGTAGAATTGATTGCTTTGTAATTAAAAACTGATAAAATGCAATTCTGCATGGACTGCAATAATAGAAGACTATTCATTGCATACTATCTAGAAGCATGGTTTGCTGAATCATTGTTCTTGTTCTGTATAATCAGTCATCTAAAATGGGATTGGAAGATTTCTATTTTATAAAGTTTCAAAAATGTGAAGAAATAAATACTCTGATCCTTTAAATACATCTGCAACTGAATGATGGATTACATTGTTGGTGCAACTTTCCATGTAAACGGGCAACTAAACTTCCGGTCACGGATCATCTGAGAAACATGAAGGTTTTCATGTCAACAGTGGCAGTTCACCACTGCAACCATACACAATCCGGCCTCTAGTACAAGTTAGGGAAAAAATAATAATTATCTGACTGGTTGCTGCAGGTAATTCCTTTAGGCAATTTACAGTAATTGAAATATGTGAGGCCCATGTATTTTGGCTATGTAAAGGCAGTAATATCTGCTGTGATAACTTGCCTGAAGCTGAGCGGATCTGCCAGGTAAGGAGTCAAATTGAAGATTTTGTGCACGTTAAAAAACACTAAAATATTAGGGCCTTCATTAATTGTACAGTTGTACTTTTTTCCCAAAAAGAACTGGATTGGCCAAACTTCACAGCAGAAAAGAACTAAAAGATGAGTAACCGGAGAGCTTAACTGCCTAGATTTCTTAATATACAGTAGTTGAATTGTAAATACTCTTAAAAATTGGGGGTAACCTCATTTCCATTAGTATTTCACAGTAGTTATATTTTAATGTACTTAATTCTACTGCCCTACTCCCCTTTTACTAAAACAAGAAGTAAACTAACAAGTGGTTTTGGTCCATCTTGATAAACTAACATAACGCAAAAGAACGAACAGACTACCAATTCTGCCAAGACTCTTGTTGCTCTCTCACATCTCCTGGTGACTCTTTTTCCTAGAACCACTGCTACTGGTGGCTTCTTCCACTGCCATTTGGGGAGGACTGATGGCAACAGATGGTCCGTGCAAGGTACATCCAGTTCAGAAGACATAATGAAAGATGGAGGACATGGTAAAGCTAGTCTCTTATCTCGTTATTTCTCCTTCATTCTGTGTAATACTAGCATATGCTGTAGTGTTTTGTTTTCTTACAAATGGAAGTGCATGGGAAACACAGAACTCTGTGCAATAAAATTGCATACATTATTGCCATATGTTCAGCGTCTACATCAGAAATACAAGATGTATATTCAGAAATAAGAGGAAAACAGAGCACCAGAAGGAAAGAGGGAACACCAGGAGTCGAGGCAAAAATCTAACCTTGAGTTTTATCAGGGACATTTCTTTTGCTAAATTAAAATACACAATTCTGATCATGCGACTTTCCAACAGGCTGCAATATCCGCTCCACTTCACCAGTACTTTGTGCAGGTGGTGACTTGGGCAAAGTCATCTGCAAGGCACACCAAAACGCTGTTCGGGCCTTACGTGTTGCCATAGCCATTTCTCCAACTGAAGAAGCGAGGATAAAGACATCTGTTTTGAGAGAAGAAAGCCATTACATTTCTGCAGTTTAGATATGTGATTATTGGGTATAAATATCTTTCTCAATTGCTTTTTTTCATTTTACCTCTGTTGTCATTCTGGCGCGGTCTCCCATGCTTCTGGTGATGATTTGAGGTATTCATAATCTCATTCTTGCGTTGGGTATGAACATTGTTAATCGCCTGTAAGTAACGGTCCATCGCAGTGGAGATGTTGGCATGAAGAGGCAAGCTCCTAATGCGCTCCATTTTACCCAGAAGAGATACCACCTTGTAGAAAAGATATTGCAATATCAGAACTAATGTGTGTAAGCACAAAGCATGGTTAACCTCTTAGTGACCGGGCCAAATTTTTAAAATCTGACCAATGTCACTTTACATGGTAATAACTCTGGAACGCTACAACAAATCCCAGTGATTTTGAGAATTTTTTTTTTTTTGTTAGAGACCTATCCAGGTTTAAAGTGACTGGGAGTCCTATATATTGGAAAACCTCCTAAAGTGATATCATTTTAACCCCTTAACCCCCGAAGCTTGTTTTTCGCTCCCCTCCTTCCCAGAGCCATAACTTTTTTATTTTTGCGTCAAAATGGCCATGTGAGGGCTTGTATTCTGCAGGACAAGTTGTACTTTTGAACAACGCCATTGGTTTTACCATGTTGTGTACTAGAAAATGAGAAAAAAACTCCAAGTGCGTCGAAATTGCAAAAAAGTGCAATCCCACACTTGTTTTTTGTTTGGCTTTTTTACTACACTGTGTTCCAAATTATTATGCACAAAGAGTTTAGGAGTGATAAGGTTAGAATTTTTTTGTTTGTCATTTAAACTCATTGATGGTGATGTGTGTCAGGGCTCTTTATATCACTGAAAGCAATTGCAGATACCTGTGCAAATTAGTTTGGCAGGTGTGTCCAAATAAAGGCAAGACTACTTAAGAAGGCTGTTCCACATTAATAGCAGCCTACATTTTTTGCCCAAATGAGAAAGAAAAAGGATGTGTCGGCTGCTGAGAAGCAAAAAAATGTGGAGTATTTAGGTCAAGGCATGACTACAATCAACATTGCCAAGACACTTCATCGTGATCATCGCACAATCAAGAAGTATGTAGCTGATTCCCAGCACACATGTGTGCGTGCTGATAAGGAAAAATTGAGGACTCTTTCCAACAGGCAATTGTGAAAGGTTCAAAGAACAGCTGCAAAAATGCCTTGTCATAGCAGCAGACAAGTTTTTGAAGCTGCTGGTGCCTCCAACGTCCCCAGAACAACAAGATGCAGGGTCCTTCAGAGGTGCGTAAGCCATCCTGTCGACCACCTCTATCCACTGCACACAAGCAGAAACGGCTCCAGTAAGCCAAACGATACATGAAGACTGACTTCCAAACTGTTTTGTTGACCGATGAGTGCCGTGCAACGCTTGATGGTCCAGATGGATGGAGTGGAGGATGGCTGGTTGATGGACACACCGTGAAAACACGGCTAAGGCACCAACAAGGAGGAGGTGGAGTAATGTTTTGGGCTGGAATCATGCGGAGAGAGATTGTCGGCCCCTTTATGGTCCCTGAAGGGGTAAAGATGAACTCCATAATCTATGTGGAGTTTCTAAAACAACACTTCCTGCCATGGATCAAGAGGAAGAACTGTGCTTTCCGCAGCAAGATCATTTTCATGCATGATAATGCACCGTCTCATGCTGCAAAAAACACATCTGCATCTCTGGCTGCTATGGGCATAAAAGAGGACAAACTTATGGTGTGGCCACCATCTTCCCCTGACCTCAACCCCATTGAGAACCTCTGGAGCATCATCAAAAGGAGTGTCTATGATGGCAGGAGGCAGTTCACATCTAAGCAACAGCTCTGGGAGGGTATTCTGTCCACATGCAAAACAATTGAAGCAGAAACCATCCAAAAACTGACAAATTCAATGGACGAGAGTTCAGAAGCTTCTTTCGAACAAGGGGTCCTATGGGCAAATGTAACATCACCTAGAATAAAGTTTTCACTTGAAAACTGTTTGATTTCATTTTGTTAAAAGCTGACAATGCTTATAACTTCACAATTGACCAATAATTTAGAACATGCAATTTAACTGTTTATTTTTTTTAAAAAGATACTGTTTTCATAGGCAGTTTGTTCCAAAACATTGCAATTATACTGGAATAGTAGATGACTGGAAAATAACAATGACTGCAATTCAGATAGGTAATTTAGAAAAAATATGAGGAAATATTATTTGCATAATAATTTGGAACACAGTGTATGTTCATTAATTGCTAAAACTGACCTGCCATTATGATTCTCCAGGTCATTACAAGTTCATGGACACCAAACATGTCTAGGTTCTTTTTTATCTAAGTGGTGAAAAAAAATTCCAAACTTTGTTAAAAAAATAAATTGTGCCATTTTCAGATACCCATAGCGTCTCCATTTTTCGTGATCTCGGATTGGGTGGGGGCTTATTTTTTGCGTGAAGAGCTGACGTTTTTAATGATACCATTTTGGTGCAGATACGTCATTTTGATCGCCCGTTACTGCATTTTAATGCAATGTCGCGGCAACAAAAAAAAAAGTGATTCTGGCGTTTTGACTTTTTTCGCTACGCTGTTTAGTGATCAGGTTAATCCTTTTTTTTATTGAGAGATCAGAAAATTCTGAACACGACAATTCCAAATATGTGTATGTTTGATTTTTTTTTTATTGACTTATTTTGAATGGGGCGAAAGGGGGGTGACTTAAACTTTAAAGGGAACCTGTC
This sequence comes from Ranitomeya variabilis, assembly GCF_051348905.1. Classification (NCBI taxonomy): domain Eukaryota; kingdom Metazoa; phylum Chordata; class Amphibia; order Anura; family Dendrobatidae; genus Ranitomeya; species Ranitomeya variabilis. The sequence continues at coordinate 548,673,675 of NC_135235.1, read as the reverse complement.
ACCCCGTTTTTTCAGTATGAGATAAAAATACCGTTAAATAGGGCCTGAGCTGTGCTTTACAATACTGTATTTTTTGTCCCCCGATTCCCCACCTATGCTGCCGAAATACCTTACCAAAGTCGCCGTTTTCGCCTGTCAATCACGCTGGTCTGGTCAAAAGGGCATGGTGAAATGGCTGTTTCTCCCCCACCTCTTGCTTATCTTCCCGGCGTTGGCGTAGTGTTTTGCGCATGCGCAACTGCCAAATGCACTGCGCAGTGGCAGACAAAGAGCGCGATCTGCGCTATTCACCAGCTTTTCCGTGCCGGCGGCCATCTTCCTGAGGCCGCGCGTGCGCAGATGGAGTGCTCTGCTGCCCGGGGCTTCAAGAAAATGGCCGCGGGATGCCGCGCGTGCGCAGATGGAGATCGCGGCTGCCATTTTCCTGAAGCCGAGTTAGCATCTCTGCTTCAGGAAAATGGCCGCCGCGATCTCCATCTGCGCACGCGCGGCATCCCGCGGCCATTTTCCTGAAGCCCCGGGCAGCAGAGCACTCCATCTGCGCACGCGCGGCCTCAAGAAGATGGCCGCCGCCACGGAAAAGACGGTGAATAGCGCAGATCGCGCTCTTTGTCTGCCGCTGCGAAGTGCATTCGGCAGTTGTGCATGCGCAAAACACTACGCCAACGCCGGGAAGATAAGCAAGAGGTGGGGGAGAAACAGCCATTTTACCATGCCCTTTTGACCAGACCAGCATGATTGACAGGCGAAAACGGCGACTTTGGTAAGGTATTTCGGCAGCATAGGTGGGGAATCAGGGGACAAAAAATACACTATTGTAAAGCACAGCTCAGGCCCTATTTAATGGTATTTTATCTCATACTGAAAAAAACGGGATGACAGGTTCCCTTTAATATTTTTTTTAAATAAATATTTTTAAAAACATTTTTTTTTTACTTTTGGCATGCTTCAATAGTCTTCATGGGAGACTAGAAGCTGCTACAACCCAATCGGCTCTGCCTCTATGTAGTAGAATTACTCAATTTCTATGAGCGCCGATCACCGGGTGGCGCTCATAGCAATCCAGCAGTGACAACCATAGAGGTCTCCAGGAGACCTCTGGTTGTCATGCCAATGAACCAGTGACCCGCGATCACGTGCGGGGGTCACAGGTGGGTGGATTTCCGGCTCGAAGGCTGAAAGCATGAGTTAAATGCTGCTGTCAGTATTTGACTGCGGCATTTAAGGGGTTAATAGCCGCGGGTGGATTGCGATTCTATCCGCGGCTGTTCCGGGCACATGTCAGCTGTTCAAAACAGCTGACATGTGTCGGGAAAGATGTGGGCTCACCGTCGGAGCCCACATCAAAGGGAGGGAGTAAGACGTGGGTGTACTATTATGCCCAATGTCGGAAAGGGGTTAAAGGATTGGTTGAGTGATTCCATCCCAATTTGGAAAGCTATAATAGGTCAAATGAAGACTTTGCTCCACTTAGAATGGCTGGAAGCAGAGCTTAACAAGGTGCAGAGTATAAAATCACTCATGATAAAGTGGAAAAGCTTTTTACTTAACCCCTTAATGACCGCCGATGCGCCTTTTAACGGCGGCAGTTAAGGGTACTTAAACCACAGCGCCATTAATTAACGGCGCTGTGGAAAAAGTGAATAGCGCCCCCCAGAGTCGGATTTTCTCTGGGGTCTCGGTTACCGGGGGTAGCCGAGACCCCAGAGAACATGATTCGGGTTTTTTTTTACCGACCCTCGGGTTGCGATCGCCGGTAATTAACCGTTTATCGGCGGTCGCAAAAAAAACCTAAAATGCAATTTCCCAATTAAATTCGCTGTCCTCCGATGTGATCGTACATCAGAGGACAGAGAAATGGGGTCCCCGATCGCCCCCCGATACTCACCTGTCTCCCCGGGGGTACCCGAGAACCCAAACAACATGATTGGGGTCGGTTTTTACCGACCCCTGTTTTGCGACTGCCGGTAATTAACTGTTTACCGGCGACCACAAATTTTTTTTTTTAAAAAAGCGGTGTGTTATTAACTGTCCTCTGATATGATCGCACATCAGAGGACAGAGAAATAGGGGGATTCGGGGACCCTGTTATACTTACCGGTGTCCCTGGGTCCTCCTGCCAGCCGGCTTCTTCATCCGGAAAGAAAATGGCGGGCATATGCGCAATGCGCCCGCCATGATCTGCTGGCCGGCAGCTAGAGGAGATGGGGCTAAATTTAGGGTTAGGGCTAAATTTAGGGTTAGGGTTGGGGCTCAATTTAGGGTTAGGGCTAGGGTTGGGGCTAAAGTTAGGGCTAGGGTTGGGGCTAAAGTTAGGGCTAGGGTTGCGGCTAAAGTTAGGGTTTGGATTAGGGTTGGCATTAGGGTTAGGTTTGGGATTAGGGTTAAGGTTAGGTTTGAGGTTAGAGTTGAGATTAGGATTAGGGGTGTGTTGGATTTAGGGTTTTGATTAGTGTTATGGTTAGGGTTGAGATTAGGGTTGTTTTGGAGTTGGGGTTGTGATTATCGTTAGGGTTGTGATTAGGATTATGGATCGGTTTGGGATTAGGGGTGTGTTGGGGTTAGGTTTGGAGTTAGAATTGAAGGGTTTCCACTGTTTAGGTACATCAGGGGGTCTCCAAACACGACAGCCAATTTTGCGCTTAAAAAGTCAAATGGTGCTCCCTCCCTTCTGAGCTGTGCGCCCAAACAGTAGTTTACCCCCACATATGGGGCATCAGTGTACTCGGGATAAATTGGACAACAACTTTTGGGGTCCAATTTCTCCTATTACCTTTGTGAAAATAAAAACTTGGGGGCTAAAAAATCTTTTCTGTGGAAAATTTTTTATTTTTTTATTTTCACGACTGCATTATAAACTTCTGTGAAGCACTTGGGCATTCAAAGTTCTCACCACACATCTAGATAAGTTCCTAGGGGGGTCTAGTTTCCAAAATGGGGTCACTTGTGGGGGGTTTCTACTCTTTAGGTACATCAGGGGCTCTGCAAACGCAACAGGACGCCCGCAGACCATTCTATCAAAGTCTGCATTCCAAAACGGCGCTCCTTCCCTTCCGAGCTTTGCCGTGCGCCCAAACAGTGGTCCTCCTCACACAAGGGGTAGCAGCATACTCAGGACAAATTGGACAACAACTTTTGGGATCCAATTTCTCTTGTTACCTTTGTGAAAATAAAAACTTGGGGGCTAAAAAATCTTTTTTGTGGAAAAAAAAATCTTTTTTATTTTCACGACTCAGCATTATAAACTTCTGTGAATCACTTGGGCATTCAAAGATCTCACCACACATCTAGATAAGTTCCTTGGGGGGTCTAGTTTCCAAAATGGGGTCACTTGTGGGGGGTTTCTCCTGTTTAGGTACATCAGGGGCTCTGCAAACGCAACATGACGCCCGCAGACCATTCTATCAAAGTCTGCGTTCCAAGCGGCGCTCCTTCCCTTCCGAGCCCCGATGGGTCCCCAAACAGTGCCCCCCCCCCCCCATATGGGGTATCAGCGTACCCAGGACAAACTGGTCAACAGATTTTGGGTTCCAATGTCTCCTGTTACCCTTGAGAAAATAAAAAATTGCAGGCTAATAAATCATTTTTGAGAAGAAAAAAAAGGATTTGTTATTTTCACGGCTCTACTTTAAACCCCCAAGTGCTTCACAGAAATTTATAAAGTGCTCACCACACATCTAGTTAAGTTCCTTAAGGGGTCTAGTTTCCAAAATGGTGTCACTTATGCGGGGTTTCTACTGTTTAGGCATATCAGGGGCTCTCAAAACGCGGCATGGTGTCCGATCTCAATTCCAACCAATTCTACACTGAAAAAGTAAAACGGCACTCCTTCTCTTCCAAGCTCTGCGGTGCGCCTAAACAGTGGTTTTACCCCCACATATGGGGTATCGACGTACTCAGGAGAAATTGCACAACTTTTGTGGTCTAATTTCTCCTGTTACCCTTGTGAAAATAAGAATTTGTGGGCGAAAAGATCATTTTTGTGTAAACAAATGCGATTTTTTATTTTCACGGCTCTACGTTATAAACTTCTGTGAAGCACTTGGGGGCTCAAAGTGCTCACCACACATCTAGATAAGTTCCTTAAGGGGTCTAGATTCCACAATGGTGTCACTTGTGGATCGTCTCCACTGTTTCGGCACATCAGGGGCTCTCTAAACGTGACATGGCATCCGATCTCAATTCCAGCCAATTCTGCATTGAAAAAGTCAAATGGCGCTCCTTCTCTTCAAAGCTCTGCGGTGCGCCCAAACAGTGGTTTACCCCCACATATGGGGTATCGGCCGTATTCAGGAGAAATTGCACAACAAAATTCATGGTTAAATTTCTGTTTTTACACTTGTGAAAATAAAAAAAATGGTTCTGAAGTAAAATGTTTGCAAAAAAAAGTTAAATGTTCATTTTTTCCTTCCACATTGTTTCAGTTCCTGTGAAGCACGTAAAGGGTTAATAAACTTCTTGAATGTGGTTTTGAGCACCTTGAGGGGTGCAGTTTTTAGAATGGTGTCACACTTTCTTATTTTCTATCATATAGACCCCTCAAATGACTTCAAATGTGATGTGGTCCCTAAAAAAAATGGTGGTGTAAAAATGAGAAATTGCTGGTCAACTTTTAACTCTTATAACTCCCTAAGAAAAAAAAATTTGTTTCCAAAATTGTGTAAAGTAGACATGTGGGAAATGTTATTTATTAACTATTTTTGTGACATATCTCTCTGATTTAAGGGCATAAAAATCCAAATTTTGAAAATTGCAAAATTTTTAAAATTTTCGCCATATTTCCGTTTTTTTTCATAAACAATCGCAAGTAATATAAAAATTTTTTTTACCACTAACATGAAGTACAATATGTCACGAAAAAACAGTCTCAGAATCAGCAGGATCTGTTAAAGCGTTCCAGAGTTATAACCTCATAAATTGACAGTGGTCAGAATTGTAAAAATTGGCTCGGTCATTAAGTACCAAATTGGCTCTGTCACTAAGGGGTTAAACATTATACACAGAACTTCAGGGAATTGTGAAACCCTTTGAACAGACCAGTTGGTACATTTTGGAGTACGGGTGGAACATTGGGGAAGTTGAAAATAGCTGATCTGAATGTTGCTGGAATAGGTGGGAGGGACACTGGTTAAGACGTAATATACCGTATATACTCGAGTATAAGCCGAGATTTTCAGCCCACTTTTTTGGGCTGAAAGTCCCCCTCTCGGCTTATACTCGAGTCATACCCAGGAGTTGGCAGGGGAGGGGGAGCGGGGGCTGTCTAAAAATACTCACCTAGTCCAGGCGCGGTCCCTGGCTTCCCCGGCGCCGGCAGCAGCAGCTTCTTCCTGTACTGAGCGGTCACATGGTACAGTTCATTATGGCAATGAATATGCGGCTCCACCTCCCATAGAGGTGGAGCCGCATATTCATTACTGTAATCAGCGGTAACGGTGACCGCTTAGTACAGTTAGAAGCTGCGGCGCCGCCCCGGGTAAGCAGGGACTGCACCGCGCCAGGACCAGGTGAGTATATGGGAGGGGAGCACAGCGCTGCGCGATAGTCACCTATCCTCGTTCCGGGCGCCGCTCTGTCTTCAGCAGTGACGCTCAGGTCAGAGGGCGCGGTGACGTAGTTAGTGCGCGCCCTCTGCTGAACGTCGGTGCTGAACATGGAGTGGCGCCGGAACGAGGTGCGGGTGACTATTGAAAGTGCCGGGGGCCTGACCGACCGAGAGGTGAGTATGTGATTTTTTTTTTTATCGCAGCAAATGTGGCAAATGTCTGTATGGAGCATCTATGGGGCCATAAAATTTGTGCAGCACTATATGGGGCCATAAAGTTTGTGCAGCATTATATGGGGCCATAACATTTGTGCAGCACTATATGGGGCCATAACATTTGTGCTGCACTATATGGGGCCATAACATTTGTGCAGCACTATATGGGGCCATAACATTTGTGCAGCACTATATGGGGCCATAACATTTGTGCAGCACTACATGGGGCCATAACATTTGTGCAGCACTACATGGGGCCATAACATTTGTGCAGCACTATATGGGGGCCATAACATTTGTGCAGCACTATATGGGGCCATAACATTTGTGCAGCACTATATGGGGCCATAACGTTTGTGCAGCACTATATGGGGCCATAACGTTTGTGCAGCACTATATGGGGCCATAACGTTTGTGCAGCACTATATGGGGCCATAACATTTGTGCAGCGCTATATGGGGGCCATAAAATTTGTGCAGCACTATATGGGGGCCATAACGTTTGTGCAGCACTATATGGGGCCATAATGTTTGTGCAGCACTATATGGGGGCCATAACGTTTGTGCAGCACTATATGGGGCCATAACATTTGTGCAGCACTATATGGGGCCATGTTTGTGCAGCACTATATGGGGGCCATAACGTTTGTGCAGCACTATATGGGGCCATAACATTTGTGCAGCACTATATGGGGCCATAACATTTGTGCAGCACTATATGGGGCCATAACGTTTGTGCTGCACTATATGGGGCCATAACATTTGTGCAGCACTATATGGGGCAAGTGTTTGTATGGGGCCATAATTAACGTTAGTAGGGCACTACGGTATATGGGGCAAGTGTCTGTATGGAGCATCTTATTGGGCCATAATAAAGGTTTGTGCAGCACTATATGGGGCAAATATCTTTATGGAGCATCTTATGGGGCCATAATCAGCATTTGTGCAGCATTATATTGGGCAAATGTGTCTATGGAGCATCTTATGGGACCATTATTAACCTTTATGCAGGATTATATGGGGCATATTTTAATATGGAGCATCTTATGGGGCCATCATAAACTTTATGGAGCATTATATGGGGCTCCTGATTCAATATGGATATTCAAAAACACTTAACCTACTGATGTCTCAATTAATTTTACTTTTATTGGTATCTATTTTTACTTTTGACATTTAACTAAATATTCTATAACGTTTAAGGGGTTAAGAAGATGTACGAAAAGAAAGGAGATGAGCACACAAGAAATATACAAGTATTTCCTGCATGTCTGGGAAGAGGGAGGGTAGTGGGAGTGTGTTGTTTATTCTGTATTTTGAACTTACTGTACAATCCTTAATGTGATAATGAAAAAACTGAAATTAAGAATTTGTAAGCTTAGAAAATGTGTTTGAATGTACAATTCTATATATATGTTAAAAATCAATAAAAAATTTTGTTTAACCCCTTAGTGACAGAGCCAATTTGGTACTTAATGAACGAGCCAATTTTTACAATTCTGACCACTGTCACTTTATGAGGTTATAACTCTGGAACGCTTCAACGGATCCTGCTGATTCTGAGATTGTTTTTTTCGTGACATTTGTACTTCATGTTAGTGGTAACATTTCTTCGATATTACTTGCGATTATTTATGATAAAAACGGAAATATGGCGAAAATTTTTAAAATTTAGCAATTTTCAAACTTTGTATTTTTATGCCCTTAAATCAGAGAGATATGTCACAAAAAAATAGTTAATAAATAACATTTCCCACATGTCTACTTTACATCAGCACAATTTTGAAAACAACATTTTTTTTTGTTAGGGAGTTATAAGGGTTAAAAGTTGACCAGCAATTTCTCATTTTTACAACACCATTTTTTTTTTAGGGACCACATCAAATTTGAAGTCATTTGAGGGGTCTATATGATAGAAAATAAGAAAGTGTGACACCATTCTAAAAACTGCACCCCTCAAGGTGCTCAAAACCACATTCAAGAAGTTTATTAACCCTTTACGTGCTTCACAGGAACTGAAACAATGTGGAAGGCAAAAATGAACATTTAACTTTTTTTTGCAAACATTTTACTTCAGAACCATTTTTTTTATTTTCACAAGTGTAAAAACAGAAATTTAACCATAAATGTTGTTGTGCAATTTCTCCTGAATACGCTGATACCCCATATGTGGGGGTAAACCACTGTTTGGGCGCACCGCAGAGCTTTGAAGAGAAGGAGCGCCATTTGACTTTTTCAATGCAGAATTGGCTGGAATTGAGATCGGATGCCATGTCACGTTTAGAGAGCCCCTGATGTGCCGAAACAGTGGAAACGATCCACAAGTGACACCATTGTGGAATCTAGACCCCTTAAGGAACTTATCTAGATGTGTGGTGAGCACTTTGAGCCCCCAAGTGCTTCACAGAAGTTTATAACGTAGAGCCGTGAAAATAAAAAATCGCATTTGTTTACACAAAAATGATCTTTTCGCCCACAAATTCTTATTTTCACAAGGGTAACAGGAGAAATTAGACCACAAAAGTTGTTGTGCAATTTCTCCTGATTAAGTCGATACCCCATATGTGGGGGTAAACCACTGTTTGGGCGCACTACAGAGCTTGGAAGAGAAGGAGTGCCGTTTTAGTTTTTCAATGTAGAATTGGCTGGAATTGAGATCGGATGCCATGTCGTGTTTGGAGAGCCCCTGATGTGCCTAAACAGTGGAAACGCTGCACAAGTGACACCATTTTGGTAACTAGACCCCTTAAGGAACTTAACTAGATGTGTGGTGAGCACTTTAAACCCCCAGGTGCTTCACGGAAGTTTATAGCGTAGAGCCGTGAAAAAAAAAAGTTGCATTTTTTTCTACAAAAATGATCTTTTTGCCCCAAAATTTTTATTTTGACAAGGGTAACAGGAGAAATTAGACCATAAAAGTTGTTGTGCAATTTCTCCTGAGTACGTCGATACCCCACATGTGGGGGTAAACCACTGTTTGGGCGCACCGCAGAGCTTGGAAGAGAAGGAGTGCCGTTTTACCTTTTCAATGTAGAATAGGCTGGAATTGAGATCGGACACCATGTCGCGTTTGGAGAGCCCCTGATGTGCCTAAACAGTAGAAACCCCCCACAAGAGAACCCATTTTGGAAACTAGACCCCTTAAGGAACTTATCTAGATGTGTGGTGAGCACTTTAAATCCCCAAGTGCTTCACAGAAATTTATAAAGTAGAGCCGTGAAAATAAAAAATCCTTTTTTTTCCCTCAAAAATGATTTTTTAGCCTGCAATTTTTTATTTTCTCAAGGGTAACAGGAGACATTGGACCCCAAAATCTGTTGACCAGTTTGTCCTGAGTACGCTGATACCCCATATGTGGGGGGGGGGGGGGCGCACTGTTTGGGCACCCATCTGGGCCCGGAAGGGAAGGAGCGCCGCTTGGAATGCAGACTTTGATGGGATGGTCTGCGGGCGTCATGTTGCATTTGCAGAGCCCCTGATGTACCTAAACAGTAGAAACCCCCCACAAGTGACCCCATTTTGGAAACTAGACCCCCCAAAGAGCTTATCTAGATGTGTGGTGAGCACTATGAACCCCCAACTGCTTCACAGAAGTTTATAATGTAGAGCCATGAAAATAAAAAATATCATATTTTTTCCACAAAATGATTTTTCACCCCCAAATTTTTACTTTCACAAGGGTAACAGGAGAAATTGGACCCCAAAATTTATTGTGCAATTTATGCTGAGTAGGCTGATACCCCATATGTGGGGGTAAACCACTGTTTGGGCGCATGGCAGAGCTCGGAAGGGAAGGAGTGCCGTTTTGGAAAGCAGACTTTGATAGAATGGTCTGCGGGGATTATGTTGCGTCTGCGGGGATTATGTTGCGTTTGCAGAGCCCCTGATGTGCCTAAACAGTACAAACCCCCCACAAGTGACCCCATTTTGGAAACTAGACCCCCAAGGAACTTATCTAGATGTGTGGTGAGAACTTTGAATGCCCAAGTGCTTCACAGAAGTTTATAATGCAGAGTCGTGAAAATAAAAAATATTTTTTTTTCCACAAAAAAGATTTTTTAGCCCAAGTTTTTATTTTCACAAGGGTACAAGAGAAATTGGACCCCAAAAGTTGTTGTCCAAAGTACTCTGATACCCCATGTGTGTGGGGGGGACCACTGTTTGGGTGCACGGCAGAGCTCGGAAGGGAAGGAGCGCCGTTTTGGAATGCAGACTTTGATAGAATGGTCTGCGGGCATGATGTTGCGTTTGCAGAGACTCTGATGTACCTAACAGTAGAAACCCCCCACAAGTGACCCCATTTTGGAAACTAGACCCCCCAGGGAATTTATCTAGATGTGTGGTGAGAACTTTGAATGCCCAAGGGCTTCACAGAAGTTTATAATGCAGAGTTGTGAAAATAAAAAATATATTTTTTTTCCACAAAAAAGATTTTTTAGCCCCCACGTTTCTATTTTCACAAGTGCTTCACAGAAGTTTATAATGCAGAGTGGTGAAAATAAAAAAAAATAAAAAATTCCACAAAATTGATTTTTTAGCCCCAAAATTTTTATTTTGACAAGGGTAACAAGAGAAATTGGACCCCAAAAGTTGTTGTCCAATTTCTCCTGAGTACACTGATACCCCATGTGTGGGGGGGACCACTGTTTGGGCGCATGGCAGAGCTCGGAAGGGAAGGAACGCCATTTTGGAATGCAGACTTTGATAGAATGGTCTGCGGGCATGATGTTGCGTTTGCAGAGACCCTGATGTACCTAACAGTAGAAACCCCCCACAAGTGACCCCATTTTGGAAACTAGACCCCCCAGGGAATTTATCTAGATGTGTGGTGAGAACTTTGAATGCCCAAGGGCTTTACAGAAGTTTATAATGCAGAGTTGTGAAAATAAAAAATATATTTTTTTTCCACAAAAAAGATTTTTTAGCCCCCACGTTTCTATTTTCACAAGGGTAACAGGAGAAATTGGACCCTAAAAGTTGTTGTCCAATTTGTCCCGAGTACGCAGATGCCCCATATGTGGGGGTAAACCACTGTTTGGGCGCACGGCAGAGCTTGGAAGGGAGGGAGCACCATTTGACTTTTTGAGCGCAAAATTGGCTGTGGCGTTTAGAGACCCCCTGATGTACCTAAACAGTGGAAACCCCCCAAATCTAACTCCAACCCTAACCCCAACACACCCCTAACCCTAATGCCAACCCGATCCATAATCCTAATCACAACCCTAACGATAATCACAACCCTAACCCCAAAACAACCATAACCCTAATCAGAACCCTAAATCCAACACACCCCTAATCCTAATCTCAACCCTAACCTCAAACCTAACCCTAATCTCAATACACCCCTAATCCCAACCCTAACCTTAACCCTAATCCCAAACCTAACCCTAATCCCAAACGTAACCCTAATGCCAACCCTAATCCAAACCCTAATCCCGGCTCTAACCCAAATTTTAGCCGCAACCCTAGCCCTAACTTTAGCCCCAACCCTAGCCCTAACTTTAGCCCCAACCCTAACCCTAGCCCCAACCCTAAATTTAGCCCCAACTCTAATCTTGGCCCTAACTTTAGCCCCAACCCTAACCCTAAATTTAGCCCCAACCCTAACCCTAAATTTAGCCCCAACTCCTCTAGCTGCCGGCCGGCAGATCATGGCGGGCGCACTGCGCATGCCTCCGCCATTTTCTTACCGAAGGAAGAAGCCGGCGGCCAGGAGAGGACACAGGAGGACCCAGGGACACCAGTAAGTATGATAAGGTCCCCGAATCCCCCTATTTCTCTGTCCTCTGATGTGCGATCACATCAGAGGACAGAGAATTACACATCGCTTTTTTTTTTTTTTTTGCGGTCGTCGGTAAAGTTAATTACCAGCAATCGCAAAACAGGGGTCAGTAAAAACCGACCCCGATCATGTTCTTTGGGGTCTCGGCTACCCCCGGCAGCTGAGACCCCAAAGATATCCCGGGTGCCGGCCTGCGGGCGCACTGCGCATGCGCCCGCCATTTTTTGGCCGGAAGATGGCGGCGCCCATCGGGAGCCACGAGGAGCACCGGGGGAGACAGGTGAGTATCCGGGGGCTATCGGGGACCCCATTTCTCTATCCTCTGATGTGCGATCACATCGGAGGACAGAGAAATTAAATGGCAAATCGCGGGTTTTTTTTGCGACCGCCGGTAAACGGTTAATTACCGGCGATCGCAACTCGGGGGTCGGTAAAAACCCCCCGAATCATGTTATCTGGGGTCTCGGCTACCCCCGGCAACCGAGACCCCAGAGAAAATCCGACTCTGGGGGGCGCTATTCACTTTTTCCACAGCGCCGTTAATTAACGGCGCTGTGGTTTAAGTACCCTTAACTGCCGCCGTTAAAAGGCATATCGGCGGTCGTTAAGGGGTTAAAAAAAAATAAACACTCCAATATTGCTGAAGTCCTGGCTTCTTCAGGATCCTCATGTGAAGGACCAGGCCCCAAAACTGCATTATTTCAACTGCCTCTACAGGAGACCAGTTAGAAAATGATAAATCAGGGTTTTGTGCCCTCAGAGAAAAAGACTTTGAAAAGTCTAGTCTAGTTCTGTGAGGCCAATGTTGTCAAACTTGATTCCCGATTGTGCCACAAAATGGCGAGGTCCATAAGGAATCAGTAATAGGGGGTGCTGGTTCATCTTCTGTCCTGGGACGTCGGAGTGGCGGTTCAGCGGCACCTGAAGAGCACGACGAGGAGGAGGAAGGAGATGAATCTGAAAAATAAAGAAATGTGGGATCCTCTCGCTATCAGTGTAGAAGGCAAGGAAAGCATAAGCCTCCTCCACTGAAAAGCGTTGTTGGGACGAGCGAGACAACATTTTTGTTCTTTATGTATGTGGTGATTGTGTTGGTACTTTAATTAGTTGTGTGTGTGTGTGTGTGTGTGTGTGAGATAGTGCTTGGTGTAAACTTTTTTGTTTGAAAAGAAAAAGCTAAAAAAAAAAAACAAGCAGCAACCAGGGAGAAAAAAGTCAGTGAAAATTGTAAAACAGCGGGCACAAGTAATCAATGCTCGGCGGCTGCTGGATGTGCGCACAGAGTTGGTGAAAAAGAAAAGTGTCTAAAACAGCAGGCATGAGCTCTGATGAGTGAACTGCATCACTAATCAAAGCTTGGCAGCTGCTGGATGTGCGCATGGAGGTGGCGCAAAGGGTGAATGAAATAGAAAAGTGGATAACAGCAGGTACGAGCTTTGACGAGTCACTAATCAAAGCTCGGTGGCTTACGGATGTGCACACGAAGATGGCAGAAAGGGGGGTGAAAAAGAAAAGTGGAAAACAGCGACCACGAGTGCTGATCGGTGAACTGCGTCACCAATCAACGCTTGGCGCCTGCCGGATGTGTGCACGGAGGTGGTGCAAAGAGGGGTGGAGTGGAGTAAAAAGAGGGGGAAGTGGGTGGATGAGGAGAGATCAGTCAGGGATCAAAACAGTTACAGCTGTTTTTCTTCTTCTGTCTAGTCTGTTTTCTTTTCTGTTCTTTATTTTTCAGCAGTGAGGGATTGTGGTGTCACAGGCTTCTGTGGCACCATAAGGCCCAGCAGAGCACAGATCCTGTAGCGTGACAGCTCTGCAGAAATCCTCAGCTATTGAGAGGACCTGCAGCGGGGTCATAGACAGGTAACAGAGCGGTCACACCATTGCTGTGCCCTGTCATTGGTGTGATTGTTAATGACATCGATCGCACAAATCAGAGCTGGCCCTGGTGACGCTGGGGTTGCCAGACAACAGCCTAGGATCGGTGCCCCCATAGCTCTGATTCTAGGCATGTCACAGTGTGGCTGTGCCCTGTGATTGGCGCGATCGATGTTTAGTCCAGGTCACGGCCTGGCGTTGCCAGGCACCAGCCTAGGATTGGTGCTCTTACAGCTCCAATCCTAGGCAGGTCACTGCTCGGTCACATCGCGGCTGTGTCCTGTGACTGGCGTGATCGAGTCGCGGCAATCAGAGTGGGTCCAGGACATGCCAGGCAGCTGGCTGAGACATCAGTGTTTCAGGCTATCCGATTGGCTGAAACACTGAGAAATGCCGCAACTGGCTGTTCACATCTTAACAGCCAATCACAGTAATTGTGGTTGCGGAAGGGCGGCGAAACTCCCCAGGATGACAACACCATCTACCCAGAGGTAAGATGGTGCCGGAATTCTAATGTGATCACCGGGACTTCGGTCGCAGTGTCGCATTAAAAAAATGACGTAATATTCCATCTATGGTCAAACAGGCCCAGGTCACATGGATGGAATATTACATCCGATGTCAGAAAGGGGTTAATGACTAGGCCTCATTTTTTTTAAAAAATCTGTCCACTGTCACTTTGAGGTCATAACTCTGGACTGCTTCAATGGATCATGCTGACTCTGAGACTGTTTTTCATGACATATTGTCAATGGTAGTGGTAAAAATAAGGAAATTTGGTCAAAATTTTAAAAATTTCAGTTTTCAAACCAGAGAGTTATATCGCACAAAATAGTTAATAAATAACATTTCCCACATGTCTACTTTACATCGGCACAACTTTTGAAAACTATTTTTTTGTTAGGAAGCTATAAGGGTTAAAAGTTGACCAGCGATTTCTCATTTTTCCCAACAAAATTTACAAAATCATTATTTTTTATGGACCACATTGCATTTGAAGTGACTTTATCCTCTTAACGACCAGAGGTATTTTTGGTTTAGCATTTTCATTTTTTGCTCCCCTTCTTCACAGAGCCATATCTTTTTTATTTTTTGGTCAAAATGGCCATGTGAGGGCTTGTTTTTTGTGGGAGAAGTTATACTTTTGAATGGTATCATTGGTTTTAACATATCGTGTACTGGAAAATGGGAAAAAATTCCAAGTGTGGTGAACTTGCAGAAAAAGTGCAATCCCTCAGTTGTTTTGTACATGTTCACTAAATGCTAAAACTCCAGGTCATTACGAGTTCGTAGACACCAAACATGTCTAGGTTCTTCTTTTACTTAGGTGGTGAAAAAAAATTCAAAAGTTTGTATAGAAAAAAAATTGTGCCATTTTCCGATACCGGTAGCATCTCCTTTTTTTGTGATCTCAGGTTGGGTGAGGGCTTATTTGTTTGCATGCTGATCACATGACGGGCTCACCGATGGGCGGGATTTCCGGCACGCTTGCCGGAAGTGCGAGAGAATGACAGCGGCATTTAACTAGTTAACATCCGCGGGTGGATGGCGATTCCACCCACGGCTGTTAGAGGCAAATGTCAGCTGTTCAAAAAAGTAGACATGTGCAAGAAAAGATGTGGGCTCAGCACCGGAGCCCCAAAGGGAGTAAGTCCGACATCGGCATACTATTATGCCCAATGTTGGAATGGGGTTAAGGGGCCTATATGGCAGAAAATACCCAAATAACCCTTCAGGTGCTTCATAGGAACTGAAGCAATGTAGAAGGAAAAAAATAAACATTTAACTTTTCTTCACAAAAAATTTACTTAAGACCCAATTTATTTATGTTCTTAAGGATATTCGGACAAATTAGACCCTGATATTTGTTCTGCAATTTCTCCTGAGTACACTGATACCCCAGGTGTGGAGGAAAACCACTGTGTGGGTGCACAGCAGGGCTGGGAAAGAATGTAGCATCATTTGACTTCTTAAGGCTATGTGCACACGTCAGGATTTTCTGCAGAATTTTCCTGAACAAAACCGGACTTTTTCTGCAGGAAATCCGCATGCGTTTTTTTTCCGGAGCTTCCCAATGCATAATAGCGGCAAAGATGTGAAAAATCGGCTAAATTAAAGAACATGATGCGTTTTTTACCGCAATGAGTTTTTTTTTGCGGAAAAAAACGCATCATGTGCAAAAAAATTGCAGAATGCATTAAAAATGATGGGATGCTTATGTATGCGTTTTTTAAGCATTTTTCCCATGGAAAAAGGCCGAAAAAACGTGAAAAATTCTGAACGTGTGCACCTAGCCTCAATGTAAAATTGTCTTGAATCGAGAACGGACACCATGATGCGTTTGGAAAGACCCTGATTTACCTAAACAGTGGAAACCTCCCACAAGTGACACAATTTTAGAAACTAGACCCCTGAAGGAACTTATCTAGATGTGTGGTGAGCACCTTGAACTCCCAGGGAAGTCACATAAGTTTATAACATAGAACAGTGAAAATGGAAAAAAAAAAAAAGATCACATTTTTTTTTCCACAAAAATTATCTTTTTGCACCAAATATTTTTATTTTCACATGTGTAACAGGACCCCAAAAATACCCCATATGTGGGGGAAAACCACTGTTTGGGTGTACAGCAGAGCTCGGAAGTGAAGCAGCAAGGTTTGACTTTTTGAACACAAAACTGTCTGGAATCGAGATCGGATGCCATGTCAAGTTTGGAGTACCTTGATGTGCCTAAACAGTGGAAACCCCCCACAAGTGACACCATACTTGTAAACTAGATCTCTCAAGGAGCTTATGTAGATGTGTGGGGATCATCTTTAACTTCAAGTTTATATTGAAGAGCCAAGAAAATAAAAACAATCCAATTTTTCCCTTAAAAATCATATTTTAGCCCCCAAATTTTTTATGTTCACAAGGGTAACAGGAAAAAAAATTGTCATGCAATTTCTCCAGAGTCTGTCAATACCCCACGCGTGGGGTAAAACAACTTACTTTTAAGGCACAGTGCAAAGCTCACAAAGGAAGAAGCGCCATATTGGAGTTCAGATTTTGCTCGAATGGTTTGAGGGTGCAATGTCAGTTTGGCAGAGCAGCAGCAGTTTCACTTAGGTGCTGTCATTTTACAAACTACTCAATTAATTCATCTAGGGGTGCACTGGTCATATTCACACCATATGTGCCTCACAGAAATTTATTCCATTGGACAATGAAGAAAGAATTATATTTTTTTCACTAAAATATTGTTTTTGCTCCAAATTTTTAATTTTTATAAGGGCTAATGGGAAAAAAATGGACCTCTCAGTTTGTTGTGCAATTTCTCCTGAGTGCGCCAATACCCTGCACGTAATGGGGAACTACTTTTGAGGCACAGTGCGACGCTCAGAAGGGCAGGAGTGCAAAATTATTGCACAGATTTTACGGTTATGGTTTGAGTGTGCCAGGACCCAGGACCCATCGAGAGAGCCTCTGAGGTGCCAGAACAGAAAAATTCCCCATTAAGTGACTCCATTTTACAAACTAAACCGCTTAGTGCCCCTTTCCACTTGCGAGATAAACGTCCGTGTCTCGCATGTGAAAACCAAGCTCTGGCGCCGGCACTCCAGAGCGGAGCGTGCGGCCGCATAGCAACACATGGAGCTGCACGCTCCGCTTTAAAGTGCCGGCGCCAGAACTTGGTTTTCATATGCGAGACACGGACGTTTATCTCGCAAGTGGAAAGGAGCCCTTAATGAATTCATCTAGGCGTGCAGTGATCATACCACAGGTGTGTCGTAGAATTTTATACCATTTGGCAGTGAAGAAAAAATAATTAAAATTTTTACCACACAAATTTTGTTTTAGCCAAAGATTTTACATTTTTACAAGGGAAAATGGGTAAAAAGAACAATAAAATTTGTCCCACAATTTCTGCTGAATGTAGAGATCCTGAAAGCATGACCTGTTTGCAGCCCTTGAGGAATGCAGTTTGAGACCTATGCCCTATACCTATACCCTGTACAGTACTGCTTAGGCCTCTTTCACACTTCAGTCTTTTGGCGTCAGTTTGAATCCGCCGTTTTCATCAAATAGCGGATCCGCCATTTTTTTTTTGGCGGATCCGCTATTTTCCCATAGACTTGCATTAGCGACGGATTGTGACGGATGGTCGTCCGTTCCATCCGCCATGTGACGGATCCGTCGAAATTTGACGGACGTCATCTAGACATAGACGGACATTATAAAATTTTTTGTCTGCGCCGAAATGGCGGTTCGCGACGGATCCGTCGCGTCCGCCATTCCATAGAATGGCCGCCTATGGGAGACGGATCCGTCGTGACCGTCATTTCGGCGGATCCGTCGCCCCAATCCGCTTTTTCAATTGCGCATGCTCCAAAAAGTAGATACTTTTCCCAGACAACCCCCAAGTAACAGATTCGTAAAAAAAACGGATCCGTTAGAACCGTTTTCTCAACAGTTGTGACGGATCCGTCACTATGTCGGAGCAGACTGACGCCAAACAACTGAAGTGTGAAAGAAGCCTTAGCCACAGACTTGGGCGGGAAGGAGCGTTATTTGTCTACTGGAGGGCAGATTTCCCTAGAATTGTTTGCGAACTCCATAGACAGAGCCCCTAAGAGGTAGCAGAAAAGAATACCCGCTCAAGAGACCCCATTGTAGAAATTATACCCCAGCCAAACATGTGGACGCTAAAGGTGGTCTATGCACACTAGAGCGCAGAAGGGAGGCATTTGGGAGCGCAGAATTTCCTTTGGGGGATTAGGAGCCATTTAGCTTTTCCACAGCCTTTGTACTACCAGTAACATGGAAGCCCCCTTATATCCACTGACAGATGACAGATCTGAGTGAGGACTTGCTTTTTTGTGAATTGAGTTGAAGCTTTTTTTAAAAATTTTTTCATAACATTTGGGATCACTTTTACCTGCGCTCTATGCTGAGCACTTACTTTGGGGTTTCCATCTAAATTGCTGAATGACGTGAATCAGATGAAACCCCCGAGGGATCCATTCACTATAATGAGGCAGCAGAGTTACTCTGGACTGTCTGGCTTCTGTTCAGCTGAGTCCTTCTTTTCAAAAGTGTATAGAACTATGGCGGACCGCGCTTTTATGCATGCCTAAAAAGACAGACACTGCTGGATCACAGGTCAGACAGCATCCATACTGCGTCCATCTACCTTATTATAGGGAATCCTCCGCCAGAGATTCCATCTGAATCACGTATTTAAGAGATTTACACGAAAAACCCGGTGTAAGCGCTCAGCGCAGAAAGCAAGATATACTGAATGTGCGCCGCGCCTTACTGCAATCTTTCAGAGGCAGAATGAACAAATTATCAGCAGTTGAAGAATTGGTTTTATTTATTTTTTACGCCGTTCCTCATGCGATATAAGTGATTAAGCAACTTTATTCTTCAGGTCAGTGCGATTACAGCGATACCAGATTTATATCGGGTTTTATAATTGGCTTTTGTTACACACTAAAAAGATATTTTTATTGCAAAAACAAGTTTTTTGCATGGTTATATTTTTAAAGCTATAATTTTTCCATATTTCGGCTGACAGTCATTTGAGAGATTGTTTTCTGTGGGATGAGTAGATGTTTTTATTGGTACTATTTTCGGTCAGATGACTTTCGTTTTAAGGGAGGCAGAATGAACAAAAAACAGAAATTCAGGGGCTCTAGTGAAGAACCCAGTGGTTATTTATTTAGGCCCTACAGGTTCTCCTTGGACTGTGGCACAATGGTTCCACAATCACATGCGCAACACTTATCATTGCTCGGACACAGCAGTTTGTGCCTCCTAGTCCTGCAATGCCTCCTCCTGTGATAAGTACCTCACTGTCTATATACATAGTATATAAGAGCCTGTTGGGGGTGGAGTTAGCATTCTCAGCTCTGCTTCATTGCTAAATCCAAAAACTCTCTCTGTGTGAGAACGGCTGCACCCAGTAATCTAAGTGATACATCATTGGATTCAGCTTCTCTTTGCCTACATCAGGCTACTCTCAGATCAGGTAGCAAAAGCTGCTCACAGATTCCCTTTAAGTTCATACCAGGGCTGGGGACTCCTAAAATATATAAGAAATTGGTATAGTAGTAAAATGCAGTATGTGATGTAAATTTTTTCATAAGAAATTGGGAAAGTTATGAAATGTCCTACAAATGTCAGTTCTATTCCTGATCTAAGGATCTCAGCATTTAGTTAATAATAATATAATAATAATTTTATTTATATAGCGCCAACATATTCCGCAGCGCTTTAAAATTATAGTTGAATCTGTACTGCACTTTATGTACGTGCTCAGTAGTGAGGCAGTGCTGTAGAGTCAGAGTCTGAGTCGTGGATCAGGGAAATTGAGAAATTGGAGGTTTGGCTTACCGACTCCGCAGCCCTGGTTGGTACTCCAGTTTGTGTGTCTTGTATAGGGCCTTACTTTAGCCCTTTCAAAACCTTGGTGGTTTTCAGTTTTCTGCTCTCCTTCTTCCCAGAGCCATAACCTTTTTATTTTTTAGTCAATATGGCCGTGTGAGGGCTTGTTTTTTGCGGGATGAATTGTACTTTTGAACGACTTCATTGGTTTTACCATATTACCGTATATACTCGAGTATAAGCCGACCCGAGTATAAGCCGACCCCCCTAATTTTGCCACAAAAAACTGGGAAAAATTATTGACTCGAGTATAAGCCTAGGGTGGAAAATGCAGCAGGTACTGGTGAATTTAAAAATTAAAAATAGATACTCCATACCGTTCATTATGACCCCATAGATGCTCCACATAAAGCTGTGCCACATATAATGCTCTGCACCGTTCATTATGGCCCCATAGATGCTCCACATAAAGCTGTGCCATATATACAATGCTCTGCACCGTTGCCCCATATAGCTGTGCCATATATACAATGCTCTGCACCATTGCCCCATAGATACTCCACATAAAGCTGTGCCATATATACAATGCTCTGCACCGTTGCCCCATAGCTGTGCCATATATATAATGCTCTGCACCGTTGCCCCATAGCTGTGCCATATATATAATGCTCTGCACCGTTGCCCCATAGATGTGCCATATAGTGCTCTGCACCGTTGCCCCATAGATAGCTGTGCCATATAGTGCTCTGCACCATTGCCTCATAGCTGTGCCATATAGTGCTCTGCACCGTTGCCCCATAGATAGCTGTGCCATATAGTGCTCTGCACCGTTGCCCCATAGATAGCTGTGCCATATAGTGCTCTGCACCATTGCCCCATAGCTGTGCCATATAGTGCTCTGAACCGTCCATTATTGCCCCATAGCTGTGCTGCTGCTGCAATAAAATAATAAAACACATACTCACCTGTCTTGCTTGCAGCTCCTCGGCGCCATCTTCCCGGCGTCTCTCCGCACTGACTGATCAGGCAGAGGGCGGCGCGCACACTATATGCGTCATCGCGCCCTCTGACCTGCACAGTCAGAGCGGAGAGACGCCGGGAAGATGGCGCGACGCCCGGCGTGTGGAACGAGGACAGGTGAATATGCGATACTTACCTGCTCCCGGCGTCCCGCTCCTTCCCCCGGACAGCTGGTGTTCGGTGCCGCAGCCTCTTCCTCTATCAGCGGTCACCGGCACCGCTGATTAGAGAAATGAATTATGCGGCTCCGCCCCTATAGGGGGTGGAGCAGCCTATTCATTTCTCTAATGAGCGGTCCCACGTGACCGCTGAACAGGGGAAGAGGCTGCTGCACCGAAGACAGTGGGACGGGCAGGGGGAGCGTCAGGATCGCCGGGACTAGGTGAGTATGCCTCAGCGCCCTCTCCCCCTCACCCGCCGACCGTGACTCGAGTATAAGCCGAGGGGGCACTTTCAGCCCAAAAATTTGGGCTGAAAATCTCGGCTTATACTCGAGTATATACGGTATTTATTGGAAAATGGGAAAAAAATTAAAAGCATGGTGAAATTGCAATTGCAATTCCACAATTGTTTTTTGTACCATGCTCGCTACATGCTAAAACTGACCTGCCATTATGATTCTTTGATTCTTCAATTCATTACGAGTTCAAAGATCGCAAATATTTATAGGTTCTTTTTTATTTAAAGGGAACCTGTCAGCAGAATTGTGCACAGTAAACTACAGACAGTGTCAGGTTGGCGCCGTTATACTGATTAAAATGATATGAAATCCATCTTATGGTTGTTGTTTAGTCTGCAATTTAAGTTTTGAGTTAATGATATGCCCGTGCATTGGGGCGGCCCGTGGGGGGGCTTTATGTGGTGCTCTGATTAGCTATTGATACTGAAGACTGCTGATAGATCACTGATCCCTCAGTGACCTTACCCCTAGTTAACATAATAAATATTATACACACGTGGTCATAATTGTTCGTACCCTTCGTTTAATGACTGAAAAACCCACAATGGTCACATAAATAACTTGAATCTGACAAAACTAATAACAAATCAAAGATCTATGAAAATGAACAAATGAACAGACATGCTTCCACAGAATTAAAAAAAAAAATTAAACCTCATGAAATAGGCCTGGACAGAAATGATGGTACCCCTGAAAATAATGTGACAAAAGGGGCATTTTAAATCAAGGTGTGTCCACTTACTAGGACCAGAGGTGTCTACAATCTTGGAATCAGTGAGTGGGCCTGTATACAAATTGATGACAAATCAGACGGATACTACGAATGGTAACAAAAGAAAAACTTCTAGAAGCAAAGAAGATGTGGTCTTAAGGTGCGTTATGGCAAAAAAAGAGAGGCAATTAAAGAATAAATGCACATACCTTTAAAGGGAACCTGTCACCCCCCTCCGGCTTTTTTAACTAAAAGAGCCACCTTGTGCAGCACTATTGCTGCATTCTGTGAAGGTGGCTCTTTTTGGGGAGGTCCCTTCCAAAGCACGTCTTTTCCCCCCCGGATACAAACTCCCGGGGACGTTAATGAAAACAGAGGAGGCGGCACCCGGAGGGGCTGAGTGATGGCTGGGAGGCGTTTGTGTCTGGGGGGAAAAGACGTGCCCCTCGGACAGGCTATAGATATGGCCGCATTGGAAGGGACCCCCCAAAAAAGAGCCACCTTCACAGAATGCTGCATTAGTGCTGCACAAGGTGGCTCTTTTAGTTAAAAATGCCAGGGGTGGGGGGTGACAGGTTCCCTTTAAGACAGCATCTTCTTTGCTTCTATTTCTACTTCCCTCCTGAGGGTATGAGGCAGGAGCAGCTCTATTATCTCTAAATCTACGGCTGGTTGGGCTCAATCATCTGCTATCAAGGAGCATTGGCTGCAATCTATCATTCACACTCGCATAGCGGCGGTCACCGGCACCTCTTGTTCCTTGGGGCAGATGAGGATCTGCGGTGATGTCCGTTGGATAACGCCCCCTTTGGATCATGTGAAAGGCCCAGGAAGTCCTGTACGGGATACTGGGATAACTCTCCGGCAACACAGAGTTCCATTCACTGTCACGCTTCAGCTGGGGTTCTTCAGGGGTGCCCAACTCCTTAAGGCAAGAGGCCGCCCGGTCTGATTTAATTTTCTAATACAATCACAAGTGTGCTCCTTTTTTCTTCTTTTTTTTCAGAAAAACTTCTAAACAGATTAAGGCTATATGCACACGTTGCGGATTTCCTGCAGATCCGCAGCATTTTTTACCGTGCAGAAATGCTGCAGATCCGCAAGTACAATGTAAATCAATGAGAGAAAAAAATGCTGTGCTGATGGTGCGGAAAATTCCGAGCGGAAACGCTGCGGATTAAAAGAAGTAGCATGTCACTTCTTTTTTGCCGATCTGCGTTTTTGTACCCATTCCATTATAGAAATCCGCAGGGGTAAAAAATGCAAGAAATCCGCACAAAAAAACGTGACAAATCCGCACCTGCGTTTTCTGCCAAGATATGCAGAATCCTCACTAAAAATTCCTGAGGTTAATCCGCAATGTGGGCACATAGCCTAAAGGTGAACTTCAAGCTCAAGGAACATCAGTGTCAGATCACACCATGCGTCATTGTATGAGCCAAAGTGGACTTCATGGGAGACGACTAAGGAGGACACCATTGTTAAAAAAAAAATCATAAAAAAACCAGACTGGAATTTGCCAAACTACATGTTAACAAGCTACAAAGCTTCTGGGAGAATGTCCTATGGACAGATGAGACAAAAATTGAACTTTTTGGCAAGACACATCAGCTCTATGTTCACAGACAGGAAAATGAAGCATATCAAGAAAAGAACACTGTACCTACTGTGAAACATGGAGGAGGCTCTGTTATGTTCTTGGGCTGCTTTGCTGCATCTGGCACAGATCCTATTGAGCATCTTTGGAAAGAGCTGAAACATGCCGTCTGGCAAAGGCAACCTTCAAACACGAGACAACTGGAGCAGTTTGCTCTTGAGGAGTGGGCCAAAATACCTGTCGAGAGGTGTAGAAGTCTCATTGACAGTTACAGGAATCGTTTTGATTGCAGTGATTGCCTCAAAAGGTTGTGCAACAAAATATTACCATATTTTTCGCTTTATAAGACGCTCCGGATTATAAGACGCACCCCAAATTTTGAAGAGAAAAAGAGGAAAAAACTTTTTTAAAAATAAAATGGTAGTGCTTTTTATAATCCATGGTGGTGGCTGCGGTGAAGCGGGGTCCCTGGTGGAGGAGGCAAGAGTGGAGCGTTGCCGCAGGCTGGGATGAGTGGGTGTTCCAAAATGCAGCACGCCGCTGCGGGTGTCCCAGTGGCGGTGCTGTGTCCCGGTGACGGTGCTGCTCTGTGTCCCCAGTGGCGGTGCTGCTCTGTGTCCACGGCGGCAGTGCCGCGTCCCTGATGCTGCGCTGTGTCCCCGCTGCTGCGGGGGGCTCTGCCGACATTTTGTGAAAGGCCAGAGTCCCCAGCAACTTCTTCCAAGGTTTCCTGTGCAGCGGCGGACTCTGGAAAAATGGCCGCCGGGAGGCGGCGCATGTGCTGATCGAGATCTCAGTGCCAAGATCTCGGGAGATGAGAACCATGGAAGAACTTGCAGGGGGGCTCTGGCCTTTCACAAAATGTCAGCAGAGCCCCCCGCAGGAACGGGGACACAGAGTAGCACTGCACAGCCACTGTGGAAACAGCGCAGCACTGCCACCAGGACACAGCGCAGCATCGCCACAGGGACACAGCGCAGCACCGCCACAGGGACACCCGCAGCAGCACTCCGATAAGGTATATCCGCATTTTAAGACACACCCCCATTTCCCCCCAAAATTTTTGGGGAAAAAGTGCATCTTATAGTCCAAAAAATACGGTAAGTTAAGGGTACCATCATTTCTGTCCAGGTCTATTTCATGAGTTTTATTTATTTTTTTAATTCTGTGGAAGCATGGTTGAAAAGCAATGTCTGACTTTCATTTGTTAATTTTCATAGATTTTTTATTTATTATTACTTTTGTCAGATTCAAGTTATTTCTGTGACCGTTGTGGGTGAGTATCAACAATTTTGACCATGTGTGTATATACATGCTGATATAAAAAAAAAACATTCTGCAGGCAGGCAGCAGCGGCACCTGCACTGCAGCATAATCACATATGTACTGTGTATATAACTATTATGGTTAAGGATATACTAATATAAAAAAAAATCCATTTGAAAATGGCACCCGCCGCGCCTGCGCAGTAGCAGCTATCACTGAATATAGAGGTGATCCGATAGCTGCTACTGCCTACACGCCAGCAGCACCATCTTTCTAGAGAAGAAAAAACAATTTCTTCTTCCAAGATGGCGCCGCTGAACCTGCGCAGTAGCAGCTATCGGATCACCTCTGTTCTGCCCTTTCTAATGAAGGACAGGGGTTCGTTTCAAGCATTAAAGTTTCACTACTATTAGTGTTTTGGGTTTTGCTGTGTTATAGCACCACCCAGTGGTGATTAAATTTATTACCTGTGTTTTTTCAGTAATAATTAGAGTGTTGCATTCTGGGTTGCACCAAGGTATCATGGGATAGGGAAATTCCCCATTTTCTCTCTGTGTATTTCCCTGGACACTCGAGTTAATCTGCTGTGTTGGAACTACCTCACTTACTTGCCACCTTGGTTAAGTTTATCCAGTAAGATTGTTATCCCTGTTCTTCCAATATAGTGTTCTACAGAATGTGATTACTGTATAGCAACTAGTACCTGGGAAATCTATTATCTGTGAGTTACTGTATGTAGTTACATGTAGAAGTTGCATCATCCTGTATGCTTTCCCTGCTAGTTATAAGTATAAGTTGTGCTGTTATTTGCCCAATACTTACCCAAATCATTTGTATTCTTATAGTTTTACCGCGCTCATGTTTACCAATAAACAAGTTAGACTACAGAGAACAGTCTGCTTATTTGGGAGACAGAAGTGGCTTATGCCGTATGTCAGATCACACACCGTATCAACGTGTATGAAGACAGAACAGTAAAACGGAAGCTAGACGCCGGCGATGACAGTAAAGGAGGCTAGACGCCAGCGATAGCAAATAACTCTTACGGAGCCGCTTGTACCATACCGCACTGCCTGCAGATACCGCAGCGGCCGCCATACAGTCACAAGTACCGAGAGTGCAGCCCACCAAGCACGACACGTCTCAGTCCACGCTGAAGTCATTCCTACCCGCTCTGAGACGTCCTACAGCCTGCAAACGGACACAAAATGTCTGCAAGTCGAGCATCTTCACTTGGGACGAGGTCCCAAACAAGCCGCTCTAGCAAGTCTTCCTCGAAAAGGTCTGTCACCCTCGCCCGTGCAGAAGCTGAGGCGGCGAAAGTAAGATCCTCCTTCGCTGCACAAGAGATGCAGTTAAAGTTAAGACAAGCAGACCAAGAAGCAGAAAGAGCCCGCCAAGAAACTGAAAGAGCCCGCCTGCAAGCAGAGCAAGAAGCAGAAAGAGCCCGCCTGCAAGCCGATAGAGACGCAGATACAGCACGCCTGCGAGCAACCTTAGAAAGGCTTTCTGCTGAAAAAGAAGCAGCAGCCGCAATAGCCAAAGCTGAGTTCTTAGAAGCCGTGGAGTTTCCTGAATCTGAGCGTGACAGCGACGTACGTGGACCAGACCTTGATCGTCAGGACCCTGCTCAACGCGTCTCAGAATACGTCCACCAACATCCCAGAATAGAAGACAACTCTGATCCGTTACACCAACCAGCCTATACAGATTACCAGAGCTCTTTCCTCCAAACACCGAACTGGAAGCAGGAAGGTATACTGCGAAACGACATCGACCACCACTGCCGTCTTACAGAACAGAAGGTACGGCCTCCTCCCAGACTGACAGGGACACCCTTCGCTTCGGAACGGTTTTATACAGACTTTCCTAGGCCAGAAGCTCCTACCAGGTATGAGGATGCACCACACACACCGCATGACAACAGCACACCAGCTCACGTTGGCACTGACTCAGCCACTATGAACTTTGCAAGGTTCTTTACCAGCCGGGAGCTGGTGACCAAGGGACTTGTAAAGTTCACTGATCGAGCTGAAAGCTACAGAGCATGGCGAGCCTCTTTCCAGAATGCCATCAGAGACTTGCATCTTTCCAGTAGTGAAGAGTTAGATCTACTGGTTAAGTGGCTTGGGAGCGAGTCAGCTGAACACGCCAAAAGAATCAGGAACATTAACATAAAGTACCCACACACAGGACTTCGCATGGTGTGGGAGAGACTCAAAGAATGTTATGGGTCAAAAGAAGCTATAGAAAACGCTTTGTATAAAAGAATTGATGATTTCCCCAAGATAGCAAATAAGGGTTATCAAAAGCTCAGGGAACTGAGCGACTTGTTAAAGGAGGTACATGCTGCTCAGGCAGAAGGTGACCTACCGGGGTTGGCATTCCTGGACACCGCCAGAGGTGTCAACCCGATTGTCCAAAAGCTCCCTTACAACTTACAAGAAAAGTGGGTCAGTCACGGGTCCCGTTACAAACAGGCTCATAAGGTACCATTTCCTCCTTTCAGGGTGTTTGTAGACTTTGTTGCTCAGCAAGCTAAAGTTAGAAATGACCCCAGTTTCGATTTCACTATGTCATGTACCACTGCCTCTGGTGTAAAACCCAGTAAAACACCAGTGGCAGTACACAAAACTAATGTTATCTCCACAGGTTTTCCTTACAGGACAAGTAAGTCCCCTCCAGAAGAGGACAAACCGCAGGATCTCAGCAAACACTGCCCCCTACACAAGAAACCTCATCCTCTACTAAAATGTAGAGCCTTCAGGGAAAAGTCTCTAGAAGACCATAAGAGTTTCCTAAAGGAAAACAAGATATGCTTCAGATGCTGCGTGACGACCTCACACTTCGCCAAGAACTGTGAAACCAATGTGAAATGCACAGAATGTAGTAGTGTGGAGCACAACACAGCCTTACATCCTGGACCACCCTCAGGGGTATCGTCGCGAGTAGAAGAGTCTGCCGAAAAACAGATGGATACTGACATGGACACCCCAGTGGTCACTTCTCAGTGTACAGAGATCTGCAAGGAACTCGTAGCAGGAAGATCCTGCTCGAAGATCTGTCTTGTCAAGAGTATTCCCAGCGAGCCAACGGGATAAGGCAATGAAGGTATATGCAATCTTGGACGATCAGAGCAACAGGTCTCTAGCTAAGTCCTTTCTCTTCGACACCTTCAACATTGCTGGTCCCGGCTCTCCGTACTCCTTGAAGACATGTGCAGGTACTGTCGAGACGGCGGGGAGAAAAGCGACCGGATTCAAAGTAGAGTCTATAGACGGTCAAACCTGCTTATCCTTGCCATCAATACTGGAGTGCAACCAGATTCCCGACAACAGGTCTGAGATACCTACACCAGAGGTAGCAGCTCATCATACCCACTTGAAACGTATAGCTCACCGGATACCAGAGCTTGACCAAGGAGCTCCTATCGTCTTACTCCTCGGAAGAGACATACTACGGGCCCACAAGGCTAGAGGACAGATTAACGGCCCACAAAACGCCCCATATGCTCAGAAACTTGACCTAGGATGGGTCATTGTGGGAGACGTCTGTTTGGGTGGAGCACACAGGCCGACATCAGTCAACAGCATGCTCACCAGTACCCTCGAGAATGGACGTCCGTCTCTCTTCCAGCCATGCAAGAGCAGTTTCCTGATTAAAGAATTACCACACCACACCCCTCCACCTTGTCCGTTAGCTGATCCTTCCTGTGGAGACCATGCATGCGATGGTGAGCAAGATCATATAGGGTGCACAGTTTTCCACAGGACAAGAGAAGACAACCAGGTAGCAACGTCCATAGAGGACAGACTGTTCATGGACATCATGGAGCGAGAGATAGTAAGAGATGGATCAAAAAGTTGTGTCGCACCTTTACCATTCAAACCACAGAGGCAACGCTTACCCAACAACAGAGAACTTGTCTACAGTCGATTTGTCTCCCTTACACGCAAACTGCAGAAGGCACCAGAAACAAGAGAACACTTCTTTACCTTCATGGAGAGAATATTCCAGAGTGGCCACGCGGAAATCGCACCTGTACTCCAAGATTCCGAGGAATGTTGGTACTTACCTATTTTCGGCGTGTATCATCTGAAGAAACCAGGTCAGATAAGAGTGGTATTTGACTCAAGTGCCAGATACGAAGGTGTTTCTCTAAATGACGTCTTTCTGTCTTGTCCAGACCTCAACAACAGACTTCTGGGAGTACTTCTTGGTTTCCGCAAAGATGCAGTAGCATTTATGGCCGACATACAACAGATGTTTCACTGCTTCCTTGTTAAAGAAGAACACAGAAACTACTTGAGGTTTTTCTGGTACCGAGATAATGACCCCTACAAGGACATCGTGGAATATCGTATGAAGGTACACATCTTTGGGAACAGCCCCTCCCCTGCTGTCGCTATCTATGGCCTCAGACATTCAGCCAGAGAGGGTGAAGCAAAGTATGGATCGGATGTAAGATTGTTTGTAGAAAAGGATTTCTACGTAGATGATTGCCTGAAATCCACACCCACAGAGGAGTCGGCAGTCAGTCTCCTGAAAAGGGCACAAGAAATGCTCGCTTCATCCAATTTGAGGTTGCACAAAATTGCTTCCAACAGCCAAAAACTAATGGCAGCCTTTCCCTCTCAAGATTACTCAACCGATTTAAAAGACTTGGATTTAAGCACGGACTCCCTTCCCATGCAGCGGAGCCTGGGTTTACTCTGGGATTTGAAAAAGGATGCATTCACCTTCCAGATCAGCGAAGAAGAGAAACCCTTCACGCGTAGAGGCGTCCTGTCCGTTGTAAACAGCTTGTACGATCCTCTGGGATTTGTAACCCCTGTAACTATCCAAGGTAAAATGATGTTGAGAGACTTCACCCAAGAGACGTCCGATTGGGATGATCCGCTTCCCAGCGAGAAAAGAGACTTGTGGGTGAGATGGAAGAACTCTTTAGAAGCCGTGTCAAGTCTCTACGTGGCACGACCATATGCTTCTGTGCCATCAACAGAAATCAAGATGCAAAGGCTTTGTATCTTCTGCGATGCTTCAACCAAAGCAATTGCAGCAGTGGCGTATTTGAAAACTACCGACATCAATGAACAATGCCACGTAAGGCTTGTTATGAGCCGGACAAAACTGGCCCCACTCCGTGAACACACAGTACCCAGACTGGAACTCTGTGCAGCTGTGCTAGCAGTAGAGTTAGCTGAGCTGATCTCGACAGAGATGGACCTGGAGGTCAAGGAAGTCGAGTTCTACACAGACAGCAAGGTAGTGTTGGGGTACATTGGCAATGAAACTCGTCGCTTCTACGTCTATGTCAGCAATCGGGTGCTAAGGATCAGGAGATCCACCGAACCTAAACAGTGGCACTATGTGTCCACAAACCACAATCCTGCGGACCACGCAACCAGATCCGTGGAAGCAAGACACCCTAAGGACACTACCTGGTTTACTGGCCCTACATTCTTATACCGTTCGACGCCATACATGGACGAGTCAAACATCTTTGAACTGGTAGATCCAGAGGCAGATGAGGAAATCCGCCCTCAGGTATCCGTTCTACATACGGTGACTAAAGACAATCACCTCAAATCCCACCATTTCAACAAGTTCTCAACTTGGAACTCGCTTGTTTGTGCCTTCGTTTGTTTGATTTATGTGGCCCGGTCCTATAAGTCAACATCACCCGCCATTCAGAAACCTTGCAAGGGTTGGCATCACTGCAAGCTTGCCTTTACCGTTCCAAACATGGAAAATGCCAAGAACGTTATAATTCGCACCATACAAAGTGAATGTTATGCCAAAGAATTAGATAACCTCAATAAAGGCCAACCTGTTTCTAGAGATAGTGTCTTGAAGAAGCTTGATCTAGTCATTGACCAGGATGGGCTGTTAAGAATTGGAGGTCGTCTTCAAGAAGCTGAAGTGGAATTTGGGGAGAAACACCCTATAATAATTCCCGGACATCATCATGTCACGACCCTGCTTGTGCAACACCACCACATCTTGGTGAAACATCAGGGCCGACTGTTTACCGAAGGAAATCTACGAACTGCTGGACTATGGATAGTCGGAGCAAAGCGATGCGTGAGTAAACTCATTTACAATTGCGTGATTTGTCGCAAACTCCGTGGCGGGACTCAAAAGCCGAAGATGGCCAATCTCCCATCGGACAGACTTAGTACAGAACCTCCTTTTACCAACGTCGGACTGGACGTATTCAGGCCGTGGTCTGTAGTTGCACGGCACACTAGAAGAGTCCAAGCCAACGCCAAACGCTGGGCGGTTCTGTTCACCTGTATGTCCATCAGAGCAGTCCACATCGAAGTAATTGAGTCCATGGACACTTCAGGGTTTATAAATGCACTCTGACGTTTCATCGCCATCAGAGGCCCCGTGAAGCACATACGCTCAGATAGAGGTACCAACTTTGTAGGAGCAGTGAAAGAACTTCAAATTCCTTCCAACCTAGACACCACCAGTGTGGAAAGATACTTGAGTGAGCAGGGATGTACCTGGACTTTCAATCTTCCACACTCTTCTCACATGGGAGGTGCTTGGGAGAGGATGATAGGAATAGCACGCAGAATCCTTGACTCCATTTTCTTGCAAGCAGGTAGTGCAAGACTCACACATGAAAGTTTGACCACATTCTTGGCAGAAGTTTCGGCCATCATTAATGCTAGACCATTGACTTCACTTTCTAGTGACTCTGGAGATCCGACCATTCTCACTCCTGCCATGTTGCTTACTCAGAAAGCCAGCGTCCTCAGCGCTCCACCTGGAGATTTCAGCAACAAGGACCTTTACAGACAGCAATGGAGACAAGTCCAAAGTCTCTCCAATACCTTTTGGGACAGATGGAGGAAGCAGTACCTCTCCACCTTACAACCAAGGAAGAAGTGGCAGACCGACAGACCAAACATCAAAACCGGTGATGTCGTTCTCATGAAAGAAAGCCAGTCTCACCGTAATGAGTGACCACTAGGCCTCATCAATAAAATATTCCCAAGCAAAGATGGGAAGGTGCGTAAGGTCGAGGTCAAAATAGGCAAGTCCGGGGAGAGTAAACTATTCCTCAGACCAGTAGCGGAACCTGTCTTACTGTTTTCGCCAAAAGAACCTGTAGGTGGCATCGGTTGATGCCAAGCAGGGAGTGTTCTGCCCTTTCTAATGAAGGACAGGGGTTCGTTTCAAACATTAAAGTTTCACTACTATTAGTGTTTTGGGTTTTGCTGTGTTATAGCACCACCCAGTGGTGGTTAAATTTATTACCTGTGTTTTTTCAGTAATAATTAGAGTGTTGCATTCTGGGTTGCACCAAGGTATCATGGGATAGGGAAATTCCCCATTTTCTCTCTGTGTATTTCCCTGGACACTCGTGTTAATCTGCTGTGTTGGAACTACCTCACTTACTTGCCACCCTGGTTAAGTTTATCCGGTAAGATTGTTATCCCTGTTCTTGCAATATAGTGTTCTACAGAATGTGATTACTGTATAGCAACTAGTACCTGGGAAATCTATTATCTGTGAGTTACTGTATGTAGTTACATGTAGAAGTTGCATCATCCTGTATGCTTTCCCTGCTAGTTATAAGTATCAGTTGTGCTGTTATTTGCCCAATACTTACCCAAATCATTTGTATTCTTATAGTTTTACCGTGCTCATGTTTACCAATAAACAAGTTAGACTACAGAGAACAGTCTGCTTATTTGGGAGACAGAAGTGGTTTATGCCGTATGTCGGATCACACACCGTATCAACGTGTATGAAGACAGAACAACCTCTATATACATCAAGCCCCCCCCACACAGGCCCTCACTAAAACTGAAAATAAAGCTTAAACAACCACAAGACAGATTTCATCAACCAAGGAATCATTTTAATCAGTATAACGTCGCTGACCTGACACTATCTATAGGTTACTGTGCACAATCCTGCTGACAGGTTCCCTTTAAGTGGTGTAAAAAAAATATCCAAAGTTTGCACACACACACACACACACACACACACACACACACACACACACACACACACCCACACACACAGCTACATTTTCCGACACCCGTGGCGTCTCCATTTTTTTGCGATCTGGGGCTGGGTGATGGCCTAATTTTTGAGCGTCCCCTGATGTTTTTATTGATACTACTTCAGGGTAGATATGATGGTTTGATCGCCTATTATTGCAATGTTGCGGCGATCAAAAAAAGTAATTTTAGCATTTTTTTTTCTTGTTACGCTGTTTACTGATCAGATTAAGATTTTTAATATTTTGATAGATCGGGCATTTCTGAATGCGGAGATACCAAATATGTGTATTTTTTATTATTTTATTTTGAATGGGGTTGCAGCCCTGCTTTGTGTAGCTAAAATGATCATCTGCAATGAGGGCCGGCCACAGAGCGGTGCTTAGAGCAGATCGGCAATGACAACCACAGGGGTCTCCTGCAGACCCGGGAATGTCATGCCAACCCATCGGCGCCCTGCGGTCATGTGACATGGGCACCGCTGGGCGGGATTAGTGACGCACTTCCTGCGCGCCCATGATAAATGCTGCTGCCGAGAGATTGACAGCGGTATTTCACATGTTAACAACTGCGGGTGGCTTGCAATTGCACCTGTGGCTGTTAGCGGCACATTCCAAATGATGAAACAGCTGATACGTATCGGAAAACATGCGTGCTCAGAGCCGGAGCCTGCATGGACACGACCAATGACATATATATAGGTCATAGGTCGTGAAGGAGTTAAAACCTAGCTCACATGAGTGTATAACACGGCTCAGAGCTATGCTTTATCAGATAGCATTGTATGAAAATAGAAAAGACAGGTACCTGCACCACTGGTCCGGTTTAATGTGAGCCTCCTGGCTGAATGCGCTCCAGCTGGTCCGCTGACGTCGGGTGCTGTGGCCGTGAATAGAAATCCACTGACGACTATATAAATAAGATGCGGCCGCACTCACCGGTCTCTCAAACAGGTTACTTTATTGTGCAAGAATTCTTCACGGCTCGGGGGTGTTACATAAGAAGAGGTGCAGGCGGAACGACGGCCGTTTCGCACCCGTATGGCGCTTCAACGGGTTCATACGGGCGCGAAACGGCCGTCGTTCCGCCTGCACCTCTTCTTATGTAACACCCCTGAGCCGTGAAGAATTCTTGCACAATAAAGTAACCTGTTTGAGAGACCGGTGAGTGCGGCCGCATCTTATTTATATACAGTTTATCAGATAGCAGTTGGTCCAATGTTATACTAAGGCGGCAGTGCAGATCTGCAATTTTTTTCACATGCCGATTTGCATGCTGCAAGTGCATCTGATGATTGGACCACACGCACCTATACAAGTTTATGGTACGTCCGATGTATGAGAACAGAGACAAATAGAGAAGATGGGGAAATTAATTTTGCTGAACCTGTGCTGCAATCCTCTCGCATGAGAGAAACGGTGACTGTGTGACACTGGCCTTACTATGTAAGTCTATAGAGCTTGGTTCTGATGCTCCATAACTTACAATGTAAATACCACTTCCGGGTCACGCAGAGAGCAGTCTGACCCAGAGACTGCAGAGGGTTAGTGTCACTCAGAAAAGGAGCAGCACGCACTGGATCCCAAAGACAGCAGCGATAGGTGAGTATATTACCACACTCACACTACATGAATATATACTCACATTTAATTAAAAAAATTTAGATGGGAGTGCATCTTTAAGTACAACAATGTATTATGCCTGTTAGTAATGACTGATGAGCAGCCTATTAGGCTCCTAATGGCTATGGTAGACAAGTGGGCCTTTGTTAGGCCCTTTGTTGCCATGAACACATATTGGCATCTCCCAAAATGCACTACAGGAGTGACATGGGCTAGAAGAGGTAACCCCCTCAGCCAAACTCATTAGATGATGTGGTCGTTACTGATTACAACAACTAAGAGGTTGAACACCTGGAACCAGAGATAGCTGTTTTCCCATTTATTTCACCAGAATGTGAGGACTAAGCTGACATTCGCTACAGTATCAGCTTCTTAAATGTGTGGAGAGAGAACAGGTTCAGAGAGGGCTTCTTCACATACACATGAAAATTAACTGTGATCATTTAGAATCAAGCAATATACATCACAGACCATCTAGCGACAGGGAGGCAGTACAGGACTTACTTTGGCTTGTTCGCGTAACTGATCCACAATCAAACGATCAACTCTTGAGGGCTTAGAACTCAACCTTGGGACTGAAGCATTGTTTGTACTGGAAACCTTTTTTTCAGGATAATGTTTCATAAGAAGAGATTCTGTCTGAATCAGACAAATAAATCAATATAATTACATTATAATAGCACAATATTTTTCTACAAAGAAATAAAACTACTGTAGGCTTCAAAAAATTATTTACACTAGAAGGCGATATATGAACTATTTTATATCATAGACATTACAATAATACAATGCAAGTAAAAATAAAACAGAACTGTGGAGTTGGTAAGCCAAAGTTCTGACTTTGACTCCGCTACAGATGGCCAATAGTATCAACAAATGTAATGTAATAAAATTGTGACACATGGCTTTTTCTCATCATCATGTATATAATGAGGCTTCTTAGATTTAACATAAAACAAAGGAGAGTTGCTAAATTATTTTCCATCACTAGAGCACCCTCACTGAGGTGTTTTTTTTCATGGGTGTATCAGATTGCAGAGCTTGAAAAATATTTCTATTATTAAACTTTTTAACCTGTTCAAAATTCCTAAGAAAATAATAAATTAAAGAGAATCTGTAGGTTAACAGCGTTCTGAACCTGCCTGACGCCAGCAGTTAGACACATGCTGCCGGGAGGAAATTAAATTTATTCCCCTCCAGGTAGTGTTAGGGTTTCAGTCACGGCGGGTGGCGGAAGAACTGGTTCAATCGCCGCTGTGTATACGGCGCAGCAGCTGTAAACGCGCCCCCGGCACTGACTGACAGCAGTCTAGTGATGTGCGATTGTCACCACTATTCACAGAGTGGTGACTAATTTCCAAACACTGCCAGGAAAAATAAAGTTAATTTCCTCCAAGCAGCAGAGATCGAAGTGCCGGGCAGGTTCAGGATGCTATTTAACCTGCAGATTAACCCCACATCTGCAAATTAATAGCATTTTTTTCATATGACAGGTTCCCTTTAATTATGCAATATTAATAACAGATAATATATATTTTTTAAAACAGGAGTCAGACTTGACACACATTTACCGACTTCACTTGAAACTAAGGGTATGTGCGCATGTTGCAGATTTGCTGTTGTAAAAATCTGCGTGGATTCTTCCTCTCTTGGCACAAAACGCAGTTGAAAATCCAAGCAGATTTGAAGCGTTTTTTAGGCAGATTGTTTATGCGGATTTGTATGCGATTTTGTAAGCTAAATAAAGATATATTATTTCACAAAAAAAAAAAATAATTGTGATATCATTTCCTAGTCCAACCTCTTCTTTTACATTCTCCATTGAAGACCACAATATCATTACATGTCAGCTAGGTGCCATCATTAATAAAAAGGTACATGAAGAGTTAAATAAAGACACACACACATGCAATATCTGTTTCATTTTCAAAAACTTTATAAAGGGTATGTTCCCACGGTCAGTAAACGCTGCGGGTTGGATGCTGCGTACATACGCAGCGTCCAATCCGCAGTGGCCAGATGTTACAGCATAGTGGATGGGATTTGAAGAAATCCCATCTCCACTACGCGTGCAACGGCACCCGCAGCGACGGACATTTGGCGCGTCTTTCCAGACCGCAGCATGTCAATTTATATTGCGGAGACGCTCAGTCTCCGCAAGATAAACGTCCCCACACAATGTATTGGGCGGTGATTCCGAACGGTTCAATGAGCACATGCAGAATCACATGCGTTCAAAAGCCGGCAGCGCTTTGGACGGAGCGGACATGGGCTGCGTCCAAAGCGCTGCTGGTTCCTGACCGTGGGAACATACCCTAAAAAAAAATTGCTTGGGCTTCCGCGGAATTTTCTTAACCAGCAGAGGGAAAGCCGACGGCTGAGGTTAATATTCTGGGAAGGAGCCAATAGTCAAAAAGGTCCCCAGGCTATTAATATCAGCTCACAGATGTTTGCTTAGCCTTTACGGTCTAGTTTACAGGGGAACCCAAGAAAAAAATTTACATGGGGGTCCCCCTATAAAATCGAACCAGCAAAGACTAGGCAGACAGCTGCGGGCTGATATTAATAGCTTGGGAAGGGGCCATGGATATTGGCACCCACCTAGGATAAAAACATCAGCTCTCAGCTGTCCCAGAAATGGCGCATCTTATAGATGCGCCATTTCTTGCACTTAGCCTCGCTCTTCCCACTTGCCCTGTAGCGGTGGAATGTAGCGGTGGGGTAATATTTGTGGGGTTGATGTCACCTTTGTATTGTCAGGTGACATCAAGCCCATGGATTAGTAATGGAGAAGCGTCTATAAGACACCTACCCACTACTAATCCTATAGTTATATGGTCAATAAACACACAGCAACAATAAAGTCCTATATTAATCTTAATTAACAATACTTACTGCATCGCATAATCCCTGAATCCCTTGATCTCCTGCATCAAAAATAAAATAAACCAACATAAATACTCCGTCCGCCGTAGTCCATTTAATAATGAGTGTCCCACGACGATCGGGAGATGTGACTGCTCTACACGGCCTCCGGCGATACACTGAGAGTTGACCGGAGTTTGAGCTCTCACTTATGGCACCACTGCGAGAATTCTCTCAAGCAGCGTTGCCGCAAGTGACAGCACGAACTCCGGTGAACTCTCTTACAGCGGCGCAGTGATACACTATGATACACTCCCGATGTGACTATTCTACATGTGAAATTACCGTGGGACATTCTATATTAAATGGACTACAGCGGATAGGTAAATATATGGTGGTTTATTGTTTTATTTTTGTTGCAGGAGATCAAGGGTGTCGGGAGTTGGGTGTTTGGTGAGTATGAATGTTACATGTGATTATGTAAATGTTTTTTTTTTTTTTTTTATACTTGAACACAGTTGCCGGATGACGGGATTACTGCCCCATCATCGGCTCATGCGGTCACTTTTATATGTGACAGCAGGCATAGCCGGATGGGAGTAGTAGTCCCATCAGACGATGCCTGGCTACACACACATCTGCAGACGCACACACAGACCGGCACACAGAGACACACACACACACACAGGGACACCCGCAGACACCCACACAGCCGCATACACACAGACACCCGCACACACATTCTCCACCCACACACTCTTCCTCTTTCCTTTCTGCAGCGTTTTTGGCACACAACTCCGCAGCTAATCAGCAAACCTTTTTACACCTGCGGGTGCAGAAACGCCGCAGATCCGCAAAAAGAATTGATATGCTGCACAAAATAAAACGCTGAGAACCAGTGCAGAATTTTCCGCAGCATGTGCACACCAATTCTGGATTCCCACTGATTAGCATTGCCTGAGCACTCTTTGCGGATTTAGCCTGAGGGTATGTGCACATGTTGCGGATTTCTTGCAGAAATTTCCTGAAGAAAACCGGAAATTTTCTGCAAGAAATCCGCATTTTTTTTTTTTGCGGTTTTTTTCCGTTTTTTTCGCGTTTTTTTAGCATTCTGCAAGCGTAATTAGCTTGCAGAATGCTAAAGTTTTCCAAGCGATCTGTAGCATCGCTTGGAAAACTGACTGACAGGTTGGTCACACTTGTCAAACATAGCGTTTGACAAGTGTGACCAACTTTTTACTATAGATGCAGCTTATGCAGCATCTATAGTAAAAGATAGAATGTTTAAAAATAATAATAATAATAAAAAAAAAATGCTTATACTCACCCAGACATCTCCTCACCGGCGTCCGTTCCTCTTCCTATAGCTGGTCTGTGCGCACAGGACCTTCCGTGACGTCACGGTCACGTGAGCGGTCACATGACCGCTCACGACCAATCACAGGACAGTGACGTCATCGGAAGGTCTTTCACCGCACACCAGCTACAGGAACCGAAGCGGCAGCGTGCAGTGAAGGCGGGAAGACATCGAGGGTGAGTATAGGACTATTTTTTATTTTAATTCTTATTTTTTGACCAATTATATGGTGCCCAGTGCGTGGAGGAAAGTCTCCTCTCCTCCACCCTGGGTACCAACCGCACATAATCTGCTTACTTCCCGCATCATGGGCACAGCCCCGTGCGGGAAGTAAGCAGATCAATGGACCCCTAGGTGTGCGGAATCCCCTGCAATTCCGCATTTTAATGAACATGTTGCTTTTTTTTCCGCGATGCGATTTTGTCGCGGAAAAAAAGGCTACATTTGCACAAAAAATGCGGAATACACTTAAAATAATAGGAGGCATATGTAAGCGTTTTTTTCGCGTTTTTATCACGTTTTTATAGCGAAAAAACTCGAAAAAAACGCGAAAAATACTTAACGTGTGCACATGGCCTTACTGTGACTCCAAGTCTACGACTTCCCAGACCTGAGTAAAAGATATAATCGACAATCAAAAGATTACTATGTACATCCAAAATACTAGATGCAGGTATGGTACAAATAAAGCATACAGTATTAGCTCTCTCCTAGCATTTGTCTATAATGAGGAAAACACAAATCAGGGATTAGGCAGCCCCTGCAGTCATACCTACACAATGAGCAATAAATGGAGCTGGTCACACTTACCTTGCAGTTAGATCTACCAGCAGAATGTTTTAGAGCAGGAGGAGCTGATCAAACTGATATGTAGGTTTGGGGGAAAAGAAGGCCTCATTCACACATCATTTTTCTCTCTTGTACGTGAAAACAACAGACTGATTTCCCTCCAGTGTGCTGAATCAGATTTTCATCAGTGTTTGGTTAAGTGTGACTATTTTTGCCATTAGTCATTTTCTCATATGAAATAAAAATAGCAAAGCTTCTTTTACCTATTACAATGTTACAAACAGCACACAGATCGCACCCCGGCAGTGCCCGAGATTTTAATGGACCTACAGCACTGAATAGGGGATTTTGACCAGTGACTTGAATCAAAAACGGACATGTCTCCGTAATTTTTTGTGTATACACGATTCCCAAATAACACTGACAAGTAAATAGCACCATAGACTATAATGGGTAAGGTGTTAGGTCTGTGAAAAACATTGATAGAACACGTACATGAAAAATGGACGTCTTAAAATTTCTAATTAACTCATAGATTAATAAACTGCTCTTTGTTCAACACCACCATCTTCATTGGATATCTTCTTGAACAGCAGAATTATCTGTACGTCCCCTTTTACTTTTGCATTTACTGCTGGTTTTATTCCAGCATAAGCAGCAGCAGCAGGTGGTATCTATACCTGCACAGGAGTCGTGCCTGAAAAAACCCATCCAGGTGAGCAATACCACAATATCTACAACATTTATTTCTTAGGTGATGCCCTATTAGGTGCTTTTTACCAATACCAAAAGTTCAGCTTTAATGCCCTGTGTTAGTTACGTTACTTTACTCACACTGGTAACTCCCGTTTTATTTATAATAATCTCTGGGGGCAGATTCTCATAAAGATCAGTGTCTAGCACATAGCCCTGATCGGTCTCTGAATTAAAACATTAGATCGCAGATATCAAGGTATCATTTTATTTAGCTTCCTTATGTAGACGGCTTAGGAGGGTTGATCCTTGTGGCGCTGGAGTCTTTGCATGATTCTCATTCTCCTCTCCACTGGAAGGATAACGACTCTCTCAACACCCCAGCCTTTGGTTTCTCCTGCTGCTGTGGTCTCCCTGTGTCTGCGCATGTCTGGAAGATCCCCGGGCACTGTTCTTAGAGCGCGCCACTCCCGTTCTCTTAAAGAGACAGGAAGCATTGCCCTAAAGTGTCCCCAACCAATAGCTGAGACACTTATATAAGGCACCTCCACCTGTTGAGAGGTGCCTGAGCAATGTGTTCTGTTAGTTTGTCTGCACGCTTGTTAGTTGACAGGTCCCCTGGGTTTGTATCCCTGTATACCAGCTGTGTCCGCCAGCACTTGCCATGCCTGCCTGCATACCAGCTGTGTCCACCAGAAACAGCCTCTGTACCCGTCATGTCCGCCAGCACCTGTCGTACCTTCCGGTTTACCAGCCGTGCCTACTGCCTTGTCCACTTATATACCAGCCATGCCTGCCGTGCCCACCTATATACCAGCCGAGTCTTCAAGTACCTGTCCGGTGCATATGTGCCATTCATTCCTTGCTGTTCCAGCTTCCTACCCCCTTTGGAGGTCAGCTGCTGTGTATCAGAGTTCTGTTCTGCAGTAGCACCTGGCATCCATCTGGAGTAAAGCCTAAACAAATCATAAGGGATCAAGTGAAGAGTCAGGTGTTCGCCTAGTCACGCCACTCCATGTTTTCCTTGGTACATAGCACAGTGGTTCCACTGCCACGTGATACAGATTGCTCAAGCCATGGAACCCACTGGCTCTCAATCGCCTCCACTCTCTGAGCTGTACCAGGAGATCTCCCTCCGAAAAGATCAGCAGGACAAAATCATGTCCTATCTACGGACAGCGAGTACCCGCTTGGACACGCTAACATCAGCAGCTGTATCCGCTCCTGTCCAAGGTGCGGCAACCTCTGCTGTGACTTCTCAGTCTACCAGTTATGTTCCTGGTTCTGGACCCTGTCTGTCTGCTCCACCACGATTTGAAGGTGAGGCGATTCTACACAATGCTGGGGTTTGCTCAATCATTGCACGCTGCACTTTGAGCTATTGGCACATCACCTCTCATCTGACCAGGCGAAAATGGAATTTATCATGTCCAATCTTAGTTACTTTTATGTTCTACTAGGTTTGTCTAATTGTCTGATTGTGGGCCTGCCATGGTTGTGAGCAAACAGGCGTGTCTTGGATTGGAATTCCATCGGGGTAAGTTCTGTCATGAGAAATGTCTTGTCCCCATCCATCTTGCTCGACCTCTGGCCACTCCATCAAATTTACCTAGCTTGCCTCCCACTTACAGGAGTTATACAGACATCTTCGATAAGAAGGAGGCGGAGATGTTACCGCCACGCAGGCCGTACGACTACACTATAGACCTTATCTCGGGTACCCCCTCGAGGCCGTATCTGTCCTCTGTCCCAGGCGAAGACCAGAGCCATGACCAATATATCAAGGAGAGTCTGGCTACAGGGAGTTATCTGGAAATCCTCCCCCCTCCTCGGATGGAGCAGGATTCTACTTTATTAAGAAGAAGGATACCTCACTCCATCCCTGTATTGACTATAGGGATCTCAACAAGGTAACAATCAAGAATAAGTATCCTCTGCCACTCATCTCTAAGTTGTTTGATCGTCTCAGAGGTTCCAGAATCTTTACTAAGCTTGATCTGTGCATGGCATATAACCTGATCCAAATGTGTGGGGTACAAATGGAACACTGCTTCCGGCATCTACTGTACTCATGTGTGGTGGTTTACCTGAACCATCTGCCCCACCAGGACCTACAGAGGTTGAGGAAGAACCATCTCTACACCAAGTTTCAGAATGGGTCTTCGAGCAAACCTCACTTCCCTTACTGGGATCCATTATCTCAGATACTGGACTGAGGATGGATCTCAAGAAAGTGTCTGCTGTCCTGAAGTGGCCCCATCCTGATGGTCTGAAAGCAATCCAGCGGTTTCTGGGATTCACTAATTACTACAGCCAGTTCATAACACATTTCTCCTCTTGGACCACCCCAATTTTTGCCCTGATCCGCAAGGGTGCTAATTTCAGGGTATGGACATTGGAGGCTGAAAACGCCTTTGTCTCCCTGAAACAGGCCTTCTATTCCGCTCCAGTGCTGCACAGACCTGACAAGAGTAAGCAATTCTTCTTGGAAGTGAACGCTTCTTCCTCTGGAGCCAATGCCATTCTTATTCAGAAGTCTCCTTCGTATGGTAACCTGCGGTTTCTTTTCCACAGTCTTCTTGACTCCAGAACGCAATTACTCGATAGGTGATTGAGAACTGTTGGCGATTAAATTGGCTTTGGAGAAATAGGGTTGTCTACTTGAAGGAGTGGTTCATCCAGTAATTATTTACTCTGACCGCAAGAACTTAGCCTACCTGCAGTGTCTGCACAGATTTGATTTTGTTCTCCATTTCCGGCCGGCGGACAAGAATGTCAAGGCTGATGCGCTTTCTAGGTCCTTTCTGTCTTCTGACCAGGAGCCTCAACACACCACCGAGCCGTCAAAGATGATTACTGTTGCTCCGGTCGATTTTTCTTGGGTTCCACTAGGGAGGATCTTTATCGCGGAATGAGACAGGAAGCAGGTACTTCAGTTGGATCACTCATCTAAATTGGCTGTTTATGCCAGTCAGAAGAAAACGGCTCTTCCCATTTCACTCATTATTGGTGGCCATCCCTGCGCAAAAGATATTACGGGTTTAATCTCGACCTCTCTGTCCTGTGCCCTGAATAAGACTGAAAAAGCTTCT
This sequence comes from Ranitomeya variabilis, assembly GCF_051348905.1. NCBI lineage: Eukaryota > Metazoa > Chordata > Amphibia > Anura > Dendrobatidae > Ranitomeya > Ranitomeya variabilis. The sequence goes on along the minus strand of NC_135235.1, from coordinate 548,630,389 downwards.
GTCCAGCCAGGTAACTACCTTAGCTTGTATCGTCAGTTCCCTGGCAACACATTGCGATGGACTTCATTACTGATCTTTCGGCCTCTGCTGAATGTACAGTCATCTGGGTAGTTGTCGATTGCTTCTTGAAAACGGCCCACTTTATTCCTTTGTCCGGCCTCCCTTCTGCTCCTATGCTTGCTGAGAAATTAATTTAGTATATCATTCGTCTTCATAGGTTACCTCTCCATATCGTTTCTGACATAGGCATCCAGTTCACATCACTGTCCTGGAGGGCTTTCTGTAAGCTAATAAATGTAACCCTGAACTTCTCTTCAGCCTACCATCATCAATTCAATGGCCAGGTAGAGCAGGTCAACCAGATCTTAACCAATTTCTTGCGGCATTCGCCAATGTTCACCACAGTGATTGGGTCTAATACCTGCCTCGGGCCGAATTCTCTCACAATTACCATGTAGGTGAGTTCTCTGCTAAGGCTACGTTTTTTTATTGTGTATGGTCAACATCCCAATATTCCATTCCCTGAAGCTACTACCTCCGGCATTCCTTTGGCCGAAACTCTCACCAAGGGCTTCTCTGGAATTTAGGAACACACATTGGTGAAGTCTTCAGAATGGATGAAGAGACATTTGGATAAGAGGCTCGTGGACACGCCTGTTTCATCCTAGGGACAAGGTTTAGCTTTTTTCGAAGTTTGTCCATCTCAAGCTACCTTCTTACAAGTTGGGTCCTCGCGTTATCAGGCCTTTCAAGGTTCTCAAACAGATAAATGCTGTGTCCTACAAGGTCAAGCTCCCGGCCTCTTTAAGTATCCCCAACTCCTTCCACAAATCTCTTCTTAAACCTGTCCTCTTAAGACTCTTAATCAAGGACCCGGTTACCGCTCCTGCTACAGTCAGCTCAGAAGATGTCTTCAATGTAGAGAATTTTCTGGCTTCTAAAAGGGTAAGAGGAAAAACCTTTTTTATTCGGACTCCCATGACAGCACCAAGAGAAAGGGGATCCACTCTTCAGGAATAGGAAACCTACAGATACAAAAGGGCGGCACGTCTCCCACGCATCAGTTGGTTTCCTGTTCCTGATGGGACAGGATCCTACAGATGAAGAGTCTCATGGATCCCAGGCCGGTCTTCCGGTTCAGGTAGCGGGGGGGTCTCCTACCTCGACAGGTGCAGAGTTCCTGGAGACGCCACGGTGGTCCTGGCTGGGCTGCACGGCGGTGGCATTCGCAGTAGGGAGCGGAGTCTGGAGGATGTCCGTCTCCATAGAAGCCAGCGGCGGTAAGTATTCCCCCGGGTTCTTCTGCTCCAGCAGGAGCACTGGTGCCGGAGGTGATGTGTGCAGAGCAGGGGCATGATGGTGGGCGCTGTCCGGGAAGCCACTGAGAGGTTGGGCGTACCGCGCTGCTCTGGACGCAAAGCTTCTTTGGGCCGCGGTGAATTTGGAGGCGGAGCCAGAATGCGCTTCCAGGTCACCGGGGTTGCTGCGCATGCGCGGTAAATCCACGATGGCGGCGCCCACCGGAATAGGACACCGGGCACTTGCACGCGTCCCTCAAACCGGTCTGTGCACCTGTAGGGGCAGAGAGCAAAGCGGAGGAGGGCGAGGCTGATCTGCTGACCGGAGGAGGGGATGTAAGCAGGCTCCAGGGAAGGACCCATGCTTCTGGTCTCATTTTCTGTGCACAATGGAGAATGATCATGAGCAGCAGCCTCCGCTGCTGGAAGATGTGTGGAAGCCTAAGGAAAAAAGTGACAGACTGAGCGAACAGTCCAGTCGTAAGAGCTCCTCCAGACAGGGGTCAGGAGCATTGACTGTGGAACCCTCCCCTCATATTCCAGTACCTATTTGCTGCAAGCACTGGTAAGTGATCTACGTGAATGTTCACTCAGTGACGCGGTTCCCCCTTATATTTTTTATATAGGGGAAGAAGTGCACGGGTAAGGATAAACACAAGGAATGTGCCCTCTGTGGAGTCCCCTTACCATATTCGTGCCCGAAAAGATTATGTACCCCCTGTATCCAGCAGACGGTGAGGTCTCAGGAAGGGTGGAGTGGCATTATGCCTAGATAGACTATGTTGCTTTTACTATCCTTCCCCAGGGTGCAGAAGATTCTCCTAATATTAATGCAAGCCTGAAAGATATAGTCAGGGAAGAAGTAAGGGAATCCCTAAAGTCCCTGTCTCAAGTAAAGAGCTCAAGATACAAAGACTCTGCTCGTTTTTGCTTGCCCCTAGACTGAGTAGATAAACTGCTAAAGGGTCAGGGGTACGATGGGCATAGCGGAACCCAAACCGCAGCTATTCATGCAGGAGATCATGTTTAATGGGCTGGAACAGAGGAAGCGAAGGTCTTTCCCTTTAAATTAAAAGATCCAGGAGTTAATTTGCCGGGAATGGAAAGAGCCAGGGAAGAGGGGTTCTTTATCACTGGCTCTTAAGCATAGATACCCGTACGAGGATCAGGCAGTCAATACCTGGGACAAAGCCCCTAAGTTAGATGCGGCGGTAGCCAAAGCATCAAAAAGGGCCTCACTACCTTTTGAAAACATGGGAAACCTTAAAGATCCCCTAGACAGGAAGGCAGGGACCTTCCTTAAGGGAACCTGGGAGACTGCCGGTTCCCTAAGACCAGCGGTAGCAGCAACTTGTACGGCCACATCCATGATGGTCTGGCTAGACCAATTAGAGTCCCAGCTAAAAGAAGGGGCTGCTAGAGATACAAGTCTAGGTGGCCTGCCAATGATTCAGGAAGCTGCAGCTTTCCTATCGGATGCCTCAATTGACTCTGTTAGAATGGCAGTCAGAGCAGCAGGACTTTCCAACGCGGTCCGCAGAGCCTTGTGGCTTAAATGCTGGCCGGGGGACATCCAAACAAGATCAAAGCTTTGTACTATCCCGTGCAAAGGGGAGTATCTATTTGATCCAACCCTGGATGAGTTGCTGGATAAGGCAGAGGATAAGAAAGTTTCCAAATTTATCGTCTATGTCCTACAGATGTCCTTTCAATAGAAGGAGGTTTAGTCAGGGAAGAAGACGCACATCATCACCCGCTAGAGACCATTTCAGATGGGAAGATAAACGAAGGAGAGGTACGGGCTTTATGTTCAGTTGCTCTTCAAGAGAACGTAAGAAGCCCGACAAATGACTAGCAATTCCCGTAGGGGGGAGATTGTCGGCATTCCTTCCAGCATGGTTAGAGATCACAAATAGTGACTGGGTGCGGAACATAATAGCTAATAGACTCAAGCTTGAGTTCAGTTTTATTCCGTGGAATAGCTTTAAATTAACTCCCTTGCGTTCTTCCCCTCTTGAACAGATGGCATTGGAAACAGAGGTTTTGAATTTATCCCTTTAAAGTGTCCTGGTAGAGGTTCCGGAATCTGACAGTGGTAGGGGATTCTACTCTCCTCTGTTCCTCATTCAGAAACCTGTTAGATCATTTAGAACCATTATTAATCTTCGTTCCCTAAATGAGTTTCTAATCAATCGAACCTTTAAGATGGAATCAATCAGTTCATCAATAAAGATGTTGTTTGAAAATTGTTTCATGGCGGTCATGGATTTGAGAGACGCGTACTATCAAGTAGCTATCCATATAGATTTCCAGCAATTCCTGAGGGTAGCGGTGTCCATGAGGGGGGTAGTCCGCCATTTTCACTTTACGGCGCTTCCCTTCTGTTTATCGGCTGCCCCTCAGGTATTCACGAAATTAGTTGCCGAAGTCATGGCTCAACAGCGGGAGTCGAATATTGTTATTGTCCCTTACTTAGATGATTTCCTGATAGTGGGGAATTCAGTAGATCATTGCCTGTCACAAATAGAAAAAACTAGGTCCAGGCTAGAGCATTTAGGCTAGATAAGAAATGATAAGAAATCCCGATTGCAGCCTTTAACCCCTTTACGACATGCTCCGTACTAGTACGGCGCATGTCGTGTCTCCCCCTTTGATGTGGGCTCCGGCGGTGAGCCCACATCAAAGTCGCGACATGTCAGCTGTTTTGTACAGCTGACATGTGCGCGCAATAGCGGCGGGTGAAATCGCGATTCACCCGCCGCTAATAACCTGTTAAATGCCGCTGTCAAACGCTGACAGCAGGATTTAACTACCGCTTCCAGCCGCGCCATCGGAAATGAGCGCATCTTCGACCCCGTCACATGATCGGGGTCGGCGAAGTATCAGGATGGTTACTGATGCCGGCCTGCTGAGAGCGCCACCCTGTGGTCGGCGCTCATAGCAAGCCTGCAATTCAGCTACATAGCAGCGATCTGATGATCGCTGCTATGTAGCTGAGCCGATCCAGTGGTGCCAGCTTCTAAACTCCCATGGAGGCTACTGAAGCATGGCAAAAGTAAAAAAAAAATGTTTTTAAAAATATGAAAAAAAATAAATAAATAAATAAAACTTTACATCACTCCTTTTTCGACCAATCCAAAATACAACAATAAAAAAAAAAAAAACAAACCTACACATATTTGGTATCGCCGCGTTCAGAATCGCCCGATCTATCAATAAAAAATGCATTAACCTGATCACTAAACTGCGTCGAGAGAAAAAAATTCGATACGCCAGAATTATGTTTTTTTGGTCGCCGCGACATTGCATTAAAATGCAATAATGGGAGATTAAAAGAACGTATCTGCACAAAAGTGGTATCATTAAAAACGTCAGCTCGGCACGCAAAAAATAAGCCCTCACCTGACTCCAGATCACGAAAAATGGAGACGCCACGGGTATCAGAAAATGGCGCATTTTGTTTTTTTAGCAAAGTTTTGAATTTTTTTTCACCACTTAGATAAAAAAATAATCTAGACATGTTAGGTGTGTATGAACTCGTAATATCATAATGTCACAATCGTAATATCAGGTCAGTTTTAGCATTTAGTGAAGCTAGCAAAAAAGCCAAACAAAAAACATGTGTGGGATTGCACTTTTTTTGCAATTTCACCACACTTGGAATTTTTTTCCTGTTTTCTAGTACAAGACATGGTAAAACCAATAGTGGCGTTCAAAAGTACAACTCGTCCCACAAAAAATAAGCCCTCACATGACCATATTGACGGAAAAATAAAAAAGTTATGGCTCTGGGAAGGAGGGGAGCGAAAAACGAAAACACAAAAACGGGCCGCGGTGGGAAGGGGTTAAAGGTCCAGAAATTTCTAAGTCTACTGTTCGATTCTGAAGCCCAACAATGTTGTCTACCGCCAGACAAGTTAAATGACCCTCAGGCAGGCCATGTCCTTATTAGGGTCCCTGATGTCATGCATCCCAGCCGCCAGGTGGGCTCAGTTTCACACTAGGCCCCTACAAAAAGATATCTTAGTTAATGATTGAGCCTTAGGGGGTCCCTGCAGAGCCAAATATCATTGAGCTCGTTAACCATCATGTCTCTAAGGTGGTGGCTGGACAAGGCAACTTATCTTCAGGAGTTCCCTGGGTAACCCACATAACCCGGGTAATAACCACGGATGCTAGCTCCTCGGGGTGGGGGGCCCATATGGGTGACATCGTGGTCCAAGGACATTGGGACTCCTGGGTGGGATCCTCGTCCAACCAGAGGGAGTTGTTGGCAATAGAAATTATCAGTTAAAAAGCTCCTCATATATCTACAGGGTCACCATGTCAAGATTCTTTCAGGCAACCAAGTGGTGGTAGCCTATGTCAACCACCAAGGTGGAACTCGTTCCGAGGCTCTGATGCAAGTAGCAGATCGCCTTTTTCAAACAGCAAAAAGACATTTTCAATCTTTGACTGCTTCGTATCAGAGGAAAGGACAACATAAGAGCAGACATTCTAAGCCGCAACACCGTAGGACAGGGAGAGTGGTCTTTGAACAGGGACATCTTCAACCACATTATCCGCAAATGGGGTCAACTGGAGGTAGACCTCTTTGCCAACAGGAGAAACAGAAAAGTAAGGAAATTCTGTTCCCTGAATTCCAAGGAGAATCCTCTTGTGGTGGACGCATTCCTAACAAAATGGGACTTCTCCCTAGCCTACGCATTCCCGCCATTAGCCCTGTTACCTCTAGTGGAGAGAAAAATCAGGGAAGACCGGGCAAGGGTCATACTAATCGCCCCATTTTGGCCCAGGAGGACCTGGTTCGCATGGCTCAGGACTATGTAGGTATGCGATCCCTGGGTACTTCCAGACCTTCCTGATCTGCTCTGCCAGGGGCCGATCAACCATCCAAAAGTGACGGGACTTCATTTAACGGCGTGGAGTTTGAAAATAGACAAATAGAGGCTTCTCCCCGAAATCAGTGGACACCCTTCTGAAGAGTAGAAAACAAATCACAGCAAAGATCTACATTAGAACCTGGAGGTGATTCCTAGCCTCTTCTGAGTTTAGTGTCAAAGAAGGGGTACCGGTGCGACAAATCTGAATTTCTTCAGAAGGGTTTGGAATTAGGCCTTTTCACGAGTACACTAAAAGTGCAGGTCTCAGCCCTGGGGGCCTTATTTTCCCATAATATTGCCAATATCTATTGGATTTCTAGATTTGATAAGGCTGCTGGGAGAGCTAGGCCCATACACAAGAATAGAAGCATGCCGTAGGATCTCAACCTAGTCCTTTCAGCTTTGACAGAGGACCCGTTTGAACCCTGGAGTCAGCCTCGATTAAGATGACATCCCTTAACACAATATTCTTGATAGCAATAACATCAGCTCGTAGAGTAGGGGATATTCAGGCACTTTCCAGACTTCCCCTTAGAGAGTTCTTGCAGGACAGGGTAGTCCTAAGGCCGAATCCAGCTTACTTACCCAAAGTAGCATCCCACTTTCACAGGTGACAAGAGATAATCCTACCCTCTTTTCTCCCTAACCCTTCTAACCCTAAAGAGAAGCTTCATACGTTAGATGTTAGAAGATACCTACTACAATATATCTCAGCTACTAATCCTTGGAAAAAGGATAATGCAGTATTTTTGTCCTTCCAAGGTTCTAGAACAGGGGTTAGAGTATCAAACTGCACACTAGCCAAATGGATTAGGGAGGCCATCTCTCTAGCTTATACAGCAGGTGGGGGTCCGGCTCTGCAGAATCGAGGGTGCATTCCACGCGGGCCATGGCATCGTCCTGGGCAGAAAGATCTGGAGTGTCAATCAACCAGATACATAAGGCGGCCACATGGTCATCCCCTTCCACCTTTATTGAACACTATCGGTTGGACTTAGGGAGCTCCTCAGATCTCACCTTCGGGTTAAGGGTACTGCAGGTTATAGTCCATCCCTATGGTAGCTTACATCTCTGTAATTCTCTCGTGGTGCTGTAATGGGCCTCCGAAAAATGCAGTTACCGGTAAGTAAATTAATGCTTTCTAGTAGTTTGGAAGGAGTTCGATCCTGAGAGGTCGTTGGAGGCCAAGTAGAACATCCATGTCCCGCTCCTGCTAGAGATTTATTGCGGATTTGAAGAGGGGGCATAAAGAGGGGAGGTACTGTAGCGCCAGCGTCCCTATGGGATTCCCATCTTCCTTTCCCCCGGCAGGGATTCCGATTTACACACCGTCCCTGACTTCTTCCTACTGCTGCGGTCTCCCAGGGTCAGTGCACGTCTGGCAGATTGCCGAGCACGAGCGCACTCATGGTCTCGTAAAGAGACAGCACACATTGTGCTAAAGTGTCCCCAGCCAATAGCTGGGAGTCACTTACAGGTTCTTCTCACAAAATTAGAATATCATCAAAAAGCTAGTTTATTTCAGTTCTTCAATACAAAAAGTGAAACTCATATATTATAAACAGTCAAACAGTCATACAGAGTGATCTATTTCAAGTGTTATTAGAATAATTGACAAAAAAACCTGCATAGGCTTCCTAAGCATTTAAAAAGGTCCCTTTGTCTGTTTCAGTAGGCTCCACAATCATGGGGAAGACTGCTGACTTGACCGATGTCCAGAAGGCAGTCATTGACACACTCCACAAGGAGGGTAAGCCACAAAAGGTCATTGCTAAAGAAGCTGGCTGTTCAGAGTGCTGTATCCAAGAAAAAAGTGTGGTACAAAAAGGTGCACAAACAACCGCGATAACGGCATGTCACGGGGAGACTAGGTGAGCGAGAGCTAATAACCCGGGCCCCTGCAATTTCCCTCAGACTAGGGAAATCCTGACTGACCCTCTACCTGGAGTTTACACTGATGGTGTGCATGTCCAGGCCTCGAACCTCACCCTGTCTCCTGTTTCAACCCTAGGCTGAAACCTCCGCCCACCACCCAGTGAAGAGGTAATACACCAATACCCACAGTTAGCACAGACAAGGATAAAGGAAAATATACACCACGCCGCAGTCACTCAGGAATACACTATAAATGTGCAGGGCAAAATAAATACAAATATAGGAAGGAGTAAATAAGACTAAGGAAAATACACCACCAGCAACGAATCTCCAACAAGAAGCTCTCCACTCCAGACCGAGATAACGCAAAAGACAGAAGCTATAATCGGCGACGCCCAATGATCAGGAGAACTATTTAAAGGCAATGGGCAAGGCCCAGCTTCCAATCCGAGGATAAGGTAAATTAACCCCGGAACAGCTAGAAGAAATCTAGCCGACGCCAATGAGCAAATAGTGGTCAAAAGCGGAATTACCGCTGTCTGTCGAATGACCTGGTCTGAACAGCGTCCGACATGACACGGCAGCCTTGAAAGGATTGTTAAGAAAAGGTCATTCAAAAATTGGGGGGAGATTCACAAGGAGTGGACTGCTGCTGGACTCATTGCTTCAAGAGCTAACAAACTCAAACATACCAAGAACATGGGCTACAAGATTCCTTGTGTCAAGCCACTCATGACCAATAGACCACGCCAGAAGCGTCTTACCTGGGCCAAGGAGAAAAAGAACTGGACTGTTGCTCAGTGGTCCAAGGTGTTGTTTTCAGATGAAAGGAAATCTTACATTTAATTTGGAAATCAAGGTCATAGAGTCTGGAGAAAGAGTGGAGAGGCACACACTGCAAGCTGCTTGAGGTCTAGTGTGAAGTTTCCACAATCAGTGATGCTTTGGGGAGCCATGTCATCTGCTGGTGTAGGACAACTGTGATTTATCAAGATCAAAGTCAGCACAGCCATCTACAAGGAAATTTTAGAGCATTTCATGCTTCCCTCTGCTGACAAGCTTTTTGGGGGTGGAAATTTAATTCTCCAGCAGGACCTGGCAACTGTCCACACTGCCAAAAGTACCCAATACCTGGTTTACAAACAACAGTATCACTCTGCTTGATTGCCCAGCAAACTCGCCTGACCTTAACTATGGGGTATTGTCAAGAGGAAGATGAGAGACACCAAACCCAACAATGCAGATGAGCTGAAGGCTGCTATCAAAGCGGGCTTCCATAACACCTCAGCAGTGCCACAGGCTGATCGCCTTCATGCTACACCACACTGATGCATTAATTGATGCAAAAGGAGCCCCGACCAAGTATTGAGTGCATTTACTGAACATACATTTCAGTAGGCCAACATTTCGGATTTTAAAATAATTTTTCAACCTTGTGTTATAAAGTATTCTAATTTACTGAAATAATGACTTTTGGGTTTTCATTGGCTGTAAGCCATAATCATCAACATTAACAGAAATAAACACTTGAAATAGATCACTTTTTGTACTGAAGAACTGAAATAAATTAATTTTATGAGAAGCAACTGTATTATTTAAGGCACCTTCACCTAGAGGTGCATGAGAAACGTGTTCTGTCAGTTTATCTGCATGGTTGATAGTTGTCAGGTCCCCTGGGCTTGTATCCCTGCTGTGTCCGCCAGCACTTGCCTATGAACTCATATGAACTCGAGCCTGGGAACTTTTCTGAATATTTTCCCACGCTCGAGTTCATGAGTTCATCCAGCAGAGGGCGCGTCACCGCGACTCGAGGTAACTACAGTACATTCCCCTGCATTCCCTTCATTCACCAAGTTTCACAGTCAGGAGCACAGCTGCATTAGCAGAGCTCCTGGGTGTAAAATAATTTAACCCCTTCAGATGGATTTACAGCGTGGGACAAGACTGAACGATGGAAGGTATGGAATATTGTTTGTTTTTTTTAACTTTATTTCAGGTGACAAGGGTCTTCAGGTGGATTAAGAGTATAATAAAATATTAAAACACCATGTGTCTTTATTTCATTAAAATACTTTTTAATAATGTGTGTGTTTTATTAACCATTTCGTACTATTGGATTAATAATGGATAGGTGTCATAATTGACGCCTCTCCATTATTAACCTGACTTAATGTCAACTTACAATAGCAAGGTGACATTAACCCTTCATTACCCCATATCCCACCGCTACAGGGGAGTGGGAAGAGAGAGGCTAAGTGCAAGAATAGGCGCATCTTACAGATGTGCCTTTTCTGGGGTGGCTGGGGGCAGATGTTTTTAGCCAGGGGGGTCCTATAACCATGGTCCCTCTCTAGGCTATTAATATCTGCCCTCAGTCACTGGCTTTCCCACTCTGGCGGAGAAAATTGCGCGGAAGCCCACGCCAATTTTTCCCGGGATTTAACCCTTTAATTTAATAGCTAGAGACCCCAAATTTTACACAGAGACACTTGTTACATTAGTAAAGAGGAATATGTAATAAAAGAAGGGATATGAGATGGTTTACTGTATGTAAACCATGTTTCATATCCTGTCAGGTTTGTGAAGGAGATAGGAAAAGCCGGCAATTGAATTACCGGCTTTTCTGCTATCTAGCGCTGAATTAAATATAAATAAATATATATATGTGTCTCACTGACATATATATATATATAGACTGTATATATGTTTTTAAGAATATCTGAGCCGCTGGATCCATGATATGTCCATTTTGCAAGCCTGCGAGAAAAAAATCGCCGTACGGAAGCCATATGGATGACACACGGATAAATTTGTGCGTAAAAATCGCATCCTCGCATTGAATACGGAACAGTGTTTTGGGACAATTACTGCGTATTATGGCCGTAAAAAACGGACCGTATTTTCATTCGCCTAGTGTGACACCGGCCTTATGTTCAGGGGTTTTCAGATGATTAACTAATTTTTAATTTTTGAAAAGTTACACAATTTGCTGCAAATATACACCACACCGTCATGGAGCAATTTTATGGCTGCCAAACATTTGGCGCAAATTATGCAAAACTAACAACATTTTGGGCTAAAAGGTCCTAAAACAGGAAAAAAAAATAAAGACCATTTTATACTTTGCGCAAAATTCATAAACTGAGTGTTAGGTGTCAAGTTCCCGCCTCTGCACAGGGGGAATCTCAAACCATCTCCGCTGCAGTCTCCCATTCTTCTCCAGCTATAGTAGAGCCTGCTCAGCAGAGACGTCGGTCCCAGCGTCTAGCTCAGGCTGATACTGGACGACTGGTTACTGTTTATCTTCCAGGCTCTGTCTTTGTAGCCAGCAGTGATCAGCAGCGAACAGGTCTTTCTGGGACTAAGTCCTGCTTTTCTCATACTGAGCATGCCCACGGGACGACCACTGGAGGTCGGGGGTCACATGCTCAGGTCTGCTATTGGTCCATCTGGAAGGTCTTGTAGCACTGCCACTATAAAAGGTTCGCATGGCCGTTTGGCCATGCGCTAGTGTACATTTGAAAACGTGTGTGTGTGTTGATGAGTGCAAGTCGTTCTCTAATCATCTCCTCCCTTGTGTATGACTACACGTGTAAGGTGGATGTCTGCTATCTAGCACCCGGCTGAGCTATCAGCACAAAAACACACAAAACAGCGTCTAATTGCTGTGACCGCCAATGCGACGCCATGCGCTATTAGAGCGCTTTCCTGTCCCAAGTCTGGGTGGTTAGTGGCATCCGCCAGAGTGGCACAGCACGCACTCTTGTTCATATAAGTTACTTACCTTTTCTGTTACTCTGATACCCCTATTGTGGTGTCGAGCGCAAGAGGTCTACACGAACTCTAATCCTGTGTCCTGGGATAGAGTTCTGTGATACCTTGCTTGCGCTCTTTGTGCGGTACCGCGGCCCTGTGATGCAACAGGGTTCGCTTCCTTCATACAGGGTGAAGTTAACCCATGTGTGTATCCACATTGTACCGCCATATAGTCCATCATTACTCAGCAGCAGGTTCCATCTGTGCACGGTGGACACCGGGCTGCGAACGCACCTCACACCTTCTCTCTAATTATTTGGTGCGTTCCGCTAGCCCTAACATTACACTAGAACCAGGGTCTGGCTAGTAATGATGGACAAACAGCAATCCTTGCGGTACATCCAGCAGCTGGAGGGTAAGTTGGCGGCTCTCGAGCGCACAACCTCAGCTGTGGATGTTACCGCAGTAGCTGTTCAGGCTGCTAGCGTGGCTGCAGCAACTTTCTCCACTGCCACCCCTGTCCCGACCCTCTCGCCTGCCGCTGACAGATACATTATCCGATGATAGCAAATCTTGTAGGGGATTCATGAGTCAGTGCTCTATACACCTCAAGCTCCAGGCTGCACGTTTCCCCACAGAGCGGACAAAGGTGGGATTAATTTTGTCCCTCCTGTCGGACAGGGCATTGGAATGGGCTACGCCGCTGTGGGAGCGTGGCGATCATGTGCAGAGTGCTCCGCTGTTCCTGAGCACCCTGGAACAGGTCTTTTTAGGACCTCGAGTCACCCATGATATGGCGCTCCAACTGTTGGAATTGACTCAGGGCTCATCCTTGGTCAGCCAATTTGCTGTCCACTTCCGCACCTTAGCAGCTGAGCTGGAGTGGTCGGATAAAGCCCTTATCCCTATATTTTGGAGGGGACTGGCTGACCATGTGAAGGACGCTTTGGCCACTAGGGAAATTCCTGCCACACTGGAGGAGCTAATAGCTATATCCACTCGTACTGACCTCCGTTTTAACAAGCGGAGGTTAGAGCGAGCCCAGTGTAGGCAGAGGTTTCGGCTAGTTCCCACCTTCGCCAAACATTTGGAATGCCCGGTCCAAGCGCCTGAGTCACATGAGGCCATGGAAGTGTTACGAGTGGGATCTACGTCCCGGACCGCTCGTGCACTCAAGGTCTGTCATGTTTGCCAGCAGTCAGGACATCTTGCCACCAGATGTTCCCAGCGGTCGGGGAAACATCAGCGTCTAGTGGTAGTAGGTGGAGGTACACTAGACACGGCGACGTTTACTTCCAAATTGTCCTTTAAGGGGAAAATTACAATAGGCTCATCCACTCATTCAGTAGAGCTCTGCATGGATTCTGGGGCGGAGGGCAATTTTATGTCTTCTGCCTTCATCCAACGTCACGCAATACCCCTGGTGATGCTTGCTCAACCAGTAATCGTACGAGTGGTGAATGGGTCGACACTGCCCTAACAGATAACACACCAGACCATCCCTTTTACTCTGTCCATGTCGCCATCTCATCAGGACATTATATCTCTGCTCGTCATTTCTGAGGGAATTGATGAGATCCTGTTAGGGATACCTTGGCTACGGTACCACTCTCCTCATATTGAGTGGTCCACAGGCAGGATTTTGGGATGGGGTGAATCTTGTGGGGGTAGATGTCAGAGGGAATGCGTTCAGGTAGCTGCTATGGAGGTACCCGCAGATCTTTCCTCTCTCCCCAAGCAATATTGGTCCTATGCGGACGTGTTCTCCAAAAGGGCTGCGGATACCCTTCCGCCTCACCGCCCCTATGATTATCCTATTGACCTCTTGCCTGGTGCTGAGCCTCCCCGGGGTCGGGTCTATCCGTTATCTCTCCCAGAGACAATGTCACAGTACATCCAGGAAAATCTGGCAAGAGGATTCATTAGGAAGTCAGTGTCACCTGCAGGGGCTGGGTTCTTCTTTGTGCAGAAGAAGAACGGGGAACTACGTCCATGCATAGACTACAGGGGTCTTAACGCCATCACCGTTAAGAATATGTATCCTCTGCCCCTGATATCTGAGCTCTTTGATAGGCTTCGGGGAGCAAGGGTATTTACTAAAGTAGATCTGCGGGGTGCTTACAACCTGATTCGCATCCGTGAGGGGGATGAATGGAAGATGGCTTTTAACACCAGGGATGGGCACTATGAATACCTAGTGATGCCCTTTGGGCTCTGTAATGCCCCAGCCCTTTTCCAAGACTTTGTAAATGATATCTTCCAGGATATGCTCTCCACCTCGTTCGTAGTCTATCTGGATGATATTCTCATCTACTCTCCAGATATTGACTCCCACCGGAGAGATGTTTGCAGAGTCTTCGACCTCTTACGGGCAAATTCCCTCTACGCCAAGTTGAAGCAATGTGTGCTTGAGCAGGAGTCCTTACCTTTCCTTGGCTATATCATCTCCGCCCAGGGATTGGCTATGGATCCTGCCAAACTACAGGCTGCGATGGACTGGCAAGAACCCCATTCTCTTAAAGCGGTGCAGCGCTTTATGGGGTTCATTAACTATTATTGCCAGTTCATCCCTCATCTTTGGTAGCTCCCTTGGTAGCCCTCACCAAGAAGGGAGCAAATCCCAAATTGTGGTCGGAGGAGGTCTCCAAGGCCTTCCTCTCTATTAAGTCCCACTTTGCTAGCACTCCCATTCTACATCGCCCCGATGTAGACACACCTTTCATAATGGAGGTGGATGCCTCATCTGTCGGTGCTGGAGCTGTCCTATTCCAAAAGCATGCTCAAGGTCGGAAGTATCCCTGCTTCTTCTTTTCCAAGACCTTAACACCAGCAGAGAGGAAATATTTCATCGGGGACAGGGAGTTGCTAGCAATGAAGTTGGCTTTCTCTGAGTGGAGACACCTTTTGGAGGGGGCTCGCTTTCCCTTCCAAGTATTCACAGACCACAAAAACTTGGTCTACTTACAGACACAGCCCAGGGGCTAAATTCTCGCCAGGCCAGATTGTCCCTGTTCTTCTCCTGGTTCCATTTCACCCTCTATTTTCTCTCTGGGGAGAACATTCGTGCTGACGCTCTCTCTCGCTCCGTTGTATCATCTGAGGAGGAAGAGGAGCCTCGGTTTATTGTTCCTTCTGAGAGCTTGAGAACAGTGGCTCCGGTTTTGCTAGAGTCTGTGCCCCCGGGCAAGACTTTTATACCAACTAATTTGCGTCCAGAGGTTCTCTTGGGCTCACTCGTCCAGGGTGGGTGGACATTTTGGGACCAAAAGGACATCTGAGCTGCTGGTGAGGACATACTGGTGGCCGCATATGGCCTGTGACGTCAGAGACTATGTTCGGGCGTGTGTCTCCTGCGCCAAGAACAAGTCCCCTCGACAACGGCCAGCTGGGTTACTTTACCCGCTGCCGGTGGCGGACAGGCGCTGGGAGATGGTCGAGATGAATTTTGTGGTGGGCTTACCCAAGTCACGTAGCTGCACCATTATTTGGGTGATCACCGACCATTTTTTCCAAAATCGTGCACTTGGTGCCTCTTCCACGGCTACCTTCTGCACGGGCTCTGGTAGCGTTGTTTATTAAGCATATCTTTCGCCTACATGGTATGCCGGACAAAATTGTCAGTGACCGGGTTCCCCAGTTTGCGTCTCGGTTCTGGAGAGAGATTTGTCGTCTACTCATCATTTAGTTAAATCTCTCTTCAGCATATCATAGAGATGAATGGTTTGGTAGAGAGGGCCAACCAGACTCTGGTCACATATCTGCAACATTTTGTTTCAGCCAGGCAGGATGACTGGGCATCCTTGCTACCGTGGGCGGAGTTTGCGCTAAGCAACGCTGTAGCCGACTCCACTGGTCAGACCCCATTCCTCCTTAATTACGACCAGCATCTGCGGGTTCCTGTGCCTATGGCCGTGTCTTCCGCCGACTCCAGGGTGGCAGACTGGGCTGTAGTGGCCACTAGGGATGCCATCTGGGCCTCCAAGGAGAGAAGGAGGTCCTCCGCCGATGCACATCGGTGCCCCGCTCCGACCTTTGCTCCTGGCACCTTTGTGTGGCTCTCCGCCCGTAACATCAGGCTGCGAGTTGAGTCCACTAAGTTTCACCTCGCTACTTGTGTCCCTTCAAGGTCCTTGAACAGGTTAATCCTGTGGTATACCGTCTGGCCCTTCCACCACGCCTTGGTATCACCGACACCTTTCATGTGTCCCTCTTCAAGCCCGTAAACATGTCCCGGTTTTCCGAGTCACCTGCCGGGACATCGGGTTAGTCTACGGACGATTATGAGGTGAATGCTTGGGGTGTAAGGTGGTACGTGGTAAAAAAATGTATTTGTTAGATTGGAACGGTTATGGCCCAGAGGACAGGTCCTGCGAGCCTGCTGAGCACATTTGAGCTCTGCAGCTCATTGCTGCCTTCGAGCGTAGCGAGGCCCAAGGAGGGGGGTAATGTTACGTGTTGAGTTCCCGCCTCTGCACAGGGGGAATCTCGAACCATCTCCACTGCGGTCTCCAATTCGCCTCCAGCCGCAGTGCAGAGCCTGCTCAGCAGAGACGCCGGTCCCAGCGTCTAGCTCAGGCTGATACTGGACGACTGGTTACTGCTGCCTTTCCAGGCTCTGTCTTTGTAGCCAGCAGTGATCAGCAGCGAGCAGGTCTTTCTGGGACTAAGTCCTGCTTTTCTCATACTGAACATGCCCACGGGACGACCTCCCATTGGAGGTCGGGGTCACATGCTTAGGTCCTGTTGCGGCTCCTATTGGTCCATCTGGAAGGTCTAGGAGCACTGCCGCTATAAAAGGTTTGCATGGCCGCTCGGCCATGCGCTAGTGTACATTTGAAAATGTGTGTGTTTTGATGAGTGCAAGTCGTTCTTTAATCATCCCCTCCCTTGTGTATGACTACTCGTGTAAGGTGGATGTATGCTATCTAGCGCCCGGCTGAGTAATCGGCACAAAAACACACAAAACTGCGTCTAACTGCTGTGACCGCCAATGCGGTGCCGTGCGCTATTAGAGCGCTTTCCTGTCCCAAGTCTGGGTGGTTAGTGGCATCCGCCACAGTGACACAGCACGCACTCTTGTGCATATAATTTACCTTTTCTGTTACTCTGATATCCCTATTGTGGTGTCGAGCGCAAGAGGTCTACACGAACTCTGTTCCTGTGTCCTGGGATAGAGTCCTGTGATTCCTTGCTTGCGCTCTTTGTGCGGTACCGCGGCCCTGTGATGCAACAGGATTCGCTTCCTTCATACAGGGTGAAGTTAACCCATGTGTGTATCCACGTTGTACCGCCATATAGTCCGTCATTACTTAGAAGCAGGTTCCATCTCTGCATGGTGGACCCCGGGCTGCGAACGCACCTCATACCTTCTCGCTAATTATTTGGTGCGTTCCGTTAGCCCTAACACGGTGTGAACCATTTTGAAAACTTTTGTGCAAAAAAACACAGCAATGAATACCACAAGCCTAAAAAGTAAAGAGTCTTAAAAATGCAATGATGAATCTGGCCTTTGTTCCACATGTAATGTTGAAACTGCCTCTTTTTCCATTGACAGATGAAATACCTGAGTGGGGGTTTGATTTGAAGTTATCATTGGTACCCATTTGTAGTACATAACATTTTGGATCGCCTTTAAAAAGCACCTTTCACCATTTTCAGCATGTTAAACTACCCACATCATTGACTAGTGGACGCAGAGCAGAATAAAACATACTCATTGTGGAAAGAGGGAGAGTACAGCAGCGCTGAGTGTCATTACAAAAAAACCTGCAACAGCAGCTCTCCTCTCACAGCTCTGTACCTCCAACCACACTGATACTATATGTGAGGAGAACTGGAGGTGTTTGGAATCACAATCAGCTCTGCTGTGCTCTCCTTCGCCATACTGACTGCTTTGAGGGAGATCTGGAAGTATTTGTAATGACACTAGTCTATGATCTATACTAGACAGTAGCTTCATAGATCAAGGAATGTTCTTTTTCCCCTACATGATGCATTCCTGCTTATGGTCAATGTCATGCAGGGAATTAAGTGATGTACATGATCCCAGAGCTAAATAAAAAAATCTCTGGCAACACCCAGTTGGGCTGATCATAACTTATAACTAAGCTTTATAAGCTAATATATCTGCAACCAAATCTGCAACAGAAATGCAAATTTAAAAAATAAAAACTACATTGTCACAATTCCTCCTTTCAGTGTGTCATGGGCACAGTGCGTGACAGTTCAGTCATTTAATTGGGAGCAGGTGTGCACTGAGCTGTCAGTGTGTTGATAGACAACTTACTTTTCCAATCTAGTGCACGTATGTGATGAGCCCTCAGTACTTTGATTGACAGCTCAGCCGTCCAATCCCAGACTGGGTGGTGCTGAGCTTCTTGCAGGTGCTCCCTGTTTCTAAATAATTACTTTTCTACTTAGCTAAACTGTCAGTCACATATATCTGCCAATCGTAGTTTTCGCTCAGTGGTGCTGTTTGTCTGCTATTTCTGTGCTTAGTTTATTGATCAATTGCTGACTTTGGACCTCGTTGTGACCATCCGTTTGCTCAATCCCTTTCCTCTGATCTATTTTCCTGGCATTCTGACCTCGGACCGTGAGCTGATTTTGCCTTTTGTTTATTACATTTGACTACTCTGCCTCACGGATTGTTGGTTAGTGGTGACTAGCGTCACACACATTTTATTCAGCTCTGCTGCCACAATGGCTAGTAGTTAACAGTAGCAGTTAAGATGTTAGACTAGACGCTGTTAAATTTGATGAAAATGTATCCAGTGCTTTACGCTGAGTACTTGTATTAGGGTTTCCGTCCAAATCTGTCAAATACGTAATTCAGATGAAACCCCTAATGGAAGCAATGACTGCCATGAGTTAGATAAAGTCACAGTGGACTCCATCTTGCCTGTGATCCGGTCTGTTTGGAGTGCACGAAAGTGTGGTTGACTCTGCTTTTGTTTATCCGGAAAAGATGGGACAACATTTAATCAGGGGACAGAGCCCAAGCTGATTCCATGTGTCTCATGATAGCGAATAGTTCCAATTAAGGGATTGATTGTTTTATTTTTGTTTTCTATGCAATTTGATCTGTGATATAAGTGATAAGACCCATTATTCTTTGAGTCCGTACGATTACAGCGATGTCAGATTTATATAAGTTTTATATGGTTTGCTGCTTTTATACGGTAAAAACTCTTCTGAAAAAAATAAAATTGTTTCATGATATTCTGAGAGCTATAACTTTTCTATTGTTCGACAGGCTCTAGTATAAGGTCTTGTTTTCATTTTGGGAAAATAACATTTTTTAAACACTGTTTTTATTTTTGGATGACAGAATGAGCAAAAAACAGCAATATACAATTTTTTTTCATTCACTGTGCCGTAAAATATATAAAACTACTTAATTTTTTCAGGTCAGTATGAGTATAGCAACATCAGATTTAGGCCTTGTGCCCAGTTTAATTCTGGTACTGGAAAAAACGGTACCGGAGATATTCGTGTGTGTGTTATACTCGCGGCATATGTGTGGCAACCGTGTGCCGCATCAGTACCACACGGATGGCCGGCAGGGAAGAAGCACTACAGTAAGCGCTGTTCCCTGGTGCTGAAGACGGCTCTCATCATTCTCTCCTGCTCTGCCGGCGATCAGAGGAGAATGATGAGAGTTACATTCAAGTCAGAACAATGACAGCAGGTGGGGGCTTTTGGGACTATTGCTCCCATCAGCCTACACCTGCAGCCACTAATAACAGTGACAGCAGGAGTGGATGATGGGGGTATTCCTCACCTGCCGCCTGCGCTATAACTAAATAAATGAATGAAAAACCCGGCGTGGGTTCCCCCGAATTTTCCATAGCCAGCCAGGCAAAACTCACAGCTGGGAGCTGGAACCCTCATCTGTCAGTGTAATAATTATAGGGGATAACTCAGGAGACTCTTTGCGTGGAACAAGACAACTACAGTACACAGTTTTATAAGTGGTAAAGTCTATATTATCACACGGTGATTCAAACAGGTGCAGAGAGAAACTCAAGTCCACAACACGTGGTGCAAATAATAAACGCAGCTGAGCAGTCTATAGGAAACTTCAGAGGAAAATGCAATCAAGCAGAAAGTCTATGAAGCACAGTTATTCTTGAGGATACTTGACACGAATAAATCCTTGTCTTAGTCCAGGCATAGATAGATAAGCTTATTAGGCAGTTCAAA
Organism: Ranitomeya variabilis; assembly: GCF_051348905.1. NCBI lineage: Eukaryota > Metazoa > Chordata > Amphibia > Anura > Dendrobatidae > Ranitomeya > Ranitomeya variabilis. The sequence goes on along the minus strand of NC_135235.1, from coordinate 548,610,372 downwards.
TCATATCTTAGCTCAACCAGGGAGGCCTGGTTAATAGTCTCAGGTTATTGCAAAGCAGAAACAGCTTACATGTCCAGCAAATGCAGATGGAAGTAAACACGAACAGCAGATGAAGGAGGATTACTGGAAATTTGTGTATGCAGCAGGAACTCAGAGCTGAGTAGCAGGATCACCACACAGGTTCACAGGAGCAGGTGTATAGCCAGGGAGTAATCAGAGGTCAGGAGCTGGATGCAAGGCAGAATACTCTAGCACAGACTGAAGGCTAGGGTGGAGTTTTATAGCAGGAAGACACAGTGCACATGAGACCAAAGACGCCATCTTGGAAAAGGGCAGTAATGCACAAAAGGTAAAAAATGTTCAGAGTCCTGACATTACTCCCTCCTTAGAAGCGGCCTCAGGACGATCCTGGACTTGGTTTCTCAGGGAATCTCTGATGAAAACGAGAAATCTTCTGTTGGGCATTGATGTTTTCCACAGGTTCCCAAGAGTCTTCCTCAGGGGGATATCCCTGCCATCTTATCTGACATTGGAGCCGATTCCTGCGAATCCTGGAATCAATAATTTCCTCCACCACGAATTGTTCTTGCCCATCAATCACCACAGGCTGCGGAGGTGGCACAACACATCCCTGGAAGGTATTAGGAGATACAGGCTTTAGTAAAGATACATGAAAAACTGGGTGTACCTTCATTGTCCTAGGCAGCTTCAGCCGACAGGCCACAGAGCTCACAATACCGTTGATCTTGAAAGGGCCAATGAATTTCTGTCCAAGTTTTTGTGAAGGAACGTTTAACTTCAGATTCTTAGTTGCTAACCACACGGAATCTCCTACCTTGAACATGAGTGCAGGTTTACGGAATCTATCAGCCGATCTCTTATAACGTTCTTGAGCTGTGGTCAGGGATTCCTTCAGAACCTCCAGATTCTGTCTCATCGCAGTCAGCCTTTCCTCCACTGCCGGAACCGGAGAGTTAATTGGAGACCTAGGTAAAATACACGGATGATAACCCAGATTGGCAAAGAAAGGTGTAAATTTAGTGGAGGCGCTCTGAGAATTATTATATGAAAATTCGGCTAACGGCAACAACTCCAACCAATCATCCTGGAGATGGCTGACATAACATCTTAGATATTGTTGCAGCGTCTGGTTAGTACGCTCAGTCTGACCATTTGTCTGGGGAAGGTAAGCAGAAGATAGACAGACATTAATATTGAGTGCAGAGCAAAACCCCTTCCAGAATCTTGAAGTGAACTGTACTCCACGGTCAGAGATGATCTCATCCGGAACCCCGTGCAACCGAAAGACATTCTATATAACCAAGTTCACTGTATCTTTAGCTGAGGGGAGGCCGGTGCACGGAACAAAATGAGCAGCTTTAGTCAGGCGATCAACTACCACCATGATTGTATTCATGCCCCCCGATGTAGGCAGCTCCACAATAAAGTCCATTGATATAGACCCCCAAGGGCGGGACGGAACAGGTAATGGTTGTAGAAGGCCCGTAGGTGCCACATGAGGAGTCTTGTAACGGGCACATACCTCGCAAGAGAGAACATAGTCCTTGGTATCCTTCAGGCAAGTTGGCCACCAGAAGTATCGGCTCAGGAACTCTTGTGTCTTCTGTACCCCCCTGTGACCAGCCAACTTGGAGTCATGTACCAACTTGAGGATCTGCAGACGGACGACCTCAGGGACGTAGATACGTCGATCTCTGAACCACATGCCACCCTTAAAGACAAGATTAATATCCACTGGTGGGTTGGCCAGAAATACATCACCTTCATAGGCCTCTCTGCACTCCTTCCACAAGTCCTGATCATGGATAACTCCGATGAAATTGGCATCAGATAGAATGGTCTTGGACGGGGCTCCAGGTACGGAATCCGCAGCATGGATTCGGGATAAAGCATCAGCCTTCCTATTACGAGAACCTGGACGGTACGAGATAACAAAGTTAAATTGATTTAAAAATAAGTTCCAACGAGCCTGACGAGGAGAAAGACATCTAGCGGATCTAAGGAACTCCAGATTGCGATGGTCAGTTAGAACTATGATCTGTTGTGCAGCTCCTTGCAGATGATGCCTCCATTCTTTGAAAGCCGCAATAATAGCCAGCAATTCCTTGTCTCTCACGTTGTAATTCTTCTCTGCTGAGGTTAGTCTACGGGAAAAGAAAGCACAAGGATGTAGCAGACCCTTCTCTCCAGTTCTTTGGGAGAGAATAGCCCTCAAAGCATTATGAGAAGCGTCCACCTCCACAATGAAAGGAAGTGTTGGATCTGGGTGTATCAACAGCGGTGCTGATGTGAAACAGATCTTAAGCCGATCAAAAGCTTCTTGAGCCTGTGATGACCACTTAAAGGGCTTTTCCTTCTTTGTCAAGGAAGTAATGGGACGGACAATATCAGAAAAATTTCGAATGAAGCGTCTGTAGAAATTTGCAAAACCAATAAAACATTGAACCTCCTTTACGTTCTTGGGTACCGGCCAGTCAAGGATAGCCTGAATCTTACCAGATTCCATGTTCAGCCCCTGGGGAGAGATGATATAACCTAAGAACTGTACCTCAGAACGATGGAACTCGCATTTCTCCGGCTTAATATACAGATGGTTCTCTTTCAGACGTCTTAAAATAGTTTTGACATGTTCTTCATGTTCCTGTAGAGAGTCAGAAAAGATTAGTATATCGTCCAAATAGATCACTACAAACTGGTCCAACAAATCTCTGAAAATGTCATTAGCGAGGTGTTGAAATGTTGCAGGGGCGTTACAAAGCCCGAAGGGCATCACAAGAGATTCAAAGTGTCCATACCGGCATCTGAATGCTGTCTTCCACTCATCCCCTGGATGAATACGCACCAAATTATAAGCCCCACGAAGATCCAGTTTAGAGAACACCTTAGTATGACGGACTCTTTCCAGTAATTCGGGAATCAGAGGAAAAGGGTAACGGTTTCGTACGGTTACCTTATTGAGTTCTCGATAGTCAACACAGGGTCTCAGGGTCCCATCCTTCTTCTTTACAAAAAAGATAGGTGCCCCTGCTGGTGAGGAAGAAGGACGTATGAAGCCTTTGGCCACATTTTCATCAATATACCCTTTTAAGGCTTGAAGCTCAGGTGCCGCCAAAGGGTATACGTTACCAAAAGGAATGGCTGCCCCGGAAAGCAGCTCAATGGGACAGTCATAATGCCTGTGTGGAGGAAGCTGATCTGCATTCTTCTTGTCACAGATGTCAGAGAACTCTTTATAAGCTGGAGGTAAAGAAAATACCTGTACATGTGGTTCCGTAGCCGTGGACTCAGGGACAGCTTCTGTTAACGCTGAGTTGCTCCTTGTTGGGAAGATAATCTCCTTGGTCTCCCAGTTGATAATTGGGTTCTGAGACGCAACCAAGGAATGCCTAAAATCACAGGAAAATGAGAAGAAATTAGCAAGAAAGAAAGTTGCTCCTGATGATTAGGCTCCAACAAAATTTCAAGGGGTATGGCCTCCTGATCCAGAGGCCCAGAGATTAAAGGTGACCCATCCACTGTTTCCATGGTAATTGGAGAGGCTCTTTGCTGAATTTTAATACAATGTTCCTTGGCAAATGCGATATCCATGAAATTGCCACCTGCACCAGAGTCAATCATTGCAGAACTGGAAATCCACTGTCCTGAACACAGGATCTTAATAGGGAGAGAACAGTGAGAGTTCTTTTCCTTCAGCTCCTTGGGGGGTGAAGTAATAGAAAGTGAATGGAATACAGCGTTTAAAGGCAGGCTACATTCAGAGATGTCAGATTCATCATCACAGTTGTCATACTCCCCTATTGCTGCTAGCACCTTGTTAGGCCATCTAGGACACTTAGGACAATTGATCAAGAAGTGGTCAGACTGGCCGCAGTAGAAACATAGACTTTCACGCAGGCGATGCTCCCGGCGCTCATTGATCTCGCGCCTCTGAACGGAATCAATTTGCATGGGCACCTCCTCCACCTCCCGAGAGGTTTTACCTGCAGGCTCTTTGGAAGGAAGGGAAAAGTTAGAAACACTGTTATATGCAGCGAATTTCTCCTGCCTACGCTCAGTAAGGCGAATGTCTATGCGCACACAATGCTGTATAAATGTCTCTAGCTCTTGTGGTGACTCAGAGCGGGCTAATTCATCTATTACAATACTAGACAGACCCCTTTTAAAAATAGGCAATTGTGCATAACTGTCCCAATTGGTATCTACGGCCAATCTCCTGAATTCAGTGGCATACTCAATAACAGAACGTTTAGCCTGGCGTAAAGACAACAAAGCAGATTCAGCGGTTGCACGGCGATTAGGGTCAAACATTAATGCCATAGTGGCCAAGAAATCATCCAAGTCATTTAACCGTGGGTCACGAGACTCAATCATCGGATTAGCCCAGGCGAGCGCTCATGAGGTCAGTAGCATTATTACACACAATACTTTGGATCTATCAGTAGGAAAACAGTCAGCATGCACATCAAAATATAGCATACATTTATTCACAAAGCCACGAAATTTGTCGCGATCACCATTAAATCTGAATGGGGGCAACTTAGGTGGGCTAGCTGGTGGCGGTTGCCCAGAGGTAAAGTCACTTGTGCAGCTATTTGCGTGCTTATGTCCTGAAAAGCCCGTCCATACTGGGACTCTATGCCAGCAAGTTTGTTTTCCTGGGCTGCCATGCGGTTGCTCAAGTCCTGCAAAGTTTGTCCAAACACTTGTTGATTGTGTTCAAAGCTTCCAAACTTCTTTTGCAGACCTTCCACATCTTTCTGCAGTGATCTAATTATGGAAAACACCTGCTCTAATTTGCTTTCTGCAGTCATTGTTCCAGCAGTCTCCTTTTTTTTTTTTTTAGGCTAGAGTATCCTGTAATAATTATAGGGGATAACTCAGGAGACTCTTTGCGTGGAACAAGACAACTACAGGACACAGTTTTATAAGTGGTAAAGTCTATATTATCACACGGTGATTCAAACAGGTGCAGAGAGAAACTCAAGTCCACAACACTTGGTGTAAATATTAAATGCAGCTGAGCAGTCTAAAGGAAACTTCAGAGGAAAATGCAATCAAGCAGAAAGTCTATGAAGCACAGTTATTCTTGAGGATACTTGACACAAATAAATCCTTGTCTTAGTCCAGGCACAGATAGATATGCTTATTAGGCAGTTCAAATCATATCTTAGCTCAACCAGGGAGGCCTGGTTAATAGTCTCAGGTTATTGCAAAGCAGAAACAGCTTACATGTCCAGCAAATGCAGATGGAAGTAAACACGAACAGCAGATGAAGGAGGATTACTGGAAACTTGTGTATGCAGCAGGAACTCAGAGCTGAGTAGCAGGATCACCACACAGGTTCACAGGAGCAGGTGTATAGCCAGGGAGTAATCAGAGGTCAGGAGCTGGATGCAAGGCAGAATACTCTAGCACAGACTGAAGGCTGGGGTGGAGTTTTATAGCAGGAAGACACAGTGCACATGAGACCAAAGATGCCATCTTGGAAAAGGGCAGTAATGCACAAAAGGTAAAAAATGTTCAGAGTCCTGACAGTCAGCTTCAGCAAGGCTGGTGATCAAGAATAGAGGGGTCCCCCACTCTGTTTTAATTATTATTTTTAATTATTTAACAATATTATTATTTATTTAATTATTTAACATCCAACCAAAAAGCTGACAGGTGGGGACTGGTATTCGCAGGCTGGTGAGGAGCTATTGATATAGCCCCCCAGTCTAAAAATAACAGCCACAGCTGCCCCTCCTGTCAGTGCATCACCGAAGCCTTGCTCTACAAGTGAGATCGCTGTGGGACACTCGATGTTAAATGGACTACGTCAGAAAGATGAGTTTATGGTGGTTTATTATTTTATTTTTATTGCAGGAGATCGAGGGCATCAGGGAATTAGGTGTTTGAGGAGTACGAATGTTGTATGTGATTTTTTTTAAACTTGTTTGTAAATGTGTTTTTTTTTTTTAACTTGTTTGTAAATGTGTTTTTTTTTTAAACTTTGAACACAGTCGCCGGATGATGGCACTACAGCCCCATCATCGGCTCATGCTGTCACTGTTATGTGACAGCAGACATAGCAGGATGGGAGCAGTGGTCCCATCAGATGATGCCTGGCTACAGACACCCACACAGCCGCACACACACAGAGACACACACAGAGAGACCTGCACATACTCTCGGCTCACACACTCTTCCAACTTCCTTTCTGCTGCGGTTTTAACACGCAAATCCGCAGCTAATCAGACCTTTTTACACTTGCGGTTTAGCTGTGGATTTTACTGAGTAAATGTAAGTCAATGGATGCAGAAATGATGCAGATCCGCAAAAATAATTGACATGCTGCAGAAAATAAAACGCTGAGAATCAGTGCGTAATTTTCCGCAGCATGTGCACATCAATTCTGGATTACCATTGATTAACATTGCCTAATCACTCTCCGCGGATTTGGTGAAAATCTGCACATAAAAAACACTGTGGATCCGCAACAAAATCCGCAACGTGTGCACATAGCCTAAGAGTTCTGCCTACTACAGACCAGTTAGAAGATCCTAATCAACTCGTTACCTGCATTAAATACAGCTGTCTTACATAGTCACCTTTATACATGTACAGGCCCGTCTGAAGTTTGCCATTGAACACCTGGATAATTATGTGAGAGATTGGGTCAGATGAGACAAAAATTGAGGTCTTTGTCATTAACTCAAGTCGCCGTGAATTGGAGCAAGATAAATACTGCCTATGACCCAAAGAACATAGTCTCCACTGTCAAGCATGGCGGTGGAAACATTATGTTTTGGGGTTTTTTGAATGCTAAGGGCACAGGACTACTTCACCGCATCAATGGAAGAATGGATGGAGCCATGTACCGTAAAATCCTGAGTGACAACCTCCTTCCCTCCACCAGGACATTCAAAATGGGTTGTGGCTGGATCTTCCAGCAAGAAAATGACCCAAAACATACAGCCAAGGCAACAAAGGAGTGGCTCAAAAAGAAGCACATTAAGGTCAAGGAGTGGCCTAGCCAGTCTCCATGACCTTAATCCCATAGAAAACTTAGTTGAAGCTCCGAGTTGCTAAGCGACAGCCTCAAGATCTTAATGATTTAGAGATAATCTGCAAAGAGGAGTGGACCAAAATTCCTCCTGACATGAGCGCAAACTTCATAATCAACTAAAAAAAGTCTGACTGCTGTGCTTGCCAACAAGGGTTTTGCCACCAAGTATTAAGTCTTGTTTGCCAAAGTGATCAAATACTTATTTCTCACTGCAAAATGCAAATAAATTTATATAATGTGATTTTATTTTTGATATTCTATCTCTCAATGCTAAAATTAACATACTCTTAAAATTATAGACTGTTCATGTCGTTGACAGTGGGCAAACATACAAAATCAGAAAGGGATCAACTACTTATTTCCCCCACTCTAAGGCCTCTTTCACACTTCAGTCTTTTTGTTTCAGTCAAAATCCGTCGTTTTGTGAAAAAAAAACGGATCCAGCGAATTTGCCCACTGGATCCATCTTTTTCTCATAGACTTGTATTAGCAACGGATTACGACTGATGGCCTCACGCTTCGTCCATCGTGCGCTGAATCTGTCGGAATATGTTTATCCGTTGTCTGGAGATGATGGGCAAAGTAAAGTTTTTTGTCTGCGTCAAAAAGTCAGACAGCGACGGATCCAGTGGCATCCGTCGTTGGCTAGAATGGAACCTATGGGCGCATGATCCGTCGCTGTCCGTCAAATGAGGGAACCCAGCGACGGATTCTGTTTTTTTACACTGAGCATGCTCCAAATCTGTATTTAGTAGCCAATTGGCCAGACAGCCCCAAATCTATATAAACCTGTCATGTGGCTTAATTCCTCAATGTGCTAGCAAGAAGCAAACAAACAAGAAGCCTGCCAGCAACCTGTCTGATGGATAGATGCATAGATGGTCACAATATTTGGTAGTACTCCTTCCATTTCTGCCACTTGCTCTACAACCTCTCAAAGATGGTGTCAGTATTCCGGATTTTCTAAGGCTGGTTTCACATTTGCGGTTGTGTCCGCAGCGTTTCTTCCGCAAATATCCGCATGCATTGTGTATTCCTATATTTAACATTAGGGACCCATGTGTTTTTTGACTCATTTGACGACGCATGCGTCGTTTCGTCGTTTGCACGGAAATGCAACATGTAGTAATTTTTAGAGGCGTCAATTTGCCGCCTGGAAATGCATGCGGTCGATTGCGCAAGGATTGCGGCAAAAAAACGCATTGCTGTCTATATATGAACGCATGCGTGCACAAGCACATGCGTTTGCTTGTGTTCGTGAACGCATGCGTTTCAAAAGAGAAAAACATGTCTAGACACTGATAAGCCACCCCCCACATACAAGGTGATAAAGGGAGGGAGTGGACATTTGCAGGTCACTACTCAGCAGACACTGAAGCATACGAGACACAGGCTACATCTTGGAGGAAAACAAGACACTGAACAATGTGAGTATATCCTAGCCAATGCCTTTATTTTCTACTTTCTGTGTCTACATGTCCTAATTTCTTGCATTTCTTTCTTTCTACATGCATCAGAATGTCTTCTTCTTCTTCTGATGAGGAGTTTCGTCCTGGGCCGTCGGAAGTCGAGCATGTCAGTGAGGTACTTGCCTCATCAGATTGGTAAGTATTCATTGTCACATCTACACATGTGACAATTTGAATTTTTCATTTTTTTAGAGCTCTTCTTCAACTGCGGCACAGACTGGGCAGGAGCAGCGGACTCAAGGTCAGGTGGAAAGATGGCAGCGGGTACGTATACAAGGCTGACTGTTTACTGTATCCTCAGTGTAATATTCTTGAATCTTCTTTTCTTTACATTCCCATTTCTTAACCTTTTTTTTCTGGAATCCTTTTGTATGTTGACTTTCCTATTCATGCCATTTCTCAGCATCTTATTTTTCCTTATGTTAATTCACTAAACTTTAATGACTTTATTTAATTTTTAGGTTCCACAACGGGAGGATGACCTAATTGAAAATGATCTCCTCATCTCCCAGGTCCAGGAGCGAGTCCCGTTGTGGGACACCCGGGATCCACTGCACTCAAACAACGTCACGATCCGGTGCCTATGGAATGAGGTGGCCAAAGAGATGTGGGATGGCTGGGACAACGCCCCGACTCGGGTCCGAAATGCATTTGGTAAGTATTGCACTGCAGAGTGAAGCAGCAGAGACCTTGGCCATGCTCACTCGACTGTGTGTGATGAAAGAAACTCTCATGAGTTTCTGTCATCACATACAGTTGTGTGAGCACGGCCAAAAGTCCTTTTTCTGACCATATATTTTTTTTTTTTTAACAGTGGCCAAAGTCAAAACACGTTGGCGTTCGATGAAGGACCGCTTCAACAAGAACCTGCGTCAAGAGAGCCGTGTTCCCAGTGGTTCAGGACCAAGGATCAGAAGATACAAATACTATCGAGTTCTGGCATTTTTAAGACCTGTCCTTGCCCAGAGAACGTAAGTATTTATCACGTGCATTAGGTTGTATTGTATTGCCATAATCTGTATATTTCTATTCCACAGGATTTTGCGTCTGGTTAATTTTTGGTATTAAGTTTCTTTTTCCTTTTTTCACAGCACATGGAGCACAACTGTTGGACCAGGTTCTGGAGCGGTCCTTCATCCGACAGCCATGGACCCGTCCCAGCCATCCAGCAGCGCTGCAGCAAGTGGGCCTTCCACACTAACTGGAGACCAGGGAGCTGGTCCATCAGGTCTTCCCCTTTCGCAGTCCTCTTCCACTGCCCCTTTTTTTGGGGGCTCCTCCCGGCAGCGGCAGAGGGCATCGGACAGGTCACTCATGCCCGAGTTTTTGCACATGAGCTCAGTTTTACAGGAAGCAATCAAGGCTTTGGGTGACCGAATGGATATTTCACATAACCTCTTGAATGCACGTATCCAGGAGTTCACCAAAAGCCTTGACCAAGCGAAAGCCGACCTCCAGAGGCCAGCACATCATTTTTTTAACCAAATTGAGTAGGGCATGTCGGAACACCTTACTCCTGATCTCCAGCTGAGTGTCATGCAGGCCTGCAATGCTGCTTACGTGCAGGCTATGCAGAAGAGTCGGCATTTCCAGCAGACAGTGTCGGCATATACACCTGTGCCTTCACTGTCACAATTAACCTAAATGCCGACCTCTGCTGCATACCACTGTACGGCCACCTCAATTCCTAGCACTGCCGGACACCACTACTGCACCACCACCATGCCGAGTGCAGTTGGACATCCCACCGCCACCACCATGACAACCGCTGCTCCTGCTTGGACCTCCTCCACTGACACAACGATGCAGCAGGACCCTGGCATGGCCTTCCGTACCGCCACCACCACGATGCAGCTAGACCCTGGCATGGCCTTTTGTACCGCCACCACCACGATGCAGCAGGACCCTGGCATGGCCTTCCGTACCGCCACCACCACGATGCAGCAGGACCCTGGCATGGCCTTGCGTACCGCCACCACCACGATGCAGCAGGACCCTGGCATAGCCTTGCGTACCGCCACCACCACGATGCAGCAGGACCCTGGCATGGCCTTGCATACCGCCACCACCACAATGCAGCAGGACCTTGGCATGGCCTTACGCTCTACAGGGTCATTCCATGTCAAGTGAACCAATGATATTTACCACTATATTTTTAATTCTTTTGAGATTTTGTTATTTGGTAATAGTGTGTCAGAGAATGCAAAATGCGAAGAAAAAAAAATTCTAGAATTTTTTTTTTTATTTTTTATTGATTTTCAAAGTTCGGAAAAAGTGCGAATTTCGGTGTTGCCTGCCTTTACATTTCTCCCCATAACTCAGGCTAGAAAAGAGATAGAGAAACAAAATAAACACCATTCTACTCAGAACAGTACAGGCTTTCACCAGATATGTCACAAGGGTATCTTTGATAATAATTTACGTATGCGAACGCAGGCGCAAAACTTTAAAACGCATTTCCGAAAAAAACGTTTAATTTAAAAATTTCAAAAACTGCACATGTCCCTGCTATGCTCCTATTCACATCTGTACCAAAATACAAGATGGGATCATTATGGGATCATATTTTAAAAAATAAAACTATTACATTGTCAGTTCAAAAATCTTGATTTCAGATCTGTTCAGCCTGTGGTCTAACAGTGTGGGGTCTATATTTACCAAATAATCCATGATTGCTAGATATTACTGTATTATTTTATTATGTTACCACATAGAAGCAGGAGAGGACAGAGGAGAAAGCTTTGTTAGGGCTGAGAATGACCAGGGGTAGACAGTGACTGCAGAGCAGATGACAGGCCGGCAGCTCGGGCCTCCACAGACCATATCCACACCAAATCTTATCACCCAGGCAACTCCTCAAATGGAGGGAGAAAAATATTCTTAACATCCAGTTCATGTATTGTACAAACCAGGACTACGAAGAGGAGGAGAGTTTGTTATATTGGTTACAGGAAGCAGAACCCATCACAGGGGACTCAGCAATACCGGACTGTCATCACATGTAGTGGAAATAAAGACAGTGACGTCCATGACGTGGTAGAAGGCGGCACAAGATCGGCAATGGATGACAACTGGCTATGTGACGTGTGAATATGATCGGCGCTGGCGGCTACTGGACTCTCCAAAGATTGTGAAAATGAAGACGTAGAAGTGACTTTTCTGCACCTTCCGGTCCAGCGCCGTCCTTTGTGTATCCAAGAAAATCAGACATTGTAAAAGTGAACAAAAATCAGATATAACTCAGGTGGAGCCGAACACCATGACAGCCGCACATGCTTTGACACAAAAGGAAACAGCCATTGCTAGGGAGCGCTTATGGGCAAGATGACATTTCATCCACTAGAAGGGACACATGATAGAAGGCCAGTGTAAAAACCTACTATTAATTATTTGATTAGTTCATATTTTATAGTACGAGGATTTAACTACTGGACTATTCTTCTTAAACACTTCAGAAATGACATGTTTAGTGATATAGTAGAAAAAAAATTGTTCCATGTATAAATAGGTGGTAGAAATATTGGTTCTTTGAATCTTGTTTTTAACATATAATTAGGACGAGACTGTATTTAGAAAATCACACTTGAGGATGTGATCACCTTTTATCTTTTGGCTTGTTCAATGAATTCAGGTTGAAAATGCTGAGCAAGTTGTTATGATGATTAAGATGTATTTATTCTGGCACTTTGGTAGTTGTTTTTTGTGTTTCTTTATTGTTACATATAAATGTTGAATGCAGTAAGTTGTAATTTGAAAAGAAAAAGGGAAGAAACTCACACAAACATAAAATCAGATGATTCAAGGCTTAAAAAAAAAAATACAAATGTGATAGATCCCAAGTTGAATCCCTGTACAAATATAAACAAGGACACAAGTAACACACATGCATGTTTTCACAATTTTAAAACATACGTTTTTTTCAGAATTGCGCATCAAAATTTTTAATTTGATTTCTCCAAAACAAAATATAAAGAAACATAGTCTTTTGACATATCAAATGAAAGCCAGTACCGTTCTGAGAAAAATGATGCCTCTCCCACCTCTATATCTTAATTCTAGCCCGAGATATGATAAAAAATGTAAAGCCATACCAGGCCAAAATCCATGCTTTTTCAAAACTTTAAAAATCTGTAAAAAATTAACTGATGAAGAAAAAATTTTTAAACTTTTAATTTGTAATTAACTAAAGTTGTACTTCATAAAAACAAAAAATAAAAAAGATCTAAAGACGTAAGGTAAAAAAAATATTCATATTTGGATCACTTGATATGGAATGACCCTACAAGCGCTATGGACTCTGGCATGGCTACAAGTTCTACGAGCACTATGGACTCTGTTATGACTGCACGCTCTACGAGCACTATGGACTCTGGCATGGCTGCATGCCCTACGAGCACTATGGACTCTGGCATGGCTGCACCCTCTACGAGCACTATGGACTCTGGCATGGCTGCACGCTCTACGAGCACTAAGGACTCTGTCATGGTGCAGCCGGTCCCTGACAGGTCACCCACCACTACGCCACGCCATATGAGCCCACCAAGGCTTCCCAGAACCCGGCAAACCCATGCCCCCTGAGGAAGGAGCCCAGTGCTCCGAAACGCGCGTCGGGTTGGACTCTGGACCGCTCACTGCATCATCACCAGGTAGTTACATGCTTACATGGGCGTTTCGGGCCATGTTGTTTGATACTGTTAATAATGATTATGGGGACACTGATCCTTGTTTGTACATGGCCATGGGCCCTTTACAATAATGGCAGTATAAGTGTTGCAGTGATGTGGACATGAGTCCTTTGGTTGTTTGTACCACCATATGATGCTTCACCTATTTCCCTCTGTTTTCCGGTTACGGGTACGTGGTTGTATTATCTCAATTTTAATGAATATTCAATAAATTTTCATTTTTTATGGTATTTTTTGGACTGCATTTTGTGAGGTTCTTTAATTTGCATTTTTGGCAGTTTTCCGGAACTGATGTCCTGATATACATTCATGCGAGACATTTTCTGTATAAAAGATTGTGGTATTTCTATTTTATCACTCTGGCATGGCTGCACGCTCTACGAGCACTATGGACTCTGTCATGGTGCAGCCGGACCCTTACAGGTCACCCACCACTACGCCTTGCCATATGAGCCCACCAAAGCTTCCCAGAACCTGGCAACCCCCCCCCCAAAAAAAAAAACCAGAGGACTCTTAGTATTCCTTCCCCTTCACCTACAACAACAGGGTGGCCGTACTGCCCGCACAGGTGCAGTCAGGCACCCTGCATCTGACCTATGACGGACAATGAAGACTGCGCCTGTCACAGGCAGGCACGCACAGCGCAGGCGCCGGATTTAAGAAGAAACAGCGCGAAGGGGGCGGCGACCACATCCCCAGAAGAGAAGAGTGACGGCCGTTGGGAGATTCACAGAGGAGGCTTCGGACCGCCTCCAGGTCTGCAGACAGGTAGTTAGGGCAAATTTTAAAACGCTTTATTGAGGGAATAACGGAATCAAAAATTAAAAGAGCCACCTTGTTAGACTGCAGCATTACTGCTGCACAAGGTGGCTCTTTTAGTTTATAACGGCTGGAGGGGGTGACAGTGGCCCTTTAAGAACTCCGCCGATTCGCTGTATATATTTCAAGGACTCGTTTCATTTCAGGACACTGTGGGTTATCAGTATATTGTTTTGGGTGTTATTGCTGTTGTACAACTACACTATTTGCACTAAAGAAACCCGTCTCTGTCTGTTCATTGCCCCATGCTATCAGAATCCTTGAGTTCCTACAATAGTATTACAGATGGGGTGTTAAAACACTCAATATATAGGTTTCCATTATTTTTCCAGTGGCCAATCACGTTTGGGAGCCTCCCATTTGGAGATATGAAAAAATGGATCCGTCGAAGAAACGGATGGAAAAAATGGATGCGACGGATCCGGTTTTTCGACGGATCCACTGTGCGGATCCATCGAAACAATGGATCCGTTGTTTCAGTTTTTTTTACTATTTTTACTATTTTTGACGGATCCGTCGCGACGACGGATTTTGACTGACACCAGAAGACTGAAGTGTGAAAGAGGCCCAAGTGTTGAGGTTTTAACTCTATTAAATAAACTTTCATTTTTTAGCCAGTTGGTTGTGGAAAAAACATCCCTAGTTTTCTCCTCTGTGAGCTGCAATCACCAGAAGATACAGCACCCACTGGTTTCTAATGACAGCAAGGGATTCATCTACATTACCAGCGTGAACAACTCTAACCCTGCCCCTCTCCCCTAAGGCTATATGCACAAGTTGAGTAAATGGATGCAAAAATTTCTGCACCTCTCAGGGCAAAAACGCAGAGAATTTACATGCTGCAGATTATTTTCTGTACCAAATCTACAAGTTAAAAGTACTCAACATATGCATCACACTTCAGGTTTCTCATTCACTTTGCTGTCATCAGGATTCCTTCAGGTTTTGCTAGCAAATCTGCATGGCAAAAATGCAGCAAATCTGCAACATGTGCACAAGCTCAATCTGCAACATGTGCACAAGCCCAATTTAAACAGGGTAATTATACTGCATGAGAAAGGTCACTCTCGAGGAAAGATTTTAAAGCAGACTGGGATTTCAAGATCTGCAGTATAAGCTCTTTTGAAGAAGCGCCAAGAAATGGGCAATGTTTAAGGTCATAGACACAGTAGTCTTCCAAGGAAACTAAGGCTACTTTCACACTAGCGTTGTACGACGCACGACGAATTGCGTCGTTGCAACGTATCGACGCAAGCAGTGAAAGCGCTGCACAACAGGGGCAGCGGATGCTGTTTTTCAACGCATCCACTGCCCCATTGTGAGGTGCGGGGAGGCGGAGTTCCAGCCGCGCATACGCGGTCGGAAAAGAAGGTCACGACGCACCAAAAAACGTTACATGTAACGTTTTTTGGTGGCGACGGTCCGACGCAACCGTCGCACGACGGTTGCGGCGTGTGGCAATGCGTCGCACTGCGTCGCTAATGCAAGTCTATGGAGAAAAAACGCATCCTGCAAGCACTTTTGCAGGATGCGTTTTTTCTACAAAACGACGCATAGCGACGTGCAGTTCACGACGCTAGTGTGAAAGTAGCCTTAGTGAACCAGATAAAAGACACATCATGCTTCCTATTTAATTCAGAAGATGTACAGCAATGCCATCAGCTCAGAACTGGCAGCAACCAGTCGAAGCCTGCTATGTCCATCTACTGGTTGGAGAAATCTTTCCAGAGAAAGTATCCATGACAAAATTGCAGCCAAAGAGCCATGACTTTGACATGTAATTGTGGCCAAGAAACTCAATTAGGTATGAAAACAGAGGAACTGGGGTGAAGAAAAATGGTAGTTACAAAAGACAGTATCTTTGCCTCATGGCTGCAGTCAAAGTAAAGCATGGCGGAGATTCCTTGCACATTTAGTTACTGCATTTGGAGATGTGGTCAAGATTAATGGTCTCCTCAATGCTGAAAAAAGAAGCAGATGCTTATCCATCAAACAATACCGTCAGGTAGGTGTCTAATTGGCTTCAAAATTATTATACATCAAGCCAACGACCCCAAACATACAGCCAATGAGATTAAAAAAACTATTTTCAATATAAAAGAAGAACAAGCAGTCCTTGAAGTGATGATGTGGCTCCACAGAGCTCTGATCTCAGCATCAAGTCTGTGTATGATTACATGGAGACAGAAGGATTCACACAAGTCTACATCCATACATGATCTGAGGTTAGTTTTCCAAAATGCTTGGAACAACCTCCCTGCTGAGTTACTTAACCACTTAACGACCGCCGATATGCCTTTTAACGGTGGCAATTACTTATTCCTCAGCAACGCTTTTTAACGGCGCTGAGAAATAAGGGTATAGCGCCCCCCATTGTTGGAAAATCTCCGGGATCTCGGCTACTAGGGGCAGCCGAGACCCCGGAGAACTTGATTCAGGTCGCTTTTTACCGTCCGCAGTGTTGCATTCGGCAAATAATGGTGACCACAAAAAAAGTAATATTTCCCATTTATTTCTCTCTCCTCTGGTATAATGTAGCATACCAGAGAAAAGGGAAATGGAGTCCCACGAGCCACCCCCCGGTGTCTCTGGACCCTTCGGCTCTGTCTCCTGACCCTCAGCGTCTTCTTCCGGGAAGAAAATGGCAGGCGCATGCGCAGTGCGCCTGCCGAGATCTGCCGGCCGGCACCATTAAGAGATTTTTCCTATTGGTTCATTTTAATCACTGTGATAGACCCTATCACAGTGATAAAAAAAAAGTAAAATAAACCCTCCTTTATCACCCCCTTAGTTAGTGTAAGATAGCGCTTACTGAATGTATTGGGGGACATTCGCTTAACAACGGGATTCAGTCACACAGGCACGTTTTTCTCACAAAAACAGTCTATGCGGTTTATTTAGGCATCATAAACCGCACCGTAGGCCATGATGCACATCACAAACCTAATACATAGTTCATTATATACATTTTAACTCTGATACTTCATAGCACGACATTAGGTTGCAGGCACTACATATGCTGGACCTTACTCCATCCAGTTACCATGGGTGACCGCACAGTTCATTAACTGACCCCCCTGTCAGTGCACACAGTTCCCCAACTCTGGGTTACCTTCCAGGAGCTCCTGCTCCACACGCTGTCTCCTGTCAGTACTCTCTCTCCCAGGGAAGCTGCCGAACTGCGATCACCGTCCCGAACAAAGCCTTGCTCAATAGGCCACCTGACAGTCCAGATCCTCAGACGGGCTGTAGCTCCCCCAATGCAGTGTCATCACAGACTCTGCATACATGCCTTTCCATGTGCTCTTCAGGAAGTCCTACTCCAGGCTCTTCCAACACAGAAGTCTCTCAGTGCGCTATTCAGGGATCCGATCCTACTCCCAGGATCTCCCAACACACAAGTCTCTCAATGCGCTATTCAGGGATCCGAACCTACTCTCAGGATCTCCCAACACACAAGTCTTCAGGTCCACAGTCTCTCAGTGCGCTATTCAGAGATCTGGTCCACACAAAGGATCTCCCAACACACAAGCTGTCCAGGACCTACACACTCTCCATCACAGAGTCCATGTGACCACACCATGGTCACATTATGTACCTGTAACCACTCCCATAGGTGGGAGGTGTGTGTGGTTAGCCAGACCCGCCCAGCTCTCCGACTAACCCGGGAAGCCTCCCTTTAAGTAAACACAAATACTTGTGGGACTACAGGTCCCAGAAAAACAATACTTCAGGCTTACAGCACAGACTCCCTTTGTGACACATACCGGCCATTTACAATCCCGCCGGTCACTGTTTCACCATCATAATCACAGATACGCCTCGATGCGCATCCCGAGGAGCACCCCCTAGCTGTATCAGGGGTCACTGCATCACATTAGGTAAAAATAATTTAAAAAATGTATTTTTTTTCCATTTTTCCGATAGGGTTGGGGCTAGGGTTATGTTGGGGTTAGGGCTGTGATTACGGTTTGGGATGGGATTAGGGGTGTGTTGGGGATAGGGTTATGGTTGGGATTAGAGGTGTGTTGCGGTTAGGGTTGGGGTTGTGTTAGGGCTAGAATTGGGGGGTATCCACTGTTTAGGTACATTAGGAGGTCTCCAAACGTGACATGGCTCTCTCCATTTATTTCAGCCAATTTTGCATTCAAAAAGTAAAACGGTGCTCCCTCACTTCTAAGCCCTGCCATGTGCCCAAACAGTGGCTTTTCCCCACATCCTTGCAAGGATTAAGAATCGTTAGGTTCGAAACGCGGCTGCCCATAGAACTTTTCCCAGATTGGGGGCTTGTGATATTTATGCTGAATGGATTATTTTAAAGATTTTTTTCTAATAAAATGTGAAAGTTTTTAGCAGACTGCCCTAGCTGGATTACCTATTGGATTGATTGATCACCTTGAGGGGTGCAGGATTTTAGAATGGTGTCACCTTTGGGTGTTTTCTGTCATATTGTCACCCAAACTCACTTCAAATGTGAGGTGGTCCCTAAAAAAAATGGTTTTGTAAATTTTGTTGGAAAAATTAGAAATCACTGGCCAACTTTTAACCGTTATAACGTCCTAATAAAAAAAAAAATGTTTCCAAAATTGTGCTGATGTGAAGTAGACATGTGGGAAATGCTATTTATTCATTAACTATTTTCTTCAATACGACTCTCTGATTTAAGGGAACAAAAATTAGTTTGAAAGTTGCAAATTTTTCAAATTTTTTGCCAAATTTACGTTTTTTTTCATAAATAAACGCAAGTCATATCGATGAAATTTTACCACTAACATGAAGTACAATATGTCACAAAAAAATCTCAGAATCAGTGGGATCCGTTGAAGCATTCCAGAGCTGTAACCTCATAAAGTGACAGTGGTCAGAATTGTAAAAATTGGCTTGGTCATTAAGTACAAAATTGGGTCTGTCACCAAGGAGTTAAAAAACTGTGTGCAAAACCAAGATGGCGGTGGAGGAGCTGACCGCGCTGGAGAAATGTCTGGGGCTGAAAGCAGGAAAGTACAGAAGCCGTGCCCAGGGGAGCAGCCAGATTCCGATGCTTCACACCAATAAAGGTCCCAGCCTGGCAGGCCTTGCCACCATTGCCTCCCATTTAGTTACCCAAGCCAGGAAAGAGGAACTATTAGGTGTCTCTATAGAAGAGAAGGCCATTGTACAGCAATGGCTAGAATACCGAACAACACGCAGAATGTAGAATGTAAGCCCGCAAGGGCAGGGTCCTCTTCCCTCTGTACCAGTCTGTCATTGTTAGTTTTGTTTACTGTAAGTGATATTTGTATTTTGATGTAACCCCTTCTCATGTACAGCACCATGGAATCAATGGTGCTATATAAATAAATAATAATAATAAACACGCATAGACAGATTAACCTCCAAGGAAGATGTCAGGACTGCACTAAAGGATCTGCATTCCTATCTGGAGGATAAAGTATACATGGCTAGAAATGCAATCACTGTGGCTGATATCTTAATTTATTATGGGTTGCATCCATTCATAGCTGACCTCTCAATCCAGGAAAAAGAGACCTACATCAATTTGTCCCGGTGGTTTAGTCATGTCCAGCATTACCTGGGAGTGCGGCAGCATCTGCCAAGCTTGGTGTTTATTAAGCACAGAATCTATACTAATGTCCATTAGCTGCTCAGCCCCCAGCTGTAGGCACAAATATATTTACTGGCCCCCCACGGTTATGTCTGGACCTCGTCATATGTCAGAATTTAGGCAGCAAATTGTCACATCTATTTTCTTATTTATTTTTATCAGTTTACCTTCTAGGAAGTCAACAGAATATCGAATATTTCATTGTACTGTATTAAATTACATTTACACTTTGTGACAATTTTTTTTTATTGTTGCAGTTTTTGTCTGTTTTTTAAAAAGCTATGTGCCAATAAAAGATGGGTATTGGTGGTTAAAAAAAAGACAAACAAACTGTGTGCAAGTGTACCGAGGAGAATTCATGCTGTTTTGAAGGCAAAGGCTTGTCAAATATTGCTTTGATTTAGATTTCTCTTTTGTTCATTGATAAAAATAAATGATTAACACTACCCGCTTTTTCTCCACACTTTCCTAAAACTTTTGCACAGTACTCTGTGTACTATTTTTACATAAAAAATGTCATTTTATTGGTGAAACATAAATCTTGTAGTGCAGCGGTAGCACACTTATGCAGTGATGAGGCAGTGACGCAGCACAGTTCCAAACAAAAAGTCTCTTTAATGCGTTAACTTCACAGCATTAAATGTCCAACTCAAAAAAGCACAGCATTAATGTCCAACGCACACTTCTACCTAAACGATATTCTCTGGATCGCAGCCGGGAACCATATCCTCCAGCTTACAGTCCCTAAAGACGCCGGTCCACCTCTGACCGGTTGCCGTGGGTGACTGCACTGCTGTGTACACTGCGGGTGTCGGGAATTTGTCTAATTTGCTTGCTGCAAACTCCACTCTGATACGGAAACACGCAAACCCTTTACTGCACGGATTTTAAACTAGAATCTGTGGCCTTCAGCCACATGGAAAACCTAGACAGGGACAGAAACGAACGGCACGACTACCATCCTGCAGTCTGCTTCAAAACACCAAAAACCAGAGCAGGTTTTCCCTAAATCTGCCTTGGACACTAGCATGTCCAAGACCTATCCTTATTTTTTATTCTCCATTGCAATCACAGCTACGCCTGCGACTGCAATGCACTCTCAAAACTGGAATCTGTGGCCATAGGCCACCTATAAGACCCGGCCTGTAGGAAACAGACCAGCCACACCACCTTCCTGCAGTCCATTTCCAAAATAAAAGCCCATATCGGCTTTTCCTCAACAATCCCAGGCCAAATAGCTTAACCAGGTCCACGCTTACTTTTATTTTGCCCTGTGGCTCACAGGCGTCCTGCTGTGACCACAAGGCGCTCCAGCGGGTCTTAATAGACCTCTGTCCACATTCTGGGGGGAAACACAGTGACCCCTACATGTGACACCGGTCACTGCCTCACAATATATATTTATTTTATTTTTACTTAGTCCCTTTGGACTTGAACATTTTAGATTGCAAGTCTAATATCCTGCAATACTTATTTATTGTGGGTTATTAAATCTGTCAGCATAAGTCTACATTCACACATCCGTGTGACATTTCCTAGTGCAGTTTAGAACACTGACCCATAGTTTAATTTTGCCATACACACATCAGTTTTAAAAACGGGTCAATGCCTCAGGTCTAAAGGAATGTCCATGTGCAATTCTGATCAGATTTTGCAAATCAGATTCGGCCATTAAAGTCTGTGGTTAGTCGCGAGACACGGATGAAACTAACAATACGAACTTTGTAATTCAGAGTTCCATTCCTTTTTACACACATTGTTAACAGTCAATGGATAAAAAAGTTTGCATATTCTATTTAGGTTAGTGAACAAAAGGGATGATAAAAATATTGCTATAACAAGGATGACACCTGAGAGAAAAATTGGTCAATTTCTCTCGTATTGTGGCCCTCACAGATGTGTGAATCTATCCATAAGCAGAGTCTAATAGGCCACCATACCTGGCAGTCTCGAAGGTCATTCTTTAACCTAGGCTTAGGTCGTTATGACAACCATCTACACCCTGCAATTATCACAGGGAGAAGGTAGACAATGGAGTGAGATGGAGCCCCCTAACTCTCACAACCTTTTAAGAGTTATTAAGGAGTAAAAAAAGATGGTCCTAATCAGTGATTCACTGCCCCCTTGAAAGCTTAGAACTGGGAAGGATTCCAAATAATAAAATGCAAGTTATACTCTATCATCTTTTTCCAAAGACCTAAATATCAATCTGTTTGTCTACTCCTGATCTATAAAGGCCCTGTTCACAATGTCTTTCTGCAGTTCCATCGGAATCCCTCTAAAATGCCCATACACACTACAGAAACACAGTGTGAACAGGGCTTACCATGCTGCTATTAGATTGTACAGGATTTTGAAACCATCAGCTTATTCATGAAACAAAAATGTTTGCTATGCGAAAATACCTTAAAAGACTAACCTTAGTTTAAATTTTTATTTCAGAGATCAATAGTACACATGAAAACAAGCAACTTTGTAATATATCTTAACAGAGTCATTTGTTTTTTTCCTGCCGTACAGGAGGGAGTTCCTCCCCTGCTACATAGCAGTTAACACATACTATTGCTTTTTATATTTTAAAAGTTACAAAATGGAAAATGGGCCAATGCAAAAGTTTGGGCACCCTTCGAGATTTGTGTACTCGCATATCTTTGGCCAAGCTTTCAGACCTTAATTAGCTTGCAATGCTTATGGCCAGGCCCGGATTTAGGGGGCCCAAGCCACCCACCAAGCGGAGGCCTCCCACCAATATAGGGATAAATATCTCAAAACATGTAAAATACACGTCTCTTTGTTGTGAACCATTTCTAATGATAAGGAACATTTAACAAAAGAGAAACTATTGAAAGTGTCTGGTGCAGAGCGGCAGAGTCATGGAACCTGACCTGATACAGCATCCACTGACCTGCCTAGCCTAGCCCGACTTCCTTAGTACCCTCCCTGTACCTAATGCTTAGCATATGGCATTCGGCAGCCTTCTCCGATCCCAACAGAAGCTTCTAGGCGCTACCTAGATATCTAAGGATATATCTAATTTTGATGGTAACAAACTGCAGTGGTGAGCGTTCCTTCTCAAAACTCAAATTAGTTGAAAACCGATTAAGGACATCCATGAAGCAGGAATGACTTGTAAATTTGGCTATCATGAGCATCGAGTCAGATATACAGCGGGAATTGGACTTTAGTCACATCATTAGTGATTTTGCAGCACGAAAATCAACGAAAGTGCCTGGATTGAAAAAATTAATGATTTTACCTGAATTACTCTGCGTAAATGATTTTTGTAAATAAACTTGCGTTTGTTTCATTTTGTGTTTTTGCATTACATATTGCAACACCTTGAAAAATGGGCCTCCCTCCAAAATGGACCCCGGGCCACCCACCTCTTAAATCCGGCCCTGGTTATGGCTTGTTCACTATCATCTTTAGGAAAGGTCAGGTGATGCAAATTTCCTATGTTTATAAAAACCCAGCCTCTCCTTACCTTGTGCAAAAAAACAGCAGCCATGGGTTCTTCTAAGCTGAATAGCACTCTGAAAATGGTGGTGGCCCAGAAAACAGCAGAAGAAAGCTATAAGAAGTTAGCAAAGTGTTTTGAAGTTGCCCTTTCCTCATTTCAAAATGTACCGTATATACTCGAGTATAAGCCCCATAGATGCTCCATATAAAACTGTGCCATATAGAATGCTCCATACATTTCATTATGGCCCGATAGATACCACACCCTATACAGCGAGCTCCATGCCAACAGGATGTCTCAAGACACCTTCCGGGATTTGCTTGAGTGTGGCCAAGGAGCCATCAGGAGACAGGACACCCAGCTCCGTAGAGTGATTCCTGCTGACAAACGTCTACTGGTCACATTAAGGTACCCGTATATACTCGAGTATAAGCTGACCCGAGTATAAGCCGACCCCCCTAATTTTGCCACAAAAAACTGGGAAAACTTATATCGAGTATAAGCCTAGGGTAGGAAATGCAGCAGCTACCGGTGAATTTCAAAAATAAAAATAGATGCTCCATACCGTTGATTATTGCCCCATAGATGCTCCACATAAAACTGTGCCACATATAATGCTCCATACTGTTCATTATTGCCCCATAAGATGCTCCATATAAAGCTGTGCCATATATAATGCTCTGCACCGTTCATTATGGCCCCATAGATGCTCCATATAAAGCTGTGCCATATATAATTCTCCATACCGTTCATTATGGCCCCATAGATGCTCCATATAAAGCTGTGCCATATAGTATGCTCTGCACTGTTCATTATGGCCCCATAGATGCTCCATATAAAACTGTGCCATATAGAATGCTCTGCACCGTTCATTATTGCCCCATAGATGCTCCATATAAAGCTGTGTAATATATAATGCTGCTGCTGCTGCAATAAAAAAATGACATACTCACCTCTCTTGCTGTCCGCAGCTCCTCAGCGTCCCGTCTCGGCGTCTCTCCGCACTGACTGTTCAGGCAGAGGGCGGCGCGCAGATTAGTACGTCATCGCGCCCTCTGACCTGAACAGTCAGAGCAAGAGGACGGGAAGACGGAGCGGCGCCCGGCGGGTGGAACGTGGACAGGTAAATATGTAATACTCACCTGCTCCCGGCGTCCCTGGCTCCTTATCCCGGACAGATGGTCTCCGGGTGCCGCAGCCTCTTCCTCTGTCAGCGGTCACCGTTACCGCTCATTAGAGGTATGAATATGCGGCTCCACCCCTATGGGAGTGGAGTCCATATTCATAACTTTAATGAGCGGTCCCACGTGACCGCTGAACAGGGGAAGAGCTACGGCACCCGAAGACCATGGGACAGGCAGGGGGAGCGGCAGGTGCCCCGGAAGCAGGTGAGTATATGACAGACCTCTCTCCCCCTCACCCGCCGACCCTGCCGCCGACCGTGACTCGAGTATAAGCCGAGAGGGGCACTTTCAGCCCAAAGATTTGGGCTGAAAATCTCGGCTTATACTCGAGTATATACGGTAACTAAGAAATGGCTGTTAATATGAACAGAGAATAAAAGCTCACCGACACAAAAAGAGGACTTACAAATCCTCCAAAAAATTGAAAAAAGTCACAGAGAAAAATGCAGAGATGTTTACCTGCTGAAGCCACCAAACAAATGCACTAGCAGGGTGCGGCGGACACGATTAATGATGGCAAAAACACAGGTGCAGGTCTGCATTTTTCTCTGACTTTGTTTCAATTTTTTGGAGGATTTGTAAGTCCTCTTTTTCAGTCGGTGAGCTTTTATTCTATGTTTAGCGTTAGGACTGGCAAAATGTAAGGACCCTTGACGCGGGTTGCCAGCTTACGTATTGAGGCGCCAATATAAACTAATACCTTACATACATTGATATGTGTTTTTTTTGCACTTTATCTTGCAGGGTGCGGTCGGACCAAGATGGCTCTGTAAACTGTTGGCCTCTATTCACACAGCATGCATTTTGTGGCACTGGGCGGCCCGCATATATGTGCGTTAGTAATAGGCTGTAAACCAGATGCTTTGCATTACCTGTGTGAACAACGCCACATACAGACTATTATCGCTTATCTTTTTGTGCACTAATGCCAAACAGCCAACACTGGATTGAAAGTGGTTGTTTCATTGGTATTTTTTGCACCTGTGTTTTTGCCATCATTAATCGTGTCCGCCGCACCCTGCTAGTGCATTTGTTTGGAGGCTTCAGCAGGTAAACATCTCTGCATTTTTCTCTGTGACTTTTTTTAATATGAACAGTGGAGGTCAGGATAAAGTAAAAACTTTCTGAAGGTCAATTTCAGCGAGAGCTGCTTGTAGGATTCCTAGAAAGGCAAATCAGAATCCCCGCTTGACTGCAAAAGACCTTCAGAAAGTTTTAGTAGACTTGGCAGTTGTGGTACATTTTAGTTCAGACACCTGCACAAATATGGCCTTCATGGAAGAGTCATCAGAAGAAAACCTCTCCTGCATCCTCAAAATAAAAATCAGTGACAAAAGTATGCAAGAAAACATCTAAACAAGCCTGATGCATTTTGGAAACAAAGTCCTGAGGACTGATGAGAACGCTCTGGCCACAAGGATCAAAGTTATGTCTGGAGTAAAAAGTGAACAAATATTCAGAAAAAGGACATCTTGTCAATCATTAAGCATGGGGGTGGATCAATCATGCTATGGGGTTGTGTTGCAGCCAATGACTCTGGGAACATTTCACTAGTAGAGGCAAAAATGGAATGAAATTTCAACAAATTCTTGATGCAAACATAACATCATCTGGGGGGGCGTGGCGATGTAGCGGAGCTGTGAGGACGCGTTCGGCTGGAGCTCCGATAATCCTGACCTGAAACCCCTGCTAATACTTACCCGCGAGGGTCTTCCGAACCACCGCTGTGCTCCCCTGGGTGCCTGGAGGTGCCTGGCTTCAGAGAGGCTGCGAGGTGCGGCTTCGGTCGGGTGGACTCCGGGAGAGCCTGGACGGAGGACGGAGCTGCAAGAGGCGGCGGCCATTTTCATTAACCACGCGCGCTTACGGCGGAGGGCGCGAAGCAGATCCTGCAGCACGGGAGAGAGCTGGCTGGACTCCGGTGCCGCTCTTCAAGGTACGGGAGGGGAGTCTCACGGTGTGTGCCCTGAGAAACGGGCCCCGGGCTCCCCCTCATCAGTGCCGCACAACGTTTTATAGCGCTGACTGGTCCTGGCGCTTGTCACACTGGAACTTCTCCCCCACTCCACTACCTGCACGGTGGGTGCGGATCTGCCATGATCTAATTATATACTACAGCTGCCTGGGTGTAATCCTGAGAATTAATATAGACACTACGCTCTTTTTGTTTGCTGCTGGATCTACTTCCTGGATCCCTCTCCCTTCTAAGAATACATTGGGCTGGATTATAATATATCATTAGCCTTGTGGTGCACGGCTGAGAGGGCCCTATAGGCTGTTTGTGTATTGTGCAACATTAGTGCATTGTTCGGGCAGAAACTGTATCCTATTAAAATACTAACTGATCCTCACTATGTCGACCGCACATCGCACCAAAACCCTAAGTGCAGCTGAAAAGCTCAAAAAATTTACACGGTCCGATCCCCCTGATAATCTGCGCTCAAAAAAGAATAATACTTCTCCTGTGGGGAAATCTGAGACCCAGGTACAAAATCGTGCCTCCGAGGATGAGGAGGATGGAGATCAGGAGGACTTAACTCTGAGACAGGCATCCGAACAACTGATGCAAGCTATATCACTGACCAGAACCTCTCTAACTGGGAAGATAGAGGAAGTGCACTCTGAGGTGGGGCGCCTTCGTCAAGATATGCAGTCTATGAAGGGCCGTATTACAGAGGTTGAAACACGGGTGTCTCGCCTGGAGGACAACTCCACACCTATGGAAGCTAAATTGACAAAAGTGGCGGGCTCCATAAATGCTTGGAAACAGAAGGCGGATGATCTGGAAAACAGACTACGCCGAAATAACATCCGTATTATAGGCCTGCCGGAACGCTCAGAAGGCCAACAACCTGAAAAATTCTTGGAGGGCTGGCTCAGAGATATTCTGGGAGATGAATTCTCCCCTACATTTGCTGTGGAAAGGGCCCACAGGGTCCCGACAAAATCTCCTCCTCCAGGCGCTCCGCCGAGACCCTTCTTGGCCCGCCTTCTTAATTCCAGAGACAGAGATGTGGCCCTCCGTATGGCGAGGCAAAAAAGTCCTATTAAATTTAACAGCGCTACTGTCTCGATATTCCCAGATTTTTCTATGGAGTTACAAAAACAACGGGCTCAGTTCATGGAGATAAAGAAGCGACTAAGAGAGAAAAATGTTGTGTATTCAATGCTTTATCCTGCCAGACTCAGGGTCGTGTATAAAGGTTCTTCTTCCTTTTTTACTACCCCGGCGGATGCTGAAGAGTGGCTACGGTCGTGTGTGGGAGTGGACGGGGGAGGAGAGAAATCCTAAGTTGGCTGCTGTTTATATTTACATTGATCTACAAAAGGAGGAACTCTCTCGTCGGGGAGATTTTCTAGTTTCTTTCTATCAAGAACTTGGAACTCTCTCACCGGATTTTCCTTGTTGATGAGGGGAGCTCCTTTGCCAGCGTCCTGGGAAACAACTTTACCGAACTCTGCGTTCAGAGAATGGTATCCCCTTTTTTGGACTGGGTTATGCGGAGCACAAATTTTTGCTCCCTTAAGAAGCATTTTTTGCTCTTCAATGTTTTGGTTTTGTTTGTTAGTTATATAGACATTACTGCCATGTTTTTCTTCACCACCGGCGTGACGGACGCTCGACGTGATATTATATTTTCTAAACTGTTGAGATATGGCGTCTGATGTAACATGCATGACTTGGAATGTGAGAGGTCTTGGGTCGCCTCGTAAGAGAGTCAAAGTATTTTCTCAGATAAGACGTTATCGCCCTCATGTAGTAGCTTTGGTTGAAACACACCTGACTAGAGACTCGTCCCGTTATGTGCAGAAACCTTGGGTGCAATGGTCTGTGCACGTATTCCATACTAGTTATTCTAGAGGAGTATCTTTGTTAATCCATAAGGATATTAGATGGGAGGTCAGAGAAGTTTGGAGAGATCCGGAAGGTCGTTTTGTGTTTGTGTATGCGAATATGAATTCAGAGGACTATATTATAATGTGTATATATAACCCTCCTCATGCTAATATGTCGGTTGTCAAGAAGGCGGTTGACTTTGCCTTAAACTATCCAGATGCGCATGTTCTGTGTATGGGAGATTTCAATATGTTAATGAATGAAGGTATGGATAGACTCCGGCTCGATGGAGAGACCACAGATGTAAGTCCTTCACCATCTCGATTGTCAATATTCATGGAAGGTACTGGCTGGTTAGATCTTTGGAGAACACACCACCCCGACGTAAGGGAGTTTACTTGTCATTCGTCTGTCAAACGCACTTTGTCTCGCTTGGACTATATATTCGGCTCCAGTAACTTGGCGGTACGGGTGGGGGAGGTGAGTCATGGGAGTAGAGGGGGTCTCAGACCATAGTCCAGTGATCCTTAAACTTAAGTTGGGTCGGGTGAGGAACATTATAACTTGGAAAGTAAATCCATTCTGGCTGAAGTTAATAGGCCCAGAGGACCGGACTGTTGACCAACTGGACTGCTTTATTGCATCCCACCCTATGCCGCAAAATATTAATATTCTTTGGGACGCCCTTAAAGCATATCTGAGGGGTTGTTTGTCTTCTACCATCTCGTATATTAAGCGACAGACCTCAAAGGAAGACGATGACATGGACGAGCGACTGAGAGACTCGGAGGCGGCCTATATAGCTAACCAGACAAGTGAGAACAGGACGGAGTGGCTACACTTGCACAGACTCCATAGTCAATATACTGACACTAAATCTAAGCGCAAACTATTTTTTACTAAACAGACATACTTCGAACTGGGAAATCAGTCCAGTAAACTCCTAGCATACATGGTTCATCAGCACAATACGTCCAACACTATACTTAAAATCCGGAAGCCAGACGACTCTGTAGTAACCTCGACAGATGACATACTCCAATGCTTTTGTGATTTTTATAAAGAGCTGTATAGTTCTAAGGGAGACTCTGATACCTTGGAATGCCTAAATTATTTATCAGACTTAGTATTCCCTGCGTTGAATGCTGCGCAACAAGCCTTTTTAGACGCTGACTTTACTCTTGATGAGGTGAACAGGGCCATAACAGACATGGCTTCTGGCAAGGCACCGGGTCCGGACGGCTTCCCTATAGAAATATATAGAAAATATAGAGATGCTCTGGTTCCAATTCTGTTGAAAGTATTTCAGGGGATTTGGGAGGGTGGTTCCTTGCGGGATTCTTATTATGAAGCAAATATCATAGTCTTAAAAAAGGAAGGGAAGGACCCCCTAGACTGCGGATCTTATCGTCCTATTTCATTAGTTAATGTGGACTATAGGATCTTCACTAAAATTCTAGCTACTAGATTAAACACGGTAATATTAGATTTAATACATCCAGATCAGACAGGTTTTATGCCAGGTAAGAGTACCTCTATTAACATCAGGAGGGTTCAATCAATAGCCCAATATAGTACGTTGGTACCTGAGAGTCGATGGGCCATGGCCTCGCTGGACGCGGCTAAGGCATTTGACTCTCTTGAATGGCCTTTTTTGTCTGCATGTTTACAACGATTTCAATTTGGTCCTAAATTCCAAAAATGGATTGCAGCATTATATTTGAAACCAAGAGCCCGGATAATTATTAATAATTCTATTTCTGAATCATTCTCCTTAAAGAGAGGGACTCGCCAGGGATGTCCTCTATCTCCGGCCTTGTTTGCCCTTGCAATAGAGGCGTTGGCGATTCGTATGAGGTCCTCCCCATTGGTTAAGGGCATTATGATAGCAGACCGCGTGGATACTATCGGTCTATATGCGGACGATATGGTTGTATTTCTTGATGAGGTGGAGGAGACCCTGCCACACGTGATCACTACTATAGAAGGATTCAGTAGACGTTCCGGACTATATATTAACTGGGATAAATCTGCCTTGATGCCTCTCTTTCATGGTTCGGCGGCACACCTTAACACTTTATCCCTATTGCCGGTTGTCACTAGCTTTAAATACCTAGGAATAATTATACCAAAAGATAGTAGACTTGATTTACAATTTAATATTCTCCCGTTGCTGGAGTTCGTTAAACATAAATTTGCTATATGGAGTAAACTGCCTTTATCTGTCTCGGGCCGCATAAATTTGATAAAAATGATACTCCTCCCGAAGCTTAATTATTCCCTCCAACATAGTGCAGTACCGGTTCCTAAATCCTTTTTTGCCAACTTGAACTCATTAACTACATCCTTTATTTGGGGAAGGGCTAGACCCAAACTCAAATTATCCACCTTACACAGATCTAAGCAAATGGGAGGGGCGGCGTTGCCAGATTTTTTTTTATACTATTTAGCTGGACAGCTTAGAGCTCTGGGAAAATGGATGCCTGGGGGAGATTTACCGAACTCGGAAAACCATCTGGCTCATGCTGCCAAGATCAGCTGCCCGTTGGGTTTCTTGGAAATAAACAAACCCTCCGTCCCTAGATTGTTGCCATTGCTTCGGTTGGCAAGGTTGATTTGGCGGCAAGTGAAAAAGGTAATCCGTTTTGATGGTATTGTAGCTGAAATGCCATTATGGGATAGTGAATATTTCCCGAGCTTACTGAATCACCCTTCCGCTCAATTCTGGACGTCGCATGGTGTTTTGTCGATTAATGATCTTTATGAACAGGGAACCCTAATGTCCTTTGAACAAATCCAGCATAAGCATGATATACCGAGACCTCAGTTCTTCCGATATCTTCAACTTAGATCGGCGATTCAGTCACATCTTCGAAGTGTGGAGGTGGCACAAGTAATATCCTCTTTCCCACTGATAGGGATTTTCAAGTCACAGGGACCCCGTGGTCTTATCTCTGCATTGTATACTTATATGTTGTCCGTGGGTGCTGATGCTACCTTGTTGCCGATAAGGGAAAAATGGAGGGTCCTGATACCCGACTTACAGGGTGAGGACTGGGAGATGGCCCTTGAGTCCCCAACCAAGGTGTCGCCCTCAGCTAACAATAAAATGATACAGTTATATATTCTGCATCAATCATATCTAACCCCATTGCGACTATTTAAAATTGGGTGGTCCCGATCTTCAGAATGTACTAGATGTCATACGGAGGAGGCGGATTTCATACACATGATATGGGAATGTCCAGTTATTATGTCTTATTGGAGAGAGGTGGCCTCGTTGTTGACTTCCCTTGTACGTATTCCTGTTCCCTTGACCCCGTCAGTGTGTTTGTTTGGGATACTGGAGGAGGAGATGTGGGGCCACCATGTTCAAATTTTTCTGAGGGAGACACTTTTTCTGGCAAGGAAATTGATTGCCCTGCGTTGGATGGGCACTTCACATCCGTCCCTTAGGGCCTGGATAGAGTTGGTAAATCTGATTGTGCCATATGAACGCACCTTATACCAGAATAGAGGTTGTTTAGAGAAATTTAATAAAATCTGGGACTTATGGAACTCGTCGTATCTCACCGTGTCATCACGTAGTTAAGGGCCTAGATTCAGTATAGTAAAGAGTTGATAAACTGTGCGATTCACGCTGCGCACTAAAACCGTTATGCTAATGTGGTGGAGACTGTTTTGTTTAGGCAGTAAGATAGGTTGAGTTTTAGGATTTTCAGTATATGTGACATACTATTATATCTTAAATATGCATAATCCGATCGGTGTATATAACATTATATGAATTAATCTATCATTATGATGTACCTGCACTGACCTGGAAATGTGTAAACTGTGTATGTACATGTGAATTAAGTGTTTTAATAAACGAATTTAAAAAAAAAACCATAACATCATCTGTGAAAAAGTTGAAGTTGAAAAGAGGATGAATTCTAAAAATGGATGATTCTAAACACACCTCAAAATCCACAATAGTCTACCTCAAAACACGAAAGCTGAAGGTTTTACAATGGCCCTCATAGTCCCCTGATCTGAACATCATTGAAAATCTGTGGCTAGACCTCAAAGAAAGCAGTGCATGCAAGACAACTCAGGAATCTCACAGAGCTGGAAGAATTTTCCAAGGAAGAATGGATGAAAATCCCTCAAACAAGAATTGAAAGACTCTTGGCTGCCCACAAAAATTTTTTACAAGCTGTGATACTTGCAAAAAGGGATGCTACTAGATACTAACTATGATGGCTGCCCAAACTTTTGCATTGGCCCATTTTCCATTTTTTTTTAAATATAATAGATGAAAATATATTTTTTTGGCCTAGAATACAAAGGAAATGTGTCATCTTTAACTTTAGGCCTTTTAGAGATCATTTCATTTTCAACTTGCTTAACTGTTCACAATAACAGTAATTTTGATTAGGGGTGCCCAAACGTTTACATGCCACTGTATATAGCAACATATATAGTTCTCTTTGTACATACCTTTTTCCTTTCCTTCTCTAGAGCTCGACAGTAGTCGAAACATTCATCCAGACGAATGTGGAGTTCATTTCCAAGAATGCTTCTAGGCTTTACTGACCTCTGCGTGCTTAAAATAACTGCCAAGCCTTGAAGGGAAGCATCACCAAGTAAGAGGCCATTGATCTGTGACCATGCTTGGCCCTGGTTTTTGTAAGAGTATAGATCATGGCTGTCTATCATTGGGTGGACACTGTGACCCAAATTATTAGAAAACGGTGACCTAAAGTTACTCGATGAGTTTAAGTTGAAGTTACCCATACCACCCATCATCAATCCATTGGATAAAACCATGTTCTGTGGGTGGGTTAGTTTGCTACTATTTAGCGGCTTATTATCAACACTTACATTTCCCAGATTATTGTAAGCAAGAGCACTGCTAAATAATTCTTTGTGGTTTTGTACTATGCTGTCAGTATTATCCTGGATGCTAAATGACATGTTTTGCTTCTTCTCTGGAATGATCTTCTTGACATTTCGGTCTGAATAGCTGTATAAGCTTGATAGATTATCACAGATGCCATTTAAAGTCTTCATTCTTTTTTCAGCCACAGACTTAAACTTGTGGTCCTCTGTGACTTTCTGAAAATCTCCCAGTGTCTTGTCAGCACTATTGTAACCATAGTCTATGGATGAGTATGTTGGATTTTCACTGTGAAATTTTTGGGCACTGCTACCAGGTATGAGAGGAGAACGTAAATTTTGATAGTTAGAAACAACTGCAGGATTTTTCTGCGAGATTGATAACATATTACCTGACTTCACATGATTGTTGTACAAATTTTGAGAGTTTCTTTCCATCTGTCCATTTGTCCATGATAACTTGTCAGAACTATTGTTGGAAATGGAGAACAAGTAGCTGGACAATTTAGTTAAGTCTGAATTTTGGAGTTCCTGTTTGGGTGTGTGTCTTTGAAAATGATCAGTAATAGCCATATTATTACTATATAGAGTTTTAAGTCCAAATTCTGGCTTTTGATCATACTGAGAAACATAAGATGAGTCTTTCAGGAAAGATCTATCTGATACTGATGGTGTTGTTATTGGGATAGTAAATGTTTGGTCTGGAATATAATCATCAAATGTTTGGCAGTTCTGTTTTGCTTGGAAAAAATTACTATATGTATCTGCATCTAAGACAGGTAATTCAGGTGAATTATTCATGCAGCTTTTGACATCCTGGAAGCCAGTCACGGTTCGTTTATTGTGCATGGTCTTACCATGAGGGCTCATATCATACCTACCAACTTCTTCAAAGGTACTCTTACTTAATGGTGACAGGAATGTATCTCTCTTCTGAAAGGCGTCTTTGGTTGTTTCAGATGCTAAAAAGTCATTGAAGTGAGAGTACCCATGTGGATTTATTTTGGCATTTATATTATAACTGCGTGAAGTATCACTCTGGCATTGATACAGCAAATGTTCTTCTTGCTCCAAATCATCTAAATCCTCCAAATATTGTGATTTTATACTGAGAACAGGCTCTGTACTAGAAAAACTTTGTTGTAGATTGATCAGACGATCAGATTGTTTAAGGTCTGGGAACAGGTCATAGTTCTCAGATAGCCTGTTCATATGACATGGCCACGCAGATTTCAAAACGGGAGAGCAAAACCTAAGAAGAGCAATAAAACAAATTAAATTGTTTTGCATTAATCTTTTTTTACTTACACAACTAAACTATAATTCTTAATACCCCAGAGGCCATACAAGCATTATATAGTGACTGGAGAACATGTTACCAATACAATCACTGAATACAACGATTACCCTTCATTGTTATTCACCGGTTAGTAGTTTTACAGTTATGGCTAATCAATGTATATAAGCTACACTTTTATTCTTAGGCTTTGTATGAAGTGATGAAAAAAAGGTTCTTCAATCCAGCAAAGCAAATTAAAAGCAAACATTTTTTATTGTGACTTCATTAAAATAGTAGCATGGGCATAAAAAATTCACGCATTTAGAGTCTGACTATTAATCGTAGATATATACATAACTAGATCTACGATTTAGGCTGCCGTCACACTAGCAGTAGTAAGCTGGTTTTGGCTTACAAATACTGATGTAAAATACTGACCAAATACTGCTAGTGTGACGGCAGCCTAAGAGTCAGCCAGACTCGAAACACTTCAGTATTTTTCTATGCCAATGCTACTATTTCGATGAATAATAAAAAATGTTTTGCTTTTAATTCGCTTTACTGGATTGAAAAACCTTTTTGCACACTTCGAACAAGGCTGCTTGATACCTCACAAAACTTATACATGTACATTGGAGTGAATTGCCCAGAAACCAGACTGAACAACACAGATATACTGGATGGGGCGAGCTGGATGCACTAACTTTCTTATACTACTATAAGCTTTGTACTTTAGATTTACATCTATATACCAACATACTCGCTGTACTACAGACCATAGTTACTGGGAGAAGGTGGAATAATCATTACTGAAAGGACTAATTAAAAAGTATATATTTAAAAAAGTTTAAAAGGGAATCTGTCAGTAGGATCAGCCCTCCTAGGATGTCTATAAGGGCATGTAAATTATAGCAAGTTGAATAACATAATGCCATCATATCTGCGATAACATGTCTTACTCCAGGGAAATCCAAATGTTTCTTAATATGTAAATGAGGTGTTCAGTGCTATGGGCCAAACACTGATCCCCCTGAGAATCTGCCTCCAGAGCTTATTTTAAATAAAAGGGGCATTAGCAGTGAGAGACATGTAATGGCTGCTCGCCTGATCTACATATCGGACACTGGTAATGCCCCTTTTCATTTAAAGCACAACTCCAGGTTTTTTTTTTCCAGCACTATAGTGGTGCTTTAATATAAGTCCCCTGCCCCCAGTCATATACTCACCCTCTGGCGTCTTCATCGTGATTCGGCACCGCTCTGATCCCGCTTCGCCATGTTGTGAAGTGCAGCTTCTGACTGGTCAAAAGTTAGAAACTATGTCACAGGCTCCCAATGCAAGTCTGAGTGCCAGAACGAGCCTCTCATAGACTTGTATTGAAAAGTGACCTCACACTGCTCCATGAAACACTGCTGGCAAGTCACTTTTCACGTAGAACGACGGGAAAAGATGAAGAATGCGGCAGGTGCGTATGAGACGGGGCATGGGAATTACATTTAAAGCACCATTCCAGCGGTGTAATAAAAAAAACGCTGGAGTAATGCTTTAAAATAAGATCCAGAGTCAGATTTCCAGGGAGATCTTTGTCCGGCAGATATTAAAGCATCATTTTATTCAGTGTTCTATGACCTACATCCCCATATAGTAGGCTTGGGAAGATAGATCCTACTGACGGATTCCTTTTAAAGAGAAGCTGTCAGGTTCCCGAATGATTAAACTGCCACCGCTAGGCTGTGCAACCTTATTCTTGCATTAAAATGACATATTTAAAATGCATCTATTTCTACAAGATCAAATTATAATGCCGTAGCCAATATACTATGCAAGGTAACTAGTCTAGTAGAGCGTTAAATCCCATGGACTAACCCTCAACCAGTAGCTTCAATCACTCCCTATTGTGTGTAATTAAAGTTCTCTACATCATCTAGTTATCCATTGAACTGTCGGGCAGTGCTGCTGGGTGACCTGCCCCTGGCTTCATCAGCTTAGTGCGCATGCTCTGGAGGCAGTGCTCTCACACCCAGCCGACTACGGCAGAGGAGCTGAGCACTGCGGCCAGAGTATGCGTGGGCGCTAATGCAGCCCTGTTTTGCTCACAGTTATAATAAATCTGTCCTGTTCCTCATCAATGTTTTCTTAGTATGTAAACACATATGGGTCCAGTGCTAAGCTCCTTCGTGGAAGTTGGCAGGGCAAGAAAGCACTGTCTCGGGGGCATGCACAATGAACTAATGAGGTAGGTAGCACTACACCCAACTTCACTGTGCAAGCTCCAGCATTTAAGACATTGCGTGTATGCACAAGAGATGAGGGACCAACGATACGATGCAGGAAATTAAAGAAACTTCAATTAAGCCGAAAGGAGGGAGCATGAAGCTTCTGTGGGAGGATTAATAAGGGGGAGTAAAAAGCCCCACTGACTATTCCACATTAATTTGCATAATGACTGCGATGGCATATAAATTGTTTTTGCAAAAATAGGTGCATTAATATAGTACAAGAAGTACATCCTTTTAACGCTGGAATAAGGTTGTATAACATAGAGATGACAGTTTAACAGCATTTGGGTACCTGACAGGTTCTCTTCAACTACAAACTAAATCTGTCCAAACACGTTACAATGACATGGTCATGGCTTGTATAGAAAATAATGTAATTCCAACCATAAACTATACAAACTGGTGCCAACGAGTTCTGTGACCATATAAAAGCACCAGGTCACAGGTCATAAAACTTCTTGCATTTTTAAAGTAGGGCACAATTAGTACACCACTTAGCTCTGACTCAACTTGCTGGGTTGTTATTAATTACATGAATTCTATAGCAACTAAGGAGTGCAGATCCACTGACAGGTGCACCTAAGGCATCATTTTAACAGGAGAAAGTTTTTGAGAAAAGTTAGCTAGCCAACAAAAACTTGATATTTCTTCTCTTAGGAGACATAGGTGATTTTGGGTATAGCTCTGCGGTTATTCTCCATAGGATCTAGACTGACCTGCTTTTAAGGTACATTGTTTGGGGTCAGGAATATGTGGTTGAACTGATGTATCATACACCACCTTAGCAAGTAGAACAATGTAACCTTTCTCTATCTCCTGAATAAAAGGAGTCACTGCACAGCTAAAAAAAACCACAAATGGCTTTTGAAAAATGCAAGATGAATAACCTTGTTGTATAGGGTGGAGCTATCTGCAAGGATGCTAGGTAAGTTTTATAGGCTATCCCTCTCGTCTTCATACAGATTGAACATGAAGGGGAAATCAGAGTTCAGCTTCAGCCTGGACTTCATCTTCATGTTAAATCTATAAGAAGTCGGGGACAGTGACACCAGCGCTGATTGGGAGTTCAAGAAGGGATTGTCCTAGTAGCGGACAAACCGTTGCTCTAAGACTAGCAGTATCACACATCACTGAGGCATCTAGGTCTATTATGGACATGTCAATGCTGGGCTGATCATGAACATGCTTGGCTTTCTGTCGCTAGAGGCTTCATTTAATCCCTCTAACTGTGATAAATCACCTTCACAGTCCAACTGTACGCTAGAGCCAAAGAACGAGTTAGATATACCAGTTTAAACCAACTCACAGTGTCACCAGCGTCATCTTCTTCCCCTACTGCAAGGGTGATGCGGTCTGATGTTTTCTACATGGGTGACAAACTCTGTGAAGAGTAAGATCGCGAAGATGGATTCTAACCTAGATGAGGAACAATCCTCAACACTGTTATCAGACTCATCTCAGTCGTCAATGATACACTCCAATGGACATGAATACTTCCATCTTCCAAAAAGGGAGTGTCCTTTCTTCCCTTTCTGCTCTAAGAATAATGTGTAACATGTAATCCCTTATAAAATATATTTTATTAAATGTAAACATTAAAAATACCTAATCCCAGTGAAACACAATAGACCTAACCGTGCACATAACCTGACAAATATCTGACTCTGCTGTCCCTTCCTGTCAGTGGAGGTTGGCACCCTGATAGAACCGATTTTTTGGCGCCCCCACTCAACGGCGGCTAACCCAGCTCACCCTATTCATTCTTATCAGGCTATAGGATCGCAAGCGATCTTGGAATCCACTAAGGGGTGCCTGGGAGTCGTGGTCCCCAAACCTGATGTGTTAGGGTGCTGCAAAACGACAGTACGTAGATTTGCCACCTCCAGGCTGAGTTTCTGCAGTAGCCCTGTCAATGTAGTGATAGGATCCTTTTACCTGGCGAGTTCAAACCATTGGCGATAAAACCTTAATATGCATTGTTAATACTATATCTTGCTTTATGTGAAACCATTGCTCCTAAATGAGTGACAAACATGGTGTTAGGGCTGGCAGAACGCACCGAGTATATTTAGATATAATTATTGGTGCGTTTGCAGCCCGGGGTCCACCGTGCAGGAGACGAACCTGCTGCTAGCAAATGGCGGCATAATATGGCGGTATAAGCAAACTCTGTTACTTCAGAGTCGCACA
Organism: Ranitomeya variabilis; assembly: GCF_051348905.1. Taxonomy (NCBI): domain Eukaryota; kingdom Metazoa; phylum Chordata; class Amphibia; order Anura; family Dendrobatidae; genus Ranitomeya; species Ranitomeya variabilis. The sequence goes on along the minus strand of NC_135235.1, from coordinate 548,571,617 downwards.
GAAGGGAAAACGCTGTGCCCTGTTAGCATCACAGGTGAACACAGCTGCCTAACAGAGCAAAAGCAATCAGTGGCCAGGGAGTAGCAAGCACACAAACACCTCCTCTCCGGTGGAGCCGGAATTCTAATGGCTTTATGCCAGCCCTGAATTCATCATACAAAACTCCTCACCGGAGGTGCTGGTATTCTAGTGGCTTATTTCACCCTGACAACAAGCAGACAAGGCCACTGAATAGCAAAAGCTCATGACATAAGCTGATCCTAGTGCATGGCCGTGCAACCATGCAAACCTTTTATAGCTGCAGCAACTTCAGGACCTTCCAAGAGGACCAATGGGAGCTGCCACAGTACCTGAGCAACTTCAGGACCTTCCTAGAGGACCAATGGGAGCTGATGCAGTACCTGAGCATGTGACCCCTGACCTCCAATGAGGTCTTACCTTGGGCATGCTCAGAAGGGGAAAAGCAGGACTTAGTCCCAGAGACGTCTGCTTGCCGCTGACCAGGACTGGCTACAATGGCTGAGCCAGATGCTGAGAGCGACGTCTCCGCTGAGCAGGCTCCACTGCGGCTGAAGAATGGGAGACCGCAGCGGAGATGGTTCGAGACTCCCCCTGTGCAGAGGCGGGAACCCGACCCCTAACATTACCCCCCCCCCCCTTGGACCTCGGTACGCTCGAAGGCCGCAATGAGCTGCGGAGCTCGAATATGCTCAGCAGGCTCCCAAGACCTGTCCTCTGGGCCATAACCCTTCCAGTCCACCAAATAAAATTTCTTGCCACGTACCACCTTGCACCCCACAAACTTGATGTCCCGGCAGATGACTCGGAAAACCGGGACATGTAAACGGGCTTCAAGAGGGACACATGAAAGGTGTCGGTGATACCTAGGCGTGGAGGAAGGGCCAGACAGTAGACCACAGGGTTAACCTGATCGAGGACCTTGAAGGGTCCCAAGTAGCGAGGTGCAAACTTAGTGAACTCAACTCGCAGCCTGATGTTACAGGCGGAGAGCCAAACTAAGTCGCCAGGAGAAAAGGTAGGAGCGGGGCGCCGATGTGTAACAGCGGAGGACCTCATTCTCTCCTTGGAGGCCCGGATGGCATCCTGAGTGCGGTCCCAAATGTCCCGTGCCTCCACAGCCCAGTCTGCTACCCTGGAGTTGGCAGAAGACACGGGCATAGGCACAGGAACCTACGGATGCTGACTGTAGTTAAGAAGGAATGGGGTCTGCTCAGTGGAGTCGGCTACGGCGTTGTTCAGCGCAAACTCCGCCCATGCTAGGAAGGATGCCCAGTCATCCTGCCTGGCTGAAACAAAATGTCGCAGATATTTGACCAAGGTCTGGTTGGCCTTCTCTACCAACCCATTCGTCTAGGGATGGTATGCTGAAGAGAGATTCAACTCGATGCTGAGCAGACGACAAAGCTCTCTCCAGAACCGAGACGCAAACTGGGGACCCCGGTCACTGACAATTTTGTCCGGCATGCCGTGTAGGCGGAAAATGTGTTTTATTTACAACGTTGCCAAGGCCCGTGAGAAGGTAGCCGTGGAAGAGGCACCAAGAGCACCATTTTAGAAAAATGGTCGGTGATTACCCAAATGATGGTGCAGTCGCGGGACTTGGGTAAGCCCACCACAAAGTCCATCCCGACCAGTGCCTGTCTGCCACCGGCAGAGGATAGAGTAACCCAGCTGGCCATTGTCGAGGACTTATTTTTGGCGCAGGAGACACACTGTTGTGAATTCTGTTCTCGAGCTCCCTCCTGTGGTTATGAATGGTACTTCAGCGAGTTCTGTTCATGGACTCCCTCTGGTGGCTGTGAGTGGAGCTGCTGGTTCTGAGATTCCTTCTCCAACTGATCTCGTTCAGGTCTTGGCTGGCTGCTCTATTTAACTCCACTCAGATCGTTACTTGATGCCAGCTGTCAATGTCCTAGTACTGGTTCAGTTCACTTGGATCTTTCAGATGACCTGTCTACTTCAGCAAAAGTTAAGTCCCTGCTAGCTTATTTGTTACCACTGTGTTTTTGTCCAGCTTGCTTTAATGAATTTATCTTGTTAGCTGGAAGCTCTGGGATGCAGAGTGGCACCACCACGCCGTGAGTCGGTGCGGTGGTTTCTTTTGCACACTCTGCGTGTTTTTTTTGTTAGTTTTTTATGCTGACCGCAAAGATACCTTTTCTATCCTCAGTCTGTTTAGTCAAGTCTGGCCTCCTATGCTGAAACCTATTTCATTCCTGTGTTTGTGACTTCCATCTTAACTCACAGTCAATATATGTGGGGGCTGCCTATTTGCCTATTTCTTTGGGGAATTTCTCTGAGGCAAGCTAGGCTGTATTTTCTATCTTTAGGGGTAGTTAGCTCTCAGGCTGTGAAGAGGCGTCTAGGCAGAGTCAGGAACGCTCCACGGCTATTTCTAGTTGTTGTGATAGGATTAGGAATTGCGGTCAGCAGAGCTCCCACTTCCCAGAGCTCGTCCTGTGTCGCTAGTTTGCTCATCTGGTCATTTCTAGTGTTCCTAACCACCAGCCCAACATAACAGTACAGCTGGCCCGCAAAGTGTTAATGCATCTCAATAGAGGGATAAGAGAAGTTCTGAGACCATTTTTTTTTTCTCTGCAGTGTGTTTTGTATTTCTTTTCCCCTTAACCTCTGGGTGGTTCAGGACACAGGTGTAGTTATGGACATTCAAGGTCTGTCCTCTTTTGTGGATCAACTCACTGCAAGGGTACAAAGCATTCAAGATTATGTAGTTCAGAACCCGATGTTAGAACCCAGAATTCCAATTCCTGATTTGTTTTCTGTGGATAGATCTAAGTTCCTGAATTTCAAAAATAATTGTAGACTGTTTTTTGCTTTGAAACCCCGCTCCTCTGGTGACATAATTCAGCAAGTAAAAATCATTATTTCTCTGCTACGTGGCGACCCTCAAGACTGGGCATTATCCCTTGCACCAGAAGATCCTGCATTGCGTAATGTAGATGCGTTTTTTCTGGCGCTTGGATTGCTTTATGATGAACCAGATTCAGTGGATCAGGCAGAGAAAGTTTTGCTGGCTTTTTGTCAGGGTCAGGATGAAGCGGAGGTACATTGTCAGAAGTTCAGAAAGTGGTCTGTGCTTACTCAGTGGAATGAGTGTGCCCTGGCGGCAATTTTCAAAAAGGGTCTTTCTGAAGCCCTTAAGGATGTTATGGTGGGATTCCCCACGCCTGCTGGTCTGAATGAGTCTATGTCCTTGGCCATTCAGATCGATCGACGCTTACGTGAGCGCAAAAATGTGCACCATTTGGCGGTGTTTCCTGAGCAGAAGCCTGAGCCTATGCAATGTGATAGGACCTTGACCAGAGATGAACGGCAAGAATACAGATGTCAGAATGGGCTGTGTTTTTACTGTGGTGATTCCACTCATGCCATCTCTGATTGTCCTAAGCGCACTAAACGGTTCGCTAGGTCTGCCACCATTGGTATGGTACAGCCAAAATTTCTTTTGTCCGTTACTCTGATTTGCTCTTTGTCGTCCTATTCTGTTATGGCATTTGTGGATTCAGGCGCTGCCCTGAATTTGATGGACTTGGAGTTTGCCAGGCGCTGTGGTTTTTTCTTGGAGCCCTTGCAGTATCCTATTCCATTGAGAGGAATTGATGCTACACCTTTGGCCAAGAATAAGCCTCAGTACTGGACTCAATTGACCATGTGCATGGCTCCTGCACATCAGGAGGATATTCGCTTTTTGGTGTTGCATAATCTGCATGATGTGGTCGTTTTGGGTTTGCCATGGCTACAGGTCCATAATCCTGTATTGGACTGGAAATCAATGTCTGTATCCAGTTGGGGTTGTCAAGGGGTACATGGGGATGTCCCATTGTTGTCTATTTCGTCCTCCCATCCTTCTGAAGTCCCTGAGTTCTTGTCAGATTACCGGGATGTATTTGATGAGCCCAAATCCAGTGCCCTACCTCCTCATAGGGATTGCGATTGTGCTATTAATTTCATTCCTGGTAGTAAGTTTCCGAAGGGCCGACTGTTCAATTTATCTGTGCCAGAACACGCTGCAATGCGGAGTTATATAAAGGAGTCCTTGGAGAAAGGGCATATTCGTCCGTCGTCGTCACCGTTGGGAGCAGGGTTCTTTTTTGTGGCCAAGAAGGATGGTTCTCTGAGACCTTGTATAGATTACCGCCTTCTTAATAAAATCACCGTCAAATTTCAGTACCCTTTGCCGCTACTGTCTGATTTGTTTGCTCGGATTAAGGGAGCTAGCTGGTTCACCAAGATAGATCTTCGAGGGGCGTATAATCTTGTGCGTATTAAACGGGGCGACGAATGGAAGACAGCATTTAATACACCCGAGGGCCATTTTGAGTACTTGGTGATGCCATTCGGGCTTTCTAATGCTCCATCTGTGTTTCAGTCCTTTATGCATGACATCTTCCGAGAGTACCTGGATAGATTCATGATTGTATATTTGGATGATATTTTGGTCTTTTCGGACGATTGGGAGTCTCATGTGAAGCAGGTCAGAATGGTGTTCCAGGTCCTTCGTGCTCATTCTTTGTTTGTGAAGGGGTCTAAATGTCTCTTTGGAGTTCAGAAGGTTTCATTTTTGGGCTTCATTTTTTCCCCTTCTACTATCGAGATGGACCCTGTTAAAGTTCAGGCCATTTATGATTGGACTCAGCCTACTTCTGTGAAGAGCCTTCAGAAATTTCTGGGCTTTGCTAATTTTTACCGTCGCTTCATCGCTAATTTTTCTAGTGTTGTTAAACCATTGACTGATTTAACCAAGAAAGGTGCTGATGTGGTCAATTGGTCCTCTGCGGCCGTTGAGGCTTTTCAGGAGCTGAAGCGTCGTTTTTCTTCTGCCCCTGTGTTGTGTCAGCCAGATGTTTCGCTCCCGTTTCAGGTCGAGGTGGATGCTTCTGAGATTGGAGCAGGGGCTGTTTTGTCTCAAAGAGGTTCTGATGGCTCTGTAATGAAACCATGTGCTTTCTTTTCTAGAAAGTTTTCGCCTGCTGAGCGCAATTATGATGTGGGTAATCGAGAGTTGTTGGCTATGAAGTGGGCGTTTGAGGAGTGGCGACATTGGCTTGAAGGAGCCAAACATCGCGTGGTGCTCTTGACGGATCACAAGAATCTGACTTATCTCGAGTCTGCCAGGCGTTTGAATCCTAAACAGGCTCGATGGTCGCTGTTTTTCTCCCGCTTCAATTTTGTGGTTTCGTACCTTCCGGGTTCTAAGAATGTGAAGGCTGATGCCCTTTCTAGGAGTTTTGTGCCTGATTCTCCGGGAGTTCCTGAGCCGGCTGGTATTCTCAAAGAGGGGGTAATTTTGTCTGCCATCTCCCCTGATTTGCGGCGGGTGCTGCGGGAGTTTCAGGCTGATAGACCTGACCGTTGCCCAGCGGAGAAGCTGTTTGTCCCTGATAGATGGACTAGTAGAGTTATCTCTGAGGTTCATTGTTCGGTGTTGGCTGGTCATCCTGGAATCTTTGGTACCAGAGATTTGGTGGCTAAATCCTTTTGGTGGCCTTCCTTGTCACGAGATGTGCGTTCTTTTGTGCAGTCCTGTGGGACTTGTGCTCGGGCTAAGCCCTGCTGTTCTCGTGCCAGTGGGTTGCTTTTGCCCTTGCCGGTCCCGAAAAGGCCCTGGACGCATATTTCCATGGATTTTATTTCAGATCTCCCTGTCTCTCAGAGGATGTCAGTTATCTGGGTGGTTTGTGATCGCTTCTCTAAGATGGTCCATTTGGTACCTTTGCCTAAATTGCCTTCCTCCTCTGATTTGGTTCCATTGTTTTTCCAGCATGTGGTTCGTTTACATGGCATTCCGGAGAACATCGTGTCGGATAGAGGTTCCCAGTTTGTTTCAAGATTTTGGCGGTCCTTTTGTGCTAAGATGGGCATTGATTTGTCTTTTTCTTCAGCTTTCCATCCTCAGACAAATGGCCAAACCGAACGAACCAATCAGACTTTGGAAACATATCTGAGATGCTTTGTTTCTGCTGATCAGGATGATTGGGTGTCCTTCTTGCCTTTGGCTGAGTTCACCCTTAATAATCGGGCCAGCTCGGCTACTTTGGTTTCGCCTTTTTTCTGTAATTCTGGTTTCCACCCTCATTTTTCTTCAGGGCAGGTTGAGCCTTCGGACTGTCCTGGTGTGGATTCTGTGGTGGACAGGTTGCAGCAAATTTGGACTCACGTAATGGACAATTTGACATTTTCCCAGGAGAAGGCTCAACGTTTCGCTAACCGCCGTCGCTGTGTTGGTCCCCGACTTCGTGTTGGGGATTTGGTTTGGTTGTCGTCTCGTTTTGTTCCTATGAAGGTTTCGTCTCCTAAGTTTAAGCCTCGTTTCATTGGTCCTTATAAGATTTCTGAAATTATTAATCCTGTGTCATTTCGTTTGGACCTTCCAGCTTCTTTCGCCATCCATAATGTGTTCCATAGGTCGTTGTTGCAGAGATATGTGGCTCCTATGGTTCCCTCCGTTGATCCTCCTTCCCCGGTGTTGGTTGAGGGGGAGTTGGAGTATGTGGTGGAGAAGATTTTGGATTCTCGTACTTCGAGACGGAAACTTCAGTATCTAGTCAAGTGGAAAGGTTATGGTCAGGAGGATAATTCCTGGGTGGTTGCCTCTGATGTTCATGCTGCCGATCCTGTTCGTGCCTTTCATTTGGCTCGCCCGGAGCGGCCTGGGGGCTCTGGTGAGGGTTCGGTGACCCCTCCTCAAGGGGGGGGGGGGTACTGTTGTGAATTCTGTTCTCGAGCTCCCTCCTGTGGTTATGAATGGTACTTCGGCGAGTTCTGTTCATGGACTCCCTCTGGTTGCTGTGAGTGGAGCTGCTGGTTCTGAGATTCCTTCCCCAGCTGATCTCGTTCAGGTCTTGGCTGGCTGCTCTATTTAACTCCACTCAGATCGTTACTTGATGCCAGCTGTCAATGTCCTAGTACTGGTTCAGTTCACTTGGATCTTTCAGAGGACCTGTCTACTTCAGCAAAAGCTAAGTCCCTGCTAGCTTATTTGTTACCACTGTGTTATTGTCCAGCTTGCTTTAATGAATTTATCTTGTTAGCTGGAAGCTCTGGGATGCAGAGTGGCACCACCGCGCCGTGAGTCGGTGCGGTGGTTTCTTTTGCACACTCTGCGTGGTTTTTTTGTTAGTTTTTTATGCTGACCGCAAAGATACCTTTTCTATCCTCAGTCTGTTTAGTCAAGTCTGGCCTCCTATGCTGAAACCTATTTCATTCCTGTGTTTGTGACTTCCATCTTAACTCACAGTCAATATATGTGGGGGCTGCCTATTTCTTTGGGGAATTTCTCTGAGGCAAGCTAGGCTGTATTTTCTATCTTTAGGGGTAGTTAGCTCTTAGGCTGTGAAGAGGCTTCTAGGCAGAGTCAGGAACGCTCCACGGCTATTTCTAGTTGTTGTGATAGGATTAGGAATTGCGGTCAGCAGAGCTCCCACTTCCCAGAGCTCGTCCTGTGTCGCTAGTTTGCTCATCTGGTCATTTCTAGTGTTCCTAACCACCAGCCCAACATAACAACACACGCCCGAATATAGTCTCCGACGTTACGGGCCATATGCGGCCACCAGTACGCCCTTGCCAGAAGCTCAGATGTTCTTTTGGTCCCAAATTGTCCACCCACCCTGGACGAGTGAGCCCAACAGAGAACCTCCGGTTGCAAATTTGATGGCACGAAGGTCCTGCCTGGGGGCACAGACTCTAGCGAAACCGGAGCCACGGTCCTCAGGCTCTCAGAAGGGACAATAAGCTGAGGTTCCTCCTCCTCTGATGACACTACGGAGTGGGAGAGCGTCGGCATGAATTTTCTTCTCCCCGGAGAGAAAATGGAGGGTGAAATGGAACTGGGAGAACAGGGACCATCGGGCCTGGCGAGAATTTAGCCGCTGGGCAGTCTGAATATAGACTGTTATGACCTGGTGGTTACGGAGTGGTACTGAGATGACCTGGTGGGTAAAACCAATCATGGACAAGCTCAGAGGAGGTGGCAGCTCTACAGACAGTAATCACCTATATGACCTAGTGATTACGGAGCAGCACTGAAATGACCTAGTGGGTAAAACAAATAATGTACTAGCTCTGAGGAGGTGGTAACTTTACTGACCGCAATCCCTACTCCTAACACCAACACTAGAAATAACCGTGGAGCGTTCCTATCTCTGCCTAGACGCCTCTTCACAGCCTAAGAACTAGCTACCCCTGAAGATGGAAACGGATCTCCCCTCAGAGAAACCCCCAAAGGAAAGATAGCCCCCCACAAATATTGACGGTGAGTGAAGAGGGAAATGACAAACTCAGAAATGAAACTAGATTTTAGCAAAGGAGGCCACTACTATATAAATAGACAGAGAAAGAAAAGGCTACTGTGCGGTCAGTATAAAAACTAAATGTCCACGCAGAGTTTACAAAAATAACCTCCACACCGACTCATGGTGTGGAGGGGCAAATCTGCAACCCCAGAGCTTCCAACTAGCCGGAATATTTCATGATGACAAGCTGGACAAAAGAGACATAACTTAAACTGAACAAAAGGTCATAGGCAGGGAAACACCCAAAAACTAGCAGAACTTATCTTAAGCTGAAATGGACTGGCCAACAGAGAACTTCCAGGAAAGGACTGAATCCACAGGAAGGAACATTGACAGCTGGCATCCACTACAGCCCAAAGCCCAGTTAAATAACCAGGCCAGGGAACCGATTAGTGAAAGCAGCTGCTAAGTTCCACTTGAAACCACCAGAGGGAGCCCAAGAGCAGAACTCCCAAAAATATCATTTGCAACCACAGGATGGAGCCCAAGAACGGAACTCACAACAGTACCCCACCCTTGAGGAGGGTTCACCGAACCCTCACCAGAGCCCCCAGGCCGATCGGGACGAGCCAAATGAAAAGAACGTACCAAATCGGCAGCATGAACATCGGAGGCAAAAACCCAAGAGTTATCCTCCTGGCCATAACCCTTCCACTTGACCAGATACTGAAGTTTCCGCCTTGAAAGACGAGAATCCAAAATCTTCACCACATACTCCAGCTCCCCCTCAACCAACACCGGAGCAGGAGGGTCAACAGAGGGAACCACGGGCACCACATATCTCCGCAACAAAGATCTATGGAACACATTATGAATGGAAAACGAAGCTGGAAGGGCCAAACGAAAAGACACCGGATTGATAATTTCCGAAATCCTATAAGGACCAATAAAACGAGGTTTGAACTTAGGGGAAGAGACCTTCATAGGAACATGACGAGAAGACAACCACACCAAATCCCCAACCCGAAGCCGGGGACCAACGCACCGACGGCGGTTAGCAAAACGTTGAGCCTTTTCCTGAGACAATGTCAAATTGTCCACCACATGAGTCCAAATCCGCTGCAACCTGTCCACCACAGAATCTACCCCAGGACAGTCCGAAGGCTCAACCTGCCCTGAAGAAAAGCGAGGATGAAAACCAAAATTAGAAAAAAAAGGCGAAACCAAGGTAGCAGAACTAGCCCGATTATTAAGTGCAAACTCGGCCAACGGCAAGAAGGTAACCCAATCATCTTGATCAGCCGACACAAAGCATCTCAAATAGATTTCCAAGGTCTGATTGGTTCGCTCCGTCTGTCCATTTGTCTGAGGGTGAAACGCCGAAGAAAAAGACAAATTAATGCCCATTCTACCACAAAAGGACCGCCAAAACCTAGAAACAAACTGGGTACCTCTGTCAGACACAATATTCTCCGGAATACCATGCAAACGAACCACATGCTGGAAAAACAAAGGAACCAAATCAGAGGAGGAAGGCAACTTAGGCAAAGGTACCAAATGGACCATTTTAGAAAACCGGTCACAAACCACCCAGATGACAGACATCTTCTGAGAAAGAGGAAGATCAGAAATAAAATCCATGGAAATATGCGTCCAGGGCCTCTCAGGGATAGGCAAAAGCAACCCACTAGCACGAGAACAGCAGGGCTTAGCCCGGGCACAGATCCCACAGGACTGCACAAAGGAACGCACATCCCGTGACAAAGAAGGCCACCAAAAGGACATGGCAACCAAATCTCTGGTACCAAAGATCCCAGGATGACCAGCCAACACTGAACAATGAATCTCTGAAATCACATTACTAGTCCATCTATCAGGAACAAACAATTTCCCCACAGGACAGCGGTCGGGTCTATCAGCCTGAAACTCCCGAAGCACCCGCCGTAAATCAGGGGAGATAGCAGAAAGAATCACCCCCTCCTTGAGAATACCAGCCGGCTCACAGACTCTAGGAGAATCAGGCAAAAAACTCCTAGACAGGGCATCAGCCTTCACATTCTTAGATCTCGGAAGATACGAGACCACAAAATCAAAACGGGAGAAAAACAAAGACCACCGAGCCTGTCTAGGATTCAACCGCTTGGCCGATTCAAGGTAAATCAGATTCTTATGATCGGTCAAGACCACAACACGATGCTTGGCTCCCTCAAGCTAATGTCGCCACTCCTCGAATGCCCACTTCATAGCCAACAACTCCCGATTGCCGACATCATAATTATGCTCAGCAGGCGAAAACTTTCTGGAGAAGAAAGCACACGGTTTCAACACAGAGCCATCAGAACTTCTCTGAGACAGAACAGCTCCTGCCCCAATCTCAGAAGCGTCAACCTCAACCTGAAAAGGGAGAGAGACATCCGGCTGACGCAACACAGGGGCAGAAGTAAAACGACGCTTAAGCTCCTGAAAGGCCTCCACAGCCGCAGAGGACCAATTCACCACATCTGCACCTTTCTTGGTCAAATCGGTCAGAGGTTTAACCACAGTAGAAAAATTAGCAATGAAGCGGCGATAAAAATTAACAAAGCCCAAAAACTTCTGAAGGCTCTTCACAGATGTGGGCTGCGTCCAATCATAAATAGCCTGGACCTTAACAGGGTCCATTTCAATAGCCGAGGGAGAAAAAATGAACTCCAGAAAAGAAACCTTCTGAACTCCAAAAAGGCACTTAGACCCCTTCACAAACAGTGTATTAGCACGAAGAATCTAAAATACCATCCTGACCTGCTTCACATGAGACTCCCAATCATCGGAAAAAAACAAAATATCGTCCAAATATACAATCATAAATTTATCCAGATACTCCCGAAAAATATCATGCATAAAGGACTGAAACACAGATGGAGCATTAGAGAGCCCGAAAGGCATCACAAGATAGTCAAAATGGCCTTCGGGCGTATTAAATGCTGTTTTCCATTCATCACCCTGTTTGATGCGGACCAGATTATACGCCCCTCGAAGGTCAATCTTGGTAAACTAGCTATCCCCTTCAATCCGAGCAAACAAATCAGAGAGCAAAGGCAAAGGGTACTGGAATTTGACCGTGATCTTATTGAGAAGGCGATAATCTATACAGGGCCTCAAGGAGCCATCCTTCTTGGCAACAAAAAAGAATCCCGCTCCCAACGAAGACGGGCGAATATACCCCTTCTCCAAGGACTCCTTTACATAAGTCCGCATAGTGGCATGCTCTGGCACAGACAGATTGAAAAGTCGACCCTTAGGGAACTTACAGCCAGGAATCAAATTAATAGCGCAATCACAGTCCCTATGAGGAGGCAGAGGACTGGATTTAGGCTCCTCAAATATATCCTGGAAATCCGACAAAAACTCAGGAACTTCAGAAGAAGGGGATGAGGAAATTGACATCAGAGGAATGTCACTATGTATCCCCTGACAACCCCAACTAGTCACAGACATAGATTTCCAATCCAGTACTGGATTATGTACCTGTAACCATGGAAACCCCAGCACAACCACATCATGCAAATTATGCAACACCAAAAAACGAATATTTTCCTGATGTGCTGGAGCCATGTTCATGGCTAACTGTGTCCAGTACTGAGGTTTATTCTTGGCCAATGGCGTAGCATCAATCCCCCTCAAGGGAATAGGACTCTGCAAAGGCTCCAAAGAAAAACCACAGCGCTTGGCAAATTCTAGGTCCATTAAGTTCAGTGCAGCGCCAGAATCCACAAATGCCATTACAGAAAAGGACGACAATGAGCAAATCAGGGTAATAGACAAGAGAAATTTAGGCTGTACAGTACTGATGGTAACCGAACTAGCAACCCTCATAGTTCGCTTCGGGCAATCAGAGATAGCATGAATAGCGTCACCACAGTAAAAACACAGCCCATTCTGACGTCTGAATTTCTGCCGTTCTGCTCTCGTCAAAACTCTATCACATTGCATAGGCTCAGTACTCTGTCCAGAGGACGCCGCCATATGGTGCACAACCTTACGTTCACGTAGACGCCGATCAATCTGAATGGCCAGAGACATTGATTCGTTCAAACCAGCAGGCGTGGGAAACCCCACCATAACATCTTTAAGAGCTTCAGAAAGACCCTTTCTGAAAATAGCCGCCAGGGCATCCTCATTCCATTTTGTAAGCACAGACCACTTTCTAAATTTCTGACAATATATCTCTGCCGCTTCCTGACCCTGACACAGAGCCAGCAAAATTTTTTCTGCCTGATCCACAGAATTGGGTTCGTCATAAAGCAACATCCAAGTGCTTGAAAAAATGAATCTACATTGAGCAATGCAGGATTCCCTGGCTCAAGGGAGAATGCCCAATCCTGCGGGTCACCACGCAGCAGAGAAATAACAATCTTCACCTGCTGAATGGGGTCACCAGAGGAACGGGGTCTCAGAGCAAAAAACAATCTGCAATTATTTTTAAAATTCAAAAACCTAGATCTATCCCCAGAAAACAAATCAGGGATAGGAATTCTAGGCTCAGAAACAGGAGTTTGAACAACATAATCTTGGATACTCTGTACCCTTGCAGCGAGATGATCAACACGCGCAGACAGACCCTGAACCTCCATATCAGTACCAAGCTCCTGCACCATCCAAAAATCAAGGGGAAAAAAAAAGACGAAACAAGCAACAAGAAAAAAAAAAAACTATGATTCAGAACTTTCTCTTCCCTCTTTTGAGATGCATTTAACACTTTGTGGGCCAGCTGTACTGTTATGACCTGGTGGTTACGGAGTGGTACTGAGATGACCTGGTGGGTAAAACCAATCATGGACAAGCTCAGAGGAGGTGGCAGCTCTACAGACAGTAATCACCTATATGACCTAGTGATTACGGAGCAGCACTGAAATGACCTAGTGGGTAAAACAAATAATGTACTAGCTCTGAGGAGGTGGTAACTTTACTGACCGCAATCCCTACTCCTAACACCAACACTAGAAATAGCCGTGGAGCGTTCCTATCTCTGCCTAGACGCCTCTTCACAGCCTAAGAACTAGCTACCCCTGAAGATGGAAACGGAAAACTATCTCGCCTCAGAGAAACCCCCAAAGGAAAGATAGCCCCCCACAAATATTGACGGTGAGTGAAGAGGGAAATGACAAACTCAGAAATGAAACTAGATTTTAGCAAAGGAGGCCACTACTATCTAAATAGACAGAGAAAGAAAAGGCTACTGTGCGGTCAGTATAAAAACTAAATGTCCACGCAGAGTTTACAAAAATAACCTCCACACCGACTCACGGTGTTGAGGGGCAAATCTGCAACCCCAGAGCTTCCAACTAGCCGGAATATTTCATGATGACAAGCTGGACAAAAGAGACATAACTTAAACTGAACAAAAGGTCATAGGCAGGGAAACACCCAAAAACTAGCAGAACTTATCTTAAGCTGAAATGGACTGGCCAACAGAGAACTTCCAGGAAAGGACTGAATCCACAGGAAGGAACATTGACAGCTGGCATCCACTACAGCCCAAAGCCCAGTTAAATAACCAGGCCAGGGAACCGATTAGTGAAAGCAGCTGCTAAGTTCCACTTGAAACCACCAGAGGGAGCCCAAGAGCAGAACTCCCAAAAATATCATTTGCAACCACAGGATGGAGCCCAAGAACGGAACTCACAACAATAGACCAAGTCCTTGTGGTCGGTGTAAACTTGGAAGGGAAAGAGAGCCCCTTCCAGGAGGTGTCTCCACTCGAGAAAGCCAACTTCATGGCTAGCATCTCCCTGTCCCCGATGGAATAATTCCTCTCTGCCGGTGTGAAGGTCTTAGAGAAAATGAAACAAGGATGCTTCCGACCTTGAGCATGCTTTTGGAATAGGACAGCTCCAGCACCGACAGATGAGGCATCCACCTCCATTATGAAAGGTTTATCTACATCGGGACGATGTAGAATGGGAGCGCTAGCAAAGTGGGACTTAATAGAGAGGAAAGCCTTGGAGACCTCCTCCGACCACAATTTGGGATTTGCTCCCTTTTTGGTGAGGGCAACCAAAGGAGCTGCCAAAGTTGAAAAGTGGGGAATGAACTGGCGATAGTAATTATTGAACCCCACAAAGCGCTGCACCGCTTTGAGAGAATGGGGTTCCTGCCAGTCCATCACAGCCTGTAGCTTGGCAGGATCCATAGCCAATCCTTGGGCCGAGATGATATAGCCCAGGAAAGGCAAAGACTCCCGCTCAAACACACACTTCTCCAACTTGGTATAGAGGGAATTTGCCCGTAGGAGTTCAAAGACTTGGCAAACATCTCTCCGGTGGGAGTCTATATCTGGAGAGTAGATGAGAATATCATCCAGGTAGACTACAAACGAGGTGGAGAGCATATCTCGGAAGATATCGTTCGGACAGGGAACAAATTTGCTTGTATATACAAATGAAGGGTTATCAAACCGAAATTTTTGCTTCAGCATAAGAGGAAGTCTCATTACATTTCCAAAATTAAGCAAGCAGAAAAGAAAAAGGAAAAAAGTGAAAAAAAGCTGGAGAGAGAGTGAAAAAAGATACTCTTGTGGGCAACTTTACCTGGTTTCAACATTGCCATAGAGGCACCAGGGAAAGAGTAGAAAGCAGGATACAGAGAACGGCTCTCTAGTAATGAATCATGCCTTAAACCAGTCTGGGTCCAGTTTTTTCTTTTTCTGTGCCTGAGGAGCTCTTTTGTCATTCGGATATATAGGCTGAATCTTCCATTTTAGCAATAAATCTCTCACCTTTTCTGGGGATGTGCAGACAAATATGGAATTGTCCCTCAAGATTTTCAATTTCATGGGGAACCCCCAGTGGTACTTTATTCCTTGATCTCTGAGGGCTGCAGTGTATGGCATATACTCCGTCCTCTGAGCTAAAGTACCTGCTGACAAGTCAGCGAATACCTTCAGCTGGGTCAAATTATCTGGAAGTTTCTGCCTTTTCCTGAGGCCAGCCACAAAAGTCTCCTTCACTGTATAGAAATTAATGCGGGCAATAACATCTGGAGGTAAATCTGGGCTGAGGCCTTTTGGTTTTGGAATCCTGTGTATTCTATCCACCATTAAGTCCTTGCAGAAGGGATCACTGTTTGTATAAAGCTCTGCTGGAGACCTGGCAGGTCTCTGTCAGGAGTAGATTCATCAATTCCTCTAATGCAAATATTGTTCCTCCTGGACCTGTCCTCAAGGTCCAGGGTTTTGTTGTGGATTTGATAAACCTCCTTTTCTAAAATAAAACCTCATTAGCATCTATTAGTTCATTATGAGATTTAGTAAGCTCTGCCAGTTTCTGCTCCAGATGATCAGTTCTAGTGCCCAGCTCCTGCAGCTCTCCCTAAAGTCTGATATCATTTCTTTCAGATCAGATTGGAGCTCTTGTCTCAGGGACTTCAGCAAAGCCTCCATTCATTTTTGTGTAAAGGTACCTTCACACGAAACGACATCGCTAGCGATCCGTGAAGTTGCAGCGTCCTGGCTAGCGATATCGTTTCGTAGTCCCCCAGCATCTGCTTCCTGACACTTACTGAGCGCCGGCCCTAAAGTGAAAGTGAAAGCACAGCGGTGACATCACCGCTCTGCTGTTAGGGCCGGAGCTCAGTCAGTGTCAGGAAGCAGACGCTGGGGGACGCGCAGGTGAGCATGTACTGTTTGTTTTTTTTACTTTTACGCTGGTAACCAGGGTAAACATCGGGTTACTAAGCGCGGCCCTGCGCTTAGCAACCCGATGTTTACCCTGGTTACCCGGGGACCTCGGCATCGTTGGTCGCTGGAGAGCGGTCTGTGTGACAGCTCTCCAGCGATAAAAACAGCGACGCTGCAGCGATCGGCATCGTTGTTGCTATCGCTGCAGCGTCGCTTCGTGTGAAGGTACCTTAAGGCCATGTGCACACGTTCAGTATTTTTCGCATTTTTTCGCTATAAAAACGTGATAAAAACGCGAAAAAACCGCTAACATATGCCTCCTATTATTTACAGTGTATTCCGCATTTTTTGTGCAAATGTTGCATTTTTTTCCACGAAAAAATCGCATTGCGGAAAAAAAAGCAACATGTTCATTAAAGATGCGGAATTGCGGGGATTCCGCACACCTAGGAGTGCATTGATCTGCTTACTTCCCGCACGGGGCTGTACACACCATGCGGGAAGTAAGCAGATTATGTGCGGTTGGTACCCAGGGTGGAGGAGAGGAGACTCTCCTCCACGGACTGGGCACCATATAATTGGTCAAAAAAAAAAGAATTAAAATAAAAAATAGTGATATACTCACCTTCGATGGCCCCCGGAGTGTTCCCGCCTCTCACCGCTGCATGCTGCCGCTTCGGTTCCTATAGATGGTGTGGTTCAGGACCTGCGATGACGTCGCTGTCTTGTGATTGGTCGCGAGACCGGTCATGTGACCGCTCATGTGACCGCGACGTCATCGAAGGTCCTGAACCACACCATCTAGGAACGGACGCCGCTGAGGATATCGGCTGTCTGCAGAAGGTGAGTATAACCAGTTTTTTATTTTTTTTATTATTTTTAAACATTCTATCTTTTACTATAGATGCTGCATAAGCAGCATCTATAGTAAAAAGTTGATCACACTTGTCAAACACTATGTTTGACAAGTGTGACCAACCTGTCAGTCAGTTTTCCAAGCGATGCTACAGATCGCTTGGAAAACTTTAGCATTCTGCAAGCTAATTACGCTTCCAAAATGCTAAAAAAGACGCAAAAAAAACGCAAAAAAAAAATGCGGATTTCTTGCAGAAAATTTCCGGTTTTCTTCAGGAAATTTCTGCAAGAAATCCTGACGTGTGCAAATACCCTAAGGGGGATATCTGCCTGTGCCTCCTCACCCCTTTCTGCATGTGAGCCCCCCCCCTTGATGAGCAGGAAGAAGAAGCTGGGGAAGGAGAATCTTCAGCCATTTTAGAGGCTGCACTCAGTACTTGGTCCTAGGAGAAATATGCAGTCACCTTTTTTGGGGAGCTCCTTCTCACTGACTTGCCCCACACCATTCGGATCACTGTGTCCTCAGGTCACCAGGTAACTTATTTATGGCTTCCCAGAGTGATTTCTCACCTTGTTGTGCTGAGTTGAAGCTCATCTCTGCTGGAGCTACTGCACTAAGCAGCCAGTGCCATTCAAAGCTCGGCCACGCCCCCTGCAGTGATAGCATCCTTAATGGATCAAAAAACAGTTTCGGCCAGAGCTAATGTCACAACACTATTGTAGTGTGTCTCCTTTCCTGTCCCTAAAGCTACGGGCACCATAGCTTGCCCTGTTCCCTGGATTACTTCTGATGGTGAAGACGCCGGGGCCATGTACCTTGCCTTGGCTCCTGAGTCCACCCTCATTCTGAACCCTTCCCCCACCCAAGGAAGAGGGGAGTAGTAGTGTACCGTAATATACTAACCATGCTAACAAGGTAATACAAAAAGGGATAAAGGAAAATACCAATCATGCAAATATACTCACAAAATCAACAGAGGTAAACACCAGGATCTCCACTTTGCACTGACGAGGGGCAGTACCCTGAAGCACAGTGTCTGCAAATTGAGATTCTGGTTTGGTTTTTATCCTAAGACATGTGACAAAGCTCGTTAAAGGGTCGACATTGACTGTTAGGATTGCTACTTCCAATAGGTGGCACTAGAGTTCTAGTCCTCTTCCTCTCTGAAGAGACAATTTGTCATATAATCCACAAATACAAAGTACAATTTTGCCATGCAAAGATGAACCACAAATCAACTCAGTTTTATTTCTCTGGACTAATGCTCATTAAAAAGCACTGAGGCAAAATTGAAATCTGTCCTGTGGTCAGATGAATGTGGAGTTTTTAAAAATAGAAACTAGATCTACCGGTAATTGTATTTCCAAGAGTCCATCATGACAGCACGACAGGAGGTAGTCCTATTTATCCTCTAGGGACAGGAAAAACAAGAGGTTAAAAACCCTAAAATTACTACACCACGATGGATGCAACTCTATTTTATTTAATTCTTACATACAAATGTTAGGCTGGGTTCACATTACGTTTACAGCAGCCCGTTCAACACATACGGTAACGGGCTGCTGTAAACGTAAGTGCCGGTATGGCAGCACGCTAGCGCAGATAGAGCATCTGCTAGCTCTATCTGCGCTAGCAGTGACGGACCCGGAAACACTGCAGCCCACGTCTCAGGGTCCGTGACTCAATGACGGCACATCCCTAGCGCACGCCCATTGTGGGCGGGCGCTAGTGATGCATCCTACATTGAAGTCAATGGCGGCGTTAAACAGACTACTTACACCGCTTTATGCCGCTGTGTAACGTAGTCCGTCTAACGGACGCCAGCAACGCAGTGTGAACCCAGCCTTAATCTCACACAAGTTTCAGAATTCAGAGGAGCAAATGTAATGGTGCTGTCATGATGAACTCCTGGAAATACAATTACCAGTAGGTCTAATTTTTTTCCCAAGGATGCCACTCATAACAGCTCGACAGGAGAAACACCAAACAAATGGCATTCTAGGGTGGGACCACTGCCTAACATCACATCAAACTTGTAGCGTTTACAAAAGGTTGTCATATTAGACCAAGTTGCAGCCCTGCAAATCTGGTCTATGGAAGCCCCTGCTCTTTTGGCCCAGGATACAGAAATCGCCTTTGTGGAGTGGGCTTTAATTTTAAGCGGGGGATCTTTTTTCTCGTATGCTAGTGCTATGTTGACGTAATCCACCTAGACAAAGTTAATTTCGAGGCTTTTTTATTTCCCTTATTCTTTCCTGCATATTGTATGAATAGATTTGAGTCCTGCCCCCAAGTAGATGACCTCCACATAGCGGATCAGTGTCCTTCTCACATCTAGTGTGTGAAAAAGCCTCTGTTTCTCATTCTTTGGGAGATGACCAAAAGATAGAAGAACGATCTCTTGGCCCAAATTTATCTCTGACACTAAATTTAGCAAAAATGACGGGTCAAGCCTAAATATTAACCGATCCTCTAGGATCTGCAAATAAGGATCCCTGACAGTGCCTGTAATTCACCCAAACGTGATACCAATATCACTGTGGCCTGATCTTCTCTGATTTTCCTCAGGACCCTCGGTATGAGGGGAAATGCATACAGAAGACCTTCTTCCCAACTCTGAGATAGGTCAGATATGCCTTCTGGGTTGTCCCCTGGACTCCATGAGAAGAATGCCAGCTTTGCATTCTTCCAGGTCGCAATCAGGTCTATATGCAGTGTTCACCATCTCCGGGTCAAATGGTGGAATACTTCCAGATTCAATTCCCACTCGGAGGACCATTGATTTTCTCTGCTGAGAAAATCTGCTGTTATGTTCTCGGAGCCCTTCAAGTGTACAGCGGAGATGAACCAAACGTTCCTTTCTGCACACAGAAATATATTTTCTGCTAAGGTCTATAAGAGCTGGCCCCTTGGACCTCCTTGGCGCCCCAGAAAGGAAACTGTTGTGATGTTGTCCGACAGCACTTTCACATGACGATCTCTGACCGTATGCAGTCAATGTTGCAGAGTCTCCCATACTGCCTTTAGCTCTCAGTAATTGGAGGATCTTTTCTGGTCTTCTGGGGACCATGTACCCTGCAGGAAACGACCGTCCACCTCTGCACCCCATCCCTTCAAACTTGCGTCAGTGGTAATACGGACACAGGGAGAAAGGATCCATGACACTGCTCTTCCAAAATTGTTCCTCGATGTCCATCATGACAGGGAATTCCTTAGACTGGCGGGGATTCTCATCTTTCTATCCAGGCCAGAGTGATGCCTGTTCCATGACATAAGGATCGAACCCTGAAGCCGTCTTGAATGAGCCTGACTCCAACGTACGCTAGAAATGCATGTTGTCATCAGGCCTAGGATCCTCATGGCATATCTGATGGAGACGGTCCTCTCCCTCTGCAACGCCTGCATCCTGATTCTGATTTCTTTCAGTTTTACGCAGGGCAGGGAAGACCTCCTGCGATGGGAATCAAGGTCTCCTAAAAACACCTTCTGGGTCCCTGAAAGTATGTTGGATTTCTCCCAGTTCACTTGCCAACCCAAGCCCTGTAGAATGTTGATAGTCTGGGCCAGTTGTTGATTGAGGTCGGTTACCAGCAGGATGTCATCCAGGTGGGGGATCACGATAATCCCTCGCCTCCTCAGAAAAGATGCCACCTCCATCATTATCTTTGTAAAGATGCGAGGGGCTCGGGATAGGCCAAATGGAAGGCACGTAAACTGGAAATGGTGGCCCGAAACCTGATGGTCTAAAGTGAACCTCAGATATTGGCGGTGGTCTGGGTGTATTGAGACGTGATAGTATGCATCTCTCAGATCTAAAGTGCACATGGCGCTGTCTCTCCCTATTAGCTGGATGCTTGATTTTATTGTCTCCATTTTGAATCTCCTGTACTTGACCCACTGATTCAGGGGCTTTAGATTTATTTTATGGAGCATAACAGGGAGTTCGACTGCCCCCAACTCTAAGAGGTTCCCGACATCTGTCCGGAGCCTGTTTTGTGTGGAGAGGGACTGGGGTTTTGGTGATGCCAAGCCATTGGGGTGGGAGATGGGAGAATTCGATTCTGTAATCTTCACCTATGGTCCGCAGGATCCACTGGTTGTCTCTTATGGTTCCCCATTCTCCCAGAAAAAAACTTCAGTCTCCTCCCTATCTTCCTGGCATCAAGACCTTCTATATGAGTTGGAGAACTGGGTGGACCTACCCTTGCCTCCTTTGGGGTAACTCCACCTGACTGATTTTTCCTTGCCTTTATGGTCCTGCCCAGGGGACTGACAGGGCCTATGAAAGGAACAGAATCTCCTGGCTTTTTCCTCCGAGAATACCTTCTTGTTATCAGCGGCCCTCTCTAAAATGCTGTCTAGTACTGGACCGAAGACATGAGAAAAGGATGGAACAGAGCTTGCTTTTAGACTGTTTGTCCCCTGACCACATTTTAAGCCAATTGGCCCGCCGTGCCGAGTTAGAGAGCACATTACTCCTAGCTGCAAATCTTACGGACTCAGCTGAAGCATCCGCCATAAACTGCGTCGCCATCTTTAACATAGGGAGGGACTCTGATATAACCTCTCTAGGGGTGTTAAATTTTATCTGGGTGGACAGCTCGTCAATCCAGATACACATGGACCTAGCTACCGAGGTGGCTGCTATAATGGTATTAATAACCGCCGCTGAAGACTCCCAACTACTCTTCAACAGCGCTTCTGCTTTCCTATCCATGGCGTCCCGCGGGCAGGAAGAGTCCTCAAACGGTATAGAAGTCTTCTTTGCCACTTTGGCAATAGGAAATGTCCACTTTGGGGATTTCCTCACACTCCATGATCTCCAAAGGGTCAAAGGGGAGACTGGCCTTAAAGTCCCGAGGGATAACCAGGCACTTTTCTGTATCTTCCCATTCTTCCAGGATCATAGCTCTAATGTGCTGGTTGACCGGGAACACTATATTCTTTTGCGTTCTCAGTCCTCCAAATATCTCATCCTGAATTCCATGAGGGACCTCCGTGTCTTCAATTTTCATAGTCGCTCTTACAGCCTTCAAAAAGTCGTCCGTATTGTTGGATGAGAAAAAATATTTCTTCCTCTCCTCCGATGGCCTCTGGGAAAAACTTTCATCACTGTCTTCAGCATCTTCCTCTGAGTAGTACGAGTATGGGTTCGATTTCTCAGAGGATTCCTCCATCTCCCATTATGGCTCTCTTGTGACGGGAGGTGCTTGGAGCCGGCGGCACAAGACTGGCAACAGTGCTCTGGACCTCTTCCCTAATTATGGCCCGCATATCCATTAAGAAAGATGCTTGTTCTTCTTTCAGGAACATTGCAACACACTCCATACATAACTGCTTTGTGTATAAATCTGCCAACTTAGTGTTGCATGTTGGGCATCTCCTCATTCTTTTTCGGGAAGAGGAGCCGAATCTTAAGAGAGACCCTTTATCACTGGCTAAGGACTGCTCGGCTGGTGCTTCTGAGCGGGGCAGATTAACCTCCATGGTTCAGACTGTGCACACCACTCATTCTGTGAGTACCCTTTTAAAGGGTCTTACCTTGTCCTGGTGGCATTCAGATTACCCCCATAGCTCTTTCATGCATTCCTGGTTGGAACGCACGCTGCGCCATACCGATCCGAAGCGTCCTTATAAATCGGAAGTGTGCATCCCCGAAAGACGTTCAGCTGGAAATTCTTTACACACTGGAACGCACGCTCACTTGTGGGACCGGAAGTCAGCGACCGGCGGCGGTGTGGAGCAGAGAGCCCTCCGGAAAGGGAAGCGGCAACGTCGGGAGCTACCCTGCTCCACCGACAAGCTGAGGTACTCCCGCCCAGTGAGGTATCAGCGAAGGAGCCCCTTGACAGCAGGAAGGGAAGAGATCCGGTCCACACTGATCCTGCTGAGCCCCAGTAAGTATTGCGCTCTCGCATTCCTCTTGCGCGACCTGTCCTGCTAGGGATAGGAAAATAACTGGGGGTAAGGCGGAAGGGGGGGTTTAACCTCTTGTGTGTTGTCTGTCCCTAGAGGATAAATAGGACTACCTCCTGTAGTGCGGTCATGAGGGACGTCCTGAGGAGATAATTTTTTAAAATTTGTGTCGCCATATTCCGAGACCTGTAACCGTTTCCCTTTTCAGGATATGGGGCTGTAAGAGGGCTTAGTTTTCGTGCCCTCAGTTGACGTTTTTACTGATACCATTTTGGGGTAGATACAATGTTTTGATCGCCTCTTATTGCAATGTTGCGAGCAGGCAAAAAAACACACCGTAATTCTGGCATTTCGATTTCCTTTCTCGTTACACTGTTTCTGATCTGAATAATTTATTTATATTTTGATATTGATATATTTTTGATATTTTACAAATGAAACAATATCAAATGTGTTTTTTATGGGGCAAAAGAGGGGTGATTTAAACTATTGGAATTTTTTCATATTTTTAAAAACTTTTTTTTCACTTTTCACTGTATTTGTTAATCCCCTTAGGGGACTTGAAGCTGTGAAGGGGTTAAGCAGCATACAGATTTTTAGTTTCTTTCACTTCTTGGTTTCTAGCAGAGGGGCTATTCTCCTAGTGAGTCAGTTTTAGTAGCAAAGCTAGAGTAAGGCTATGTGCCCAAGTTCAGGATTGTTCGCACAATTTTCCTGATCAAACCGGACTCCTTTTGCAGGAAATCCGCTTGCGTTGTTTTCGCTTTTTTTTCCTGGAGCTTCCCAATACAATAATATAGCGGCAAATCCACAGATTTTGAGCAAAATTAATAAACATGCTGCAAACATGGGCACAAAAATTGCGGAATACATTAAAATAATGGGATGCTTAATGTAAGCGTTTTCGCAGCAGAAAAACGCCAAGAAAGCACTAAAAATCCTGAATGTAGGCACATAGCCTAATAGTAAAGCTAGAACGCTCAGCACAAGTTCTGTGTTACACATTCAGCTATCAGAGGATTGTTCTGTGCCTACACTGATATTATTATATTTACAGAAAAAGCAATAGGGAATTTGAATAAGTACATAGCCATGATTAGGAGAATGTCTCTGAAAGCTGCCATAGTAGGGGCTGGTAATTTCGCAAGGTTTATAATAGCAGCTTGTCAGGAGCTAACAGGGAAGGAAAGCCGCTAATTATTGTATAGAAGTCAATGACCTAGAGAGTGCAGACTGGTATGTTAGAAGCCAACCTCTCTCCTGAAATGTATTTCCTGCACATACTCGGCCAAGGTCTGGGCAGACATCAGTGGCCGAGCTCCATGGAAACCACCTATACCCTTGTACAACAAAAGCTCTCATTGCAGAAGAATGACAGCAGATTAAAAAAAAACAAATGAATTGTAAGCTTGCTTATTTTTATGCTAATTGAAAAAAAAAAAAAAAGACGGGTAAGAATTGCCGCCTCATCCCTATCCTGGTATTCATGGCTCCTCATCCCTATCCTACTCTGCATGGCTCCTCATCCTTATCCTGGTCTGCATGACCCCCTCATCCCCATCCTTGTCTGCATGGCCCACTCATCCCTATGCTGACATTAATGGCCAGCTCATCCCAATCCTGGTATTCATGGCTCCTCATCCCTATCCTGGTATTCATGGCTCCTCATCCCTATCCTGATCTGCATAGCTCCTCATCCTTATCCTGATATGCATGGCCTCCTCATCCCTATCCTGGTATCCGTGGCTCCTCATCCCTATCCTGGTATGCATGGCCACCTCATCCCTATTCTAGTATGCATGGCTCCTCATCCCTATCCTGGTATTCATGGCTCCTCATCCCTATCCTGGTCTGCATGGCTCCTCATCCTTATCT
The DNA here is from genome assembly GCF_051348905.1 of Ranitomeya variabilis. NCBI lineage: Eukaryota > Metazoa > Chordata > Amphibia > Anura > Dendrobatidae > Ranitomeya > Ranitomeya variabilis. The sequence continues at coordinate 548,547,040 of NC_135235.1, read as the reverse complement.
TGGTATGCATGGCCTCCTCATCCCTATCCTGGTATGCATGGTTTCTCATCCCTATCCCGGTCTGAATTGCTTCTCATCCCTATCCTTGTATGCATGGCTCCTCATCCCGGTATCAATGGCTCCTCATCACTATTCTGGTCTGCATGGCTCTTAATTCCTATCCTTGTAGGCATGGCTCCTCATTCCCTATCCTGGTCTGCATGGCTCCTCATCCCTATCCTTATATGCATGGCCCCCATCAGAAAGACATTAAAAATAGGCCATCCTACTTACTGTCCATGCGCTCCTTCGCAGCGCCTTGTTCCGGTGCTAGCAGCTGATTTATGCTTGCAAGCAGCGCATGGCAGTGACGTCATGCGCTGCTTACAAGCAGAGGACAGCTGCTGGAATACTCATTACTCTCCACACCAGGACAATTTGCTATATAGTTGTGCGCACAGTGTCAGCTGCCGGCTTCCAGCAGCGGCCTGACGATCATGTGTGCCTACTACTTAAGGGAATGAATATTCACTGCCCTCCACACCCATGGGAGTGGAGAGAAGTGAATATTCATTTATCTTAAGAAGCACGAACACATGATTGCCCAGCAGCTGCAGGAAGCTGGCGGCTACCACTACTGTGCCTGCTATTACAGAGAAATGAATATTCACTGCGAGCGCAGTGAATATTCATTTCTCTTTAGCAGCGGGCACAGGTTTTAGCAACAGCAGCTGTCTCCTGCCTCCTGTGACACGCTCCCCCTCCAAAAAGTATGCTAAAAACCTCAGCTTATACGGTAATTGAAAAAAGACCTAGGTCCATCAAGTTCAACCTTTCTCCATCAATTGTTCATTTTGTCACAAAATTGAATATAACCCACAATGTTATGTGTATTGAAGAAATCATCCATCTCTTTTTTAAAAGCTGTTATAGTGTCTGCCATTACTACCTCTTGTGGTAGGGCATTCTACATTCTGACTGCTCTAACTGTAAAGAACCCTTTCTTATTTAGCTGTTGGAAATGCCTTTCTTCCACCTGTAATGAGTGCCCCCTGGTCCTTGGAAGGAATAAGTCATGCGCCAGTCCTTTGTACCGCCACACATGTATTTATACATGTAAAGGAGATCCCCTGTGAGGCGTCTTTTCTCTAAGCTAAACAAGCCCAACTTTTCTAACTGTCATCACATGAGAGGCCTTCCACCCCTTGTAAAAATCTATTGCTCGCCTTTGAGCTGACTCTAATTTCTGAATGTCCTTTTTTAAATGTGGAGCCAAAAACTGGATACCATTTTCTAGATGTGGCTCACCAGTGATTTATAAAGGGGTAACAATGTTAGCGATGATTGCGAGATTTTAGCTATCTTTTTATACTCCCTAAAATCTTGTTTGCTTTTGCAGCTGCTGCTTGACATTGAATACTGCTGCTCAGCTTACTTGTAACCAGAATACCCTATAGTCCTTCTCCTATTCTGTAGTCCCAAGTATACTCCTATTTAATGTATATGCAACAATAGGATTACTTCGTCCCAGATGCATTACGCTACATTTATTTACATTGAACCTCATTTGCCAAGTGTTTGGCCATTCAGACATCTTATTCACATTGTTTTGCAATATTGTAATGTCAAGGTCAGATTTTTATATCCTACATAGTTTTGTGTTGTCAGCAAAGACTGACACTTTACTTTCAATCCCATCCACTAGGTCATTAACAAAGAGGTTAAAAAGAATTGGTCCTAGCACAGATCCCTGCAGTACCCCACTGCTGACTATATCCCATTTAGAGAACATACCGTTTATTTATAATTTAGAGAACGTACCTTCGTCACAAAGGATCAGTTCAGAAACGCGCGTCACTAGTGCGCTACACCAGTGACTACTGACAACCAGGTAATTAACTTTTTACAGCCCATAGGACTCTATCCTATCCTTATCCTCTGGACTCAATAGTCTTTCTTTTCAGTCACATGTTTGTCTTAGTCCAATGGGATCATTCCAATTAACCTTTTTTGATCCCTTGTACTATTTTAATCACAGCCATGTGACCATTTGGATTAAATTAACATCTTGGCTATATAAAACTTCTTATATTTATCTTCTGTCTCCACCTTGCACTTTTCAAGTGCATTTTGAGTGTGTTTTCATTTATTAATGTATAGGTTTTTCATTTTTTTTCTTTATCACAAACTATATGACGATTGATTCTATGTTACCTTGTTAATGGTTGACACTTTGTTATTCATATGTTTGTTTTACTATCATTATATATTTTTTATTATGCTTTAGTCACTTAGAATAATCCTTTTGCGGTCCCCTTAGGTATCTATGCTGCTATACACAATTGTGCTGCTAAGGGGTAGACAGCTTCTGTTGTCTCTTTTTAGTTAATTATGTTGCTATAATCTTTTGCTATATTTGCATATATTTTTTAGCATTTCTTACCTGGTGTGGTGGTCTTTAATATATCTTAAATATTTTAAATCATCTCACTATTTGTACAAATCATGTGTTACCACTTGTGCGTGCACCTCTTTTGTTTGTAGTGCTATATATTATTACCGTTATTAATAAAGGTATTTTAACCTTAATAATTTTTTATTGTCCTATTTCTTTGACCTTATGTTCAGGATATTTTATTTGGGTCTATAAATCTATGCTGCTTGTCAGTTATTATATTATTTCCTACAATTTATTTCTGCAGGTCATCTCTTATAATGTACTCAAAAATTTTGAACACTACTAATGTCAGGTTTACCTAGGCAGTAGTTGCCTGGATCCACCTTTTTACCTTTCTTATATATCATAACATGAGACTACTGCTTTAAAGGGAACCTGTCACCCCCAAAATGGAAGGTGAGCTAAGCCCACCAGCATCAGGAGCTTATCTACAGCATTCTGGAATGCTGTAGATAAGCCCCCTCCTTCCCCCGATGTATCCTGAAAGATAAGAAAAAGAGGTTAGATTATACTCACCCAGGGGCGGTCCCGCTGCGGTGGGCGTCGTGGTCCGGGGCCTCCCATCTTCTTACGATCACGTCCTCTTCTTCTCTTCACGACGCAGCTCCGGCGCAGGTGTACTTTGCCCTGTTGAGGGCAGAGCAAAGTACTGCAGTGCGCAGGCACCGGGAAAGGTCAGAGAGGCCGGGAGCCTGTGCACTGCAGTACTTTGTTCTGCCCTCAACAGGGCAAAGTACGCCTGCGCCGGAGCGTGAAGATAAGAAGAGGACGTCACCTGATGAAGATAGGAGGCGCCGGACCGGACCGCGACACCCATCGGACCGAACCGCAGCAGGACCGCCCCTGGGTGAGTATAATATAACCTGTTTTTCTCATCTTTCAGGATACATCGGGGGCTTATCTACAGCATTACAGAATGCTGTAGAATAGCCACTGATGCCGGTGGGCTTAGCTCACCTTCCATTTTGGGGGTGACAGGTTCCCTTTAATCTTTTTAATTAAATGTCTAACTTTCACATTCTGATCTATGTCCTATGCTCTCTGTTGTGAATAAAACACAAGCATAAAATATTTCCAAATCATTGCATTCTTGTCTACTTTACATAGTTCCAACTTTTTGAGAATTGGGGTTGTAGTCCTCATAGCCTCTAGATACAACCATAAGTTACCAGTGCTTTTGTTGAAGATCCCAGTGCTCTGATTATCTCATGGAACCAACACAAGTTGTACATTTTTCTCTCCACCTCCCGCATTTTCTCAAGGTCAAATTGGAAGGCATTCTGGCAATCTCACCAGATTGGTCCAAATGTGCCTTGGTGCGTTGATCTGGTCATCCTTCGTACCATGGCATCTCCCTTTTCTAGAGGAACTTCTCTCACAGGGCCCATTGTTCCATCTGAGTTTACATTACCTTCATTTAAAAGTGAAGCTAATGAAGTGTCCGTACTAAAGATTAATCTGATCAGGTCATCCAAACCGTTTTGAAGGCTGGAAAACGGGGATTAGACCAACCGATCATATTGTTTCCAGGAGTCCATCCTGACAGCACCATGGAGGTTGTCCTTCTATTCTTATAGTGACAGGAAACACACTAGAGGTTAAAAGACCCCTCCCACCCACACTCAACAGTGTTTTTCCTGTACATGTAAGGACAGACACGAGAGAAGACGTGGGAGCTCTGGCGCTTCCTCGGTTACCTTGAGGGCTCAGGGGGATTGGAGCCTATCCTCTCCTTCCCCCTGTGAAGAGGTCTGGGGCCGACACCCCCGAAGGGGGGTTCTCAGTCGCATGCCCAGTCAAGTGGGGGCTCCAGGCTTGGAGCTGCTTCCCTCCCAACGAAGGCTCTCTGCTTCCACCACCGGCCAGAAGCACTGCTGTGTTACTTCCGGGTGCCGCATGGAGTACTTCAGGATGCGTTCCAGGCTGGAATGCAGTGAGCACCGGAGGTCAGAGCGATCTGCCCAGCAGCACATACATCAGGAAGACAAGGTAGGACATAAAAGGCTACCTTGATCAGGAAGAACCTCTCGATCAGCCTGGATGATGCCGGGAGGACCGATATCCCCACTTAAAGGCACTGATTACCATTAGCACAAATTAAAGCCACAGGTTAGTAAGCAGTCTTGTGTTTTACATTAGGACAATTCGGTATCAGCCACAATGACATCTGCCACCAGAAGGACCGACAAGTCCTGTGGAAAAAACCGAAGATGCGCCATTTCTAATGTCAAATTACCAGAGTCATGGGCTAAGCAACTATGTGAAGGATCTACCCATAAGGTCATCAGATACGAGCAGGCCTCCTTCCTAATGGAAATGTGCACCGCATTCAGAGAGGAGGTCCAGGCTTCCATCTCAGGCCTGCTACCGGTCCAGTCACCTCAACAGGGCCCTCATCCCAAGAGACCAAGGTGGGAAATAGAACAATCTTCAGATGACAAGGCCAAGTCCACAAGCTCAGACCTAGAGGAAGGAGAAATTACCTCGGAACCACTGGAAGTGGGCAAGAGGTACCTTTTAGGACACAGATGAGCTACTGCGGGCTGTAAGGAAAACAATGCAGATTAAAGAATCCCTAAAGCCTAAGTCAGTCCAGGATGAAATGTTTGGAGGCCTGAGGTCACAGATATGTTGGGCTTTTCCAGTAAAAGACCACATCCGGGCAATGATTCTGGAAGAGTGGGAGGAGGCGGAAAAACGTTTGGTCATCCCTCAGGATTTCAGACTCAGTCTACCGTTTGAACCGGATGAGATAAAGACCTGGGTTGAGATCCCGAAAATTGACGTTGCGGTGGCTAGAGTGTCGAAAAAGACCTGAATTCCCTTTGAGGATTCCTCTAGCCTCAAAGAGCCTATGGAAAGGAAGGCAGCTGGGCTCCTTAACCCCTTAACCCCCAAGGGTGGTTTGCATGTGAATGACCAAGCCCATTTTTAGAATTCTGACCACTGTCTCTTTATGAAGTAATAACTCTGGAACGCTTCAATGGATCCCGGTGATTCTGAGATTGTTTTTTTTCATGACATATTGTACTTCATGTTAGTGGTAACATTTATTTGATATGACCTGTGTTTATTTGTGAAAAAAACAGAAAGTTGGCGAAAATTTTGCAATTTTACAAACTTTGAATTTTCATGCCCTTAAATCACAGAGATATGTCACACAAAATACTTAATAAGTAACATTTCCCACATGTCTACTTTACATCAGCACAATTTTGGAACTAGAATTTTTTTGGTTAGGAAGTTATAAGAATTAAAAGTTAACCGCTTCATGACCCAGCCTATTTTGACCTTAATGACCTGGCCATTTTTTGCAATTCTCACCAGTGTCCCTTTATGAGGTAATAACGCAGGAACGCTTCAACAGATCCTAGCGATCCTGAGATTGTTTTTTCGTGACATATTGGGCTTCAAGTTAGTGGTAAATTTAGGTGGATAATTTTTGCGTTTATTTGTGAAAAAATCGGAAATTTGGCAAAAATGTTGAAAATTTCGCAATTTTCAAATTTTGAGTTTTTATTCTGTTACACCAGAGTTATGTGACACAAAATAGTTAATGAATAACATTTCTCACGTGTCTACTTTACATCAGCACAATTTTGGAACCAAATTTTCATTTTGCTAGGAATAACTTCCTAAAAGTTGTCCAGCGATTTCTCATTTTTACAACAAAATTTACAAAACCATTTTTTTTAGGGACCACCTTACATTTGAAGTCAGTTTGAGGGGACTATATGGCAGAAAATACCCAAAAGTGACACCATTCTAAAAACTGCACCCCTCAAGGTGCTCAAAACCACATTCAAGAAATTAACCCTTTAGGTGCTTCACAGCAGCAGAAGCAACATGGAAGGAAAAAATGAACATTTAACTTTTTCACAGGAATTTTTGGAATGTTTTAAAAAAAAATTAACATGTAACTTTTTTTCACAAAAAAATTACTTCAGCTCCAATTTTTTTTATTTTCCCAAGAGTAAAAGGAGAAACTGGACCCCAAAAGTTGTTGTCCAATTTGTCCTGAGTACGCTGAGACCCCATATGTGGGGGGGGGGGGGGGAACCACTGTTTGTGCGCACGGCAGGTCTCGGAAGGGAAGGAGCGCCATTTGACTCTTTGAATGAAAAATTAGCTCCAATCATAAGCGGACACCATGTCGTGTTTGGAGAGCCCCTGTGTGCCTAAACATTGGAACTCCCCCACAAGTGACCCCATTTTGGAAACTAGACCCCCAAGGAACTTATCTAGACGCATAGTGAGTACTTTGAAACACCAGGTGCTTTACAAATTGATCCGCAAAAATGAAAAAGTACTTATTTTCATAAAAATTTTCTTTAGCCTCAATTCTTTTTTCATTTTCACATGGGCCACAGGATAAAGTGGATTCTAAAATTTGTTGGGCAATTTCTCCTGAGTACACCGATACCTCATATGTCGTCATAAACCACTGTTTGGGAGCACGGCAGGGTTCGGAAGGGAAGGAGCGCCATTTGACTTTTCGAATGGAAAATTAGCTCCAATCGTTAGCGGACACCATGTCGGAAAGTATGTAGTGTATGTCAGGTTGGTGTGTGGTGTGGTGTAGTGTACGTCAGGTTGGTGTGTATGGAGTAGTATACACCACACACACACCATCCTGAAATACACCACACACCAATGTGACATACACTACATCAGGTTGGTGTGTGGTGTAGAGTACGTCTGGTTGGCGAGCGGTGTGGTATAGTGTAGTGTATGTCAGGTTGATATGTGTGGTGTAGTATACACTACACACAACAACCTGACGTACACTTCATGACACACCAACCTGACATACACTATACCACACCACAATCAACCTGACGTATTGTATGTCAGGTTGGTGTGTGTGGTGTAGTGTACGTGTGTAGTACATGTCAGGTTGGTGTGTGTGGTGTATACTACATCACACGTACACCAACCTAGCGTGTACCACACCACATGTACACTACACACCAACCTGATGGACACTACGTCAGGTTGGTGTGTGCTGTAGTGTATGTCAGGTTGGTGTGTGGTGTCGCGTACGTCAGGTTGGTGTGTGTGGTGAAGTGTATGTCAGGTTGGTGTGTGGTGTCGTGTGCGTCAGGTTGGTGTGTGTGGTGTAGTATACATCAGGTTGGTGTGTGTGTGTGTGTGGTATTGTGTATATCAGGCTGGTGTGGGTGAGTTGTGTAGGGGAATGTCAGGATGTGTTTAGTCCACGGAAGTGTGATAAATTCTGAAGCATCCATTCAAACACAGTCCAGGTTTGTCAGGACACGTTTCACATTGGAAACAAGTTTCCCTTCTTATCCCTCTTTTACAGCATACCCGGCACCATACGGGAAACTTGAGTTCCAGGGGTGCTGGGGCCCGCTCCTTCCTCGTCTCTAAACATCAGGGCCTTTACCACCGCCTTCTGGAACTGAAGGAAGATGTTGTTGGTCTGGCCTGCACATCGCGATAGCACATATGCCTTATACAGTACCATTTGTACGATATGCACAGCCAGTTTTTAATACCACACCTTCGCCTTCCGCATGGCACTATAGGGCTGGAGCACTTGATCAGAAAGATCAACTGCCCCCATGTGTTTGTTGCACCCCAGGGCACAGTCCGGTTTGTGGACCTGTGCTGGGGTACCTCGAACGGTGGTGGCCGTGGTGCCGGGACCATGGATTGTTGTCAAGGAAAAGACATCCCTTTTGTCTTTGAACTTGACCACAAGCATTTTGCCGCTACATTGGGCTCGGCTCTCACCCTTTGGGAGAGTCTGCTCAATTAGCAGCAAAGGGAGATCCCTCTGGTTTCTGCGCACAGTACCGCAAGCTGCGGTAGCTCTGGCAAAGAGGGATTGAAAGAGTGGGATGCTTGTATAAAAGTTATCAACGTACAGATGGTAACCTTTATCACGCAGTGGGTGGACCAAATCCCACACTATTTTCCCACTCACCCCCAGAGCAGGTGGACATTCTGGAGGCTGAATCCTGGTGTCCTTCCCTTGGTAAACTCTAAAGCTGTGAGTGTACCCTTTTTTTTTTTCCTTTTTTTCTAACTTTTTTACTTAGTCCCACTATGGGACGATCATTTATTGCAGGCTAATCACTTCTATATCATGCAGATGAAGCACCATCGCCATGCCATAGAAGCTGTCAGCGCTGCACTGACAGACAGGCTAGCTGATCATTCATGCACGGCGCATGATCAGCAAGTTTCCTCACTCTGGTAATCCGGATGTTGTCATGACGACATCCGCTCACCATGGCAACAATCAGGACCCCGCATGCACTTATGGATTGACCAACTGGAGGATCAGCTAAAATGGAAAACTTCTAGGGGTAACATGTTAGAAGATCTTCCCTCATTGAAACTTTCAACCTGGTTTCTTGGCATAGGCCCCAGTGGTGGAATCTATGCGGTTTGCAGCCCAAAACAATTCTTTATCCATCGCGGCTCGTAGAGCCATCTGGATAAAGACCTGGTCGGGGGATTATCAGTCTAAGAATAAACTGTATGCCATACCTTTTTCAGGATCAAGGGTGTTCGGGACAGTTCCAGATAATGTACTAGAAAATGCCACCGATAAAAAGAAAGTGCTTCCCAAGGAAAAAATCTAAGAGATACTATCCCTTTCAGAGGACCTACCCCTCCCAGAGGTAGGAATATTGGGGAAAAGGGAAGTCTAGTCGGTGGAACAACCCTAAAGGGGGTATAAGTAGAGCCACACCCTCGCGTTTGGGATCAAGTTCAGGAAATAGGAAGCAACAACGCCATATCTGTAGGGGGTCGCCTCGGTGAATTCTCAGATTCATGGAGACGCATTTTCCAAAATCAGCGGGTCATAAACACCATTTCTCAAGGTTATGCCTTAGAATTTGTCAGACACCCCCTCCCCCAAGAAGATTTGTGGCTACAGATCCTCTCTCCAGAACCTCGCCTCCCCCATATGGGCAGATGTAAAGGACCTTTTGAGATCGAAGGTAGTGATTCCGGTTCCCCAGTCAGAAGTGGGTCAGGGTCATTATTCAACCCTATTTACAGTAAAAAAAAAATAAGTCAGGAGATAGCCATACCATAATAATTTTAAAGGCACTGAATCAGTGGATAAGATACAAGAGGTTCAGGATGGAGTCTCTAAAGGCCCCCAACCCCTTCATAGACAAAGACTCAGTGATATGCACAATAGACCTAAAGAACGCAAACTACCAAGTTCCGATCCATCTTCGCTCTCAAAAGTACCTACGGTTAGCTCTAAAGATAAGAGACAAGTGCTACCACTTCCAATTTTGCTCCTTTCCTTTCGGTCTTGCTTCTGCGCCTCGGGTCTTTACCAAGCTGGTCCTGAGGCAAACGGACATAGTCATAGTCCCATATTTGGATGATTTTCTGCTAATATCCGGTTCAGAGACCAAACTAGAAGAGCAGCTCAGTTTGGTGATTTCAACATTGGAAATTCTGGGTTGGATCCTAAACGAGGAGAAATCAGACCTACTACCAGGAAGAAGTTTCCAGGAGTTATTCTGGATTCCAGGCAAAGAATCTCTCTGTTGCCAGAGAAGCAGAAAGCTGTAAAAAACAGGATTTGGCTACTCCTTCAAAATCGAGTTTCCATAAGAACAGCAATGAAGGTCTTGGGAACGGTACCTGCTTGCATATCGTGCGTCCGATGGGGTCAGTTCCACACAACACGACTACAGAGAACAAACCTTTCAACCTGGGACAGATGACAAAGTTCCCGGGTCAAAGGGGTTCATCTATCTCTGGCATTAAAGACATCACTGGAATGGTGAACTTTTCCCAGAAATATCAGTTGAGGAGTTCCGTGGATATCGACTCCTCGCGTCACAGACACAAGCAAAATAAAGATGTCAGAGAACATGACGGCAGTGTCATTTCTTCATCACCAGGGGGCCCAAAACACTGGCCCCTACAGGACCTGTCATCAAGGATATTTGCTTAGGCAGAGATGAAAGTCTGGTCAATATCGGCAGCACATCTAGAAAGATCCAAGAACAGGGCTGCCGATTACTTGAGCAGACTAAGGATCCAGTCCACCGAGTGGGAATTGAATAGGGAAATATTCAGTTACCTGTGTCATCAATGGGGAACCCCTCAACTGGATCTCTTCACGACCAGGAAGAATGCCAAGGTCCGAATAGTCTATTCTCTCAATCCAGCAGACAATCAGGAGGGGATCGATTCCTTAAACCAGGTATGAGAAGAAGATCTCATGTACGCCTTCCTTCCCATTGCCATGATCCCAAAGGTCTCCAGGAAGATCCAGGAGGAAGGAGCATTAGTGATACTGGAAGTCCCACTTTGGCCAAGACAAAGCTGGTTTCCTCTGCTAAGGAATGAAGTCCCGGGAAGATCCACTCCTACTACTAGGGAGAAAAGACCTACAGTACTTTCTCAAGGGCCAGTTCTTCATCCAGACCCGGAGAATCTACAGTTATCAGCGTGGATCCTGAAAGGAAGATCTTAAGAGCTAGGGGTCTGCCTGACCAGGTGATCTCTAGAATCTAGGCCAGCTGTAAGCCAGTTACTTGGCCAATTTACAACAAAATCTGGAAGAAGTTTTGCTTGGTAGTTCTTCTATAGGCTCTTCCCACTCTGACATCCCAAAGATCCTAAATTTCCTCCAGGCAGGGTTTAATAAAGGGTTGAAACCAAGCACGCTAAAGGTGCAAATAGCATCCCTGAGTATTTTCTTCGAATCCCCCCTGGTATCTCATCCGTGGGTAGCAAGATCTAGATCTAGTGCCATCCAGAGATTAAGGCCCACAATAAGGAAATCGGTCCCTCCATGGGATTTAAATCTAGTCCTCAACGTCCTGTGCAAGGCTCCTTATGAGCCGGTAGAAACTATTAACATTGTAAAACTCACGCTCAGGACAGTCTTTTTAGTGGCTATCACCTCAGCCAAGAGACTCTTTCAGTATAGAACCCATATATTCAGATCTTTGATGACCATTTAGCTATAAGGTATGTGCACACGTTCAGGTTTTTTCGTATTTTTTTCGCAATAAAAATGCTATAAAAACTCATTAAAAACGCATACATTATGCATCCTATCATTTAGAATGCATTCTGCATGTTTTGTGCACATGGTGCGTTTTTTTTCCGCGAAAAAAACGCATCACGGTAAAAAAAAGCAGCATGTTAATTAATTTTGCGGATTTTCAGCGTTTTTCCCGCAATTCTATGCATTTGGAAAAAACGAATGAAAAAATGCACAAAAAACACGTCAAAAACGCATGAAAAAAACGCAAAAAAACCCCATGCGGATTTCTGGCAGAAATGTCCGGTTTTTGTCAGGAAAATTTCTGCTAGAAATCCTGACGTGTGCACATAGCCTAAAACTTAAACCCACCTTTAAGCCTAAAGTAGTTTCTTCTTGGAATTTAAATCAGGAGATAATATTTCCCTCCTTCTGCCAGCACCCAAAAAACCCGAAAGAAAGATTCTTTCACTCTTTGGATGTTAGAAAGGCAGTTATTCACTACTTAGAGGACACTCTTAAGTGGAGACAGGACACGAATTTATTTGTCCAATATGGGGGACAAAATAGGGGAGAAAAGGCATCAAGGCTAGATGGATAACAACCACCATCTGCTTAGCGTACGAGGCTGAGAAATTGCCTATACCTGAGGGTCTCAGGGCCCATTCCACCAGAGTGGTAGCAACATTATAAGCCGAAAGAGTTGAGGCTTCAGTAGAACAGATTTGCAGGGCAGCTACTTGGTCTACCTTAAGCATATTCTGTAGGCATTATAAGCTACATACAATGACAGGCAGCCATTTGGCTTTCGGTCTGGTTCTGCAGGCAGTAGTTTCACACAAAGATGTCTTACTTTGGTATTCTCCATGGTGCCGTCAGGAGAGAAGTCCTGAAAAACGGGGATTAGACCTACCGGAAATATTGTTTCCAGGAGTCCATCCTGACAGCACTGGTAATTCCCTCCCTTAAATTTTGTATTTGTGATGATTATCTTGTATAGAATTTCAATAAATAAGAATTGCATTCATCCTGGTGTGATACTTGGAAAATCACTGGTGAGTGTGTGTGGGAAGGGTCTTTTAACCTCTCGTGTTTCCTATCCCTAAATGGATAGAAGGACAACCTCCATATTGCTGTCAGGAAGGACGTCCTGGAAAACTGTTCTTCAATAAAAAGGAAGTGCTCGTGTTTGCGCAAAGAAAGGTGTTTTAGTGTATTTCTCTCAATTTCCTTCAGATTTCGGTCTCAACTCTCTTAAAGGTCAGGTTCAAGGTCTCACTATTATTTTTTTTGGTGTCCTTGTTTGTACATCTTTTCAAGGGGGTTCTCCTACCACTAAATAGGGTCTTTATTTGCTTTTTTATGCTCGGCTGCTCCCTTTGAACACCTTCATACAGATGTGCAAGGCCTTCTTCTCCACATATTTTTCTAAATTCTTTCTTTTTATGTGCTCTCAGGTGGTTGACTGCTACCTTAGCTTCCTTCTATTGGCTCATACTCTTGGGACTACTTTTGAACATAGTTATGGTTTATAATGTTCATTTATGTTATTTTACTGAATTCTTTATTTTCTTCTATGGCTGATGTACAAACTGATCTAGCTTAGTGTCTGCCAGAGAGGTATAGCTAGTTGGAACAGTAAACACTTCTTCATCTTAGTGTTCACCTCCTTGTGGCATCAGCTATACACAAGATCACCTGTGTCCCCAAATGAATGAAAGACATTTTACAGTGATTAACAAAAATCTATCGTATTTTTTGGACTATAAGAAGCAATTTTTTTCTCCAAAGATGTGGAGGCAAATAGGGGGTGCGTCATATAGTCCGGATGTACCTGATCTGGATGTGGATGGGGACAGGCAGCGGTGGGTGACAGGAGCCGGCTGCTGCGGCTAACACCTGTGCCCACTGCTGTAGAGAAATGAATATTCACTGCTCTCCACGCCCATGGAGGTAGAGAGCAGTGAATATTCAGTTCTCTTTAATAGCGGACATGCTGCTAACCGCAGCCGCCGACTTCCTGCAGCTGCTGGGCGATCACATGTGAATAGTATGAACACATGAATATTCATTCCCTTTAGTTGCGGGCACACGTGAAAGCACAGCAGCTGTAGGAAGCCGGCGGCTGCAGCTAACATTGTGCCGCCATTAAAGATCAATGAATATTCACTGGTCCACAAGCCCATAGTCTCAGCGTGGGGAGCAGTGAGTATTCCGGCAGCTGTTCTCTGCTTGTAGGCGGTGCATGACGTCACTGCCATGTGCTGCTTACAAGAATAAACCAGTTGCTGAAATCAGAACAAGACGCTGCAAGGGAGCACAGGGAAGGTAGGTAGGATGGTTTATGTTTTTTAAATGTTTTTCTGATGGGGCCATGCACACCAAGATAGAAATGAGGGGGTCATGCATGCCAGGATAGGGATGAGGAGTTCATGCATACCTGGATAGGGATGAGGAGGACATGCATATCAAGAAAGGGATGAAGAGGCTAAGCATACCGGGATGGGAATGGGTGCCATGCATACCAGGATGGGGATGAGGGGCCATGCATACCATGATAGGGATGAGGGAGCCACGCATACCAGTATGGGGATGGGCGCTATGCATAAGAGGATGGGGATGAGGGGGCCATGCATACCAGGATGGGGATGAGGAGGCCATGCATACCAGAATAGGGATGAGGAAGCCATGCATACAGGATAGGGATGAGGGGTCCATGCATACCAGGATGGGAATGAGTGAAAAATGTATACCTGGATTGTGGACATATATATACCAGGATAGGGAATATTAGTACAGAACTGACCACATTTTTTTTCTAATTTCCTCCTCTATAACCTAGTTGCTTCTTATGGTCCGGTGTGTCCTATAGTCCGAAAAATACAGTAATCTAAAATTTTGTTAGATTTGTTCACTATAAGAAGATTTTTGGCGGTAATATTGTTTAGTATTCCCAGTAATCCGTGGCAGCATCAACATGCTGTCGAGAATAGGGAAACTAGTGTGGCTGCGTTTACCTGTCTCCAAAACTGCTATTATAAATGTAGTTAAAATTACACAGATCAATGGCTCGGGAGCATTGGATCTCTGTCTGCACCCCACTCAGTGCTCTTGAGTCCTAGTTGGTGACCATTTTGGTGGAGTTGATATAAAATGGAACGACTATTAAAATATATAATAAATTGGGTAAAGTAGTTCAATGTAGTATGTGCTGTAAATTGTTTCACAAGAATTTGGGAAAGTTATCAAATGTCCTTTAAATGTCTGTTCTATTCCTGATCTAAGGATCTAGTGGGCAGCACGGTGGCTCAATGGTAAGCGCTAGAGTCCTGTGTTCAAATCCCACACAGTGAGATCAGGAGATTGGCCATTACGCATCACATTGGTAATGCCCCTTTCATGTAAAATAATCTCTGGAGGCAGTTACGGTATTTTCATTCTCCCCACAGCCTGAAAGAGGTAATGAATATAAAGTGATAAAAGATGACAGCTATATTACATCTCTATGAGGTTCATGTGGAATAATATGACCCAGTGTAGAAATTAGGGACAAAATTGAAGTGTAAGGGTACTGTCACACAGTCACACTTTGGACGCTACGACGGCACGATCCGTGACGTCGCAGCGTTGTATGAGTATCGCTCCAGCGTCGTAGACTGCGGTCACACGTTGCAATCACGGCGCTGGAGCGATGCCGAAGTCCCCGGGTAACCAGGGTAAACATCGGGTTACTAAGCGCAGGGCCGCGCTTAGTAACCCGATGTTTACCCTGGTTACCAGCGTAAACGTAAAAAAAACAAACAGTACATACTTACATTCCGGTGTCTGTCCCCCGGCGTTCTGCTTCTCTCCACTGTGTAAGCAGCAGAGCCGGAAAGCACAGCGGTGACGTCAGACGTCACCGCTGTGCTCGCTTTCCGGCTGGCAGGCGCTCACAGTGCAGAGAAGCTGAGACGCCGGGGGACAGACACCGGAATGTGAGTATGTACTGTTTGGTTTTTTTTTACTTTTACGCTGGTAACCACGGTAAACATCAGGTTACTAAGCGCGGCCCTGCGCTTAGTTACCCGATGTTTACCCTGGTTACAAGCGAACACATCGCTGGATCGCTGTCACACACAACGATCCAGCGATGTCAGCGGGAGATCCGGCGACGAAAGAAAGTTCCATACGATCTGCCACGACGTACGATTCTCAGCAGGGTCCCTGATCGCTGCTGCGTGTCAGACACAGCGATATCGTATGGATATCGCTGGAACGTCACGGATCGTACGGTCGTAGCGATCAAAGTGTGACTGTGTGACAGTACCCTAACTGCATCATCCAATAACCCTTGTTCCTCTGACTTCAGCTGAGGAAGGAGTCAGGTAAACCCCTTTATATCTCATACACCGAATATCAAGGTCAGACCCCAGGAGCGGAAACGAGTATTGCAGACCTGTCCATATTTCCTGCGGTGTTCTCCTCATCCAAAAGTTCTTACAGATCCAATTCGTAAATTAGTATCTGTATTTTATCCCTTTTATTTTATAGTGTGTTTAGCCTATATTCATGTTTTTGTATTATTCCATCTTTTGTAAACTTTTGTATGTTAAATCTAAAATGTAATAACTTTGTTCCTTGCTGCATTAAACTTACCTACTAACCCTAAGGCCGGCGTCACACTGGCGAGTTTTACGGACGTAAGAGCGCAGAAACTACGTCCGTAAAACTCGCATAACATACGGCACAATTATTCTCAATGGGGCTGCTCCTATTAGCCGTATATTACGGTTCAGTATTATACGGCTTTCTACGGCCGTACAAAATCGCAGCATGCTGCGTTTGTCAGCGTACTGCGCAAAAAAATCGCCAATGAAAGTCTATGGGGGCGAGAAAAATACGGATTCCACACGGACCAGCAGTGTGACTTGCGAGAAATACGCAGCGGTGTTAGTGAAAAGTCGGTAATTCAATTGCCGGCTTTTCATTTCTCCTGCACAAACCCGACAGGATATGAGACATGGTTTACATACAGTAAACCATCTCATATCCCCTTTTTTTTTGCATATTCCACACTACTAATGTTAGTAGTGTGTATGTGCAAAATTTCAGCGCTGTAGCTGCTGAAATAAAGGGTTAAATGGCGGAAAAAATTGGCGTGGGCTCCCGCGCAATTTTCTCCGCCAGAATGGTAAAGCCAGTGACTGAGGGCAGATATTAATAGCCAGGAGAGGGTCCATGGTTATTGGCCCCCCCGTGGCTACAAACATCTGCCCCCAGCCACCCCAGAAAAGGCACATCTGGAAGATGCGCCTATTCTGGCACTTGGCCACTCTCTTCCCACTCCCTGTAGCGGTGGGATATGGGGTAATGAAGGGTTAATGCCACCTTGCTATTGGAAGGTGACATTAAGCCAGATTAATAATGGAGAGGCGTCAATTATGACACCTATCCATTATTAATCCAATTGTTGGAAAGGGTTAAAAAACACACACACACACGATTAAAAAGGATTTTAATGAAATAAACACAGCGGTTGTTGTAATAATTTATTGTTCTCTCAAATCCATTTGCAGTCCCTCGCTTGGCAACATAATAAACGCACAAGATACATACCTTCTGATGTACTGTCAGGTCCAACGATGTAATCCATCTGAAGGGGTTAACTAATATTACAAGCAGGAGCCCTGCTATAATGCAGCTGTGCTCCGTGCTTGTAATTCCCCTGCGAATGAATGAAATGTAGGTCATTGACCTACATTTCATTCATTCGCGGTGAGGCGCCCTCTGGTGGATGTTCTCATGAACTGCAGCCTGGGAACTTTTTCCCACGCTCCAGGTCATATGAGGACATCCACCAGGGGGCGCCTCACCGCGAATGAATGAAATGTAGGTCAATGACCTACATTTCATTCATTCGCAGGGGAATTACAAGCACGGAGCACAGCTGCATTATAGCAGGGCTCCTGCTTGTAATATTAGTTAACCCCTTCAGATGGATTACATCGTTGGACCTGACAGTACATCAGAAGGTATGTATCTTGTGCGTTTATTATGTTGCCAAGCGAGGGACTGCAAATGGATTTGAGAGAACAATAAATTATTACAACAACCGCTGTGTTTATTTCATTAAAATCCTTTTTAATCATGTGTGTGTGTTTTTTTAACCCTTTCCTACAATTGGATTAATAATGGATAGGTGTCATAATTGACGCCTCTCCATTATTAATCTGGCTTAATGTCACCTTCCACTAGCAAGGTGGCATTAACCCTTCATTACCCCATATCCCACCGCTACAGGGAGTGGGAAGAGAGTGGCCAAGTGCCAGAATAGGCGCATCTTCCAGATGTGCCTTTTCTGGGGTGGCTGGGGGCAGATGTTTGTAGCCACGGGGGGGCCAATAACCATGGACCCTCTCCTGGCTATTAATATCTGCCCTCAGTCACTGGCTTTACCATTCTGGCTGAGAAAATTGCGCGGGAGCCCACGCCAATTTTTTCCGCCATTTAACCCTTTATTTCAGCAGCTACAGCGCTGAAATTTTGCACATACACACTACTAACATTAGTAGTGTGGAATATGCAAAAAAAAGGGGATATGAGATGGTTTACTATATGTAAACCATGTCTCATATCCTGTCGGGTTTGTGCAGGAGAAATGAAAAGCCGGCAATTGAATTACCGGCTGTTCACAGATATCGCGCTGAATGAAATCTAAATACAGAATATATATATATGTGTCTCAATGACATATATATATATATATATATATATATACTGTATATATGTTTTAATGAACATTTGAGCACATAAATCCATTAGATGTCGGTTTTGCAAGCCTGCGCGAAAATCTCGCAGTACGGATGCCATACGGATTACATACGGAGGATGCCATGCGCAAAATACGCTGACACACCCTGCCTACGGATCACTATTTTGGGAACATTCCACCGTATTACGGCCGTATTACGGCCGTAAAATACGGACCGTATTGTCTTACGCCGAGTGTGACGCCGGCCTAACAAGGATTAGTATAGTATTGCGTTATCCTTTGTATGCCTGAGTGCAAGAAGACAACTTAGCAGGTGCTTGGGAAAGCTGAGTGGTGTGTTTGCTAGATTGATCCAGTGAAGGTGTCTCGCTGACTTATCAAAACAGTCAGTGGTAGTGGGGAAAACATGGCGTGGATGTGTGAACTGACTGTGGAGTGCGATTAGCTCATTGTTATCCTATTGCAATAGGTGAGTGTCGGACAAGTCAGTGTGGGAAGCAGAGTCCATCTTTACAATAGCATCCGAGGCACATGTGTCACGAGCAAGTGTTGTTACTGTCAAATTGATGACAGCGGTCTGATGATCCCTGTCAACCTAAATACAAGTGAGCAAAAATTACAGAAACTGCATAGCTCAGACATACTCTGGTCCTGACCACTTGTATATGCTACATAAAGCGAGAGATTCCCATCTCTGGCATGAATGACTGAGAAGAGAGTACCACTTCTTCAGCTATTACATTGTTACATATTCATCATGTGTTTCATATTTATAACTGAATTTAGCCAACACTTGGAGCTGCTCAAGAACATTCAAAACCAACAATCTTTAAGAACATACAACTCAAAGAAGACAATAAAATTAGATATTACAACAGACATAATTTATATTAAGAAACATTATACATACCCTCCATCTAAGAATGACTGTGCTTTGTCTTGCTCATCTAGAATATTAGCTACTAGGCCATAAAGATCAGTCTCACTTCCATGCTTGTTCCTTTCAGTCTGAACTCTAGCGAGTTAAGAATATGCTAGTTAATAAATGTAAAGTTTTACATGAGTTACCACATAAAAAAAGATAGTCACAGCATTCTTATGATTAATACCCAACAAGATACTCAAAGCAGGATGAAAATGAAAGCAAGAACCAAATCTTCCAAATATGAGAATAACAGTTCAATCATAACCTTTAGATTCCACAAATCATTTTTAATAAGGTTTATCCTCTTTATGAAATCTTTGCCCCGTGGTGCATTTTGGTATGAAAAAAA
This sequence comes from Ranitomeya variabilis, assembly GCF_051348905.1. NCBI lineage: Eukaryota > Metazoa > Chordata > Amphibia > Anura > Dendrobatidae > Ranitomeya > Ranitomeya variabilis. The sequence continues at coordinate 548,527,577 of NC_135235.1, read as the reverse complement.
CAAAACTGTGTTATATTCACTGTCCCTGGATCAAGGTCTAAGTCTCTGTGCCTGTCATGGACTGTGGCGCTGATGTCACATTGACAGCTAATCAGCAAGCACAGTAGCCGGGGAACAAAGATTGCTTAATAGCGAACAACAACTTTAACCTTAAGGCTACGTTCACACGTTCAGTTTTTTCATCAGTTTTTTTTCCTGTCCTGTTTTGAAAAACCGCAGCTAAAATTCAGCGCTGATTTTAGCTGCGGATTTTGATCCTTTTTCTTCTGCGGATTCCACTGCGGGTTTCCAAATGCAGTTTCCTATTGGTGCTGCTGGAAACCCGCAGCGGAATCCGGAGAAAGAATTGACATGGTACTTCTTTTTTCCGCAGGCAAATCCGCGCGGATTTTCCTGGGGAAAAAAGGATCGTCGGCACAGCGGATTTTGTTTTCCATTGGGTTACATTGTACTGTAACCTACATGGAAAACGGATGCGGATCCGCAGCTGAAATTCCGCTCCGGATCCGCACCAAAAAACGCACCGTGTGAACATAGCCTATGGCTATGTGCACACGTCAGGATTTCTGGCAGAAATTTTCCTGATAAAAACCGGACATTTCTGCCAGAAATCCGCATGCGTTTTTTACCACGATTTTACCGCATTTTTGTGCGTTTTTTCCCAATGCATAGAATAGCGGGAAAAAGGCGAAAAAAACGCAAGATTAATGAACATGCTGCTTTTTTTACCGCGATGCACCATGTGCACAAAACATGCAGAATGCATTCTAAATGATAGGATGCATAATGTATGCGTTTTTAATGAGTTTTTATAGCGTTTTTATCGCGAAAAAACACGAAAAAAACGCGAAAAAACCTGAACGTGTGCACATACCCTTATAACCAAAGGAGCATAACCAGTTTTTTGTAATAATTAGTTTTGGTAACAACAACACTTTTAACCCCTTAAACCCCAAGGGTGGTGTGCACGTTAATGACCGAGCCAATTATTACAATTCTGACCACTGTCCCTTTATGAGGTTATAATAACTCTGGAACGCTTCAACGGATCCTTATGATTCTGACACTGTTTACTCGTGACATATTGTACTTCATAATAGTGGTAAAATTGCTTTCACATTACCTGCGTTTATTTGTTAAAAAAAAAATTGGAAATTTGGCGAAAATGTTTCGCAATTTTCCAACTTTGAATTTTCATGCCCTTAAATCACAGAGATATGTCACACAAAATACTTAATAAGTAACATTTCCCACATGTCTACTTTACATCACCACAGTTTTGGAACCAATTTTTTTTTTTTGGTTAGGGAGTTATAAGGCTTAAAAGTTGACCAGCAATTTCTCATTTTTACAATACCAATTTTTTTTAGGGACCACATCACGTTTGAAGTCATTTTGAGGGGTCTATATGATAGAAAATAACAAAGTGTGACACCATTCTAAAAACTGCACCCCTCAAGGTGCTCAAAACCACATTCAAGAAGTTTATTAACCCTTCAGGTGTTTCACAGGAATTTTTGGACTTTTTTTTAAAAAAACGAACATTTAACTTTTTTCACAAAAAATTTACTTCAGCTCCAATTTGTTTTATTTTACCAAGGGTAACAGGAGAAAATGGACACCAAAAGTTGTTGTACAATTTGTCCTGAGTATGCTGATACCCCATATGTGGGGGTAAACCACTGTTTGAGCGCCAGAGATGGGACGCCATGTTGCGTTTGGAGAGCCACTGATGTGCCTAAACATTGAAACCCTCCACAAGTGACACCATTTTGGAAAGTAGACCCTCTAAGGAACTTATCTAGATGTGTGGTGCGCACTTTGACCCACCAAGTGCTTCACAGAAGTTTATAATGTAGAGCCGTAAAAATAAAAAATCATATTTTTTCACAAAAATGATCTTTTCGCCCTCAATTTTTTATTTTCCCAAGGGTAAGAGAAGAAATTGGACCCCAAAAGTTGTTGTGCAATTTGTCCCGAGTATGCTGATACCCCATATGCGGGGGTAAACCACTGTTTGGGCACATGGCAGAGCTCGGAAGGGAAGGAGCGCCGTTTGACTTTTCAATGCAAAATTGACTGGAATTGAGATGGGACGCCATGTTGCGTTTGGAGAGCGCCTGATGTGTCTAAACATTGAAACCCCCCACAAGTGACACCATTTTGGGAAGTAGACCCCCTAAGGAACTTATCTGCATGTGTGGTGCGCACTTTGACCCACCAAGTGCTTCACAGAAGCTTATAATGTAGAGCCGTAAACATAAAAAAATCATATTTTTTCACAAAAGTGATCTTTTCGCACCCAATTTTTTATTTTCCCAAGGGTAAGAGAAGAAATTGGACCCCAAAAGTTGTTGTGCAATATGTCTTGAGTACGCTGATACCCGATATGTGGGGGTAAACCACTGTTTGGGCGCATGGCAGAGCTCGGAAGGGAAGGAGCGCTGTTTGACTTTTCAATGCAAAATTGACTGGAATTGAGATGGGACACCATGTTGCGTTTGGAGAGCCCCTGATGTGCCTAAACATTGAAACCCCCCACAAGTGACATCATTTTGGCAAGTAGACCCCCTAAGGAACTTATCTAGATGTGTTGTGAGAGCTTTGAACCCCCAAGTGTTTCACTACAGTTTATAACGCAGAGCCGTGAAAATAAAAATTCTTTTTTTTTTTTAACAAAAATTCTTTTTTAGGCCCCAGTTTTGTATTTTTCCAAGCGTAAGAGGAGAAATTGGACCTTAAAAGTTGGTGTCCAATTAGTCCTGAGTACGCTGATACCCCATATGTGGAGGGGAACCACCGTTTGGGCGCATGTCAGAATTCGGAAAGGAAGGAGCGCCGTTTGTAATGCAGACTTAGAACGATTGGTCTGCAGGTGTCACATTGAGTTTGCAGAGCCCCTAATGTACCTAAATAGTAAAAACCCCCACAAGTGACCCCATACTGGAAACTAGACCCCCCAAGGAACTTATCTAGATGTGTTGTGAGACCTTTGAACACCCAAGTGTCTCACTACAGTTTATAACACAGAGCCATGAAAATAAAAAAAATTTTTTTTTTCACAAAAATGATTTTTTAGCCCCCAGTTTTGTATTTTCCCAAGGGTAACAGGAGAAATTGGACCCCAAAAGTTGTTGTCCAATTTGTCCTGAATAAGCTGATACCCCATATGTGGGGGGAACCACCGTTTGGGCGCATGGCAGAGCTCAGAAGGGAAGGAGCGCCATTTGGAATGCAGACTTAGATGGATTGGTCTGCAGGCATCACATTGCATTTGCAGAGCCACTGATGTACCTAAACAGTAGAAACCCCCCACAAGTGACCCCATATTGGAACCTAGACCCCCCAAGAAACTTATCTAGATGTGTTGTGAGAACACTACAGTTTATAACGCAGAGCCGTAAAAATAAAAATTATTTTTTTTCCCACACAAATGGTTTTTTAGCCCCCTAAATATTTATTTTCCCAAGGGTAACAAGAGAAATTGGACCCCAAATGTTGTTGTCCAATTTGTCCTGAGTACGCTGATACTCCATATGTTAGGGTAAACCCCTGTTTGTGCGCTCGGAAGGGAAGAAGCACTGTTTTACTTTTTCAATGCAGAATTGGCTGGAATTGAGAGCGGACGCCATATCGCGTTTGGAGAGCCCTTGATGTGCCTAAACAGTGGAAGCTCCCAATTCTAACTGAAACCCTAACCCAAACACACCCCTAACCCTAATCCCAACTCTACCCCTAACCACACCCCTAACCCGAACATACCCCTAACCCCAACCACACCCCTAACCCCAACATACCCCTAATCCCAACCATGACCCTAACCACACCCCTAACCCTGACACACCCCTAACCTAATCCCAACTGTAAATGTAATCCAAACCCTAACCCAAACTTTAGCCCCAACCCTAACCCCAACTCTAACCCTAGCCCCAACCCTAACCCTGGCCCCAACCCTAACCCGAATGGGAAAAAGGAAATAAATAAATTTTTTAATTTTTTTTCCCTAACTAAGGGGGTGATGAAGGGGGGTTTGATTTACTATTTATAGCGGGGGTTTTTAGCGGATTTTTGTGATTTGTAGCTGTAAAACACTTAAAGACAGTTTTTATTGCAAAAAATAGTTTTTGCGTCTCCACATTTTTGAGAGCTATAATTTTTCCATATTTTGGTCCACAGAGTCATGTGAGGTCTTGCTTTTTGCGGGACGAGTTGACGTTTTTATTGGTAACATTTTCGGGCATGTGACATTTTTTGATCGCTTTTTATTACGATTTTTGTGAGGCAGAATGACCAAAAACCAGCTATTCACGAATTTCTTTTTGGGGGGCGTTTATACCGTTCAGCGTATGGTAAAATTGATAAAGCAGTTTTATTCATCGTGATAGTACTAATACAGCGATACCTCATTTATATCTTTTTTTGTTTTGGCGCTTTTATACGACAAAAACTATTTTATAGAAAAATTATTTTTGCATCGCTTTATTCTGAGGACTATAACTTTTATTTTTTCGCTGATGATCCTGTATGGTGGCTCATTTTCGGGACAAGATGACATTTTAAGCGGTACCATGGTTATTTATATCCGTATTTTTGATCGCGTGTTATTTCACTTTTTGTTCGGTGGTATGATAATAAAGCATTGTTTTTTTTGCCTCGTTTTTTTTGCCTCGTTTTTTTTTACGGTGATCACTGAAGGGGTTAACTAGTGGAACAGTTTTATAGGTCGGGCCGTTACGGACGCGGCAATACTTATGTGTACTTTTATTGTTTTTTTTTTTTAGATAAAGAAATGTATTTATGGGAACAATATATATATTTTTTGCAGAGCACTGTGTCAGATCAGCGATCTGACAGGAACTGCAGGAGGCTTGCCGGCGCCTGCTCTGAGCAGGCACTTGCAAGCCACCTCTCTGCAGGACCCGGAAGCAGCCCCGCGGCCATATTGGATCCGGGGCCTGCAGGGAGGAGGTAGGAGACCCTCGGAGCAACGCGATCACATCGCGTTGCTTCGAGGGTCTCAGGGAAGCACGCAGGGAGCCTCCTCCCTGCGCGATGCTTCCCTATACCGCCGGAACACTGCGATCATCTTTGATCGCAGTGTGCCGGGGGTTAATGTGCCAGGAGCGGTCAGTGACCGCTCCTGGCACATAGTGCCGGATGTCAGCTGCGATAGTCATGAGAATGGCCGATCGCATATGACGTACTATACCGTCACTGGAAATTAAGTCCCAGGTCACCTCGACGGGATAGTACGTCATATGGGATTAAGGGGTTAATACTGTAGTTTTAGTGAAGAAAGTACAATCAATACTTGCGTGTTTACAAGAAACCAAGACTGGGAGTACTGTAACGCGACATATCTTTAAATCTCATCAAAAATACTACTGAAGTATTTAAAAGGAATAGGTAATTAGAAATGAGCTGTAAATACTTACAAACAAACAAATAAGGTCTGAATCAGTCTACTGACTTACCTATAGCCATGTGACTGTTGAACAGTTAGTTTAAGCCTAATACTAAATCTGCTGCAAAACATGTCCACATAGCCTTAAAGAATAGAACATTTTCTGATGACATATTCCCTTTAACAATTTAAAATTATATGCAGCATACATTTTTGCAGCATCCAGGATAAAGCCTGTTTATATGACGAAAAATAAATTTTCTTTCTCAGTTGCTTCATTGGCGTGCACAGGAACCACGGGTATAGGTTGCTGCCACAAAATAATAATGATAATAATAATAAAAATAATTGCTCCACCATCCCAACCTACTGACACTGAACTGATCAGTTTTAACTAAGTGTCAGTAGGAGGCACAAAAAGTTTAAGTTTCCCAATATCTGTATCTAGCTTTTTGTTACGTTTTACTAACTCTTTATTCTCTCAGCATCGGGAATCACAGAGAGATATACCTTTACAGGCTCTCTGCCCACAACCTTTTTTCCCGCCGGCCTGTCTCCTCTTCCTAGTCAGTGCATGTGCAATTGAAGCAATTTTCTCACTGTTCCTGGTACTCTGCTCCTCTGATCCAGAAGTCTTTGGACCATCCTCCACAGTGGGATATGCATTGCCCTAGTGACTTAACTGGCACTACATTCATTGTTCTCCTGAACCCACCATCAGTGGCAGAGATAACCTACATCTTTCAGACTCTGCGGTTCCGATAAACATAGTGGTCAGTAATCAGCACCTGTGAATAGCGGTCACTTTACTGTTATTCAGACTTGCCGAAGCCAGATTCAAGGAACGTGGAATACATCGTTGCTTTGTGGGAACATTCTGGGTTATAAACTGGCTGGTTATGAAAAATAAGGGAGTCCCAACGTTATTTTTTCATTAATTTTTTAGCTAAATATACGTACAGCCCATGTTGTTCGCGCACACGGGTGAAGACACATTCACCTCGAAAGCCACCCTGCAAAACTAACCGGCTGCGGTGTCCCAGCCGCTGCGAGCTACAATCAGGGCCGCCGCCTTCAGAATATCAGTGCTCGGCAGGCACAGGCCACATCTAGCTCCGTCGTGTCTAGAATGGAGTTGCTCCTGTGAGGCATGAAGTCAAAGGAAAGGGAGGAGCCTCATAGACAACACCGCTGTGCTCATAACAGGAAGTTGCTGTGCACGTGAGGGGAAGAGAGGAGTGAGGTGAAAATGAGAGGAGTGAGGGGAAAATAATGGAGTCAGGGGAAAATAAGAGGTGTGAGGTGAAAATGGAGAAGTCTGAGTGGAAAATGAAAGGAGGGGAAAATAGTGGCGTGATCGGAAAATGACAGGTGTGAGGTCAAAAAATTGCGCCATTTTCCGATACCCGTAGCGTCTTCAATTTTTGGGATCTCGGGTCGGGTGAGGGCTTATTTTTTTGCATACCGAGCTGACGTTTTTACCCAAAAAAATTTAATTCTGGAGTTTTGAAATTTTTCTTGCTACGCCATTTAGCGATCAGGTTAATCTTTTTTTTTAAATTGATAGATCTGGCGATTCTGAACGCGGCGATACCAAATATGTGTATGTTTGATTTTTTTTTTTATTGTTTTATTTTGAATGGGGCGAAAGGGGTGTGATTTAAACTTTTATATTTTTTTCATATTTTTTTAAACTTTTTTTTTTACTTTTGCCATGCTTCAATAGCCTCCATGGGAGGCTAGAAGCTGGCACAACTGGATCGGCTCAGCTACATAAGAGCGATGATCAGATCGCTCCTATGCAGCTGAATTACTGACTTGCTGTAACTCAATGGGGGGCCTCTCTGACCCTTCCCGGGGCCTGCGCACGGCAGTACTTTGCTCTGCCCTCAACAGGGCAAAGTACGCCTGCGCCACGGCAAGAAGACAAGAGGACGTGATCGTATGAAGATAAGAGGCGCCGGACCGCGACGCCCATCGGACCAGGACTGCAGCGGGACCACCCATGGGTGAATATAATATAACCTTTATTTCTCATCTTTCAGGTCACATTGGGCGCTTATCTACAGCATTACAGAATGCTGTAGATAAGCCCCTGATGCCGGTGGCCGCAGCTCATATGCGATTTTGGGGGCGACAGATTCCCTTTAAAATCGCACTGCAATCAGATAGCAATCGCACTGCATTCTGATGTAACTCGGATGCTAGGTGAGAAAAATCGTACTCACATAAAAATACACTCATCCGACTCTCTTGCATCAAAATTGAACCGATTTTAAATTCGCTAGTGTGACTCAAGCCTTCACTCTGAGTCCATCTCCTGCTATGTGTTGGATAATTTACCTGCTGGGTTGGTGTTAGGATTTCCATGGCTGCATATCCATAATCCCGTTATTGATTGGTGTCAGAAGGATATTGTTAAATTGAGTTCCTACTGTCATAAGAAATGTCTTAGCTCTGTGCAAATTTGCTCCGCTAGTCTAGAGGGCCTGTAGCTTACCTGAAAGACTTCAGAGATGTGCTCTCTGAGAAAGAGGCTGAGATACTAATGCCCCATCGTCCTTATGATTGTGCTATAAATCTTTTTCCTAGTGCCAAATTGCCTAAAACTCGCCTGTATAATTTGTCGGGACCTGATCGCACCGCTATGAAGGAATAGCCAATATCTGCAGGGTTTATTTTTGTTAACAAAAGATGGTGGCCTCCGTCCTTGCCTCGATTTCTGTGAACTAAACAAAATTGTAAGAATACTTACCCGCTTCCACTTATCCCCGACCTATATAATCAGCTACTGGGGATAAATGGTTTTCTAAGCTTGACCTTAGAGGGGCATATAATCTGATGAGTGAAAAACTGTGCTTCTAACGTTGGAGGGTTTATTTGAAAATCTTGTCATGCCTTTTGGGTTAACCAATTCACCTGCAGTCTTTCAGAACTTTATGAATGACATTTTTCTTACTATTATTGGAAGATTTATTGTGGTATACCTGGATGACATTCTAATTTTTTCGCCTGATCTAAATTCTCACTACGAGCACGTTCAATTTGATTTACAGAAACTCAGGGAAAATTCTTTGCTTGCTAAATTGGAAAAATGTACTTTTTCTGTTCAGTAAATATTATTCATAGGGTTAATTGTGTCAGCTGAACGGTTTAAAATGGACCATGGGAAGGTTCTGGCTATAATTGATTGGCTTCAACCCCGCAATCTGAAAGCATTGAAACGATTCTTTGGGTTCACTAATTACTACAGAAAGTGTATTAAGGGATTTTCTCAGATCGTGAAACCCCTGACTGACCTTACACAAAAGGGGGTTGATCATAAGGTTTGGTGGTTGGATGCTGTTGGCTCCTTTGATAAATTAAAGGAGTGTTTCATGTCCGCTCTATTTTTGTTTCAACCTGATCTCCAGAAACCATTTATCGTAGGTGTGGATGCCTCAGAGGTTGGGATGGGGGCTGTTTTGTCTCAAGATTCCAAAACTATGAAAACTTGCATCCATGTGCATTATTCTCCAAGCTGTCAAGTTAGCTTTTGTAGAATGGAGACATTTTTTGGAGGGAGCTATTAATCCCCTTACTGTTGTGACACATCATAAAAATTGAATCATCATTGAATTTGCAAAACATTTAACCCCTAGACAGGCCAGATGATCCTTATTTTTGTCTAGATTTAATTTTTCCATCACGTTCAGACCGGGGTCTAAAAATGTTAGGGCTAGCACTTTGTCATGCAGTCTTGATTCCGTTTCTCGTCCTGAACCTCCATCTAGGAATTGTGATTTATATGGTATCCTAAGAATTGGAAGCTGAAATTTGTGAGGTCCAGTCACTGGCCCAATCCGCTATTCCTGAACTTAAATTATTTGTGCCTGTGTATCTTAGATTATGTCTATTGCAGGAATTTCAGGACTCCGTCTTAGGCTAGGTTCACATTTGCGGTTGAGTCCACAGCGTCTCGTCCGCAACAGCAAACGCATTGCAAAACGTATGCAAACGCATGATAACGCTGCGTTTTTTATCTGCATCAAGTTATGCATGACGGATAAAAAACGCAACGTTTGCATACGTTAGCGTTTTTATGCCCATGCATTTGATTGGAAAATAATTTTCAAGGAGAATTTCCTTGAAACAAGCCACGCCAAATAGGCGTGGCTCATGGGATTTCGCTATATACACCCTTGCACAGATGAAATCCTCACATTTTGCTCCTGTATCCTGTGTCAAGATGGAGCTTCGCAAGGAGAGTTTCTATCGGAATCTTGATTTGGATATCAACTTGTTTCTTTCCTTTGCATTTGCTTGGATTAGCTCAATCGTGTCTTCAGTCTGCATTTCTATATATTAATGCAGACTGAAGAGATGATGGAGCTAAGCCACCTCATATCTTTAGTCACCTGCCCGTGTGACAGAACTAGTGCACTCAGTATGCAGAAAAAACTGCATCCTGAGTGCACTATTTCTAACACTTGGGCAGGTGAGCATTTTTGACCCCTGACTTTTTTTTGCTGTATTTATATATATTTTTTGAGGATTTTCTTTACTCTTTGTGTTTTTGCAAACTCACAGCTCAACTACACACACAAGAAGCAAAGCTGCAGTGTAAAGCAAACAAATAAGAGGGTCTGTAGATTGCGTGCCATGGAGCTATGAGGTGGCAAAACCACAGTGTGTGTACACGGCGAACATGTGTGTTGCGGGCGACGAAAGAGACAAAGATCAAGCAGAGACTGGGGGAAAACAACAAAAATTTAATGACAAAAAAAAATTACCTTTTAAGAACCAATGAGGGGGAAATGTTATGGACCTGGGGGGGGGGGTGGAGCTGGGAGGATTGGCTACGGGTGGACGATGAAGGGGTTCCAGGGGAAGGGGTAACAAAACTTGTGGGGTCTCGGAGGTCAAGGATGGAAGTAGACACATTAGGAGTGGAAGCATGGGACGGGAGAGACACATTGGAAGGGAAAGAAAAACTGGACAACACAGACACATTGGGAGGTGAGGGTGTAGGTAGTTTGACACTTCTGCTGCCTTTAATCCTTTTGCCTTTCTGGACAGTTTTATGCGACATCCTTTTTTGTGTCTCCTTGGGAGGGTGGGGTCATCAGGGCGTGTATGAAGTGGACCCGGCCTGGTGGTGGCGGTTGACAGCCATGCATGTTCTTCAGGCGGCCTAGTGGTGGTGGACAGCCGTGCAGGTTCTTCAGGTGGCGTACTGGTGGTGGACAGCCGTGCAGGTTCTTCAGTCGGCCTAGTGGTGGTGGCGATGGGCAGCCGTGCAGGATCTTTAGGTGGCCTACTTTTTTGGAAGTGCATTGAACAGCAAGGTGGATTGTTGCTGAGAGGAAAAAGGAAAAATAAAAAAATTTCTTTAAATCTTCAGCATAGCGAGTGTGTACAAGCGGAGTGTAACCTGAGCGTAAGTGCGAACGGCGGAGAGTGTATGACTTGAGATTCAGTGACTTTGGATTCAGGGAGTTTCCAAGGGAGGAATTACTGAATTCCTGTCTGTATTTTATTGATACTTTACATTTATTTTTTTATTTAACTTTTCTGTCTGGTAAAATCCCCATTAGGAAATGTGCTCCACTATTGATAATGCTATCCAGTGCACATCTTGCCACATGTATGCAATCCTTGAGCAGCCGGTCGAGGGTGCATACTGCTGTGCGAGATGTGAGCACGTTGTGCATTTGGAAGTCCAGATTCTGAATCTAAATGTGCAGCTGGCAACATTGAGATCCATAGACAGTATGGAAAGGAGTCTTCTGCTCACTGAGAAGACGCTCAATGGGATAGATGGGGGGGATGGTAGGATGGAGCTGCAGGACAGTGAGGCAGCAAGCTGGGTGACAGTTAGAAGGCCGGGTAGAGGGAAGAGTGCCAGGGAGGCTAGTCCTGATCTGGCACACCCCAATACGTTTGCTAAGTTGGCAGATGAGGGGGGTGCCAATACAGGGGTAGCACTGCTGCAGTCAGGCATATCCTCTGAAAGCCGGAGGAGTGACTGCTACAGTCAGGAGGGAAATAGGAGAGCAAGGCAGGCCAGACAGGTGCTTGTAGTGGGGGATTCAATTATTAGGGGAACAGATAGGGCAATCTGTCACAAAGACAAGGATCTTCGAACGGTGTGCTGCCAACCTGGCGCTTGAGTCCGACACAACACTGATCGGGTGGACAGATTACTGGGAAGGGCTGGTGAGGACCCAGCGGTCATGGTGCACATTGGCACAAATGACAAAGTTAGTGGTAGGTGGAAGGTCCTTAAAAACGATTTCAGGGAATTAGGCTGCAAGCTGAAAGCAAGGACCTTTTTTCCGAAATACTGCCTGTACCACGTGCCACGCCAGAGAGGCAATGGGAAATTAGGGAGGTTAATAAGTGGCTCAAGAATTGGTGTAGGAAAGAGGGTTTTGGGTTCCTGCAGAACTGGGCCGACTTTTCATTTGGCTACAGGTTCTACGCTAGGGACGGGCTGCAACTCAATGGGGAAGGCGCAGCTGTGCTGGGGGAGAGAATGGCTAGAAGGTTGGAGGAGTGTTTAAACCAGATATTGGGGGGGGAGGGTATTCATTTTATAGGAGGGGAAGATAGTGCAGATAGAGACCTGGGCACAAATAAGGAAGTTGGGGGTGGCGATGGCATGGGGGGTAGGGTTAGAACAATTAATAATTTAAGAAAGAATAGAGGTACAGAGAGATACATAAAGTGTATGTATACTAATGCTAGAAGCCTTGCCAACAAACTGGATGAATTATAATTAATGCTGTTGGAGCATAATTATGACATGGTGGGGATATCTGAAACATGGCTGGCTGAGAGCCATGACTGGGCTGTTAACTTGCAGGGCTATAGTCTGTTCAGAAATGAGCGAAAGGATAAGAGCGGGGGAGGTGTGTGTCTGTATGTAAAATCATCCTTAAAACCCATCATGCGTGATAATATAGGTGAATCTAATGAAAATGTAGAGTCCGTGTGGTTGGAGATAAGGGGAGGGGGTAAAAAATAATACATTACTGATAGGGGTTTGTTATAAGCCTCCAAAAATAATGGAAGCAACGGAGAATATCCTCATAAAGCAAATAGATGAAGCTGCGACTCAAGGAGAAGTCATTATTATGGGGGACTTCAACTACCCTGAAATAGATTGGGGAACAGAAACCTGCAGTTCCAGCAAAGGTAATCGGTTTTTGGCAACTATGAGAGGCAATTACCTTTCACAACTGGTTCAGGACCCAACAAGAACGGGGGTGCTGTGAATTCTGCTCTTGGGCTCCCTCCGGTGGTTATAAGTGGTAGTGCTGCTGTCTTTGGATCGCAGCATTCATCAGGTGTGTCCACTTATTGCAAGTCTGACTGGGCTATTTAGTCTTGTTTGACCCTTTAGACAGTGCCAGTTGTCCATTGTTCCTGGAGGATTCACATCCCTGCCTGGTCTCTCCTTCTTTGCTGTTCATTTCTTCAAAGTTAAGTTCTGGCCTTGTTTTTTGCAGTCCACATGCTGTGGGCCTTATTGTTCAGTTCTTTTTCATGTTTTGTCTTGTCCAGCTTGGTCTGTATAAGGATTTGTTCAGCCAAACTGGTATCTCTGGAGATGCAGATATACCCTCCATATCTTTAGTTAGATGTGGAGATTTTGTATTTTCTGTGGTGGATATTTTTAGTGTTTTAATACTGACCGCATAGTACTCTGTCCTATCCTTTCTATTTAGCTAGAAGCGGCCTCCTTTGCTAAATCCTGATTTCAGTCTGCGTATGTTATATCCCTCTCCTCTCACAGTCAATATTTGTGGGGGGCTGTCTATCCGTTGGGGATTTTCTCTGAGGCAAGATAGTTTTCCCTTTTCTATCTCTAGGGGTATTTAGTCCTCCGGCTGTGTCGAGATGTCTAGGGAGTGTTAGGTACATTCCACGGCTACTTCTAGTTGCGGTGTTAAGTTCAGGGTCTGCGGTCAGTACAGGTACCACCTTCTCCAGAGTGCGTCTCATGCTGCTCCTAGGCCACCAGATCATAACAGTACAACTGGCCAACAATGAGTTAATCGCATCTCAGAAGAAGTGAAGGAAAGTGCGGAGCCATTTTTTTTCTGTAGTCTGTTGTGTTTTTTTTTCCCTCTTTACCTCTGGGTGGCTCAGGAGTTTGGCGCTGGCATGGATGTTTAGGGATTGGCTTCTCGTGTGGATCAACTTGCTGCTAGAGTACAGGGTATTTCCGATTATATCGTTCAGACTCCGGTTTCAGAGCCTAGAATTCCAACTCCTGATTTGTTTTTTGGGGACAGGTCCAAATTTTTGAGCTTTAAAAATAACTGAAAATTGTTTTTTGCTCTGAAACCCCGTTCCTCTGGTGATCCCATCCAGCAGGTTAAAATTGTCATATCTCTGCTGCGTGGTGACCCCCAGGATTGGGCATTTGCCCTGGAACCTGGGAATCCGGCTTTGCTTAATGTAGACACCTTTTTCCAGGCGCTTGGGTTATTGTATGATGAACCTAATTCAGTGGATCATGCTGAGAAGACCTTGTTGGCCCTGTGTCAGGGTCAAGAAGCGGCAGAATCATATTGCCAGAAATTTAGAAAATGGTCTGTGCTGACTAATTGGAATGAGGATGCCTTGGCGGCAATTTTAAGAAAGGGTCTTTCTGAATCCGTTAAAGATGTTATGGTGGGGTTCCCCACGCCTGCTGGTCTGATTGATTCTATGTCTCTGGCCATTCAGATTGATCGGCGCTTGCGCGAGCGCAGAGTTGTGCACACTATGGCGTTGTCTTCCGAGCGGAGTCCTGAGCCTATGCAGTGTGATAGGATTGTGTCTAGAGCTGAACGACAAGGATTCAGACGTCAGAATAGGCTGTGTTTTTACTGCGGCGATTCTGCTCATGTTATTTCGGATTGCCCTAAGCGTACCCAGAGAATCGCTAGTTCCGTTACCATCAGTACTGTACAACCTAAATTTCTGTTATCTGTGACCCTGATCTGCTCATTATCGTCATTTTCTGTCATGGCATTTGTGGATTCAGGCGCCGCTTTAAACTTAATGGACTTAGAATTTGCCAGACGTTGTGGTTTCCCCTTGCAGCCTTTACAGAGTCCTATTCCTTTGAGGGGCATTGATACTACACCGTTGGCTAAAAATAAACCTCAGTTTTGGACACAGCTGACAATGTGCATGGCGCCAGCTCACCAGGAAGATTGTCGTTTTCTGGTTTTGCATAATTTGCATGATGCTATTGTGCTGGGTTTCCCATGGTTACAGGTGCATAATCCTGTGTTGGATTAGAAATCTATGTCTGTGACTAGTTGGGGTTGTCAGGGGGCTCATGGTGACGTTCCTTTGATGTCAATTTCCTCCTCCCCCTCTTCTGAAATTCCTGAGTTTTTGTCAGATTTCCAGGATGTATTCGATGAGCCCAAATCCAGTTCCCTTCCACCGCATAGGGACTGTGATTGTGCTATTGACTTGATTCCAGGCTGTAAGTTCCCTAAGGGCCGACTTTTCAACTTGTCTGTGCCAGAACATGCCGCCATGCGGAGTTATGTTAAGGAGTCTTTGGAGAAGGGGCATATTCGGCCATCTTCTTCACCATTGGGAGCAGGTTTTTTTTTTGTTGCCAAGAAGGATGGCTCCTTGAGACCCTGTATTGATTATCGCCTCTTGAATAAGATCACGGTCAAATTCCAATACCCTTTGCCTTTGCTTTCTGATTTGTTTGCTAGGATTAAGGGGGCTAGTTGGTTTACTAAGATTGACCTTCGAGGGGCATATAATCTTGTTCGTATTAAGCAGGATGACGAATGGAAAACTGCGTTTAATACGCCCGAAGGCCATTTTGAATACCTTGTGATGCCATTCGGACTCTCTAATGCTCCATCTGTGTTTCAGTCCTTCATGCATGATATATTTCGGAATTATCTTGATAAATTCATGATTGTGTATTTGGATATTTTGATTTTTTCAGATGATTGGGAGTCTCATGTGAAACAAGTCAGGATGGTATTTCAGATCCTTCGTGATAATGCCTTGTTTGTGAAGGGGTCTAAGTGCCTCTTTGGAGTACAGAAGGTTTCTTTTTTGGGCTTCATTTTTTCTCCCTCATCTATAGAAATGGATCCGGTTAAGGTTCAGGCCATTCATGATTGGATCCAGCCCACATCCGTGAAGAGCCTTCAGAAATTTTTGGGCTTTGCTAATTTTTATCGCCGTGTCATTGCCAACTTCTCCAGTGTGGTTAAACCCCTGACCGATTTGACGAAGAAAGGCGCTGTTGTGACGAATTAGTCCTCTGCGGCTGTTGCTGCCTTTCAGGAGCTTAAACGCCGATTTACTTCTGCCCCTGTGTTGCGTCAGCCGGATGTTTCTTTTCCTTTTCAGGTTGAGGTTGACGCTTCTGAGATTGGGGCAGGGGCCGTTTTGTCTCGGAGGAATTCTGATGGTTCCTTGATGAAACCGTGTGCCTTCTTTTCTCGAAAGTTTTCACCTGCGGAACGCAATTATGATGTCGGCAATCGTGAGTTGTTGGCTATGAAGTGGGCATTTGAGGAGTGGCGACATTGGCTTGAGGGGGCCAAGCACCGTATTGTGGTCTTGACCGATCATAAGAATCTGATTTATCTCGAGTCTGCCAAACGGCTGAATCCTAGACAGGCCCGATGGTCCCTGTTTTTCTCCCGTTTTGATTTTGTGGTCTCGTATCTTCCGGGTTCTAAGAATGTTAAGGCTGATGCCCTCTCTAGGAGCTTTTTGCCTGATTCTCCTGGGGTCCTTGAGCCGGTCGGTATTCTGAAGGAAGGGGTGATTCTTTCTGCCATCTCCCCTGATTTACGACGGGTTCTTCAGGAATTTCAGGCTGATAAACCTGACCGCTGTCCAGTGGGGAAATTGTTTGTTCCTGACAGATGGACTAGTAAAGTGATTTCGGAGGTTCATTGCTCTGTGTTAGCTGGTCATCCTGGGATTTTTGGTACCAGAGATTTGGTTGGTAGGTCCTTTTGGTGGCCTTCTTTGTCACGGGATGTGCGTTCTTTTGTGCAGTCCTGTGGGACTTGTGCGCGGGCCAAGCCTTGCTGTTCCCGCGCTAGTGGGTTGCTTTTGCCTTTGCCGGTCCCTGAGAGGCCTTGGACGCATATTTCTATGGATTTTATTTTGGATCTTCCGGTTTCCCAGAGGATGTCAGTTATCTGGGTGGTTTGTGATCGGTTTTCTAAGATGGTTCATTTGGTACCTTTGCCTAAGTTGCCTTCCTCTTCTGATTTGGTTCCGTTGTTTTTTCAGCATGTGGTTCGTTTGCATGGCATTCCGGAGAATATTGTGTCCGATAGAGGTTCCCAGTTTATTTCTAGGTTTTGGCGGGCCTTTTGTGCTAGGCTGGGCATTGATTTGTCTTTTTCTTCCGCATTTCATCCTCAGACAAATGGCCAAACTGAGCGAACTAATCAGACTTTGGAAACTTATTTGAGATGCTTTGCGTCTGCTGATCAGGATGATTGGGTGGCTTTCTTGCCATTGGCCGAGTTTGCCCTTAATAATCGGGCTAGTTCTGCTACCTTGGTTTCACCCTTCTTTTGTAACTCTGGTTTTCATCCTCGTTTTTCTTCGGGGCAGGTTGAGCCTTCTGATTGTCCTGGGGTGGACTCTGTGGTTGACAGGTTGCAGCAGATTTGGGCTCATGTGGTGGACAATTTGGTGTTGTCTCAGGAGGAGGCTCAGCGTTTTGCTAACCGTCGTCGGTGTGTTGGTTCCCGGCTTCGGGTTGGGGATTTGGTCTGGTTGTCTTCCCGTCATGTTCCTATGAAGGTTTCTTCCCCTAAGTTTAAGCCTCGGTTTATTGGTCCTTATAGGATTTCTGAGATTATCAATCCGGTGTCTTTTCGTTTGGCCCTTCCGGCCTCTTTTGCCATCCATAATGTTTTCCATAGATCTTTATTGCGGAAACATGTGGTGCCCGTTGTTCCCTCTGTTGATCCTCCTGCTCCTGTGTTGGTTGATGGGGAGTTGGAGTATGTGGTTGAGAAGATTTTGGATTCTCGCTTTTCGAGGCGGAGGCTTCAGTACCTTGTCAAATGGAAGGGTTATGGCCAGGAGGATAATTCTTGGGTTTTTGCCTCTGATGTCCATGCTGCTGATTTGGTCCGTGCCTTTCATCTGGCTCGTCCTGATCGGCCTGGGGGCTCTGGTGGGGGTTCGGTGACCCCTCTTCAAGGGGGGGGGGGGGGTACTGTTGTGAATTCTGCTCTTGGGCTCCCTCCGGTGGTTGTTGGTGGTAGTGCAGTTGTCTTGGGGTTGTAATCCGGGCAGGTTTTTCTGCTGATTGCAGCTCTATTAGGTATTTAGGTGTGCAGGATCCATGAGTCTGTGCCAGTTGTCCATTGTACTTGGAGGGATTGCATCTCTCTCTGGCTCCTCATGCCCTGCTGCAAATTCAGCTAAGATAAGGGTCTGTTTTTTTGTCTCTGTGCACACATGCAGTGTGCTGTGCAATTCAGTGCAATTTATTGTGTTTTTGTCCAGCTTAGACTTTGTTTGGATTTTTCAATCATGCTGGATTCTCAGGAGATGCAGATATACTTTCTATGTCTTTAGTTAGATGTGGAATATTTGTATTATCTGCTGTGGATATTTTTAGGATTTTAATACTGACCGCTTAGAATTCTGTCCTATCCTTTTCTATTTAGCTAGAAGTGCCTCTTTTGCTAAATCCTGTTTTTCTGCCTGCGTGTGTCTTTCCTCTTATACTCACAGTCAATATTTGTGGGGGGCTGCCTATCCTTTGGGGTTCTGCTCTGAGTCAAGATAGAATTCCCAATTCCATCTATAGGGGTATTTAGTCCTCCGGCTGTGTCGAGATGTCTAGGACGTGTTAGGTACATCCAACGGCTACTTCTAGTTGCGGTGTTAGTTTAGGGTTTGCGGTCAGTACAGGTACCACCTACTCCTGAGAAAATCTCTCATGCGGCTCCAAGGTTACCAGATCATAACACTCTCCCTCTCCTCAGGCATTTTCCCGTCCTTCTTCAAACACTATCATTACTCCATTACTAAAGAAACCCGCCCTCAACCCATCCTGCACAAATAACTACAGACCAGTCTCCAATCTCCCCTTCATCTCTAAACTCTTAGAGCGCCTGGTCTACTCCCGCCTTACCCTCTCACTCCTAGACCCTTCACAGTCCGGTTTCCGCCGCCTACATTCAACAGAAACTGCACTCATCAAAATGACCAATGACCTTCTGACAGTAAAATGTAATGGTGACCACTCTCTGCTCATTCTTCTCGACCTATCCGCTCTTCGCCAGTCGTTACACTGGCTGCCCATTCATTATAGAATCCAATTCAAAGTACTTGTTCTCACCCACAAAGCTCTCCACAGTGCGGCACCCCTTTACATCTCCTCCCTTATTTCTGTCTATCGGCCTAACCGACCACTGCGCTCTGCAAATAACTTTCGACTCACCTCTGAACTAATCCATACCTCCCACTCCCGACTCCAAGACTTCTCCCGTGCTGCGCCAATCCTCTGGAATACTCTACCCCAAGATATTAGGACCATCCACAATTTGCATAGTGTAGGCGCTCCCTCAAAACACGTTTGTTCAGAGCAGCCTATCACGTTCCCTAATCAAAGTCATTTTAGGTTTGTGTGTGTGTAGCCCATTCACTACTTCCATCTATCCCCCACCCCCTGAAGATGGCTGGACCATCATTGTAAATACACACCTGTACTTTGTATCTCCCCCCCCATTGTAGATTGTAAGCTCTCAAGAGCAGGGTCATCTTATTTTGCATTAATTATTGTATTGTTAACATTGTTACTTATGACTGTTATGTTTGAAACTGTTAAACTGTAAAGCGCTGCAGAATATGTTGGTGCTATATAAATAAATATTATTATTACTAGATGGTAGCCCGATTCTAACGCATCGGGTATTCTAGAATATGTATGTAGTTTATTTACAAAGATTTTAGAATAATACATTGAATACACAGGATTCGGCCGGCCGCGACCAATTAGCGAAGCGTGGTTCACATCCCGCGCCAATTTGCGGCCGGACTGCGCCTGTCGCTGATTGTTCGCGGCCGGCCACGTAGTATATAGCACAGCTACGTAGTATATAACAGCCCACGTAGTAAATAGCACAGCCACATAGTATATAACAGCCCACGTAGTAAATAGCACAGCCACGTAGTATATTGCACAGCCACGTAGTATATTGCACAGCCCACGTAGTATATTACCCAGCCCACGTAGTATATTGCACAGCCACGTACTATATTGCACAGCCCATGTAGTATATTGCACAGCCCACGTAGTACATAGCAATGTGGGCATCATATCCCTGTTAAAAAAAAGAATTAAAATAAATAATAGTTATATACTCACCTTCCGTTGGCCCCCGGATCCAGGCGAAGCGGTTACTGACGCTCCGGTCTCAAGAGTACATTGCGGTCTCGCGAGATGATGACGTAGCGGTCTCGCGAGACGTCATTATCTCGCAAGATCGCAATGCATGGAGCGGTCACCGAAGCGTCGCGAGGAGCGGGGAAGGCCTGTTCTGGACCCGAGGGGCCGACGGACGGTGAGTATATAACGATTTTTTATTTTTTTTAAATTAATTTTAACATTAGATCTTTTTACTATTGATGCTGCATAGGCAGCATCAATAGTAAAAAGTTGGTCACACAGGGTTAATAGTAGCGTTAACGGAGTGCGTTACACTGCGGCATAACGCGGTCTGTTAGCGCTGCCATTAACCCTGTGTGAGCGCTGACTGGAGGGAAGTATGGAGCGGGCACTGACTGCGTGGATTAAGGAGCGGCCATTTTGCCGCCGGACTGTGCCGGATTTCCGTGACAGACAGAAAGACGGAAGTGAACCCTTAGACAATTATATAGTAGATTATAATGAGGCAGAAGAGTTATTCTGGACTCCAACTGGCCTCTCTTCAGCGGTGTCCTTCTTTACAGAAGTGCACAAAACTGTGGCCTACAGAACTTTTATGCAATCCTAAAAAGATGGACACCGCCGGATCACAGGTCAGACGGCGTCCACAGTACCTCCATCTGCATCATTATAGAGAATCTTCCGCCAGAGGTTCTGTCTGAATCACGTATTTCAGAGATTTACACGGAAACCCCAGTGTAAGGGCTCAACGGAGAGTGCAGGATATATGTGTGCCGAGCCTTACTGCGATCTTTGGGAGGCAGAATGAAGAAAAATCAACAGTAGGTGAAGAATTGGTTTTATTTATTTTTTTTACGCCGTTCTTCGTGCAGTATAAGTGATTAGGCGACTTTATTCTCCAGGTCGGTGCGATTACAGCGATACCCGATTTATTTCGGGTTTTTACGTTTGGCTGCTGTCACACACTAAAAGACACTTTTTATTGCAAAACATAGTTTTTTGCATCCTCACATTTTGAGAGCTATTTTTCCATATTTTGGCTGACAGGGTCATATTATGGCTTGTTTTTTTGTGGGACGAGTTGACATTTTTATTGGTACAATTCTTTGGCACATTACATTTTTTTGATCACTTTTTATTCTGATTTTTGGGAGGCAGAATAAAAAAACAGCAATTCAGGAATTTCTTTTTTGGAGAGGTTATGCCGTTTTGTGTGTGGTAAAATTTATATGGCAGCTTTATTCTACGGGTCAGTACAATTATAGCGATACCTTATTTATATCGTTTCCTTAAGTTTTGGCACTTTTACACAATAAAAACTTTTATAGAAAAAATTATTTTTGCATACCTTAACTAGTGGGACAGGTTAAGTAGTGGGATAGTTTTAAAGGTCGGGTTGTTGCAGACTTATTGTTTATATATTTTTTCTTAATTCAAATATTTATTTGTAAATACAGTATCTTGATTTTCATTATTTTTTATTTTTTACTTTTCTTTTAACTTTTTTACTTTGTCCCACTATGGGACTATCATCTTTCGTCAGGCTGATCGCTTCTACAGCATGGAGATGCAGCAGCATCCCCATGCTGTAGAAACTGTCAGCTCTGCACTGACAGAGAGACTTGCTGATCATGCACTGCGCATGATCAGCATGTTTCCCAGATCTGGTGAACCGGATATAGTCATGACGACATCCGGTCACCATGACAACGTTTGGGACCCAGAATCACGCCGCGGGGTCTCCGATCCAAAGGCAGAGGGGCTGTCAGCCCTCTGCCAGCACCCGGAATGCTGCGATCGTGTTTGATCGTAGCATTTCAGGGATTAAAGTGACCGCTCATGGCACTTAGTGCAGGGTGACAGGTGTGAGATTCAGCTGTCACCTGGCAGTGATCACCCACACACCACCAGTGTACGCGGGCGATCATGCAGACCTAATAACCGTGGTAATGACCGTGGTCAAATAGGCCAAGGTCACATGGATGGCTTATTAAGTCTGATGTCAGAAAGGGGTTAATCTGATAAATTTGTCTGGCAGAAACCTTCCTTATTATACCTTTATCTGCACAAACCCTTCTTTGGTTTGTATCAGCCAAAAATCTCTTCACAGTACGATGATCACATTTAAAGGGAAACTGTCAGCAGGATTGTGCACAGTAACCCACAGACACAGTCAGGTCAGCGACATTATACTGATTAAAATGATACCTTGGTTGATGAAATCCGTTTGGGGTTGTTGTTTAATCTTTATTTTTAGATTTGAGTTAGGCCGGCGTCACACTCAGCATATGAAAATACAGTCCGTTTTTTACGGCCGTAATACGCAGAAATGTTCCCAAAATAGTGATCCGTATGTCATCCGTAGGCAGGGTGTGTTTTATTAACCATTTCGTACTACTGGATTAATAATGGATAGGTGTCATAATTGACGCCTCTCCATTATTAATCTGGCTTAATGTCACCTTACAATAGCAAGGTGACATTAACCCTTCATTACCCCATATCCCACCGCTACACGGGAGTGGGAAGAGAGTGGCCAAGTGCCAGAATAGGCGCATCTTCCAGATGTGCCTTTTCTGGGGTGGCTGGGGGCAGATGTTTTTAGCCAGGGGGGGCCAATAACCATGGACCCTCTCTAGGCTATTAATATCTGCCCTCAGTCACTGGCTTTACCATTCTGGCGGAGAAAATTGCGCGGGAGCCCACGCCAATTTTTTACGCGATTAAACCCTTTATTTTAGCAGCTACAGCGCCCAAGTTTTGCACATACACACTACTAACATTAGTAGTGTGGAATATGCAAAAAAAAAAAGAGATATGAGATGGTTTACCATGTCTCATATCCTGTCGGGTTTGTGAAGGAGAAAGAAAAAGAAGGCAATTGAATTACCGGCTTTTATGATATCTAGCGCTGTATGAAATATCATTATATATATATATATATATATATATATATATATATATATATATATATATATATATATATATATATATATCCATTCTACGTGTAGACATTTATTCTACCTATTCTATTCTATTCTGTCAGTGTGATTTTACTGTACACCACACTGAATTGCCGGCTTTTCTAGAGAACACCGGTGCGTATTTCTCGCAAGTCACACGCATGGTCCGTGTGTAATCCATATTTTTCTCGCCCCCATAGACTTTCATTGGCGATTTTTTTGCGCAATACGGTGGCAAACGCAGCATGCTGCGATTTTCTAAGGCCGTACAAGACCGTATAATACGGATCAGTAAAATATGGCAGATAGGAGCTGGGCCATAGAGAATCATTGTACCGTATGCAATCCGTATTTTCTGCACCTCTCATACGTCCGTAAAACTCGCTAGTGTGACGCCGGCCTTAATGAGATTCTTGTGCTTTGGGGCAGGCCTGTGGGAGGGGTCTTCAAGTGGTGCTCTGATTAGGCATTCATAAGTATGACTTCTGACAGGTCACTGATCCCTCAGTGACCTGCTCCTATTTTACATCCTGAATATTATATATACACATACTTAAAAAAAAAAAAACCTTGTGCAGGCAGGCGCCAGTTGTGGCACCTGCGCTGCAGCACAATCGCATGTGTAATGTGCATGTAATTATTATCAGACTGTAACAGGAGTTAGTGAACAATATTCCGCACTGCCGACACTATGGCTGGTTTCACATTTGCAGTTGTGTCCGCAGCGTTCGGCAGCATACATCCGCATGCGTCGTGTTTTTCTATCTTTAATGTTGTGGACGCAGGTACATGCGTTTGAATGCTTTTGGCCGGTTTGACTACGCATGCGTCGTTTCGGCTTGTGCGGCTGGGCGCGACTAATGCAACATGCTGCAATTTTGGTGGCGGAAATTTACCGCCGCCAAACGCATGCGGACGCTTGCGGAAGGAATGCGTCGAAACAATGCATTACAGTCTATTCGCTATCATGTGTTTTTCCAGAGTAAACATGTCTAGACACAGATTAGCCACCCCCTACACAAAGATAAATAAAAAGAATGTGTAGGCACTGACAGTACACTACTCTACAGACCCCTGGAAGCAAATAGACTTTGAAGCAGGCACTTGGAAGCAGACTGAAACCTCTCCAGAAGAATCCCAACTTTGGCTAATGTAAGTATAAAAGCGAATGTCTGTCTGTCCTTTTTTCTATCTTTAGTATGTACTAATTTCTGGAGTAAAATGGATGATCACATAAGAATTATTACATCAAAAACCTGCGCTGGTATAGCTGCCTGTCGGCAAAAAATCTCCTACACTTTCAACAGCTTTAAGGTAATATGCACAAAAGACTGTATTGGCATACTACGAAGTCCAATGTTACAAATAAACAGACCAGACGGCATTCACGGTCAAGGGAAGGAAAAAAATCAATTCTCATCCTTACCACGAGTCCATAGGGGGGGATGCTGACGGTCCTAAATGAAGATCCGCTGCTAGGAAGAGTCCTAAAATGCCGCTTCACTGGCCAGGTAGATAACAGGACGTTATGTCCTTTGTAGACAACACGGCAAAAATTCCGGAAATAGCCACAAACCCCCTCGGTGCGGTTAGTGCGATCGGCGCCTGCGCAGGACCTGTGAGCCGTAGTACGCAACGTGACCGCACACGTGACGGAGGGTAAGGTACGGGTGGCGATATGGACCAAAAATACAACGCGTTTCGGAGACGCCTGTCTCCTTCCTCAGGTATGGTCCATACCTCCAAGTAACAGTCCTTATATACACGCCAGCCGTACCATTACTTACTGGAATCCGAAAAGTTCTATCCCACAGTTCAAACCCTTAGGGATAAAGGTATATAGGGTGAAGATCCATTTAGTTTCTGATCTTGACATAGATTTAATAAAATTTCCTCCTCTCCAATGCGGGTGTATCTTTTCAATTCCCACAATCTTCATACTTTTTGCCTTTCCCTCATGTAATTCAATAAAATGCTTCGAAAGTGGATGGCCTAAGAATTTATTATTAATATTACGTATGTGTTCGTTGATTCGAACCTGCAAAGGTCTCTTAGTGCGTCCAACGTATATTTTATTACAGGGGCATGTGATGGTATAAATAACCCCTGTAGATGAACACGTTATGAATTCTTCAATCCTCAATTCAGTATTGCCAATCTTCGTTTGTTTATGTGTTTGAGTTTTTTAACACATATTGCATTTTTTGCAAGGAAAAAAACCTTTTAAAACACTCTGCGAGAGAGTAGTTTGATTAAATGCTGATCTATTTTGTACTGTGGGAGCAATGTATGTACCTAAATTACGACTTTTCCTATATATAAAGCGAGGTACCTCCGTAATACTGCCCCCCAAGATTTTATCTTTTTTCAATAGATCCCAGTGTTTTCTCACTATTCTACGCAGTATGTTTGAATTTGCATTATACTGGGTAATTATTGGGATACAATCCAGCTCATTATTTTTTAATTTAGGAGTAGGATTTATCAATTCATGGCGTGGTTTCAAAAGAGCTGCATCCCTAGATTCCTTCAACATATCTAAACTGTACCCTTTTTCCAAGAATTTAGTAGTAAGGGCCTCCGCTTCAACCTCAAAGTCCTGCGACTTGGAACAATTCCTGTTAAGTCGCATAAATTGGCTTTTAGGAATGTTTAAGAGCCATTGTGGGAGGTGGCAACTATTTAAGGGGATAAAACTATTAGTGTCTGTTGGTTTATTAAAAGTTCGAGTTTGGATGGTGCCTTCCTCAATGAAAATAGTTAAATCTAAAAAATTGATCTGATGTGCACTGATGTTATTTGTAAAATTTAAAAAGAATTCATTTTTATTTAAATTAATTAAAAACTGGTTCAGGGCCTCCTGACCCCCCGACCAAATAAAAATCACATCATCAATAAAACGTTGCCAGAGGACCAGGTCCGCGCGCAGCACACCCCCCTGCTGGTATATGGCGGTTTCCTCCCACCTGCCAACGTACAGGTTAGCGTAACTGGGCGCGAACCTGGTCCCCATAGCAGTACCCCACTGCTGGGAGTAGTAGTTGTCCTGGTACATAAAATAATTGTGGGTTAAAATAAAGTGCATACATTCACCTAAAAAATTAATTTGTTCGCCAGGAATAGTTGAATATTTATTTAAAAAGTATTTAGCAGCATCACAGCCCTTGCTGTGATCGATCACTGTATAAAGGGAAGCAATGTCCAGTGTACCAAGGATATAATGGTCTTCCCATTTGATTGTTTCCAAACATTTTAAAATATGAGCGCTATCTTTTAAGTATGCCGGTAAAAGTGGTACCACTTTTTGGAGATGACAATCCACTAGTTTGGACAGATTCGCTGTCAAACATTGAATACCTGATATTATGGGCCTCCCAGGTGGGTCATCTCTATTTTTGTGTATCTTAGGTAGGTGGTAAAATACCGCCAACCTGGGAGGCCCATCATTGATAAACTCAAACTCCTGTTGGTTTATATATCCCATATCTAGACCTCTAGTGGTCAGTAGTTTCATTTCTCTCATGTACTCTTTGGTGTGGTCATTTTTTAATTTTTTATGCGTCCGAGAGTCACTTAATAGACGTATTGATTCCTTATGGTAAATATCGTGATCTAGAATCACAATCCCCCCTCCCTTGTCTGCTGGACGAATGACAAGGTTGTTTTTCTTTTGTAAGACCAATAAAGCATTCCTTTCTCTACGTGTCAGATTATATTTGAATTTATGACATCGCTTTTCATTAATTTTACGTAAATCTTCTATAACGTTAGTTTGAAAAGTCTCCATCTGTTCGGAATACTCATTGCATGGATGGAAATGGGACTTATTCCTAAGGTTAGTATGCACATAAGCTTTATCAAATATAACATCCTGATTCCTATTGATTGGATTTTTTAAAAAATGTCTCCGAATAGCCAATTTCCTCATAAAGAGTTTAATGCCAATGTATGATTCAAATTTATTAAACTTACTTGCCGGGGCATATTTTAGGCCTTTGGACAGTAAGGATAACTGGTCCTTATTTAATTTATATTTACTCAAGTTAAAAATCATCGATTCATCAGTATTTTTTGAATCATTTATTGACCTTTTCGTTTTTTTGGTGAGTTTCCCACCTCTGCACCCCCTTTTACGGATTTTTTTGGGGCCAGATGAAAAAAAGGATGTCTAGTTGGTTTGGCAGATAATCTTTTGGTACATTTTGCCCCCATCCTAGATTCAACTCCTTGATTTCCTGTGGGGGGCACCGACTTGTTTTGGTTTTTTTTGGTATAACCCCTTCTAGATTGACTCGTTCCCTCCATGGGTGACTCAGGATGATTACTCAAGACTTGGAAACGGTTCTGAGTATTGGCACATGGTGTTTGCAGTGCCACTGGTGAAGATGGATTAACATCTCCCTCAGCATTAAGGTCGCTTAATTGTACGTCTGGTTGAGACAGAGAGGGGGAAGTTGGATATATGGAGAATATCTCAGAAACAGCGGAGCAGTCCAAATTACTAATTTCAACTTGATCAATAGTTTCAAAAGTAGATTCAACCTGAGAACTATCTCCAAAGGCACACTCTGGTACTGCATCTCTACCAAATTTCTTCTTTTTCTTATTGATGATTTCTAGTTCTTTATTTTTGATTCTCATTCGAATGCTGGTGGATAGTTTGATGATCTCAGGATGTTCTTTATATGGTCTAATAGTGTCAAATAGTTTTGAAATTTTCTGTTTACTCGCTACCAATTGTTGTTTCCTTTTTTCTATAATAAATTCCACCGCTTGTTTCGAAAAAGCTTTAAACATGTTATTCCATTGAAATAGTGTCTCAGGATCTCCAATGTCTCCTGAGAGGGCTTTATGAACCTCCAAACCTTTTGGGATGCAGTCGAAAGCAATGTATCTCTCTAGCGTGGCCACTTCCCACAAGTCACGCATTTCTTTAAGTAATAGTTGTTCGAGAATTTTTAGTGATTCTCTAATAGGAGTGATATTCTCCTTAGTTGATTTAGGGGTTGTTGGTTGATATGACCGATGGAAAAATCTTTGGATATTATTAATTCTGCCTTTCCTGTCTGTCCATAAATCACTCATGGTATCCAAAAGAGGAGAGGAGATGGTGCTGCTAGCAGCCTACTCAAATAGTGGTAAATCAAAGAAACAGATAAATAGATATGAGTGGCGCTATAGAGCACAAAGCAGTTTGCCTGCCGCAGGTAAAAACAATCACCACAAAGGATTGTAAATAGTATGCATGGAGTAAAATGGATGATCACATAAGAATGATTACATCAATTGAAAGCGCCGGCATCCTGAGCGAAGAGAGGTGAGTATGTGATTTATTTTTTTTTTATTGCAGCAGCAGCAGCATTAGATATTGCACAGCTCTATATGGAGTATCTATGGGGCAATAATCAACGGTGCAGAGCTTTATATATGGCACAGCTTTCTATGGAGCATCTATGGGGCCATAATGAATGGTGCAGAGCATTATATATGGCACAGCTTTCTATGGAGCATCTATGGGGCCATAATGAATGGTGCAGAGCATTATATATGGCACAGCTTTATATGGAGCATCTATGGGGCCATAATGAACGGTGCAGAGCATTATATATGGCACAGCTTTATATGGAGCATCTATGGGGCCATAATGAATGGTGCAGAGCATTATATATTGCACAGCTTTATATGGGGCCATAATGAACGGTGCAGAGCATTATATATCGCACAGCTTTATATGGAGCATCTATGGGGCAATAATCAACGGTATGGAGCATTATATGTGGCACAGCTTTATATGGAGCATCTATGGGGCAATAATCAACGGTATGGAGCATCTATTTTTATTTTTGAAATTCACCGGTAGCTGCTGCATTTCCTACCCTAGGCTTATACTCGAGTCAATAAGTTTTCCCAGTTTTTTGTGGCAAAATTAGGGGGGTCGGCTTATACTCGGGTCGGCTTATACTCGAGTGTATACGGGTACCTTAATGTGACCAGGAGACGTTCCTCAGCAGGAATCACTCTACGGAGCTGGGTGTCCTGTCTCCTGATGGCTCCTTGGCCACACTCAAGCAAATCCCGGAAGGTGTCTTGAGACATCCTGTTGGCATGGAGCTTGCTGTATAGGGTGTGGTAGGCTCCACGGCTCTCCCGGACTTCGATAATGGGGTGTCTCCAAAAACGCCGAGTTCTTCTCTGTCCTTCTGTTTCTTTGTTGCGCACAAGCAAACGCAAAGGCAAGAAACAGCTTGAGATCCAAATCCAGGTTGAAATAAAACCTCTCCATGCGAAGATACATCATGAAGCAGGATACAGGAGCAAAATCTGAATATTTCAGCTGTACAAAGTGTCTATATAAAGAATTCCCATGAGACACGCCCCATTGGTGGTGTCTGCTTATCTAGATTTTTCTCCTGGTACATTTTTCACCTTTACAACTCATGCGCATAAAAAGCGCAAACGCATGCAAACATTGTGTTTTTTGACCGCATGCATAAGGCTGGTTTCACACTTGCGTTTTGATCTGCAGCGTTTTTTTTAAAAAAACGCATGTGGTGAAAAAACGCATGTAAACGCGGCAAAACGCCGCGTTTTTTAGACACATGCGTTTTTGCATGCAGGAAAAAAAACGCGGCGTTTTGCCGCGTTTACATGCGTTTTATCCTGCGTTTGCGTTTTTAAACGCATGCTGAGAAGTGTGTGACAGCTGCCAATCATCAAAATCAACTAGAAAACCCACTAAAAACAGAAATAGCTAGGGTTAGGATCCCTAGTAACCCTAGGGATCCTAACCCTAACCCTACCCCTATCCCTAACCCTAGGGATCCTAACCCTACCCCTAACCCTAGGGATCCTAACCCTAACCCTAGGCATCCTAACCCTAACCCTAGGGATCCTAACCCTAACCCTAAGGGTTAGGATCGTAACCCTAACCCTAAGGGTTAGGGTTAGGATCCCTAGGGTTAGGGTTAGGATCCCTAGGGATCCTAACCTTAGGGTTAGGGTTAGGATCCCTAGCAATCCTAGGGTTAGGGTTTTCTTGTTTTTTCTTGTGTTTAGCGTTACGGTTAGGGTTAGGGTTTTCTTGTTTTTTCTTGTGTTTAGGGTTAGGGTTTTCTTGTTTTTTCTTGTGTTTTTCTATAAAAACGCATGCGTTTACATAGACAGCAATGCATTTTTTTGCCGCGAATAAACGCATGCATTTTTTTGCGGCAAAAAAACGCCGCTAGAAATTACTACAGGTTGCATTTCTGCAAATGAACGCACGCGTCAAAAAACGCATGCATTGCCGAAAACGCGTCAAAACGCACGCTAAAAAACGCATGCGTTTTTTAATGTTTATAGAAAAAAAAAGCATGCGTTTTTTAGCGCTAAAACGCTGCAGATCAAAACGCAAGTGTGAAACCAGCCTAAGTTGATGAGGATAAAAAATGCTGCATTTGCATGCGGTTTTTCGTGCGTTTGTGGACGATACTTAGCGGACACAACCGCAAATGTGAAACCAGCCGATATCCCAGTATGGTACAGTAAGGTGGTGGTATATTTCAACGCGTTTCGAAGTACATAACTACTTCAGGAAAAACCACATGTGGTCTTACTCCTGTTACAGTCTGATGTCTGATGGTCGCTTGCTGACCCGTGGATCCACTACAGCTGATTTTCTACATTATATAAGTCTTTAACAGATTGAACATGTGAGCTTAATCTGAGTGCTAAACTAACTGTATTTCTTGGATAAGACCCTATTTCAGCTGATTTCTCTTACAGTTTCTTGGTTATCGTGTAATTATTATGGTTGAGGTTATCCTGATATTTTAAACAAAAAAAAAAAAAAAAAAAAGCACTTCCAAGAAAAAATGTCCTCCTCCAAGATGGCACCGCTGCATGCGCAGTAGCAGCTATCGGCAGTAGCTGATACTGCGCAGGCTCCGCGGCGCCATCTTGGAAAAAAATATTTTCTCCTCTCTAGCAAGATGGCGCCGCCGGCGCATGCGAAGCTATCGGAGTATATAGAGGTGCTATTGCGCATGTACCAGCGACACCATCTTGCTACAGGAAAAAAATTCCTCCTCCACTGTGCAGGTGCGGCGAGTGCCATTTTCAAATGGATTTTTTTTTTTTTTTTAATTATCAGCATAACCCCAACCATAATAATTCTATGCTCATTACACATGCAATTATGCTGCAGTGCAGGTGTCATGGCTGGTGCCTGCCTGCAGAAGGTTTTTTTTTTTTAGTATGTACTGTATATTATAATAATCTTTATTTTTATATAGCGCTAACATATTCCGCAGCTTTACAGTTTGCACACATTATCATCATTGTCCCCGATGGGGCTCAAAAATCTAAATATATAAATTATGTAAACTAGGGGGCAGGTCACTGAGGGATCAGTGACCTGTCAGCAGTCTTCATTATGATTAGCTAATCAGAGCACCACATGAAGACCCGCCACAGGCCGCCCGAAGCATATCATTAAGTCAAAACTGGAACTAAAGGATAAACAACAACCACAAGACGGATTTCATCAACCAAGGTATCATTTTAATCAGCATAACGGCGCAGACCTGACACTGTCTGTAAATTACTATGCACAATCATGCTGACAGGTTCCCTTTACGTTTTTGTGAAATATATAATGCTTTCATGCCTTGTGGGAGGAATTCCACTACTTGACACTTTTCCATCCATGAGTTTAATTGAAAAACAAAAAATACATGTTTATGCCCTTTAAATCCAAATTGCACAATAATTTGGAACACTGTGTACGTGCAATGCTACATTCCATCAATCTCAGCAGTCCATATCTAATTCAAATTTTTCATATAGACTCCTGGTGCCATCCAAAGTGCCTTAATCTAGTGATGAATACCATTTAATCAGCCCCCTTTGATTTTCTGAAAGAAGTTTTCAACTTTTTCTATTCTTGGAAGGTTGAATTCATTGTTGCTGTTACCTCTTTTGAGAGGGTCTCTGAATTGGCATTTCTTTCCTACCTCTTAACCTTTTGAACCATCCATGAGGAAAAGGTAGTTCTTGGCCCCAACTCTATGTTGTTAGAGCCATCTATCCGTACCAGTCAGTTACTACTTAAGACTATTTGACGCCTTGTTCATCAATCGAAGGAAACCATTTCCTGCTGTAACCGCTTAGCCATCCTGGACCCTTATCTGTTACGCACAGTGTGGGAAGACTAAGTGCAACACGAGGGTATGAGGGGAAGGAAGCCCAAATGCTAGGGATAGTGGAGACCCCTAAGCAGATCTAATAGCACCCTGCCTACCCTATTGTCCCTATATTGTTTCCAATCGCCGAGCAGGAACCTAAGCCCTGTATATCTCTAGAGCTAGGCCCTGAATAGGGAAAAGGGGGAGGGGTGAGCACTGGCCAGTCCCCACTGTACACTTAAGAGAAGAGGGGAGAAAAACAAGGGGGAAGCAAGTTAGCATGAAAAGACTCAGAGAGGTAACATCAAACGTCCTCCAACAGCACAAGAGAGGAAGTATGTCGACTGCTATAGCTCCAAGCCTTCACAAAGGAAAAATGTGTCTATAAACACCCAGGCCCAGGTGTGTCTATTAGAGCCCAAGGGAGGTTGCCACTGGGTCCAAAAGTCAGAAGGATGACGAAGATGTCTGCAATGCCAAACGCGGAGACCTTCTGCAGTCAGATGCAGAGTGACTGTCTGTAGCATCTGACACACCCGTGACATTGGTTTAGAAACGCACGGCACCCGTGACATTACCACACCAAGACTCAAAACGTCCCATTTCAGAATTCCAAATTACTCTAAGTGGCGATTACTTTTGCAACTCAAGATGCAGAACTTGCCAGAGCCTTCTGTAGGCAGCATTAGCTTGGCCAACTGAATTCTTATTTTATGTATCCTTAAAATTTTTTATTTTTTTCCCCCACCTTCCAGGACTGCTTTGGAATGTATAATTTTTACAGATGATGAACTACACATACATTTTTTACAGATGCATAAAGTAAGAATATAGCACCATGAACAGTGCCATGCATTAGGATAGCACTGAAATCTCATCTCTCGAGATCTTGATCCCGAGATCACCATCTGCGCATGTGTCGCCCCTGGCCATATTCCCGGAGACCACAGCACATGGAACCGTGGAAGTGCCAGGGCTCTGGCCTGCCGCAAAATGTCTGCAGAGCTCCGGGCAGCGCCGGACACCCACACAGCACCTCTGGGCACCTGGAGACACCCCCTCATTCCAGCCTGCGGCCTGCACCCACGATCTCGGTAAGGCATGTTCGCTTTCTAAGATGCACCCCCATTTCCCCCCCCAAGTTAGGGGCAAAAAAAGTGTGTCTTACAAAGCGAAAAATATGGTACATAAAGTGCAGAACAGATTCATCTCAACTAAGGCTGCTTTCACACTAGCGTCAGTACGGGGCCGTCGCGCTGCGTCGGCCCAACGTATCGACGCATACTGTGAAAAAAATGCCCGACGTGGGCAGCGGAAGCAGTCTTACGACGCTTCCGCTGCCCCATTGCAAGGTCCGGGGAGGAGGGGGCGGAGTTTCGGCCACGCATGCGCGGTCGAAAATGACCGTCTCGACGCGCAAAAAAACGTTACATGTAACTTTTTTTGTGGCGGCGGTCTGCCAAAACACGACGCAACCGTCGCACGACGGTTGCGACGTGTAGCACTGTGTCGCAATGCGTCGCTAATAAAAGTCTATGGAAAAAAACGCATCCTGCGGGCAACTTTGCAGGATGCGTTTTTTCTCCACAACGACGCATTGCGACGTGCAGTGCCCGACGCTAGTGTGAAAGTAGCTTAAAAGCCAAGATACTTAGATCAGAAATAGAACAGACATTTATAGGACATTTCATAACTTTCCCAAATTCTTATAAAGCAGTTTACAGCACATCCTGCATTGAATTACTGTACCCAATTTATTATATATTTTAGGAGTCAAAGTCAGTCCACTTTAGACAGACCAAAATGGACACCGACTCCACAGCCCTGGTCATTATAACAAACAGGACATCTTAAGTAGGTGCATGTTGGACGACATTGACTTACTTGGTCTTGACCTGTGTTGAAGCTGTTGGCTTTATATCATCAGTATAAGCAGACCAAGGTGTGTAGAAAATGGAAGACTCTTCACAGTTTGTAGAGTGGTTAGCAAAGGATGGCCCATATTTATGTAGGCCGATTGGCTCTTCACTCTGTAAAAGGTTTGCACATTTTTCACAAAGGAAATATATGCATACACAAATAACCAATTATACAGGATTATTATTGGCAATCCCTAAAGAAAGAATATTGTCAATGAATAATTTTGTACCAAAACAGAAAATTTCACATCGGAACGTGACATTTGGTAATTGTGAAGTATCAACATTATGAAAAGTTCTCCAGAAAGTTAACCTATTTGGCTAGGGCACCATGGTGACAGATCGCTTACGCTGTAAACTTGTATAGAATTTGATAGCTACACTATAAGTGTGTAGAGGTAAGGTATTCAACCAGATTTTGCGACTACTGGATTTTCCGCATTTGTGATATCACTTTGTTTTTCAGCATGAGAATGGCATACAGTTAGAAACGTCAAAAACAGGGATTTTTGTGCACTCACCGTAAAATCCTTTTCTCCAAGCCACTCATTGGGGGACACAGGACCATGAGTGTTTTGCTGCCTGCGATTAGGAGGAAACTAAGAAACCTTGAACAAAATTAGCTCCTCCTCTGCAGTATACACCCTCATGCTGGCTGTAATCGAACCAGTTCAGTGCCAAGGCAGTAGGAGCTTATAACTATCAAACAGAATACAATATGTCAAACCAAATAACACACAGAAGCCATCAGGCTAACAGGGTGGGTGCTGTGTCTCCCAATGAGTGGTTCAGAGTAAAGGATTTTACGGTGAGTACACAAAAATCCCTGTTTCTCCTTCGCCTCATTGGGGGACACAGGACCATGAGATGTCCTTAAGCAGTCCCTGGGTGGGAAACGGCGCCCAGCTGAAAACCCCATGTACCGTAGTCTACAGATGTGTTACCGCCGATTGCAGAATCTTTCTGCCAAGGGCCGCATCTGCAGAAGCCTGAGCACGAATATTGTAGTGCTTCACAAAGGTATGAAGGCTGGACCAAGTCGCAGCTTTGCAAACTTGCTGTGCCATCGCCTGATGCTGAATGGCCCAAGAAGCACCCACTGACCGAGTGGAGTGTGCCTTGATCTCCGCTGGGACAGGCTTGCCTCTGACACGGTAAGACTCTTGAATTGCCGAGCGCATCCACCTGGCTATTGTAGCCAGAGAAGCAGGTAGACCTTTCCTGAGCCCCTCTGGAAGCACAAAAAGGGCATGTGACTTGCGGAAAGGAGCCATCTGTGAGGCGTACCTTCTAAGAGCTCTCACCACATCGAGTGTGTGAAGAGCCCTCTCAGTACGATGGACAGGTGCTAGACAAAAACGAAGGCAAGACAATGTCCTCGTTTAGGTGGAAGGAAGAGACGACCTTAGGTAGGAAGGACGGAAGATGCCTCAAGACTACCTTGTTTTGGTGGAAAATGAGGAACGGAGTTCAGCAGGATAGAGCCGCTAACTCCGAGACCCGTCTAATCGACGTTACCGCCACCAGAAAAGCTACCTTCCAAGAAAGCAAGGTTAGAGATACATCCTGCAGCCGTTCAAAAGGAGCCTCCTGAAGAACACCTAGGACCAAATTAAAATCCCATGATTCCAAAGGCATTTTATAGGGAGGTACCATGTGGGCCACCCCCTGAATTAAGGTCTTCACCTGCAATCTGGTCGCTATCCTGCGTTGGAATAGGATGGATAAGGCAGAAATCTGGCATTTCAAAGAACGAAGCACTAGACCTAACTCGAGACCAGTCTAGAGAAATTCCCAAATGGAAGGGATTGAAAACACTAGGGGGGGGTGGGGTGAAGGGGGGTGTTAACGTCCACGGTCCTTGCACCATGGGAAAAAAGTCTTTCAAACGCGATGATAAATGTGCATTGACGTGGGCTTCCGAGCGCTAATCATGGTGGAAATCACCTGTTGGGAAAAACCGGCTTGGGCTAGAACCCAGGATTCAATAACCAAGCTGTTAAAGACAGAGCCCCTGAGTTCTGGTGGTAAATTGGGCCGAGAAAGCAGGTCGGGACGATCTGGCAACATCCAAGGAACGTTGGCGACATGTTGTACCAGTTCCGCGAACCACACTCGCCGGGGCCAATCTGGCGTGACCAGAATCACTGGGATCCCCTCCGCTCTGATCTTCCGGATGACCCTCAGAAGTAATGGGAGCAAGGGAAACACATAAGGAAGGCGAAACTGATGCCACCAGTGCGTCCACCCCGATGGCTACTGAATCGCGAGAGCGGGCTATTAACTGTGGAACCTGTGCTTTTAGCCTTGAGGCTATCAGATTGACATCCGGCATCCCCCAGCGATAGCAAATCTGCTGAAAAACTTCCAGATGAAAAGACAATTCTCCCGAGGCGAGACCCTAACGGATGAGAAAATCTGCTGCCCAATTTTCTACTCCCGGGATGTGGACTGCTGAGATGACCAAGCGATTCCTCTCGGCCCATCGGAGAATGTTACTTCGAACATCGCAATAACGGTTGATGTACGCCACAGCCGTGGCGTTGTCCGATTGAATCCAGATGGGGCGACCTGCCAGAAGATGATGAAACCGCCGAAGAGCCATCCTGATTACTCGCATTTCCAAGAGATTGATCAAGAGACGCGATTCCAGAGCGGACCAGCGTTCCTGGGCGTGTGATGACGGAAGACCGTTCCCCAACCTAGGAGACTTGCGTCGGTGGTCACCACCAGCCAATGTACTGGAAGAAAGGATTTTTCCCTGATCCAAACAAGATCTCAAGGTCCACCATCTGAGGGTCTGTCTGACCCGATGATACAGATGGACCCTACGGTCCAGAGAGAACGGGTTCCTGTCCAAGGCTGTCAGAAGTGCATGTGGCAGGGGAGGTGTAGCTGGGCGAATGGAACCTCCTCCATTGCCGTGGCCATCTTGCCTAGCACTGTCATCCCGAACCGAATGGAGTGAGAGACAGATCGGGAGAGCCTCCGGGCTCCTTGTTATAATGCCACGACTTTTCCTGCAGGAAGGAGCACCAACCCCTGGGAAATGTCTAGGATCATGCCTAAGAAGAGCATCTGCTGAGCTGGTACTGGCGACGATTTGTTTAAATTGATGATCCAACCCAGGCGACAAAGAGTATCCACCATGATGCTTACGCAGTCTGCGGAGGCCTGAAA
Source organism: Ranitomeya variabilis (assembly GCF_051348905.1). Taxonomy (NCBI): domain Eukaryota; kingdom Metazoa; phylum Chordata; class Amphibia; order Anura; family Dendrobatidae; genus Ranitomeya; species Ranitomeya variabilis. The sequence goes on along the minus strand of NC_135235.1, from coordinate 548,490,549 downwards.
TGATGGGCCTTTGATTAATAGGTTGTCTAGGCATGGTAGCACAACCATGCCCCGAGAATGAAGAATGGACATGACTGCCGCCATGGCCTTGGTGAACACCCTGGGGGCGGTGGCGAGGCCGAAGGGCAACGCTGTGAACTGGAAGTGTTCGTCGTGAATGGCAAAACGTAGGAATCTTTGGTGAGGTAGAAAAATCGGGATATGGAGATAAGAATCCCGGATGTCTATAGATGCGAGAAACTCCCCCTTCTGCATTGAGATGATGACCGAGCAGATTAATCCATTCGGAAGTGATGAAATCTGACGAATTTGTTTACCAGTTTTAGATCCAGTATGGTGCGCACTGTTCCGTCCTTTTTTAGTACCACGAACGGGTTCGAGTAAAACCCTTTGAACCTTTCGTCTTGGGGCACCGGAATGATGACTCCGTTTTTGTGGAGTGCGTCTATGGCTTGGTAGAAAGCTGTCACTCACGATCCTGTTTTGGAGGAAAAAGACTGGAAAAAACATGTGGGCGGGGAAGAAGAGAACTCTATCTTGTATCCGGAAGACACCAGGTCCCCGACCTACCTGTCATGAACGACCGACAGCCAGGCTTGATGGAACAAAAGCAAACGGCTGCCTACTTTGGTGGTGTCTGCCGGATACCGGAAGGAGTCATTGCGCAAAGAATCTGTGGGATCTGGATCCCTTGGATCTAATCTAGATTGTTTTGGCCTGCTTTTCCATGAGGGATTGGGTCTATGAGACCTGGGAGCCCCTGTCTTTATGCGGAGGACGCCCTGAGCCGGAAGAAGCGGACGTAGAGGGCCAGCTTGTGTTGCTGCAAAAAGTCTGGAACCAGGTCTGCTGTTTGACTCCGAAAAGGCCTTTGCTGGGGAAGGAATTTGCTTTTCCTTCCAGTAGCATCAGAGATAAGTTGATCTAGTTTCTCTCCAAATAGGCGACCGCTCTGGTAAGGCAGAGAGGTTAGGGCCTATTTTTTAAGTGTAATCCATGTGCCACTCTCTGGGCCATAATGCCCTCCTGATGGTGATGGCATTTGCAGCTGCCAACGCAGCGCAATTGGCTTCGTCTAGTGAAGCGTGTACCACGTAATCACCAGCCCGGGAAATTTGATTAGCTAGACTCGCTGCCTTAGGAGGGAGGTTACTCTCTTGAATGAATTTAGAAAGGTCCTCTGCCCAAGCGGCCATAGCTTTAGCCACCCATGTCACAGCAAAGGATGGAGAAAGTGCAGAGCCAGAGACTGACAAAGCAAGATTTTCAATCGGTCGGTCAGTGGGATTTTTAATCGATGAGCCGTCAGATAGGGATAAGAGTTTTTGATGAGAGGCGATATGGGAGGATCTACTGACGGGGACTCTATCCAGCTCTTCCTTCGATCAGGAGCAAAGGGATATCTTGTTTCAAGTGGCTTCTTCCCAATGAAACTTTTGTCCGGCTGATTTCTATGTCTCTGAACAATGTCCGTAAACTCATGGTGATTGATAAACACCCTATGGGGACGATTAGCCCTTTTGAAGGACACCGCGTGATCTGGTATTGCAGAAGAGTCTTCCCCCACCCTCAGAGTCTTGTTGAGTGCCTCAATGAGGGTATCTACCGTCTCCTGAGACTCCTGTGAGTCCAGGTCTATGTAGACGTCCAACTCGTATTCTGAGTCGTGTTCGCTGCGAACCCCTTCAGAGGGGGAGCGGGGAATTTGACTAACAGACACCGAAACACGAGAGTGCTCGGGGGATGTGGTATGGGTCCGCTTCCTAGAATCTTGTGCGGATCTTGCTAGGGAACGACCTCTGCTGGCTGACGGTTCCCGAACAGAAGGGGAGCTTTCCGTACCAGGTCGCCCTGACTTGAGGAAGGGTCCTGGAGACAATATATTGATTTGACCAGCGAAGAAATAGATTGTGCCAGAGATGTAGCCCACTCAGGGGGACTAGGTCCACTAGGATGGGCATTAGTGGAGGGCTCCTGGATGCATGCTGGGTCACAGGCTGCGCAGAAAGGGGTATTATGGCCCCGGGATAATGAAGAATTGCAAGTGGTACATAAGGCAAAAAAACACTGTTTTGTTAGCCTTCTTTGCTTTAGGCTGTGACATAGTGTACCCTTGATACCCCACTCTACTCAGGGAAGTGTACTGTAGAGAAGGGGTTAAGCTTTGTTTTGTGGCTTACCCAGGTCCTGGGTCTTGTGCCCCCAAGGAAGATGTCCCTTGTCCACGCTCTTTATTGCTGTTACTGTCCGCTCTGCTGTGCCAGACACCGCATAGGAAAAAAACGCAGCCCCACACGTGTGTGTGAGTGTGCGTGCGTGCAACATGGCAGCCGAAATCACAGTGGCACTTCTAGTTTGGTATGAGAAGAGCCTGAAACACAGAGGGGACCGCTCCTGTGGGCGGAATTAAGGGCAAAGTTGGGTCTAGTCCTGGCAGAAGCCAGGGACTCAATTTTGGGCCATGGGTGGAGCCGCCCGGGTGGGTGGAGGAAGGAGAGAACCCCGGCCTAGTCCGGCCAGAAGCCGGGGACTAAACTTTCGGCGCCAGCCGGCGCGCGACGAGATTGACATAGGGACACCCTCCCCCCCAGGGACCAGGACCTTCTCTGCGCCTAAGGAGGGCATTCATGCCGCCGCTGAACGCTGCGCTTACTCACTATCAGCTGCAGCAGCGCAGATGTAGCAGTGCCAAAACTGTGCTGTGCTTCTTAGGCCACTCAATTCATCATCCCTTTGATAGGGAGGTGGAGAGGGACTGACTGCCTCCTTCCATCATCCCCTTTCAGTCAGTAGTGATGTAGTTGGGACTGCACGGACGCCAATGGGGGGCCTCTGTACATCCCATGGGTTCAATCCCTACGGATGGGTCAGGGCTATTGTCCGGCTGTAGCATGGCTCCGGAAGGGGGTATATGGAGGTGACACTCCGTGTCCCCGTCCGTTGGTGGTGTGGGGAGATCGTGACCCCGAGGGAACCGTCGCCTCTAAAGCGAGCCCAGGCATGGCAAAGAAACGGTGCAGGAGGGGTACGGGGAGGCGACACTCCACGTTTCCACCTGTTGATGATTTGGGGAGATCGGACCTCCTTCGTTTCGTGAAGGAAAAATTGTAAAAATATAAAAAATGTATAAAATAATGTTGGGGTCTGAATCCGAGACCCAAGAGCCTCCTATGGACACTAAGCAAGAACTGGTTCGATTACAGCCAGCATGAGGGTGTATACTGCAGAGGAGCTAATTTTGTTCAAGTTTTCTTAGTGTTCTCCTAGTGGCAGGCAGCATAACACCCATGGTCCTGTATCCCCCAATGAGGCGAAGGAGAAAACAGCAGTATAGATTTTTTTCTTTAAGTTATATGTACCGCAAAATGGTGCCACTGATAAATACAACTCATCTCAGAAAAACAAGCCTTCACACAGCTAAAATAATGAAATAATATATGGCTCTAAGAATGATATGATGAAGAAAAAAAAAACTAAAAAGGAAAAAACCTTCCGTCCAAAAGCCAAAAATGAGTCAGTCCTGAAGGACTTAAAACTGTACAGCATTGATTTTAGTGCTTAAATGCTATTTGGAATATGGCATGATTTGATTTTATGTGTATCAGGGCTCACACTCATCTGTGTTTGAAGGGAACCTGTCACCCCCCAGGCGACTAAAAGAGCCACCTTGACAGAATGCAGCATTAATGCTGCACAAGGTGGCTCTTTTAGTTAAAAATGCCTGGGGGGGGGGGGGGGGTGACAGGTTCCCTTTAAAACATTGCTCCGATGTTCATCTGGAAAAGTAGAACGAGGGTCATGCGAGTATTATTCTACAATCATTTACAGGACCATTTAGTGCTCTATGCTACAGCATGGTAATGTGTCCATAAATAGGCACACACGGTCCATGTGCTGTCTGTTTTTTTTTTCTGACAACCATTGACTTGCATTGGTGAATGTTGTCCCTTACATGCGGCCACTTGCAGCATGCTGCAATGTTTTTTCTCATCCAGATTCCTGCTGATAAAAAAATTGCAGATGAGCACTAAATCGGTGAATAATATTAGTCAGAGTGCAATCTGATTTATACGCAGATGAGTATGAGCCCTTATGCTAAGTTCGTATGATCGAATTTATGGTCTGAGTGCTGTCCGTGAAAAAATGGACAGCACTAGTACCAAAATTAATCAATGGGGCAATGCAGATGAGTGGTTTTTTTTTCCACTTATCGAATGTGCGTGTGAAAAAAAATGATAGTAACTTACCGGTAATTTGATTTTCCAGAGCCATGACAGCACCGCACATGAGAGATGGTATCCGCCCCCAGGCACAGGAAACCTGTAGCAGAGATAAAAGAAGGGGGGCAGTACCTCTCTGCTCAGTTTGTTTCAGAGTATGCAAGTTAACAGCCAAATTAGTTCACCTGTATGTTTGTTTAACAAGGTCATTCTTATACACCTTCTTTTATGTTTAATAAAGATTTTTTTTTTTTGTGCATCACACAACCATCACCAAGATAGGGCGGGAACTAATGCGGTGCTGTCATGGCTCTGGAAAATTAAATTACCGGTAAGTAATTATCATTTTTTCCCTTCCCCATGACAGCACCGCACATGAGAGGAAGAAATAGAAGAGACTCCTAGGGTAGGACAACAGCAGATAACACCTTTCTACTGAAAGCTAGATTTCAGAGCCCTAGATCTAGCCTGTAGTGGTGGAAGAAAATGGAGGGTGAAGACCATACTGCTGCTCTGCAAATCTGTCCTACAGACGCATTTGCCCTTTCAGCCCAAGATGTGGCTTTGGCCCTTGTAGAGTGAGCCCTTACACCCAGTGGGGGAGTCTGACCTGAGGAGGAGTAAGACAGAGAAATAACCATACGAAGCCACCGTGCGATAGTCGATTTTGAATCTTTTTTCCCCGTTTGTCCCCTGTAAGGAGACAAAAAGGGCTGACGACTGTCTCCATGATTTTGAGATTTCTATATATTGGAGAAGGCAACGTCTAACATCAAGGCAATAGAAGGCTTGTTCTCCCTGGGATTTTGGATTTACACAAAATGAGGGCAAAATTATTTCCTGGTCCCTGTGGAATTTTCAACTGACCTTCGGGAGGAAGGCCAGGTCGGTTCTTATGATTACTCTGTCCTCCAGAAAGGTCGTATATGGGGGATTTACAGAAATGGCTTGCAGCTCACAGATAGGCCCAGCTGACGTCAGGGCAACCAGGAGCATTGTTTTTAAAGTTAAAGTTTTCTCCGATATAGAAGCAAGAGGCTCGAAAAGAGAAGTTAAGGCATTTAAAACTAAATTTAGATCCCAGGGAGCTACCTTAGGTATCGATTTTGAGGGTCTGGCTGCAAATGAGGCTCGGATGAACCGGTAGACCCAAGTGTGATCTGCAAGTTTTTGGTCGAAAAATGAACCCAGGGCAGAGACTTGTACTTTTAGGGTGTTAGTAGATAACCCTCTTTCCAGCCCTCTTTGAAGGAATTCCAGTATTTCTTTCTCTGGGACTTCCTGACTCGTATTTGACAACTGTTGTTCCGAAAATTCCAGGAATTTTTCCCATATCTTTTGGTACTTGTCTGATGTTATTTTCTTTCTGCTGGCAAGCAGAGTGTCCACTAAAGGGTTTGAGAAACTTATTGCTAGTAACAGTCCCCTCTCAAGTTCCAGGCAGTGAGATGGAGTCTGTGCACTTGAGGATGTAGCACTGGGCCCTGGTGTAGGAGATTCGGGATGTCCGGGAGGATCCATGGGTCCGAAATAGACATGCATCTGAGCTATGTGAACCATGCCCTTTTTGGCCAAAAGGGCGCTACAAGGATTATCCGCACCTTGTCCTCTTGAATTTTCTTTAGGACTATCGGAATCAATGGAATTGGAGGAAATGCATACCCCAGATGAAACCTCCATTGGCACAGTAGTGCATCTACTCCTTCTGGGTGTTCTTTTAGATTGAGGGAGTAGAATCTGTTTACCTTCCGTTTTTTTCCTTGTGGCAAACAGATCTACTTCTGGCGTGCCCCAGATGGCACAGATTTTTCCTAATACCTCCTGGTTCTGAGACCACTCTCGCTGGCGTAATACATGATGACTTAAGAAGTCCGCCACGAGATTTTCCGTTCCTCTCAAGTGTGTTCCTGATAGGGACAAGAGGTTGCTTTCTGCCCACTCGAACAGTTCATTGGCTTCCACCATCAGGGGTGTTGATCTTGTTCCTCCTTGTCGTTTTATGTAAGCTATGGTGGTACTGTTGTCGGACAGTATTGTGATGTGTTTCCCTTGGACTTCTTTCTGTACATAAAGAAGTGCTCGCCTTACAGCTGTTAACTCTTTTAGGTTGGAAGATGCAGTTCTCATTGAGGATTCCCATGGACCCTGTAGAACAAGGTCTGACAGGTGTGCCCCCAACCTAATGGCTCTGCATGTGTAGTTAGTACTACCGGGTTTTGAATCGACCATGGTACAGCGTTTTTTAGGTTTTCGGTGTTCAGCCACCACTTCAATGATTCCCGTACCTGCGGTGATAGGAGAATCTTTCTATTCAAATTGTATGTAACCACTGACTGTTCGGACTGGATCTGATATTGTAAATCTCTTGTATGGGCTTGCGCCCACTGGACTGCTGGAATTGTTGCTGTTAGGACGCCTAAGAGTGACATTGCCTATCTTATAGAGATGGGTTGACTCAACTGTACCTGGCGTATTTTCTGAAGAATGGTGTGAATCTTTTTGTCTTTGAGAACGCATTTTTGCTCGACTGAGTCCAGTTTGATCCCCAGGAATTCCTGTATCTGGGTTGGGTTTAGTGTTGATTTTTTGAAGTTTATTATCCAGCCCAAACTGGTCAGTATTTCTAGCACTCTTGTGACTGCCTTTCTGCATTCTTGTTTGTCGTCTGCTACAACAAGAAAGTCGTCTAAATAGGGTACCAGAAGTATATTTTCCTTCCTTACGTAAGATGCCATTTCGGAGATTATTTTTGTAAATATCCGGGGGGCTACTGAGACATTCCAGTGTTCTGGATCACTGCGTTGAGAAACACGTGATGGTGTCTCCGCGGTGTTGAATGTTTTGGTCTCCTCGAGGCCAATCATCTGTGCCTTTACTTCCTCCCACTGGATTCCTGGCGTCATTGAGGTTTGGAGTGTGGTCTAAGGGGAGGCTTATTGAAGAGGAATCCCCTACCTTTTCTCCAGGGTTTTCCTCGCATGGATCCATCACCTGAGCGTCCTCGGCCACCTCTATTCCCTGATCCTCGAAAGGACGAGCGAGTATTACCCCACCGGCGTTTAGAGAAGGGAGGAAGTGGAAACCGTTTCTTTTTATCCGACGCTTTCTCCAATAGTTCGTCTAATGCCTTCCCAAAAAGGTACTGACCTTCACAAGGGACTGCACAGTTTTACTTTTGACTGGAAATCTGCAGTCCAATTTTTTAGCCCTAGTGCTCTATGCCCCGAATTTGATAGGGCACATGCACAAGCGGCACATCGAACGGAGTCTACCGACGCGTCTGCTAGGAATCCTGCCGCTTTCTGTAATGAGGGTATTGCCTCTAATAGCCTTTCTCTCAGGCATTTGTTTTTAATTTGTTCAGTTAATTCCTCCAGCCACTTGACCATAGCACGAGCTGTGCAAGTGGCGGCAACCCCAGGCTTGAATGACCACACTGACGCCTCCCAAGAGGATTTTAAGAAAGCATCAGCCTTCTTGTCAAGAGGGTCTTTTAAGCCACCCATATCCTCAAATGGTAGGGCTATTCCTCTAGAAGTGCTGGCAATGGCCGCGTCTAGTTTTGGGGCTTTTTTCCATTTGTCACAGACTTCGTCATCAAACAGGTATTTAAGTTTAAGTGTCTGAGGCACCGACATCTTTTTGTTAGTTTTTTTCCATTCCCTTTTTATTAAATTTAGGAAGTTTTCATAGAAGGGAAAAACCTTGTTTTTTCCCTTCCAAATTGCTAAACATGGAGTCTTGTACCGTGCGTTGTTCCTTGGGCGTCCCAGTTCTTCCTCTGAATCTATGTCTGAACTTTGTTTTTTTTTTTAAAGAGGTATGGGGAGGGGAGGGTTTTTCAGCGCTGATTGCCCCTTGTTACTTTAACTGCTCTTTTACTGATATATTCACCTCATCTCTAATGATGCTTTTAATACTTTGGAGCAGGGACGGTGACTCTTCGGACCAAGATGGCTCTGTAAACTGTTAGCCTCTGTTCGCACAGCATGCATTTTTGTAGCACTGGGCAGCCCGCCTGTATGTGCGTTAGTAATAGGCTGTAAACCAGATGCTCTGCATTGCCTGTGTGAATAATGCCACATACAGACTATTATCTCTTATCTTTTTGTGCACTAATACCAAACAGCCAACACTGGATTGAAAGTGGTTGTTTCATCGGTATTTTTTGCACCTGTGTGTTTGCCATCATTAATCGGATCCGCTGCACCCTGCCAGTGCATTTGGTTGGAGGCTTCAGCAGGTAAACATCTCTGCTTTTTTCTCTGTGACTTTCTTCAGCTACTGTCCTATCAATACATGGCCGACAGATCCGTTTTTCATGTTTTAGGGAGGGTTTCCCTGCATAACGCACATGCCCTATTCTTCTGTTTTGAGGTGGCTTTTTAACCTACAATATAAACATGATATAAGGCCATCACTACTGGTGTTTTTTGCCTTACAAAGGCACTCACCCACCAAACCCCTTGGATACCACGGCAGGCTGTGGGTTTTCTTTCCCCTCTGGTGTGCGTCCATCTGCAGCGGGGTCCGTCATGCTTGAGGCTGTTTACCGCTGGGGAACTGTGCGCTGCTTTCTTTTATCTGAGTGGAGCGGTGTGCGTGCTCTTGGGATGACTCCCACCCAGAAGCGTCTAGCACACCCTCTCACTCCGGCATGTGACCGGAATTCGTCACCCATTCAGTCGCACCAGCATCGTGATGGGCACGTCTGCACCCGGCCCAGCCTCGGAGCGGCCGCCGGGGAGTCCAGAAAGGGGACGAGCACGGCAACAGACAGCTCCCCTTGGCCTGGATTACAGACGCGCAACACCGCGCCCAGCTGCCCCCCCGTGGACCTCAGCCTCCAGACCGGAATCATCAGAGGGGGAACCCTCTGGAGGTATTCTGCCACAGGCATCCGCCTGCAGGAACAGGAAACCAAATGGAGGAGAGAGGTACCGCCCCCTTCTTTTATCTCTGCTACAGGTTTCCTGTTCCTGGGGGCGGATACCATCTCTCATGTGCGGCGCTGTCATGGGGAAGGGAAAAAAATATCTCACTGAATAATCACATTAGTTTCTTTCATGTGTTGGATGTGACTCACCCATTCAAGTGAGAAACAATTTTCTGGATTAAACTCTGGAAAAAAATTTTTTATATGGTTGTGTGAACTTAGCCTTGGGCAAACCATAGCACCAGTATCTAATTTATACTTTAGTTTGCTGTTGTACTTCACACGTAGGTATTTTCAGAAAAAATGCCCATTAAGGGCAAGTTCACACAGGGCGTTTTTGCTGCTTGTTTTTCTGCAGCAAAACCTGATCTTCTTGGCAGGAAAGAAGTTGCGTAAAAAACGCAGGTTTAGGTGCCTTTTTCGGTGCGTTTTTTTTTCTCTTTGTCCATGCTAATGTTCTTCAGCAGCAAAAAAGCAGCAAATAATGATACCTGCGCTTTTGCGTTTTTTCAACACCCAATCAAATTAATTTGTAAAAAACGCAGCAAAAACGCTGAAAGAAATGACATGCTCTATGTCCAGAAAAAGAACCTCATTTGCAGCCAGACCCTCAAAGCACAAAATACTGATCAAACAAAAAAACTGTGTGCATGAGATTTCTGAAATCTCATAGGCTTTGCTGGTACTGTAAAAAGCAGCTGAAAATTAGCATAAAACAGCAGCAAAAAATAGGGATTTTTGTGTACTCAAAGTAAAAACCTTTTCTCCGAGACACTCATTGGTGGGTGACAGGACCTTGGGTGTATGCTGCTACCACTAGGAGGCTGACATTAAGTAAATACTAAAAGGGTTAGCTCCTCCTCTGCAGTATACACCGCCCACTGGCTCCGGATAATACCAGTTCGTAGCAAAGCAGTAGGAGATTAGCAAGATTTAACCGTAGGAACAGCATGTCAGAGACTGAAACACTTATCATAGGCAACAAGCCAAAACAAGGGTGGGTGCTGTGTCCCCCAATGAGTGGCTCGGAGAAAAGTATTTTACGGTGAGCACACAAAAATCCCTATTTCTCCATCGCCACATTGGGGGACACAGGACCGTGGGACGTCCAAAAGCAGTCCCTGGGTGGGAAATAACAACCCAACAGTGTAAACTTATGGCACCTGCTGTCTACAGGTGCGCTACCGCTGCCTGCAGAATACGCCTACCCAGGCTTGAATCTGAAGATGCCTGAGTATGGACATTGTAATGCTTTGAAAAGGTGTGCAAGCTAGACCAGGTTGCAGCTTTGCAAACCTGCTCTGCAGACGTTTGATTCCGAATGGCCCAGGAAGCACCCACTGACCGAGTGGAGTGTGCCCTGAGGCCCGCAGGGATAGGCTTGCCTCTGACGCGGTAAGCCTCTTGAATAGTCGACCGAATCCATCTGGCGATTGTCGACTTAGAAGCGGCCAGTCCCTTCCGGTGTCCCACCGGGAGCACGAACAGAGCATCCGTCTGTCGAACAGATGCCGTCCTGGACACGTACTTCCTGAGAGCTCTAAGATCCAAGGAGTGAACAGTCTTCTCCACGCGGTGCGTTGGAGTAGGGCAAAGAGACGGAAGTACGATATCCTCATTGAGGTGGAAGGAAGACACCACCTTTGGGAGGAAAGTAGGGGACGGTCTGAGGACCACCTTGTCCCGGTGGAACGTAAGGAACGGCGTCCGACAGGGAAGAGCAGCCAACTCCGAGACTCGTCTGATCGAGGTAATAGCGACGAGAAAGGCCACCTTCCATGAAGGAGGTAGAGAGATGTCCTGCAACGGCTCACAGGGAGATTCCTGCAGGACACCTAGGACCAGATTAAGGTCCCAAGCCTCTAGAGGCACTTTGTAGGGAGGCACCATGTGAGAGACTCCCTGGAAGAACGTTCTGACCTGAGGTTTGGAAGCAATTTTTCGTTCAAAAAGGACTGACAAGGCCGAGACCTGCCCTTTAAGGGAACTCGGTGAAAGCCCCAAGTCCAGACCGGATTGGAGGAAATCCAGGATGGTATGGATGTTGAAAACCATCAGAGGGCGACCTCTGCTTCTGCACCAATCAAAGAAGATCCTCCAGGTCCGATGGTAGATGCGCGATGACACCGGCTTTCGGGCATTGATCAAGGTGGAAACTACCTCACGGGAAAAACCCGCTTGAGTCAGAACCCAGGATTCAACGGCCATGCCGTCAAACACAGGGCCTCTGAGTTCTGGTGGTAGATCGGGCCCTAAAATAGTAGATCTGGATGATCTGGTAGGCGCCAAGGAACGTCTGCGATGAGCAGGACCAGCTCTGCATACTACGCCCGGTGAGGCCAATCCGGGGCTATGAGAATTACCAAGACACCCTCTGCCCTGGTCTTCCTGATGACTCTGGGAAGCAGGAGCAGGGGGGGAAACAGGTGAGTCCGCCCCGATTGCTCTGGGATCCTGGGACCGGGCCACAAACTGAGGTACCTTGGCATTGAACCAGGAAGCCATCAAGTCTACTTCCGGAGTACCCCAACGAAGGCAGATTTGTTGGAATATGTCCTGATGGAGAGACCACTCTCCTGAGGCAAGACCTTGCCGGCTGAGGAAATCCGCGGCCCAATTCTCCACTCCTGGAATGTGAACGGCCGATATGACCGAGTGGTTGTGTTCGGCCCAGCGAAGGATGTGCTCTACTTTGCGCATTACAGCTCTGCTCCGGGTGCCACCCTGATGATTTATATAAGCCACAGCCGTGGCATTGTCCGACTGGATACGGATGGGGCGGCCTGCTAGGACATGATGGAACCGCTTTAGGGACAGCCGAAACGCACGTGTCTCCAGGATATTGATTGGAAGGCGAGACTCATGATGAGTCCAGGTTCCCTGCGCAGTGTGATGGCGAAAGACCGCTCCCCAGCCTAGGAGGCAGGCGTCGGTAGTGACTACCAGCCAATGGACTGGGAGGAAGGACCTCCCTTGGAGAAGAGAGGATCGGAGCATCCACCATTGGAGTGTCTGCTTGACCCGAGGAGAGAGAGGACACAGTCAGTCGAGGAAAAATGGACTCCCATCCAATGCGTCCAGCAGAGCGTGCTGGAGGGGACGGAGGTGTAGTTGCGCAAATGGAATCGCCTCCATTGCGGCCACCATCTTACCGAGAATCCTCATGCCGAAACTGATGGAACAGGGGGACGGCTGAAGAAGCTTCCAGACCCCCTGTTGAAGAGCCAGGACCTTGTCCCGAGGAAGAAGCACCAACCCTAGGGAGGTGTCCAGGGTCATGCCCAGGAAGGAGATCCGTTGAGCTGGAACAGGAGATTACTTCTTTAAATTGATCAACCTGCCCAGCCGAGAAAGAGTATCCAAGGAAATGCGGACGCACTCCTCGCAGGCTCGGAAAGATGGGCCTTTGACCAGTAAGTCGTCTAGGTAAGGAAGCACAACTAGACCCCGAGAATGCAGAATGGCCATGACCGCCGCCATGACCTTTGTGAAAACTCTGGGGGCGGTGGCGAGGCCGAAAGGCAAGGCCGTGAACTGAAAATGTTCCTCTCCGACAGCGAACCGAAGAAACCTTTGATGAGGTGGGAAGATTGGGATGTGGAGGTATGAATCCCGAATGTCGATGGATGCTAAGAATTCGCCGTATTCCATCGAGCCAATGACGGAACGGAGAGATTCCATCTTGAAATGATGGACTTTGACAAATCTGTTCAAGAGCTTTAGGTCCAGGATGGGCCTTACTGTTCCATCCTTTTTGGGGACCATAAACAGATTTGAATAAAAACCGCAGAACCTTTCGTCCTCTGGGACAAGGACAATCACTTCGTCTTGTCGGAGCGACTGGATGGCCTGGGAAAAAGCCCGAGCGAGCATTCCCGCTTCGGGAGGTCGGGAAGCGAAAAACCGGGTTGGAGGGGGAAAGGAAAAATCGATTTTGTAATCAGAGGACACCAGATCCCTGACCCACTCGTCGTGAACGACTGCGAGCCAGGCATGACGAAACAAGAGAAGGCGTCCGCCTACTTTGCTGGTGTCGTCCGGAAGAGATTGCGAGTCATTTAGAAGAAGATGATTGGGGTCTAGATCCCCTGGACCTAGACTGTGTGGAGTGGCCCCTTCAGGAATGGTTGGGCCTGTATGAAGCCTGAGGGCTTTTGTCTCTGCCGGCGCAGCGCCCCGAACCAGGGGAACTGGCTGAGGAATGCCATGCTTAAGTTCCACAAAAGGGCCGAAAACGAGCCTGCGGCTGTCATTGGAACGGTTGCCTGAATCTCTGCTGGGGAAGGGAAGTACTTTTTCCCCCCATAGCGTCTGAAATCAGTTTGTCCAGCTTTTCAGACGTGAGGGACTTTTTAGACACGGAGTCCGCTCGCCAGTTCCTCAGGCATAGCGCTCTCTTAATCGCTACAGCATTTGAAGCCGTAAGTGTAGAGCAGTTCGCCGCGTCCAGGGAAGCGTTTATTAAGTAATCGCCAGCCAAGGAAATTTGATTTGCTAGCTCCACTATGTCAGAAGGAAGGTCACTGTTCTGTAAGGCCTTATGCAGAGAGTCTGCCCAACAAGTCACGGCTTTGGCCACCCAGGTAGCAGCGAAGGAGGGAAAGAGTGCCGAGCCTGAAGCCTCAAAAGCTGAAGGGGCGAGACTGTCAACTAGGCGGTCTGTGGGATCTTTGATAGAAGATCCGTCCGGCACGGATAGGATAGTTTTAGAGGACAAACGTGAGACAGGAGGATCCACAGGAGGGGTTTCTGTCCATTGTTTGCAGAGATCAGGAGAAAAAGGATATTTGGACTCCAGAGATCTCTGGCACAGACATTGATGACCTATCCAAAGGATAGCCCATCAGAGTAAGGCTGCCGTCACACTAGCAGTATTTGGTCAGTATTTTACATCAGTATTTGTAAGCCAAAACCAGGAGTGGGTGATAAATGCAGAAGTGGTGCATATGTTTCTATTATACTTTTCCTCTATTTGTTCCACTCCTGGTTTTGGCTTACAAATACTGATGTAAAATACTGACCAAATACTGCTAGTGTGACGGCAGCCTTACTCTGATGGCCTATCCTTTGGATAGGTCATCAATGTCTGATCAGTGGGGATGAGGCACCCAGCACCCCCGCAGATCAGCTGTTCCAGGTGTCAGATGGGAATACTCGGTTATGAAGCTGCACAGCATGCTCGGTCGACAGAATAGGGGCCGTTACCTGCACATCTGCCCCATATTCAAATCAAAAGGAAAGGTCATCAATGTTAAAGGGTATCTGTCACCCCATTTAAATGTTTTTAGCTAATATGGACATACAGGTAGTATAACGGCTCATACTTTTCTGGGAGGAAAAACGGAAGAGTGCAATTGGGTAAAAAGAAATTGGATTGCAGTCTGACCAATGTTTTACTACGAGTCCCTGCTCATCTGCGATTTTTTTTTTCTCAGCTCAAATCGGAAAATTGCAGCATACAGAGATTGTCCTCGTATCTCGAAAAAGACCATGCTAGTGCCTTCCTATTTTTACACTCCTATGTCATTGAAAACCCGACATTTCATGACAGGTCAGGAAAGAATAGATAGAATTGATATATATACATTGAATAGAGATATAAAGATGTCTGTAACATATACAATTACTACAGTAAATGTGTAGCTTAATGTACATGTTTTTAATTAATAATTTTCTGGAAAAAAAAATGGCATGGGATTCCCCCACGTTTTATTAAAAAGCAGAGGGAAAGCGGACATCTGGGGCTGCTGTTTATAGCCTGGGAAGGGAGTAATACCCAGGCAGCTTCCCAGGCTATTAATATCAGCTCACAGCAGTATACTTAACCCTTACTGGTTATTAAAATGGGGGACTCCCAGAAAATGATGTCCCCCCCTATATGTAATAACCAGTAAAGGCTAGTCAGACAGCTGTAGGCTGGTATTATGGGGCTAGCAAGGGGCCATGGATATTGGCCCCATTCCAGTCTAAAAACATTAGCTCTCAGACACCCCAGAAAAGGTGCATCCATAAGATGCCCCAAATCTGGCACTTAGCCTCGTTCTTCCCACTTTCCCTGGTGTGTTGACAAGTGGGGTAATAGTTGGTGGGAGTTGATGTCAGCTTTGTATTGGCAGCTAATATCAATCGCAGGGGTTAGTAATGGAGAGGCATCTATAGGTCACCCCCATTACTAACCTCATAGCCATATTGTAAATCAAAAACACCCTGAATAAAGTCCTTTACTTGAAATGCTAGACTCCTATATTGAATTTAAAAAAAAACACTTATACTCACCTTTACACCCAATCCATTGAAACTCATGTCCCCTGTAAAAAAATAAAAATAAAGCAACATTATCCTCATCTGTCCCCAATGTTAAGAGAATCCTTTGATGCCCATGTCCCCTGTAAAACAGTTAAAACAAATAAACAACCATATTCCGCACCTCTCCAACGAGAAGGTAATAATGGATCCATTTGTCCACAGATGACTCTAGCACTGCTACATCTACTTGGCATGCTGATCACTGGCATGATGCGATTGTTCAGCATGTCAGAAAGCAGAGACAGTGAGCTGTGTGTGCTTGCGCAGCTCAGTGCCTCACGGAGATGGGAAAAAGGAGAGCGGGGTTCATATCCAATGGACTCCTTTAACCTCAACGACATCAGTGCGGGCACCGTGGGAAAGTTCTCATGGCGCTCGTGCGGATGTCATGGAAGTGAATGGGGATCATTGGATATGAACTCTGCTGACTTTTATCATGGCACCGTGAGTGTGAGAACTTTCTCACACTCGTGGTGACATTAGTGAGGAGAACGCTGTTCATTGGATATGAACCCCGCTCACATTTTTCCCGTTGTCTGGAGGCACTGAGGTGCGCAAGCATGTGTAGCTCAGTGTCTCTGCTTCCTGATATGCTGAACACTCACATGCCAGTGTTCAGAATGTCAAGTAGATGTAGCAGAGCTAGAGTCATCAATGAACTAATGGATTATCTTCTAGTCGGAGAGGTGAGGAATATAGTGGTTTATATTTTAAACTTTTTTATAGGGGACATGGGTGTTGGAGGATAATCTTCATGTTGGTTTCAAGTGAGAATTATGTTGCTTTATTATTTTAGTTTTCGTACTGGGGACATGGGATTCAACAGATTTGGCGTAAAGGTGAGTATAAGTGTTTTTTTTTTTATTCAATAAAGGAATCTGTGTCATTATTTCAAATATAGGACTTTATTCAGAGTGTTTTTGATTTACAGTATAACTATGAGGTTCGTAATGGGCATGTCTTATAGACGCCTCTCCATTACTAACCCCTGGGCTTGATGTCAGTTGCCAATATAAAGCTGACATCTTATGGATGCGCCTTTTCTTGGGCAGCTGAGATGATGCTTTTAGTCTGAGACGGGGCCAATACCCATGGCTTTTTCCTAGCCTATTAATATAAGCCCACAACTGTCTGACTAGCCTTTGCTGGCTATTATAGGGGGGACCCCACGTAATTTCTTTAATGAATATTTATTAATAGCCCGGTGAGCTACCTGGGTATTACCCTCTTCCCAGGCTATAAACAACAGCCCCAGCTGTTCGCTTTCCCTCTGCTGGTCAATAACATTTCGGGGGATGCCTTGCCAATTTTCAGAAATTTAATTATTTATTACTAAATTACATGTACAGTAAGCTTCACACGCAAAACTCTGATTATATACATTTCTCTCTCGCATATATCTATAAATATCGAAGAATATTTCCTTGGAAAACTATCTTTAAATGATAGAGAGAATTCGTCTAAGTAAAAGCTAATATTAAAATAGCATTGCATATGAATTGCATTTGCATGTGATTCGGTTGCCAATCGGATGCAAGGTGATAAAAATCAAGATTGTACTCGCATGAAAATCGCATGCCACTCATCTGACTTTTCAGAAACAATATTGGACTTTTTTTTCTTTTTACGATGGGTATAAGCCCTAAAGCTGAAGCTACCTGTATGCCTCCTTGATGATGTCTTGGTCATTAAAAAAATCATAATTTTTCGTTCTGATCTTCCAGCCTATGGGGCATATGCTGCCCAGATGATAAGACTGCCTCCTCTCTCATTATACTAGATCTATCCTCCCCCTCTGAAGTCAGGTGCGCTGCCAGAAATACTACACCTGCATATTCTGCTTGCCATCTCTCCTGTGCACTGTTCCGCCCTTTTCAGGGTAGTGATTTCAATTTTTTTGCGCACAGGACAGTCACCGTCACTTCTGGGCCAGTGTTCCCCGATGCTCTGAAAAGTTGCACTCCTGACTTTCAACTTTTCAGAATTGTATTTTCTTTTTCACCATTTCATCCCACTTGGACTTTATTTTCCGTTTTTTTTTTTTAAAGTAAATTGTATGATAAAAGGAATGGTGTAATTTAAAACTACAGTTTGTCCTGCAAAAACAAGCCATCAAACGGCTATGTTGACTAAAAATAAAAGTTATTGTTATTGGAAAGAGAAAAAAAAAACAAAACGAGAAAATCACCAGGGCAGGAAGGGTCTGTTTTGTAGCTTCTGTTACTAATGAATAGTCAAGAGTCTGATGCAATATTACAACATACCTGTACTTTGTGGGAGCTGTAGGTGGAATACGGTTTGGACAATGTACTGCTGGCAAAAGCATCCATTAGTTTGCCCCCAACATCCAGGTTACTCGATCTGTAGAAAGACGTTTGCTTTAAAAGAACACAGACAGTATATGGAGTCAGTCACTCTTAACAAAGATAAAGGACACAAAAATACATAATAGTGCTATTCAAGAAAGAATATAATTTAATTTAACCCCTTAGGCCGGCGTCACACTAGTGAGTTTTACGGACGTATGAGAGGTGCAGAAAATACGGATTGCATACGGTACAATGATTCTCTATGGCCCAGCTCCTATCTGCCGTATTTTACTGATCCGCATTATACGGTCTTGTACGGCCGTAGAAAATCGCAGCATGCTGCGTTTGTCACCGTATTGCGCAAAAAAATCGCCAATGAAAGTCTATAGAGGCGAGAAAAATACGGATTACACACGGACCATGCGTGTGACTTGCGAGAAATACGCACCGGTGTTCTCTAGAAAAGCCGGCAATTCAGTGAGGTGTACAGTAAAATCACACTGACAGAATAGAATAGGTATATATATATATATATATATATATATATATATATATATATATATATATATATATATATATATATGTCCTCATATGAACTGGAGCGTGGGAAATTTTCCCAGGCTCGAGTTCATATGAGTTCATCCAGCAGAGGGCGCATCACCGTGACTCAAGGTAACTACAGGACGTTCCCCTGCACTCCATTCATTCCCCGGGGTTTTACAGACAGGAGCGACTGCTTTAGCAGAGCTCCAGGGTGTAAAATGATTTAACCCCTTCAGATGGATTTACATCGTGGGACGTGACCAGAACGACGGAGGGTATGGGATATTGTTGTTTTTTTATTTTTCCTTTTTTACAGAACGAGGGTCTTCAGGTGGATTAAGAGTCTAATAAAATATTAAAACACCCTGTGTCTTTATTTCATTAACCCCTTCACCCCAAGGGTGGTTTCCACGTTAATGACCAGGCCAATTTTTACAATTCTGACCACTGTCCCTTTATGAGGTTATAACTCTGGAACGCTTCAACGGATCCCGGTGATTCTGACATTGTTTTCTCATGACATATTGGACTTCATGATAGTGGTAAAATTTATTTGATATTACCTGCGTTTATTTGTGATAAAAATGGAAATTTGGTGAAAATTTTGAAAATTTCGCAATTTTCCAACTTTGAATTTTTATGCAATTAAATTACAGTGATATGTCACACAAAATACTTAATAAGTAACATTTCCCACATGTCTACTTTACATCAGCACAATTTTGGAACCAAAATTTTTTTTTGTTAGGAAGTTATAAGGGTTAAAAGTTGACCAGCAATTTCTCATTTTTACAACACCATTTTTTTTTAGGGACCACATCTCATTTGAAGTCATTTTGAGGGGTCTATATGATAGAAAATACCCAAGTGTGTCACCATTCTAAAAACTGCACCCCTCAAGGTGCTCAAAACCACATTCAAGAAGTTTATTAACCCTTCAGGTGTTTCACAGGAATTTTTGGAATGTTTAAATAAAAATGAACATTTAACTTTTTTTTCACACAAAATTTACTTCAGCTCCAATTTGTTTTATTTTACCAAGGGTAACAGGAGAAAATGGACCCCAAAAGATGTTGTACAATTTGTCCTGAGTACGCCGGTACCCCATATGTGGGGGTAAACCACTGTTTGGGCGCATGACAGAGCTCGGAAGCGAAGGAGCGCCATTTGACTTTTCAATGCAAAATTGACTGGAATTGAGATGGGACGCCATGTTGCGTTTGGAGAGCCCCTGATGTGCCTAAACATTGAAACCCCCCACAAGTGACACCATTTTGGAAAGTAGACCCCCTAAGGAACTTATCTAGAGGTGTGGTGAGCACTTTGACCCACCAAGTGCTTCACAGAAGTTTATAATGCAGAACCGTAAAAATAAAAAATCATATTTTTTCACAAAAATGATCTTTTCGCCCCCAATTTTTTATTTTCCCAAGGGTAAGAGAAGAAATTGGACCCCAAAAGTTGTTGTACAATTTGTCCTGAGTACGCAGATACCCCATATGTGGGGGTAAACCACTGTTTGGGAGCATGGGAGAGCTCGGAAGGGAAGGAGCGCCGTTTGACTTTTCAATGCAAAATTGACAGGAATTGAGATGGGACGCCATGTTGCGTTTGGAGAGCCACTGATGTGCCTAAACATTGAAACCCGCCCACAAGTGACACCATTTTGGATAGTAGACCCCCTAAGGAATTTATCTAGAGGTGTGGTGAGCACTTTGACCCACCAAGTGCTTCACAGACGTTTATAATGCAGAGCCGTAAAAATGAAACAAAATTTTTTTCCCACAAAAATTATTTTTTAGCCCCCAGTTTTGTATTTTCCCGAGGGTAACAGGACAAATTGGACAACTTTTGGGGTCCAATTTCTCCTGAGTACGCTGATACCCCATATGTGGGGGGGTACCACCATTTGGGCGCATGGGAGGGCTCGGAAGGGATGGAGCGCCATTTGGAATGCAGACTTAGATGGAATGGTCTGCAGGCGTCACATTGCTTTTGCAGAGCCCCTAATGTACCCAAACAGTGTAAAAAAAAACACAAGTGACACCATTTTGGAAAGTAGACCCCCTAAGGAACTTATCTGGATATGTTGTGAGAGCTTTGAACCCCCAAGTGTTTCACTACAGTTTATAATGCAGAGCCGTGCAAATAAAAAAAATTTTTTTTTCCACAAAAATTATTTTTTAGGCCCCAGTTTTGTATTTTTCCAAGGGTAACAGGAGAAATTGGACCCTAAATATTGTTGTCCAATTTGTCCTGAGTACGCTGATACCTGATATGTGGGGGGGAACCACCGTTTGAGCGCATGGCAGAGCTCGGAAGGGAAGGAGCATCATTTGGAATGCAGACTTAGATGGATTGGTCTGCAGGCGTCACATTGCGTTTGCAGAGCCCCTAATGTACCTAAACAGTAGAAACCCCCCACAAGTGACCCAATATTGGAAACTAGACCCCCCCAATGAACTTATCTAGTTGTGTTGTGAGAACTTTGAACCCCCAAGTGTTTCACTACAGTTTACAACGCAGAGCCGTGAAAATAAAAAAAAAATTCCACCAAAAATTATATTTTAGCCCCCAGTTTTGTATTTTCCCAAGGGTAACAGGAGAAATTGGACCCCAAAAGTTGTCCAATTTGTCTTGAGTACGCTGATACCCCATATGTGGGGGGGAACCACCGTTTGGGCGCATGGGAGGGCTCAGAAGGGAAGGAGCGCCATTTGGAATGCAGACTAAGGCTACTTTCACACTAGCGTCGGGCTCGGCCCGTCGCGGTGCGTCGGGCCGAGGTTTCCGACGCTAGCGTTGTCTCCGCCGCACAACGGGGGCAGCGGATGCATTTTTCCAGCGCATCCGCTGCCCCATTGTGAGCTGCGGGGAGGTGGGGGCATAGTTCGGAAAAAGCGGACCGTCGTGAGCAAAAAACGTTACATGTAGCGTTTTTTGGTCCCGACGGTCCGCCACAACACGGCGCAACCGTCGCACGACGGTTGCGACGTGTGTCAATCCGTCGCAATACGTCGCTTAATGTAAGTCTATGGGTAAAAAACGCATCCTGCAAGCACTTTTGCAGGATGCGTTTTTTCGGCAAAACGACGCATTGTGGCGGATTGCAGTTAACGCTAGTGCTAGAGTCTAAGTAGCCTTAGATGGAATGGTCTGCAGGCGTCACATTGCGTTTGCAGAGCCCCTAATGTACCTAAACAGTAGAAACCCCCCACAAGTGACACCATTTTGGAAATTAGACCCCCTAAGGAACTCATCTAGATGTGTTGTGAGAGCTTTGAACCCCCAAGTGTTTCACTACAGTTTATAACGCAGTGCCATGCAATTAAAAAAAAAATGTTTTTCCACAAAAATTATTTTTTAGCCCCCAGTTTTGTATTTTCCCAAGGGTAACAGGAGAAATTGGACCCCAAAAGTTGTTCTCCAATGTGTTCCGAGTACGCTGATACCCCATATGTTGGGGTAAACCCCTGTTTGGGCGCACAGGAGAGCTTAGAAGGGAAGGAGCACTGTTTTACTTTTTCAACGCAGAATTGGCTGGAATTGAGATCGGACGCCATGTCGCGTTTGGAGAGCCCCTGATGTACCTAAACAGTGGAAATCCCCCAATTCTAACTGAAACCCTAATCCAAACACACCCCTAACCCTAATCCCAACGGTAACCCTAACCACACCTCTAACCCAGACACACCCCTAACCCTATTCCCAACCGTAAATGTAATCCAAACCCTAACCCTAACCCTAACTTTAGCCCCAACCCTAACTGTAGCCTTAACCCTAGCCCCAACCCTAGCCCCAACCCTAACCCCAGCCCTAACCCTAGCCCTAACCATAACCCTAATGGGAAAATGGAAATAAATACATTTTTTTAATTTTTCCCAACTAAGCGGGTGATGAAGGGGGGTTTGATTTAATTTTATAGCGGGTTTTTTAGCGGATTTTTATGATTGTTAGCCGTCACACACTGAAAGACGCTTTTTATTGCAAAAAATATTTTTTGCGTTACCACATTTTGAGAGCTATAATTTTTCCATATTTGAGTCCACAGAGTCATGTGAGGTCTTGTTTTTTGCAGGACGAGTTGACGTTTTTATTGGTAACATGTTCGGGCACGGGAGATTTTTTGATCGCTTTTTATTCCGATTTTTGTGAGGCAGAATGACCAAAAACCAGCTATTCATGAATTTCTTTTGGGGGAGGCGTTTATACCGTTCCACGTTTGGTAAAATTGATAAAGCAGTTTTATTCTTCGGGTCAGTACGATTACAGCGATACCTCATTTATATCATTTTTTTTGTGTTTTGGCGCTTTTATACGATAAAAACTATTTTATAGAAAAAATAATTATTTTGTCATTGCTTTATTCTGAGGACTATAACTTTTTTATTTTTTCGCTGATGATGCTGTATGGCAGGTCGTTTTTTGCGGGACAAGATGACGTTTTCAGCGGTACCGTGGTTATTTATATCTGTCTTTTTGATCGCGTGTTATTCCACTTTTTGTTTGGCGGTATGAGAATAAAGCGTTATTTTTTGCCTCGTTTTTTTTTTTTTTTACGGTGTTCACTAAAGGGGTTAACGAGTGATATAGTTTTATAGGTGGGGTCGTTACGGACGCGGCGATACTAAATATGTGTACTTTTATTGTTTGATTTTTTTTATTTAGATAAAGAAATGTATTTATGGGAATAATTTTTTTTTTTCTTTATTTAGGATTTTTTTTTCTATTTTTTTTTTACATATGGAAATTTTTTTTTTTTTACTTTTTTACTTTGTCCCAGGGGGTGACATCACAGATCGCTGATCTGACAGTTTGCACAGCACTCTGTCAGATCACCGATCTGACTTACAGTGCTGCAGGCTTACCAGAGCCTGGTCTGCACCCGGAAGTAATCCCTGCAGGATCCGGATGCAGCCCTGCGGCCATTTTGGATCCGGGGCCTGCAGGGATAGGAGGTAAGAGACCCTCGCAGCAACGGGATCACATTGCGTTGCTCCGGGGGTCTCAAGGAAGCACGCAGGGAGCCCCCTCCCTGCGCGATGCTTCCCTGTACCGCCGGCACACCGCGATCATGTTTGATCGCGGTGTGCCGGGGGTTAATGTGCCGGGGGCGGTCCGTGACCACTCCTGGCACATAGTGCCGGATGTCAGCTGCGATAGTCAGCTGACACCCGGCTGCGATCGGCCGCGCTCCCCCCGTGAGCGCGGCCGATCGCGCTGGACGTACTATTCCGTCCTTGGGAATTAGGGCCCACCCCACATGGACGGAATAGTACGTCTAATGGCAGAAAGGGGTTAAAGTACTTTGTAATAATGTGTGTGTGTTTTATTAACCATTTCGTACTATTGGATTAATAATGGATAGGTGTCATAATTGACGCCTCTCCATTATTAATCTGGCTTAATGTTACCTTACAATAGCAAGGTGACATTAACCCTTCATTACCCCAAATCCCACCGCTACACCGGAGTGGGAAGAGAGTGGCCAAGTGCCAGAATAGGCGCATCTTCCAGATGTGCCTTTTCTGGGGTGGCTGGGGGCAGATGTTTTTAGCCAGGGGGGGGGGGGGGGGGGGCAATAACCATGGACCCTCTCTAGGCTATTAATATCTGCCCTCAGTCACTGGCTTTACCACTCTGGCGGAGAAAATTTGCGCGGGAGCCCACGCCAATTTTTTCCGCAATTTAACCCTTTATTTTAGCAGCTACAGCGCCCAAATTTTGCACACACACACTACTAACAGTAGTGTGAATATGCAAGAAAAAAAAAAAGGGATATGAGATGGTTTACTGTATGTAAACCATGTCTCACATCATGTCGGGTTTGGGAAGGAGAGAGCAAAAGCCGGCAATTGAATTACCGGCTTTTATGATGGCTAGCGCTGTCTGAAATATAAATATAAATATATGTGTCTCAATGGCATATATAGATACTGTATATATGTTTTAACGAACATGAGCCCATAAATCCATTAGATGTCGGTTTCGCAAGCCTGCGAGAAAATATCGCACTATGGATGCCATACAGATTACATACGGAGGATGACATGCGCAAAATACGCTGCCACACTCTGCCTACGGATGACATACGGACCACTAGTTTGGGAACATTTCTGCGTATTACGGCCGTAAAAAACGGACCGTATTTTGATACGCTGAGTGTGACGCCGGCCTTAAAGCGGGTTTCACCTTTCAAGTTTTTAAACTGGATTTTCATGGCCTTATTAAAAAACATAAAATCATCTGCACACGTTGCGGATTTGGCTGCGGATCCGCAGCAGATTGGCCGCTGTTTTCCATGCGGTTTACAGTACCATGTAAACCTATGGAAAACCAAATATGCAGTGCACATGCTGCGGAAAATACTGTACAGAACGCTGCATTGTATTTTCCGCAGCATGTCAATTCTTTGTGCAGATTCAGCAGCGGTTTACACCTGCTCCTCAATAGGAATCCGCAGGTGTAAAACCGCAGGTGTAATCCACACAAAAAGCGCAGGAAATCCGCAGGTAAAACACAGTGCGTTTTACCTATGGATTTTGCAAAAACAGTGCAGAAAAATCCGCACACTAATCTGCAACGTGGGCACATAGCCTAAAGCTATTATTCGGCGGTGAATTGCCATGGCAACCATCAGGACCACACAATAATAATCTCATAATAAGGAGCCCCACAATAACCCTTTAGATGCTGTAGTCACTATTGACAGTAACATCAAAGGGGTTAAACAGCTATGGTGGGTGCCAACGCTGATCGTGGCTGATGCAGCAAGTTGTCAGCTATAGTGTACAGCTGACAGATGCTGGAATGTCCCGTCTGGGGATGCTACTCACTCACATCTTAGGTAGGTAAAAAAAACATATTGGTGGTCATTAACGGGTTACATGTGTCTAACTACAACTAGAGTATTCTCATTCAATTAAAAAATCCAAACTTTATTATTACCTTATTTTAAAAAGCTAACTATTTTATGTTCCTGGTCAAAACCAATAATCACGATATATATTTGTAGAAAATACTGTGTACAAATAACAAGACATATATGTACCCAGGGCTTAATCCCTTTACAACCAATGACGGACATAGCACATCATGAGTGGGTGTCAGTTCTTGCATCATGATGTAATATGCCAGTCATGAATTAAAACTGTCACTGTGTGTAAACACGCAGTGACAGTTCCATGCTGACAGCCATCAATGACAGCAGAGCTGCACGGGAAGAGGTGTGGCGGCCCATGCAATCAGTCCCTGCACTCAAGGGGCTGTGATCAGTCAGTCAATTTGACTGATCGAACATAGGTTGATTGCACTGAGGTGCTGAAATATCAGCACCTACTGACCGATCACTGCAGGAGCTCGGCACTGCTAATGGCCGAGATCCTGCAGTAACAGCCAGGGATGGTGCTAGCAACGCCGCAGGCTGTTTAACCCCCTAAACGCTGCGATTGATAACAATTACCTATTTCCCATTGTGAAAATGTCAAACCTGGGGCTAACACAACATAGTGATAAAAATGTAAAAAAAAAAAAAAATATTCACAGTTAAGTGGTATAAAACTTTGTGAAACATATGTGGTGTAAATATGCTCACTGAAGCCCTAGATGAATTCATTATGAGGTGTAGTTTTTAAAATGGGGTCACTTATGGGGGATCTTGCTGTCCTGACACCTTAAGAGTCTCTGCCAAGGTGACATGGCACCTACATATCATTCCAGCAAAATCTGCACTCCAATATGGTGCTCCTTCCCTTCTGAGCTTTGCATTGTGCCTAAAATGTAGTATTTGACCACTTATAGGGCACTGTCAAACTCAGCAGACATTGTGTGACAAACTGTGTGGTCCATTTTCTCCTATTAGCCATTTTTAAAATTAAAACTTTTCATTTTCACAGGGGGCGCTGTTTTGACTCAGACCGCTGAGGGGGCGATGCTGATGCACTGTTCAGACCACTGAGGGGATAATGCTGATGCACTGCTCAGACCATTGCGGGGGCGCTGCTGTGGCTCAGACCACTGAGGGGACGCTGCTGATGCACTGCTCAGACCATTGAGGGGGCGCTGCTGTGGCTCAGACCAGAGGGGACGCTGCTGATGCACTGCTCAGACCATTGAGGGGGCGCTGCTGTGGCTCAGACCACTGAGGGAACGCTGCTGATGCACTGCTCAGACCATTGAGGGGGCGCTGCTGTGGCTCAGACCGCTGAGGGAACGCTGCTAATGCACTGCTCAGACCATTGAGGGGGCGCTGCTGTGGCTCAGACCGCTGAGGGGACGCTGCTGATGCACTGCTCAGACCATTGAGGGGGCGCTGCTGTGGCTCAGACCACTGAGGGGACGCTGCTGATGCACTGCTCAGACCATTGAGGGGGCGCTGCTGTGGCTCAGACCACTGAGGGAACGCTGCTGATGCACTGCTCAGACCATTGAGGGGGCGCTGCTGTGGCTCAGACCGCTGAGGGAACGCTGCTAATGCACTGCTCAGACCATTGAGGGGGCGCTTCTGTGGCTCAGACCGCTGAGGGGACGCTGCTGATGCACTGCTCAGACCATTGAGGGGGCGCTGCTGTGGCTCAGACCATTGAGGGGACGCTGCTGTGGTTCAGACCACTGAGGGGATGCTGCTTTGGCTCAGACCACTGAGGGGATGCTGCTGTGGCTTAGACCGCTGAGGGGACGATGCTGATGCACTGCTCAGACCATTGAGGGGGCACTGCTATGGCTCAGACCATTAAGGGGACGCTGCTGTGGCTCAGACCGCTGAGGGGACGCTGCTGATGCACTGCTCAGACCACAGAGGGGACGCTGCTGTGGCTCAGACCGCTGAGGGGACGCTGCTGATGCACTGCTCAGACCACTGAGGGGACGCTGCTGATGCACTGCTCAGACCATTGAGGGGGCGCTGCTGTGGCTCAGACCATTGAGGGGGCGCTGCTGTGGCTCAGACCGCTGAGGGGACGCTGCTGATGCACTGCTCAGACCATTGAGGGGGCGCTGCTGTGGCTCAGACCACTGAGGGGACGCTGCTGTGGCTCAGACCACTGAGGGGGCGCTGCTGTGGCTCAGACCACTGAGGGGGCGCTGCTGTGGCTCAGACCGCTGAGGGGACGCTGCTGTGGCTCAGACCGCTGAGGGGACGCTGCTGATGCACTGCTCAGACCACTGAGGGGACGCTGCTGTGGCTCAGACCGCTGAGGGGACGCTGCTGATGCACTGCTCAGACCATTGAGGGGGCGCTGCTGTGGCTCAGACCATTGAGGGGGCGCTGCTGTGGCTCAGACCGCTGAGGGGGCGCTGCTGATGCACTGCTCAGACCATTGAGGGGGCGCTGCTGTGGCTCAGACCACTGAGGGGACGCTGCTGTGGCTCAGACCACTGAGGGGGCGCTGCTGTGGCTCAGACCACTGAGGGGGCGCTGCTGTGGCTCAGACCACTGAGGGGGCGCTGCTGTGGCTCAGACCACTGAGGGGGCGCTGCTGTGGCTCAGACCACTGAGGGGGCGCTGCTGTGGCTCAGACCACTGAGGGGGCGCTGCTGTGGCTCAGACCACTGAGGGGGCGCTGCTGTGGCTCAGACCACTGAGGAGGCGCTGCTGTGGCTCAGACCACTGAGGGGGCGCTGCTGTGGCTCAGACCACTGAGGGGGCGCTGCTGTGGCTCAGACCACTGAGGGGGCGCTGCTGTGGCTCAGACCACTGAGGGGGCGCTGCTGTGGCTCAGACCACTGAGGGGGCGCTGCTGTGGCTCAGACCATTGAGGGGGCGCTGCTGTGGCTCAGACCGCTGAGGGGACGCTGCTGATGCACTGCTAAGACCACTGAGGGGGCACTGCTGTGGCTCAGACCACTGAGGGGGTGCTGCTGTGGCTCAGACCACTGAGGGGGAACTGCTGTGGCTCAGACCGCTGAGGGGACGCTGCTGATGCACTGTTCAGACCACTGAGGGGATGCTGCTGATGCACTGCTCAGACCATTGCGGGGGCGCTGCTGTGGCTCAGACCACTGAGGGGACGCTGCTGATGCACTGCTCAGACCATTGCGGGGGCGCTGCTGTGGCTCAGACCGCTGAGGGGACGCTGCTGTGGCTCAGACCGCTGAGGGGACGCTGCTGATGCACTGCTCAGACCACTGAGGGGACGCTGCTGTGGCTCAGACCGCTGAGGGGACGCTGCTGATGCACTGCTCAGACCATTGAGGGGGCGCTGCTGTGGCTCAGACCATTGAGGGGGCGCTGCTGTGGCTCAGACCGCTGAGGGGGCGCTGCTGATGCACTGCTCAGACCATTGAGGGGGCGCTGCTGTGGCTCAGACCACTGAGGGGACGCTGCTGTGGCTCAGACCACTGAGGGGGCGCTGCTGTGGCTCAGACCACTGAGGGGGCGCTGCTGTGGCTCAGACCACTGAGGGGGCGCTGCTGTGGCTCAGACCACTGAGGGGGCGCTGCTGTGGCTCAGACCACTGAGGGGGCGCTGCTGTGGCTCAGACCACTGAGGGGGCGCTGCTGTGGCTCAGACCACTGAGGGGGCGCTGCTGTGGCTCAGACCACTGAGGGGGCGCTGCTGTGGCTCAGACCACTGAGGGGGCGCTGCTGTGGCTCAGACCACTGAGGGGGCGCTGCTGTGGCTCAGACCACTGAGGGGGCGCTGCTGTGGCTCAGACCACTGAGGGGGCGCTGCTGTGGCTCAGACCACTGAGGGGGCGCTGCTATGGCTCAGACCACTAAGGGGGCGCTGCTGTGGCTCAGACCATTGAGGGGGCGCTGCTGTGGCTCAGACCGCTGAGGGGACGCTGCTGATGCACTGCTCAGACCATTGAGGGGGCGCTGCTGATGCACTGATCAGACCACTGAGGGGGCACTGCTGTGGCTCAGACCACTGAGGGGGCGCTGCTGTGGCTCAGATCACTGAGGGGGCGCTGCTGTGGCTCAGACCACTGAGGGGGAACTGCTGTGGCTCAGACCGCTGAGGGGACGCTGCTGATGCACTGTTCAGACCACTGAGGGGATGCTGCTGATGCACTGCTCAGACCATTGCGGGGGCGCTGCTGTGGCTCAGACCACTGAGGGGACGCTGCTGATGCACTGCTCAGACCATTGAGGGGGCGCTGCTGTGGCTCAGACCACTGAGGGGACGCTGTTGATGCACTGCTCATACCATTGAGGGGGTGCTGCTGTGGCTCAGACCACTGAGGGAACGCTGCTGACGCACTGCTCAGTCCATTGAGGGGGCGCTGCTGATGCACTGCTCAGACCATTGAGGGGGAGCTGCTGTGGCTCAGACCGCTGAGGGGACGCTGCTGATGCACTGCTCAGACCATTGAGGGGGCGCTGCTGTGGCTCAGACCACTGAGGGGACGCTGCTGTGGCTCAGACCACTGAGGGGACGCTGCTGTGGCTCAGACCACTGAGGGGACGCTGCTGTGGCTCAGACCACTGAGGGGACGCTGCTGTGGCTCAGACCACTGAGGGGACGCTGCTGTGGCCCAGACCACTGAGGGGGCGCTGCTGTGGCTCAGACCACTGAGGGGGCGCTGCTGTGGCTCAGATCATTGAGGGGGCGCTGCTGTGGCTCAGACCGCTGAGGGGACGCTGCTGATGCACTGCTAAGACCACTGAGGGGGCACTGCTGTGGCTCAGACCACTGAGGGGGCGCTGCTGTGGCTCAGACCACTGAGGGGGAACTGCTGTGGCTCAGACCGCTGAGGGGACGCTGCTGTGGCTCAGACCATTGAGGGGACGCTGCTGTGGCTCAGACCACTGAGGGGGCGCTGCTGTAGCTCAGACCATTGAGGGGGCGCTGCTGTGGCTCAGACCGCTGAGGGAACGCTGCTGATGCACTGCTCAGACCACTGAGGGGGCGCTGCTGTGGCTCAGACCGCTGAGGGAACGCTGCTAATGCACTGCTCAGACCATTGAGGGGGCGCTTCTGTGGCTCAGACCGCTGAGGGGACGCTGCTGATGCACTGCTCAGACCATTGCGGGGGCGCTGCTGTGGCTCAGACCACTGAGGGGACGCTGCTGATGCACTGCTCAGACCATTGAGGGGGCGCTGCTGTGGCTCAGACCACTGAGGGGACGCTGCTGATGCACTGCTCAGACCATTGAGGGGGCGCTGCTGTGGCTCAGACCACTGAGGGAACGCTGCTGATGCACTGCTCAGACCATTGAGGGGGCGCTGCTGTGGCTCAGACCGCTGAGGGAACGCTGCTAATGCACTGCTCAGACCATTGAGGGGGCGCTTCTGTGGCTCAGACCGCTGAGGGGACGCTGCTGATGCACTGCTCAGACCATTGAGGGGGCGCTGCTGTGGCTCAGACCATTGAGGGGACGCTGCTGTGGCTCAGACCACTGAGGGGATGCTGCTGTGGCTTAGACCGCTGAGGGGACGATGCTGATGCACTGCTCAGACCATTGAGGGGGCACTGCTATGGCTCAGACCATTGAGGAGACGCTGCTGTGGCTCAGACCGCTGAGGGGACGCTGCTGATGCACTGCTCAGACCACAGAGGGGACGCTGCTGTGGCTCAGACCGCTGAGGGGACGCTGCTGATGCACTGCTCAAACCACAGAGGGGGCGCTGCTGTGGCTCAGACCACTGAGGGGGCGCTGCTGTGGCTCAGACCACTGAGGGGGCGCTGCTGTGGCTCAGACCACTGAGGGGGCGCTGCTGTGGCTCAGACCGCTGAGGGGACGCTGCTGATGCACTGCTCAGACCACTGAGGGGACGCTGCTGTGGCTCAGACCGCTGAGGGGACGCTGCTGATGCACTGCTCAGACCACTGAGGGGACGCTGCTGTGGCTCAGACCGCTGAGGGGACGCTGCTGATGCACTGCTCAGACCATTGAGGGGGCGCTGCTGTGGCTCAGACCATTGAGGGGGCGCTGCTGTGGCTCAGACCGCTGAGGGGACGCTGCTGATGCACTGCTCAGACCATTGAGGGGGCGCTGCTGTGGCTCAGACCACTGAGGGGACGCTGCTGATGCACTGCTCAGACCATTGCGGGGGCGCTGCTGTGGCTCAGACCACTGAGGGGACGCTGCTGATGCACTGCTCAGACCATTGAGGGGGCGCTGCTGTGGCTCAGACCACTGAGGGGACGCTGCTGATGCACTGCTCAGACCATTGAGGGGGCGCTGCTGTGGCTCAGACCACTGAGGGGGCGTTGCTGTGGCTCAGACCACTGAGGGGACGCTGCTGTGGCTCAGACCACTGAGGGGACGCTGCTAATGCACTGCTCAGACCATTGAGGGGGCGCTGCTGTGGCTCAGACCACTGAGGGGACGCTGCTGATGCACTGCTCAGACCATTGAGGGGGCGCTGCTGTGGCTCAGACCACTGAGGGAACGCTGCTGATGCACTGCTCAGACCATTGAGGGGGCGCTGCTGTGGCTCAGACCGCTGAGGGAACGCTGCTAATGCACTGCTCAGACCATTGAGGGGGCGCTTCTGTGGCTCAGACCGCTGAGGGGACGCTGCTGATGCACTGCTCAGACCATTGAGGGGGCGCTGCTGTGGCTCAGACCATTGAGGGGACGCTGCTGTGGCTCAGACCACTGAGGGGATGCTGCTGTGGCTCAGACCACTGAGGGGATGCTGCTGTGGCTTAGACCGCTGAGGGGACGATGCTGATGCACTGCTCAGACCATTGAGGGGGCACTGCTATGGCTCAGACCATTGAGGGGACGCTGCTGTGGCTCAGACCGCTGAGGGGACGCTGCTGATGCACTGCTCAGACCACAGAGGGGACGCTGCTGTGGCTCAGACCGCTGAGGGGACGCTGCTGATGCACTGCTCAGACCATTGAGGGGGCGCTGCTGTGGCTCAGACCACTGAGGGGACGCTGCTGTGGCTCAGAACACTGAGGGGGCGCTGCTGTGGCTCAGACCACTGAGGGGGCGCTGCTGTGGCTCAGACCACTGAGGGGGCGCTGCTGTGGCTCAGACCACTGAGGGGGCGCTGCTGTGGCTCAGACCGCTGAGGGGACGCTGCTGATGCACTGCTCAGACCACTGAGGGGACGCTGCTGTGGCTCAGACCGCTGAGGGGACGCTGCTGATGCACTGCTCAGACCACTGAGGGGACGCTGCTGTGGCTCAGACCGCTGAGGGGACGCTGCTGATGCACTGCTAAGACCACTGAGGGGGCACTGCTGTGGCTCAGACCACTGAGGGGACGCTGCTGATGCACTGCTCAGACCATTGAGGGGGCGCTGCTGTGGCTCAGACCATTGAGGGGGCGCTGCTGTGGCTCAGACCGCTGAGGGGACGCTGCTGATGCACTGCTCAGACCATTGAGGGGGCGCTGCTGTGGCTCAGACCACTGAGGGGACGCTGCTGTGGCTCAGACCACTGAGGGGGCGCTGCTGTGGCTCAGACCACTGAGGGGGCGCTGCATCAGACCATTGAGGGGGCGCTGCTGTGGCTCAGACCGCTGAGGGGACGCTGCTGATGCACTGCTAAGACCACTGAGGGGGCACTGCTGTGGCTCAGACCACTGAGGGGGTGCTGCTGTGGCTCAGACCACTGAGGGGGAACTGCTGTGGCTCAGACCGCTGAGGGGACGCTGCTGATGCACTGTTCAGACCACTGAGGGGATGCTGCTGATGCACTGCTCAGACCATTGCGGGGGCGCTGCTGTGGCTCAGACCACTGAGGGGACGCTGCTGATGCACTGCTCAGACCATTGAGGGGGCGCTGCTGATGCACTGATCAGACCACTGAGGGGGCACTGCTGTGGCTCAGACCACTGAGGGGATGCTGCTGATGCACTGCTCAGACCATTGCGGGGGCGCTGCTGTGGCTCAGACCACTGAGGGGGCGCTGCTGATGCACTGCTCAGACCATTGAGGGGGCGCTGCTGTGGCTCAGACCACTGAGGGGGCGTTGCTGTGGCTCAGACCACTGAGGGGACGCTGCTGTGGCTCAGACCACTGAGGGGACGCTGCTGATGCACTGTTCAGACCACTGAGTGGATGCTGCTGATGCACTGCTCAGACCATTGCGGGGGCGCTGCTGTGGCTCAGACCACTGAGGGGACGCTGCTGATGCACTGCTCAGACCATTGAGGGGGCGCTGCTGTGGCTCAGACCACTGAGGGGACGCTGCTGATGCACTGCTCAGACCATTGAGGGGGCGCTGCTGTGGCTCAGACCACTGAGGGGACGCTGCTGATGCACTGCTCAGACCATTGAGGGGGCGCTGCTGTGGCTCAGACCACTGAGGGAACGCTGCTGATGCACTGCTCAGACCATTGAGGGGGCGCTGCTGTGGCTCAGACCGCTGAGGGAACGCTGCTAATGCACTGCTCAGACCATTGAGGGGGCGCTTCTGTGGCTCAGACCGCTGAGGGGACGCTGCTGATGCACTGCTCAGACCATTGAGGGGGCGCTGCTGTGGCTCAGACCATTGAGGGGACGCTGCTGTGGCTCAGACCACTGAGGGGATGCTGCTGTGGCTCAGACCACTGAGGGGATGCTGCTGTGGCTTAGACCGCTGAGGGGACGATGCTGATGCACTGCTCAGACCATTGAGGGGGCACTGCTATGGCTCAGACCATTGAGGGGACGCTGCTGTGGCTCAGACCGCTGAGGGGACGCTGCTGATGCACTGCTCAGACCACAGAGGGGAAGCTGCTGTGGCTCAGACCGCTGAGGGGACGCTGCTGATGCACTGCTCAGACCATTGAGGGGGCGCTGCTGTGGCTCAGACCACTGAGGGGACGCTGCTGTGGCTCAGACCACTGAGGGGGCGCTGCTGTGGCTCAGACCACTGAGGGGGCGCTGCTGTGGCTCAGACCGCTGAGGGGACGCTGCTGATGCACTGCTCAGACCACTGAGGGGACGCTGCTGTGGCTCAGACCGCTGAGGGGACGCTGCTGATGCACTGCTCAGACCACTGAGGGGACGCTGCTGTGGCTCAGACCGCTGAGGGGACGCTGCTGATGCACTGCTCAGACCATTGAGGGGGCGCTGCTGTGGCTCAGACCATTGAGGGGGCGCTGCTGTGGCTCAGACCGCTGAGGGGACGCTGCTGATGCACTGCTCAGACCACTGAGGGGGCGCTGCTGTGGCTCAGACCACTGAGGGGACGCTGCTGTGGCTCAGACCACTGAGGGGACGCTGCTGTGGCTCAGACCACTGAGGGGGCGCTGCTGTGGCTCAGACCACTGAGGGGGCGCTGCTGTGGCTCAGACCACTGAGGGGGCGCTGCTGTGGCTCAGACCACTGAGGGGGCGCTGCTGTGGCTCAGACCACTGAGGGGGCGCTGCTGTGGCTCAGACCACTGAGGGGGCGCTGCTGTGGCTCAGACCACTGAGGGGGCGCTGCTGTGGCTCAGACCACTGAGGGGGCGCTGCTGTGGCTCAGACCACTGAGGGGGCGCTGCTGTGGCTCAGACCACTGAGGGGGCGCTGCTGTGGCTCAGACCACTGAGGGGGCGCTGCTGTGGCTCAGACCACTGAGGGGGCGCTGCTGTGGCTCAGACCACTGAGGGGGCGCTGCTATGGCTCAGACCACTAAGGGGGCGCTGCTGTGGCTCAGACCATTGAGGGGGCGCTGCTGTGGCTCAGACCGCTGAGGGGACGCTGCTGATGCACTGCT
This sequence comes from Ranitomeya variabilis, assembly GCF_051348905.1. Taxonomy (NCBI): domain Eukaryota; kingdom Metazoa; phylum Chordata; class Amphibia; order Anura; family Dendrobatidae; genus Ranitomeya; species Ranitomeya variabilis. The sequence goes on along the minus strand of NC_135235.1, from coordinate 548,455,644 downwards.
AAGACCACTGAGGGGGCACTGCTGTGGCTCAGACCACTGAGGGGGTGCTGCTGTGGCTCAGACCACTGAGGGGGAACTGCTGTGGCTCAGACCGCTGAGGGGACGCTGCTGATGCACTGTTCAGACCACTGAGGGGATGCTGCTGATGCACTGCTCAGACCATTACGGGGGCGCTGCTGTGGCTCAGACCACTGAGGGGACGCTGCTGATGCACTGCTCAGACCATTGAGGGGGAGCTGCTGTGGCTCAGACCATTGAGGGGGCGCTGCTGTGGCTCAGACCGCTGAGGGGACGCTGCTGATGCACTGCTCAGACCATTGAGGGGGCGCTGCTGTGGCTCAGACCACTGAGGGGACGCTGCTGTGGCTCAGACCACTGAGGGGACGCTGCTGTGGCTCAGACCACTGAGGGGACGCTGCTGTGGCTCAGACCACTGAGGGGACGCTGCTGTGGCTCAGACCACTGAGGGGACGCTGCTGTGGCCCAGACAACTGAGGGGGCGCTGCTGTGGCTCAGACCACTGAGGGGGCGCTGCTGTGGCTCAGACCACTAAGGGGGCGCTGCTGTGGCTCAGATCATTGAGGGGGCGCTGCTGTGGCTCAGACCGCTGAGGGGACGCTGCTGATGCACTGCTAAGACCACTGAGGGGGCACTGCTGTGGCTCAGACCACTGAGGGGGCGCTGCTGTGGCTCAGACCACTGAGGGGGCACTGCTGTGGCTCAGACCACTGAGGGGGCACTGCTGTGGCTCAGACCACTGAGGGGGCACTGCTGTGGCTCAGACCATTGAGGGGACGCTGCTGTGGCTCAGACCACTGAGGGGGCGCTGCTGTGGCTCAGACCACTGAGGGGGCGCTGCTATGGCTCAGACCACTAAGGGGGCGCTGCTGTGGCTCAGACCATTGAGGGGGCGCTGCTGTGGCTCAGACCATTGAGGGGGCGCTGCTGTGGCTCAGACCGCTGAGGGGACGCTGCTGATGCACTGCTCAGACCACTGAGGGGGCGCTGCTGTGGCTCAGACCACTGAGGGGACGCTGCTGTGGCTCAGACCACTGAGGGGACGCTGCTGTGGCTCAGACCACTGAGGGGGCGCTGCTGTGGCTCAGACCACTGAGGGGGCGCTGCTGTGGCTCAGACCACTGAGGGGGCGCTGCTGTGGCTCAGACCACTGAGGGGGCGCTGCTGTGGCTCAGACCACTGAGGGGGCGCTGCTGTGGCTCAGACCACTGAGGGGGCGCTGCTGTGGCTCAGACCACTGAGGGGGCGCTGCTGTGGCTCAGACCACTGAGGGGGCGCTGCTGTGGCTCAGACCACTGAGGGGGCGCTGCTGTGGCTCAGACCACTGAGGGGGCGCTGCTGTGGCTCAGACCACTGAGGGGGCGCTGCTGTGGCTCAGACCACTGAGGGGGCGCTGCTGTGGCTCAGACCACTGAGGGGGCGCTGCTGTGGCTCAGACCACTGAGGGGGCGCTGCTATGGCTCAGACCACTAAGGGGGCGCTGCTGTGGCTCAGACCATTGAGGGGGCGCTGCTGTGGCTCAGACCGCTGAGGGGACGCTGCTGATGCACTGCTAAGACCACTGAGGGGGCACTGCTGTGGCTCAGACCACTGAGGGGGTGCTGCTGTGGCTCAGACCACTGAGGGGGAACTGCTGTGGCTCAGACCGCTGAGGGGACGCTGCTGATGCACTGTTCAGACCACTGAGGGGATGCTGCTGATGCACTACTCAGACCATTACGGGGGCGCTGCTGTGGCTCAGACCACTGAGGGGACGCTGCTGATGCACTGCTCAGACCATTGAGGGGGAGCTGCTGTGGCTCAGACCATTGAGGGGGCGCTGCTGTGGCTCAGACCGCTGAGGGGACGCTGCTGATGCACTGCTCAGACCATTGAGGGGGCGCTGCTGTGGCTCAGACCACTGAGGGGACGCTGCTGTGGCTCAGACCACTGAGGGGACGCTGCTGTGGCTCAGACCACTGAGGGGACGCTGCTGTGGCTCAGACCACTGAGGGGACGCTGCTGTGGCTCAGACCACTGAGGGGACGCTGCTGTGGCCCAGACAACTGAGGGGGCGCTGCTGTGGCTCAGACCACTGAGGGGGCGCTGCTGTGGCTCAGACCACTAAGGGGGCGCTGCTGTGGCTCAGATCATTGAGGGGGCGCTGCTGTGGCTCAGACCGCTGAGGGGACGCTGCTGATGCACTGCTAAGACCACTGAGGGGGCACTGCTGTGGCTCAGACCACTGAGGGGGCGCTGCTGTGGCTCAGACCACTGAGGGGGCACTGCTGTGGCTCAGACCACTGAGGGGGCACTGCTGTGGCTCAGACCATTGAGGGGACGCTGCTGTGGCTCAGACCACTGAGGGGGCGCTGCTGTGGCTCAGACCACTGAGGGGGCGCTGCTATGGCTCAGACCACTAAGGGGGCGCTGCTGTGGCTCAGACCATTGAGGGGGCGCTGCTGTGGCTCAGACCGCTGAGGGGACGCTGCTGATGCACTGCTAAGACCACTGAGGGGGCACTGCTGTGGCTCAGACCACTGAGGGGGTGCTGCTGTGGCTCAGACCACTGAGGGGGCGCTGCTGTGGCTCAGACCACTGAGGGGGCACTGCTGTGGCTCAGACCGCTGAGGGGGCACTGCTGTGGCTCAGACCATTGAGGGGACGCTGCTGTGGCTCAGACCACTGAGGGGGCGCTGCTGTGGCTCAGACCACTGAGGGGGCGCTGCTGTGGCTCTCTGTATGGCCTCTGATACCCAGACATCAAAGCCTCACGTGAAGGCTACAGTGAATTGCGCCGACCAGTGACTGAGCTGGCATCCAACTTCCACACACATACATGACGGGAAATACGCGGCTGTATATATCGGCCTTCAGCCGGGACAGGTGTCCCGAACACAATACAGAGGTCTGAAAACTGTAAGACCCCCGTGTCCGCTACTGACCAAGAAGGACGCGGCAAGTGAGGAGACGCAGGAAAGACCCCGACATCTCTCCACCACAGCGAGAAGCACCCTGCTACAGAAACAAAACCGGGAAGTGACACCGTACAGTTATAATTAACAGCACGTACATCCCGGGAGCTCCTCACCTCCATATAATGCCTTATACTCTTCATCCAAGTCGGTGAACGGGACGACACCGGGAAACTCGGCCGTCTGTTTCACCTGATTGGCCCCGCCCCCGAGCGACCGTTACGCCACAGGACTCATCAGTGTAGTCTTCCCCGGCAACTATTCCTTACTGCAAGTCCAGCTCATTGGCTGACTGTAGTGCAAAGGAAGCGCATATTGGCCAACCTTGTATCCTAGCGGTGTGATTGGTTGAATAGTCGGGCGGCAGAGCTCGTGCAGCTGTGCTGAGATGTTGTATTTCCCGCCCGAAGGCTAAGGAATGCAGGCTGGTGATTGGAGGAGAGGCGGACGGGGTGTTCTGAAGTAAAATGGCGGTTTCCTGAAGCCGGGTGAGAAAGTTGTGTGCAAGTGCGTCACTCACTAAAACGAAGTGCTATATACGTTAGGTGAATCTGCGTGGCCTCTAGTTACACAGCTAAGTATAGTATGCAGTGTGTGTATGTACTATACTGTGTAAAGAAGTCCTCGCAGTATTATCTCCTGCATGGTCTCAATTTATAGATCATGTTTTCCATACTTCACATGCATGTTACATCTATATATATATATATATATATATATATATATATATATATATATATATATATATATGTAGTACATCTATATACCATTAGATATAGCACATCAATACAGCATATAGATGTCTGCATATGTATGTGTACTGCTTATCTATACGTTTATATAATATATAGTACTTTTATAAACATGTCCAGTATATATGGTACATCTATATAGGGTATACGCATTTATAGGATATACCTATATTAATATATGTGTGTATGTACAGTAAATAGATTTACTACATGTATCTATACATTATACTGTACATGTATATAGTACACCTATATAGTGTATAGATATATATGCATGTACAGTATATAGATTTACCATGTGTGTATGTGTATATATAGATATATATATCATCTATAGACTGACTATATTTCCCGCATTCTGATTTTTTTTTCCTGTGTTTTATATGCTGTATTTTTCAGATTAAAGGGAACCTGTCACCTCCAAAATGGAAGGTGTGCTAAGCCCACCGGCATCAGAGGCTTATCTACATCATTCTGTAATGCTGTAGATAAGCCCCCGATGTATCCTGAAAGATGAGAAAAAGAGGTTAGATTATACTCACCCAGGGGCGGTCCAGGTGCGGTCTGGTCCGATGGGCGTCGTGGTCCGCTCCGCGGCTTCCCATCTTCTTACGATGACGTCCTCTTCTTGTATTCACTATGCGGCTCCGGCACAGGCGTACTTTGTCTGTCCTGTTGAGGGCAGAGCAAAGTACTGCAGTGCGCAGGTTCCAGGCCTCTCTGACCTTTCCCAGCGCCTGCGCACTGCAGTACTTTGCTCTGCCTCAACAGGGCAGACAAAGTATGCCTGTGCCGGAGCCGCATAGTGAATACAAGAAGAAGACTTCATCCTGTGAAGATGGGAGGCCCCGGACCGCGACGCCCATTGTGTAATCTATCCTCTTTTTCTAATTTTTCAGGTTACATCGGGGGCTTATCTACAGAATGCCATAGATAAGCCCCTGATGCCGGTGGGCTTAGCTCACCTTCCATTTTGGGGGTGACCGGTTCCCTTTAAAGGGAATCTGTCACCACTTTTTTGGGATATCATGTAAAAATATCATTAAATTTAGTGTCACCTGTGCATAATACCAATACTTTTGATACCCCTTTACTCCCCATCTTTGATTCATAAATACAGTTTATATTCCTCCTGTGGTGTATGTAAATCTGCTTGGTCCGGTCCGATGGGCGGAGCTTATTGTCTGTCACTCCCCCTCCTGGCGTTCTCTACGCATTTCTTTAGGGCAATTTCTGCGTTCGCATAGAGTTACCTCATGTGCGCATTCAACTGTCCTCATGCGCGTGTGCAGTATGCTTTCCCAACTGTGTGTAAAGCATAAAATCAGTATTGCACAAGCACTGGCATACACCATTACATTCTATGCATCCCAATACTTCTGGGCCATAGAACGTAATGGAGTATGCTGACACATGCGCAATACTGATTTTATGCTTTACACACAGTTGGGAAAGCATACTGCGCACGCGCGAGAGGACATTTGAATGCGCACGCACGGTAACTCTACGCGAACGCAGGAATTGCCCGAAAGAAATGCGTAGACGAAGCCAGGAGGGGGGAGAGACGGACAATAAGCCCCACCCATCGGACCGAGCAGAGTTACATACACTGCGGGAGGAATATAGACGGTATTTATGGATCAAGGGTAGGGAGTCATGGGGTATCAAAAGTACTGGTATAAATGCACAGGTGACACTAAATTGAACGATATTTTTACATGATAACCCAAAAAAGTGACAGATTCCCTTTAAGACGCACCCAGGTTTGGACAACAGAGAATAGGAACAAATATTAAAACTACCCTGGCAATGTAAAGATGTGGAAGGGTTAATATTAGTTGTACACTATGTTCCAAATTACTATGCAAATGACATTTTTCTCTGATTTTCCTAAATGGTCGATGCAAATGACAGTCAGTCTAATAAAAGTCATCACCCATTAGATTATACATCAAATTTTATTGAAGAAATCTCCCAATGATAACAGTATAATCTCCAAAATGAATACAAACTCAAAATGCACTGTTCCAAATTATTAGGCACAGTAGAATTTCTAAACATTTGATATGTTTTAAAGAACTGAAAATGCTCATTTGTGGAATTTGCAGCATTAGGCCATGTTCACACAGTGCGCTTTTTACCGCGGAACCGCAGCGGTTTTGCCGCTGCGGTTCCGCAGCTTTTTTCCATGCAGGGTACAGTACAATGTACCCTATGGAAAACGGGAACCACTGTGCACACGATCCTGAATTTCCAAAAAAAAGCCGCGCTGAATAGCTGCAGGAAAAAAGAAGGAGCATGTCACTTCTTTGTGCAGAACTGCAGCGGTTCTGCACCCATAGACCTCCATTGTGAGGTCAAACCCGCAGTAAAACCCGCAGATCAAAAATATATCTGCGGGTTTTATTGCGGTTTGTGGTGCAGAACCGCTGCAGCAGGAAGTGCGGGGAAGCGGCCGGAAGTGCTTGGGCGGAGAGACATGGAGGCGTACCGTCGCATGGGGATCGTGTCGGCCGTTTGATTGATTTGGTGTGGGTGTGTGTGTGTGTGTGTGTGTGTGTGTGTGCGCGCGCGTGCGTGTCCCCATGCGACGCTAGTGCCACCATTGTGCTAAGTCGCCGTATGGGACTACTACTCCCATCCGGTATTAGGATGGGAGAGTTGTCCCTGTGTCCGGCGACTTAGCACAATTGTAAAGTTACACAAAACACCTACACACAATACACATACATGACACACAGTACAGTACATACAACACATAACAGAGTATATACTCACCAACAGCACACTTGTAGGCGAAGCCCTCGATCCTCCAGGGAAAAATCCCAAAATAAAAAATCAAATCCATACTCCCTGTCCGCAGAATCCATAAAACGAGTGTCCCACGCCGATCGGCTGCTCTCCGGCGATACACTGCCAGGAGCGAAGCTCCTAGCAGTGTATCGCGTACTGTTCCGGAGTTCAATGGCTCCGGCGTCTCGGTTAATGGCAGTACAGCTGCGTTGAACTTTCCCACGCAGCACTGCCGTTAAGCGAGAGTGCCGGGGTCAATGACCGCCGGCAAACTCGCTCGCGCATGCGCAATGACACACCGACAGGAACTATGGCTCCTGTCAGTGTGTTATACGTTATATATATGTGTGATGCGTGGCACGTAGATGCGTGGCACGTAGATACGTGGCACGTAAATGCGTGGCACTGAAATGCGTGGCACTGAAATGCGTGGCACTGAAATGCGTGATATGTGGCACTTAAATACGTGATACGTGGCACTTAAATACGTGGCACTGAAATACGTGATACGTGGCACTTAAATACGTGATACGTGGCACTTAAATACGTGGCACTTAAATACGTGGCACTGAAATACGTGATACGTGGCACTGAAATACGTGATACGTGGCACTTAAATGCGTGGCACTTAAATACGTGATACGTGGCACTGAAATACGTGGCAATTAAATACGTGATACGTGGCACTGAAATACGTGGCACTGAAATACGTGGCACTGAAATACGTGGCACTGAAATGCGTGGCACTGAAATGCGTGGCACTGAAATGCGTGGCACTGAAATACGTGGCACTTAAATACGTGGCACTTAAATACGTGGCACTTAGGCTATGTTCACATTTGCGTTGTGCGCCGCAGCGTCGGCGCCGCAACACAACGCAAACAAACGCAGCAAAACGCATGCACAACGCTGCGTTTTGCGCCGCATGCGTCCTTTTTTTGATTGATTTTGGACGCAGCAAAAATGCAACTTGCTGCGTCCTCTGCGCCCGGATGCGTGCGCTGCAGTGAAGCATGCGGCGCAAAACGCAAGTGCGACGCATGTCCATGCGCCCCCATGTTAAATATAGGGGCGCATGACGCATGCGGCGTCGCTGCGGCGCAGACCGCAAATGTGAACGTAGACTTAAATAGCTGGATAGAGCTGGATCCGCGGGCTGTGATCTGGCCTACGCTCAGCACTCTGCGGAGCGCTGTCATTCAAAACCCGTCCAACTCATTTTGGTGTTTAGTCCCAAAATGGAGGATGGAAGAAGAAAAGGGTTGGACAAGGAAATAACATCATTTCTTTCCCCCCCCCCACTGCAGTTAAAGCTTTATTTGTGTCAAACACAGACAATCTGCAGAGAAAACTGCATAAAAAACCGCATCAAAAAACCGCATCAAAAAACGCACCAAAAACGCACCTGCGTTTTCTGCCAAGAGCTGCGGTTTTAGTCCTCAAAAAAAAGGATTGAAATCAGGAACGTGTGAACATACCCTTAGGAGGTCACATTCACTGAACAAAAAAGCTATTTAACGCCAAAACATCCCAACAGGCCAAGTTACATGTTAACATAGGACCCTTCTTTGATGTCACCTTCACAATTCTTGCATCCATTGAACTTGTGAGTTTTTGGAGAGTTTCTGCTTGTATTTCTTTGCATGAAGTCAGAATAGCCTCCCAGAGCTGCTGTTTGGATGTGAACTGCCTCCCACCCTCATAGATCTTTTGCTTGATGATACTCCAAAGGTTCTCTATAGGTTTGAGGTCAGGGGAAGATGGTGGCAACACCATGAGATTATCTCCTTTTATGCCCATAGCAGCCAATGACTCAGAGGTATTCTTTGCAGCATGAAGATGATTTTGCTCCTGAAGGCACGTTTCTGCTTTTTAGACCATAGAAGAAAGTTGTCAGTCAGAAACTCTATATACTTTGCAGAGGTCATTTTCACAACCTTCAGGAACCTTAAGGCCATGTTCACACTTTGCGGTTTTTACCGCGGAACCGCGGCGATTTTGATGCTGCGGGTCCGCAGCAGTTTCCATAGCGTTTCCATTTACATGTAAACCCTATGGAAACCGCAAACCGCTGTGCACATGCTGCGGGAAAAACCGCGCAGAAACGCAGCGGTTTAAAACCCGCAGCATGTCACTTCTTTGTGCAGAATCGCTGCGATTCTGCACCCATAGGAATGCATTGAACCGCTTACTTCCCGCATGGGGCTGTGCCCACGTTGCGGGAAGTAAGCGGATAATGTGCAGATGGTACCCGGGGTGGAGGAGAGGAGACTCTCCTCCAGGCCCTGGGAACCATATTTGGGGTAAAAAAAAGAATAAAAATAAAAAATCATGTTATACTCACCTCTCAGCGCTGCACGCGGCCGGCCGGTCAGAGTTGCTGTGCGAACAGGACCTGCGGTGACGTCGCGGTCACATGACCGTGATGACGCCGTGGCACATGACCGTGACGTCACGAAGGTCCTTCTCGGCACAGCATCTTTGGAACCGGAGCGCCGCGTGCAGCGCCGAGGAGATCCGGACATCGGAGGGTGAGTATAACCAATTTTTATTATTTTTAACATTACTATTGATGCTGCATATTGCTGCATATGCAGCATCAATAGTATAGGAGTAATCCCGCAGCGGAAACCGCGGAACAAACCACGATAAATCTGCAGGGATAACCGCAGCGGTTTTGCCCTGCAGATATATCAATTCCGCTGCGGGAGAACCCGCAGAGGGACGCCGCAAAGTGTGAACGTGGCCTTAAGGGCCTTACCAGCTGTTTCCCATGATTCTGGCCCATAACATGACTCCTCCACCTCCTTGCTGTTGTTGCAGCCTTGTTGGGACATGGTGGCCATACACCAACCATCCACTACTCCATCCATCTGGACCATCCAGGGTTGCTCAACACTTATCAGTAAACAAGACTGTTTGGAAATTAGTCTTCATGTATGTGTGGGCCCAATACAACCATTTCTGCTTGTGAACACTGTTTAAGGGTGGCCGAATAGTAGGTTTATGCACCACAGCAAGCCTTTAAAGGAGCCTAGACCTTGAAGTTCGAGGGACTCCAGAGGCACCAGCAGCTTCAAATATCTGTTTGCTGCTTTGTAATGGCTTTTTAGCAGCTGCTCTCTTAATCTGATGAACTTGCCTGACAGAAATCTTCCTCATTATGCCTTTATCAGCACAAACACATTTGTGCTCAGATACAGCCACAAATCTCTTAACAGTACGATGATCACGCTTATGTTTTTGGAAAATTTCTAATGTTTTCATCCCTTCACCAAGGCATTGCACTATTTGATGCTTTTCAGCAGCAGAGAGATCCTTTTTCTTTCCCATGTTACTTGAAAACTGTGACCTGCTTAATAATGTGGAACATCATTTTTAAGTAGTTTTCCTTTAATTAGAATCACCTGGAAAACCAATTATCACATGTGTTTAAGATTGATTTCAGTGATCCATTGAGCCCTGAGACACAATACCATCCACGAGTTTATTTGAAAAACAAAACAATTAAATCTTTATGACACTTAAATCCAATTTGCATAATAATTTGGAACACAGTGTATACAGTTATGCTCATTTCTTGATGCTTTAGTGTAGAGGGGATTAATGATTTATTCTAAAGTGGCAAAGTATATTAAGAGGGTAGTGCTAAAATAAAGAGCATTATATACTGTCCTCAACAGTACTTGCATTTACTGTGGAATCACCTACTGTATGTGCCTGGTGTCTAAGGGTACTGTCACACAGTGCAATTTTGATCGCTACGACGGCACGATCCGTGACGTCGCAGCGTCGTATGATTATCGCTCCAGCGTCGTAGACTGCGGTCACACGGTGCAATCATGGCGCTGGAGCGATGCCGAAGTCCCCGGGTAACCAGGGTAAACATCGGGTTACTAAGCGCAGGGCTGCGCTTAGTAACCCGATGTTTACCCTGGTTACCATCGTAAACGTAAAAAAAACAAACAGTACATACTTACATTCCGGTGTCTGTCCCCCGGCGTTCTGCTTCTCTGCACTGTGTAAGCACCATAGCCGGAAAGCAGAGCGGTGACGTCAGACTTCACCGCTGTGCTTGCTTTCCGGCCGGCAGGCGCTCACAGTGCAGAGAAGCTGAGACGCCGGAGGACAGACACCGGAATGTGAGTATGTACTGTTTGTTTTTTTTACGTTTACGCTGGTAACCAGGGTAAACATCGGGTTACTAAGCGCGGCCCTGCGCTTAGTTACCCGATGTTTACCCTGGTTACAAGCGAACACATCGCTGGATCGCTGTCACACACAACGATCCAGCGATGTCAGCGGGTGATCAAGCGACGAAAGAAAGTTCCAAACGATCTGCTACGACGTACGATTCTCAGCAGGGTCCCTGATTGCTGCTGCGTGTCAGACACTGCGATATCGTAACGATATCGCTAGAACGTCACGAATCGTACCGTCGTAGCGATCAAAATTGCACTGTGTGACAGTACCCTAAGGCTTCTTTCACACTTACGTCGGTACGGGGCCGTCACAAAGCGTCAGGGCGACGTACCGACGGACGTTGTTAAAACTCGGCACAACGTTGGCAGCGGATGCAGTTTTTCAACGCATCCGCAGCCCATTCTAAAGTCTCGGGGAGGAGCTAGAGATCTCCGCCCGGGCATGCGCACTCCAAAGTGCAGGATGCGACGTACGAAAAAACGTTCCCTTGAACGTTTTTTCGTGACGAAGGTCCGCCAAAACACGACGCATCCAGTGCACGACGGACGCGACGTATGGCTATACTTGTATAGTAATACAAGTCTGTGGGGCAAAAAAAAGCATCCTGCTGGCACATTTGCAGGATGTGTTTTTTTCCCAAAACTACGTATTGTGACGGATCTAAGAAGCCTTATTACATGTATAATGTCTTTCATCTCTGCCACTTACACTCTTTAACCCCTTAAGCCCCAAGGGTGGTTTGCACGTTAATGACGCGCCAATTTTTACAATTCTGACCACTGTCCCTTTATGAGGTTATAACTCTGGAACGCTTCAACGGATCCTGATGATTCTGACATTATCCTGATGATTCTGACATTATTTTCTCGTGACATATTGTACTTCATGACAGTGGTAAAATTTCTTCGATAAGACTTGCGTTTATTTGTGAAAAAACGGAAAATGTTGAAAATTTCGCAATTTTACCAACTTTGAATTTTTATGCCCTAAAATCACAGAGATATGTCACACAAAATACTTAATAAGTAACATTTCCCACATGTCTACTTTACATCAGCACAATTTTGGAACCAAAATTTTTTTTTGTTAGGGAGTTATAAGGGTTCAAAGTTGACCAGCAATTTCTCATTTTTACCACACCATTTTTTTTTTTAGGGACCACATCTCATTTGAAGTCATTTTCAGGGGTCTATATGATAGAAAATACCAAAGTGTGACACCATTCTAAAAACTGCACCCCTCAAGGTGCTCAAAACAATTCAAGAAGTTTATTAACCCTTCAGGTGTTTCACGGGAATTTTTGGAATGTTTAAATAAAAATGAACATTTATCTTTTTTTCACAAAATTTACTTCAGCTCCAATTTGTTTTATTTTAACAAGGGTAAAAGAAGAAATTGGACACCAAAAGTTGTGCAATTTGTCCTGAGTACGCTGATACCCCATATGTGGGGGTAAACCACTGTTTGGGCGCATGGCAGAGCTCAGAAGGGAAGGAGCGCCGTTTGACTTTTCAATGCAAAATTCACAGGAATTTTGTTGCCATGTTGCGTTTGAAGAGCCACTGATGTGCCTAAACATTGAAACCCCCCACAAGTGACACCATTTTGGAAAGTAGACCCCCTTATGAACATATCTAGATGTGTGGTGATCCACCATGTGCTTCACAGAAGTTTATAATGCAGAGCTGTAAAAATAAATCATACTTTTTCACAAAAATGATCTTTTTGCCCCCAATTTTTTATTTTCCCAAGGGTAAGAGAAGAAATTGGACACCAAAAGTTGTTCAATTTGTCCTGAGTACGCTGATACCCGATATGTGGGGGTAAACCACTGTTTGGGCGCATGGCAGTGCTTGGAAGCGAAGGAGCGCCGTTTGACTTTTCAATGCAAAATTGGCTGGAATTGAGATCGGAACACATGTCACGTTTGTAGAGCGCCTGATGTGCCTAAACAGTGGAAACCCCCCACAAGTGACCCCATTTTGGATATAAAATGATATTTTAGCCCCCAAATTTTTATTTTACCAAGGGTAACAGGAGAAATTGGACCACAAAAGTCGTTGTACAATTTGTCCTGAGTACTCCGATACCCCATATGCTGGGGTAAACCGTTGTTTGGGCACAAGGCAGAGCTCTGAAGGGAAGGAGCGCCATTTGACTTTTCAGTGCAAAATGGAATTGAGATGTGACGCCATGTTGCGTTTGTAGAGCCACTCAGGGCCGTATTTAGAGTTTCTGCTGCCCTAGGCACTTTTAGCGCTGCCTCCCCCTTTGGTGAGTATGACACTATCGGCAGTGACTTTGGCAAGAATCGCTGATATGAAAGTTGCCTTTTGCAGCAGATCCGGCAGTTTTTCTGCATCTGCCGTGTAACGGATCACTTACAGCAACACTGCGTTCGGCCTCATTCATTCCCTATGGGATTTGCGGCACTTGCCATGATCTGGCAAATCCGGTACCATACCTTCCAACTTTTGAAGAAGGGAAGGAGGTATAAAGTTTGTGGCGCACGTAGTGCGCCGCGGCAAATTTTAGGCCACGCCTCTGACCACACCCATTTCACAACTAGTCACACCCATATCCATGTTCCAACCACAGCCATTTAGCACTGCTGATCACACTGTTTTATATACAATAATTATAAACAAAAAAATATGGCCACAGTGCTCCATACTGTATAATGGCCACTCATGATGCTCCATACTGTATAATGGCCACACATGATGCTCCATACTGTATAACGGCCACACATGATGCTCCATACTGTATAATGGCCAAACACAGTTCTCCATACTGTATAATGATCCCACATGATGCTCCATACTGTATGATGGCCACACAGTGCTCCATACTGTATAAAGGCCACACATGATGCTTCATACTGTATAATGGCCACACATGATGCTCAATACTGTATAATGGCCACATATGATGCTCCATGCATACTGTATAATGGCCCACCCCCCTCCCATCATGTATGCATGGCTCATCTCCCCCTCCCTGTATGCATAGGTGGCTCATCTCCCCCCCCCGTATGCGTGGCTCATCTCCCCCTCCCTGTATGCATGGGTGGCTGAGGCACTGGCTCATCTCCCATCCCCCCCTGTATGCGTGGCTCATCTCCCCCTCCCTGTATGCATGGGTGGCTCAGGCACAGGCTCATCTCCCACCCCCCCCCCCCCTGTATGCGTGGCTCATCTCCCCTTCCCTGTATCTGCGTGGGTGGCTCGGGCACTGGCTCATCTCCCCCTCCCAGTATGCATAGGTGGCTCATCTCCCCCTCCCTGTATGCATGAGTGGCTCAGGCACTGGCTCATCTCCCATCTCCCCCCCCCCCCGTATGCGTGGCTCATCTCCCCCTCCCTGTATGCATGGGTGGCTCAGGCACTGGCTCATCTCCCATCCCCCCCCTGTATGCGTGGCTCATCTCCCCCTCCCTGTATGCATGGGTGGCTCATCTCCCCCCCCCCCCCTGTATGCGTGGCTCATCTCCCCCTCCCTGTATGCATGGGTGACTCAGGCACAGGCTCATCTCCCACCCCGCCCCCCCCTGTATGCGTGGCTCATCTCCCCTTCCCTGTATCTGCGTGAGTGGCTCGGGCACTGGTTTATCTCCCCCCCGGGCCCCGCAGTATGCGTGGCTCATCTCCCCCCCTGGGCCTGGCTGTATGCGTGGCTCATCTATCCCCCTGGGACTGGCTGTATGCGTGGCTCATCTATCTCCCTGGGCCTGGCTGTATGCGTGGCTCATCTATCCCCCTGGGCCTGGCTGTATGCGTGGCTCATCTCCCGACTCCCCCCCTGGGCCTAGCTGTATGCGTGGCTCATCTCCCCCACTGGGCCTGGCTGTATGCGTGGCTCATCTATCCCCCTGGGCCTGGCTGTATGCGTGGCTCATCTATCCCCCTGGGCCTGGCTGTATGCGTGGCTCATCTATCATCCTGGGCCTGGCTGTATGCGTGGCTCATCTATCCCCCTGGGCCTGGCTGTATGCGTGGCTCAACGGCTTCCCGACGCGACGCTCCCATCCTGTATCATACGGCTCGGCTCCCCGTCCACCACGGTCCTCCTTCATCCTCCCCGGCTCCCCCCGTCCTCCCTGGCTGTCATCATTCATACACCCACCGTCACCTCACACACCGCGCAGAAGAACGAAATCCGGCTCCAGCTCTGTCCCTGCGCAGCACAATACGGCTCCATCTCTGTCCCTGCGCAGCACGGTGCACCGTTCCCTGTCCTGTGTGAGCGCTGCGGTCAGGTGGTACCACTCATTTAAGGTGATGATGAATATGCATGATGCATATTCATCATCTTAATGAGGCGGCACCATGTGACCGCTCACACAGGGCGAGTTGCAGTTGTGCAGCCGCTGAGAGCAGACCAGCCGGCACCGCTGGAGCAGGTGAGGTGAGTATAATGACAGTCAGACAGGAGGCATCAGTGGCGGCGCCGGGGGGGCGGGGGCGGGGTTTTAGGTCGCTGTCTTAAGGTGACCACCACGGCCGGACCGGACTTTATAATTTAAAAAAAAAAAAAACCTGCTCAGGTGCCGCCCCCTGCATTGTCCCCGCCCTAGGCACGTGCCCTCGAGTGCCTAGTGGGAAATACGGCCCTGGAGCCACTGATGTGCCTAAACATTGAAACCCCCAAAAGTGACACAATTTTGGAAAGTAGACCCCCTAAGGAACTTATCTAGATGTGTTGTGAGAACTTTGAACCCCCAAGTGTTTCACTACAGTTTATAACGCATAGCCGTCAAAATAAAAATATTTTTTTCCCCACAAAAGTTATTTTTTTGCCCCCAGATTTGTATTTTCCCAAGGGTAACAGGAGAAATTGGACCCCAAAACTTTTTGTCCAATTTGTCCTGAGTACCCTGATACCCCATATGTGGGGGAGGGACCACCGTTTGGGCGTATGGCAGAGCCCGGAAGGGAAGGAGCGCCATTTGGAATGCAGACTTAGATGGATTGGTCTGCAGGCATCACATTGCATTTGCAGAGCCCCTGATGTAACTAAACAGTAGAAACCCCCACAAGTGACCCCATATTGGAAATTAGACCCCCCAAGGAACTTATCTAGATGTGTTGTGAGAACTTTGAACCCCCAAATGTTTCACTACAGTTTGTAAGGCAGAGCCGTGAAAATAAAAAATCATTTTTTTCCCACAAAAATGGTTTTTTAGCCCCCCAAATTTTTATTTTCCCAAGGGTAACAAGAGAAATTTGGCCCCAAAAGTTGTTGTCCAATTTGTCCTGAGTACGCTGATACCCCTGTTTGGGCGCACGGGAGAGCTCAGAAGGGAAGGAGCACTGTTTTACTTTTTCAACGCAGAATTGGCTGGAATTGAGATCGGACGCCATGTCGCGTTTGGAGAGCCCCTGATGTGCCTAAACAGTGGAAACCCCCAATTCTAACTGAAACCCTAGCCCCAAAGCTAACCCTAGCCCCAACAATAGCCCTAGCCCTAGCCTTAACCCTAGCCCTAATCCTAGCCTTAACCCTACCCCTAGCCTTAACCCTAGCCCTAACCCTAATGGAAAAATGGAAATAAATACTTTTTTTAATTTTATTGTTTTTCCCTAACTAAGGAGGTGATGAAGGGGGTTTGATTAACTATTTATAGCGGGGTTTTTTAGCAGATTTTTATGATTGACAGCCGTCACAGACTAAAAGATGCTTTTTATTGCAAAAAATAGTTTTTGTGTCTCCACATTTTGAGAGCTATAATTTTTCCATATTTTGGTCCACAGAGTCATGTGAGGTCTTGTTTTTTGCGGGATGAGTTGACGTTTTTATTGGTAACATTTTCGGGCACGTGACATTTTTTGATCGCTTTTTATTCCGATTTTTGTGAGGCAGAATGACCAAAAACCAGCTATTCATGAATTTCTTTTTGGGGGAGAGGTGTTTATACCGTTCCACATTTGGTAACATTGATAAAGCATTTCTATTTTTCGGGTCAGTACGATTACAGCGATACCTCATTTATATCTTTTTTATGTTTTGGCGCTTTTATACGATAAAAACTATTTTATAGAAAAAATAATTATTTTTGCATCGCTTGATTCTGAGGACTATAACTTTTTTATTTTTTCGTTGTTGATGCTGTATGGCGGCTCGTTTTTTGCAGGACAAGATGACGTTTTCAGCGGCACCATGGTTATTTATATCCGTCTTTTTGATCACGTGTTATTCCACTTTTTGTTCGGCGGTATGATAATAAAGCGTTGTTTTTTGCTTCTTTTTTTTACCACGTTCACTGAAGTGGTTAACTAGCGGGACAGTTTTATAGGTGGGCTCTTAACGGACGCGGCGATACTTAATATGTGTACTTTTATTGTTTTTTTTATTATTTAGATAAAGAAATGTATTTATGGGAACAATGTATATATTTTTTTCTTTATTTAAGTATTTTTTTTCTATTTTTTTTACACATGTGATTATTTTTTTTTTTACTTTATAATAAAAGGGGGGGGGGGGCATCATGTTATAGGGTCAGATCACTGATCTGACACTTTGCAGAGCACTGTGTCAGATTAGCGATCTGACATGCAGGGCTGCAGGCTTACCAGCGCTTGCTCTGAGCAGGCGCTGGTAAGCCACCTCCCTGCAGGACTCGGATGTAGCCCCGCGGCTATTTTGGATCCGGGGCCTGCAGGGAGGAGACGCTCGGTACAAGGTGAGCACATCGCCTTGTACCGAGGGTCTCAGGGAAGCACGCAGGGAGCCCCCTCCCTGCGCGATGCTTCCCTGTACCGCCGGAACTCTGCGATCATGTTTGATCGCAGTGTTCCGGGGGTTAATGTGCCAGGGGCGGTCCGTGACCGCTTCTGGCACATAGTGCCGGATGTGAGGTGCGATAGTCAGCTGACACTCGGCCGCGTTCCCCCCCCGTGAGCGCGGCCGATCACATATGACGTACTATCCCGTCACTGGGAATTAAGTCGCAGGTCACCTCGAGGGGATAGTACGTCATATGGGATTAAGGGGTTAAACACAATTTAGCCAGTTCTACACTGTACACTTTAGTAGAAGTTATTCTAAGTTCCACAGTATAAAAGGATGCCTATTGTAGATTTTATATTAAGCAGTCATGTGCTACACTGAATTTTTGTGCCCTCCATGGCCACACATAAATGTGGGCGAATGAGGAGGGCACCACATATATGTTTCCTATATGGTGCACAGACAGAGCCAAATGTGGAAATGCATGGTATGCTTCTGTCTGGGAGTAAATCAACTTGTTATCTACATGTGACAGTTTTATTTATTTTCATCCTGAGCAGCAAATGTTCTTTCTATTAACCCTCATGTGGATGCTTATGTAAGCTTTACCTATGTATCCGCTTAAGTTTCTCAGTAATAGGAGCACAGTACTTATGAATGCTCTACCCTAGACCTGGGTAAACATCAACCCAAGGGCCACATCAGGCCCTCTGGCTGTTCCAGTCCGGCCTGTGGACCGAGACAGCCAAAGGGCTGAAACGGTGGTCCACGGGCCGCACCATGCCCTCACTCGCCCATCCGCAGCCGCCCGCTGGCACCACTATCTGCATTCTCTGAAGACAGACAGCGGTGAATACTTGACTTTGGTGAGGACAGGGTCACCAGTTTCATCTTTCACCAATCAGTATGTGAGACAGCAGGCATGAAAATGTAATTTCAACACGCTGCTGAGACTCAGTTAACGGGAGCAGTGAGCCAGGGGAACAGGAGGGAAGTGAATATGTGTTGGTTTTGTTTCATGTGTATGAGTTATTTGTATGTATGTAGGAGTCTATGTGGGGCTCACACTGTATGTATGGAGGCTAAGTGTGGGACTCAAACTGGATATTGGATGGGGCTCATATTATTATTATTATTATTATTATTTATTGTTATAGCGCCATTTATTCCATGGCGCTTTACAAGTGAGGAGGGGTATACATAATAAAAACAAGTACAATAATCTTGAACAATACAAGTCATAACTGGTACAGTAGGAGAGAGGACCCTGCCCGTGAAGGCTCACAATCTACAAGGGATGGGGGAGGATACAGTAGGTGAGGATAGAGCTGGTCATGCAGCGGTTTGGTCGATCGGTGGTTACTGCAGGTTGTAGGCTTGTCGGAAGAGGTGGGTCTTCAGGTTCTTTTTGAAGGTTTCGATGGTAGGTGAGAGTCTGATATGTTGCGGTAGAGAGTTCCAGAGTAGGGGAGATACGCGAGAGAAATCTTGTATACGATTGTGGGAAGAGGAGATAAGAGGGGAGTAGAGAAGGAGATCTTGTGAGGATCGGAGGTTGCGTGTAGGAAAGTACCGGGAGATGAGGTCACAGATGTAAGGAGGAGACAGGTTGTGGATGGCTTTGTACGTCATGGTTAGGGTTTTGTACTGGAGTCTCTGGGCAATGGGGAGCCAGTGTATACATTGTATATAGTGAGGTTATGTGGGGCACATGCTGTATATCAGAGCGTATATGGGGAGCAAGCTGTATATCAGAGGCTATATGGGGCTCATGCTGTATATATGGAGGAGACTGTTATGACCCCAATGGCGAGGGTCTCAGAGGAACATGGAAGTCTGCAGAATACAAAAATCCAGCTCATAGGGCAGTGGTAACTGGGTTGACCATATATCTACTCCTAACGCCAACACTAGAAGTAGCCGGGGATCATTCCTACGTTGATTCTAGATGACACGCGCCAGCCGGAGAATCTAGCTACCCCTAGTAGAGGAAAACAAAGACCTTTCTTGCCTCCAGAGAAGGGGACCCCAAAGCTGGATAGAAGCCCCCACAAATAATGACGGTGAGGTAAGAGGAAATGACAAACACAGAAATGAACCAGGTTTAGCACAGAGAGGCCCGCTTACTGATAGCAGAATAAAGAAAGGTAACTTATATAGTCAACAAAAACCCTATCAAAATCCACACTGGAAATTCAAGAACCCCCGAACCGTCTAACGGTCCGGGGGGAGAACACCAGCCCCCTAGAGCTTCCAGCAAAGGTCAGGATATAGATTTGGAACAAGCTGGACAAAAATACAAAACCAAAACAAATAGCAAAAAGCAAAAGGCAGACTTAGCTGATATAACTGGAACCAGGATCAGTAGACAAGAGCACAGCAGACTAGCTCTGATAACTACGTTGCCAGGCATTGAACTGAAGGTCCAGGGAGCTTATATAGCAACACCCCTAACTAACGACCCAGGTGCGGATAAAAGGAATGACAGAAAAACCAGAGTCAAAAAACTAGTAACCACTAGAGGGAGCAAAAAGCAAATTCACAACAGTACCCCCCCCTTAGTGAGGGGTCACCGAACCCTCACCACGACCACCAGGGCGATCAGGATGAGCGGCATGAAAGGCACGAACTAAATCGGCCGCATGAACATCAGAGGCGACCACCCAGGAATTATCCTCCTGACCATAGCCCTTCCACTTGACCAGGTACTGAAGCCTCCGCCTGGAGAGGCGAGAATCCAAGATCTTCTCCACCACGTACTCCAACTCGCCCTCAACCAACACCGGAGCAGGAGGCTCAGCAGAAGGAACTACAGGCACAATGTACCGCCGCAACAAGGACCTATGAAATACATTGTGAATAGCAAACGACACAGGAAGATCCAGACGAAAAGATACAGGATTAAGGATTTCCAATATCTTGTAAGGCCCAATAAAACGAGGTTTAAATTTGGGAGAGGAGACCTTCATAGGAACAAAGCGGGAAGAAAGCCACACCAAATCCCCAATGCGTAGTCGGGGACCCACACCGCGGCGGCGGTTGGCAAAGCGCTGAGCCTTCTCCTGTGACAACTTCAAGTTGTCCACCACATGATTCCAGATCTGCTGCAACCTATCCACCACAGAATCCACCCCAGGACAGTCAGAAGGCTCCACATGACCCGAAGAAAAGCGAGGATGGAAACCAGAGTTGCAGAAAAAAGGCGAAACCAAGGTGGCGGAACTAGCCCGATTATTAAGGGCAAACTCAGCCAACGGCAAGAATGTCACCCAATCGTCCTGATCAGCAGAGACAAAACACCTCAAATAAGCCTCCAAAGTCTGATTGGTTCGCTCCGTCTGTCCATTAGTCTGAGGATGGAAAGCAGACGAAAACGACAAATCAATGCCCATCCTACTACAAAAGGATCGCCAGAACCTGGAAACGAACTGGGATCCTCTGTCTGACACAATATTCTCAGGGATGCCGTGCAAACGAACCACGTTCTGGAAAAACACAGGAACCAGATCGGAAGAGGAAGGCAGCTTAGGCAAAGGAACCAAATGGACCATCTTGGAGAAGCGATCACATATCACCCAGATAACGGACATGCCCTGAGATAGCGGAAGATCAGAAATGAAATCCATGGAGATATGTGTCCAAGGTCTCTTCGGGACAGGCAAGGGCAAGAGCAAACCGCTGGCACGAGAACAGCAAGGCTTAGCTCGAGCACAAGTCCCACAGGACTGCACAAATGACCGCACATCCCTTGACAAGGAAGGCCACCAAAAGGACCTGGCCACCAGATCTCTGGTGCCAAAAATTCCCGGGTGACCTGCCAACACCGAGGAATGAACCTCGGAAATGACTCTGCTGGTCCACTTATCCGGGACAAACAGTCTGTCAGGTGGACAAGACTCAGGCCTATCAGCCTGAAATCTCTGCAACACACGTCGCAGATCCGGAGAAATAGCTGACAAGATAACTCCATCTTTAAGAATACCAACAGGATCAGCGACTCCAGGAGCATCAGGCACAAAGCTCCTAGAAAGAGCATCGGCCTTCACATTCTTTGAACCTGGTAAATACGAGACAACAAAATCAAAGCGGGAGAAAAACAATGACCAGCGGGCCTGTCTCGGATTAAGGCGTTTAGCAGACTCGAGATACATCAGATTTTTGTGATCAGTCAAGACCACCACACGATGCTTAGCACCCTCGAGCCAATGACGCCACTCCTCAAATGCCCATTTCATGGCCAACAACTCCCGATTGCCCACATCATAATTTCGCTCGGCAGGCGAAAATTTCCTAGAGAAAAAGGCACAAGGCTTCATAACAGAGCAACCAGGGCCTCTCTGCGACAAAACGGCCCCTGCCCCAATCTCCGAAGCATCCACCTCAACCTGAAAGGGAAGTGAGACGTCAGGCTGGCACAAAACAGGCGCCGAAGTAAACCGGCGTTTCAACTCCTGGAAAGCCTCCACGGCAGCAGGAGCCCAGTTAGCTACATCGGAGCCCTTCTTGGTCATATCCGTCAAAGGTTTCACAATGCTAGAAAAATTAGCGATAAAACGACGGTAGAAGTTAGCGAAGCCCAAGAACTTCTGAAGACTCTTAACTGACGAGGGCTGAGTCCAATCAAGAATAGCTCGGACCTTGACTGGGTCCATCTCCACAGCAGAAGGGGAAAAAATGAACCCCAAAAAGGGAACCTTCTGTACACCAAAGAGACACTTAGAGCCCTTGACAAACAAAGAATTTTCACGCAAAATTTTAAAGACCAACCTGACCTGCTCCACATGCGAATCCCAATTATCAGAAAAAACCAAAATATCATCCAGATAAACAATCAAAAATTTATCCAGATACTTCCGGAAAATGTCATGCATAAAGGACTGAAAAACTGAAGGCGCATTGGAGAGCCCAAAAGGCATCACCAAGTACTCAAAATGACCTTCGGGCGTATTGAATGCGGTTTTCCATTCACCTTGCTTAATGCGCACAAGGTTGTACGCACCACGAAGGTCTATCTTGGTGAACCACTTGGCACCCTTAATCCGGGCAAACAAGTCAGACAACAGCGGTAAAGGATACTGAAATTTGACAGTGATCTTATTTAAAAGCCGATAATCAATACAAGGTCTCAAAGATCCGTCCTTTTTTGCCACAAAAAAGAATCCCGCACCAAGAGGGGAAGAAGACGGACGAATATGTCCTTTTTCCAGAGACTCCTTGATATATGAACGCATAGCGGTATGTTCAGGTACCGACAGATTAAACAGTCTTCCCTTAGGAAATTTACTGCCTGGGATCAAATCTATAGCACAGTCACAGTCCCTATGAGGAGGCAGTGCACTGGACTCAGACTCACTGAAGACATCCTGATAATCAGACAAATACTCCGGAACTTCCGAAGGCGTAGAAGAAGCAATAGACACAGGCAGGGAATCCTCATGAATACCACGACAGCCCCAACTTGAGACTGACATAGCCTTCCAGTCCAGGACTGGATTATGGGTCTGTAACCATGGCAGCCCTAAAACGACCAAATCATGCATTTTATGTAAAACCAGGAAACGTATCACCTCGCGGTGTTCAGGAGTCATGCACATGGTAACCTGAGTCCAATACTGCGGTTTATTTGCTGCCAATGGTGTAGCATCAATACCCCTAAGAGGAATAGGATTTTCTAATGGTTCAAGAGTAAATCCACAGCGCTTAGCAAATGAGAGATCCATGAGACTCAGGGCAGCACCTGAATCTACAAACGCCATGACAGGATAAGATGACAGTGAGCAAATCAAAGTTACAGACAGAATAAATTTAGGTTGCAAATTACCAACGGTGACAGGACTAACAACCTTAGCTATACGTTTAGAGCATGCTGAGATAACATGTGTAGAATCACCACAGTAGTAGCACAAGCCATTCCGGCGTCTATGAATTTTCCGCTCATTTCTAGTCAGGATTCTATCACATTGCATTAAATCAGGTGTCTGTTCAGACAACACCATGAGGGAATTTGCGGTTTTTCTATCACATTGCACCGAATTAGGTGTCTGTTCAGACAACACCATGAGGGAATTTGCGGTTTTGCGCTCCCGCAACCGCCGGTCAATTTGAATAGCCAGTGCCATAGTATCATTCAGACCTGTGGGAATGGGAAAACCCACCATAACATTCTTAATGGCTTCAGAAAGGCCATTTCTAAAATTAGCGGCCAGTGCACACTCGTTCCAATGTGTCAGCACGGACCATTTCCGAAATTTTTGGCAATACACTTCAGCCTCGTCCTGCCCCTGAGACATAGACAGCAAGGCCTTTTCTGCCTGAATCTCAAGATTGGGTTCCTCATAAAGTAAACCGAGCGCCAGAAAAAACGCATCAAGATCAGCCAATGCCGGATCTCCTGGCGCCAGCGAAAAAGCCCAATCCTGAGGGTCGCCCCGTAAGAACGAAATAACAATTTTTACTTGCTGAGCAGAATCTCCTGATGAACAGGGTCTCAGGGACAAAAACAATTTACAATTATTCACGAAATTCCTAAACTTAAACCTGTCTCCGGAAAACAGTTCAGGAATCGGTATTTTAGGTTCTGACCTAGGATTTCTGATAACATAGTCTTGTATGCCCTGCACACGAGTAGCCAGCTGGTCCACACTTGTAATCAAGGTCTGGACATTCATGTCTGCAGCAAGCATAGCCACTCTGAGGTAAAGGGGAAGGAGAAAAAAAAAAACTCAGAATCTTCTTTCTTATAATCCCTCTTCTGCAATGCATTAAACATTTAATACTGTCCTGGCAAACTGTTATGACCCCAATGGCGAGGGTCTCAGAGGAACATGGAAGTCTGCAGAATACAAAAATCCAGCTCATAGGGCAGTGGTAACTGGGTTGACCATATATCTACTCCTAACGCCAACACTAGAAGTAGCCGGGGATCATTCCTACGTTGATTCTAGATGACACGCGCCAGCCGGAGAATCTAGCTACCCCTAGTAGAGGAAAACAAAGACCTTTCTTGCCTCCAGAGAAGGGGACCCCAAAGCTGGATAGAAGCCCCCCACAAATAATGACGGTGAGGTAAGAGGAAATGACAAACACAGAAATGAACCAGGTTTAGCACAGAGAGGCCCGCTTACTGATAGCAGAATAAAGAAAGGTAACTTATATGGTCAACAAAAACCCTATCAAAATCCACACTGGAAATTCAAGAACCCCCGAACCGTCTAACGGTCCGGGGGGAGAACACCAGCCCCCTAGAGCTTCCAGCAAAGGTCAGGATATAGATTTGGAACAAGCTGGACAAAAATACAAAACCAAAACAAATAGCAAAAAGCAAAAGGCAGACTTCGCTGATATAACTGGAACCAGGATCAGTAGACAAGAGCACAGCAGACTAGCTCTGATAACTACGTTGCCAGGCATTGAACTGAAGGTCCAGGGAGCTTATATAGCAACACCCCTAACTAACGACCCAGGTGCGGATAAAAGGAATGACAGAAAAACCAGAGTCAAAAAACTAGTAACCACTAGAGGGAGCAAAAAGCAAATTCACAACAGGAGACACCCCCTGAGGAAGCGGTTATACACTAACGCGAAACGCGCGTCGGGGCACGTATCCGGGACCTGGACGGACCATTACGGACACCTATGGGTAATTTATTCCCTTAGTAATATTATTTACATGCTTAATATTGCGGGAGGTTGGTGTACGATGTGTTCCATAGTGAGTGATGGTGCATCATCATGATACACATACTAATACACATCGGAACCAAGTGCTGATATGCACATGCATAGAGGTTATAGGTTACAAATTACCGCAATAATATGTAATTTAGTGTTCCGTCCTGTGAGCCTGGAATACTAGTCGCACTTTGGATTTAGTCACTAATTATAATTGTTGTACTACTATATATGATGATTTTTAGTGGATTCTATATTTCCAATAAACACACTTTTATGGTACTTCTTTTGTTCAGCTTTTTTTGACTCTTGTTTCTCCTATATTAGTTACATGCTATTGAGTCGCTGTATGCTGTAATCTACGGACGTTCCCTGTTTATATATATATATATATATATATATGGAGGCTATGTGGGGTTCATTGATTATGTAGGAGATTTTATAGGGCTTATGATGTATATAGGAGGCTATTGGGGATAATGCTGGATAGCGTAAGGCTATATGGGGTCTTGCTCAGAATATATGGAGGCTATGTGGGGTGTTATGAACTTGTGAACTCTATTTTTGGGCTCCCTCTAGTGGTCACAAGCGGTACTGTGTAGTGTTGTCTTTCTGCAGGTGGCCTCATCAGCTGGTTCGTTATCCTTGGTTGGTTTCCTATTTAACTCACCTGGATACTCAGTTCCTTGCCTGCTATCAATGTATTCAGTGCTCTTCAGATTCCTTGTGACTACCTTGCTCCCAGTCTCTCCAAAACAAGCTAAGTCCTTGTTTGTTCATTTTCTGATTATCAGCGTTCATCATGTTTTTTTGTCCAGCTTGCTAAAATGTGATTTCTTACTTGCTGGTTGCTCTAGGGGACTGACTTTCTCCCCCCACACCGTTAGTTGGTGTGGGGGTTCTTGAAATCTCAGTGTGGATATTTTGTAAGGGTTTTTTACTGACCGCATAGACCCCTTTGCTATTTTCTGCTATCTAGAATTAGTGGGCCTCTTTTGCTGAATCTGCTTTCACCCCTGTGTATGTGCCTTCCTCTTACCTCACCGTTATTATCTGTTGGGGGCTTCTATATCTTTGGGGATTATTTCTCTGGAGGCAAGAGAGGTCTTTCTTTCTCTCTAGGGGTAGTTAGTTCCTCAGGCTGGCTAGAGACGTCTAGGATTTTTAGGCACGTTCACCGGCTACTTCTAGTGTGTTTGGATAGGTTCAGATTTGTGGTCAGTCCAGTTTGCCACCTCCCTAGAGCTTGTCCTATGTTTTGTTACTTAGCTGGAGTAATTTGTGATCCTCAACCACTAAGGATCATAACAGTATAGCAGGCCAAAAAGTGTTTAATGCATCGCAGAAGTGGGATTAAAAGAAGACCTGAGTACATTTTTTTTTTTCCCCCCCTCCCGCTTTTCCTTGCTGCAGTCTGTCTAGCTTCTTTCATCCCCTTGAACTCTGAGTGGTTTTGAGCTCAGCTGCAGACATGGATGTTCAGACTCTGACTTCTAGTGTGGATCATCTTGCTGCACGGGTGCAAAGTATTCAGGATTTTGTTATTCATAGCCCTATGTCAAAACCAAAGACACCCATTCCTGAGTTGTTCTCTGGAGATAGATCTAGGTTTCAGAATTTTAAGAATAATTGTAAGTTATTTCTTTCCTTGAGACCTCGTTCCTCTGGTGATTCCGCTCAGCAAGTAAAAATTGTTATCTCCTTGTTGCGTGGCGACCCTCAGGATTGGGCTTTCTCTCTGGCGCCAGGAGATCCTGCATTGCTTAATGTGGATGCGTTTTTTCTGGCTCTTGGACTACTTTATGAGGAGCCTAGTCTTGAGAGTCAGGCAGAAAAAGCGTTGCTGGCCCTCTCTCAAGGGCAGGATGAAGCAGAGGTGTATTGTCAAAAATTTCGGAAATGGTCAGTGCTTACTCAATGGAATGAGTGTGCCTTGGCTGCAAATTTCAGAGAAGGTCTTTCTGAAGCCATTAAGGATGTTATGGTGGGGTTCCCCACCCCTACAAGTCTGAGTGATTCTATGGCTTTAGCCATTCAGGTTGATCGGCGTTTGCGGGAGCGCAAATCTGCTCATCCTTTGGCGGTATTTTCTGAACAGAGACCTGAGTCTATGCAATGTGATCGAACTCTGACCAGAATTGAGCGACAAAGTCATAGACGTCAAAATGGGTTGTGCTTTTACTGTGGTGATTCTGCTCATGTTATCTCAGCATGCTCTAAACGCTTAAAAAAGGTCGCTAAACCTGTCACCATTGGTACTATACAGCCTAAATTTATTTTGTCTGTTACTTTGATTTGTTCTTTGTCGTCCTACTCGGTTATGGCCTTTGTGGATTCGGGTGCTGCCCTGAATCTGATGGATTTGTCATTTGCCAGGCGCTGTGGTTTTGTCCTGGAGCCTTTGGAATTTCCTATTCCTCTGAGGGGAATTGATGCTACGCCATTGGCTGAGAATAAACCTCAGTATTGGACGCAAATGACCATGTGCATGACTCGCGTTCATCAGGAGGTGATTCGCTTTCTTGTTCTGCATAATTTACACGATGTTGTCGTTTTGGGTCTGCCATGGCTGCAGGCTCATAATCCAGTTTTAGATTGGAAAGCTATGTCTGTGTCTAGTTGGGGTTGTCAGGGAATTCATGGCGATACTCCATTGGTGTCTATTGCTTCTTCCACTCCTTCTGAGGTCCCTGAGTTTTTGTCTGACTACCAGGATGTATTTGATGAGCCCAGGTCCAGTGCCCTGCCCCCTCATAGGGATTGTGACTGTGCTATAAATTTAATTCCTGGTAGTAAATTCCCTAAGGGACGACTTTTTAATTTGTCTATACCAGAGCATGCCGCGATGCGGAGTTATATAAAGGAGTCTTTGGAGAAGGGACATATTCGTCCATCCTCTTCCCCTCTTGGTGCAGGATTCTTTTTTGTGGCCAAGAAGGACGGTTCTTTGAGACCGTGTATAGATTATCGCCTTCTGAATAAAATCACAGTCAAATTTCAATATCCTTTGCCACTATTGTCTGATTTGTTTGCTCGGATTAAGGGTGCCTGTTGGTTCACCAAGATAGATCTCCGTGGTGCGTATAATCTTGTGTGCATTAAGCAGGGAGATGAATGGAAAACAGCATTTAATACGCCCGAAGGCCATTTTGAGTACTTGGTGATGCCTTTTGGACTCTCTAATGCTCCTTCTGTGTTTCAGTCCTTCATGCATGACATTTTCCGAGAATATCTGGATAAGTTTATGATTGTTTATCTGGATGACATTTTGGTCTTTTCTGATGATTGGGAGTCCCATGTGAAGCAGGTCAGGATGGTGTTTCAGGTCCTGCGTGCTAATGCTTTATTTGTGAAGGGCTCAAAATGCCTCTTCGGAGTACAGAAGGTCTCCTTTTTGGGTTTTATTTTTTCTCCTTCTTCTGTGGAGATGGACCCAGTCAAGGTCCAGGCTATTCATGACTGGACTCAGCCCACGTCTGTTAAGAGTCTTCAGAAGTTCTTGGGTTTTGCTAAATTTTACCGTCGTTTCATCGCTAATTTTTCTAGCGTGGTTAAACCTTTGACGGATTTGACCAAGAAGGGCTCTGATGTGACTAATTGGTCTCCTGCGGCCGTGGAGGCCTTTCGGGAGCTGAAGCACCGGTTTTCTTCAGCTCCAGTCTTATGTCAGCCAGATGTCTCTCTCCCCTTCCAGGTCGAGGTTGATGCTTCCGAGATTGGAGCAGGGGCTGTTTTGTCGCAGAGAAGCTCTGAGGGCTCTGTGATGAAGCCGTGTGCTTTCTTTTCAAGAAAGTTTTCGCCTGCCGAGCGAAATTATGATGTTGGTAATCGGGAGTTGTTGGCTATGAAGTGGGCATTTGAGGAGTGGCATCATTGGCTCGAAGGAGCTAAACATCGTGTGGTGGTCCTGACTGATCACAAAAATCTGATTTACCTCGAGTCTGCCAAGCGCCTGAATCCTAGACAGGCTCGTTGGTCGTTGTTTTTCTCCCGTTTCAACTTCGTGGTCTCATACCTGCCTGGTTCGAAGAACGTGAAAGCTGATGCACTTTCTAGGAGCTTTGTGCCTGACTCTCCGGGAGTTTCTGAGCCGGCTGGTATTCTCAGAGAGGGAGTGATTTTGTCTGCCATTTCTCCAGATTTGCGACGAGTGCTGCAGAAATTTCAGGCGGATAGCCCTGACCGTTGTCCACCAGAGAGACTGTTTGTCCCGGATAGATGGAGCAGCAGAGTTATTTCCGAGGTTCATTCTTCGGTGTTGGCGGGTCATCCTGGGATTTTTGGTACCAGGGATTTGGTGGCTAGGTCCTTCTGGTGGCCTTCCTTGTCGCGGGATGTGCGTTCCTTTGTGCAGTCTTGTGGGATTTGTGCTCGGGCTAAGCCTTGCTGTTCTCGTGCCAGCGGTTTGCTTTTGCCTTTGCCTGTCCCGAAAAGGCCTTGGACGCACATTTCCATGGATTTTATTTCGGATCTTCCAGTATCTCAGAAAATGTCTGTCATCTGGGTGGTGTGTGATCGTTTTTCCAAGATGGTCCATTTGGTGCCCTTGCCTAAGCTGCCTTCCTCCTCCGATTTGGTTCCTCTATTTTTTCAGAATGTGGTTCGCTTGCACGGTATTCCTGAAAATATTGTGTCTGATAGAGGATCCCAGTTTGTGTCCAGGTTTTGGCGAACTTTTTGTGCTAAGATGGGCATTGATTTGTCTTTTTCGTCGGCCTTCCATCCTCAGACTAATGGCCAAACCGAGCGAACTAATCAGACGTTGGAGACTTATTTGAGATGTTTTGTTTCTGCTGATCAGGATGATTGGGTGACTTTTTTGCCATTGGCCTAGTTTGCCCTTAATAATCGGGCTAGTTCTGCTACCTTGGTTTCGCCTTTTTTCTGCAATTCTGGTTTCCATCCTCGTTTTTCCTCGGGTCAGGTTGAGTCTTCTGACTGTCCTGGGGTGGATTCTGTGGTGGATTTGTTGCAGCAGATTTGGAGCCATGTGGTGGACAATCTGAAATTATCACAGGAGAGGGCTCAGCGCTTTGCCAACCGCCGCCGCGGTGTGGGTCCCCGACTTCGTGTTGGGGATTTGGTGTGGCTGTCTTCTCGGTATGTTCCTATGAAGGTCTCCTCCTAAGTTTAAGCCTCGCTTCATCGGTCCTTATAAGATCTTGGAAATCCTTAACCCGGTGTCTTTTCGTTTGGATCTCCCGGCATCGTTTGCCATCCATAATGTGTTCCATAGGTCTTTGTTGCGGAGGTATGTGGTACCTGTGGTTCCTTCTGTTGAGCCTCCTGCTCCGGTGCTGGTCGAGGGCGAATTGGAGTACGTGGTGGAGAAGATTTTGGATTCTCGTATCTCTAGACGGAGACTTCAGTATCTGGTTAAGTGGAAGGGCTATGGTCAGGAGGATAATTCCTGGGTTGTCGCCTCTGATGTTCATGCGGCCGATTTGGTTCGCGCCTTCCACGCGGCTCGTCCTGATCGCCCTAGGGGTCTTGATGAGGGTTCGGTGACCCCTCCTCAAGGGGGGGTACTGTTGTGAACTTTATTTTTGGGCTCCCTCTAGTGGTCACAAGCGGTGTTGTCTTTCTGCAGGTGGCCTCATGAGCTGGTTCGTTGTCCTTGGTTGGTTTCCTATTTAACTCACCTGGATACTCAGTTCCTTGCCTGCTATCAATGTATTCAGTGCTCTTCAGATTCCTTGTGACTACCTTTCTCCCAGTCTCTCCAAGACAAGCTAAGTCCTTGTTTGTTCATTTTCTGATTATCAGCGTTCATCATGTTTTTTTGTCCAGCTTGCTAAAATGTGATTTCTTACTTGCTGGTTGCTCTAGGGGACTGACTTTCTCCCCCCACACCGTTAGTTGGTGTGGGGGTTATTGAAATCTCAGTGTGGATATTTTGTAAGGGTTTTTTACTGACCGCATAGACCCCTTTGCTATTTTCTGCTATCTAGAATTAGTGGGCCTCTTTTGCTGAATCTGCTTTCACCCCTGTGTATGTGCCTTCCTCTTACCTCACCGTTATTATCTGTTGGGGGCTTCTATATCTTTGGGGATTATTTCTCTGGAGGCAAGAGAGGTCTTTCTTTCTCTCTAGGGGTAGTTAGTTCCTCAGGCTGGCTAGAGACGTCTAGGATTTTTAGGCACGTTCACCGGCTACTTCTAGTGTGTTTGGATAGGTTCAGATTTGCGGTCAGTCCAGTTTGCCACCTCCCTAGAGCTTGTCCTATGTTTTGTTACTTAGCTGGAGTAATTTGTGATCCTCAACCACTAAGGATCATAACAGTGGGGGCTTTCACAGTATATAGGGGGGCTATATTGGGGCTTGCGCTGTATATAGCGAGGATATGTGAGGTCTTGCACAGTATATAGGGAGGTTATGTGGGGCTCGCACAGTATACAGGGAGGCTATGTGGGGGTTCGCGCTGAACATAGAGCGGTTACTTGGGGGCTTGCGCTATGTATAGCGAGGCTATGTGAGGGTTCGCGCTGTATATAGCGAGGCTGTGTGGGGCTCTGTATATAGGAGTCTGCAGGTTCACACTGTATATAGGAGTGTATGTGGGAGCTTACACTGTATATTTGAGTTTATATATTGGAGGCTATGTGGCTGCTCATACTGTATATTGGAGGCTCCTACTGTATATTGGAGGTTATGGGTGTAGCCTGCGCTGTAGCATTTATCGGAACACCGATAGACGCTATTGCAGAGGTGTGGCCGGCGCCATCTTTGGAGACTATTTTTTTTCCTCTAGCAAAATGGCTCTGGCGGTGCCTATGCAGTAGTTTCTATCGTGTTCTATATTACTCTACTGTGCAGGTGCGACCGGCGCCATTTTGAGGAAGAATTTTTGTTTTCTCAACAAATTTGTCATTAAATAAAATGGATATATGGATATTATAGATCCAGCAATACTACAGCGCAGGTGCTGGCGCTGGCGCATGCATGATGAATGTAATTTTTTTTCCAAACAATAAGATATACAGTATGTAAAATAGGGAGCAGGTCACTGAGGTAACATTGAGGGATCAGTGACCTGTCATAAGCCATACATATGCATATGTAAGCAGAGCACCACATAAGGACCCCCAGAGCACTAGAATCTCGTTAACTGAAAACAAAAAATTATTAAACAGCCACAGGATGAATTTCATCAACCAAGGTATCATTTTAATCAGTATTTCACCAACCTGACAGTTTCTGTAGGTTACTCAGCACAATCCTGCTGACAGGGATATCTAGTGTTGCTGATCATACTGACTGCGGCCTATAAGATGCACATAAATTTTAGGCCGGGGTCACACTTGCGAGTGCAGTGCGAGAAACTCCCAGGAGTCTCTCGCATCAATACCCGGCACTCAGCTGCATAGAAATACACCCCGGTCGTAGAAAGATGTTATCTTGTTAACCCATTAATGCCCAGGTCATTTTCCTTTTTTGCATTTTCGTTTTTTGCTCCCCTATTTCCCTGAGCCATAACTTTTTTATGTTTGTCAATATGGCCATGTGAGGGCTTGTTTTTTTTTGTGGGACAAGTTGTACTTTTGAACAACACCATTGGTTTTAACATGTCGCGTACTGGAAAACTCCGTGCGGTCAAATTGCAAAAAAGTGCAATTCCGCACTTGTTTTTTTTCACTAAATGCTGAAAAGGGACCTGCCATTATGATTCTGCAGGTCATTACGAGTTCACAGACACCAAACATGTATAGGTTCTTTTTTTTAAGTGGTGAAAAAAAAATTAAAAATTTGTTACCAAAATAAAGTCACCATTTTCCAGGACCTACAGTGTTTCCATTTTTCGTGATTTTCGGGTTGGATGAGGACTTTTTTTTGCGCGCCAAGTTGACGTTTTTAGTGATACAATTTTGGTGTACATACGTGGCGCCCCTGGGGTCCAGTCGCCACAGAGTTACTGCACCTCACCCAGAGGTGTGGTATCCCACTCTCAGGTAAGGAGGGAGCACTACCCAGGACTCTAACACATCCAACACACACCAGTTCAGTCAGGACATCTGGGTGTACCCTTAGAGAGGATGGCCTCATCATAGTCTGGAGAGGGTAACTAGGTATAGGGTGTTGGTGGAGTGAGTAGTTAGTGGAGGAACTAATTAGGAGGGAAAGTTAGGCAGATTGTGAGAGGAGCTGAATGAAAATGTAAGATGTGCAGAAAGAGGCTCCCTGTCAGAGGGAGTCTGAGAAGAGATTGTGAGAGAAGTGGAGCTGAGCAGACGTACAGGTCTGCAGCTCCTGACAGCCTGAAGAGAGAATTGAGAGGGAGAGATTGAAGGAAGCTCCCAGAAAGGGTCCTAGGGGCACGGGAAGTGCAGAAGCCATCCATGGGGCCCATATCCAGACTGGAGGGACTAGGTCGCAGCTAGGGGACCGGCCGCAACTTAGTGGAATGCTTCAAATTCAGCTAGGAAACCTGAGGCTGTGGCTTTTGCAAGAAGCACAACTACATCCACCCATACTTCGCCGAAAAGGCAGCCGTATAGAATCCAGGGAACTCAGAGAACGTCGCACGACCAGGTTCTTGGCTGCTGGCTTAGGACACTGTGGGTAAGGCACTGGGCAGGAGAAGAGGAAAGCCAGTTTAGTGAGTTGGCCAGAGAAAGGCATACGAAAGGAGTCCTGGAAAAGTGCATCCCAATTTGCCTGGTGTAACAAGTAGAAGCTGAGGCACAGGTGGTGAAGTTCACAGTCGTTGGAACCTCGAGACCACGGACCGGGGGGCTCCAAAGGGGGCGTGACTACGTGAGCCCCAGGCACCCTTGGCAAGACCCTTCGTACAGCGTCGGAATGGAATGCCGGGGGGCACGGGTGCTACCTCCAGTTAGACCCCAGACACGTGGCAGCTTTCCCAGCAGGACAGACTGACAACCAGGGTTAACAGATGTCATGGAGCTGACATAGGTGGTACTGGCATTATCCAGAGGTACGGATGGCTGAATTGCGGGACGTGACGGAACTGGCGTAGACAGAACTGTCGTCCAAGATAGCTGGGTAACAGGTAGTTGATAGTCTGCGGAGACAAACAGTGTAAGCAGAGCACTGGCAGAACACTTCAGAAGCTAAAGCACACACTAGCCGAAACCGGAAGCTAGCAACAGAGGATACTTGTTGCTCTGGCACCCTGCCTATGGCGGAGGGGCTAGAAATAGTACTGACACACCATTGGTCAGAAGTACTTTTTGAAAAATGCTCGCTGTGTCTTTAAGAGCCCGGGAGAGCGCGCGCGACCTAAACACTCTACCTGAGGACCTGCTGGCCGCGTCCCAGGAAGCAGGGGCTGTAGCAGTACTCTGCCTGTTAAATTTTGTGTTCAACTGCTGGATACGGTACACTACTGATTGGTCTCTATCACATTTGCTTTTCTAATATATTTTTTTGGTTTCTATTAAGTATTTTCTTGGTGTATGTGTATTTTTATTTATTTATATTGGGTACCAATCTCTTGTTATCTGGTATTAAGTTAATGCTGTATGAATAACCTCCCCTTTAGCATATTTGCATAATTTAACCCCTTTCTGACATTGGACGTACTATCCCGTCGAGGTGGGGTGGGCCCGTATGACCACCGACGGGATAGTACGTCCAGCGCGATCGGCGGCGCTCACGAGGGGAGCGCGGCCGTTCGCGGCCGGGTGTCAGCTGACTATCGCAGCTGACATCCGGCACTATGTGCCAGGAGCGGTCACGGACCGCCCCCGGCACATTAACCCCTGGCACACCTCGATCAAACATGATCACGGTGTGCCGGCGGTACAGGGAAGCATCGCGCAGGGAGGGGGCTCCCTGCGTACTTCCCTGAGACCCCCGGAGCAACGCGATGTGATCGCGTTTCTGCGAGGGTCTCTTACCTCCTCCTCGCTGCAGGTGCCTGGATCCAAGATGGCCGCGGCATCCGGGTCCTGCAGGGAGGGAGGTCGCTTACCAAGTGCCTGCTCAGAGCAGGCGCTGGTAAGCCTGCAGTGCTGTGAGGCAGATCGGTGATCTGACAGAGTGCTGTGCAAACTGTCAGATCACTGATCTGTGATGTCTTCCCCCGGGACAAAGTAAAAAAGTAAAAAAAAAAAATTTCCACATGTGTAAAAAAAAATAAAAAAAATAAAAAATTCGTAAATAAAGAAAAAAAAATGTTATTCCCATAAATACATTTCTTTATCTAAATAAGAAAAACAAACAATAAAAGTACACATATTTAGTATCGCCGCGTCCGTAACGACCGCACCTATAAAACTATATCACTAGTCAACCCCTTCAGAGAACACCGTAGGGGAAAAAAAAAAAAACGAGGCAAAAAACAACGCTTTATTATCATACCGCCGAACAAAAAGTGGAATAACACGCGATCAAAAAGATGGATATAAATAACCATGGTACCGCTGAAAACGTCATCTTGTCCCGCAAAAAACGAGCTGCCATACAGCGTCGTCAAAGAAAAAATTAAAAAGTTATAGTCCTCAGAATAAAGCGATGCCAAAATAATTATTTATTCTATAAAATAGTTTTTATCGTATAAAAGCGCCAAAGCATAAAAAAATGATATAAATGAGGTATCGCTGTAATCGTACTGACTCGAAGAATAAAAGTGCTTTATCAATTTTACCAAACGTGGAACGGTAAAAGCGCCTCCCCCAAAAGAAATTCATGAATAGCTGGTTTTTGGTCATTCTGCCTCACAAAAATCGGAATAAAAAGCGATCAAAAACTGTCACAAGTCCGAAAATGTTACCAATAAAAACGTCAACTCGTTTCGCAAAAAACAAGACCTCACATTACTCTGTGGACTAAAATATGGAAAAATTATAGGTCTCAAAATGTGGAGACGCAAAAACTTTTTTGCTATAAAAAGCGTCTTTTAGTGTGTGACGGCTGCCAATCATAAAAATCCGCTATAAAAAAATGCCATAAAAGTAAATCAAACCCCCCTTCATCACCCCCTTAGTTAGGGAAAAATAATAAAATTAAAAAAATGTATTTATTTCCATTTTCCCATTAGGGCTAGGGTTAGGGATAGGGTTAGGGCTAGGGTTAGGGTTGGGGCTAAAGTTAGGGTTAGGGTTGGGGCTAAAGTTAGGGTTGGGGCTAAAGTTAGGGTTAGGGTTGGGGCTAAAGTTAGGGTTAGGGTTTGGATTACATTTACTGTTGGGATTAGGGTTGGGATTAGAGTTAGGGGTGTGTCAGGGTTAGGGGTGTGGTTAGGGTTACCGTTGGGATTAGGGTTAGGGGTGTGTTTGGATTAGGGTTTCAGTTAGAATTGGGGAGTTTCCACTGTTTAGGCACATCAGGGGCTCTCCAAACGCTACATGGCGTCCGATCTCAATTCCAGCCAATTCTGCATTGAAAAAGTAAAACAGTGCTCCTTCCCTTCCGAGCTTTCCCGTGCGCCCAAACAGGGGTTTACCCCAACATATGGGGCATCAGCGTACTCGGGACAAATTGGACAACAACTTTTGGGGTCCAAGTTCTCTTGTTACCCTTGGGAAAATATAAATTTGGGGGGCTAAAAATCATTTTTGTGGGAAAAAAAAGATTTTTTATTTTCACGGCTCTGCGTTGTAAACTGTAGTGAAACACTTGGGGGTTCAAAGTTCTCACAACACATCTAGATAACTTCCATGGGAGGTCTAGTTTCCAATATGGGGTCACTTTTGGGTGTTTCTACTGTTTGGGTACATCAGAGGCTCTGCAAATGCAACGTGATGCCTGCAGACCAATCCATCTAAGTCTGCATTCCAAATGGCGATCCTTCCCTTCCGAGCTCTGCCATGCGCCCAAACAGTGGTTCCCTCCAACATATGGGGTATCAGCATACTCAGGACAAATTGCACAACAACTTTTGGGGTCCAATTTCTCCTGTTACCCTTGGGAAAATACAAAACTGGGGGCTAAAAAAATAATTTTTGTGGAAAAAAAATATTTTTTATTTTCACGGCTCTGCGTTATAAACTGTAGTGAAACACTTGGGGGATCAAAGCTCTCAAAACACATCTAGATAAGTTCCTTAGGGGGTCTACTTTCCAAAATGGTGTCACTTGTGGGGGGGTTTAATGTTTAGGCACATCAGGGGCTCTCCAAACGCAACATGGCGTCCCATCTTAATTCCAGTCAATTTTGCATTGAAAAGTAAAATGGCGCTCCTTCCCTTCCGAGCTCTACTATGTGCCCAAACAGTGGTTTACCCCCACATATGGGGTATCGGCGTACTCAGGACAAATTGCACAACAACTTTCGGGGTCCAATTTCTTCTCTTACACTTGGGAAAATAAAAAATTGGGGGCGAAAGGATAATTTTTGTGAAAAAATATGATTTTTTATTTTTACGGCTCTGCATTATAAACTTCTGTGAAGCAGTTGGAGGGTCAAAGTGCTCACCACACATCTAGATAAGTTCCTTAGGGGGTCTACTTTCCAAAATGGTGTCACTTGTGGGGGTTTTCAATGTTTAGGCACATCAGGGGCTCTCCAAATGCAACATGGCGTTCCATCTCAATTCCAGTCAATTTTGCATTGAAAAGTCAAATGGCGCTCCTTCCCTTCCGAGCTCTACGGTGCGCCCATACAGTGGTTTACCCCCACATATGGGGTATCAGCGTACTCAGCACAAATTGTACAACTACTTTTGGGGTCCATTTTCTCCTGTTACCCTTGGTAAAACAAATTGGAGCTGAAATAAATTTTGTGTAAAAAAAATGTAAATGTTAATTTTTATTTAAACATTCCAAAAATTCCTGTGAAACACCTGAACGGTTAATAAATTTCTTGAGTGTGGTTTTGAGCACCTTGAGGGGTGCAGTTTTTAGAATGGTGTCACACTTGGGTATTTTCTATCATATAGACCCCTCAAAATGACTTCAAATGAGATGTGGTCCCTAAAAAAAAATGGTGTTGCAAAAATGAGAAATTGCTTGTCAACTTTTAACCCTTATAACTCCCTAACAAAGAAAATTTTGGTTCCTAAATTGTGCTGATGTAAAGTAGACATGTGGGAAATGTTACCTATTAAGTATTTTGTGTGACATATCTGTGTGATTTAAGGGCATAAAAATTCAAAGTTGGAAAATTGCGAAATTTTCAAAATTTTAGCCAAATTTCCTTTTTTTCACAAATAAACGCAAGTTATATCGAAGAAATTTTACCACTATCATGAAGTACAATATGTCACGAGAAAACAGTGTCAGAATCGCCAAGATCCGTTGAAGCGTTCCAGACTTATAACCTCATAAAGGGACAGTGGTCAGAATTGTAAAAATTGGCCCGGTCATTAACGTGCAAACCACCCTTGGGGGTAAAGGGGTTAAAGGCAATGTTCACAATATCTAATGATCATGGGTTCTGATGTATATTGCCAGATTGAGTTGCATTTTATTTTGTATGATATACTACAGTGACCCAGAAAATTATGATGTGAGTTTTATGAGGTGTCATCTAGCCGACTGTGCTCGTACCTGTTACGGATCTGCAGCACAGGACTAAGGTAGAAGGTGGAAAACTGACCCTGCACTATGACTAGGCTGAAACCCTACGATGGAGTGGGCAACCGATTCGTTGCGAATAGACCCATCAACGATCCTAGGTTAATCTCAAGCGAAGACCTATAGATAAGGGGAAGGGGTTCCCTAAAAGAACTAAGGACTGGGTACAAAAACGGGTCACCTCCTAATAGAAAACACAAAGAAGGCTGCAGAAACCAATAGAAAACAGAAACAAAGGCTAGCAGAACCCGAGTTACCAGCACTGCACAAATAACACACACAGAACACAAAGCAAAGCACCAAGCTAGAGCTCAAGCAGATTAAGGCCGGCCTCACACTAGCGAGTTTTACGGACGCATGAGCGCATAAACTACGTCCATAAAATACGCATTACACAAGGCCCAATGATTCTCTATGGCCCAGCTCCTATCTGCCGTATATTACGCATCTGTAATATACGGTCTTGTACGGCCGTAGAAAATCGCTGCATGCTGCGTTTTTTCATCGTATTGCGTAAAAAAATCGCCAATGAAAGTCTATGGGGGCGAGAAAAATACGGATTCCACACGGAGCAGCAGTGTGACTTGCGAGAAATACGCAGCGGTGTTAGTGAAAAGCCGGTAATTCAATTGCCGGCTTTTCATTTCTCCTTCACAAACCCAACAGGATATGAGACATGGTTTACATACAGTAAACCATCTCATATCCCTTTTTTTTTTTGCATATTCCACACTACTAATGTTAGTAGTGTGTATGTGCAAAATTTGGGCGCTGTAGCTGCTAAAATAAAGGGTTAAATGGCGGAAAAAATTGGCGTGGGCTCCTGCGCAATTTTCTCCGCCAGAGTGGTAAAGCCAGTGACTGAGGGCAGATATTAATAGCCAGGAGAGGGTCCATGGTTATTGGCCCCCCCTGGCTACAAACATCTGCCCCCAGCCACCCCAGAAAAGGCACATCTGGAAGATGCGCCTATTCTGGCACTTGGCCACTCTCTTCCCACTCCCGTGTAGTGGTGGGATATGGGGTAATGAAGGGTTAATGTCACCTTGCTATTGTAAGATGACATTAAGCCAGATTAATAATGGAGAGGCGTCAATTATGACACCTATCCATTATTAATCCAATTGTATGAAAGGGTTAAAAAAACACACACACATTATTAAAAAGTATTTTAATGAAATAAACACACAGGTTGTTTTAATATTTTATTGCTCTCTCAATCCACCTGAAGACCCTCGCTCTGAAAAATAATAAACCAACAATATACATACCTTCAGATGATCTGTCACGTCCCATGAAGTAAATCCATCTGAAGGGGTTAAATCATTTTACAGCCAGGAGCTGTGCTAATGCAGTGCTCGTGCCTGTAAACCCCCTGGTACTGAAAGGAAAGCAGGATGATCTGTACTTACCTTGAGTTGCGGTGATGCGCCCTCTGCTGGATGTCCTCATATGAACTCGAGCGTGGGAACTTTTCCAAGGCTACAGTTCATGAGGACATCCAGCAGAGGGCGCATCACCGCAACTCAAGGTAAGTATAGATCATCCTGCTTTCCTTTCAGTACCCGGGGGTTTACAGGCACGAGCGAGAGCATTAGCACAGCTCCTGGCTGTAAAATGATTTAACCCCTTCAGATGGATTTACTTCATGGGACGTGACAGATCATCTGAAGGTATGTATATTGTTGGTTTATTATTTTTCAGAGCGAGGGTCTTCAGGTGGATTGAGAGAGCAATAAAATATTAAAACAACCTGTGTGTTTATTTCATTAAAGTACTTTGTAATAATGTGTGTGTGTTTTTTTTAACCCTTTCATACAATTGGATTAATAATGGATAGGTGTCATAATTGACGCCTCTCCATTATTAATCTGGCTTAATGTCAACTTACAATAGCAAGGTGACATTAACCCTTCATTACCCCATATCCCACCGCTACAGGGAGTGGGAAGAGAGTGGCCAAGTGCCAGAATAGGCGCATCTTCCAGATGTGCCTTTTTTTGGGGTGGCTGGGGGCAGATGTTTGTAGCCAGGGGGGGGGCAATAACCATGGACCCTCTCTAGGCTATTAATATCTGTCCTCAGTCACTGGCTTTACCACTCTGGCGGAGAAAATTGCGCGGGAGCCCACGCCAATTTTTTCCGCCATTTAACCCTTTATTTTAGCAGCTACAGCGCCCAAATTTTGCACATACACACTACTAACATTAGTAGTGTGGAATATGCAGAAAAAAAAAAAGGGGATGTGAGATGGTTTACTGTATGTAAACCATGTCTCATATCCTGTCGGGTTTGGGAAGGAGAAATGAAAAGCCGGCAATTGAATTACCGGCTTTTCACATATCTCGCGCTGAATTAAATATAAATACAGAATATATATATATGTGTGTCTCAATGACATATATATATATATATATATATATATATATATATATATATATATATTTATTTATACTGTATATATGTTTTAACGAACATTTGAGCACATAAATCCATTAGCTGTCGGTTTTGCAAGCCTGTGAGAAAATATCGCAGTACGGATGCCATACGGATTACATACGGAGGATGCCATGCGCAAAATACACTGACACACCCTACCTACGGATGACATACGGATCACTATTTTGGGGACTTTTCTGCGTATTACGGCCGTAAAAAACGGACCGTATTTACATACTCTTAATGTGAGGCCGGCCTAATACTGTTGTCCAGCAAGGACTGGGAGGCAGGTGCAGGTTAACCCTTTCCTGACGTGCCGTACTAGTACTGCTCTGCGGGATCTGAGTTCCAGCAAACCGCAGTACTAGTACGGCGGCACGATCGCGCGGCCTCACGCTGAGCGCCTCGGCGATCGCGTGCAGGTGTCAGCTGTATATGACAGCTGACACCCAGCAGCCGATCGGCTAGCCGATCGGCAAGCACCGAACGTGGGCATTTAACCCTTCTGATGCCGCTGTCAATAGTGACAGCGACATAGAGGGGCATCGCGCAGGGACGGGGGCTCCCTGCGCTCCCCCACCGGAACAACGCGATGCGATCGCGTTGTTTCGGTGATCCGGAAGGAGTCCCCGGATCCAAGATGGCCGCGGTATTCCTTCCGGGTCATGAAGTGAGGTGGCTAGCCTCCTACACTGCTTGTCAGATCGCTGATCTGACACAGTGCTATGCACAGTGTCAGATCAGCGATCTGATCTAATATAGTGATTTCCCACCCTGGGACAATGTTGGAAAGTAAAAAAAAAAAAAATCCCCAAATAAAGAAGAAAAAAAAATATTTCCCAATAAATTCATTTTATTTTTGCAAATAAAATAAATCACAATAAAAGTACACATATTTGGTATCGCCACGTCCGTAACGACCCGCTCTATAAAACTATCCCACTAATTAACCCCTTCAAGGGAACCTGTCACGCCCCCAGTCGTTTCAAACTAAAAGAGCCACCTTGTGCAGCAGTAATATGCAGTCCAGCTGACTGCGCCTGCGCGGCCGCCATGCTTGTGATTCCCAGCCCCGCAGTGACTTATGATTTATTCACATTGTGGGGCTGGGATTCACAGGCAGGGCGGCCGCGCAGGCGCAGTCAGCTGGGCTGCATATGAGGAAAGACGGGCAGCGCTCACTGCGCCTGCACCAGGCAGGGGAAAAGAGCGCAGGCACCGGCTATTTTGAAAACAGCGGTGAGGAGGAGGCGGCGCCCGGCGCCAAGAAGATGTGAGTGACAGCCGTGTGCTGTCTGAAGCAGGGGGGAAACGGCGGCCTACTTGAATGAAGACCAGGTATTTCGGACAAATTAAAAAACTGATTATTTCTCTAGTTACAGCACCCAGAACTAAAAGAGCCACCTTGTCAGAATGCAGCATTACTGCTGCACAAGGTGGCTCTTTTAGTTTGAAACGACTGGGGGGGGGGTGACAGGTTCCCTTTCAGTGAACACCACAAAAAAAAAATAAACACTTTATTATCATACCGGCGAACAAAAAGTGGAATAACATGCGATCAAAAAGCGTCTTTTAGTGTGTGACGGCTGCCGATCATAAAAATTCGCCAAAAAATTGCTAAAGTAAATCAAACCCCCCTTCATCACCCCCTTAGTTAGGGAAAAATAATACAATTTTAAAAAATGTATTTATTTCCATTTTCCCATTAGGGTTGGGGCTAAAGTTAGGGTAAGGCTATGTTCATACGCTGCGGTTTTTGCTGCGGATCCGCAGCGGATTTGCAGCTGCGGATCCGCAGACGTTTTCCATGCAGGGTACAGTACAGTGTTACCCTATGGAAAACCAAATCCGCTGTGCCCACTTTCCTTTTTTCCGCTTGAAAATCCGCGCTGATTTTCTGTGGAAAAAAAGAAGTAGCATGTCAATTCTTTGTGCGGATTCCGCAACGGTTTTCCACCTGCACCAATAGGAAAGTGCAGTTGGAAACCCGCAGTGGAATCCGCAGGAGAAACCGCACAAAAAACCGCAGGGAAATCCACCGCGGATTTGCACTGCGGGTTTTCCAAATCAGGACCTGAAAAATCCGCAGCAAAAAAAGGATAGTGTGAACAAGCCCTTAGGGTTGGAGCTAAAGTTAGGGTTTGGATTAAATTTACGGTTGGGATAAGGGTTGGGATTACGGTTAGGGGCGTGGTTAGGGTTATGGTTGGGATTAGGGATAGGGGTGTGTTTGGGTTAGGGTTTCAGTTAGAATTGGGGAGTTTCCACTGTTTAGGCACATCAGGGGCTCTCCAAACGCGACATGGCGTCCGATCTCAATTCCAGCCAATTCTGCGTTGAAAAAGTAAAACAGTTCTCCTTCCCTTCTGAGCTCTCCCGTGTGCCCAAACAGGGGTTTACCCCCACATATGGAGTATCAGCGTACTCAGGACAAATTGGACAACAACTTTTGGGGTCCAATTTCTTCTGTTACCCTTGGGAAAATACAAAACTGGGGGCTAAAAAATAATTTTTGTGGAAAAAAAAAAAAGATTTTTTATTTTCACGGCTCTGCGTTGTAAACTGTAGTGAAACACTTGGGGGTTCAAAGTTCTCACAACACATCTAGATAAGTTCCTTGGGGGATCTAGTTTCCAATATGCGGTCACTTGTGGGGGGTTTCTACTGTTTAGGTACATCGGGGGCACTGCAAATGCAACGTGACGCCTGCAGACCAATCCAAGTCAGCATTCCAAACGGCGCTCCTTCCTTTCCGAGCTCTGCCGTGCGCCTAAACAGTGGTTCCCCCCCACATATGGGCTATCAGCGTACTCAGGGGAAATTGGACAACAACTTTAGCGGTCCAATTTCTCCTGTCACCCTTGGGAAAAAAAATTGCGGGCTAAAAGATAATTTTGTGGAAAAAAAAAATGATTTTTTAATTTTCACGGCTCTACATTCTAAACTTTAGTGAAACAATTGGGGGTTAAAAGTGCTCACCACACATCTAGATAAGTTCCTTAGGGGGGTCTTCTTTCCAAAATGGGGTCACTTGTGGGGGGTTTCCACTGCTTAGGCACATCAGGCGCTCTACAAACGCGACATGGGTTCCGATCTCAATTCCAGCCAATTTAGCATTGAAAAGTCAAACGGCGCTCCTTCCCTTCCGAGCTCTGCCATGCGCCCAAACAGTGGTTTACCCTCATATATGGGGTATCAACGTACTCAGGACAAATTGAACAACTTTTGGGGTCCAATTTGTCCTGTTACCCTTGGAAAATAAAAAATTTGGGGCGAAAAGATCATTTTTGTGAAAAAAAATCATTTTTTTTTTTTAACGGCTCTACATTATAACCTTCTGTGAAGTACTTGGGGGTTCAAAGTGCTCACCACACATCTAGATTAGTTCCCTAAGGGGTCTACTTTCCAAAATGGTGTCACTTGTGGGGGGTTTCCACTGTTTAGGCACATCAGGGGCTCTCCAAACGCGACATGGTGTCCGTTCTCAATTCCAGCAAATTTTGGATTGAAAAGTCAAATGGTGCTCCTTCCCTTCCGAGCTCTGCCATGTGCCCAAACAGTGGTTTACCCCAACATATGGGGTATCTGCGTACTCAGGACAAATTGTACAATTACTTTTGTGGTCCAATTTCTCCTGTTACCCGTGGTAAAATAAAACAAATTGGATCTGAAATAAAAAATTTGTGAAAAAAGGTTAAATGTTCAATTTTTTTTAAACATTCCAAAAATTCCTGTGAAGCACCTGAAGGGTTAATAAAC
Source organism: Ranitomeya variabilis (assembly GCF_051348905.1). Taxonomy (NCBI): domain Eukaryota; kingdom Metazoa; phylum Chordata; class Amphibia; order Anura; family Dendrobatidae; genus Ranitomeya; species Ranitomeya variabilis. The sequence goes on along the minus strand of NC_135235.1, from coordinate 548,410,847 downwards.
TTTTTGAAGGTGTTTTTGAGTACCTTGAGGGGTGCAGTTTTTAGAATGGTGTCACTTTTGGGCATTTTCTGTCATAGACCCCTCAAAGTCACTTCAAATGTGAGGTGGTCCCTAAAAAAAATGGTTTTGCAAATTTTGTTGTAAAAATGAGAAAATCGCTGGTCAATTTTTTACCCTTATAGCTTCCTAACAAAAAAAACTATGTTTCCAAAATTGTGCTAATGTAAAGCAGACATGTGAGTAATGTTATTTATTAATTATTTTGAATGATATGACTCTCTAATTTAAGGGCATAAAAACTAAAAGTTTAAAAATTGCAAAATTTTCGCCAAATTTCCATTTTTTTCACAAATAAACGCAAGTCAAATCAAAGAATTTTTACCACTATCATAAAGTACAATTTGTCACGAGAAAACATTCTCAGAATCACCAGGATCCGTTGAAGCGTTTCAGAGTTATGACCTCATAAAGTGACAGTGGTCGGGATCGAAAAAAATAGCCTGGTCAGGAAGTTGAAAACAGGCTTCGGGGTGAAGGGGTTAATAAAGAGTGATACAAACACCTGACCCAAGACAAACCCAGCACCAGAGGAAAAAGACAGTCAGCCAGAACTCCACAAGAAAATGTTGGATAGTCACAAACTTAAACAGATTCTAACAGTACTCCCTATGGGCGCAATGTTTGTATTTTTGTGTGTTTAAATGTTTTTAAACTTTGTGTGGTAAACGGACATTAATAAAATTTGTGATTTTTGCATGTTGATCCCTGCTGTCATGCATGTCTCTTTGCTCTCCCCTTTGTATTAGTATATTTTTGACATGCTGCAGTTTGAACACATGAATTATGGTGTCTGATGGTGCCCTCTTTTCCTAGCTTTAGGGGCTGTAGCAGGACTGCGGGGGCCGGCACAGAGCAGGAGTCCCGCCGGGGATCCCGCAAAGGTACGGGACCGGGTGTAACACCTGGGAGTTTGTTGGACCACTAACCTGAAGAACACAGCATCAGGCTTTCGTTTGTGGACTGGAGAAGTGTGAGTAAAGCATTGGAAACTGCACCTTGCTGTGTCCTTTCTACAACACCTGCCCAGCCTACTACAACCACCGTCATCTCATCACTAAGGCTACGTTCACATTAGCGTTAAGCTAATGTGCGTCGGATTTGCGTCGGCGACGCAGCGGCGACGCATGCGTCATGCGCCCCCTATACTTAACATGGGGGACGCATGCGTTTTTTTTTGTTGCGTTGTGCCACACATGCGTCTTTTTTGCCGCAAGCGTCGGACCAAGAAAACGCAACAAGTTGCATTTTTCTTGCGTCCGATTTTCGGCAAAAACCGACGCATGCGTCGCAAAACGCAGCGTTTTTGCGTGCGTTTTGCCACGTTTTTGCGTGCGTTGTGCGTTGCGTCGCCGACGCAGCGGCGCACAACGCTAGTGTGAACGTAGCCTAACACATACAGTTGCCCTGGGGATTAGCTCTGCCTGTGGAGAGCTGTACCAACTGTGCTGAATCACCATCAGCCCCAGCGGACTCTTAAGCAGCGTCGGCTAACACCTTTATTGCCGAGTACCACAGGTGGTGTCACGAACAATCTCCCATAAACTTTATTTCCCCTTTATTTCACCTTTAATTGGAAGCCCAGGGGCATGGATCAGGTCACTGCTACCATGAACTGTACGACCAGGCCCGAGTATCCCACGGGCCCCATGGAGCGCTCCACATACATTGTTTTGATTTCCCGCTATTGCATTTTATTGCAATGTAGCGGTGACCAAAAAAAAACATAATTCTGGCATAATTCTGCGGCGTCAGCTGATCCCTAATCGCAGTGGCATCACATTTGGGAAGGTTCCATGCGATGCCACGGCGATTAGGGATCAGCTGACACCGCACAGTCTGAAGAAGGCGGATGTAGCGCGGCCGCACAGGCGCAGTCAGCTAGACATCAAATGATGTCAGAAGACGGGCAGCGCTAACTGCGCATGCCCAAGGCATAACATAACAGCGCAGGCGCCAGGACAGTTCAAAACAACGCTGAGGAGGCGGCGCCAAGAGGGTATGAGTGACGGCGGTGCTGCGTCTGCATTAGGGGGGGAAAGACCTGCCCCCAGGACTATTTCAAGGTATTTTGGACAAATTGCAAAATCGATTATTTCTGCAGTTACAGCACCAAGAACTAAAAAAGCCACCTTGTCAGAATGCAGCATTAGTGCTGCACAAGGTGGCTCTTTTAGTTACAAACACCTGGGGGGGGTGACAGGTTCCCTTTAAGTTGTGATCTGATCTATGTGTGGTCTGTCACCTAGATGGCTGATATGGTACTGTATATGGCTAGGGCTGCATGTTGAGTACTCATTCAATGCATGAATGAAATAATATCTCTGAAATTTAGAGACAGACGTTTGTTAAGCAAGTTAATAATAATAATAATTTTATTTATATAGCGCCAACATATTCCGCAGCGCTTTACAACTTATAGAGGGGACTTGTACAGACGATAGACATTACAGCATAACAGAAATCACAGTTCAAAACAGATACCAGGAGGAATGAGGGCCCTGCTCGCAAGCTTACAAACTATGAGGAAAAGGGGAGACACGAGAGGTGGATGGTAACAATTGCTTTAGTTATTTGGACCAGCCATAGTGTAAGGCTCGGGTGTTCATGTAAAGCTGCATGAACCAGTTAACAGCCTAAGTATGTAGCAGTACAGACACAGAGGCTATTGACTGCATAAAGTGTATGAGAACATGATGCGAGGAACCTGATTGTTTTTTTTTTTTTTTTTTTAATTTATTTTTTTTATTTGCCAGTAGAGGGAGTAAGGGCGCCTCTGTAAGCCATTGAAATAATTTATCTTGAATATCTTGTTACAAAAAAGATTTTTCTTTGTAATATTTTGTAAGTATGCTGTAAAATCCAGCAAAAGTAATTTAATATGTCAAAATCAAGCTATAAACAGAAATAGAGGTACAACATCATAAAGCTGGTTACTAATGCAATGACAGCTTCGTATCAATTAAATAGTCACACAATTAAACAACTAATATGTAATATTTTTTGTTATCCTAAGGCTACGTTCACATGTTGTGACCTAGGCACAGCAATAATGCTGAAAACACGGTCAGAATGATGATCAGCCCAGTTTTCAAATGACTACAACTAAAAATGCAGATATTTATTGGACCAGCAGGGGGTAAGTAAAGCTCATTTTGTTATTCGTTAGATAGAGTAAGCGAATGCAATAAAAAAATAAACATGGAAAACCCCTTGAAGGTCACTGTGTGATTGCAGACTGCCAAATCTGCACACTGTCATGATTCCCTAGTATTACTCATGCCGGGCAGGATGTGACTGCATGTATTCGATTTGCATACTTGCAGTCATGTGCCAACTAGACTTCTGTTCTCCTCAAAATTTTCAATGTTCAGTTCTATTGAGAGAAGCCAGCTGAGTCTAGGTGTGTGTGACTGTAGACATTTATGAGAAAGATCAAATCCTTTAACAAGTACCTTTTTTGTGCTGTCCTAATGTTTTGAAAAATGCAGCAGATCCTGCTCTTCTATACATTCGAGAACTATTCAGCGTCTCCGCAAGAGAAATTGTAATGCTGCTGTCTGGAGAGATGCGCTGCATGTCCGTCTCCACGGGTGAGCCGCGGGCATCTCTGTACGCATAATAGACATGGGATTTCTTGAAATCCCATCCACTATACTATAACAACTGGACGCTGCACAAGTACGCATCATCCAACCCGCAGCGTTTACTGTGCACATACCCTAAGGGGTAACATCTCTGCTTTTGGAGACTGACATGCCAGTGTAAGGAGACTTATAGGCAATGCAATGCTCCTCTGGGAATTTTAATATTGCAAATTGAGATTCTGGTTTTGCTTTTATCCTAAGTTATATGGCAAGTCTTGTTAAAAAGTCAATATTGACTTTTAGGCTTACTACTTCCAATAAGTGGGACGAACGTTCAAGTCCTCTTCCTCTCTGAAGAGGCAATTTGAATATTTAATTTTCCAGAGGAGCATTGCATGACTTATAAGTCTCCTTACACTGGCATGTCAGGCATATAGGAATTACCGCAGTACCAGAAAGACCATGCATTGATTAAGATCGAGAGCGATCGAAACACGTCGCATGTGCTCCGCACCTAGGCTTTTGTTCACAGGCAAGGATTCATTTTGTTCAATGATTTTAAATGAACTATTAAAGATTTAAATTTTTTAGGAGCTGGAGCGCCTTCCCCCTTTTTTTCTACATTGACATTCCTCCGTCTGGATCCGAGATGAGCTCCGTGCACCTGCCATGATCGGTGAGCTGGCTACGGCTTTTTTAGCCTTATTTTTTTATGTCACTCTCCACAAGGAGAGATGTTACCCCTTCAACCTGCCAGTTGTAGGTCAAATGGATACACTTTTGGCCTAATTTTATCCTTTGTAAGTTATTATGATTATTTATCTAGCACCATTAATTCCATGGTGCTGCACATGAGAAGGGGTTAAATACAAATTACAGATATCACTTACAGTAAACAAACTAACAATGACAGACTGGTACAGAGGGAAGAGCCCCCTGCCCTTGCAGGCTTACATTCTACGATATAAGTCTTTGGAATCTATGCTGTACGGCCCTAATTTCACCAGTAATCTGGCGTAAAACACTTTGATAAGTTGCTTAATTTTTGCACAACTTGAGGTTGTGCAAAAAGTTTGTAACTTTGGCTTTTTCATGCCAGTTTTGCCCAGTTTAGCAAAAATGTGCAGAACACCTCAGCTTATCCACTGTAATTCATGACTAGTTGTGGCATACATTACAGAATAAGATTTATGGCGAAGTGTAAGCCATTTTTCAGACGTGCTTGAGTCATTAAGAGGCACCTGACTCCAACACATCCCCTCATTAAGACCTGTGTTGATCACTCTGGTCTTGATGAATTGGGGCCTATAAGTCCACATCCTTTTTGGTTTAGACAGACATCTAGTATAAAGATGAAAATATCTATGTTATAATTTCCATAAGTGAGAGTGACAAACCTGTCATCTCAACCACAGAGATCTCTAGTGGTGGAGCATGTATTTACTTGTTCTGTCATAGTTCTGGATGTGTGGGTAATGCATGTTAGCACAAGTTATACCATAAAGACACGATACATTTTCCATGTTCATTTTACTATTACCTACAGCAAAAGGAAGTGTCATGAAAGTATTTGTTTTCTTCTTGGAATATTCCATTTTACTTGGCAATTTTCCCTACAAATATAAGTATAAATGTGAAGTTTAACATCACAAGTGGCCAAGTTTTTCATGTGTTAGCCTAGGTGCACTTTGAGTCTGTGCAGTTAGTCTACAGCAGTGTTTAACAAACTTCCTCATAGCCCCCAACAGATCATGTTTTCAGGATTTCCAGTACTGTGCGGGTGAGAGAACTAGTGGCATTTACTGATGCCTTGATAGTAATTCCATCACCTGTGCAATATTAAGGGGATCCTGAAAGCATGATGTCTTGGGGGTCCTGAGGACTGGAGTTTGGGAAACACTAACCTACTGCATACATTAGGAGCTTTAGCCAACATATAGTGTAATATTGCCATTCAGTAGATAAAGGCCAAATGTGTGTTCTTTCGGCCTCCCCTCTCAGGTATTCAGCTGTGTACTTTTTGTTTAACCATATAAGAAAGCGCAGCAGACTATGCTTTTTTATATGTATATCATGCAGTATATGGTTTTTTTTTTTTGTTTTTTTTACAGAGGGACCTAATGGTGGACAGAAGCCGTGATATATCCTGATTATAGCCACAACTGATTGCATACCACCTGAGTATATGCGCATGACAGTGAGCACAAACGCAATTTGTACCTAGCCTTACACATGATCACAAAAAAAGTGGTGCTGGCGATAATAAAACTTTGAGTCTCTTTGGCTTCTGTTGACTCCATCTCTGAAAAAATCCGTGCAGTACTATTATAAACTAAAATGATGCAAACCTTTCCTGATACCATTTTTCCATTTCCTAGCAATGTAAAACATCTTCAAAGGGAATCTGTCACCCCCAAAATCGAAGGTGAGCTAAGCCCACCAGCATCAGGGGCTTATCTACAGCATTCTGTAATGCTGTAGATAAGCGCCCGATGTAACCTGAAAGATGAGAAAAAGAGGTTAGATCTCACCCAGGGGCGGTCCCGGTCCGGTTCTGGTCCGATGGGTGTCACGGTCCGGTCAGAGGCCTCCCATCTTCTTACGATGACGTCCTCTTCTTGTATTCACGCTTCTTGTATTCACGGGGTGAAGGGATGACCTCCCTTCACCCCGACTACGGACCACAGCAGGGGCGGGCACTGACAGCTTGGGGCTCCAATGCAAGAAATGTGTCCGGGACACACACACACACACACACACACACACACACACACACACACACACACACACACACACACACACACACACACACACACATATATATATGAGATGGAGCTACCTGAGTGTGTTGGGGGACACTAGCTTGACAATGGGATTAAAGCACTCAGGCACATTTTCTCACAAGAACAGTCTATCCGGTTTATTAAACCTCATAAACCGCACCACGAACAGTTCATTATTTACATCAACGGAACAACATAAGCACAGACAGTCTGTTCCAATGGCAGATACTTCTCTGCCCGTAACCCCCTTTATCTGGAGTTACCTTACAGGAGCTCCTGCTCCACACACTGACTCCTGTCAGTCCTGGTTCCCTGGGACGCTGCCGAACTGGGATCACCATCCTTGTGGCCAGGGCACTTCAGAAAGTCCAGACCCACAGACGGAACTGTAGCTTCCCCAACACAGTAGCCATCACAGGTTCTGCCGATACGGCCTCTGCGTGCTCTATTCGGGAAGTCCAGTCCCAGGCACTTCCAACACACAGGCCTTCAGTCCATAGCCTCACCATGTGCTTCCAGGAATCCAGTCCACTCCAGGACATTCCAACACACAGGCCATTCACAGGACTTCACACTCTGACCATTCAGGTCCATACACTCTCAACATGTGACCCAAACCCTGGTCACATTATGTACCTGTAACCATCCCCATAGGTGTGTGTGTGGTTAGCCAGTCGTGCCCAGCTCTCCGACTAACCCTGCAAGCCTCCCTTTTAACTATACAAATACTTGTGGGACTACAGGTCCCATATCAACAACACTACAGGCTTACAGTGCAGACTCTCTCTTCTGCGACACATACCTGCCATTTACAATCATGCCAGACACTTTCATTATCACCATTACAGATACGCCTCCATGCATATCATGAGGAGCACATACAGCGCCCCCTGGCTGTAACATGGGCTGGGTCACTGCATCACTATATATATATTATATACAGTGTGTATATATATATATATATATATATATATATATATATATATATATATATATATATATATATATATACACACACACACACACACATATACACATACGGTGGGTATGGAAAGCATTCAGACCCATTTAAATGTTTCACTCTTTGTTTCATTGCAGCCATTTGGTAAATTCAAAAAAGTTATGAGACGACGATAGACTTTTTGGTGATAATTCTAAACGGTATGTGTGGAGAAAACCAGGCACTGCTCATCACCTGTAAAAATGCAATTCCAATAGTGAAACATGGTGGTGGCAGCATTATGCTATGGGGGTGTTTTTCAGCTGCAGGGACAGAACAACTGGTTGCCACTGAAATAAACATGAATGCGGCCAAGTACAGAGTTATCCTGGATGAAACCCTCTTCCAGAGTGCTCTGGACCTCAGACTTGGCTGAAGGTTCACCTTCCAACAAGACAATGACCCTAAGCACACAGCTAAAATAACAAAGGAGTGGCTTCCGAAGAACTACGTGACCATTCTTGACTGGCCCAGCCAGAGCCCTGATCTAAACCCAATTGAGCATCTCTAGAGTGACCTGAAAATGGCTGTCCACCAACGTTCAGCAAGGAAGAATGGCAAAGGATCCCCAAATCAAGGTGTGAAAAACTTGTTGCATCATTCCCAAGAAGACTCATGGCTGTACTAGCTCAAAAAGGTGTGTCTACTCAATACTGAGCAAAGGATCTGAATACTAATGATCATGTGATATTTCAGTTTTTCTTTTTTAATACATTTTCAAAGATTTCTACATTTCTGTTGTTTTTTCAGTCAAGATGGGGTGCACAGTGCACGTTAAAAAAAAGTAAAAAAAAAAGATTCTCATTAATTTACCAAATAGCTGCAATCAAATAGTGAAAAATTTAAAGGGGTCTGAATACTTTACGTACCCACTGTATATATACAGCTCTGGCAAAAATTAAGAGACGTCTGCAAAATGTTCAGTTTGTCTGATTTTTCTCTTTATAGGTATATTTTTGAGTAAAATGTAAATTGTTCTTTTATTCTATAAACTTCTGACAATAAGTCTACGAATTTCCACGCAATAATTTTTGTATTTTTTTTCTGACAAAGAAAAATGGTCAAAATTAAAAAAAAAAAAAAAAAGTTTTCAGACCTCAAATAATGTAAAGAAAACAAGTTCATAATCATTTAGAAACAACAATATTAATGTTTTAACTCAGCTAGAGTTCAGAAATCAATATTTTGTGGAATAGCCATGATTTTTAATCACAGCTTTCATGTGTCTTGGCTTGCTTTCCACCAGAATTTCACACTGCTTCTGGCTCAAAAATTTAAGCAGTTCTTCTTTGATTGATGGCTTGTGACTATCCATCATCCTCTTGATTACATTCTAGAGGTTTTCGATGGGGTTCAGGTCTGGAGATTGGGCTGCCAATGACAGGATTTTGATGTGGCGGTCTCTTAATTTTTGCCAGAGCTATATATATCTTACATAGTCTCCTTTATTGTTTATATTGCCGTCTCTCATTACACAGTGCCCTTGTTAAGAAAAATAACAAGAACACGCTATGTAAGAGACAACACGCTACATAACAGCAGAGGAAGCGATATAATAAGGGACGGCACCATATATAACTAGAGAGGACGGTAAGTAGTAAGGGACAGTGTTATATATAATAAAAGAGAAAACTGTAACTAAGGACGGCATTATGCTTAATAAGTGAGTACACTATATACAAAGGGACTGTGCTATACATTATAAATGAGTACAATCAGGGATGGACTGGGGTGTCTGGGCTATATGCAAATATCTGTAAGCCGTTATCCCTGTTAAAGTGCAGCATCGTCTATAAAATGCATGAGGCACCTGCACATCTACTGTGCACCACAATAACTAGGATGTACAATTTCGGTAGTTTACATTAAAGGGTTCTTTGGTTTAAACAAGTTGTCACAGATCCATGGGCTCTACAGGATAGGTGATTGCTTAGGTCCAACCATTACAAACTGCACCGATCGTAAGAATAGGGAAGTTTCATTCCTGATGGGACACTTATCCCCATTTTAAAATGAAGCTGCAGGTGGGATGTCTGACCGCAGCTCCATCCATTCTCTTTGGGGCTTCCAGAAAAAAACAAGTGCAGTTGTCGCAGCCACAGAGTGAATGAATGGATCCGTGGTCAAGTCGAGCATGCCACTCCAGTCTAATGGAGATACTCCACTTTCTGCCGATTTGGTCCAAGCAATTAGACTCCCACCAATCAATACGTTATCACTTATCCTGTGGAGAGGTGATTCCTTTTTTTCACAGGAGAACTCCTGTAAGTACATCTGTGCCGCTGTGTTCCAAATATTTAATCTCTAATAGAAATAAAGAATCTTCTCATAATTAATATTAGAGAGAACAAATGACATCCATACACAACACAAGCCACTAAACCAATAATACCACATACAGGGAAGAAATACCACCACATCATGACCAGACCACATAGTGACCGATTAATAACACATACAGTAACAAACACGTACACCATGAACAGACCACATAGTGATCGAATACCACATATTACCAGCATATAGCGACCAAATAATACCACATACAAGGAGAAATGCCACCACACCATAAACAGGCTACATATTCCACCACATAGTGAACGAATAATACCACGTACAAGGGAGAAATACTGCCACACTGTGACCAGACCATAAATTGCCACCACATAGTGACCGAATACTACAATACTGATCATGAATACAAACCACAATACTAACAACACTGTTATTACCACCAGTGAAATAATACACAAGAACTCTGTATATAGTGTCAGTGTACAGTTAACCCCTTCCCGACCTTTGACGCATACCCTGCGTTATGAAAGTCTGTGCCAATCCGACCTATGACGCAGCGTATGCGTCATGGAATGATCGCGTCCCTGCAGATCGGGTGAAAGGGTTAACTCCAATCTCACCCGATCTGCAGAGACAGGGGGAGTGGTGCTTCAGCCCCCCCCCGTGCCTACGATCGCTCTGATTGGCTGTTGAAAGTGAAACTGCCAATCAGAGCGATTTGTAATATTTCACCTAAAAAACTGGTGAAATATTACAATCCAGCCATGGCCGATGCTGCAATATCATCGGCCATGGCTGGAAATACTGAAGTGACCCCCCCCCACACACCCACCTATCGCCCCCCCAGTCCTCCGTTATGGGGTCCGGTCCCCTCCGTCCGCCTGCCGGCTCCCCCGTCCTCCTGTCCGCTCCCTCCTTGTTTGGATTCACCCCCCCTGTGGTCCGATTACCCCCCCTGTGCTCCGATCCACCCCCCCACCACCCCTTCATACTTACCGATCCTCCCGATGTCCGTACGTCTCCTCGCTGGGCGCCGCCATCTTCCAAAATGGCGGGCGCATGCTCAGTGCGCCCGCCGAATCTGCCAGCCGGCAGATTCCTTACAAGTACATTTTGATCGCTGTGGTAGGTTCTATCACAGCGATCAAAATAAAAAAAATAATAAATAACCCCCCCCCCCCCCTTTATCACCCCCATAGGTAGGGACAATAATAAAATAAAGAAAATATATATATTTTTTTTTTTTTTTCGTTTTCCACTAGGGTTAGGGTTAGGGGTAGGGTTAGGGTTACGGGTAGGGTTAGGGTTATGGCATGTGCACACAGTGCGGATTTGGCTGTGGATCCGCAGCGGATTGCCGCGGATCCGCAGCGGATTGGCCGCGGATCCGCAGTGGATTGGCCGCGGATCCGCAGCGGATTGGCCGCGGATCCGCAGCGGATTGGCCGCTGCGAATTCGTAGCAGTTTTCCATCAGGTTTACAGTACCATGTACACCTATGGAAAACCAAATCCACTGTGCCCATGGTGCGGAAAATTCCGTGCAGAAACGCTGCGTTGTATTTTCCGCAGCATGTCAATTCTTTGTGCGGATTCCGAAGCGTTTTACACCTGTTCCTCAATAGGAATCCGCAGGTGAAATCCGCACAAAAAAACACTGGAAATCTGCTGTAAATCTGCAGGTAAAACGCAGTGCCTTTTACCTGCAGATTTTTCAAAAATCGTGCGGAAAAATCTCACACGAATCCGCAACGTGGGCACATAGCCTTAGGGTTAGGGTTGGAATTAGAGTTAGGGTTGGAAATAGGGCTAGGGTTGGAAATAGGGTTAAGATTAGGCTTGTGGTTAGGGTTACGGATAGGGTCAGGGGTGTGTTGGGGTTACAGTTGTGGTTAGGGTTGGGATTAGGGTTAGGGATTAGGGTTAGGGTTGGAATTAGGGTTACGGGTGTGTTGCGGTTAGGGTTGTGGTTAGGGGTGTGTTGGGGTTAGGGTTGTGATTAGGGTTATGGCTACAGTTGGGATTAGGATTAGGGGTGTGTTGGGGTTAGTGTTGAAGTTAGAATTGAGGGGTTTCCACTGTTTAGGCACATCAGGGGTCTCCAAACGCAACATGGCGCCACCATTGATTCCAGCCAATCTTGCGTTCAAAAAGTCAAATGGTGCTCCCTCCCTTCCAAGCCCCAACGTGCGCCCAAACAGTGGTTTACCCCCACATTTGGGGTACCAGCGTACTCAGGACAAACTGGGCAACAACTGTTGGGGTCCAATTTCTCCTGTTACCCTTGCAAAAATAAAAAAATTACTTGCTAAAACATAATTTTTGAGGAAAGAACAATTATTTTTTATTTTCACGGCTCTGCGTTATAAACTTCTGTGAAGCACTTGGGGGTTGAAAGTGCTCACCACACATCTAGAAAAGTTCCTTGGGGGGTCTAGTTTCCAAAATGGGGTCACTTGTGGGGTGTTTATACTGTTTAGGCATATCAGGGGCTCTGCAAATGCAACGTGACGCCCGCAGACCTGTTGTGAATTTGCTTTTTGCTTCCTCTAGTGGTTACTAGTTTTTTGACTCTGGTTTTTCTGTCATTCCTTTTATCCGCACCTGGGTCGTTAGTTAGGGGTGTTGCTATATAAGCTCCCTGGACCTTCAGTTCAATGCCTGGCAACGTAGTTATCAGAGCTAGTCTGCTGTGCTCTTGTCTACTGATCCTGGTTCCAGTTATATCAGCTAAGTCTGCCTTTTGCTTTTTGCTATTTGTTTTGGTTTTGTATTTTTGTCCAGCTTGTTCCAAATCTATATCCTGACCTTTGCTGGAAGCTCTAGGGGGCTGGTGTTCTCCCCCCGGACCGTTAGACGGTTCGGGGGTTCTTGAATTTCCAGTGTGGATTTTGATAGGGTTTTTGTTGACCATATAAGTTACCTTTCTTTATTCTGCTATCAGTATGCGGGCCTCTCTGTGCTAAACCTGGTTCATTTCTGTGTTTGTCATTTCCTCTTACCTCACCGTCATTATTTGTGGGGGGCTTCTATCCAGCTTTGGGGTCCCCTTCTCTGGAGGCAAGAAAGGTCTTTGTTTTCCTCTACTAGGGGTAGCTAGATTCTCCGGCTGGCGCGTGTCATCTAGAATCAACGTAGGAATGATCCCCGGCTACTTCTAGTGTTGGCGTTAGGAGTAGATATATGGTCAACCCAGTTACCACTGCCCTATGAGCTGGATTTTTGTATTCTGCAGACTTCCACGTTCCTCTGAGACCCTCGCCATTGGGGTCATAACAGTTTGCCAGGCCAGTATTAAATGTTTAATGCATTGCAGAAGAGGGATTATAAGAAAGAAGATTCTGAGTTTTTTTTTCTTCTTCCCCTTTACCTCAGAGTGGCTATGCTTGCTGCAGACATGAATGTCCAGACCTTGATTACAAGTGTGGACCAGCTGGCTACTCGTGTGCAGGGCATACAAGACTATGTTATCAGAAATCCTAGGTCAGAACCTAAAATACCGATTCCTGAACTGTTTTCCGGAGACAGGTTTAAGTTTAGGAATTTCGTGAATAATTGTAAATTGTTTTTGTCCCTGAGACCCTGTTCATCTGGAGATTCTGCTCAGCAAGTAAAAATTGTTATTTCGTTCTTACGGGGCGACCCTCAGGATTGGGCTTTTTCGCTGGCGCCAGGAGATCCGGCATTGGCTGATCTTGATGCGTTTTTTCTGGCGCTCGGGTTACTTTATGAGGAACCCAATCTTGAGATTCAGGCAGAAAAGGCCTTGCTGGCTATGTCTCAGGGGCAGGACGAGGCTGAAGTGTATTGCCAAAAATTTCGGAAATGGTCCGTGCTGACACATTGGAACGAGTGTGCACTGGCCGCTAATTTTAGAAATGGCCTTTCTGAAGCCATTAAGAATGTTATGGTGGGTTTTCCCATTCCCACAGGTCTGAATGATACTATGGCACTGGCTAATCAAATTGACCGGCGGTTGCGGGAGCGCAAAACCGCAAATTCCCTCATGGTGTTGTCTGAACAGACACCTAATTCGGTGCAATGTGATAGAAAAACCGCAAATTCCCTCATGGTGTTGTCTGAACAGACACCTGATTTAATGCAATGTGATAGAATCCTGACTAGAAATGAGCGGAAAATTCATAGACGCCGGAATGGCTTGTGCTACTACTGTGGTGATTCTACACATGTTATCTCAGCATGCTCTAAACGTATAGCTAAGGTTGTTAGTCCGGTCACCGTTGGTAATTTGCAACCTAAATTTATTCTGTCTGTAACTTTGATTTGCTCACTGTCATCTTATCCTGTCATGGCGTTTGTAGATTCAGGTGCTGCCCTGAGTCTCATGGATCTCTCATTTGCTAAGCGCTGTGGTTTTACTCTTGAACCATTAGAAAATCCTATTCCTCTTAGGGGTATTGATGCTACACCATTGGCAGCAAATAAACCGCAGTATTGGACACAGGTTACCATGTGCATGACTCCTGAACACCGCGAGGTGATACGTTTCCTGGTTTTACATAAAATGCATGATTTGGTTGTTTTAGGGCTGCCATGGTTACAGACCCATAATCCAGTCCTGGACTGGAAGGCTATGTCAGTCTCAAGTTGGGGCTGTCGTGGTATTCATGGGGATTCCCTGCCTGTGTCTATTGCTTCTTCTACGCCTTCGGAAGTTCCGGAGTATTTGTCTGATTATCAGGATGTCTTCAGTGAGTCTGAGTCCAGTGCACTGCCTCCTCATAGGGACTGTGACTGTGCTATAGATTTGATCCCAGGCAGTAAATTTCCTAAGGGAAGACTGTTTAATCTGTCGGTACCTGAACATACCGCTATGCGTTCATATATCAAGGAGTCTCTGGAGAAAGGACATATTCGTCCGTCTTCTTCCCCTCTTGGTGCGGGATTCTTTTTTGTGGCAAAAAAGGACGGATCTTTGAGACCTTGTATTGATTATCGGCTTTTAAATAAGATCACTGTCAAATTTCAGTATCCTTTACCGCTGTTGTCTGACTTGTTTGCCCGGATTAAGGGTGCCAAGTGGTTCACCAAGATAGACCTTCGTGGTGCGTACAACCTTGTGCGCATTAAGCAAGGTGATGAATGGAAAACCGCATTCAATACGCCCGAAGGTCATTTTGAGTACTTGGTGATGCCTTTTGGGCTCTCCAATGCGCCTTCAGTTTTTCAGTCCTTTATGCATGACATTTTCCGGAAGTATCTGGATAAATTTTTGATTGTTTATCTGGATGATATTTTGGTTTTTTCTGATAATTGGGATTCGCATGTGGAGCAGGTCAGGTTGGTCTTTAAAATTTTGCGTGAAAATTCTTTGTTTGTCAAGGGCTCAAAGTGTCTCTTTGGTGTACAGAAGGTTCCCTTTTTGGGGTTCATTTTTTCCCCTTCTGCTGTGGAGATGGACCCAGTCAAGGTCCGAGCTATTCTTGATTGGACTCAGCCCTCGTCAGTTAAGAGTCTTCAGAAGTTCTTGGGCTTCGCTAACTTCTACCGTCGTTTTATCGCTAATTTTTCTAGCATTGTGAAACCTTTGACGGATATGACCAAGAAGGGCTCCGATGTAGCTAACTGGGCTCCTGCTGCCGTGGAGGCTTTCCAGGAGTTGAAACGCCGGTTTACTTCGGCGCCTGTTTTGTGCCAGCCTGACGTCTCACTTCCCTTTCAGGTTGAGGTGGATGCTTCGGAGATTGGGGCAGGGGCCGTTTTGTCGCAGAGAGGCCCTGGTTGCTCTGTTATGAAACCTTGTGCCTTTTTCTCTAGGAAGTTTTCGCCTGCCGAGCGAAATTATGATGTGGGCAATCGGGAGTTGTTGGCCATGAAATGGGCATTGGAGGAGTGGCGTCATTGGCTCGAGGGTGCTAAGCATCGTGTGGTGGTCTTGACTGATCACAAAAATCTGATGTATCTCGAGTCTGCTAAACGCCTTAATCCGAGACAGGCCCGCTGGTCATTGTTTTTCTCCCGCTTTGATTTTGTTGTCTCGTATTTACCAGGTTCAAAGAATGTGAAGGCCGATGCTCTTTCTAGGAGCTTTGTGCCTGATGCTCCTGGAGTCGCTGATCCTGTTGGTATTCTTAAAGATGGAGTTATCTTGTCAGCTATTTCTCCGGATCTGCGACGTGTGTTGCAGAGATTTCAGGCTGATAGGCCTGAGTCTTGTCCACCTGACAGACTGTTTGTCCCGGATAAGTGGACCAGCAGAGTCATTTCCGAGGTTCATTCCTCGGTGTTGGCAGGTCACCCGGGAATTTTTGGCACCAGAGATCTGGTGGCCAGGTCCTTTTGGTGGCCTTCCTTGTCAAGGGATGTGCGGTCATTTGTGCAGTCCTGTGGGACTTGTGCTCGAGCTAAGCCTTGCTGTTCTCGTGCCAGCGGTTTGCTCTTGCCCTTGCCTGTCCCGAAGAGACCTTGGACACATATCTCCATGGATTTCATTTCTGATCTTCCGCTATCTCAGGGCATGTCCGTTATCTGGGTGATATGTGATCGCTTCTCCAAGATGGTCCATTTGGTTCCTTTGCCTAAGCTGCCTTCCTCTTCCGATCTGGTTCCTGTGTTTTTCCAGAACGTGGTTCGTTTGCACGGCATCCCTGAGAATATTGTGTCAGACAGAGGATCCCAGTTCGTTTCCAGGTTCTGGCGATCCTTTTGTAGTAGGATGGGCATTGATTTGTCGTTTTCGTCTGCTTTCCATCCTCAGACTAATGGACAGACGGAGCGAACCAATCAGACTTTGGAGGCTTATTTGAGGTGTTTTGTCTCTGCTGATCAGGACGATTGGGTGACATTCTTGCCGTTGGCTGAGTTTGCCCTTAATAATCGGGCTAGTTCCGCCACCTTGGTTTCGCCTTTTTTCTGCAACTCTGGTTTCCATCCTCGCTTTTCTTCGGGTCATGTGGAGCCTTCTGACTGTCCTGGGGTGGATTCTGTGGTGGATAGGTTGCAGCAGATCTGGAATCATGTGGTGGACAACTTGAAGTTGTCACAGGAGAAGGCTCAGCGCTTTGCCAACCGCCGCCGCGGTGTGGGTCCCCGACTACGCGTTGGGGATTTGGTATGGCTTTCTTCCCGCTTTGTTCCTATGAAGGTCTCCTCTCCCAAATTTAAACCTCGTTTTATTGGGCCTTACAAGATATTGGAAATCCTTAATCCTGTATCTTTTCGTCTGGATCTTCCTATGTCGTTTGCTATTCACAATGTATTTCATAGGTCCTTGTTGCGGCGGTACATTGTGCCTGTAGTTCCTTCTGCTGAGCCTCCTGCTCCGGTGTTGGTTGAGGGCGAGTTGGAGTACGTGGTGGAGAAGATCTTGGATTCTCGCCTCTCCAGGCGGAGGCTTCAGTACCTGGTCAAGTGGAAGGGCTATGGTCAGGAGGATAATTCCTGGGTGGTCGCCTCTGATGTTCATGCAGCCGATTTTAGTTCGTGCCTTTCATGCCGCTCATCCTGATCGCCCTGGTGGTCGTGGTGAGGGTTCGGTGACCCCTCACTAAGGGGGGGGTACTGTTGTGAATTTGCTTTTTGCTTCCTCTAGTGGTTACTAGTTTTTTGACTCTGGTTTTTCTGTCATTCCTTTTATCCGCACCTGGGTCGTTAGTTAGGGGTGTTGCTATATAAGCTCCCTGGACCTTCAGTTCAATGCCTGGCAACGTAGTTTTCAGAGCTAGTCTGCTGTGCTCTTGTCTACTGATCCTGGTTCCAGTTATATCAGCTAAGTCTGCCTTTTGCTTTTTGCTATTTGTTTTGGTTTTGTATTTTTGTCCAGCTTGTTCCAAATCTATATCCTGACCTTTGCTGGAAGCTCTAGGGGGCTGGTGTTCTCCCCCCGGACCGTTAGACGGTTCGGGGGTTCTTTAATTTCCAGTGTGGATTTTGATAGGGTTTTTGTTGACCATATAAGTTACCTTTCTTTATTCTGCTATCAGTAAGCGGGCCTCTCTGTGCTAAACCTGGTTCATTTCTGTGTTTGTCATTTCCTCTTACCTCACCGTCATTATTTGTGGGGGGCTTCTATCCAGCTTTGGGGTCCCCTTCTCTGGAGGCAAGAAAGGTCTTTGTTTTCCTCTACTAGGGGTAGCTAGATTCTCCGGCTGGCGCGTGTCATCTAGAATCAACGTAGGAATGATCCCCGGCTACTTCTAGTGTTGGCGTTAGGAGTAGATATATGGTCAACCCAGTTACCACTGCCCTATGAGCTGGATTTTTGTATTCTGCAGACTTCCACGTTCCTCTGAGACCCTCGCCATTGGGGTCATAACACAGACCATTCCATCAAAGTCTGCATTTCAAATGCCACTACTTCCCTTCCGAGCCCCGGCATATGCCCAAACAGTGGTCTACCCCCACATATGGGGTATCAGCGTACTCACAACAAACTGGGCAACAAATTTTGGGGTCCAATTTCTCCTGTTACCCTTGTGAAAATAAAAAATTGCTTGCTAAAACATCTTTTTTGAGGAAAGAAAAATGAATTTTTATTTTCACGGCTCTGCGTTGTAAACTTCTGTGAAGCACTTGGGGGTTAAACGTGCTCATCACACATCTAGATAAGTTCCTTGGGGGGTCTAGTTTCCAAAATGGGGTCACTTGTGGGGTGTTTCTACTGTTTAGGCACATCGGGGGCTCTGCAAATGCAATGTGACGCCCGCAGACCATTCCATCAAAGTCTGCATTTCAAATGCCACTACTTCCCTTCCGAGCCCCGGCATATGCCCAAACAGTGGTCTACCCCCACATATGGGGTATCAGCATACTCACAACAAACTGGGCAACAAATATTGGGGTCCAATTTCTCCTGTTACCCTTGTGAAAATAAAAAATTGCTTGCTAAAACATCTTTTTTGAGGAAAGAAAAATGATTTTTTATTTTCACGGCTCTGCGTTGTAAACTTCTGTGAAGCACTTGGGGGTTGAACGTGCTCACCACACATCTAGATAAGTTCCTTGGGGGGTCTAGTTTCCAAAATGGGGTCAATTGTGGGGGGTTTCTACTGTTTAGGCATATCAGGGGCTCTGCACACGTAACATGATGCCCGCAGACCATTCCATCAAAGTCTGCATTCAAAAACGTCACTACTTCCATTCCGAGCCCCGGCATATGCCCAAATAGTGGTTTACCCCCACATATGGGGTATCAGCGTACTCAGGAGAAACTGGACAACAACTATTGGGGTCCAATTTCTCCTGTTACTCTTGCAAAAATAAAAAATTCTGGGCTAAAAAATATTTTTGAGGAAAGGAAACACATTTATTATTTTCACGGCTCTGCGTTATAAACTTCTGTGAAGCACTTGGGGGTTCAAAGTGCTCACCACACATCTAGATAAGTTCCCTTGGGGGTCTAGTTTCCAAAGTGGAGTCACTTGTGGGGATTTCCTACTGTTTAGGCACATCAGGGGCTCTGCAAACGCAACCTGACGCCCGCAGAGCATTCCATCAAAGTCTGCATTTCAAAACGTCACTACTTCCCTTCCGAACCCCGGCGTGTGCCAAAACAGTGGTTTACCCCCACATATGGGGTATCAGCATACTCAGGAGAAACTGGACAACAACTTTTGGGGTCCAATTTCTCCTGTTACCCTTGGGAAAATAAAAAATTGTGGGCTAAAAAATCATTTTTGAGAAAAGAAAAATTATTTTTTATTTTCATGGCTCTGCGTTATAAACTTCTGTGAAGCACTTGGGGGTTCAAAGTGCTCACCACACATCTAGATTAGTTACTTGGGAGGTCTAGTTTCCAAAATGGGGTCACTTGTGCGGGAGCTCCAATGTTTAGGCACACAGGGGCTCTCCAAACGCGACATGGTGTCCGCTAATGATTGGAGCTAATTTTCCATTCAAAAAGCCAAATGGCGTGCCTTCCCTTCCGAGCCCTGCCATACGCCCAAACAGTGGTTTACCCCCACATATGGGGTATCATCGTACTCTGAACAAACTGGACAACAACATTTGGGGTCCAATTTCTCCTATTACCCTTGGGAAAATAAAAAATTCTGGGCTAAAAATCATTTTTGAGGAAAGAAAAATTATTTTTTATTTTCACGGCTCTGCGTTATAAACCTTTGTGAAGCACCTGGGGGTTATAAGTGCTCACTATGCATCTAGATAAGTTCCTTGGGGGGTCTAGTTTCCAAAATGGGGTCACTTGTAGGGGAGCTCCAATGTTTAGGCACACAGGGGCTCTCCAAACGCGACATGGTGTCCGCTAACGATTGGAGCTAATTTTCCATTCAAAAAGTCAAATGGCACGCCTCCCCTTCCGAGCCTTGCCATGCACCCAAACAGTGGTTTACCCCCACATATGAGGTATCGGCGTACTCAGGAGAAATTGCCCAACAAATTTTAGGATCCATTTTATCCTGTTGCCCATGTGAAAATGAAAGAATTGAGGCTAAAAGAAATTTTGTGTGAAAAAAAAGTACTTTTTCATTTTTGCGGATCAATTTGTGAAGTACCTGGGGGTTTAAAGTGCTCACTATGCCTCTAGATAAGTTCCTTGGGGGGTCTAGTTTCCAAAATGGGGTCACTTGTGGAGGAGCTCCAATGTTTAGGCACACAGGGGCTTTCCAAACGCGACATGGTGTCCGCTAACGATGGAGATAATTTTTCATTCAAAAAGTCAAATGGCGCTCCTTCCCTTCCGAGCCTTACCATGTGCCCAAACAGTGGTTTACCCCCACATGTGAGGTATTGGTGTACTCAGGAGAAATTGTCCAACAAATTTTAGGATCCATTTTAACCTGTTGCCCATGTGAAAATGAAAAAATTGAGGCTAAAATAATTTTTTTGTGAAAAAAAAAGTACTTTTTCATTTTTACGGAACAATTTGTGAAGCACCTGGGGGTTTAAAGTGCTCACTATGCTTCTAGATAAGTTCCTTGGGGGGTCTAGTTTCCAAAATGGGGTCACTTGTGGGGGAGGTCCAATGTTTAGGCACACGGGGGCTCTCCAAACGCGACATGGTGTCCGCTAAAGATTGGAGCCAATTTTTCATTCAAAAAGTCAAATGGCGCTCCTTCCCTTCCGAGCCCTGCCGTGCGCCCAAACAGTGGTTTACCCCCACATATGAGGTATCAGCGTACTCAGGACAAATTGGACAACAACGTCCATGGTCCAGTTTCTCCTTTTACCCTTGGGAAAATAAAAAAATTGTTGCTAAAAGATCATTTTTGTGACTAAAAAGTTAAATGTTCATTTTTTACTTCCATGTTGCTTCTGCTGCTGTGAAACACCTGAAGGGTTAATAAACTTCTTGAATGTAGTTTTGAGCACCTTGAGAGGTGCAGTTTTTAGAATGGTGTCACTTTTGGGTATTTTCAGCCATATAGAACCCTCAAACTGACTTCAAATGTGAGGTGGTCCCTAAAAAAAATGGTTTTGTAAATTTTGTTGTAAAAATGAGAAATCACTGGTCAAATTTTAACCCTTATAACTTCCTAGCAAAAAAAAAATTTGTTTCCAAAATTGTGCTGATGTAAAGTAGACATGTGGGAAATGTTATTTATTAACTATTTTGTGTCACATAACTCTCTGGTTTAACAGAATAAAAATTCAAAATGTGAAAATTGCGAAATTTTCAACATTTTCGCCAAATTTCCGTTTTTTTCACAAATAAACTCAGAAATTATCGACCTAAATTTACCACTAACATGAAGCCCAATATGTCACGAAAAAACAGTCTCAGAATCGCTAGGATCCGTTGAAGCGTTCCGGAGTTATTACCTCATAAAGGGACACTGGTCAGAATTGCAAAAAACAGCAAGGTCATTAAGGCCAAAATAGGCTGGGTCATGAAGGGGTTAATACAGTGATCATCGGTGACATTATACACAGGAGCTCTGTATATAGTGTCAGTGTACAGGTAATACAGTGATCACCAGTGACATACATAGGAGCTCTGTGTATAGTGTACAGGTAATACAGTGATTACCAGGACATTTTACACAGGAGCTCTGTACATAGTGTCAGTGTACAGTTAATACAGTGATCACCAGTGACGTTATACACACTGTATATAGTGTATAGTGTACAGGTAATACAGTGATTACCAGTGACAATATACACAAGAGCTCTATGCATAGTGTCACTGTACAGGTAATACAGTCATCACCAGTGACATACACAGGAGCTCTGTATATAGTGTACAGGTAATAAAGTGACCACCAGTGACATTATACACAGGAACTCAGAGCACAGTATATAGTTTCTAGTGTGTGTGTACATGTAATACTCTGACTCACCAGTTGCGTCTGTAGTTGAAGTCCTTCATCTTCGCTTTTCTTCTCCATCCAGCACAGACCGCCATCACTTCTTCCAGCCAGGACTCGTCTCTGCAAATAATAACACACAGTCTGACAGTCATCAATAGCTTACCACGTCTATAGCTCATTCCCCTCTTTTTCCCGGACTTCTACACTACGTCAAATGAAGGAAAAAAGCGACGTAGTGACGCCCTGCATAGTATCAGGACCCTCATGGAAAACAGTTTCCTAAGAAGTAAATTATATTACAGTAGTAATAATGTCTCTAATTGTACTCTAAAGGAATTATGAAAAACTACAGACAAGTGAAGAATATATTCACATGTCAAGAAGAGATTCCCAACATTTAAAAGTAAATATTCTATATTTTTATTGAAACACAATTTTAAAATAATTTAAAACCTGGGGAAGGAAAAGGAGAATGTGACCTCCAAGAAATGGAGGAAAACTGCCATCAGCCAATTGCAAACCTGAAAATGAAGGGAGGTAAGGACTAAAAAGTCAGAGAAAAAGTGGTGGTGGGGGGGGGGGGGGGGAAGCTGGATTGAAAGGCGAGGCTATATGTTAGCTAGTAGGTAATCTACCATACTGGTTGTATACCAAGTAGGCCTATGTAAGGCTCTGCTGGATGTACTACAACCAAATATTTGTAGTCACAAAAAAAAAACTATATATCCGCCGTGTATCTCATCCCTTCCCTTACAGATAAATGGTGGCACAAATGTATAGGCATGGAATTGGTAAATTTTTACCTCCACAGAGATGGTAGTACTAGTCAGGATGGCGTTCGTGTTTCCATTTTAAAATGGCTGTCGACCTAGCAGAGGCCGGCGGCTGAATGTGTGCGCCCGTCGCATGCGGCGCATGACGCTGACGTCAAACGCCGGTGACGACAGGCACACACTCATGAGTGTTGATCGGGATGTGCGCCGCGGCGGTTCAGGTAATGAATGCTGCGTGCCCATGCCCCTGCAAATACTCTGTCTGAGATTTTAAAGGGCCCATGCCCCTAAAAAACGCAATTTTTTTCTTCTTCTCCTTCCCACCGCCATCTCCCTGGTCCACTACAATGGCCCACTGGGGATTTCCCCGATACCCCAGCATGCCAGTCTGACCCTCAGTACACTATATACTAAGAGACTGTGGAATACATTTACTAAGAGACTGTGGAATACATAAGTGAGTACACTACACTGTGTTCCAAATTATTATGCACAAAGAGTTTAGGAGTGATAAGGTTAGAATTTTTTTGTTTGTCATTTAAACTCATTGATGGTGATGTATGTCAGGGCTCTTTATATCACTGAAAGCAATTGCAGATACCTGTGCAAATTAGTTTGGCAGGTGTGTCCAAATAAAGGCAAGACTACTTAAGAAGGCTGTTCCACATTATTAAGGAGCCTACATTTTTTGCCAAATTGAAAAATCGGCTGCTGAGAAGCAACAAATTGTGGAGTATTTAGGTCAAGGCATGACTACAATCAACATTGCCAAGACACTTCATCGTGATCATCGCACAATCAAGAAGTATGTAGCTGATTCCCAGCACACACGTGTGCTTGCTGATAAGGAAAAATTGAGGACTCTTTCCAACAGGCAATTGTATAAGGTTAAAAGAGCAGCTGCAAAAATGCCTTGTCATAGCAGCAGACAAGTTTTTGAAGCTGCTGGTGCCTCCAACGTCCCCAGAACAACAAGATGCAGGGTCCTTCAGAGGTTTGCAGCTGTGCGTAAGCCATCCTGTCGACCACCTCTATCCACTGCACACAAGCAGAAACGGCTCCAGTGGGCCAAACGATACATGAAGACTGACTTCCAAACTGTTTTGTTCACCGATGAGTGCCGTGCAACGCTCGATGGTCCAGATGGATGGAATGGAGGATGGCTGGTTGATGGACACCGCATGAAAACACGGCTAAGGTGCCAACAAGGAGGAGGTGGAATAATGTTTTGGGCTGGAATCATGGGGAGAGAGATTGTCGGCCCCTTTATGATCCCTGAAGGGGTAAAGATGAACTCCATAATCTATGTGGAGTTTCTAAAACAACACTTCCTGCCATGGATCAAGAGGAAGAACCGTGCTTTCCGCAGCAAGATCATTTTCATGCATGATAATGCACCGTCTCATGCTGCAATAAACACATCTGCATCTCTGGCTGCTATGGACATAAAAGAGGACAAACTTATGGTGTGGCCACCATCTTCCCCTGACCTCAACCCCATTGAGAACCTCTGGAGCATCATCAAAAGGAGTGTCTATGATGGCGGGAGGCAGTTCACATCTAAGCAACAGCTCTGGGAGGATATTCTGTCCACATGCAAATCAATTGAAGCAGAAACCATCCAAAAACTGACAAATTCAATGGACGAGAGAGTTCAGAAGCTTCTTTCGAGCAAGGGGTCCTATGTGCAAATGTAACATCACCTAGAATAAAGTTTTCACTTGAAAACTGTTTGATTTCATTTTGTAATAAGCTGATAATGCTTATAACTTCACAATTGACCATTTTTTTGTTCAAAATAAAAAAAAAGGTTGAAAACTCTGCTGTACATAATAATTTGGAACATGCATTTTGAGTGTTTATTTTTTTTAAAAAGATACTGTTTTCATAGGCAGTTTGTTCCAAAACATTGCAATTATACTAGAATAGTAGATGACTGGAAAATAACAATGACTGCAATTCAGATAGGTAATTTAGAGAAAATATGAGGAAATATTATTTGCATAATAATTTGGAACACAGTGTATGTACCAAGGAAGTGTGCAATCCATAATAAGTGAATACACTATATACTAAGAGACTGTGCAGTACATACATTCCTGTATATGTTTACAGAATCGGTGTGCTGCGAGCTTTAACAGACGCGGTGAGCATGTCCTATTCCGATCCTCAAAATTGGATCAGAACAGGACATTCTCTGACCCTCAAGGATCTTATTCTCAGAGCCGTGATTTTCACGGATGTGTGAATGGACCTATAAAACTCTACAACTCCGTGTGCTGTCTGATAAAAAAAAAATCTGGCAGCACCTTGACATTTCACACAAATGAGAATGTGGCCTAAGGGCTTTTACAGGTAACATTATCACTCCACGTCACACAGATACAGAATAATATTTATATGCATCTCATCTGATTAGAGTAGTTTTCTTCTGTTTCTACTCCATCTGATCAAACGCTCATTTCAATATCTCCCAACCACGGCTCATTTTGTTACAATGATTGTCGCAGCCCTAAAAATAGCAAGGTCACATACATTGTATACATACAGTGGGTAGGGAAAGTATTCAGAGCCATTTAAATTTTTCACTCTTTGTTTCATTGCAGCCATTTGGTAAATTCAAAAAAGTTCATTTTTTTTCTCATTAATGTACACTCTGCACCCAGTCTGCACTGAAAAAAAAACAGAAATGCAGAAACTTTTGCATATATATTAAAAAAGAAAAACTGAAATATCTCATGGTCTTAAGTATTCAGACCCTTTGCTCAGACACTCATATTTAAGTCACATGCTGTCCATTTCCTTGTGATCCTCTGTAACAAATGGAAGCGGAAGCACAGGTGGGGAAAATCACATTAGTTTTTTATTGATATTTTTGTGGAACCTCGGGACCACAGTCCGGGGGGCTCCGAAGGGGGCGTGACTACGTGAGCCCCAGGCACCCGTGGTAAGTTACCTCGAACAGGGTCGGAATGGAATGCCTGGGGGACACGTGTGCTACCTCCAGTTCGACCCCGGACACGTGGCAGCTGTCCCAGCGGGACAGATGAACAAGCAGGGTTAACGGATGTCGTGGAGCTGACACAGGTGGTACTGGCATTGTCTGAAGGTATGGATGGCTGAATGGCGGGATGTGACAGAGCGGTCGTCGTCCAGGATAGCTGGGTTACAGGTAGCTGATAGTTTGCGGAGACAAACAGTAAGCGGAGCACTGGCAGAACACTTCAGAAGCTAAGCACACACTAGCAGAAACTGGAAGCTAGCAACAGAGGATACTTATTGCTCTGGCACCCTCCCTATGGCGGAGGGGATAGAAACAGTAATTACAAACAAGCCCTTAGTCAGAAGTACTTTTTGAAAAATGTATGCTGTCTCTTTAAGGGACCGGGAGCGCGCGCACGCGCGACCTAAGCACTCTACCCGAGAACCTGCTGGCTGCGCGCAAGCAAGCAGGGGGAAGAGAGGAAGCAGAGGCTGCAGCAGGACGGTGTGGGGCCCGGCACAGAGTCGGAGTCCCAACGGGGACGCCCCGAAGGTACAGGACCGGAAGCGGGAGTAACATCCTCCTTGAAATGGTTCTACTCCTTCATTGGAGTCCAGCTGTGTTTAATTAAACTGATAGGACTTGATTTGGAAAGGCACACAGCTGTCTGTATAAGACCTCACAGCTCACAGTTCATGTCGGACCAAATGAGAATCCTGAGGTCAATGGAACAGACCAAGGAGTTCACAGACAGAATTGTGGCAAGGCACAGATCTGGCCAAGGTTACAAAAGAATATCTGCAGTATTCAATGTTCCGAAGAACACAGTGGCCTCCATAATCCTTAACCCCTATATACCCCCAAGGGTGGTTTGCACGTTAATGACCGGGCCAATTTTTACAATTCTGACCACTGTCCCTTTATGAGGTTATACTGTAACTCTGGAACGCTTGCATGCATCCCAGTGATTCTGACATTGTTTTCTCGTGACATATTGTACTTCATGTTAGTGGTAAAATTTCCTTGACATTACTTGCGTTTATTTGTGAAAAAAAAACAGAAAATGTTGAAAATTTCGCAATTTTCCAACTTTGAATTTTCATGCCCAATTATGGAACCAAAATTTTTTTTTGTTAGGTAGTTATGACGGCTAAAAATGTTGACCAGAAATTTCTCATTTTTACACCATTTTTTTTTTTTTTTTTTTTAGGGACCACATCACATTTGAAGTCATTTTGTCTATATGATAGAAAATACCCAAGTGTGACACCATTCTAAAAACTGCACCCCTCAAGGTGCTCAAAACCACATTCAAGAAGTTTATTAACCCTTCAGGTGTTTCACAGGAATTTTTGGAATGTTTAAAAAAAAAATGAACATTTAACTTTTTGTTCAGAAAAAAATTAACTCAGATCCAATTTGTTTTATTTTACCAAGGGTAACATGAGAAATTGGACCCTGAAAGTTGTTGTACAATTTGTCCTGAGTATGCCGATACCCCATATGTGGGAGTAAACCACTGTTTGGGCGCATGGCAGAGCCAGGAAAGAAAGGAGCGCCATTTGACTTTTCAATGCAAAATTGGCTGGAATTGAGATAGGACGCTATGTCGCTTTTGGAGAGTCCCTCATGTGCCTAAACAGTGGAAACCCCCCAAATGTGACACCATTTTGGAAAGTAGACCCCCTAAGGAACTTATCTAGATGTGTGGTGAGCACTTTGAACCCCCAAGTGTTTCACTAAAGTTTATAACGCAGAGCCGAGAAAATAAAACTTTTTTTTTTCCACAAAAAGGATTTTTAGCCCCCAGTATTGTATTTTCCCAAGGGTAACAGGAGAAATTGGACCCCAAAAGTTGTTGTCCAATTTGTCCTGAGTACGCTGATACCCCATATTTGGGAGAAAACTACTGTTTAGGAGCATGGCAGAGCTCGGAAGGGAAGAAGTGGCGTTTTGGAATGCAGACTTTGATGGAATGGTCTGTGGGCATCACGTTGCATTTGCAGAGCCCCTGATGTACCTAAACAGTAGAAACCCCCCACATCTGACCCCATATTGGAAACTAGACCTCCAAGGAACTTATCTAGATGTGTTGCGAGAACTTTGAACCCCCAAGTGTTTCACTAAAGTTTTATAATGCAGAGCCGTGAAAATAGAAAATCTTTTTTCCACAAAAATGAATTTTTAGCCCCCAGTTTTGTATTTTCCCAAGGGTAACAGGAGAAATTGGACCCTAAATGTTGTTGTCCAATTTGTTCTGAGTATGCTGATACCCCATATGTTGGGGTAAACCACTGTTTGGGCGCACGGCAGAGCTTGGAAGGGAAGGAGCATGTTTTACTTTTTCAACGCAGAATTGTATGGATTGAGATTTTTTAAATTCGTTCATTAATTGCAGAATAATAAAGCATACACACATTTGCATTTGCATTCATCATTATCCATTATAACATGAAATACAGATAATTGTTATGCATTGTCACATCTGAAATATTACAAAAGTAACAAACGGTGCATGTTAATTATTGGTATCTTATTCTGTAACCTTACCTACATTAACTACTAATAAAACATAAAACACCGCCAAAAAGGAGAGTTTTGTATAAATTCCACCTTGTAAGTAATGCCTCCAGAGCCACGAGCCCCACTTCTTACATGTATATTAAATTGTTACGACTTATAGAGTATGATAGGAGGAGTTCCATCTCCCCCATATTTTCTCAAAATTATCTGGACAGCCTCTATTCCGATACAACGTCCGTTCGTACGGGATAATTGAATTAACCAAATCAACCCATATTCTAAGAGATGGACAAGAACCACCCATCCACCGCAGCGCCAGTACCTTTCGCGCCATAAACAGTGCCTCCCGCAGAAAAATCCCAGTACAATGATCCCATGTTTCCGCATCCCACACCCCAAATAAACAAGCCAATGGCTCGAGTGGGACAGGAATCGACAATACGGATGTCAATAGTGTCGTCACCTCCTTCCAATAATGAAAAATAACAGGACATTTCCAAATCATATGAATAAAATCCGCTTTACTGGAATGACACCTCAAACAATCTGACGAAGGGAGACGACCCATTTTAAAAAGACGAATCGGGGTCAAATAGGATTGGTATATAATGTACAATTGAGTCATCCTATTATTAATTGACGGGGAAACTTTAGTTGGGGATTCCAGAATATCGTCCCATTCTTCCCCCAGTGTATCTGGAAGAAGCCCCTCCCATTTCCCCTTGATAGAGTTTATAATAGACTCCCCTCCCATGGATAATAGATAGGTGTATAAAGAGGAAATAAGTCCTTGAGGACCTTGTGAGTTGAGAATTCCTATTAATGGTAAGGATGAAATAGCACGACCATTACCCATATTCCGTATGTGCCATTGAAAGGCTGATCTTAGTTGCAGATAGCGGAAAAATTGAGACCTCGGGATATTATAAGTATTTCGTAATTGTTCAAAGGAGATAAAAATCCCCTGGTTATGTATATTACCCACCGAGAGAACACCATGTGATATCCAAAATTCTGTGGACGGGTGGCCCAATAATTCCGGAAAATAACTTATTCCACAATGGCATTTCCGTTGCTATGTCAACAAATTTAATTATTTTTTTAATTTGCCTCCATATTGATCGTGCCAATCGGAGCAGAGGTAGCAGACGAGGAACACCAACCCTCTCCAGCTCCAAAAATCCCAGTGGACAATCAATTCGGGCCGAATAAAGCAAATGGCTCTCAGAATTGGGGAGAGAGTTATTGGGCATCCATTTATTTATCATTTTAGCCTGCCCGGCAAGATAATATAGGTAGAAGTCCAGCAAGGCCGCCCCGCCCCCCTGCTTGGGTCTCTGTAGAGTATATAGCTTAAGTTTAGGCCTAGTCTTTCCCCATACGAAGGATGAAGTAAGGGAGTTTAGAGTCGCAAAGAAAGATTTAGGTATTGGGACAGCACTATTTGGATTTAACCAAATCTAATAATGGGTAAATATTAAGTTGTAAATCGAGTTGACTACGTTGAGACATATGTATTCCCAAATATTTGAAACTGGAAACGATGGGCAACAACGAGAGACTCTCGAGGCATGATGTTGGGGTATGAGAGAGAGGCATCAGGGCGGATTTATCCCAATTTATATAAAGACCGGAGTATTTGCTGAATTTATCTATCATCGTTATTAGTTTTGGTAGCGTATCCTCTGTTTGATCCATAAACACCACCATGTCGTCAGCATAAAGACCAATGGTGTACACTCAATCTGCAATGTGTATCCCTTTAATGTCTATAGAGGACCTCATCCGTATTGCCAAGGCCTCTATCGCCAGGGCAAATAGAGCCGGGGAAAGAGGGCATCCCTGGCGAGTTCCCCTATGCAGAGAAAAGGGTTCAGATATAGAGCCATTCACAACCATACGCGCCCTAGGTTTTGCATATAATGTACCTATCCCCCTCAGAAATTTGTCTCCAAAACTGTACCTCCGTAAACATGCAGAGAGGAAGGACCACTCAAGGGAATGGAAAGCCTTAGCCGCATCCAACGATGCCAATGCCCACTTATTATCTGACTCCAGAGAGCTATATTGGATGACCGACTGTACCCGCCTGATATTGATGGAAGTACTTTTCCCCGGCATAAAACCAGTCTGGTCCGGGTGTATAAGATCTAATATAATCGTATTCAGCCTGGTAGCCAGAATTTTAGTAAAGATTTTATAATCCACATTCACTAAAGATATTGGTCGATACGATCCACAATCTAGAGGATCCTTCCCCTCCTTCCTGAGCACAATAATGTTGGCATCATAAAACGTTTCAGGCACTGACTCTATCCTCCATATTCCTCTGAGTACTTTCAATAGCAGAGGCGCTA
This sequence comes from Ranitomeya variabilis, assembly GCF_051348905.1. Lineage (NCBI taxonomy): Eukaryota > Metazoa > Chordata > Amphibia > Anura > Dendrobatidae > Ranitomeya > Ranitomeya variabilis. The sequence goes on along the minus strand of NC_135235.1, from coordinate 548,380,263 downwards.
ACTTATCTCGGTATTTCCTATATAATTCAATGGGAAACCCATCAGGTTCCGGGGCCTTCCCGGTAGCCATATCCGCTATAGCATGTTCCACCTCCTCCAAAGTAAACTCAGCCTCCATGAAGGCTTGTTGGGATGGGCTCAGTGAGGGGAACGTTATGTCTGATAAGTAGTCCAAACATTCAAATACATCAAGACCGCTGCTAGATTTATATAATGAGTTATAATAATCGTGAAAACACTGAAGTATCTCGGCAGTAGAGGACACTAATGAGCCATCAGGTATACGGATCTGTAATATTGTGTTGGAGGTGTTGTGTTGGCGTACTAAGAAAGCTAGGAGTGTACTGGCCTGATTCCCCAGTTCACAGTAGGACTGACGGGTGAAGAATAATTTGCGTTTCGACTTAGTGTCTGCATGTTGGGTATACAACCTCTGGGAAGTAAGCCATTCAACTCTTACTACTAGTCTGATCAGCTATATATGTGGCCTCTGAGTCCTTCAGTCGCCGCTCTATCTCATCATCCTCCTTCGCCGTTACTCTTTTGATGTAAGAAATTGTAGAGGACAAACACCCCCTCAAGTATGCCTTCAGGGTATCCCAAAATAAACCAAGGTTCTGGGGTTCCGGATGTGTTAAAATAAAATAGTTTAACTGGTCAATCGTCCTGTTGCTAGAGTCAATTAATTTCAGCCAGAAGGGGTTCAATTTCCAGGATCTATTATTATTGGGCTGCCCGTATTTAAGTTTAAGAATAATCGGACTATGGTCCGAGATTCCCCTATTACCGTGTTCAATACTATCCACCCAAAGTGCCAAGCTACTGGACCCAAATGTGTAGTCTATACGAGATAAGGATTGCTTAGTAGACGAGTGGCAGGTATATCCCCTAACCTCCGGGTGGCCCATTCTCCACAAGTCTAGCCAACCGCTGCCGTCCATAAATAGTGCCAGTTGAGAGGGGATCTGAGGTAAAGATTCCCCAGGTGTTGTGTCATCCAGTCTCAATCTATCCATGGAATGATTCATGACTTCATTAAAGTCACCCATACAAATAACATTGGCATCTGGATATTTCAAGGAGAAGCCCAGTGCCATACGGAGAACCGACATGTTGGCGGGGGGAGGGTTATAAACACACAATATCACATATTCACGCGAGTTGATAAATGCATGCACAAAGACAAAGCGGCCCTCAGGATCTCGCCGTGCCTCCTTGGCCTCCCATCTAACCTCCTTGTGTATCAGCAGAGAGACCCCCCTTGAGTAGCTGGTATGGAATGCATGAAGAGACCACTGCACCCACGGTTTTTGCATACATCGAACCGTATCTCTAGTTAGGTGTGTCTCCACCAATGCCACAACATGAGGGTGATATCTTTTGATTTGTGAAAATACATTGATTTTCTTCCGAGGAGTTTTAATACCCCGTATGTTCCAGGTCATACATATAATTTCAGACCCCATGTTTGTATTTAAATGGAAGATTAATGCGTATCGTTGTTACTTGGGTGCGGCTCAGAGACAACACACAGAGCAAGGTGTTAATATTGGCGGTAACCATATACATCAAACAAACAAAACTAGTACATAAAACCAAACCAAGCAAAACTTGAACAATGGAGGAGCATATTCCAATACTCCTACAGTCAGATAGAAAAGGGGATACCCTCACTGAATTCAGTGTCCGGTATTGTTGACATCTTTCGCACCCAGACAAAAAGCTCCATTTATATTGCCGTTAAAGAACCCAGATTAGGAGTCTTTCACATTAGACCCCCTGTGTGACCGCAACCATTCGGCCACTTCCGCCGGGTCTGTAAAGAATAAAGAGGAGCCCTCATGGACAATACGGAGTCGGGCCGGATAGAGCATGGTGTAGATGATATTTTTATCTCTGAGTTGTTTCTTGATATCCATGAATCGTGCCCGTTGCTTTTGGAGTTCCATGGAGAAGTCTGGAAAAATCGAGATGGTAGCATTGTTGAATTTAATGAGGCCCTTCTGCCGCGCCAGACGAAGAACAGCATCTCTGTCTCTACAATTGAGGAGACGTGCCAGAAAAGGGGGGAGAGGTTTCGTTGGGACTCTATGGGCCCTCTCCACCGAGAAGGTTGAGGAGAATCCGTCCCCCAGGGAGGTCTTAAGCCAGTCTTCCAGAAATTGCTCGGGCTGCTGACCCTCCGAACGCTCCGGGAGACTAATAATTCTAATATTATTGCGGCGTAATCTGTTTTCCAAATCATCTGCCTTTTGCTTCCAAGCATTTACGGAACCAGCAGCCTTTTTCATTGTAGCCTCCATAGGTGTGATAGTATCCTCTATATGAGACAATCTGGTTTCAACCTCCGAAATACGCCCGCTCATAGCTTGCATATCATGTCGCAGACGGCCCACTTCAGTATGTACATCCTCTATTTTTTCCTTGAGAGATGATCTAGTGAGGGAGATAGCCTGCATTAACTGCTCGGATGCCTGTTTAAGAGTCAGTTCATCTTGTTCTCCCTCTTCGTTGCTATCAGAGGGACGGCCTTTGCGCTGGGACGGTGCAGAACTGTTTCTAAGAGTGCGCACATTATCAGGAGGATCATCCCTGGCGAACTTCTTTAGCTTATCAGCAGCTCCTGCTCCTTTAGAGTGTTGCATGGCAGGCAGGCAAAAGGACCCCACAAAGCAATTCCAGATATAGTTATGAATAAGCCGATCCCCAACTTCCAGGTCTCTTATAGTTAAACACTGGACTGTGTTCCAAGGGACCACTAGACAGGCGGCTAGAGAGATGATGAGATTTATAAAGATAGTCCCTTTAATATTTGCCTGAGCCCTGTGCAGCTGAGCGGTCTCCCAGTTTCCACAGGGGGGAGCAGCAGGGAGGGGGTTAATCCCTCTATTATTATGGCGCTGGCAAATGAGGTGTTTATTTGACAGGGGAGGCGCAGGGCCCAATTTTTCAGGGCACACACCGCACCACGCTTTATTTCCTCAGTTATGTGCTCACCCCTCCAGCCCCGCAGATATGGTAGAGAGCGTCGCTTCCCTTGCTGTTAGGGCGCGCGCTGTGTTATTGACCGCTGCTCCCTGTAAGTGCCGCCGTCCACCTCTGTCTTCCTGGCTCCTGCGCCCAAGTACTTCACAGCACTCACCGCTGTGGCCCGATCACCGCCACCTCCAAGGAGGAAGAAGCCCGGCTCCAGCAGAAGACGGTGTCGCGTTCTGTGTCCTGAGGCGCGCTCACCGAAAATGGCCGCCGCTGCACATGGAGCCCCTCGGCTATTCCGAACTCCGCAGCTCCCGACGTCCCGGACCTCCACAGCAGTTGCCCGGACGGCTCACAAGGCTCCCTAAGGTGTGGGGTTCCGTTCTCTGACGGTGCCACCCGGCAATTGAAGGTATAAATGGCAGGAGAGGCTCAGGATGTAAGGATCTCCTGTTAGATGCGTCCTTCTTCTTCGGCTACATAGCCACGCCCCAGTATGGATTGAGATTGGACGTCATGTTTGCCTAAATAGTGGAAACCTCCCAATTCTAACTCCAACCCTAACCCCAACACACCCCTTACCCTAATCCCAACCATAACCACACACCTAACCCGAACACACCTTTAACCCCAACACACCTCTTTCCCTAATCCCAACCCTAACCACACCCCTAACCCACCCCTAATCCCAACCCCAACACACCCCTAACCCTGACACCCCTAACCCAACCATAAACGTAGTCCAACTCTAGCCCCAACTCTAATTTTAGCCCCAACCGAAACCCTAACTTTAGCCCCAACCCTAACTTTAGCCCCAACCCTAACTCTAATGGGAAAATGGAAATAAATATTTTTTTTTATTTTATTATTTTTCCCTAACTAAGGCGGTGATAAAGGGGGGTTGGATTTACTATTTATAGCTGGTTTTTATGTTTGGCAGCTATCACACACTAAAAGACGCTTTTTATTGCAAAAAATATTTTTTTGCTTTACCACATTCTGAGAGCTATAATTTTTCCATATTTTGGTCTACAGAGTCATGTGAGGTCTTGTTTTTTGTGGAACGAGTTGACATTTTTATTGGTACCATTTTCGGGCACATGACATTTTTTGATCGCTTTTTATTCCGATTTTTGTTAGGCAGAATGAGCAAAAACCAGCAATTCGTGAATTTCCTTTGGGGGGGCGTTTATACCGTTCCGCGTTTGGTAAAATTGATAAAGCACTTTTATTCTTCGGGTCAGTACGATTACAGCGATACCTCATTTATATCATTTTTTATGTTTTGGCGCTTTTATACGATAAAAACTATTTTATAGAAAAAATAATTATTTTTACATCGCTTTATGCTGATGACGTTGTATGGAAGCTCATTTTTTGAGGGACAAGATGACGTTTCCGGGGTACCATGTTTATTTATATCTGTCTTTTTGATCGGCGCTATGATAATAAAGCATTGTGTTTTGCCTCGTTTTTTTTTTTTTTTCCTTACGGTGTTCACTGAAGGGGTTAACTAGTGGGACACTTTTATAGGTCGGGTCGTTATGGATGCGGCGATACTAAATATGTGTACTTTTATTGTTTTTTTATTTACATATAAAGAAATGTATTTATTGGAACTATATATATATATATATATATATATATATATATTTTACACATGTAAAAAAAAATTTTTTTACTTTGTCCCAGTGTGGGACATCATGCTATAGTGTCAGATCGCTGATCTGACACTTTGCACAGCAAAAAAATCACCCTGTTGCAGTACTATGCATACAGGCTTGCCATTCGTGACGATTTCAATCCCCTTTTAAATGCTGGGAAGTTGACGCAACAATTTATCGTTGACAGTTACATCAAAATTTAATCCGACAGGATCGAATATATAAAACAAAATCAAAAGGCATTACAGGTCGACAGTTATGCCGGTGTTATGGATCACATCCGTAATGCTGTATTACACCAAGGGCTAAAAGCTGGGACACCAGTAATTTTACCGTCCACTTTCACTGGAAGCCCAAGAGCTATGCAGCAAAATTACCAAGACGCCATGACAATTGTCTGAAAATTCGGAAAGCCAGATTTTTGTTACGATGACCTGTAACCCAAAGTGGAAAGAAATTACTGAAAACTTAGAACCATGGCAAAAGCCAGAATTCAGACCAGATTTGGTTGCATGAGTATTTAAAATCAAACTCCAAGCCGTACTTAACGAGATTTTGAAAAAACACATTTTTGGCAATGTAGTTGCCTATGTGCATGTAATAGAATTTCAAAAGCGTGGACTACAACACACTCACATGCTTTTAATCCTCGGAGAGGAAGATAAACCAAGGGACAAAGAAATATTTGACGAATTGGTCTCTGCTGAAATCCCAAATGAGACCGCAAATCCAAAACTGCATGAGGCAGTGTGAAGCACATGATTCATGGCCCATATGGTGAAGATCAACTTGGTGCTATATGCATGACAGATGGTCAATGCGCAAAAAAATTCTCAAAGGAATTTAATACAGAGACAAACCCCAATGTTGATGATTACCCACAGTACCGTCGACACAATACTGGGAAAACCAGACGAGGAACGCGAAAAATCGTCAATAGATGGGTAGTTCCATACAACCCCTATTTATTACTCAAGTACAATTGTCATATCAATGTTCAGATATGTGCTTCAATAAAAAGAGTGAAATATCTTTTCAAATACAGTATGTATACAAAGGACATGACTGTGCCAATATCATGTTTGATACATTAAACTGGAATGAACCAGTCATGCACCTAGATTCTCGGTATATAAGCGCCCCTGAGGGCATGTGGAGAATCAGAAAAAATAAAATGCATGATTCTTCACATACCATTAACCCCTTCCCGACCTTTGACGCACCGTATGCGTCATGAAAACCAGTGCCAATCCGACCTGTGACGCAGCATATGCGTCATGGTCGGATCGCGTCCCTGCAGGCTGGGTGAAAGGGTTAACTCCAATTTCACCCGACATGCAGGGACAGGGGGAGTGGTGCTACAGCCCAGGGGGCTACGATCGCTCTGATTGGCTGTTGAAAGTGAAACAGCCAATCAGAGCAATCTGTAATAATTCACCTATGAAAATTGGTGAAATATTACAATCCAGCCATGGTCGATGCTGCAATAGCATCGGCCATGGCTGGAGACCCCGATCTGGCCCCCCCACCGACTGGCGGCGGCAATCTGCAGCCGCCGTCAGTGTTCCGTACCCCTCCGTCCGGTCCTAAGCGCCTTCCTCTCCCCTCCGCCCCCCCGCTGTCCGATCGCACCCCCCCCCCATACTTACCCAGTCCCAGCGTCCCTCCCGGTGTCCTCCGTCTTCTCGCATGGGCGCCACCATCTTGGAAAATGGCGGGCGCATGCGCAGTGCGCCAGCCGAATCTGCCGGCCGGCAGATTTGTTCCCTGTACATTTTGATCGCTGTGATAGGTTCTATCATAGCGATCAAAATAAAAAAAATAGTAAATAAACCCCCCTTTATCACCCCCATAGGTAGGTACAGTAATAAAATACAGAAATTATATTTATTTTTGTTTTTCCATTAGGGGTAGGGTTAGGGGTAGGGTTAGGTTAGGGTTGCACTTAGGATTAGGGTTGCACTTAGGGTTAGGGTTGCACTTAGGGCTAGGGTTGCACTTAGGGTTAGGGTTGCACTTAGGGTTAGGGTTGCACTTAGGGTTAGGGTTGCACTTACGGATAGGGTTGCACTTAGGGTTGCACTTAGGGTTAGGGTTGCACTTAGGGTTAGGGTTGAACTTGGGGATAGGGTTGCACTTAGGGATAGGGTTGCACTTAGGGATAGGGTTGCACTTAGGGTTAGGGTTGCACTTAGGGATAGGGTTGCACTTAGGGTTGCACTTAGGGATAGGGTTGCACTTAGGGTTAGGGTTGCACTTAGGGCTAGGGTTGCACTTAGGGCTAGGGTTGCACTTAGGGCTAGGGTTAGAATTAGGGTTAGAATTAGAGTTAGAATTAGGGTTAGGGTTGCAATTAGGGTCAGGGTTACAATTAGGGCTAGGGTTGGAATTAGGGTTAGAATTAAGCTATGTGCACACGGTGCGGATTTGGCTGCGGATTGGTAGCAGTTTTCCATCACGTTTAAAGTACCACGTAAACCTATGGAAAACTAAATCCGCTGTGCCCATGGTGCGGAAAATACAGCGCGGAAACGCTGCGTTGTATTTTCCGCAGCATGTCAATTCTTTGTGCAGATTACGCAGAGTTTTACACCTGCTCTATAATAGGAATCCGCGGTAAATCCGTAGGTAAAGCGCAGTGCGATTTACCTGCAGATTTTTCAAAAACGGTGCCAAAAAATCCGCACACAAATCCGCAACGTGGTCACATAGCCTTAGGGTTAGGGTTGGAATTAGAGTTAGGGTTGGAATTAGGGTTAGGGGTGTGTTGGGGTTAGTGTTTGAGTTAGAATTGAGGGGTTTCCACTGTTTAGGCACATCAGTGGGTCTCCAAACGCGACATGGCGCCACCATTGATTCCAGCCAATCTTGCATTGAAAAAGTCAAATGGTGCTATCTCCCTTCCGAGCTCTCCCGTGCGCCCAAACAGTGGTTTACCTCCACATATGGGGTATCAGCCTACTCAGCATAAATTGCACAATAAATTTTGGGGTCCAATTTCTCCTGTTACCCTTGTGAAAGTAAAAATTTGGGGGTGAAAAATCATTTTTGTGGAAAAAATATGATATTTTTTATTTTCATGGCTCTACATTATAAACTTCTGTGAAGCAGTTGGGGGTTCATAGTGCTCACCACACATCTAGATAAGCTCTTTGGGGGGTTAGGGATGTGATTAGGGTTATGGCTAGAGTTGGGATTAGGGTTAGGGGTGTGTTGGGGCTAGTGTTGGAGTTAGAATTGAGAGGTTTCCACTCTTTAGGCACATCAGGGGGTCTCCAAACGCAACATGGCGCCACCATTGATTCCAGCCAATCTTGCGTTCAAAAAGTCAAATGGTGCTCCCTCCCTTCTGAGCCCCGACGTGCACCCAAACAGTGGTTTACCCCCACATATGGGGTACCAGCATACTCGGGACAAACTGGGCAACAACTATTAGGGTCCAATTTCTGCTGTTACCCTTGTGAAAATAAAAAATTGTCTGCTAAAACATCATTTTTGAGGAAAGAAAAATGATTTTTTATTTTCACGGCTCAGTTTTAAACTTCTGTGAAGCACTTGGGGGTTCAAAGTGCTCACCACATATCTAGATAAGTTCCTTTGGGGGTCTAGTTTCCAAAATAGGGTCACTTGTGAGGGGTTTCTACTGTTTAGGCACATCAGGGGCTCTGCAAATGCAAAGTGACGCCCGCAGACCATTCCATCAAAGTCTGCATTTCAAAACGTCACTACTTCCTTTCCGAGCCCCGACATGTGCCCAAACAGTGGTTTACCCCCACAAATGGGGTACCAGCATACTCGGGACAAACTGGGCAACAACTCTTAGGGTCCAATTTCTGCTGTTACCCTTGTGAAAATAAAAAATTGCTTGCTGAAACATCATTTTTGAGGAAAGAAAAATGATTTTTTATTTTCACGGCTCTGTGTTGTAAACTTCTGTGAAGCACTTGGGGGTTCCAAGTGCTCACCACATATCTAGATAAGTTCCTTTGGGGGTCTATTTTCCAAAATAGGGTCACTTGTGGGGGTTTCTACTGTTTAGGCACATCAGAGGCTCTGCAAATGCAAAGTGACGCCCGCAGACCATTCCATCAAAGTCTGCATTTCAAAACGTCACTACTTCACTTCCGAGCCCCGGCATGTGCCCAAACAGTGGTTTACCCCCACATATGGGGTATCAGCATACTCAGAAGAAATTGTACAACAACTTTTGGGCTCAAATTTCTCCTTTTACCCTTGGAAAAATTAAAAAATTCTGGGCTAAAAAATTATTTTTGAGGAAAGAAAACGTATTTATTATTTTCAAGGCTCTGCGTTATAAACTTCTGTGAAGCACTTGGGGGTTCAAAGTGCTCACCACACATCTAGATTAGTTCCTTGGGAGGTCTAGTTTCCAAAATGGGGTCACTTGTGGGGGAGCTTCAATGTTTAAGCACACAGGGGCTCTCCAAATGCGACATGGTGTCCGCTAATGATTGGAGCTTATTTTCCATTCAAAAAGCTAAATTGCGTGCCTTCCCTTCCGAGCCCTGCCGTGCGCCCAAACAGTGGTTTACCCCCACATATGGGGTATCAGTGTACTCAGGACAAACTGGTCACCAACATTTGGTGTCCAATTTCTCCTGTTACCCTTGGGAAAATAAAAAATTCCACGCTAAAAAATCATTTTTGAGGAAAGAAGAATTATTTTTTATTTTCACGGCTCTGCGTTATAATCTTCTGTGAAGCACCTGGGGGTTTAAAGTGCTCACTATGCATCTAGATAAGTTCCTTGGGGAGTCTAGTTTCCAAAATGGGGTCCGTTGTGGGGGAGCTCTAATGATTAGGTACACAGGGGCTCTCCAAACGCGACATGGTGTCCGCTAACGATTGGAGCTAATTTTCCATTCAAAAAGTCAAATGGCGCGCCTTCCCTTCCGAGCCTTGCCGTGCGCCCAAACAGTGGTTTACCCCCACATATTAGGTATCGGCGTACTCAGGCGAAATTGCCCAACAAATTTAAGGATCCATTTTATCCTGTTGCCTATGTGAAAATGAAAAAATTGAGGCTAAAAGAATTTTTTTGTGAAAAAAAAGTACTTTTTCATTTTTACGAATCAATTTGTGAAGCACCTGGGGGTTTAAAGTGCTCACTATGCATCTAGATAAGTTCCTTGGGGCGTCTAGTTTCCAAAATGGGGTCACTTGTGGGGGAGTTCCAATGTTTAGGCACACAGGGGCTCTCCAAACGCGACATGGTGTCCGCTAAAGATTGGAGCCAATTTTTCATTCAAAAAGTCAAATGGCGCTCCTTCCCTTCCGAGCCCTGCCGTGCGCCCAATCAGTGGTTTACCCCCACATATGAGGTATCAGCGTACTCAGGACAAATTGGACAACTACTTTCATGGTCCAGTTTCTCCTTTTACCCTTGGGAAAATAACAAAATTGTTGGTAAAAGATCATTTTTGTGACTAAAAAGTTAAATATTCATTTTTTCCTTCCATGTTGCTTCTGCTGCTGTGAAACACCTGAAGGGTTAATAAACTTCTTGAATGTGGTTTTGAGCACCTCGAGGGGTGCAGTTTTTTGAATGGTGTAACTTTTGGGTATTTTCAGCCATATGGAACCCTGAAACTGACTTCAAATGTGAGGTGGTCCCTAAAAAAATGGTTTTGTAAATTTTGTTGTAAAAATGAGAAATCGCTGGTCAAATTTTAACCCTTATAACATCCTAGCAAAAAAAAAATGTTGTTTCCAAAATTGTGCTGATGTAAAGTAGACATGTGGGAAATGTTATTTATTAACTATTTTGTGTCACATAACTCTCTGGTTTAACAGAATAAAAATTCAAAATGGGAAAATTGCGAAGTTTTCAAAATTTTCGCCAAATTTCCGTTTTTTTCACAAATAAACGCAGAAATTATTGACCTAAATTTACCACTAACATGAATCCCAATATGTCACGAAAAAACAATCTCAGAATCGCTAGGATCCGTTGAAGCGTTGCTGAGTTATTTCCACATAAAGGGACACTGGTCAGAATTGCAAAAAATGGCCAGGTCATTAAGGTCAAAATAGGCTGGGTCATGAAGGGGTTGAAAGGCTTGCTGTTCACCTTGAAAACATGCAGCAAGTGTTTTTCAAAGATGGTGATGTGGATATGGTTATTTTGAACTCAAAAGCCTCTACTCTGCAGGTTATTTTGAGCTAAACTGAGTTGATGCTTCCGCCCGTCAATATTTGTACAGTGAAATACCTGAACACTGTCTGGGATAGATAAGCTGTACTAGAAGGATGGAAATAACGACGGGCTCAATTTGGGAAAACAATTGCCCGAATGTATACAGTCTCTTTAACAGATGGTGAGCTGTATTACCTAAGGGTACCGTCTCACATAACGATTTACCAACGATCACGACCAGCGATACGACCTGGCCGTGATCGTTGGTAAGTCGTTGTATGGTCGCTGGGGAGCTGTCACACAGACCGCTCTCCAGCGACCAACGATGCCGAGGTTCGCTGGTAACCAGGGTAAACATCGGGTTACTAAGCGCAGGGCCGCACTTAGTAACCCGATGTTTACCGTGGTTACCAGCGTAAAAGTAAAAAAAAAAAAACCGTACATACTCACCATCTGATGTCCGTCAGGTCCCTTGCCGTCCGCTTCCTGCTCTGACTGAGTGCCGCCGTACAGTGAGAGCAGAGCGCAGCGGTGACGTCACTGCTGTGCTGTGCTCTCACTTTCCGGCCGGCAGACAGTCAGAGCGGGAAGCGGACGGCAAGGGACCTGACGGACATCAGATGGTGAGTATGTACTGTTTTGGTTTTTTTTACTTTTACGCTGGTAACCACGGTAAACATCGGGTTACTAAGCGCGGCCCTGCGCTTAGTAACCCGATGTTTACCCTTGTTACCAGCGAACGCATCGCTGGATCGCTGTCACACACAACGATCCAGCGATGACAGCGGGAGATCCAGCGACGAAAGAAAGTTTCAAACGATCTGCTACGACGTACGATTCTCAGCAGGGTCCCTGATCGCAGTAGCGTGTCAGACACTGTGATATCGTAACTATATCGCTAGAACGTCACGAATCGTGCCGTCGTAGCGATGAAAATGCCACTGTGTGACGGTACCCTAAGACTCCTTTTACTTCACATACGAAGAGCAAAGTCTTATGCTGACTTAAGGACTGTCAATGGAGTCGTACACGCTGTTGATAATTTGTTTCAAGACCTATATGGAAAAAAAGACCATTTGGTGGAAAAGTTTTCATAAACAGTGGTGACTTTCGTCAAACCGTACCAATAGTGGAAGGTGGAAAAAGAGCCCAAATTGTACAGTCCACCATTAAATACTTGAAATCCTGGAATCACTTTTCACGGTTCCAGTTACAACAGAATATGAGCGTCTCAGGACGAAGTTGAGTACAACTCATAGTTTGCAATGGAGAGTTGTCAAATGTATATGGTCAACCAGAAGACACAATTGAAATCCCGAATTCTTTTATTGAAGAGGGTGATTTAATTACAGCTGTTTTTGGTGACTCAATTGAGATTACCGATGGAATGGTAGAAGCAATTGTCAATAAAGCAATTCTTACGCCATTGAATGATGACGTTCACACCTTTAAGGACAAAATTCTTAGTCAAGTTCAAGGTGAACACTCAACATATCGCTCCCTCGACACAATTGCGGAAGAGGAGGGTGTGCTTCTCACAGATTACCCTGTAGAGTTTCTTAACTCTTTGAATCCCACTGGGATGCCTCCTCATGAACTAAAGCTGAAACCAGGAGCTGTAATTATGCTCCTGATTAATGTTAACAGAAAGCGTGGCCTTTGTAATGGCACAAGGCTTTATGTGAAAAGCTTAAAAGCAAACGTTATTCATGCCTTTGCTTCAAATGGAAAAGCAAAGGGTCAGACAGTTCTTAGGGTATGTGCACACGTCCGGATTTCTTGCAGAAATTTCCTGAAGAAAACCGGAAATTTTCTGCAAGAAATCAGCATTTTTTTTTTTTGCGGTTTTTTTCCGTTTTTTTTTTCGCGTTTTTTTTTTAGCATTCTGCAAGCGTAATTAGCTTGCAGAATGCTAAAGTTTTCCAAGCGATCTGTAGCATCACTTGGAAAACTGACTGACAAGTTGGTCACACTTGTCAAACATACTGTTTGACAAGTGTGACCAAGTTTTTACTATAGATGCAGCTTATGCAGCATCTATAGTAAAAGATAGAATGTTTAAAAATAATAAAAAAAATAAAAAAAATGGTTATACTCACCCAGACATCTCATCAGCGGCGTCCGTTCCTCTTCCTATAGCTGGTGTGTGCGCGCAGGACCTTCCATGACGTCGCGGTCATGTGAGCGGTCACGTGAGCGGTCACATGACTGCTCACAACCAATCACAAGACAGTGACGTCATCGGCAGGTCCTTCACCGCACAGCAGCTATAGGAACCGAAGCGGCAGCATGCAGCGGTGAGGCGGGAAGACATCGAGGGTGAGTATAGGACTATTTTTTATTTTAATTCTTTTTTTTTTTACCAATTATATGGTGCCCAGTGCGTGGAGGAGAGTCTCCTCTCCTCCACCCTGGGTACCAACCGCACATAATCTGCTTACTTCCCGCATGGTGTGCACAGCCCTGTGCGGGAAGTAAGCAGATCAATGGACTCCTAGGTGTGCGGAATCCTCGCAATTCCGCATTTTTAATGAACATGTTGCTTTTTTTTCCGCGATGCGATTTTTTCGCGGAAAAAATCGCAACATTTGCACAAAAAATGCGGAATACACTGTAAATAATAGGAGGCATATGTTAGCGTTTTTTTTCGCGTTTTTATCACGTTTTTATAGCGAGAAAACGCGAAAAAAACGCTAAAAATCCTGAACGTGTGCACATGGCCTTATTCCAAGAATTGACCTGATTTCCAAAGATAAAAACTTGCCAGTCCAGATGAGACGGCATCAGTTTCCTGTCATGTTGGCTTTTGCAATGACCATCAATAAATCTCAGGGACAGTCCTTAGATATTGTAGGAATTTATTTGCCGCTCCCAGTGTTTTCACATGGACAGTTATATGTGGCTTTCTCCAGGGGAAGGAAAAGCCAACAAATAAGGGTCAAAATGTTTGAGACACAGAAGCAAGGTAAACTTATTCCTAAGGTTGACAAATTGTTTACTGTCAACTGATTGTACAAAGAAGTCTTTTATTATGCTTTTTAACAATTGTAAAAGCCAAAACATTTTGTACACAAAAGCGGGACTAACCCCTAGCTGCGGTCTACAGACCAAACATTGGAGAAAAGCTGTGCTTTAGAAAAATGCTGTGTATAAGGGAGGAGCGTGAGGTGCAGGAGGATGCTGTCTAGAAAGAAGATGCAGGAGGAATAGGCCCTTTAACTGCCAACATTAAAAGTCGTATCGGCAGTCGTTAAGGGGATAATATTATGTTAAAAAACTTTTGCTTCAACAAAATTGCGCTGGTTGTGTTCTGTGTACCAGTGCGGGAGCGCTGCTATGTTCAACAGCAACAATTTATTTTTCTTGTGCACGTTCCCACACTGGTGCTCAGATTGAGAGCATTGCTTACCAATAAATGCTGTTGCACACACGCCAGCACCGTTTTGTTGAAGCAAAATTTTTATTTTTTGAAGGCCACAATATTAAATGCTCAGGCGCATTATATAAAATAGGAAGCGCATCACTGAAAGTTCAGCCCAGAATGATCATGATGAGGCCAGAGCACCAAAAAAGATCTGCATAGCAGAACGCCCCGGAGCACCAGCATCTCATTAACTTAAAACTTCAAACAGAGATTTAACCCCTTTACCCCCAAGGGTGGTTTGCACGTTAATGACCGGGCCAATTTTTACAATTCTGACCACTGTCCCTTTATGAGGTTATAACTCTGGAACACTTCAACGGATCCCGGTGATTCTGACATTGTTTTCTCGTGACATATTGTACTTCATGATAGTGATAACATTTCTTTGATATTACCTGCGTTTATTTGTGAAAAAAACGGAAATTTGGCAAAAATTTTGAAAATTTCGCAATTTTCCAACTTTGAATTTTTATGCAATAAAATCACAGAGATATGTCACACAAAATACTTAATAAGTAACATTTCCCACATGTCTACTTTACATCAGCACAATTTTGGAAACAACATTTTTTTTTGTTAGGGAGTTAGAAGGGTTAAAAGTTGACCAGCAATTTCTCATTTTTACAACACCATTTTTTTTAGGGACCACATCTCATTTGAAGTCATTTTGAGGGGTCTATATGATAGAAAATAACCAAGTGTGACACCATTCTAAAAACTGCACCCCTCAAGGTGCTCAAAACCACATTCAAGAAGTTTACTAACCCTTCAGGTGTTTCACAGGAAGTTTTGGAATGTTTAAATAAAAATGAACATTTAACTTTTTTTCACAAAAAATTTACTTCAGCTCCAATTTGTTTTATTTTACCAAGGGTAGCAGGAAAAATTGGACCCCAAAAGTCGTTGTACAATTTGTCCTGAGTACGCCAATACCCCATATGTGAGGGTAAACCACTGTTTGGGTGCATGGTAGAGCTTGGAAGCGAAGGAGCGTCATTTGACTTTTCAATGCAAAATTGACTGGAATTGAGATGGGACGCCATGTTGCGTTTGGAGAGCCACTGATGTGCCTAAACATTGAAACCCCCCACAAGTTACACCATTTTGGAAAGTAGACCCCCTAAAGGAACTCATCTAGATGTGTTGTGAGAGCTTTGAACCCCCAAGTGTTTCACTACAGTTCATAACGCAGAGCTGTGAAAATAAAAAAAATAAAAAATTATTTTTTAGCCCCCAGTTTTGTATTTTTCCAAGGGTAACAGTTGAAATTAGACCCCAAAAGTTGTTGTCCAATTTGTCCTGAGTACGCTGATACCCAACATGTGGGGGGGGAACCACCGTTTGAGCGCATGGCAGAGCTTGTCCCATGTTTTGTCTTAACCACCAGGTCATATCTGTGTTGCTCCTAACCACCAGGTCATATCTGTGTGGCTCCTAATCACCAGGTCATATCTGTGTTGCTCCTAACCATCAGGTCATATCTATGTTGCTCCTTAACCACCAGGTCATAACACAAGTTCCATAATTTGTAAACCATGTCTCCTACCTGTCGGCTCCTGCAGTGATTTTACAGAAGCCAACAAATGAATTAACGGCTATTCTTCTATGTATCTATGTGTGTCACTGACATATATATTACACCTATTCTATGTGTGTATATGTATTCTATCTATTCTAACCTGTCTCACCGGTGCGTATTTCTTGCAAGTCACACTGATGGTCCGCGTGGTGTGAGATTTTTTTTTCTAGTTCCCATAGACTTGCATTGGCGATTTCACTCGCATGTGTAATACGGCCGAGAAAAAAAACGGTGATGGGAGCTGCCCCATAGATTAACAGTGGTCCGACTGCTATGCTATTTTTTTTCTCGCATAGCACTCGTCCCTCTTCATCTCTAGTGTTACTCCATTCTAAGAAAGGCTGTATGACGCTTTATAAAAGTTTCCTGCCTAATTTGAAAATTAGGCTTCTTTCACACTTCCGTCTTTTTGTGACCGTCGTAGTGCAGCAAAATGACGGATCGACGGACGTCATAAAAAGTGAAAACGTGTGCGACGCATCCAGTGTAATGACGGA
This sequence comes from Ranitomeya variabilis, assembly GCF_051348905.1. Taxonomy (NCBI): domain Eukaryota; kingdom Metazoa; phylum Chordata; class Amphibia; order Anura; family Dendrobatidae; genus Ranitomeya; species Ranitomeya variabilis. Next base: position 548,363,966 of record NC_135235.1, on the reverse strand, counting down.
TGCGTCGTCCACAAATTCCGGGAAAATGAGAGAGAGAGAGCGTGAGAGAGAGATTTTTTTCCTGGACTTGAAAATCGTCCCGGGCATGCTCAGAGGGGAAAAACTGGATCCGTCGCTGGATTCCAGTGTGTGACGGTCAGCGACGGATCTTGCGTCCATAGGCTTCTATTCTAGTGAACGACGTATGACGCAAGATCCGTCGCTACACGCTTTCCCGACGCAGACAAAAAAATGTTACATTGAACGTTTTTTCCATACAATGGTTCGCCAAAACACGACGGATCGGTCATACGACGGATGCGACGTATGGCCATCCGTCGTGATCCGTCGCTAATACAAGTCTATGGGAAAATGCAGGATCCTGCATTCTCAAAAATCGACGAATTGTGACGGGAGCTGAAAGAGGGAAGTGTGAAAGTAGCCTTATTTGTTTGAGTCTATTTCTAGCTGGGCTCATAAAATGATCTTTTAAGTGTGATAATTAGACAGCCATTTTGACACTGATTTTCATGGTAAGTACACCAGCCTCATCAGATTTGAGAGACATAATTAATGAGTTTTGCAGTGTGTAATGTGATGCTAACAGATCCACTATTAAGGTGTATTCCCATCTCAGACATTTGTGTCCATCGAATAAGCCATAACTATCTGACGAATGCCAGTCTCACATTTTGGCTAAAAATTTCCGAAATTTTTCGCGGCAATTCTGCAACTCCTGCCACGGGTATATCGCATGCAGAATTGGCATGCGTATTCCCTCTAAACACTAGCGTTTTGCAAGCGTAATTAGCTTGCAGAATGCTAGCGTTTTCCAAGCGATCTGCAGCATCGCTTGGAAAACTGATTGACAGGTTGGTCACACTTGTCAAACAGTGTTTGACAAGTGTGACCAACTTTTTACTATTGATGCCGCCTATGCAGCATCAATAGTAAAAGATATAATGTTAAAAATAATTTAAAAAAAATTTAAAAAATGGTTATACTCACCTTCTGATGGCCCCCGATCTCCTCAGCGACTTCCGTTCCTCTAAATGCTTTGTGTGCAGGACCTGCGATGACGTCACTGTTACGTGACCGCGACGTCATCGCGGTCATGTGACCGCGACGTCATCGCAGGTCCTTCACACACAGCATCCCTGGGAACGGGAGCGGTAGTGTGCACCGCTGAGAGGCGGGAAAACTCCGGTGTCATCAGAAGGTGAGTATATCACTATTTTCTATTTTAACTCTTTTTTTTAAACAATTATATGGTGCCCAGTCCGTGGAGGAAAGTCTCCTCTCCTCCACCCTGGGTACCAACCGCACCTGATCTGCTTACTTCCTGCATAGTGGGTATAGCCCCATGCGGGAAGTAAGCAGATCAATGCACTCCCTAGGTGTGCGGAATCCCTGCGATTCCGCAAATTTAATGAACATACTGCGTTTTTTTCTGGAATGCGATTCCACTCAGGAAAACAGTGCAGCATGTGCACAAAAAATGCGGATTGCATTCTATTAAGTAGGATGCTTAATGTATGCGTTTTTTTCGCGTTTTTATAGCGAAAGACCGTGAAAAAAATGCACACAGCCTTATACTCCACACCTTTCTTCAGAATGGCTGTTCCCTATTCTGCTTTTACATCTTTTTCCATAACTCCCATGGAAATCAATGAAAAGGACCACTAATATACACGACCATCTCTCTATACATTGGAATTGGCGTGCACCTATCGGACAGTGATGACTTATCCTGTGGATGGGCATTAACTATTTATGGTGGAAGTACCCTTTTATTAGGCTGTTTAACGAGTACTGTAAAGGGGTTTTCTATGAGTCGAAAAATTCTTAACCTGAAAAGGTTTTGTGTTGAATATTATTTCAGTGCATTTTTTCTTGCTTTGATGTTCTTTCTGGCCCCATTATCGGGGACACATGCCACTCCTTGGCTCTCAGGCTTGTGGCCATGTTGCCAGTTCAGCTTACTACTATTATAACTTTACCTTGTGGCGTCCTGTTCCCACCATCTTTATCCTGCCACTGTACAGCCAACGACACCTCCTTTTCCATCTCTATCCTCCGGATCCATCTCTTGCTGCACTAATCTATTCTATCCCATTACATCCCCTTGCTCCAGGTCACCTTTCCATATGTGATGGGCTGGAGGCTCCTGAGATGGTGCTCGGTGTGGAGCTCCTGTGGGGTAAGTACAGTGACTATGGAATATGGCGTCCTCTACATGATCTGTGCCCTGCAGGGACATTAGTGGAGGAGACTACACTTGGGTTACAGTCGCTGATGGCGTCGGCCCTATCCCATGTACTACATGTGATGGATGATGTGGGGCATGATGGGGCAGTGACATCAGTCTGGGAAAGCCATATGACAAATGCCATAACATCACTGTCATCACGTGACCCAACTCCACACAAAGTATCGGATTAACCCTTAATTCCCCGCCATTTGTCACAATCACTACAGCCGTCCAACATTATAATAAAAGAATATAAAGAAGACGCAGACACAATGAATGGGGTTTATTAATTTTTATTGTTATCTATTATATTATTTAGTTTAATTTATTGTAATCATCCAGCGCCATTTATAGGATTTACTGCATAAAGAGTATGTGACCCAGAGGAAGGCGAAACAACCCCATGTGTGGGGAAAAATTCCTTCCTGACCCCATGTCCTGGCGATCGGCTAATCCCTGGGTCACTGCAGTGTCAGCGCTGGATGGGCCCTGTCACCCCTGTACATGGGGTATTATATACTTATCTAATACTTATATTTCTACCTTATCTTTATCCCTAGGCTATATAAAGCTTATGTATAACTAAGGGAGCACTTACACTGGGCGATTATCTATACTTAGCTTTTTTTATTTATTTTTTTTAAATATACCTATCCTTTCTTACCTATATTTATCTATCCTTACTTATCTATACTTATCTTTTTTTTAATTTTAAATATACGGGGCCTATCATTTCTTAGCTATATTTATCTATTCTTAACCTTACTTATCTATACTTATATATATTTTTTTATTTTTTATTTTAAATATACGAGGCCTATCATTTCTTAGCTATATTTACCTATACTTACCTATTTTTTTTTTATTTTTTTTTTTTATTTTAAATATGCGGGACCTATCATTTCTTAGCTATATTTACCTATAGTTATCCTTACTTATCTATACTTATATATATATTTTTTTTATTTTAAATATGCGGGGCCTATCATTTCTTAGCTATATTTACCTATAGTTATCCTTACTTATCTATACTTATATATATTTTTTTTTTATTTTAAATATGCGGGGCCTATCATTTCTTAGCTATATTTACCTATAGTTATCCTTACTTATCTATACTTATATATATTTTTTTTTTATTTTAAATATGCGGGGCCTATCATTTCTTAGCTATATTTACCTATAGTTATCCTTACTTATCTATACTTATATATATTTATTTTTTATTTTAAATATGCGGGGCCTATCATTTCTTAGCTATATTTACCTATAGTTATCCTTACTTATCTATACTTATCTTTTTTTTTTTTTTTTCTTTTTTTTTTTTTTTATTAAAGACTAAACATACCTATCCTTTCTTACCTATATTTGTCTATTCTTATACATTCTTAGAAATACTTACCTAGAATTATTATTTTTACCTATACTTAGACTTATCTTTTTCTCTTTTTTTATTAGACTAAATATACCTATCCTTTGTTATAATTACCTATACTTATCACTTAGTTATATTTTTGTAGGTCCCTGATGGTGTTGGACATCCGATGCTCTGGTCTTCTCGGCGTGGTCTTCTGGAAGCTCAGGTACGCAGCTTGCTCTGGTGTTATTGAGCCGGTGTCTTGTTGAGGGTTTTCAGTTGAAAAATGGAAACCCTCCGAACAGCTTAAAAGCAGGGACCCTGGGATTAGGCTTAGTTGGCTATAGAAAAAAATGCAGAAAAAAGTCATGGTGAACTTAGTGACTAATCAAACAGTTTTGACTTTAAGTATTGAAAATAATAGTTCAATATTAAAAGGAACCTGTCACCAGGTTAGTACCATATGAGGTAAGGCCAGTACCTTTCAGCCCTGATATACAGCATTCTAATATGCTGTATACATGCCCCCAACCAAACCTGCAAGACAAGCAAGACCTTTTATAATATTCACCTACGGGAGGTCAGGTCCGATGTGCATCGCTGTCTTGGTCCAATGGCTCCCTTCTTCTTGCAATGCCGTCCTCTTTCTTGCTTCGTGTGGATGATGCGTCCTTCGTCATCCACAGTGTCCCCGGTATCACACTCCTGCGCAGGCGTACTTCTCTCAGCCCTGTGAAGGGCCGATCAATGTCCTGCAGTGCGCATGCACCAGGAAAGGTCAAAGAGCTCCGCCGCATGCGCACTGCAGGACTTTACTCTGCCCCCTGGTCATAAGTACGTTTGCTCAGGAGCGCAATTCCGGGGACATTGTGTGGCTGATATAGGACACGTCATCCACATGAAGCAAGAAGGGGAACGGCATCACTAGAAGAAGGGAGGCACCGGACCTACACCAGCGATGCCCATCGAACCCGAACGCCCTGTAGGGGAGTATGTAAAAGGTCTTTTTCTTGTCTTGCATGTTGGAATGGGGGCAGATATACAGCACATTAGAATGATGTATATCAGGGCTGAAATGTCTCATGTGGGACAAACCTGGTGACAGGTTCCCTTTAAAGGAACATTTTCAAATGTGAATATAATATCTTAGAGACAAAACCAGCACCATGAGCATTGCAGCTGACGTCTGGTCACTTCAATGAGCTGCAGCGCCACTAATCATCTCTATGGCCGGTCACATTTCTGTCTCATCATACATAGGATGCTGAATTATGTGCAGGTAACAGGCAATAGCCCAAGTATGGTGAGAACGACAAGTGTTTATATCAGTACAATCTGTACTTATCACTTCAGCTCTGAACACTTTCACCTGTTTACAGACTCTTTCCGAATTGAAAAAAAAAATAGGAAGACCAAAAGGAGGAGTCACCGAGCCGCAGGTTACTTATTGCAGGAAAAAAATGTCAGGACAAAGAGGTCTCTATAAAGTAAAAACACCTTTATTATCTAGTACGGTAAGTGGCGTCACAGAAGGCGCTCACAAACAACATGAATAAGGAAAATATTATATAAAAAGTAATAATCAAACATCATGGAAACACAGCGGCAGTTGGTATATAGGAAAGATACCTCTTTGTCCTGATACTTATTTCCTGCAATAAGTGACCTGCGTCTCAGTGTCTCCTCCTTTTGGTCTTCCTTGTTTTCCGAGTGGTTTTTCCATTCTTTGTCCACACCAGTATACACTGGTATTTTTTTACTCTAATACATTTTGTTCTTCCTGGTGTCTCTCGTTCTCTTGTACCTATAGGTCTTTCTGAATTGGCCTAGCTCCATCAGTTCTGTTTTTTGACAAAAATGTGTTCCTATTTTTTGTTTTAGTTTTCATCTGGTGTAAATTAGCAGTGGAGACTATAAAAAGGAGAAATGTTATTTAAAAATGTAAATTAATCTTTAGAATCACTTCCAGGTCTGCATGAAAGATATAAAAATCTTATGAACTGCTCCTTATGGAGGGCTCATGTAAAAAAATGTTTTACCAAGGGCGGTCTTCTCTAGCTCCAGCTACAGACGGCTATGCAATGCTTTGTCTGATTAAAGGGAATCTGTCACCCCCAAAAATCGTTTATGAGCTCAGGCCACCAGCATCAGGGGCTTATCTACAGCATTCTGTAATGCTGTAGATAAGCCCCCGATGTAACCTGAAAGGTAAGAAAAACAGGTTATATTATACTCACCCAGGGGCGGTCCTGGTTAATTTCGGGTCTGATGGGTGCGGCGCCTCCTATCTTTATACGATGACGTCCTCTTCTTGTCTTCCTGCCGCGGCTTCGGCGCAGGTGTACTTTGTGTGCCCTGTTGAGGGCAGAGCAAAGTACTGCAGTGCGCAGGCGCCGGGAGAGGTCAGAGAGGCCCAGCAGTACTTCGCTCTGCCCTCAACAGGAGCCGCGGCAGGAAGACAAGAAGAGGACGTCATCGAATGAAGATAGGAGACCCTGGACCCGGACCGCGACACCTATCGGTCCCGAAACGAAAAGGGACCGCCCCTGGGTGAGTATAATATAACCTGTTTTTCTTACCTTTCAGGTTACATCGGGGGCTTATCTACAGCATTACAGAATGCTTTAGATAAGCCCCTGATGCCAGTGGCCTTAGCTCATATACGATTTTTGGGGTGACAGATTCCCTTTAAATGGCTTGTACCTAACAGAACTTATAACTAGTTAATTATTTGCATGTAACCCTCAAAAGGGCCTGAAAGAAGAACAATCCTATAGACTAGACATACACTGCTAAGAGATTACATTGTCCAATAACGCGAGCCAAATTATTTTCCAACCCTGACACTAAACATAATGTATCACAGAACCAAAAGCGTAGACGATTGTGGGAGAGAATCTTATTCAGATCCATGGGAGAATTCTCCCATTACTTACTACAGGGATGTATGGTGGGGCCATCCTAAGGGCTTCCACAGAGACCCAATCAATTCGCTGGAAGAAGAGGTGTTCTCGGATGTTACCATGGACTCCTAGTCGCTGAACTGGATCTTCCTGCAGGAGCTGAAAAGGAGAAATGTATTTAGGATTTAGTGAGTGAACCCTGTGATCTGACCAGGAAAGATTATACACAGTGATCACTTCTTTCTGATTGTTGCTCTCCATGACGCGTTGTGTGCTGTGATGGTATATGATAGTGATATTTAGTGATGAGGGGGTGCAAGCAATGGATCTCTACTTCTCTTATCCATAGCGGGACATAGTAAATGTTGTTTACGAGGTTGAGGATTGGGAGAAGATGTCTGTGTAAGACTGTGTTCAGTACAATTACAGCCTCCGGGTCAGGGACTACTAACATTGTATGACCCCAATACTAGACCCTTATACCGGGAACATACTGACCTGTTCAATGATGTCCTTGGCGCCGGAGGAGGACTCATCAAACACTGCAGGATTGTAGGTAGTAAAACTGGTCAGCATCTGGTTTATGATGACTCCAAGCGAGAACCAGTCGACTCCGGCGTAATACTGCTGCATGTCCAGGATCTGCCATAGAGCAGCATTATTAGTAGTGCCACCTCCTGTCACCGCACGTATATGTCACTCATATTGTTATGTGATCCTATAGTAATGGCAGTAAGTCTTACTACTCAGTCAGAGGCACAAAGGATCTTCCATAATTATGCTCCATAAATGAACTTAATAAACTATACTAACAGAGTGAATGTAATATATACGGGTGTGACGGCGCACACAACGCTCGGCTCAGTGTGTTACCGGCTCACACTGTAACCCCTTCATACCAAGAGATTGTCAGCTTTTTTGTTTTAGCATGTTCCTTCTTTGAAGAGCCATAACTTTTTTATTTTTCCGTCCACATAACTATATGAGAGCTTGTTTTTTGAAGGACGAGTTGTACTTGACATCATTCGTGTTTATTTAAGTGGTGAAAAAGAAAATCTTAGATTTGTAAAAAAAAAACAACCTTTACTTGTGTTGCCATTTTCTGAGATCATGATCATGTCATGGGCCCATTGATGGGAGTATGGAAAAACGCACACCCCCACCTGCACATGTTAAATGCCATTGTCTGAGATTGACCGCAGGATTTAACAGGTTAACGGATGTAGACAGAGCAGTGTCACACCCGCAGCTGATAAAGGCACATGATGGCTCATTAAATCACCCATCATCTGCCGGAAAAGATGAAGGCTCTGCGGGTGAGCCCGCATGAAAGCAGAGACACAACATATATCCGGCATGTCCGCCATATGCTATGAAGGGGTTAAGGAGCTATCTGTGGCATTATGGCTGATAGTATTGAGGTGGCGGCTGGCCTTGTCTAATATACACAGATCAGTTAGTCCGATGTACTAGATACAACTGATGCGTGTTATGTAATAAATGTAATAAATGCACATAAAATAACACATTTTCCTGTATCATCATTACACATTTTATTAACCCTTTAGGACATCTATGGTCCGGATAACTCAGCATTACACCTGGTCGGCCATAGTTCACTGTCCATGTAGACATGTAGCCTGGGAAGAGTAGGAGGCTCTGGTCCTCCCATTTGGTGATTGTGGGGTACATAGCAGTGAAGCCCCCGGAGGTCACACATTTCTCACCTTTTCTGGTGATGGGTGATATTTATAATGAAAATCATTTATAGGGGGTTTCTAATACTTTATATTGATGAGCAGAACAGATCATCAATATAAGAATGGTGGGAGCCAACACCCGGCAGTCCCACTGATTAGCTGTTATCACCTTCGCCGGTGGTATAACCAATACACAGGCGTCACAGCTCCCTACACTGGTTAGTGGCCATTGCTGGTACTACAGATTAGTCCCTACTGAAATGAACACGGTCTGATCTGCAGTCCTCAGTACTGACCACTAAACAGTACAGAGGTGCGATGTTCTGCTCTGGTTGCTTCCGTAAGAACAGCTAATCAGTGGGATCGGACCCCCAATGATTTTATATTGATGAACGCGCATAAATAAAGCTAATCAATGTGAAATTACCTGAAAAACCTTTTACCGTATTTTCCGCTTTGTAAGACGCACTTTATTTCCCCCAAATTTGGGGGGGAAATGTGAGTGCGTCTAACAAAGCGGATATACCGCTTACCATTACAGGCTGGGATGAGGGGGTGTCCGCCGCCGCTACCGCCCGCCTCCGCTGTCGTCCGCCGCCGCTGCCGGGGTTGTCCGCTGCTGCCCCGGGTGATGTTGGAGGCTCCGGTGCTGCGGGGGGCTCTGGCGACATTTTGTGAAAGACCAGAGCCCCCCGGCAGTTCGTCCATGCGTTCCAGTATGACTAATTCCGGGAAAATGGCCACCGGAATCTCGGGAGATGAGATTTCAGCGCTGAGATCTCATCTCTCGAGATTCCGGCGGCCATTTTCCCGGAGTCAGTCATACAGGAACGCATGGACGAACTGCCGGGGGCTCTGGCCTTTCACAAAATGTCGCCAGAGACCCCGCAGCACCGGAGACAGCCCTGCAGCACAGGAGCCCCCTGCAGACCCCTCATCCCAGCTTGCAGCACAGGAGCTCCCCTGCAGACCCCTCATCCCAGCTTGCAGCACAGGAGCCCCCCTGCAGCACAGGAGCCCCCTGCAGAACCCCTCATCCCAGCCTGCAGCAATGCTCCACTCCTGCCTCCAGCAACGAGCCTGGGACCCTGATCCACCACAGCCACAACCCCTGGTAAGTAATAAGACGCATGGATTATAAGACGCCCCACCAATTTATTAAAAAGTTTTTTCCTATTTTTCTCCTCAAAATTTGGGGTGCGTCTTATAATCCGGAGCGTCTTACAAAGCGAAAAATACGGTATATACAAAAAATAAAAACATTCTATTCTCACCTCAGGAGCCATGTCACCTATTGTTCCAGCGAATCCGGTGGCTGTTTGGTCTCCGTGCATGTTGTCAAGTGCTAGACCGTAATCCGTGATCTTAATATGGCCCGTCTCAGCCACCAGGATGTTCTCGGGCTTTAGGTCTCTGTAAGAAAAAGAAAAATAACCTGAGTATAAAGTAAGTGTTCTTCTTCTATCTGTGGTCACATGATGACAGATGGGAATAAACCGCTTTTCTCTTCCTGCTGTACTTTGCTCATCTGAGATGACTCCATTACTATGTACCCTACCTGCGCACTGTAGGGATCACTGTATGACATGTGACGGCCGCTCATCTGCAGCTTCCTGTCTGTGACACCAGACAGGACGACTAGACCCCAGGTACAGCGCATCATTCTGTCACTGGGTGACAAAACATCAGATTGCACTCGGACCAATGTTATTCTATGGGGCCGTGTACATGTCTGATTGTTTCCGATCGCAACATGCCCGAGTTGGATCAGATTATCGGATCATGCTTCAATATGCAAGTCAATGAGTCCATGGAAAACATCACACTACACTCGGATGACATCTGAGTGCAGTCTGATTGCAGATGATGGAGACTTTTTTTTCCCATCTTCTCCTCATCCGAAAAAATGAAATCACACTGTGGATCACTCTGATCAAATTCTGTTCAGAGTTTAATCAACGTGCGATTTGGATAATCGTCCGGATTCTCTTAGATGAGAGAATATACGCTGGTGTGACCCGGCCTAACACTGACTAGATTACCTGTGGATGACGCCTCTTGAATGGAGGAACTGGATCCCACACACCAGTTCGGCGGTATAGAATCTGACAAAGAGAAAATGAATAAGTATCAGATCCCATAGAGAGGAAACCTGGCAATCATATCAGTCATTAGAAGCATTATTCTATATTATTCCTCTTAACTTAGAGGGTTTTATAAAAGGGTTGTCCGGTCTCAGAAGAAAAGTCTGCAGTCACTGTATATGACCGCCGAATCGTGACGGTGTAAGAAGTGCACACTATCAGTACTGCAGTCTCGAGAAGGTAGGAATGAATGAATGAATGAATGAATGAGTGTATGAAAATTACATATTGGCGATTATGTTCTGACTGTACCCTGCACGTCTCTCAATTCTTTACTACTGAGAGAAGCCGGGTGAGACTAGTCAGCACGTGACCACAAATGTGCAAATTGTACACAGGATCGCCCACCTGATTGGGGAACACAGGGAAGTCGTGACCGTGTGCGCATTGCCCCCTGTCACAATCTGGCAGTCTGCAGTCATGTACAGTGACTGATGACTTTTCTTCTGAGATCGGACAACTCCTTTAACACATTACCTGGCACTGGCGATGTCTAGTGGCCCATTCCTTTCTAGAAGTTGGTGAAAGTCCCCACAGCGCATGTACTCCATTCCAAAGAAAATATTAATCTGTAATATGGAACATTTGCATTTATTATACACTAAAGACAAATACAGATTTTACTACTTAAAGGGGTTTTCTATCCAAGAAAGTTAAATGAAAGCATATTGCTGTGATATGTAGTCACTCATTGAATGAAAAAGGTGTTTTAACTGCTGGGACCCCTAAAATTCTAAACAATTATGTAGAATACTAGATTGTGGCCCGATTCTAACGCATTGGGTATTCTAGAATATGTATGTCCACGTAGTATATTGCCCAGTGACGTAGTATACAGCAGAGCCACGTAGTACATTGCCCAGCCACGTAGTATATTGCCCAGTGATGTAGTATATTGCCCAGTGACGTAGTATATTGCCCAGTGACGTAGTATATTGCCCAGTGACGTAGTATACAGCACTGAGCCACGTAGTATATTGCCCAGTGACGTAGTATACAGCACAGAGCCACGTAGTATATTGCCCAGCCATGTAGTATATTGCCCAGCCACGTAGTATATTGCCCAGCCACGTAGTATACAGCACAGAGCCACGTAGTATACAGCACAGAGCCACGTAGTATATTGCCCAGTGACGTAGTATATTGCCCAGCCACGTAGTATACAGCACAGAGCCACGTAGTATACAGCACAGAGCCACGTAGTATATTGCCCAGTGACGTAGTATATTGCCCAGCCACGTAGTATATTGCCCAGCCACGTAGTATATTGCCCAGCCACGTAGTATACAGCACAGAGCCACGTAGTATACAGCACAGAGCCACGTAGTATATTGCCCAGCCACGTAGTATATTGCCCAGTGACGTAGTATACAGCACAGAGCCACGTAGTGTATTGCCCAGCCACATAGTATATTGCCCAGTGACGTAGTATACAGCACAGAGCCACGTAGTATATTGCAAAGCCACGTAGTATATTGCCCAGCCACGTATGACAGGTTAAAAAAATAAAAAATAAACATATACTCACTTTCCGCAGGAGCGTTGTAGCTGGTTTTACCATAATCATAAACACCCCGAGAATAAAGGTAACATAATATGTAAGAGCCGTAAAACCTCAAAAACACTAGCAAGCTGGCTATTGTTTTCAATCCAACCTCAAAAAAATGGATAACTATTAGAGCCATTTTGTTCTGCACATTAATACCTCCTACATCACATCTGTAAAGTTTGTCCCTGGCAGAGGTATTGCCCATTGAGCAGTGAGGCTTGTAGTGCAGCGACAATTGATAAAGGGGTTTTTCACTCTTATAATGAGCCCATCCTCAGAATATGTCATTAAAGGGAACCTGTCACTACCCCCAGGGCCTACTAAGGTAAAAGAGCCACCTTCAGCAGCACTAAGGCTGCATTCTGTGGAGGTGGCTCTAAGGTCCAATCAGCTGTTACCGTCTCCTCTAAAAGCCGGATGTGAGCAGTGTACGGAGCACACAAGGTTTAGTGGTCACTCCTGGGTCCTGCAGGACAGCTCCCATTCAGATGAACAGGTTACCAACATCAGAGAAGTGGCCAAATCTTATAGCGCTAAGTAGTCACAATGATACCTTGGTCTGAAATGCGAAGGCTGAGTGGACGAGGAAGGGGCTTCCAGATGCCAGCTGCAGAACTCGCCTCTCCACCATCACATCCAGCCTATCCCCTCCGGCCAGCAGGGCTGTTTTGCCGATGATCTTCACTGCAAATTCTTTGCGGGTTAAAGTATCTTCCGCCATCAGGACCTTTCCAAAGCTTCCAACTCCGATCACATGGTGGAATAATAATCTATCCTTGATGGAATGAGAGATTATGCTGGAGCTGGATGGCCAAACACCGCTGCTTCCTACCAGGGGGGATGAATGGGAAATGTCAGAATAAATCTAACATTTACAGGACATTATTCACACTGAGGAAATCTTCTGTTCTAAGTAAAGCTTGTTCTTCATTTCATAAATTGTGTTAAAGCGAAGCTGTCACCAGGTTTGGCCAATATGAGATATGACACCACCATTCAGGGCTGATATACAGCCTTCTATAATGCGATATATCTGCCTCAACCTGACCCGTGAGACAAGAAAAAGACCTTTTATTAGTCCCACCTGCGGGGCGGTCCGGTCCGAGGGGTGTCGATGTTCTTGGTCCGGCACCTCCCATCTTCCTACGATCCTTGTCCTCCTTCTTGCTTCGCATGGATGACGTGTCCCTGCGTCATCCACACAGTCTTCTCGGCATAGCGCTCCTGTGCAGTCATACTTCTCTGCCAGATTGAGCGCAGAATAAAGTATTTCAGTGCGCAGGTGCCAGGAAAAGACAAAGAACCTTGACGTATGCTCACTGCAGTACTTCGCTCTCCACTCAAAAGGGCTGAGAAGTATGACTGCACAGGAGCGCGATGCCGAGGAAACTGTGCGGATGATGCAAGGACGTGTCATCCACACAAAGCAAGGAGGACGGCGATCATAAGAAGATGGGAGGCGTCGGATTAAGAACATTGTCACCGTTTGGACCGGACCGCCCTGCAGGTGAGTATAATAAAAGGTCTTTTTCTCTTACAGGTCGGGTTGAGGGCAGATATACCGCACTATAGAATACTGTATATCATCCCTAAAAGGTGGTGGCCGTATCTCACACAGGCCAAACTTGGTGACAGGATCCCTTTAATGGATTTTATTAATAAGCAACTTAGTATTCATGTAATTAATCTTATACGGTTCTGTCTGTTAAAGAGAACCTGTCACTCCCAAAATCGAAGATGAGCTAAGCCCACCGGCATCAGGGGCTTATCTACAGCATTCTGGATTTTACCTGGACATTCGATTTACAGTGAATTTATTCTCAGCTAATTCGATTTCCTTTACTAAGCTCTCAGGTACTGGGGTATGGAAAGACTCCCCAAGCATAATATGCAGGAAAAAATACCCAGAAAATTAATACTCCCCTCACAGCTCCACTTTTCTGCTCTTTGTCATCCACAAGGTCCTTGGCGCTGCTCCTTACTGCCAGCATGCGCTGATGGAACCCGGTCATCTTCACACTAGGCCGGGACTTCTGTCCGTGACTAGGCATGTGAATTCCCTGCTCATCCAAAGAGATGTCCTGGGGCCTACTTGCAGCTGGAAGTCCCTTGCTAGAGTCATGAAGCAAGTCATGATGTTACGACATGTGCCACAGCCTTACAACGAGTACTGTAGACCAGGACTTCCAGACTCAGGGACACCCAGGGTCTACTCCCAGCCTAGTGTGAAGATGCCTGAGGTTTCATGGCACAGTGATGGTAAGTAGAGGTGTTGAGGACCGTAAGGGGGACAACAAGCAGCAGAGACATTAGTTTTTTAACCTTCGGCCGACTCTGTACAGTTCAACAAAAATTGTGGAAACTATTTTACTGAATTCCTTAGGAGCAAACTACAAAAAATATGGAAAAGAATAGTGATGTTTGTAAAATTGAACTTCACTTGAATACATTTTCCTGACTCTACTTATCACCTATCTTACTCTGGGACTCTCATGATCACTAGAAAAGGACCCCTGCAGTCGTCCATTGACGAGGGTTTTTGTATATGATAGTGGTGAAACATGCATATTGCTATTTTCAACTCAAAATTTATGGGACTGATGGAAACAGCAAAGTGCTACAGTATTGTGCTGGCAGCTCTAGATGGGAGATCTGAAAAGGTGCTTAAAGGGATCCTGTCAGCAGGATTGTGCACAGTAACCTACACACAGTGTCAGGTTGGCGCCGTTATACTGATTAGGCCAAGGTCACTCTTGTGAGTGCAATGTGAGAAACCGGCGCGAGTTTCTCGCCTCAATACCCAGCACTGCTTCCGGCACTTGGGACTGGAGTGTGCGGCTGCATGGATTTCTATACAGCTGAACACTCCGGTCCCAAGTGCCGGCAGCAGTGCCAGGAATTGAGGTGAGGGTCTCGCATTGCACTTGCAAGTGTGACCCCGGCCTTACAATGATACCTTGGGCGATGTGGTTGTTCTTTAATCTGTATTTTCAGTTTTGTGTTAATGAGATTCTCATGCCCTAAGGTGTGTTTGGTGTATATGGTGTCTGATAATATATTCATAATGCAGACTGCTGACAGGTCCCTGATCCCTCACTGACCTGCCCACTAGTTTGCATATTGAATATCTGTATATACATAAAAAGTGCTTCTGCAAGAAGGTGCCGGCCGTACCACCTGCACTGCAGCATAATCGCATGTTTACTGTGACACGAATACATTTTATTCATGTTATTCAGCTTGGAGAAAAAAAAAAAAATTGAAAATGGCACTTGCCGCACCTGCGCAGTAGCAGCTACCGGTGTATATAGAGATCCGATAGCTGCTATTGTGCAGGCCCCGGCGGCGCAATCTAGCTGGAGAAGAAAGAAAAGATTTCCTCCTCCAAGATAGTGACGCCAGCGCCTGCGCAATAGCAGCTATGGAATCTATACATACTGATAGCTGCTACTGCGCAGGCATGGCGGGCGCCATTTTCAAATTGACTTGCATCTGGAGGGGCATCTAAATGGGCATCTGGACGAATGCTACAACTGTCACTCCAGAGCAGAGGTGTGGTAAAGCACTTACTGCAGAATGCCAGGGGCATGTCATAGTCACAGAATTCCCAAAACTCGGGAGCAACGTAAATCAGATTAAAGCTACATTTTCTCAGTTATGATGCAGCTAAAAATATAAATTTGCAGACAAACCTGCTGACAGTCTCCTTTTTAGAAAATCGCTCCAGCATATTTTTTCCATATATAAAGATCATTCGCCTTCAGTATTCTAGCTGTTTAACCAGTTTGCAATCAGGCTGCACCCCCCCATTCCTGACCATACACTTTTTTGGGTTTTCTCATACATGCGCTTATAAGTGCTCTAAAAAGAATGTTCTCACTTGGATATTCAAAAGTTTTGCCTTTTTTTGCCTTACATGGGGCTTACTTTTTATGGCATTTTTTAGATTCCCTTTTCTTGTTCATATGGGGGGAATGTGTTTTTGCTTTTTACTGGGTACAATGGTCCATGGGAGACTAGAAGCTGCGATCCTCCGATCACCTGTGCTACACATGGCAGGGCGTTTCTGTAGCTAAAATACTCACAGCAGTTTGGGTGATGACAATGACAGTAGTCTCCGCAGACTCTGGGTTGTCATGCCAATTCATTAGCAGCCCGCGGTCATGTGACGTGGGTGTCGATGGGCAGGGTTTGTGATGCGCTTCCGGCACGATCATGTTACATTCCGCTGTCAGAGATTGACAGCGGCATTAAACATGTTAGGCTACTTTCACACTGGCGTTAACTGCAATCCGCCACAATGCGTCGTTTTGCCGAAAAAACGCATCCTGCAAAAGTGTTTGCAGGATGCGTTTTTTCCCCATAGACTAACATTATGCGACGTATTGCGACGGATTGACACACGTCGCAACCGTCGTGCGATGGTTGCGCCGTGTTGTGGCGGACCGTCGGGACCAAAAAACGCTACATGTTACGTTTTTTGCTCCCGACGGTCCGCTTTTTCCGTCCGCGCATGTGTGGCCGGAACTCCGCCCCCACCTCCCCGCACTTCCCCGCACCTCACAATGGGGCAGCGGATGCGCTGGAAAAATGCATTCGCTGCCCCCGTTGTGCGTCGGAGACAACGCTAGCGTTGGTGACTTCGGCCCGACGCACTGCGACGGGCCGGGCCCGACGCTAGTGTGAAAGTAGCCTTAACAGCCGCGGGTGGTTAGCGATTCCAACCGCAGCTGTTAGGGTCACATGTCAGCTGATAAAATCAGGGGGAGGCGACCTTGGACGTACCAACATTTCCACGGTCATAAAGGGGTTAACATTCTTATTATTGCTAATTTACCCTGTAGCTTAGGCTGGTATATTCTCCCCAGTTACAGGAGAATTTCAGCCTCCGGCCTGCATGGCAGAGCTGACCTGACCTCCTACAGCCAAGCAGCTCCTGGTCCCTCCCTACATCTAGCGTCACATGTTCTCTGGATCTGGAGAAGGAAGCACAGTCCATGTCTTCTAATCTCTTCTTACTCTGTATACAGAAGCGCTGGTTTAGCACAGTGTATTCAACCATGGAGATGGTGAGCATGGTAATAAGCCAGGTTTTACCTACTGTCTGGGAAGTCTGGCTGACAGTCTGCTCGCCACCCCACAGCTTCACCATCTTGTGCAAGCTGCTTACACTCCATTGATGTTTTAGAACGTCAGTGCAGAGTAATGAGTGGACTGCCCAGAAATGTATAATGTAAGGGTCGTCCAGAAGTGCTTTCTTTCATCCCACATCAGTTACATTGACACATCCCCCCTTCATTATAGGGAGTTGGGTCATGTGATCTCCGGTCTGATAACTATTACAGTACATGCACTAATGTGTTGACAGTGCAGCGCCCCAGGGTCCTGGTCGTTGCAGTAATATCATTCTCCTCTAGGGGGAGTGGTGTTACGGTTGGAGGCGATAAAGGAGATCTCACTACCAGGTAACACCAACACACAACACATTTCACACTCCAGTCCACCAGGGGGAGCTATGCTCCTATTTATTAGGGCACTCTTCACAATTAGGTAAAACTGGTGGTCTGGATAGGAAGTTAGACAGAAGCTGGCTGAGCTCCGCTCAGGCAGTTGCTATCTGAGCTCTGCTCAGGTAGTTGGGGTGGGATCCTGTCCGAGGCCTAGACAGAAGGACACAGAGCTGCGCCTGCCCCACGTGCGGCAGCTTCCAGAAAGAGACACGAACAGAGAACTGTATTGTAGAGAGTGAGGAGAAGTCATAGCAAAAGGAGGGAAAACCTGTTCTGCCCTACACAGGCTGCCTCCTTCTGAGGCGCAGGATCCCGGTAGCCGGAAAACCGAGGGAGCAACAGTTCACTATGCCTTGCTCCAGAGACCGGCAGGACAGCTAAATCCACGTTACCTTCCCGCCCTATACCCAGGAGGCAAGGTGGCACCCACGAGAGGCTGGGGCATGATAGAGGCCCTGTAAAAAGCCTCAGGCCACCGGTCATACAGGTTTGTCCTATCCATCTGGGGGACAGAGAGAGACACAACATCTAGAACATCTACAAGAGTTGTGAGGACCTTATGAGAGGCTCAGCAATAAGGTACTACAACACCCAGGCGCTAGAGGAAGGCTACTGATTTCCACCTGGATAAGGGGACTCTAGATTTGCCTCCAAACCGGGCGGACTCTGCCTGCCCTGTGATCTGGTGCTCTGGACTGTGGATGCTGAAGTCTTCAGTAAAGGTAAAGAGACTGCAACCTTGTGTCCTCGTTCTTCACTGCGTCTCACACCATCCACCATCTCCACTCTGGGAAGCCCTGGGGACACACTTCACCTGTGGGAAGGTATACCATCTAGCTGCCATATCATCACCCCAGCGGACCCCTAAGCAGCGTCGGTCACCCTGACCGAATACCACAGGTGGTGTCACGAACATATCCCTTTAAATACCTTTCCCCTTTTACAACGGACCTCCCGAGGGCCACGGACCGGGTCAGCCACTGTGACATCCCCCTTGAGAACCGAAGGACCCGATGTCGAGTACCCCTAGCCCTTGGGGGCGCTCCAACAGGAAGTCAGTCTCTGATGTCATGTGACCTGTAAGATGACCTCTCCAGCTATGAATCCCTCCTGACAGCTCAGACTCTTCCCCGGACCCCCAGCTTCACCCTCCTTGTCACTCTGTATGTCTCCCATGCAGCTATAGAGATGGTTGAAGACTTGTCTAAAAGAAGTCATGTCAAGTAAAACTCTGTGGCAAAACGCGCATTTTTGCTGCATTGTTTAGGCTGCTTTCACACTAGCGTCGGTACGGGGCCGTCGCGCTGCGTTGGCCCGACGTACCGACGCATACTGTGAAGAAAATGCCCGACGTTGGCAGCGGAAGCAGTCTTAAGACGCTTCCGCTGCTTCATTGTAAGGTTCGGGGAGGAGGGGGCGGAGTTTCGGCCGCGCATGTGCGGTCGAAAATGGCGGTCCCGACGCACAAGAAAACGTTACATGTAACTTTTTTTGGTGGCGGCGGTGCGCGAAAACACGACGCAACCGTCGCACGACGGTTGCGACGTGTGGCAGTGCGTCGCAATGTGTCGGTAATGTTAGTCTATGGGGAAAAAACGCATCCTGCAGACAACTTTGCAGGATGCGTTTTTTCTCCTAAACGACGCATTGGGACATGCAGCCAAAAACGCTAGTGTGAAAGTAGCCTTACTTGTGAGTTTGGGGCAGATTTTTACCCACTCAGAATGAGTGAAATCTGCAGGAAAAACGCTGAAAGAATTGACTGCATGAGCCCCACAGAGCCTCCCCATGTCCAGCAAAGAGCCCCACACAGCCTCCCTATATACTGCATGAGCCCCACACAGCCTCCGTATATACTGCATGAGCCCCACACAGCCTCCCTATATACTGCATGAGCCCCACACAGCCTCCGTATATACTGCATGAGCCTCACACAGCCTCCCCATATACTGCATGAGCCTCACACAGCCTCCCCATATACTGCATGAGCCTCACACAGCCTTCCTATATACTGCATGAGCCCCACACAGCCTTCCTATATACTGCATGAGCCCCACACAGCCTCCCTATATACTGCATGAGCCCCACACAGCCTCCCCATATACTGCATGAGCCCCACACAGCCTCCCCATATACTGCATGAGCCCCACACAGCCTCCGTATATACTGCATGAGCCCCACACAGCCTTCCTATATACTGCATGAGCCCCACACAGCCTCCCTATATACTGCATGAGCCCCACACAGCCTCCCTATATACTGCATGAGCCCCACACAGCCTCCGTATATACTGCATGAGCCCCACACAGCCTTCCTATATACTGCATGAGCCCCACACAGCCTCCCTATATACTGCATGAGCCCCACACAGCCTCCGTATATACTGCATGAGCCCCACACAGCCTTCCTATATACTGCATGAGCCCCACACAGCCTCCCTATATACTGCATGAGCCCCACACAGCCTCCCTATAAACTGCATTAGCCCCACACAGCCTCCCTATATATTCCATGAGCCCCACACAGCCTCCCATATACTGCATGAGCCAAACACAGCCTCCCTATATACAACATGAGCCCCACACAGCCTCCCTATATACAGCATGAGCCCCACACAGCCACCCCATATATTGCATGAGCCCCATACAGCCTCCCCATATACTGCATGAGCCCTACACAGCCTCACTATATACAGTATGAGCCTCACACAGCCTCCCTATATACAGCATGAGCCCCACACAGCCTCCCTAAATACAACATGAGCCCCACACAGCCTCCCTATATACAGCACGAGCCCCACACAGCCTCCCTATATACTGCATTAGCCCCACACAGCCTCTCCATATACAGCATGAGCCTCACATAGCCTCCCGATATACAGCACGAGCCCCACACAGCCTCCCCATATACTGAATGAACCCCACACAGCCTCCCCATATACTGAATGAACCCCACACAGCCTCCCCATATACTGCATGAGTCCCACAAAGCCTCCCTATATACTGCATGAGCCCCACACAGCCTCCCCATATACTGCATGAGCCCCACACAGCCTCCCTATATACAACATGAGCCCCACACAGCCTCCCTATATACAGCATGAGCCCCACACAGCCACCCCATATATTGCATGAGCCCCATACAGCCTCTCCATATACAGCATGAGCCTCACACAGCCTCCCTATATACAGCATAGCTCCACACAACCTCCCCATATACTGTATGAGCCCCACACAGCCTCCCTAAATACAACATGAGCCCCACACAGCCTCCCTATATACTGCATTAGCCCCAAACAGCCTCCCTATATACTCCATGAGCCCCACACAGCCTCTCCATATACAGCATGAGCCTCACATAGCCTCTCGATATACAGCACGAGCCCCACACAGCCTCCCCATAAACTGCATGTGCCCCACACAGCATCCCCATATACTGCATGAGCCCACACACAGTTTCTCCATATACTGCAAGAGCCCCACACAGCCTCCCTATACACTGCATGAGCCCCACACAGCCTCCCTATATATTCCATGAGCCCCACACAGCCTCCCCATATACTGTATGAGCCCCACACAGCCTCCCTATATACAGCATGAGCCCCACACAGCCTCCCCTTATACTGCATGAGCCCCATACAGCCTCCCCATATACAACATGAGCCCCATACAGCCTCCCCATATACAACATGAGCCCCACACTGCCTCCCTATATACAGCATGAGCCCCACCGCCTCCCTATATACTGCATGAGCCCAACACAGCCTCGCTATATATTCCATGAGCCCCACACAGCCTCCCCATATACTGAATGAACCCCACACAGCCTCCCCATATACTGCATGAGCCCCACACAGCCTCCCTATATACTGCATGAGCCCCACACAGCCTCCCCATGTACTGCATGAGCCCCACACAGCCTCCCTATATACTGAATGAACCCCACACAGCCTCCCCATATACTGCATGAGCCCCACACAGCCTCCCCATATACTGAATGAACCCCATACAGCCTCCCCATATACTGCATGAGCCCCACACAGCCTCCCTATATACTGAATGAACCCCACACAGCCTCCCCATATACTGCATGAGCCCCACACAGCCTCACTATATACAGCATGAGCCTCACACAGCCTCCCTATATACAGCATGAGCTCCACACAACCTCCCCATATACTGTATGAGCCCCACACAGCCTCCCTAAATACAACATGAGCCCCACACAGCCTCCCTATATACAGCATGAGCCCCACACAGCCTCCCTATATACTGCATTAGCCCCAAACAGCCTCCCTATATATTCCATGAGCCCCACACAGCCTCTCCATATACAGCATGAGCCTCACATAGCCTCCCTATATACAGCACGAGCCCCACACAGCCTCCCCATAAACTGCATGAGCCCCACACAGCATCCCCATATACTGCATGAGCCCACACACAGTTTCTCCATATACTGCAAGAGCCCCACACAGCCTCCCTATATACTGCATGAGCCCCACAGCCTCCCTATATACAGCATGAGGCCCACACAGCCTCCCTATACACTGCATGAGCCCCACACAGCCTCCCTATATATTCCATGAGCCCCACACAGCCTCCCCATATACTGTATGAGCCCCACACAGCCTCCCCTTATACTGCATGAGCCCCACACAGCCTCCCTATATACAGCATGAGCCCCACACAGCCTCCCTATATACAGCATGAGCCCCACAGCCTCCCTATAGACTGCATGAGCCCAACACAGCCTCCCCATACACTGTATGAGCCCCACACAGCCTCCCATATACTGCATGAGCCAAACACAGCCTCCCTATATATTCCATGAGCCCCACACAGCTTCCCCATATACAGCATGAGCCCCACACAGCCTCCCCATATACAGCATGAGCCCCACACAGCCTCCTTATATACAACATGACACCTACACAGCCTCCCTATATACACAGCATGAGCCCCACACAGCCTCCCTATATATTCCATGAGCCCCACACAGCCTCCCCATATACTGTATGAGCCCCACACAGCCTCCCTATATACAGTATGAGCCCCACACAGCCACCCCATATATTGCATGAGTCCCATACAGCCTCCCTATATACTGCATGAGCCCCTCACAACCTCCCTATGTTACATGAGCCCCACACAGCCTCCCTATATACTGCATGAACCTCACAGCCTCCCCATATACTGTATGAGCCCCACACAGCCTCCCTATATACAGCATGAGCCCCACACAGCCTCCCTATATACTCCATGAGCCCCTCACAACCTCCCTATATGTTACATGAGCCCCACACAGCCTCCCTATATACTGCATGAACCTCACACAGCCTCCCCATATACTGTATGAGCCCAACACCGCCTCCCTATATACAGCATGAGCCCCACACAGCCTCCCTATATACTGCATGAGCCCCACACAGCCTCCCTACATACTGCATTAGCCCCACACAGCCTCCCTATATATTCCAAGAGCCCCACACAACCTCCCTATATACAGCATTAGCCCCACACAGCCTCCCTACATACTGCATTAGCCCCACACAGCCTCCCTATATATTCCAAGAGCCCCACACAACCTCCCTATATACAGCATGAGCCCCACACAGCCTCCCTGTATACAGCATGAGCCCCACACAGCCTCCCATATGCTGCATGAGCCCAACACAGCCTCCCTATACAATGCATGAGCTCCACAAAGCCTCCCCATATACACTGCGTGAGCCCCACACAGCCTCCTATATACAGCATGAGCCCCACACAGCCTCCCCATATACAGCATAAGCCCCACACAGCCTCCCTATATACAGCATGAGCCTCATACAGCCTCCCCATATACAGCATGAGCCTCACACAGCTTCCCCATATACTGCATGAGCCCCACACAGCCTCCCTATATACTGCATGAGCCTCCACAGCCTCACCATATACAGCATGACCCCCACACAGCATCCCCATATACACCATGAACCCCACACAGCCTCCTATATACTGCATGAGCCTCACATAGCCTCCCCATATACTCAATGTGAGTCCCATATCCTTCTTATGTCCAGCATGGACATACAATACAATATATTGCTCTCCCCATGGTCCTCAATAGAATAAAATTGCACCGCCTATGATCCTCCTTACAATAAAATTTAGCCCCTCTTGTCCTCCATACAATATAATGCACTCCCCATGGTACTCCATACAGTATAATGCATTCGCCATAGTCCTCCATATAATAAATAACGTACCCCCCCATTGTCCTCCATAAGATAGAATGCACCCTCATACTCCTCCATGTAAGATAATGCACTCCTCATGGCCTCTATACAGTATAATGCACCGCCCATGGTTCTCTATACAGTATATTGCAATCCCTGTTATCCTTCATAGAATATAATGCACAGCCCATAGTCCTAGTCCATGGTCATCTATACAATATAATGAATCTCCAATTGTCCTCCATACAATACAATGTACTCTCCATGGTCCCCATACAATATAATGCACTCCCCTTGGTCCTCTATATAGTTTAATGCACTCTCCATGGTCCTTCCTACAATATCATGCACCTCCCATTGTTCTATATACAACATAATGCATTCCCATGGTCCTCTATTCAATATAATACACAACCCAAGGTCTTCTATAAAATATAATGCACCCCCCATGGTCATCCGTACAATATGATGAACCATTTCCTTTTGTCCTCTATACAATATAATGACCTTCCCATGGTCCTAAATACAATATAATTCACCCACCAATGTCATCTACACAATATAATGCGCTCCCTATTGTCGTCCATACAATATAAAGCACTCATCATGGTCCTCCATATAATGCAATGCACTTGCCATGATCCTCCATACAATATAATGAACCTCCTATTGTCTTCTATACAATATAATTCAATCCCCCATGGTCCTCCAAACAATATAACGCGCTCCCCATAGTGCTCCATAGAATATAATGCGCTCCACACGGCCCTACAGAGAATATAATGTACTCTCCATGGTCCGCCATAGAATGTAATGAGCTCCCCATGGTCCTCCATACAATATTATGCTCTCACATCAAGGAAAATAGAAAAAATTGGAATCCGGCTCAACAGGCCTGGATTTTCCTTTTCTTTTTACTTTTCAAAAGAAATATGGTGCATACATAAGAAAAATTTACATGGTCGACATGACCCAGTGTCTGAGCCCCAGATGGATGAGCATAGAGCAACTGGGTGAGCTGGAATTAAGTTTCTATAAATATAATGCTCTCCCCATGGTGCTATATACAATATAATGAACCTCCTATTGTCCTCTTTACAATATAATGAACCTCCTTTTGTCCTCTATACAATATAATTTCCGGGACAGACAGACGGAAGTGACCCTTAGACAATTATATATATATAGATAATGAACCCACAAATCACCTATACAATATAATGCACTCCCTATGGTCCTCCATATAATATGATGCACTCCCCATGGACCTCCATGCAATATAATATACTCCCTACGGTCCTCCATACAACATAATGCCCTCCCCACGATTGTTCATAGACAATAATGCACTCCCCATGGTCTATTATACAATATAATGCATTCCCCATGGTCCTCTATAGAATATAATGCACCTCCCATGGTCCTCCATACAATGTAATGCACTTTCAATGGTTCTCCATAGAATATAAATCTCCCTCCCCATAGTCCTCCATACAATATAATGCACCCCTCCATAATCCTCCATATAGTATAATGCACTCCCCATGATACTCTGTACAATAAAATGCACCCTACATGGTCATCCACACAATATAATGCACCCCCGTGGTCCTCCCTACAATATAAAACACCCCCAAGGTCATCTATACAATATAATGCCTTCCCTATGGTCCTCCACACAATATAATACACCCCACGGTCCTCCATACAACATAATGCACTCCCCATGGTCCTCCATAGAATACAATGCATTCCCATGGTCATGTATGCAATATATTGCACTCCCAATGGTCCTCCATAAAATATAATGTGCTCTCCTTGGTCCTCCATAGAATATAATGCACATCCCTATTGTCCTCTATACATTATAATGTACCCCTTTGGTCCTCTTTATAGTATAATGCACGTCCCATGGTCCTCTATACAATATATTAAACCCCCTATGGTCCTCTATTCAGTATAATAAACCCCCCCATTGTCCTCTATACAATATAATGCACTTTCCATGGTCCTCCATACAATATAATGCACGCCCTATTGTCATCTATACAATATAATTCACTACTTATGGTCCTCCGTGCAATATAATGCCCTAACTTGGCCCTCCATACAATATAATGCACCCCTATGGTCCTCCATACAATATAATGAACCACCTATAGTCCTCTATAAAATATAATACAATCCCCCATGGTTCTTTATACAATATAATGGACCCCCCATGGTCCTCCATGCAATATAATGCACTCTCCATGGTTCTCGATTCAACATAATGCACCCCTCATGGTCATCTTTACAATTTAATGCACTCTTCATAGTCCTCCATACAATAAAATGCAGCCCTTCAGAATCCTCCATATAGTATAATGCACTCCCCGTGGTACTCTATACAATAAAATGCACCCCTATGGTCCTCCACACAATATAACATCCCCCCCCCCCCGTGGTCCTCCATACAATATAAAGCACCCCCATGGACATTTATACAATATAATGCCCTTCCCATTGTCCACCACACAATATAATGCACCCCTATGGTCCTCCATACAATGTAATGCACTCCCACGGAACTCTATATAATATACTGCACCACCATGGTCCTCCATGCAGTATAATGCACCCCCCATAGTCCTCTATACAATATAATACAAGCCACGTGGCCCTCCATAGAATTGAATGCGCACCCCATGGTGGTCCATAAGATATAATGCGCTCCCCATGGTCCTCTATAGAATGTAATGAGCTCCCCGTGTTCCTTCATACAATATAATGAACCTGCAATTGTCCTCTATACAATATGATGGCCTCCCCATGGTCCTCCAAAGAATAGAATGCACCCACCCAGCTGATCTATAAAATATAATCCACTCCACATGGCTCTCCATACAATATAATGCACTTCCCATGGTCCTAAATAGAATATAATGGGCTCCCTATGGTCCTCCATAGAGTGTAATGTGCTCCCTATGGTCATCCGTAGAATGTAATGTACCCCCATTGACCTCCATACAATATAATGCCTTCCCCATGGTCTTCCATACAATGTAATGGACACCCCATTTTCCTCCATAGAATATAATGCGCTCCACATGGTCCTCCATAGAATGCAATGTACCTCACCATGGTGATCCATACAATATAATGCGATACAATAATAAAGAGGCTAAGGACACTTCATCAATATATGACTAACATCATCTACTATGGTAAGGTGCCATATAGAAGAGAAATTATATGAAACAACATGCAAATAAAAGAATATCTTTATAAAATAACAATAGTATAAAAACAAATTTGAAAAGACAGGGCAAGAAAAAAGGGCCTCCAAATGATGGGGAAAGGAAGCAGCAGCAAGTAATGATAAAGCGCACAGCTAAACAATATAATGCGAGCACCATGCATAAAAGAAGCAGGCGAATGTATAATCCTTACATTCATGAAGGGACAGGAACGGAGAGACTTAGCAAGCACTACAAAGTTGCTTTATATGCTAAGTTTTGCAGATGCAATATTAAATAGCTGCCTGCAAGAAGGAAAGGAAAGAAACAAAGTCCAGGAGGAGTGAAGACAAGGTGAGGTGC
This sequence comes from Ranitomeya variabilis, assembly GCF_051348905.1. Taxonomy (NCBI): domain Eukaryota; kingdom Metazoa; phylum Chordata; class Amphibia; order Anura; family Dendrobatidae; genus Ranitomeya; species Ranitomeya variabilis. Next base: position 548,336,772 of record NC_135235.1, on the reverse strand, counting down.
TTATGGATTATATGCCATAGAAGCTAGTTCCTTCACATCACATGTGCTGCTGACAGATCTCAGTAAAAAGGTGTATTAAATGTCCAGGAAGTTCAGAATGCTCATATAGTTAGATACCTGCTAGAAGACTGGAACTGTCAGACTGTGCGGTAGGGCCAGCTGCTGCTAGAGATCCCCTTGTCCGACGTGCACAGTTTGGCAAGGTTGCTTCTTGGGGCCTGACCATGGTCCTCCATACAATACAATGCAGTCGCCATGGTCCTCCATAGAATATAATGCACCCCCCATAGTCCTCCCTAGAATATAATGCACTCCCCATACTCCTCTTAACAATATAATGCACACCCCATTTTCCTTCCGAGAATATAGTAGACTCCCCATGGTCCTTCATAGACTATAATGCACCCCCCCATAGTCCTCCCTAGAATATAATGCACTCCCCATAGTCCTCTTAAAAATATAATGCACACCCCATTTTCCTCCCGAGAATATAGTAGACTCCCCATGGTCCTTCATAGAACATAATGCACCCCCCATAGTCCTTCCTAGAATATAATGCACTCCCCAGAGTCCTCTTAAAAATATAATGCACACCCCATTTTCCTTCCGAGAATATAGTAGACTCCCCATGGTTCTTCATAGACTATAATGCACCCCCCATAGTCCTCCCTAGAATATAATGCACTCCCCAGAGTCCTCTTAAAAATATAATGCACACCCCATTTTCCTCCTGTGAATATAGTAGACTCCCCATGATCCTTCATAGACTATAATGCAGCCCCCATAGTCCTCCCTAGAATATAATGCGCTCTCCGTGGTCCTCCATAAAATGCACTCCCCATGGTCCTTCATAGACTATAATGCAGCCCCCATAGTCCTCCATAGAATGTAATGCGCTCTCCGTGGTCTTCCATAAAATGCACTCCCAATGGTCCTTCAAACAAGCTTATGCATCCCCCATGGTCCTCAATAGAATATAATGTTCTCCCCATGGTCATCCATAGAATGCAATGAGCGACCTATGGTCCTTCATACAACATAATGCCCTCTTCATGGTCCTCCATACAATATAATGTACTCCCCATGGTCCTCCATAGGCTATAATCCACCCCCATAGTCCTCCATAGAATATAATACACTCCCCATGATCCACCAAACAATTTAATGTACACCCCATCGTCCTCCAGAGAATTTTATGCACTCCCCGTGGTCCTCCTAAGAATATAATGCACCCTCAATGGTCCTCAATACAATATAATGTACCCCATGGTCCTCCATACAATATAATTAACCTCTTATAATCCTCCATACAGTATAATGCACCCCTCATGGTCCCCCATACAATATAATGTACTCTCCATGGTCCTCTATAGAATACAATGAACTCCTCATGGTACTCTATAGAATAAAATTAACTCCTCATGGTACTCCATTGAATATAATGCACCTCCCATGGTCCTCCAAACAAGATAATGCTCCTCCCATGGTCCTCCAAACAAGATAATGCACTCCCCATGGTCCTTCATAGAATATAATGCACTTCACCTAGTCCTCCCATGGATTATTATTATTTATTATTATAGCGCCATTTACTCCATAGCGCTTTACATGTGAGAAGGAGAATACATAGTAATAACAGGTGCAATAATCCTGACCAATACGAGTCAGCGACTGGTACAGGAGGAGCGAGGACCCTGCCCCCGAGGGCTCACAGTCTACAGGGGGTGGGTGAGGATACAGAAGGGAGGGCAGCGCTGGTCGTGCAGCGGTGTGGTGGAGCGAGGGTTACTGCAGGTTGTAGGCTTGTCGGAAGACGTAGGCCTTCAGGTTCCTTAGGAAGGTTTCCACAGTAGGTGAGAGTCTGATATGTTGGGGTAGAGAGTTCAAGAGTGAGGGGGGATACAATGGAGAAACCTTGTATGTGAATGTGGAAAGACTAAACAAAAGGGGAGTAGAGGAGGAAATAGTAACATTATAACATTGGCAACAAATGTGGCAACTTCTAGGACTGTTTACGGCAGAGAAAGTCATTTAAGGAGTTATTCACTACTGGTCAACCCCTTCTGAGTGCTGCAGAGCAACAAAGTAAAAGCACTCCATGTTTACAGGAGACTCAGTGCCAGCATCGTGGGAATGGCGCCATTCCAGGAGGTATGTGTTTTTTATTTTATTTCAGATACTGCAGCATTTAAAGGGGTTATGTCACCAAGGTTTTAACGCCTAATCTGAGATCTAATATACCGTATTTAGAATTATATATCTATATACTGTAATATATAAAGAGAAATGTGTCACGTATTGAGCTGCTTGCTGTAGTTTTTATAAAATCACTGTTTTATCAGCAGGAGATTATCAGTAGAGGACTGCTGCAAGATAGTTATCCATATTCATGAGCTCTGTATAACTCGACCACTGATTCGGAGCTTTCTGCCTATGCACAGTGTACACATACACAGAATACTTCCAATCAGTGTTGTTAGCAGGGTTATACAGAGCTCAGCATCGAGAGAACTGGTAAATCTGCAGCTGATAAGACTGTCATTTTATCAAAATTACACCATGTAGTCCAATAAGTAGTATATCATTGGTATAAGGGTCTCTGCCCCTATATCATGCTGACAGATTCCCTTTAAAAAGGTGTCAGCCTTTTCCATATCTTGTGGTAAATCTCATCAGAGCTGAACCTGGACATTACACAATGATAAGAACATGTCACCATGAATTGGGAACAGATAACTCTGACCATGTTACGATACGATACGATACACTTTATTGATCCCGTGGGAAATTATGTTATCACAGCAGCACAACTTAAATCATAAAAATCATAAAATGAATTACTTAATTGACATGACAGTGGAGTTGACAGAAGAACATTATACATTAGAATAGGACATACACAACGGGTGAACTGAAATGTAGAGAAATAAAGTAGACATTCACCTTGATGATTTAACCCTAATGTTATTGTTGTACATTCCCATTGGTAAACTGCCTACAACACCTGTAATCTTCTGCACTAATATAAAACTGGTTTTGGTAATTTTTCATTATAAAAGGTTCATTTGATGTAGAATTATTTTGCTGACTTTTTTCCCCGGATTACATGTGGAGATATAAAACATGTACAATAACTTTCTCTGTAATTGATAGTTCTTTATCTCTACTTACCTGAGCCTCCTGGGTACTTCTGCAGGTCTTTTTTTTCCTGAATGTTGGTCTTAATAATTGGTGTCTTTCCTTCCTCTGCACAGTCCAGGCCGATTCTTCTTTTCTTTGGTCCTATCCTCTGGACAATGATGTCTTCATCCACTCGGTCCATCTCTGGGGTGGGAGACATCTTCTGTCCTGCGTCTGGATTCTTCCTCTTTTTGCCCTTCCTTTTGGGCTCTTTGATTGAAGACTTCTCATCAGCCGATGAGGCGAAGTCTCTTCTGTTCTTTAGCCCTTCACTCTGGGCAATGAAGTCCTCATGCACTCGCTCCATTTCTGGGGTGGGAGACGTCTTCCGTCCGGAGTCTGCTTTTTTTGTTTTTTTGATTGAAGGCTCGTCATCAGATAATGAATCCAAGTGTCTTCTTTTCCTCGCTCTCTTCCTCCCTACAAACTCTTCTTTCTCCATATTAGCGCTTTGCTTATAATCCACAGACAGATTCTTCACCTTCACCATCAACTCCAACTGTCACTTTCCTCAACTGTCAACTGAGCGCACGGGCACCTGGATGACACTGGTCATGTGATCAGTAACTGACCAATAGGATTCCAGGGTATATGCTATAGGAATGTATCAATTTGATATACGGGTTGGAATACAATTACCGTATATACTCGAGTATAAGCCGACCCGAGTACAAGCCGACCCCCTAATTTTGCAACAAAAAACTGGGAAAACTTATTGACTCGAGTATAAGCCTAGGGTGGGAAATGCAGCAGCTACCGGTAAATGTCAAAAATAAAAATAGATACCAATAAAAGTAAAATTAATTGAGACATCAGTAGGTTAAGTTTTTTTGAATATCCATATTGAATCAGGAGCCCCATATAATGATCCATGCAGTTCTTTATGGCCCCATAGATGCCCCATATAATCCTCCATGCAGTTATGGCCCCATATAATGCTCCACATAATGCTCTCCATGCAGTTATGGCCCCATAGATGCTCCATGCAGTTATGGCCCCATAGATGCTCCATATAATCCTCCATGCAGTTATGGCCCCATAGATGCTCCATATAATGCTCCATGCAGTTATGGCCCCATAGATGCTCCATATAAAGCTCCATGCAGTTATGGCCCCATAGATGCTCCATATAAAGCTTCATGCAGTTATGGCCCCATAGATGCTCCATATAAAGCTCCATGCAGTTATGGCCCCATATATGCCCCATATAATCCTCCATGCAGTTATGGCCCCATAGATGCCCCATTTAATGCTCCATACAGTTATTGCCCCATAGATGCCCCATATAATGCTCCATGCAGTTATGGCCCCATAGATGCCCCATATAATGCTCCATGCTGTTGTTTATGGCCCCATAGACGCTCCATATAATGCTCCATGCAGTTGTTTATGGCCCCATAGACGCTCCATATAATGCTCCATGCAGTTGTTTATGGCCCCATAGATGATCCAATTTAATGCTCCATGCAGTTGTTTATGGCCCCATAGACGCTCCATACAGCCACATGTAATGCTGCTGCTGCAATATAAAAAAAAATAAAAAAAATCACATACTCCTCTCTCGTCGCTGCTCCTCAGCATCCCGTCTCTCCGCACTGACTGTTCAGGCAGAGGGCGGCGCGCACACTAATACGTCATCGCGCCCTCTGACCTGCACAGTCACAGCAAGAGGACGGGAAGACGGAGCGGCGCCCGGCGAATGGAACGCGGACAGGTGAATATGAAATACTCACCTGGTCCCGGCGCTCCTGACGCTGTCCCTGCCTGTCCCATGGTACCGCAGCTTCTTCCTGTAATCAGCGGTCACCAGTACCGCTGATTACAGTAATGAATATGCGGCTCCGCCTCTATGGGAGTGGAGTCCATATTCATTACTCTAATGAGCGGTACCACGTGACCGCTGAATAGAAGAAGAGCTGCAGCCCTGGAGACCATGGGACAGGCTGGAACAGCGTTAGGAGCGCCGGGACCAGGTGAGTATGTGACACTGCTCTCTCCCCCTCACCCGCCGACTATGACTCGAGTATAAGCCGAGAGGGGCACTTTCAGCCCAAAAATTTGGGCTGAAAATCTCAGCTTATACTCGAGTATATACGGTAAATCTGTTTCTGTTTCACTGTTTTTAGTTAGTTGATCTAATCTTTATCTTTGCAATTTTCCATCACTTGAGTATTATCTCACAGATAATGTTAGGATTGTTGGGCCCATTTTAACAATGTTCTGTATTATTGGTCCACACAACCATCAATAAACTGTATACCTGACCATTGTACGTATTGAGAATCAGCTGAGAGCTCAACATTATTTGCATCGAGTGGATGTGAACAAAGCAAGCAATATTAGTTTCTCAGCTACTGCTGTACTCAGTATAAGCAGTGGCTGAAATGACAAAGCTAAGGATAATAATGTTTGTTTTGATTCCTGCCTATGCAGAGCACAGCAGTCTGTGACAAACTGATTTCGACTTCAGTGCCATGTATAAGCAGTGACTATGGTGACAGAAGATGAGCAGCTAATTATTGGAGACAGCTCTAATCACGTGCAGTGCATATAACCAGTGTTTATTCATTAGCTATTTATTTTCGGTTGTCTTTGTTTCTGGCTATGTAGAGTAGACCACTCCAGATGAGTTTGCCATAGGCTGCTGTACTCTGCTTAGGCAGCATCTTCTATGATAAAGCTCACTTCATTATACTGAGATTTGTAATTTTGGTCTTTGCTTATGTGGAGAGCAGCAACCACTGGCAAAATCATCCCACCTTGTGCGCTCCGCATAAGTAGACTTAGTTGGGCATTCGCTTTGCCGCTCAATACTGTCTTCATTTATTAGTTAGAGCTGCTTTTATACTTTTACATTATTTCTAATCCAAGCTAGTGTTACAAGTAAGGAAAGGGACTTATTCAGGGTTATGGTTAGGCCCCGGGACTAGGCTTAGGGCTGGGGTTAGGGACCAGATTAGGAATAGAGTTAGGATTATATATGATTAAGAATAGGGCTAGGGCAATAAAATTGTTACATAAAAAAATGTAGTAAGAAAATGAAGAACAAACAAATATAATAATGTATAACGTTTAATATTTTGAAAATTTGAGATCTGATTTCAGCAAAAAGCAGAAATTTTTTTAAAAAAAAATAAGACATAAAATCTCAAAGTATAATTACATCAGTATTTTCCCATAGATTACAATTTACTGGTAATACTGGGGTTTTGGAAAGGACTCGGAGTACTAATGCTTCACGGGTTAGGGGGCACACACTTGTATTGTGCTGGGTGCCTGTAACCCACGCTGTACCAGTTTGCTATCAGCATAGTGTACAGCAACCAGCAAGTTTTCGTATTTCACATTTTCTGCATTTTTTCATCTGTCGCCTAAAAGACAACAGGTAAATATTAAATGTACTACAAACATCAGGCTTATTATTGTGTGATGCTCACTTTAACTGAGTTTATTTTACAAAAAGCCCTAAATGTGACGTTTCATTCATGTGTTTTGCCAAAAGTTTCTTTGTAGGACTTGTAAAGGAATAAAAAGACATAAACATATCTGAATTAAATAAAATATCATCTGGGAAGAGCTGGTAATAATATGAATGAAAACAACAGAGTTTCCTACAAGCAAAAAAAATTCCACAAAAACTATGGGTAAAAATAATCTACTGTTGGTCTTTATAAAAGATGTTTCTGTGCTCTTAACGAGGTTGTCTCATCTTATCCTCTGAAGGACACTGCTTTCCTGGCTTCCTGCTCATTGGGGGTATTGCGCTGTTGTTTAAAGGGATTTCCCACTACTAGGACAACCCCTTCTCAATCTAATTATTTGCCCCTGTTAAAATAAAAACACCTGTGCTCCCCTCCCGTGCCAGCGCAGATCCAGTAGTGTCACCGCTCACAGAGATAACCTTTATTATGTAAATTGCTCTGATATTGTGAAATCGGCTCTGTGAATTGGCTGTTATGGGCAATTGTATGGTGCAATTTCTCCTGTTATCCTTGTGAAAATGCAATATTTGGAGCTAAAAATAATTTTTGTTGGGAAAATGTGATTTTTTTTTTATTTTCAGGTTCTGTGAAGCACCTGGGGTTTCAAGGTGCTCACCACATATCTAGATAGGTTCCCTAAAGCTATGTGCACACGTAGGTCGGGTCTCTGCGGGTTCTCCCGCAGCGGATTTGATAAATCTGCAGGGCAAAACCACTGTGGTTATCCCTGCAGATTTATCGCGGTTTGTTTTGTGGTTTCCGCTGCGGGTTTCCACCTATACTATTGATGCTGCATATGCAGCAATATGCAGCATCAATAGTAATGTTAAAATAAAAATAAAAAAGGTTATATACTCACCCTCTGACGTCCCGATCTCATCGGCGCTGCACGCGGCGGTCCGGTTCCAAAGATGCTGTGCGAGAAGGACCCTTCGTGACGTCACGGTCATGTGACCGCGACGTCACCGCAGGTCCTGCTCGCATAGCAACCCTGCGACCAGACGGCCGCGTGCAGCGCTGAGAGGTGAGTATATCATGATTTTTTATTTTAATTCTTTTTTTTTTACCCAAATATGGTTCCCAGGGCCTGCAGGAGAGTCTCCTCTCCTCCACCCCGGGTACCATCCGCACATGATCCACTTACTTCACGCATCGTGGGCACAGCCCCATGCGGGAAGTAAGCGGATCAATGCATTCCTATGTGTGCAGAATCGCCGCGATTCTGCACAAAGAAGTGACATGCTGCGGAATGTAAACCGCTGCGTTTCTGCGTGGTTTTTCCCGCAGCATGTGCACAGAGGATTGCGGTTTCCATAGGGTTTACATGTAACTGTAAACGCAATGGAAACTGCTGCGGACCCGCGGTAAAACCCGCAAAGTGTGAACATGGCCTAAGGGGTCTTGTTTCCAAAATGGTAAACAAACAAAGTTCTAAATCATTTCAATATGAAATACAGGGGCGGACACAGACAGCTTGGGGCCCCAGTGCAAGAAATGTATCTGGGCCTCCTCTCCTTTTAAGGCTACCAAGCTACAGATATACCGTATATACTCGAGTATAAGCCGAGAATTTCAGCCCTTTTTTTTAGGCTGAAATTGTCCCTCTCGGCTTATACTCTAGTCATTCCCATTGGTCGACAGGGAAGGGGGAGCGGCAGCTGTCTAATAATACTCACCTGCTCCTGGCACGGTCCCTGCACATTCCTGGTTCTCCGGGCGCTGACAGCTTCTTCCTGTATTGAGCGGTCACATATTCACCTGTCCCACGTTCCACCGTCGGCGCCGCTCCGTCTTCCGCTTCCTCTGCAGTGACACTCAGATCAGAGGGCGTGATGACGCGATTAGTGTGCGCGCCGCCCTCTGCCTGAACAGCCAGTGCAGAGGACGTCGAAGACACAGCGGCGCTGATGGTGGAACATGGGACAAGTGAATATTGCAAGTGCCGGGGGTCTGAGCGACGAGAGGTGAGTATGTGATTTTTTTTTTTTTTATCGCAGCAACAGCATATGGAGCAAATATCTCTATGGAGCATCTTATGGGGCCATGTGCAGCGTTATATGGGACAAATATTTCTATGGAGCATCTTATGGGGCCATGTGCAGCGTTATATGGGGGCAAATATCTCTATGGAGCATCTTATGGGGCCATAATAAGCATTTGTGCAGCATTGTATGGGGGCAAATGTGTTATGATCTGGTGGCCTAGGAGCAGCATGAGATGTACTCTGGAGAAGGTGGTACCTGTACTGACCGCAAAACCTGAACTTAACACTGCAACTAGAAGTAGCCGTGGGATGTACCTGATATCCTAGACACCTCGACACAGCCGGAGGACTAAATACCCCTAAAGATAGAAACGGGAAAGCTATCTTGCCTCAGAGAAAATCCCCAAAGAATAGACAGCCCCCCACAAATATTGACTGTGAGAGGAGAGGGAAATAACATACGCTGTTATGGTTCTCAATGGCAAGAGAACATAGCCCAGCAAACATAAGAACTAGCTCTTGGAAGGATGGAAACTAAACTGACCATGAACTAAACCTGCCGCACAACTAACAGTAGCCGGGTAGCGTAGCCTGCGTTTTATCCCTAGACGCCCAGCGCCGGCCGGAGGACTAACTAATCCTGGCAGAGGAAAATATAGTCCTGGCTCACCTCTAGAGAAATTTCCCCGAAAGGCAGACAGAGGCCCCCACAAATATTGGCGGTGATTTAAGATGAAATGACAAACGTAGTATGAAAATAGGTTTAGCAAAATTGAGGTCCGCTTACTAGATAGCAGGAAGACAGAAAGGACACTCTCATGGTCAGCTGAAAACCCTATCAAAACACATCCTAAAATTACTTTAAGACTCTAGTATTAACTCATAACATCAGAGTGGCAATTTCAGATCACAAGAGCTTTCCAGACACAGAAACGAAACTACAGCTGTGAACTGGAACAAAATGCAAAAACAAACAAGGACTAAAGTCCAACTTAGCTGGGAGTTGTCTAGCAGCAGGAACATGCACGGAAAGGCTTCTGATTACAATGTTGACCGGCATGGAAGTGACAGAGGAGCAAGGCTAAATAGCGACTCCCACATCCTGATGGAAACAGGTGAACAGAGAGGATGATGCACACCAGTTCAATTCCACCAGTGGCCACCGGGGGAGCCCAAAATCCAATTTCACATAATACGCAGACTGAAAACAGATTTAGCAAAGGAGGCACTTCTAACTAAATAGAAAGGAAGGACAGAGAACTGTACGGTCAGTATAAAAACACTAGAAAATATCCACCACAGACAATACCAAAAATCTCCACATCTATCTAAAGATATGAAGGGGGCAAATCTGCATCTCCAGAGATACCAGCTTGGCTGAACAAATCCTTACACTGACCAAGCTTGACAAGAAAAAACATAGAAATGCACTGAACTAATAAGCCCACAACACGTGTACAGCAAAAAACAAAGCCAGAACTTATCTTTGTTGACTTGGACTGCATAGCAGGAGAAACCAGGCAGAGATGTGAATCCTCCAGAAAACAATGGACAACTGGCACTAACCAAAGGATCCAGCTGGACTAAATAGCCCAGTCATAATTGCAATAGGTGAACGCACCTGATAAATGCTGTGATTCAAAGACAGCAGCCGTACCACTTACAACCACCGGAGGGAGCCCAAGAGCCGAATTCACAACAGTACCCCCCCTTGAGGAGGGGTCACCGAACCCTCACCAGGACCCCCAGGCCGATCAGGACGAGCCAAATGAAAAGCACAAACTAAATCATCAGCGTGAACATCGGAGGCAAAAACCCAAGAATTATCCTCCTGGCCATAACCCTTCCATTTGACAAGATACTGAAGCTTCCGCCTTGAAAAACGAGAATCCAAAATCTTCTCAACCACATACTCCAACTCCCAATCAACCAACACCGGGGCAGGAGGATCAACAGAGGGAACAACAGGCTCCACATATTTCCGCAACAAAGATCAATGGAAAACATTATGGATGGAAAACGAGGCTGGAAGGGCCAAACGAAAAGACACTGGATTGATAATCTCAGAAATCCTATAAGGACCAATAAACCGAGGCTTGAACTTAGGGGAAGAAACCTTCATAGGAACATGACGGGAAGACAACCAGACCAAATCCCCAACCCGAAGCCGAGAACCAACACACCGACAACGGTTAGCAAAATGCTGAGCCTCCTCCTGAGACAACACCAAATTGTCCACCACATGAGCCCAAATTTGCTGCAACCTGTCGACCACAGAATCCACACCAGGACAATCAGAAGGCACAACCTGCCCTGAAGAAAAACGAGGATGAAAACCAAAATTACAAAAGAAGGGCGAAACCAAGGTAGCAGAACTAGCCCGATTATTAAGGGCAAACTCGGCCAATGGCAAGAAGGCTACCCAATCATCCTGATCAGCAGACACAAAGCATCTCAAATAAGTTTCCAACGTCTGATTAGTTCGCTCGGTTTGGCCATTTGTCTGAGGGTGGAATGCGGAAGAAAAAGACAAATCACTGCCCAGCCTAGCACAAAAGGACCGCCAAAACCTAGAAACAAACTGGGAGCCTGTTGTGAACTCTGTTCTCGAACTCCCTCCTGTGGTCAGGAATGGTACTTCTGTGAGTTCTGTCCGTGGACTCCCTCTGGTGGCTGAAAGTGGAGCTGCTGGTCTTGAAGTGGCTTCCTCAGCTGCATCATTTAAGACTGGGCTGGTTCCTCTATTTAACTCCGCTCAGATCGTTACTTGATGCCAGCTGTCAATGTATCAGTACTGGTTCAGATCTCTCTTGGATCTCCTGATGACCTGTCTACTTCAGCAGAAGCTAAGTCCCTGCTAAGCTCATTTGTTGTTCACTTGTGTGCTGAATATATTTCTTAGTACCTGCTAAGTTTCTGTCCAGCTGGCTATCATGATATTATCTCGCTAGCTGGAAGCTCTGGGTTGCAGAGTGGCACCACCGCACCGTGAGTCGGTGCGGGGGTCTTTTTGCTCACTCTGCGTGGCTTTTTGTAGTTTTTGTGCTGACCGCAAAGATCCCTTTGTCTATCTTCTGTCTATATAGTAAGACTGGCCTCCTTTGCTGAAACCTGTTTCATTCCTGTGTTTGTGCCTTCCTCTTAACTCACAGTCAATATATGTGGGGGGCTGCCCTTTTCCTTTGGGGAATTTCTCTGAGGCAAGGTGAGGCTTTATTTCTCTTTAGGGGTAGTTACCTCTCAGGCTGTGAAGAGTCGTCTAGGCAGAGTCAGGCACGATCCACGGCTAATTCTAGTGTGTGTGATAATAGGATTAGGGTTGCGGTCAGCAGAGCTCCCACTTCCCAGAGCTCGTCCTATTTTGCAGTTTGACTATCAGGTCATTCCAGGTGCTCCTAACCACCAGGTCGGTAACAGTACAGCTGGCCACAAAGTGTTAATGCATCTCAATAGAGGGATCAGAGAAGTTCTGAGACCATTTTTTTTTCTCTGCAGTGTGTTTTGTCTTTCTTTTCCCCTTAACCTCTGGGTGGTTCAGGACTCAGGTGCAGATATGGACATTCAAGGTCTGTCCTCTTGTGTGGAAAATCTCACTGCAAGGGTACAAAGCATTCAGGATTATGTAGTTCAGAATCCTATGTTAGAGCCTAGAATTCCAATTCCTGATTTGTTTTCTGGGGATAGATCTAAGTTTCTGAATTTCAAGAATAATTGTAAACTGTTTCTTGCTCTGAAACCTCGCTCCTCTGGTGACCCTAGTCAGCAAGTAATTTCCTTGTTGCGTGGTGACCCTCAAGACTGGGCATTCTCCCTTGCGCCAGGAGATCCTGCATTGCTTAATGTAGATGCGTTTTTTCTGGTGCTTGGATTGCTCTATGACGAACCAAATTCTGTGGATCAGGCAGAGAAAATCTTGCTGGCTCTATGTCAGGGTCAGGATGATGCTGAAATGTATTGTCAGAAGTTTAGAAAGTGGTCTGTGCTTACTCAATGGAATGAGTGTGCCCTGGCAGCAATTTTCAGAAAGGGTCTTTCTGAGGGCCTTAAGGATGTTATGGTGGGGTTCCCCACGCCTACTGGTCTGAATGAATCAATGTCCTTGGCCATTCAGATCGATCGGCGTTTGCGGGAGCGTAAAGTTGTGCACCATATGGCGGTGTCCTCTGAGCAGAGGCCTGAGCCTATGCAATGTGATAGGACTTTGACCAGAGCTGAACGGCAAGAACACAGACGTCAGAATGGGCTGTGTTTTTACTGTGGTGACTCCACTCATGCTATCTCTGATTGTCCTAAGCGCACTAAGCGGTCCGCTAGGTCTGTCACCATTGGTACTATACAGCCTAAATTTCTTTTGTCCGTTACTTTGATTTGCTCTTTGTCATCCTACTCTGTTATGGCGTTTGTGGATTCGTGCGCAGCCCTGAATTTGATGGACTTGGAGTATGCCAGGCGCTGTGGTTTTTTCTTGGAGCCCTTGCAGCATCCTATTCCATTAAGGGGAATTGATGCTACGCCTTTGGCCAAGAATAAGCCTCAGTACTGGACCCAGTTGACCATGTTCATGGCTCCTGCACATCGGGAAGATATTCGCTTTTTGGTGTTGCATAATTTGCATGATGTGGTCGTGTTGGGTTTGCCATGGCTACAGGTCCATAATCCAGTATTGGACTGGAAATCAATGTCTGTGTCCAGTTGGGGTTGTCAAGGGGTCCATGGTGATGTTCCAGCGTTGTCAATTTCTTCTTCCACTCCTTCTGAAGTACCTGAGTTTTTGTCGGATTACCAGGATGTATTTGATGAGCCCAAGTCCAGTGCCCTGCCTCCTCATAGGGATTGTGATTGTGCTATTAATTTGATTCCTGGTAGTAAGTTTCCTAAAGGCCGACTTTTCAATTTATCTGTGCCAGAACACGCCACTATGCGGAGCTATATAAAGGAGTCCTTGGAGAAAGGGCATATTCGCCCGTCGTCATCACCGTTAGGAGCAGGTTTCTTTTTTGTGGCCAAGAGGGATGGTTCTCTGAGACCTTGTATAGATTACCGCCTTCTTAATAAAATCACGGTCAAATTTCAGTACCCTTTGCCTCTATTGTCTGATTTATTTGCTCGGATTAAGGGGGCTAGTTGGTTTACTAAGATAGATCTTCGTGGAGCGTATAATCTTGTGCGTATTAAACGGGGCGATGAATGGAAAACCGCGTTTAATACGCCCGAGGGCCATTTTGAGTATCTGGTGATGCCATTCGGGCTTTCTAATGCGCCATCTGTATTCCAGTCCTTTATGCATGACATCTTCCGAAAGTATCTGGATAGATTCATGATAGTATATTTGGATGATATTTTGGTCTTTTCGGATGATTGGGAGTCTCATGTGAAGCAGGTCAGAATGGTGTTCCAAGTCCTTTGTGCTAATTCCTTGTTTGTGAAGGGGTCTAAGTGTCTCTTCGGAGTTCAGAAGGTTTCCTTTTCGGGCTTCATTTTTTCTCCTTCTACTATCGAGATGAATCCAGTTAAAGTCCAGGTCATTTATGATTGGACTCAGCCTACATCTGTAAAGAGCCTTCAGAAATTCCTGGGCTTTGTGAATTTTTACCGTCGCTTTATCGCTAATTTTTCTAGTGTTGTTAAACCACTGACTGATTTGACCAAGAAAGGTGCGGATGTGGTGAATTGGTCCTCTGCGGCCGTTGAGGCATTTCAGGAGCTGAAACGTCGTTTTTCTTCGGCCCCTGTGTTGTCAGCCAGATGTTTCGCTCCCTTTTCAGGTCGAGGTTGATGCTTCTGAGATTGGAGCAGGGGCTGTTTTGTCTCAGAGAAGTTCTGATGGCTTTGTGATGAAGCCATGTGCTTTCTTTTCTAGAAAGTTTTCGCCTGCTGAGCGTAATTATGATGTTGGCAATCGGGAGTTGTTGGCTATGAAGTGGGCATTCGAGGAGTGGCGTCATTGGCTTGAGGGCGCCAAGCATCGCGTGGTGGTCTTGACGGATCACAAGAATCTGACTTATCTTGAGTCTGCCAAGCGGTTGAACCCTAGACAGGCTCGATGGTCACTGTTTTTCTCCCGTTTCGATTTCATGGTTTCATACCTTCCGGGTTCTAAGAATGTGAAGGCTGATGCCCTTTCAAGGAGTTTTGTGCCTGATTCTCCGGGAGTTTCTGAGCCGGCTGGTATTCTCAAAGAGGGGGTAATTTTGTCTGCCATCTCCCCTGATTTGCGGCGGGTTCTACAGGAGTTTCAGGCGGATAGACCTGACCGCTGTCCTGCAGAGAGACTGTTTGTCCCTGATAGATGGACTAGTAGGGTTATCTCGGAGGTTCATTGTTCGGTGTTGGCTGGTTATCCTGGAATTTTTGGTACCAGAGATTTGGTGGCTAGGTCCTTTTGGTGGCCTTCCTTGTCACGGGATGTGCGTTCTTTTGTGCAGTCCTGTGGGACTTGTGCTCGGGCGAAGCCCTGCTGTTCTCGTGCCAGTGGGTTACTTTTGCCCTTGTTGGTCCCGAAGAGGCCCTGGACGCATGTTTCCATGGATTTTATTTCAGATCTCCCTGTCTCTCAAAGGATGTCGGTCATCTGGGTGGTTTGTGATCGCTTCTCTAAGATGGTCCATTTGGTACCCTTGCCTAAGTTGCCTTCATCCTCTGATTTGGTTCCGTTGTTTTTCCAGCATGTGGTTCGTTTGCATGGCATTCCGGAGAACATTGTGTCGGACAGAGGTTCGCAGTTTGTTTCGAGGTTTTGGCGGTCCTTTTGTGCTAAGATGGGCATTGATTTGTCTTTTTCTTCGGCTTTCCATCCTCAGACAAATGGCCAAACTGAACGAACCAATCAGACTTTGGAGACCTATCTGAGATGCTTTGTTTCTGCTGATCAGGATGATTGGGTGACCTTCTTGCCATTAGCTGAGTTCGCCCTTAATAATCGGGCCAGTTCGGCTACTTTGGTTTCACCTTTTTATTGTAATTCTGGTTTCCATCCTCGTTTTTCTTCAGGGCAGGTTGAGCCTTCGGACTGTCCTGGTGTGGATTCTGTGGTGGACAGGTTGCAGCAAATTTGGACTCATGTAGTGGACAATTTGACATTGTCACAGGAGAAGGCTCAACGTTTCGCTAACCGCCGTCGCCGTGTTGGTCCTCGACTTCGTGTTGGGGATCTGGTTTGGTTGTCATCTCGTTATGTTCCTATGAAGGTTTCTTCTCCTAAGTTTAAGCCTCGTTTTATTGGGCCTTATAGGATTTCTGAGATCCTCAATCCTGTGTCATTTCGTTTGGACCTTCCAGCTTCTTTTGCCATCCATAATGTGTTCCATAGGTCGTTGTTGCAGAGATATGTGGCGCCTATGGTTCCTTCCGTTGACCCTCCTGCTCCGGTGTTGGTCGAGGGAGAATTGGAGTATGTGGTGGAGAAGATTTTAGATTCTCGTATCTCGAGACGGAAACTTCAGTATCTGGTCAAATGGAAGGGCTATGGTCAGGAGGATAATTCCTGGGTTCTTGCCTCCGATGTCCATGCTGCCAATTTAGTTTGTGCCTTTCATTTGGCTCGTCCTGATCGGCCGGGGGGTTCTGGTGAGGGTTCGGTGACCCCTCCTCAAGGGGGGGGTACTGTTGTGAACTCTGTTCTCGAACTCCCTCCTGTGGTCAGGAATGGTACTTCTGTGAGTTCTGTCCGTGGACTCCCTCTGGTGGCTGAAAGTGGAGCTGCTGGTCTTGAAGTGGCTTCCTCAGCTGCATCATTTAAGACTGGGCTGGTTCCTCTATTTAACTCCACTCAGATCGTTACTTGATGCCAGCTGTCAATGTATCAGTACTGGTTCAGATCTCTCTTGGATCTCCTGATGACCTGTCTACTTCAGCAGAAGCTAAGTCCCTGCTAAGCTCATTTGTTGTTCACTTGTGTGCTGAATATATTTCTTAGTACCTGCTAAGTTTCTGTCCAGCTGGCTATCATGATATTGTCTCGCTAGCTGGAAGCTCTGGGTTGCAGAGTGGCACCACCGCACCGTGAGTCGGTGCGGGGGTCTTTTTGCTCACTCTGCGTGGCTTTTTGTAGTTTTTGTGCTGACTGCAAAGATCCCTTTGTCTATCTTCTGTCTATATAGTAAGACTGGCCTCCTTTGCTGAAACCTGTTTCATTCCTGTGTTTGTGCCTTCCTCTTAACTCACAGTCAATATATGTGGGGGGCTGCCCTTTTCCTTTGGGGAATTTCTCTGAGGCAAGGTGAGGCTTTATTTCTCTTTAGGGGTAGTTACCTCTCAGGCTGTGAAGAGTCGTCTAGGCAGAGTCAGGCACGATCCACGGCTAATTCTAGTGTGTGTGATGATAGGATTAGGGTTGCGGTCAGCAGAGCTCCCACTTCCCAGAGCTCGACCAATTTGGCAGTTTGACTATCAGGTCATTCCAGGTGCTCCTAACCACCAGGTCCATAACAGGAGCCCCTGTCGGACACAATATTCTCCGGAATGCCATGCAAACGAACCACATGCTGAAAAAACAACGGAACCAAATCAGAGGAAAAAGGCAATTTAGGAAAAGGTACCAAATGAATCATCTTAGAAAACCGATCACAAACCACCCAGATAACCGACATCCTCTGAGAAACCGGAAGATCTGAAATAAAATCCATAGAAATATGCGTCCAAGGTCTCTCAGGGACCGGCAAGGGCAAAAGCAACCCACTAGCGCGGGAACAGCAAGGCTTGGCCCGCGCACAAGTCCCACAGGACTGCACAAAAGAACGCACATCCCGCGGCAAAGAAGGCCACCAAAAGGACCTAGCCACCAAATCTCTGGTACCAAAAATCCCAGGATGGCCAGCCAACACGGAACAATGAACCTCAGAAATCACCTTAGTAGTCCATCTATCAGGAACAAACAGTTTCCCCACTGGACAGCGGTCGGGTTTATCAGCCTGAAACTCTTGAAGAACCCGTCGTAAATCAGGGGAGATGGCAGAAAGAATCACCCCTTCCTTCAGAATGCCGACCGGTTCAAGGACCCCAGGAGAATCAGGCAAAAAGCTCCTAGAAAGGGCATCAGCCTTAACATTCTTAGAATCCAGGAGATAAGAGACCACGAAATCAAAACGGGAGAAAAACAGGGACCATCGAGCCTGTCTAGGATTCAGCCGTTTGGCAGACTCGAGGTAAATCAGATTTTTATGGTCGGTCAAGACCACAATACGGTGCTTGGCTCCCTCCAGCCAATGTCGCCACTCCTCGAATGCCCACTTCATAGCCAACAATTCCCGATTGCCGACATCATAATTGCGCTCAGCAGGCGAAAACTTTCGGGAAAAGAAGGCACATGGCTTCATCAAGGAGCCCTCAGAATTCCTCTGAGACAAAACGGCCCCTGCCCCAATCTCAGAAGCGTCAACTTCAACCTGAAACGGAAGAGAAACATCCGGTTGACGCAAGACCGGGGCAGAAGTAAATCGGCGTTTAAGCTCCTGAAAGGCAGAAACCGCCGCAGAGGACGAATTCGTCACATCTGCGCCTTTCTTGGTCAAATTGGTCAGGGGTTTAACCACACTAGAGAAGTTGGCAATGAAACGGCGATAAAAATTAGCAAAGCCCAAAAATTTCTGAAGGCTTTTCACAGATGTGGGCTGAATCCAATCATGAATGGCCTGAACCTTAACCGGATCCATTTCTATAAATGAGGGACAAAAAAATGAAGCCCAGAAAAGAAACCTTCTGCACTCCAAAGAGGCATTTAGACCCCTTCACAAATAAAGCATTCTCACGAAGGATCAGAAATACCATCCTGACCTGTTTCACATGAGACTCCCAATCATCGGAAAAAATCAAAATATCATCCAAATATACAATCATGAATTTATCAAGATAATTCCGGAAGATATCATGCATGAAAGACTGAAATACGGATGGAGCGTTAGAGAGTCCGAATGGCATCACAAGGTATTCAAAATGGCCTTCAGGCGTATTAAACGCAGTTTTCCATTCGTCACCCTGCTTAATACGAACAAGATTATACGCCCCTCGGAGGTCAATCTTAGTAAACCAACTAGCCCCCTTAATCCTAGCAAACAAATCAGAAAGCAAAGGCAAAGGGTATTGAAATTTGACCGTGATCTTATTCAAGAGGCGATAATCAATACAGGGTCTCAAGGAGCCATCCTTCTTGGCAACAAAAAAAAAAACCCGCTCCCAACGGTGAAGAAGATGGCCGAATATGCCCTTTCTCCAAAGACTCCTTAACATAACTCCGCATGGCGGCATGTTCTGGCACCGACAGGTTGAAAAGTCGGCCCTTAGGGAACTTACAGTCTGGAATCAAGTTAATAGCACAATCACAGTCCCTATGCGGTGGAAGGGAACTGGACTTGGGTTCATCAAATACATCCTGGAAATCTGACAAAAACTCAGGAATTTCAGAAGAGGGGGAAGAAGAAATTGACATCAAAGGAACGTCATTATGAACCCCCTGACAACCCCAACTAGTCACAGACATAGATTTCCAATCCAACACCGGATTATGAAGCTGTAACCATGGGAAACCCAGCACAATAGCATCATGCAAATTATGCAACACCAGAAAACGACAATCTTCCTGATGGGCTGGCGCCATGCACATGGTCAGCTGTGTCCAAAACTGAGGCTTATTCTTAGCCAAAGGTGTAGCATCAATGCCCTTTAAAGGAATAGGGCTCTGAAAAGGCTGCAAGGGAAAACCACAACGCCTGGCAAATTCAAAGTCCATCAAATTTAAAGCGGCACCTGAATCCACAAATGCCATGACAGAAAATGACGATAATGAGCAGATCAAGGTCACAGATAACAGAATTTTAGGTTGTACAGTACTGATGGTAACTCGTTTCTCTTTGTACGCTTAAGGCAATCAGAAATAACATGAGCAGAATCGCCGCAGTAAAAACACAACCTATTCAGACGTCTGAATTTTTGTCGTTCAGCTCTAGACAAAATCCTATCACACTGCATAGGCTCAGGACTCCGCTCGGAGGACAACGCCATAGTGTGCACAACTCTGCGCTCGCGCAAGCGCCGATCAATCTGAATGGCCAGAGACATAGAATCACTCAGACCAACAGGCGTGGGGAACCTGTTGTGAATTCCGTTTTTGGGCTCCCTCTGGTGGTCACAGGTGGTACTGGGTGACTTTTTGTGTTGGGCTCCCTCTGGTGGCCTTGCATGTTGTCTGCGGTCTCTGGCTTCCACCTGTTTCATTAGTTGCTGGGAGGTTCCTATATAGCTCTGTTTCTCTGACATTTCCTTGCCGGCTGTCAATGTAATCAGTGCTACTCAGTTTCCTTCTGACTACTTTGCTCCCAGACCCTTCAGGACAAGCTAAGTTTTGATTTCTCAGTTTTGTGCTTTTGCCATGTTTTGTTTTCTAGTCCAGCTTGCTAAAATGTGAATCCTATGCTTGCTGGTTGCTCTAGTGGGCTGAGATTCTCCCCATGCACCATGAGTTGGCGCATGGGTTCTAGTAATCTCAGGATGGTTCTTTTAATTAGGGTTTTCTGCTGACCGCCTAGATCCCTTTTGTATTTTTCTGCTTTCTAGCATTAGCGGGCCTCTTTTGCTAAATCTCTTTTCATCCCTATGTATGTGCCTTCCTCTCGTTTCACCGTTAATATTTGTGGGGGGGGCGCTGTCCTCTGAACAGACACCTGAGATTATGCAATGTGATAGAATTCTGTCCAGAAGTGAACGGCAGAACTATAGACGGCAAAATGGGTTGTGCTTTTATTGTGGTGATTCAACTCATGTTATATCAGCATGCTCTAAGCGCAAGAAAAAGGTTGATAAATCGGTCGCCATTGGTACTCTACAGCCTAAGTTCATTCACTGTCATCTTTTTCGGTCAATGCCTTTGTAGATTCGGGTGCTGCCCTGAGTCTTATGGATTGGTCGTTTGCCAGACGCTGTGGGTTTGATTTAGAGCCTTTGGAAGTCCCTATTCCCCTGAGGGGAATTGACTTTACACCATTGGCTACGAATAAACCTCAGTACTGGACACAGGTGACCATGTGCATGACTCCCGTTCATCGGGAGGTGATTTGCTTCCTAGTACTGTATAATTTACATGATGTTCTCGTGCTGGGTCTGCCATGGTTGCAGACTCATAATCCAGTCCTGGATTGGAAAACAATGTCTGTGTCGAGTTGGGGGTGTCAGGGAGTTCATGATGATGCGCCTGTGATGTCAATTGCTTCATCTACTCCTTCTGAGATCCCTGCGTTTTTGTCTGACTACCAGGATGTATTTGAGGAGCCTAAACTCAACTCTCTTCCTCCTCATAGGGATTGTGATTTTGCTATAGATTTAATTCCTGGTAGTAAGTTTCCTAAGGGACGATTGTTCAATTTGTCAGTACCTGAGCATGCTGCCATGCGGAGTTACATAAAGGAGTCTTTGGAAAAGGGACATATTCGTCCATCTTCGTCCCCTCTGGGAGCAGGTTTTTTCTTTGTGGCTAAGAAAGATGGCTCCCTGAGACCTTGTATAGATTATCGCCTTCTGAATAAAATCACAGTCAAATTTCAGTATCCGTTGCCATTGTTGAGTGACTTGTTTGCTCGCATTAAGGGGGCTAGGTGGTTCACTAAGATAGATCTTCGAGGCGCATATAATCTTGTGCGGATAAAGCAGGGTGATGAATGGAAAACTGCATTTAATACGCCTGAGGGCCATTTTGAGTACCTTGTAATGCCTTTTGGACTCTCTAATGCTCCTTCAGTCTTTCAGTCCTGTATGCACGACATTTTCCGTGAATATCTGGATAAGTTTATGATTGTGTATTTGGATGATATTCTGGTTTTCTCTGATGACTGGGAGTCTCATGTTCAGCAGGTCAGGATGGTGTTTCAGGTCCTGCGGGCCAATGCTTTATTTGTGAAGGGCTCAAAATGCCTTTTCGGAGTCCAGAAGATTTCTTTTTTGGGTTACATTATTTCTCCTTCTACTATTGAGATGGATCCGGCCAAGGTTCAGGCTATTCGTGACTGGACGCAACCTACATCTGTTAAGAGTCTTCAGAAGTTCTTGGGTTTTGCTAATTTTTACCGTCGCTTCATAGCTAATTTTTCTAGCATTGTTAAACCTTTGACGGATTTGACCAAGAAAGGTTCTGATGTTGCTAATTGGTCTTCTTCGGCTTTGGATGCTTTTCAGGAGCTGAAGCGCCGGTTTTCTTCTGCTCCGGTTTTGTGTCAGCCAGATGTTTCACTTCCCTTTCAGGTTGAGGTTGATGCTTCCGAGATTGGTGCCGGGGCGGTTTTGTCGCAGAGAAGCTCCGATGGCTCGGTGATGAAGCCGTGTGCTTTCTTTTCAAGAAAGTTTTCGCCTGCCGAGCGGAATTATGATGTCGGTAATCGGGAGCTCTTGGCCATGAAGTGGGCATTTGAGGAGTGGCGTCATTGGCTCGAGGGAGCTAAGCATCGTGTGGTGGTCTTGACTGACCACAAGAATTTAATTTATCTCGAGTCAGCCAAGCGGCTGAATCCCAGACAGGCTCGTTGGTCATTATTTTTTTTCCCCTTTTGATTTTGTGGTCTCGTACCTACCTGGTTCAAAGAATGTGAAGGCTGATGCTCTTTCCAGGAGTTTTGTGCCTGACTCTCCTGGAGATTCTGAGCCTACTGGTATTCTTAGGGAGGGGGTGATTTTGTCTGCCATATCCCCAGATTTGCGACGTGCGTTGCAGGAGTTTCAGGCGGATAGACCTGATCGCTGTCCGCCAGAAAGACTGTTTGTTCCAGATAGATGGACCAGTAGAGTCATCTCTGAGGTTCATTCTTCTGTATTGGCAGGTCATCCTGGAATACTTGGTACTAGAGACTTGGTGGCCAGGTCCTTTTGGTGGCCTTCCTTGTCGAGGGATGTGCGTTCCTTTGTGCAGTCTTGTGGAGTTTGTGCTCGGGCCAAACCTTGCTGTTCGCGTGCCAGTGGTTTGTTGTTACCTTTGCCTGTCCCGAAGAGGCCTTGGACGCACATTTCCATGGATTTTATTTCAGATCTCCCTGTCTCTCAGAAAATGTCTGTCATCTGGGTGGTGTGTGATCGCTTTTCTAAGATGGTTCATTTGGTGCCCTTGCCTAAGTTGCCTTCTTCCTCCGAGTTGGTTCCTCTGTTTTTTCAAAATGTGGTTCGTTTGCATGGGATCCCTGAGAACATTGTTTCTGACAGAGGATCCCAGTTTGTGTCTAGATTTTGGCGGACTTTCTGTGCTAAGATGGGCATTGATTTGTCTTTTTCGTCTGCATTCCATCCTCAGACGAATGGCCAGACAGAGCGTACTAATCAGACCTTGGAGACTTATTTTAGATGTTTTGTCTCTGCTGATCAAGATGACTGGGTTACCTTTTTGCCGCTGCCCGAGTTTGCTCTTAATAATCGGGCTAGTTCTGCTACTTTTGGTTTCTCCTTTTTTTTGTAATTCGGGTTTTCATCCTCGTTTTTCTTCGGGTCAGGTGGAGCCTTCTGACTGTCCTGGAGTGGATGTGGTGGTGGACAGGTTGCATCAGATTTGGAATTATGTGGTGGACAATTTGAAGTTGTCTCAGGAGAAGGCTCAGCGGTTTGCCAATCGCCGTCGCTGCGTGGGTCCCCGACTTCGCGTTGGGGACTTGGTGTGGTTGTCTTCTCGCTTTGTTCCTATGAAGGTCTCCTCCCCTAAGTTCAAGCCTCGGTTTATCGGTCCTTATAAGATCTTGGAGGTTCTCAACCCTGTGTCATTTCGTTTGGATCTCCCAGCATCGTTTGCTATTCATAATGTGTTCCATCGGTCGTTGTTGCGGAGGTATGTGGTGCCTGTGGTTCCTTCGGTTGAGCCTCCTGCTCCGGTGCTGGTTGAGGGAGAATTGGAGTATGTGGTGGAGAAGATCTTGGATTCTCGTGTTTCTAGACGGAAGCTCCAATATTTGGTTAAGTGGAATGGGTTATGGTCAGGAGGATAATTCTTGGGTTGTCGCCTCTGATGTTCATGCTACTGATTTGGTTCGTGCCTTTCATAGGGCTCATCCTGATCACCCTGGGGGTTCTCGTGAGGGTTCGGTGACCCCTCCTCAAGGGGGGGTACTGTTGTGAATTCCGTTTTTGGGCTCCCTCTGGTGGTCACAGGTGGTACTGGGTGACTTTTTGTGTTGGGCTCCCTCTGGTGGCCTTGCATGTTGTCTGCGGTCTCTGGCTTCCACCTGTTTCATTAGTTGCTGGGAGGTTCCTATATAGCTCTGTTTCTCTGACATTTCCTTGCCGGCTGTCAATGTAATCAGTGCTACTCAGTTTCCTTCTGACTACTTTGCTCCCAGACCCTTCAGGACAAGCTAAGTTTTGATTTCTCAGTTTTGTGCTTTTGCCATGTTTTGTTTTCTAGTCCAGCTTGCTAAAATGTGAATCCTATGCTTGCTGGTTGCTCTAGTGGGCTGAGATTCTCCCCATGCACCATGAGTTGGCGCATGGGTTCTAGTAATCTCAGGATGGTTCTTTTAATTAGGGTTTTCTGCTGACCGCCTAGATCCCTTTTGTATTTTTCTGCTTTCTAGCATTAGCGGGCCTCTTTTGCTAAATCTCTTTTCATCCCTATGTATGTGCCTTCCTCTCGTTTCACCGTTAATATTTGTGGGGGGCTTCTATATCTTTGGGGATAATTTCTCTGGAGGCAAGCTAGGTCTTTATTTCCTCTTCAGGGGTAGTTAGTTCTCCGGCTGGCGCGAGACGTCTAGAACCACCGTAGGTACGTTCCCCGGCTACTGCTAGTTGTGTTTGTTAGGTCTAGGGCCGCGGTCAGTTCAGTTTCCATCTCCCTAGAGCTTGTCCTATTTTTGCATCTCTGCTTGTCCTTTTTGCGATCCTCTGCCATCCATTGGGATCATAACAGGAACCCCACCATAACATCTTTAACGGCTTCAGAAAGACCTTTTCTGAAAATTGCCGCCAAAGCGTCCTCATTCCATTTAGTCAGCACAGACCACTTTCTAAATTTCTGGCAATATAATTCTGCTTCTTGACCCTGACACAGAGCCAACAAGGTCTTCTCTGCATGATCCACTGAATTAGGTTCGTCATACAATAACCCTAGTGCCTGAAAGAAAACGTCTACATTAAGCAAAGCAGGATTCCCTGATTCCAGGGAAAATGCCCATTCCTGAGGATCACCACGCAGCAGGGAGATGACAATTTTAACCTGCTGAATAGGATCACCAGAGGAACGGGGTTTCAGAGCAAAAAACAGTTTACAATTATTTTTAAAGCTCAGAAATTTGGACCTGTCCCCAAAAAACAAATCAGGAGTTGGAATTCTAGGCTCTAAAACCGGAGTTTGAACAATATAATCGGAAATATCCTGTACTCTAGCAGCAAGTTGATCCACACGAGAAACCAATGCCTGAACATCCATGCCGACGCCTAACTCCTGAGCCACCCAGAAAAAAGAAAGAGGGAAGAATAGAGTATAGAAAAAAAAATGGCTCAGCACTTTTCTTCCCTGTTTCTGAGATGCATTTAACTCATTGTTGGCCAGTTGTACTGTTATGATCTGGTGGCCTAGGAGCAGCATGAGACGTACTCTGGAGAAGGTGGTACCTGTACTGACCGCAAACCCTGAACTTAACACCGCAACTAGAAGTAGCCGTGGGATGTACTTGATATCCTAGACACCTCGACACAGCCGGAGGACTAAATACCCCTAAAGATAGAAACGGGAAAGCTATCTTGCCTCGGAGAAAATCCCCAAAGAATAGACAGCCCCCCACAAATATTGACTGTGAGAGGAGAGGGAAATAACATACGCAGACTGAAAACAGATTTAGCAAAGGAGGCACTTCTAACTAAATAGAAAGGAAGGACAGAGAACTGTGCGGTCAGTATAAAAACACTAGAAAATATCCACCACAGACAATACCAAAAATCTCCACATCTATCTAAAGATATGAAGGGGGCAAATCTGCATCTCCAGAGATACCAGCTTGGCTGAACAAATCCTTACACTGACCAAGCTGGACAAGAAAAAACATAGAAATGCACTGAACTAATAAGCCCACAACATGTGGACAGCAAAAAACAAAGCCAGAACTTATCTTTGTTGACTTGGACTGCATAGCAGGAGAAACCAGGCAGAGATGTGAATCCTCCAGAAAACAATGGACAACTGGCACTAACCAAAGGATCCAGCTGGACTAAATAGCCCAGTCATAATTGCAATAGGTGAACGCACCTGATAAATGCTGTGATTCAAAGACAGCAGCCGTACCACTTACAACCACCGGAGGGAGCCCAAGAGCCGAATTCACAACACAAATGTGTCTATGGAGCATCTTATGGGGCCATAATCAGCATTTGTGCAGCATTGTATGGGGAAAATGTCTGTATGGAGCATCTTATGGGGTCATAATCAACATTTGTGCAGCATTATATGGGGCATATTTTAATATGGAGCATCATATGGGGCCATCATGAACTGTATGGAGCATTATATGGGGCTCCTGATTCAATATGGATATTCAAAAACACTTAACCTACTGATGTCTCAATTAATTTTACTTTTATTGGTATCTATTTTTATTTTTGACATTTAGTAGCTGCTGCATTTTCCACCCTAGGCTTACACTCGAGTCATTAAGTTTTCCCAGTTTTTGGTGGCAAAATTAGGGGGCGTCAGCTTATACTCGGGTCGGCTTATACTCGAGTATATACGGTACATATTTTTTACAGTCTCCTCTCATTATATATATTGCCGCCCCTTATTACACAGTACACTCTCTTTATGTATAGTGCCGTCCCTTATCACATAGTTCCCTCTTGTTACATCCAGCACTGTCCCTTACAGATCAGATTCTCGTTATTTTTGTTATTTATACCTCCCTTTTCTTTATTACATATCGTCCATTCTTGTTAGATATAAACTGAAATGATGGCTGATGGAGAATGGGAAAGCTTCTTTTGTGATGGATGCGGCTGATGGACTGGTCTTCTGATCAGATGCTGCTCCATCAGCTGTCATTTTACATTTTACAGGAGAGGACACTATGCAATAAAGAGAGGGCGCTGTGAATAACAAAAATGATGAGAATACTCAATGTAAGGGACGGTCCTGTAGATGACAAGAGATGATACTGTGTAATAAAGGACGGCGCTCCACATAACAGGATGCTACATAATAAAGGACTGCACCATACAAAAATAGAGAGGATGTTACGTAATAAGAGACGGGAGGGAACCGATACTGCAGACGCGATATCAGGATACGGACACCGCCGAAGCAGTCACAGGAAGCGAGCACTAATAACAGTACACAGGGTATGGGAAATGGGACACTCTATCAGACTAGGGATGGAGAACCATACAGTTGCTTACACACCAACCCCCTAACATACAGTGGGGGAAATAAGTATTTGATCCCTTGCTGATTTTGTAAGTTTGCCTACTGACAAAGACATGAACAGTCTATAATTTTAAGGGTAGGTTAATTTTAACATTGAGAGATAGAGTATCAAAAATAAAATCCCGAAAATCACATTTTAGAAATTATATAAATGTATTTTCATTTTGCAGTAAGAAATAAGTATTTGATCCCTCTGGCAACCAAGACTTAATACTTGGTGGCAAAACCCTTGTTGGCAAGCACAGCAGTCAGACATTTTTTGTAGTTGATGATGAGGTTTGCGCACATGTCAGGAGGAATTTTGTTCCACTCCTCTTTGCAGATCATCTTTAAATCAGTACGATTTTGAGGCTGTCGGTGGGCAACTTGGAGCTTCAACTCCCTCCATAACTTTTCTATGGGATTAAAGTCCTGAGTCTGGCTATGCCACTCCATGACCTTAATGTGCTTCTTTTTCAGCCACTCCTTTGTTACCTTGGCTGTATGTTTTTGGTCATAGTCTAGCTGGCAGACCCAGCCACAACCCATATTTAGGCTATGTGCACACTTTGCGGATTCCACTGCGGATCCGCAGCGGATTTGACCGCTGCGGATCCGCAGCAGTTTCCCATGAGTTTACAGTACAATGTAAACCTATGGGAAACAAAAAACGCTGTGCACATGCTGCGGAAAAAAACGCCCGGAAACCATTCCGCAGCATGTCACTTCTTTTCTGCGGATTTTCACCTGCTCCAATAGGAAACTGCAGATGAAAATCCGCAGAAGAAACCGCAGTAAAAACTGCGATAAATCCGCAGTAAAACCCGCAGCGGGTTTTCACTGCGGATTTTGGAATTCCGCTGCGGAAAATTCTGCAGTGGAATCCGCAAAGTGTGCACATAGCCTTAATGTCCTGGCTGGGGGAAGGAGGTTGTCACTCAGGATTTTACTGT
This sequence comes from Ranitomeya variabilis, assembly GCF_051348905.1. Lineage (NCBI taxonomy): Eukaryota > Metazoa > Chordata > Amphibia > Anura > Dendrobatidae > Ranitomeya > Ranitomeya variabilis. The sequence goes on along the minus strand of NC_135235.1, from coordinate 548,308,830 downwards.
ACATTGCTCTATCCATTCTCCCATTGATGCGGTGAAGTAGTCCTGTGCCCTTAGCAGAGAAGAAACACCCCAAAGCATAATGTTTCCACCTCCATGCTTGACAGTGGGGACAGTGTTCTTTGGGTCATAGGCATTTCTCTTCCTCCAAACATGGCGAGTCGAGTTAATGCTAAAGACTTAAATTTTTGTCTCATCTGACCACAGCACCTTCTCCCAATCACTTTCAGAATCATCCAGGTGTTCATTGGCAAACTTCAGACGGGCCTGCACATGTGCCATTTTGAGCAGAGGGACCATGCAAGCACTGCAGGATTTAAAACCTTTACGGCGTAATGTGTTACCAGTGGTTTTCTTGGTGACTGTGGGCCCAGCTGTCTTGAGATCATTAACAAGTTCCCCCTGTGTAGTTTTAGGCTGACCTCTCACCTTCCTCATGATCAAGGATACCCCATGTGGTGAGATTTTGCATGGTGCCCCAGATTGATGTCGACTGAAAGTAATTTGTATTTCTTCCATCTTCTTACTATTGCACTAACAACAGTTGTCTCCTTCTCACCCAACGTCTTACTTATGGTTTTCAGAAACGAAGACAAAGGTGAAAGGCACTGCCCAAAACTTATTAATAGAATAAAAGCTGGTATTTATAAGTCATCTTTGTCCAGAACAGCCACACCTAAGATTCCGGGTGCAACTCCATAGAAAAATAGATGTGTTCCATAGAATGAAAAGAAGAAAAAGCGGAATGCACTCACCGATCTAAAAAAAACAGCTTTATTCAATCTTCATGGATAAAACTTCATGGCAGGGGGAAGAGGAGTGGAGCTCGGGCGAGCAGGAGGAGACGACGACCGTTTCGCGCAGTGCTTGCGCTTCAACGGGTCTGCAGCCCCACACTCCGGTCCCGAGTGCCAGCGGCAGTGCCGGGTATTGAGGTGCGAGACTCATGCGAGTTTCTCGCTAGTGTGACCCCAGGCCTTAAATGCAATATCTGTTTAATTTTTAAAAAAATGACCAAAAAGAAATGGCGTGGGCTTTTTGCCACTGCACTTGGGGACATTTTCAAAGTTTTCCCAATTTTTCGGACTGACTGACCTTCACTTCTTAAAGTAATGATGGCCACTCATTTTTCTTTACTTAGCTGCTTTTTTCTTGCCATAATACAAATTCTAACAGTCTATTCGGTAGGACTATCAGCTATGTATCCACCAGACTTCTGCACAACACAACTGATGGTCCCAACACCATTTATAAGGCAAGAAATCCCACTTATTAAACCTGACAGGGCACACCTGTGAAGTGAAAACCATTCCCGGGGACTACCTCTTGAAGCTCATCAAGAGAATGCCAAGAGTGTGCAAAGCAGTCATCAAAGCAAAAGGTGGCTACTTTGAAGAACCTAGAATATAAGACATATTTTCAGCTGTTTCACACTTTTTTGTTAAGTATATAATTCCACATGTGTTAATTCATAGTTTTGATGCCTTCAGTGTGAATTTACAATTTTCATAGTCATGAAAATACAGAAAAATCTTTAAATGAGAGGGTGTGTCCAAACTTTTGGTCTGTACTGTGTATAATATATATATATATATATATATATATATATATATATATATATATATATATATATAATATATATACACACACATACACACATATATATATATATATATATATATATATATATATATATATATATATATATATATATATTTGTTAGCTGAAGAGCCCGGCGTTGCCTGGGCATAGTAAATATCTGTGGTTAGTTATAGCACTTCTCTTATTTTCCCATCACGCCTCTCATTTTCCCCCTCACTCCTCTCATTCCCCCCTAACACTTGTCATTTCGACCTCGCATCTGTCATTTTCCGATCACTCCACTATTTTCCCTCCTCTCATTTTGCACTCACACCTTTTCATTTTCACCTCACACCCCTCATTTTCACCTCACACCTCTCATTTTCCCCTCAGTACATACATGTTTGTCATCTCTCTTTTATATATAGTATACACCTGTATGTCATCTCCTGTATATAGTATATACCTGTATGTGATCTCCCCTGTATATAGCATATACGTGTGTCATCTCCCCTGTATATAGCATATACCTGTGTATCATCTCCCCTGTATATAGTATATACCTGTGTCATCTCCCCTGTATATAGTATATACCTGTGTCATCTCCCCTGTATATAGTATGTACCTGTATGTCATCTCCCCTGTATATAGTATATACCAGTGTGTCATCTCCTCCTGTATATAGTATATATCTGTGTGTCATCTCCTCCTGTATTAGACCTCGTTCACACGTTATTTGGTCAGTATTTTTACCTCAGTATTTGTAAGCTAAATTGGCAGCATGATAAATCCCCAGCCAACAGGAAGCCCTCCCCCCTGGCAGTATATATTAGCTCACACATACACATAATAGACAGGTCATGTGACTGACAGCTGCCGTATTTCCTATATGGTACATTTGTTGCTCTTGTAGTTTGTCTGCTTATTAATCAGATTTTTATTTTTGAAGGATAATACCAGACTTGTGTGTGTGTTTTAGGGCGAGTTTCATGTGTCGAGTTGCGCGTGGCGACATGCATGTAGAGCCTTTTGTGAGATGAGTTTTGTGTGGCGACATGCGTGTAGCAACTTTTTGTGTCGAGTTGCATGTGACAGGTTAGTGTAGCAATTTGTGTGCAGCAAGTTTTGCGCATGGCGAGTTTTATGTGTGGTGCATTTTGAGTATGTGCAAGTTTTGTGTGAGGCAACTTTTGCATGTGTTGCAACTTTTGTGCATGTGGCAATTTTTCCGCGTGTGCAAGTTTTGCGTGTGGCGACTTTTCCATGAGGTGAGTTTTGCACATGTGGCGAGTTTTGCGTGAGCCTAGTTTTGCATGTGGCGAGTTTTGCGCGTGGCGAGTTTTGAGCGGCGACTTTTGTGTTTCGACTTTTATGTGGCGGGGTTGGTGTATGTGTGGTGAAGTGTGTGCTGAGGGAGGGTGATATGTGTTCAAGCACGTGGTAGTGTGTGGCGCATTTTGTGTGTGTGTTCATATCCCCGTGGTGGTGTGGTGATTATCCCATGTCGGGGCCCCACCTTAGCAACTGTACGGTATATACTCTATTGTGCCATCGCTCTCATTCTTTAAGTCCCCCTTGTTCACATCTGGCAGCTGTCAATTTGCCTCCAACACTTTTCCTTTCACTTTTTCCCCATTATGTAGATAGGGGCAAAATTGTTTGGTGAATTGGAATGCGCGGGGTTAAAATTTTGCCTCACAACATAGCCTATGACGCTCTCGGGGTCCAGACGTGTGACTGTGCAAAATTTTGTGACTGTAGCTGCGACGGTGCAGATGCCAATCCCGGACATACACACACACACATACATACATACACACACACACATTCAGCTTTATATATTTTATATATATATATATATATATATATATATACCTATATTATATTTTTACAAACAGGTGCACAGAAGTATGTAATACACATAGATGACAGTAAGTCTGCACACATTTTATTACTTACATATGATGTCGCTCTGGCAGGTGCATTCTCCCATCTTCAGTCCTCCTTCAGCACTTTTGCTATGTTCACACGCTGCGGATTTTGCTGCGGGTCCGCAGCGGTTTCCCATGAGTTTACAGTACAATGTAAACCTATGGGAAACGCAATCCGCAGTGCACATGCTGCGGGAAAAAAATGCACGGAAACGCAGTGGTTTACATTCCGCAGCATGTCAATTCTTTGTGCGGAATCCGCAGCGGTTTTACACCTGCTCCATAATAGAAAACCGCAGGTGTAAAACCGCAGTGGAATCCGCACAAAAACCGCGATAAATCCGCAGGAAAAACGCAGTGTTTTTGCCCTGCGGATTTATCAAATCCGCTGCGGAAAAATCCGTAGTGGACCATTCTACGCGTGCACATACCATTACTGGCCAGATCTCCAGCTGTCACCACTCCTTTTGCCTCTTCACTACCTCTGATAGCGGCAGAGAACAGCCTCCTAGCAGTCAGTGAATCTGACACTTCTCCTTCCTTCTAAGTTCTGGCAGGTATCTGACCCATGTGAACACCGGCCATCACATCACTCTTCCCTCGGGACTCACTAAAAAGAATTAAGAAAAGGAATAAAGAAAAAGAATGAACATAATAACTTATAGGTCCAAAGAGATGAAGAGGTATTATAGATTTCTTATGGATCTTAGATACAGCATGAAATGAACATGATTTATATGTAGACAATTAGAAAATCAACACATTCCCCATATAAACAGGTGTATATTATATTCCCTGAGCTTTATAGGTGGGGGATGAGCATAAAATATATGTAGATAATAGGAGAATGAACACATTCCCCATATAAATTATTTTTATACAGCACTAACATATTCCACAGCGCTTTAGTTTGCACACATTATCATCACTGTCCCCGATGGGGCTCACAATATAGATTCCCTATCAGTAGGTCTTTGGAATGTGGGAGGAAACCGGAGGACCCGGAGGAAACCCACACAAACACGGGGAGAACACACAAACTCCTTGCAGATGTTGTCCAAGGTGGGATTAGAACCCAGGACTGCAAGCGCTGCTATCCACTGAGCCACCGTGCTGCCCCACCTTATAAAGCTCATGGACTGTAATATACACCTGTATATATGGGGAATGTGTTCACTTCTCTATTATCTACATATATTTCATGTTCATTCCCCACCTATAAAGCTCATGGAATGTAATATGCACCTGTATATATGGGGAATGTGTTCATTTCTCTATTATCTACATATATTTCATGTTCATTCCCCACCTATAAAGCTCATGGACTGTAATATACACCTGTATATATGGGGAATGTGTTCACTTCTCTATTATCTACATATATTTCATGTTCATCCCCCACCTATAAAGCACAGGGAATATAATATACACCCGTGTATATGGGATCTGTGTTGATTTCCTAATTGTCTACATATAAATCATGTTCATTTCATATCCAAGATGCATAAGAAATCTATATTACCTCTTCATGTCTTTTGACCTATAAGTTATGTTCATTCCTTTTCTTCATTCTTTAGTACGTCCCGTCATGTACACTATATACTATATTCATACTAGTATATACTCTATATACTGTTACATACACTATATACTGTATACAGACACTTACCTTTGCTGTCGTCGGTCTTCAGAAGCAGTCGGGGTCTTCACACACCTGCCGCCCCCAGTACAGCAGTCATGAGTGGTCAGCAGGATATTGGGGTGAGAGCTGAGCAGCTTCCTGTCACCTCCTCTGCACACAGCTGCCATGTCCGTCCTCCCTCTCCCTCTGTCCCGACTGCCTGTCTAGTGATGGCCAGAGAGGACGGGACACGACTTATACACAGCAGCTGTGGAGCAGGGGCCCTGCTCTCCTGGAGGTGGGGAGCCTGTGTACTGGGGAGCCTGTGTACTGGGGAGCTGGCACCTTCCTGTGCCCCATACTGCTGCAGAGTTCTCACAAGTCCAGTCTCACAAGCAGCAGCAACTGCAATCTGTGATGGCGCCTCCTGCTGGACATAATGATGTTTTCTCTCAGCGAAGACATGAGGTATTTACTGAGGCTACAGGAGCGGCTCAGGAAGTCCACAAAATAAGCGTCCACCATGAACCTGTCCACTAGGGCCTGGTGTGACTACATGGCAAGGCAGACACCTGTACATCATCAAGTGTCAGCCAATCACAGGAGTGCACATAAAGCGGAGTCTGTGATGGGCTGACGAGGTGAGGCACAAGTGTACTGCCGCGCAGTATTAGGGGCCCCTCTCCAGTCTCCCCCTCATAGCTCCCTACTGTTCCTCATTGTGCGGGACTGTCCCGGTTTTGATGCTTTGCCCCGCTGTCCAGCACGGAATCCTGACACGCCCCCTTGTGTTAAGCCACGCCCCCTGCAGTCTCTTATTCTTTCGGGGGGGAGGAAATAAATCCAAAGAGATAACCTTATGTCTTTTACTAAAATTGCTTTATTAAAGTGCAAGGTAGGGAGGCAATGGTGACAACACAGTCACCCAACAAATGACTAAAAACAAGTGATACACATAGGACACCGAGAAAAGACAGCTGCTGACCCATAGCAAGAAAATATTGGTATAGCAGTCGGCATTAAGGGTCAAATTTTACAAAACCAGTAGGGTTACATGGCCAGTTTCTCAATAGCCTGCCTGGAAAATTACTAAAGGCACAGATGATTGGCCTCGGGGAGACCAAAACATCCAACACCGCGGAGACACCATCACGTGTTTCTCAACGCAGTGATCCAGAACACTGCCCCCATCCCTTATGCGAAATATGCAAATGCACGTAGGATAGCTGCGGAGACACCATCACGTGTTTCTCAACGCAAGCAGTGAATAGCCAGGCCTTTCCCCGGGAAGGAACAACTACGGGAAGGGCAGCATCCAATAAAGGAAAGCATCCAATAAAGGAAAACCACCTATGCCAAGCATGGGGAAAGGCCTGGCTATTCACTGCTTGCGTTGAGAAACACGTGATGGTGTCTCCGCAGCTATCCTACGTGCATTTGCATATTTCCCATAAGGGATGGGGGCAGTGTTCTGGATCACTGCGTTGAGAAACACGTGATGGTGTCTCCGCGGTGTTGGATGTTTTGGTCTCCCCGAGGCCAATCATCTGTGCCTTTACAGCCTTTTACTAGGCACTGCTCCTAATAGCCAGATTCCTACTCCACACTGATGAGGGGCAAACACCCCGAAACAGCTGTCTGTGGATGGATACCATGCTTGGCATAGGTGGTTTTCCTTTATTGGATGCTTTCCTTTATTGGATGCTGCCCTTCCCGTGGTTGTTCCTTCCCGGGGAAAGGCTTGGCTATTCACTGCTTGCGTTGAGAAACACGTGATGGTGTCTCCGCAGCTATCCTACGTGCATTTGGAAAATTACTAAGTCCCATAAAGAACAGTGTCACAATAAGCCATATAAGCTAGTATAGCATAAATATAGACCGAGACTTCAGTAGGCAATAGAAATAATCAATTAATACATCACCCCAAGGTATGGTGCTGAGCAGATGCAGGATCCCGGTGTCCGCCCCGACGCGCGTTTCGGAAACCCTTCGTCAGGGGGCGCATAGTGCAAGGTAGAAAATGTGCTGTATAAATAGGCCAGAACCCGGAAATAAATGCCGGCCATAACCCGGAAGTGACCGTGCGTGTCATAGCAACCGCCGGTGCAATAGAAGGAGATGGCGTCATCCAGGTCATGTGGGCCGGTACACGTGGGGCCCCACGTGATCCGCCCACAATAAACGCTGGGTCGCCATTCACCAACCAAACAGCCGGCGGGCGCATGCGCAAAACAACGTCAAGTACGGGAACAGCCTAGAAAGTGAAGGGGAGGAGGAAAGAGGGAAAATGACGCGGCGATCCATAATAAATAGTGCAATAAGACTAACGGCAATTCTCAAGGTATGGGGAGTTAATATTCACATACATAGACTAGAAGCAATAATAAATTATTAAATAGAGAAATTATTGAATGACAAAAAGTTATTTTATATCATGTGGGTACATGTTATATTGCAATCGGCCATATACAGGTCCTTCTCAAAAAATTAGCATATAGTGTTAAATTTCATTATTTACCATAATGTAATGATTACAATTAAACTTTCATATATTATAGATTCATTATCCACCAACTGAAATTTGTCAGGTCTTTTATTGTTTTAATACTGATGATTTTGGCCTACAACTCCTGATAACCCAAAAAACCTGTCTCAATAAATTAGCATATTTCACCCGTCCAATCAAATAAAAGTGTTTTTTAATAACAAACAAAAAAACCATCAAATAATAATGTTCAGTTATGCACTCAATACTTGGTCGGGAATCCTTTGGCAGAAATGACTGCTTCAATGCGGCGTGGCATGGAGGCAATCAGCCTGTGACACTGCTGAGATGTTATGGAGGCCCAGGATGCTTCAATAGCGGCCTTAAGCTCATCCAGAGTGTTGGGTCTTGCGTCTCTCAACTTTCTCTTCACAATATCCCACAGATTCTCTATGGGGTTCAGGTCAGGAGAGTTGGCAGGCCAATTGAGCACAGTAATACCATGGTCAGTAAACCATTTACCAGTGGTTTTGGCACTGTGAGCAGGTGCCAGGTCGTGCTGAAAAATGAAATCTTCATCTCCATAAAGCATTTCAGCCGAGGGAAGCATGAAGTGCTCCAAAATCTCCTGATAGCTAGCTGCACTGACCCTGCCCTTGATGAAACACAGTGGACCAACACCAGCAGCTGACATGGCACCCCACACCATCACTGACTGTGGGTACTTGACACTGGACTTCAGGCATTTCCTTCTCCCCAGTCTTCCTCCAGACTCTGGCACCTTGATTTCCGAATGACATGCAAAATTTGCTTTCATCAGAAAAAAGTACTTGGGACCACTTAGCAACAGTCCAGTGCTGCTTCTCTGTAGCCCAGGTCAGGCGCTTCTGCCGCTGTTTATGGTTCAAAAGTGGCTTTACCTGGGGAATGCGGCACCTCTAGCCCATTTCCTGCACACGCCTGTGCACGGTGGCTCTGGATGTTTCCACACCAGACTCAGTCCACTGCTTCCTCAGGTTCCCCAAGGTCTGGAATCGGTCCTTCTCCACAATCTTCCTCAGGGTCCGGTCACCTCTTCTCGTTGTACAGCATTTTCTGCCACATTGTTTCCTTCCAACAGACTTACCATTGAGGTGCCTTGATACAGCACTCTGGGAACAGCCTATTTGTTGAGAAATTTCTTTCTGGGTCTTACCCTCTTGCTTGAGGGTGTCAATGATGGCCTTCTTGACATCTGTCAGGTCGCTAGTCTTACCCATGATGGGGGTTTTGAGTAATGAACCAGGCAGGGAGTTTTTAAAAGCCTCAGGTATCTTTTGCATGTGTTTAGAGTTAATTAGTTGATTCAGAAGATTAGGGTAATAGGTCGTTTAGAGAACCTTTTCTTGATATGCTAATTTATTGAGACAGGTTTTTTGGGTTATCAGGAGTTGTAGGCCAAAATCATCAGTATTAAAACAATAAAAGACCTGACAAATTTCAGTTGGTGGATAGTGAATCTATAATATATGAAAGTTTAATTGTAATCATTACATTATGGTAAATAATGAAATTTAACACTATATGCTAATTTTTTGAGAAGGACCTGTATAGTGTTCTCCTTAGTACAAGACATATGTCCATGGTAAAGCATAGAGAGGAGAGAAAACCGTATAATAAGTCCATGTATGGAGATAATGCAGTGATAACTCTCAAAGAATCTTCATAGTTTGAGTGCCACGCAGAGAATATCCATTGGATGGTAGTAGTGAGACAATTTTCCACTTCTATTCAAACTCTTTACTCTTTTTTCTTTTTCTTTTATCTTCAACCTTCACAGATGACCTTCTCCAAAAGTATGCAGCATGGATGGAAAGGACATCACAGAAATAGCCAGAAGACTAGCCTAAATACACTAAAACTAAAAAAAACAGGTAAAAAGGTTAAAAGGCGTTGGGTAAGAATATGCTATCAGCAAGAGCGCTCGACAGTCAGATGATCACAAAAATGGGACAAAGCTTAAATGCTCATTAAGGCCAAGGGGGTGAAGTGTCTGCAAGGTCCAAATCCATTTCGCCTCTAGGCGTGCAAGCCTATTTGTTAGTTTGCCACCCCTAATACCAATATCCAGGCTGTCAATACCTCTAAACCTAATTAGTTTACCATCACATCCGTGATGTTCCCTAAAATGTCTAGGGAGTGTGGTTAGTTTTGTAATATCTATTGTGGGATCGGCAGCCGCCTCAATTCCACGTACATGCTCACGTATACGGATTTTAAAAAAACGTGATGTAAGACCTATATATATTAGGCCACACGGGCATGTGGCATAATAAATAACCCAGCGTGTTGTACAATTTATCATCTTTTTAATGTCAAATGTTTTTTCTCCACTAGAGTCGGAAAAAACCTGGGTCCGATCCATATTAGAGCACGCCACGCAGTGGCCACAAGGTGAGGAACCAAGACGAGAGGGGGCACTATCGAGGAAAGTAACCCTGGGTATCCCCTCATAGTGACTCCTCGTCAGATGATCTTTAAGGTTCCTAGCACGCCTAAAAGAGATGAGAGGACGATCTGGTAGAATTTTAGAAATAGTTTTATCTACCCTAAGAATTGGCCAGGATTTAGATAGAGCTTCACGAATTTTATGCGCCTGAGAATTGAAGTTGGTCACAAAACGTATTTGTCTATCAGACTGCCTAGACCGGCTGGATATCTGATCATAGACCAGAGACTCACGAGGGGCAGATTTTGCCCTATTGTAGGCCTTTTTGATAGCCCGTTTACTGTATCTGTAGCACCCCCACTGCCGCAGGGCCAAGGGGTACCCGGTACCGGGCCTCTGAGTCTCTGCTCTGGGATTGTCACGGTGGCTAGACCCGGTCCGTAACCCTGCTGTGGGGCGTACAATAAAGGTGGAGGTATGGGATGATGTTGCGGTGTAGTGTAGGTCGTAGTAAATAACGAGGACACCAGGTTGTAGTCTCTTTACCTCTTTACTGAAGGTTTTAGAGTCCTCAGTCCAGAGCGCTGTCAACAGGGCTGTCAGAGACCGGCCGGTCCAAAGGCACATCAGGAGTTTCCTTTACAGGTGGGAATCAGTGTCTACCTTCTAGCGCTGTGTGTTGTAGTCCTTCCCTGCTGAGCTCCCGGGATAGTCCTCACAACTGTTTCTGTCTGTCTCTGATGTTCGTTCTCTCCGTCCCCCAGATGATATGGTAGGACGCACCCGTATGACGGGGTAGTTCTGGAGTTCTTCCGGGACCCTAGAGTCGCCCCTCTCCCACAGCTGCCTCCGTTGTCTGCTTAGGTGTTAAGTGAGACAGCCAACCTATAATTGGCTGTCCGGCCGTGGTTTGCAGTAGTACTTAGAGTCTCTTACTTGCTCGGCGTTCCGGCCACCGACTGTTTGCGCCTCAGAAGGATGTTGCCTCGGTCTAACAGCACGACTCCTTCTGGTCCTAGTTCCTCTTTACTGTATTCCCGTTGTGCACTGGTTAGTTCTGCTCTGAGGAGTCTGCCAGGATCCCATCCCTGACAGGTCCTCTCACTAGCTCTTCCCAGCTACTTCTCACTGTCTTCCTGTCCAACCCCCAGTTTTACCAGAGTGTGAGGAGTGGCCTACTAGATAGGACCACCCCCCCTGGTGGCCGGAGTGTGAAGTGTAGTGTGAGTGTTACCTGGTCAGAGAAACTCCCTTAGTGCCATCAGGCGTACCATAGCTCCCCATAGTGGCGGAGCCACAGTACTGCAACGACCAGGACTCTGGGGCGCTGCACTCCCCCCGGTTAAATCCAGTACTCCCGGACTGGGAAAACAAGAACAACAATACATGTTAACAGAAAACACACAAAATTTTGAAATAGCATAAACAATTACACATAACAGTGCTTCCCTTTATGGGAGGTGAGGACTCTTGAACGTTGCGAAAGTTAGGTCATGCACAGTTTATGACTCTCAGTTCAGTGGTTGAAACAGCGGGGACCCCGGGTAAACAAAGGGGTCCCCTTTTAGAAGTTTTTGGAGCAATTCACCGTCCATTACTCTATTGTCCATTTTAAAACCTGTAACAAAAGATATATACACAAACATTTTCAACTAAATAACAGCCCTTATTAGAATCTCTAAGTTTTGTAGCGGAGGGGAATTTGATTCTGAGTGGTGCGTGTGGACCTTCGCAGCACAGGGGTTGCTACTGGCCTAACAGGGCCCACTATACTTGCTACCCCTGGTGTAGTGTACTGCCTTCTAGCTACACTTTCAGTGAGTCTGGGTAGCACTGGCAGGCTGAAGCTCTCAGGGCTGCTGCTGCTGGCAACAGTAGGTACGGCAGGCTCACCGATAGCAGAGGGAGGATTTGCCGGTTCAACGGTTGGCATGGCATCTTCAGGTAGGGCTTGTTGAGGTTGCGGGGCCGGATGATCTGGTACCACCATTGTTTCTGGTGGGTCCGGCTGTTGAAATGTTAGAACAGGTACCACGATGGCCTGATTTATCTGAGTCCAGGACTGAGGAAAGTCACCAAGGACGGTATGGATCATCTTCTCCTTTTCCACCGGCGGGGAGATTCCTGGGGCCGTGTCCCTCTCTCTCAACTTATCGGGGCAGACCTTAAGGTGATCCCTGGATACCGCTGTCGAGGTCTCCCCTCTGTCCTTGCTGATGAGACAGACCTTTGTGTTGTCGAAATCGGATGGCAGGATGGTATACGGTTCTGCCTCCCATTGGTCATCGAGCTTGTGTAGTCTCCTCTTTCGTTTAAGTACTTGCTCACCAGGTGACAGGGGAATCGCAGGAGGGTGCTGGTTGTAGTCCCTTTCTTGTTTTTGCCTAGCCTGGGCGAGACTTCTTTCCACGCACTCCTGTACTTTGCGGTACCTTCGCTGCCTTTCTGCATCCCAATCTGCATCCGGCGAGGTATCTTCGGGGACTAGGACCCCCATGTCCAGATCAACAGGTAACTGGCTAGGCCTTCCCCTCATTAGGTACGCTGGAGTACAGTTGGTGGAATTTACTGGGATGTGATTGTAGATATCCACCAAGTCAGGCAACTTTGTCGGCCACAGGTTCCGTTCCTCTACGGGCAAGGTCTTCAATAAGTCGATCACCACCTGGTTCATCTTTTCGCACATCCCATTGGTTTGAGGATGGTACGGCGTGGTTCGGATCTTCTTACACCCGTACAGTTGGCAGAACTCTTGGAACACTTCTGCTTCGAATGCTGGTCCCTGATCAGTCAGTACCTTCTCCGGGTAGCAATGGGGCCTACAAAAGTACTGCTGGAAGGCCTTGGCGGCAGTCCTGGCCGTTAGATCCTTGACAGGTACAACCACCAGAAATCTGGAGTAGTAATCTACGATGGTAAGAGCGTAGATATAGCCGGACCGGCTAGGTGTCAACTTCACATGATCCAGCGCGACCAGTTCGAGCGGCCGTTTGGTGATGATAGGCTGCAGGGGAGCCCGTTGGCTGCCACGGTCCTTCCTGCGCAGGCTACATGGACCGCACTCCCGACACCACTTCTCAATGGCTCTCTTCATGCTAATCCAATAGAACCTCCCTCGGAGTAGCCTCTCTAGCTTCCTCCATCCGAAGTGTCCGGCTCCATCGTGGTAGGCTCCCAGAACCATGGGCGCATCTCGCCTTGGCACCACTATCTGCCACACCAATTCATGAGTACGTGGGTCGATGCTCCTCCTGCACAGCTTGCCATCGTGGATAAACAATTTGCTTTTCCCCTTCCACAGCTGTTGGGTTTCCTGTGGATCATCTGGGCCGGGATGCAACCCTGCCTGCGTCAAGAGCTCTTTCACCCGACGGACCGCGGGGTCACCATCCTGGGTTTCCGCCCACCCGTGATGGGGCAGGGGATTCAGCGTGGCATCCGGTTGGTTCCCGTGCCTGTTCTTCACATGATGAGAGTTCTGAGTGGCTTTGGGGCGATGGAATGCAGGCAGCTCCACCTCTTCAAGTGCCTCCGGGTCTTCTCCCGTCTCTGGCAAATTGGGCATTCGGGACAAGGCATCGGCATTCTTGTGTCCTGCCCGGTACTTGATGGTGAAATCGTAGTTTGACAGCCGAGCCATCCACCGCTGTTCCAAGGCCCCGAGTTTGGCAGTATCCAGATGCGTTAGCGGATTGTTATCCGTGAAGACGGTGAATTTTGCGGAGGCCAGGTAGTGTTTGAACCTCTCTGTCACTGCCCAGACGATGGCAAGGAATTCCAGCTTAAAGGAACTGTAGTTGTCAGGGTTCCTTTCCGTGGGGCGGAGTTTCCTGCTGCCGTAAGCGATCACCCTTTCTTTGCCTTTCTGGACCTGGGACAGCACGGCTCCTAATCCCACATTGCTGGCATCTGTGTACAGCACAAACGGTTGGTCGTATTCGGGGTAAGCCAGTACCTCTTCTCCCGTCAGTGCCGACTTCAAACAAGTGAAGGATTCCTCCAGCTCCTCGTTCCAATCAAAGGGGGTGTTCCTCCCCTTGGTCTTCTTTGGTTGGCCCACCAACAGGTTTTGCAAGGGTGCGGCCTTCTTGGTGAAGTCTTTAATGAACCTCCGGTAATAGCCTACCAGCCCGAGGAACTGCCGGACTTCGTGGAGGTCACTGGGCTTTGGCCAGTCCTTGATCACTGTGACCTTGTCGGGGTCTGGGGCCACTCCTTCAGCGCTCACCACATGGCCCAGGTACTGCACTTTAGGTTTCAGCAGATGACACTTGGACGGTTTCACCTTTAAGCCAAAGTTGGACAGGGCTTCAAACACCTCGGCCAGGTGCTTCAGATGGTCTTCGTAGGTCTTAGAGAAGACAATGACATCATCCAAATACAGCAGCACGGTTTCGAAGTTCATGTGTCCCAGGCAGCACTCCATCATCCTCTGGAACGTCCCGGGAGCATTGCACAATCCGAAGGGCATGTAATTGAATTCGCAGAGACCCATTGGTGTCGTGAAGGCCGTCTTCTCTTTGTCCGCCTCCGCTACAGGAACCTGCCAGTACCCACTGGTGAGATCTAAGGTAGAGAAATAGTTAGCAGATTTTAAGGCAGCCAGAGACTCCTCTATCCTGGGCAGTGGGTATGCGTCCTTATGTGTAATGCGATTCAACTGCCGGTAATCAACACACATCCTCATTGTACCATCTTTCTTTTTAACAAGGACTAACGGAGCTGCCCAGGGGCTACAACTGTCTCTCACCACCCCAGCCTCCTTCATTTCCCGCAACATGTCCTTGGCACACTGGTAATGAGCTGGGGGTACAGGGCGATATCTCTCTTTTATGGGTCGGTGATCTCCCGTGGGGATATGATGTTGGATCCCTTTCACCTGCCCAAAATCTAAGGGGTGTTTGCTAAATACCTGCTCGTACTCGTGTACCACCCTGTAGGCCCCCTGTTTTTGATGGGATGGGGTAGAGTCAGTGCCCACATGCAATTCCCGACACCAGTCTTTCGAGTGCTCTGCAGAACCGTTGTCCTCCGCCACGTTTGACGGGACCAAGGGTTCAGGTGTCTGTATCACACTATTATTAACAGTGAACAATTTGGCGAGCGTGGCATACTTGGCGAGCTGAACCTCTTCCTCCCCACAATTGAGGACACGTACGGGCACTCTCCCCCGCCAGAATAGTAGGCCTATTGTCTAAATATACGGGTTCTACCAAGGCCTGGTAGTCCTTTCCCCTGAGGCCTATGGCTGCCCGACCCCATATTAACATTTCGCTCCTGGGGGGTATCGCGATGGGGGTTGAATCACTCACAGTGACACGACCAATCTCACCACCAGTCAGCTCTACCTGCTGTCTCTGCATCAGGGCTCTGATTTCTTTTTGCAGGGCACGTTGTTCACTGTGGCCAGCGGTTTCTGCCACCTGTTGCAACAAAACAATAACTTCTGCAAGACAATTTTCTATAACATTAGTACCAAGGGTCATCATGGGATTACATTCTCGGCGATCAATATCAACAATCACAATCCCTTGGGCTTTCAACTCCACCCGCCCCACCTTGATGGTGACCTCCTTATACCCCACCTGTGGCAACGGCTGACCATTACTGGCTATTATGGTGAAATCATTGTCAGGGCCACGAGTAATATCGGTGTCCTCCCAATACCGTTTATAAAGCACGTAAGGTATAGTCGTCACCTGAGAACCGGTGTCCAGCAAAGCGTTCAAGGGGATCCCATCAACCACTACAGGGAGAACTGGTCGTCCTCCAATGTACTTGGTTCTCCAATGCTGTGGGCCTATCCGTCCTACTCCTGGGGGTTGGCCCTTTGCCCCAGGGGTTGCTCGTTTAAAGGACAGTACCTGGCAAGGTGGCCCACCTGATGGCAGCGGCGGCAAATGGGTCGTCCGTCCTGATGAAAGCGATCGTTGTTCCGGCCTCGGGTCGGCGGAGTCCTCCTCTGTCGCATCCCAGGGACATCCTCTGGTCTGGAGGCCAGCTGGATCTTCTCCTTGGGGGCCTCCTGTAGGGACTGTACCGTCCGGGCCAGGGCAGCGACGCTCTTGGTCAGCTCCTGCATCTGGAGGCGAAGTCCTGCAGGGGAGTCGTCCTCTAGGCTCTGGACATCAGCCTCGGCGGCGACTGGGGCATCCGATGCCACCTCCTGGTGGTATGTGAGAGCGGGACGCCGGGGAGGCGCTGCACAGCTGGGTTGTCGCTCCTGCAATGCCTGGATAGCTTTATCTTTGAATTGTGCAAAAGTCAAGTCTATGCCTATGCAGCATCAATAGTAAAAGATATAATGTTAAAAATAATTTAAAAAAAATTTAGAAAATGGTTATACTCACCTTCTGATGGCCCCCGATCTCCTCAGCGGCTTCCGTTCCTATAAATGCTTTGTGTGCAGGACCTGCGATGACGTCACTGTTACGTGACCGCGACGTCATCGCAGGTCCTTCACACACAGCATCCCTGGGAACGGGAGCGGTAGTGTGCACCGCTGAGAGGCGGGAAAACTCCGGTGTCATCAGAAGGTGAGTATATCACTATTTTCTATTTTAACTCTTTTTTTTAAACAATTATATGGTGCCCAGTCCGTGGAGGAAAGTCTCCTCTCCTCCACCCTGGGTACCAACCGCACCTGATCTGCTTACTTCCTGCATAGTGGGTATAGCCCCATGCGGGAAGTAAGCAGATCAATGCACTCCTAGGTGTGCGAAATCCCTGCGATTCCGCAAATTTAATGAACATACTGCGTTTTTTTCTGGAATGCGATTCCACTCAGGAAAACAGTGCAGCATGTGCACAAAAAATGCGGATTGCATTCTATTAAGTAGGATGCTTAATGTATGCGTTTTTTTCGCGTTTTTATAGCGAAAGACCGTGAAAAAAATGCACACAGCCTTATACTCCACACCTTTCTTCAGAATGGCTGTTCCCTAATCTGCTTTTACATCTTTTTCCATAACTCCCATGGAAATCAATGAAGAGGACCACTAATATTCACGGCCATCTCTCTATACATTGGAATTGGCGTGCACCTATCGGACAGTGATGACTTATCCTGTGGATGGGCATTAACTATTTATGGTGGAAGTACCCTTTTATTAGGCTGTTTAATGAGTAAAGGGGTTTTCTATGAGTCGAAAAATTCTTAACCTGAAAAGGTTTTGTGTTGAATATTATTTCAGTGCATTTTTTCTTGCTTTGATGTTCTTTCTGGCCCCATTATCGGGGACACATGCCACTCCTTGGCTCTCAGGCTTGTGGCCATGTTGCCAGTTCAGCTTACTACTATTATAACTTTACCTTGTGGCGTCCTGTTCCCACCATCTTTATCCTGCCACTGTACAGCCAACGACACCTCCTTTTCCATCTCTATCCTCCGGATCCATCTCTTGCTGCACTAATCTATTCTATCCCATTTACATCCCCTTGCTCCAGGTCACCTTTCCATATGTGATGGGCTGGAGGCTCCTGAGATGGTGCTCGGTGTGGAGCTCCTGTGGGGTAAGTACAGTGACTATGGAATATGGCGTCCTCTACATGATCTGTGCCCTGCAGGGACATTAGTGGAGGAGACCACACTTGGGTTACAGTCACTGATGGCGTCGGCCCTATCCCATGTACTACATGTGATGGATGATGTGGGGCATGATGGGGCAGTGACATCAGTCTGGGAAAGCCATATGACAGATGCCATAACATCACTGTCATCACGTGACCCAACTCCACACAAAGTATCGGATTAACCCTTAATTCCCCGCCATTTGTCACAATCACTACAGCCGTCCAACATTATAATAAAAGAATATAAAGAAGACGCAGACACAATGAATGGGGTTTATTAATTTTTATTGTTATCTATTATATTATTTAGTTTAATTTATTGTAATCATCCAGCGCCATTTATAGGATTTACTGCATAAAGAGTATGTGACCCAGAGGAAGGCGAAACAACCCCATGTGTGGGGAAAAATTCCTTCCTGACCCCATGTCCTGGCGATCGGCTAATCCCTGGGTCACTGCAGTGTCAGCGCTGGATGGGCCCTGTCACCCCTGTACATGGGGCATTATATACTTATCTAATACTTATATTTCTACCTTATCTTTATCTCTAGGCTATATAAAGCTTATGTATAACTAAGGGGGCACTTACACTGGGCGATTATCTATACTTAGCTTTTTTTTTTTTTTTTTTTTAAATATACCTATCCTTTCTTACCTATATTTATCTATCCTTACTTATCTATACTTATCTTTTTTTTAATTTTAAATATACGGGGCCTATCATTTCTTAGCTATATTTATCTATTCTTAACCTTACTTATCTATACTTATATATTTTTTTTTATTTTTTATTTTAAATATACGAGGCCTATCATTTCTTAGCTATATTTACCTATACTTACCTATTTTTTTTTATTTTTTTTTATTTTAAATATGCGGGGCCTATCATTTCTTAGCTATATTTACCTATAGTTATCCTTACTTATCTATACTTATATATTTTTTTTTTTATTTTAAATATGCGGGGCCTATCATTTCTTAGCTATATTTACCTATACTTATCCTTACTTATCTATACTTATCTTTTTCTTTTTTTTTTTTTTTATTAAAGACTAAACATACCTATCCTTTCTTACCTATATTTGTCTATTCTTATACATTCTTAGAAATACTTACCTAGAATTATTATTTTTACCTATACTTAGACTTATCTTTTCTCTTTTTTTATTAGACTAAATATACCTATCCTTTGTTATAATTACCTATACTTATCACTTAGTTATATTTTTGTAGGTCCCTGATGGTGTTGGACATCCGATGCTCTGGTCTTCTCGGCGTGGTCTTCTGGAAGCTCAGGTTCGCAGCTTGCTCTGGTGTTATTGAGCCGGTGTCTTGTTGAGGGTTTTCAGTTGAAAAATGGAAACCCTCCGAACAGCTTAAAAGCAGGGAACCTGGGATTAGGCTTAGTTGGCTATAGAAAAAAATGCAGAAAAAAGTCATGGTGAAGTCAGTGACTAATCAAACAGTTTTGACTTTAAGTATTGAAAATAATAGTTCAATATTAAAAGGAACCTGTCACCAGGTTAGTACCATATGAGGTAAGGCCAGTACCTTTCAGCCCTGATATACAGCATTCTAATATGCTGTATACATGCCCCCAACCAAACCTGCAAGACAAGCAAGACCTTTTATAATATTCACCTACGGGAGGTCAGGTCCGATGTGCATCGCTGTCTTGGTCCAATGGCTCCCTTCTTCTTGCAATGCCGTCCTCTTTCTTGCTTCGTGTGGATGATGCGTCCTTCGTCATCCACAGTGTCCCCGGTATCACACTCCTGCGCAGGCGTACTTCTCTCAGCCCTGTGAAGGGCCGATCAATGTCCTGCAGTGCTCATTCACCAGGAAAGTTCAAAGAGCTCCGCCGCATGCGCACTGCAGGACTTTACTCTGCCCCCTGGTCATAAGTACGTTTGCTCAGGAGCGCAATTCCGGGGACATTGTGTGGCTGATATAGGACACGTCATCCACATGAAGCAAGAAGGGGAACGGCATCACTAGAAGAAGGGAGGCACCGGACCTACACCAGTGATGCCCATCGAACCCGAACGCCCTGTAGGGGAGTATGTAAAAGGTCTTTTTCTTGTCTTGCATGTTGGAATGGGGGCAGATATACAGCACATTAGAATGATGTATATCAGGGCTGAAATGTCTCATGTGGGACAAACCTGGTGACAGGTTCCCTTTAAAGGAACATTTTCAAATGTGAATATAATATCTTAGAGACAAAACCAGCACCATGAGCATTGCAGCTGACGTCTGGTCACTTCAATGAGCTGCAGCGCCACTAATCATCTCTATGGCCGGTCACATTTCTGTCTCATCATACATAGGATGCTGAATTATGTGCAGGTAACAGGCAATAGCCCAAGTATGGTGAGAACGACAAGTGTTTATATCAGTACAATCTGTACTTATCACTTCAGCTCTGAACACTTTCACCTGTTTACAGACTCTTTCCGAATTGAAAAAAAAAATAGGAAGACCAAAAGGAGGAGTCACCGAGACGCAGGTTACTTATTGCAGGAAAAAAATGTCAGGACAAAGAGGTCTCTATAAAGTAAAAACACCTTTATTATCTAGTACGGTAAGTGGCGTCACAGAAGGCGCTCACAAACAACATGAATAAGGAAAATATTATATAAAAAGTAATAATCAAACATCATGGAAACACAGCGGCAGTTGGTATATAGGAAAGATACCTCTTTGTCCTGATACTTATTTCCTGCAATAAGTGACCTGCGTCTCAGTGTCTCCTCCTTTTGGTCTTCCTTGTTTTCCGAGTGGTTTTTCCATTCTTTGTCCACACCAGTATACACTGGTATTTTTTTACTCTAATACATTTTGTTCTTCCTGGTGTCTCTCGTTCTCTTGTACCTATAGGTCTTTCTGAATTGGCCTAGCTCCATCAGTTCTGTTTTTTGACAAAAATGTGTTCCTATTTTTTGTTTTAGTTTTCATCTGGTGTAAATTAGCAGTGGAGACTATAAAAAGGAGAAATGTTATTTAAAAATGTAAATTAATCTTTAGAATCACTTCCAGGTCTGCATGAAAGATATAAAAATCTTATGAACTGCTCCTTATGGAGGGCTCATGTAAAAAAATGTTTTACCAAGGGCGGTCTTCTCTAGCTCCAGCTACAGACGGCTATGCAATGCTTTGTCTGATTAAAGGGAATCTGTTACCCCCAAAAATCGTATATGAGCTCAGGCCACCAGCATCAGGGGCTTATCTACAGCATTCTGTAATGCTGTAGATAAGCCCCCGATGTAACCTGAAAGGTAAGAAAAACAGGTTATATTATACTCACCCAGGGGCGGTCCTGGTTAATTTCGGGTCTGATGGGTGCGGCGCCTCCTATCTTTATACGATGACGTCCTCTTCTTGTCTTCCTGCCGCGGCTTCGGCGCAGGTGTACTTTGTGTGCCCTGTTGAGGGCAGAGCAAAGTACTGCAGTGCGCAGGCGCCGGGAGAGGTCAGAGAGGCCCAGCAGTACTTCGCTCTGCCCTCAACAGGAGCCGCGGCAGGAAGACAAGAAGAGGACGTCATCGAATGAAGATAGGAGACCCTGGACCCGGACCGCGACACCTATCGGTCCCGAAACGAAAAGGGACCGCCCCTGGGTGAGTATAATATAACCTGTTTTTCTTACCTTTCAGGTTACATCGGGGGCTTATCTACAGCATTACAGAATGCTTTAGATAAGCCCCTGATGCCAGTGGCCTTAGCTCATATACGATTTTTGGGGTGACAGATTCCCTTTAAATGGCTTGTACCTAACAGAACTTATAACTAGTTAATTATTTGCATGTAACCCTCAAAAGGGCCTGAAAGAAGAACAATCCTATAGACTAGACATACACTGCTAAGAGATTACATTGTCCAATAACGCGAGCCAAATTATTTTCCAACCCTGACACTAAACATAATGTATCACAGAACCAAAAGCGTAGACGATTGTGGGAGAGAATCTTATTCAGATCCATGGGAGAATTCTCCCATTACTTACTACAGGGATGTATGGTGGGGCCATCCTAAGGGCTTCCACAGAGACCCAATCAATTCGCTGGAAGAAGAGGTGTTCTCGGATGTTACCATGGACTCCTAGTCGCTGAACTGGATCTTCCTGCAGGAGCTGAAAAGGAGAAATGTATTTAGGATTTAGTGAGTGAACCCTGTGATCTGACCAGGAAAGATTATACACAGTGATCACTTCTTTCTGATTGTTGCTCTCCATGACGCGTTGTGTGCTGTGATGGTATATGATAGTGATATTTAGTGATGAGGGGGTGCAAGCAATGGATCTCTACTTCTCTTATCCATAGCGGGACATAGTAAATGTTGTTTACGAGGTTGAGGATTGGGAGAAGATGTCTGTGTAAGACTGTGTTCAGTACAATTACAGCCTCCGGGTCAGGGACTACTAACATTGTATGACCCCAATACTAGACCCTTATACCGGGAACATACTGACCTGTTCAATGATGTCCTTGGCGCCGGAGGAGGACTCATCAAACACTGCAGGATTGTAGGTAGTAAAACTGGTCAGCATCTGGTTTATGATGACTCCAAGCGAGAACCAGTCGACTCCGGCGTAATACTGCTGCATGTCCAGGATCTGCCATAGAGCAGCATTATTAGTAGTGCCACCTCCTGTCACCGCACGTATATGTCACTCATATTGTTATGTGATCCTATAGTAATGGCAGTAAGTCTTACTACTCAGTCAGAGGCACAAAGGATCTTCCATAATTATGCTCCATAAATGAACTTAATAAACTATACTAACAGAGTGAATGTAATATATACGGGTGTGACGGCGCACACAACGCTCGGCTCAGTGTGTTACCGGCTCACACTGTAACCCCTTCATACCAAGAGATTGTCAGCTTTTTTGTTTTAGCATGTTCCTTCTTTGAAGAGCCATAACTTTTTTATTTTTCCGTCCACATAACTATATGAGAGCTTGTTTTTTGAAGGACGAGTTGTACTTGACATCATTCGTGTTTATTTAAGTGGTGAAAAAGAAAATCTTAGATTTGTAAAAAAAAAAACAACCTTTACTTGTGTTGCCATTTTCTGAGATCATGATCATGTCATGGGCCCATTGATGGGAGTATGGAAAAACGCACACCCCCACCTGCACATGTTAAATGCCATTGTCTGAGATTGACCGCAGGATTTAACAGGTTAACGGATGTAGACAGAGCAGTGTCACACCCGCAGCTGATAAAGGCACATGATGGCTCATTAAATCACCCATCATCTGCCGGAAAAGATGAAGGCTCTGCGGGTGAGCCCGCATGAAAGCAGAGACACAACATATATCCGGCATGTCCGCCATATGCTATGAAGGGGTTAAGGAGCTATCTGTGGCATTATGGCTGATAGTATTGAGGTGGCGGCTGGCCTTGTCTAATATACACAGATCAGTTAGTCCGATGTACTAGATACAACTGATGCGTGTTATGTAATAAATGTAATAAATGCACATAAAATAACACATTTTCCTGTATCATCATTACACATTTTATTAACCCTTTAGGACATCTATGGTCCGGATAACTCAGCATTACACCTGGTCGGCCATAGTTCACTGTCCATGTAGACATGTAGCCTGGGAAGAGTAGGAGGCTCTGGTCCTCCCATTTGGTGATTGTGGGGTACATAGCAGTGAAGCCCCCGGAGGTCACACATTTCTCACCTTTTCTGGGGATGGGTGATATTTATAATGAAAATCATTTATAGGGGGTTTCTAATACTTTATATTGATGAGCAGAACAGATCATCAATATAAGAATGGTGGGAGCCAACACCCGGCAGTCCCACTGATTAGCTGTTATCACCTCCGCCGGTGGTATAACCAATACACAGGCGTCACAGCTCCCTACACTGGTTAGTGGCCATTGCTGGTACTACAGATTAGTCCCTACTGAAATGAACACGGTCTGATCTGCAGTCCTCAGTACTGACCACTAAACAGTACAGAGGTGCGATGTTCTGCTCTGGTTGCTTCTGTAAGAACAGCTAATCAGTGGGATCGGACCCCCAATGATTTTATATTGATGAACGCGCATAAATAAAGCTAATCAATGTGAAATTACCTGAAAAACCTTTTACCGTATTTTCCGCTTTGTAAGACGCACTTTATTTCCCCAAAATTTGGGGGGGAAATGTGAGTGCGTCTAACAAAGCGGATATACCGCTTACCATTACAGGCTGGGATGAGGGGGTGTCCGCCGCCGCTACCGCCCGCCTCCGCTGTTGTCCGCCGCCGCTGCCGGGGTTGTCCGCTGCTGCCCCGGGTGATGCTGGAGGCTCCGGTGCTGCGGGGGGCTCTGGCGACATTTTGTGAAAGACCAGAGCCCCCCCCGGCAGTTCGTCCATGCGTTCCAGTATGACTGACTCCGGGAAAATGGCCACCGGAATCTCGGGAGATGAGATTTCAGCGCTGAGATCTCATCTCTCGAGATTCCGGCGGCCATTTTCCCGGAGTCAGTCATACAGGAACGCATGGACGAACTGCCGGGGGCTCTGGCCTTTCACAAAATGTCGCCAGAGACCCCGCAGCACCGGAGACAGCCCTGCAGCACAGGAGCCCCCTGCAGACCCCTCATCCCAGCTTGCAGCACAGGAGCTCCCCTGCAGACCCCTCATCCCAGCTTGCAGCACAGGAGCCCCCCTGCAGCACAGGAGCCCCCTGCAGAACCCCTCATCCCAGCCTGCAGCAATGCTCCACTCCTGCCTCCAGCAACGAGCCTGGGACCCTGATCCACCACAGCCACAACCCCTGGTAAGTAATAAGACGCATGGATTATAAGACGCCCCACCAATTTATTAAAAAGTTTTTTCCTATTTTTCTCCTCAAAATTTGGGGTGCGTCTTATAATCCGGAGCGTCTTACAAAGCAAAAAATATGGTATATACAAAAAATAAAAACATTCTATTCTCACCTCAGGAGCCATGTCACCTATTGTTCCAGCGAATCCGGTGGCTGTTTGGTCTCCGTGCATGTTGTCAAGTGCTAGACCGTAATCCGTGATCTTAATATGGCCCGTCTCAGCCACCAGGATGTTCTCGGGCTTTAGGTCTCTGTAAGAAAAAGAAAAATAACCTGAGTATAAAGTAAGTGTTCTTCTTCTATCTGTGGTCACATGATGACAGATGGGAATAAACCGCTTTTCTCTTCCTGCTGTACTTTGCTCATCTGAGATGACTCCATTACTATGTACCCTACCTGCGCACTGTAGGGATCACTGTATGACATGTGACGGCCGCTCATCTGCAGCTTCCTGTCTGTGACACCAGACAGGACGACTAGACCCCAGGTACAGCGCATTATTCTGTCACTGGGTGACAAAGCATCAGATTGTACTCGGACCAATGTTATTCTATGGGGCCGTGTACATGTCTGATTGTTTCCGATCGCAACA
Organism: Ranitomeya variabilis; assembly: GCF_051348905.1. Classification (NCBI taxonomy): domain Eukaryota; kingdom Metazoa; phylum Chordata; class Amphibia; order Anura; family Dendrobatidae; genus Ranitomeya; species Ranitomeya variabilis. The sequence goes on along the minus strand of NC_135235.1, from coordinate 548,283,785 downwards.
TGCCCGAGTTGGATCAGATTATCGGATCATGCTTCAATATGCAAGTCAATGAGTCCATGGAAAACATCACACTACACTCGGATGACATCTGAGTGCAGTCTGATTGCAGATGATGGAGACTTTTTTTTCCCATCTTCTCCTCATCCGAAAAAATGAAATCACACTGTGATCACTCTGATCAAATTCTGTTCAGAGTTTAATCAACGTGCGATTTGGATAATCGTCCGGATTCTCTTAGATGAGAGAATATACGCTGGTGTGACCCGGCCTAACACTGACTAGATTACCTGTGGATGACGCCTCTTGAATGGAGGAACTGGATCCCACACACCAGTTCGGCGGTATAGAATCTGACAAAGAGAAAATGAATAAGTATCAGATCCCATAGAGAGGAAACCTGGCAATCATATCAGTCATTAGAAGCATTATTCTATATTATTCCTCTTAACTTAGAGGGTTTTATAAAAGGGTTGTCCGGTCTCAGAAGAAAAGTCTGCAGTCACTGTATATGACCGCCGAATCGTGACGGTGTAAGAAGTGCACACTATCAGTACTGCAGTCTCGAGAAGGTAGGAATGAATGAATGAATGAGTGTATGAAAATTACATATTGGCGATTATGTTCTGACTGTACCCTGCACGTCTCTCAATTCTTTACTACTGAGAGAAGCCGGGTGAGACTAGTCAGCACGTGACCACAAATGTGCAAATTGTACACAGGATCGCCCACCTGATTGGGGAACACAGGGAAGTCGTGACCGTGTGCGCATTGCCCCCTGTCACAATCTGGCAGTCTGCAGTCATGTACAGTGACTGATGACTTTTCTTCTGAGATCGGACAACTCCTTTAACACATTACCTGGCACTGGCGATGTCTAGTGGCCCATTCCTTTCTAGAAGTTGGTGAAAGTCCCCACAGCGCATGTACTCCATTCCAAAGAAAATATTAATCTGTAATATGGAACATTTGCATTTATTATACACTAAAGACAAATACAGATTTTACTACTTAAAGGGGTTTTCTATCCAAGAAAGTTAAATGAAAGCATATTGCTGTGATATGTAGTCACTCATTGAATGAAAAAGGTGTTTTAACTGCTGGGACCCCTAAAATTCTAAACAATTATGTAGAATACTAGATTGTGGCCCGATTCTAACGCATTGGGTATTCTAGAATATGTATGTCCACGTAGTATATTGCCCAGTGACGTAGTATACAGCAGAGCCACGTAGTACATTGCCCAGCCACGTAGTATATTGCCCAGTGACGTAGTATATTGCCCAGTGACGTAGTATATTGCCCAGTGACGTAGTATACAGCACTGAGCCACGTAGTATATTGCCCAGTGACGTAGTATACAGCACAGAGCCACGTAGTATATTGCCCAGCCATGTAGTATATTGCCCAGCCACGTAGTATATTGCCCAGCCACGTAGTATACAGCACAGAGCCACGTAGTATACAGCACAGAGCCACGTAGTATATTGCCCAGTGACGTAGTATATTGCCCAGCCACGTAGTATACAGCACAGAGCCACGTAGTATACAGCACAGAGCCACGTAGTATATTGCCCAGTGACGTAGTATATTGCCCAGCCACGTAGTATATTGCCCAGCCACGTAGTATATTGCCCAGCCACGTAGTATACAGCACAGAGCCACGTAGTATACAGCACAGAGCCACGTAGTATATTGCCCAGCCACGTAGTATATTGCCCAGTGACGTAGTATACAGCACAGAGCCACGTAGTGTATTGCCCAGCCACATAGTATATTGCCCAGTGACGTAGTATACAGCACAGAGCCACGTAGTATATTGCAAAGCCACGTAGTATATTGCCCAGCCACGTATGACAGGTTAAAAAAATAAAAAATAAACATATACTCACTTTCCGCAGGAGCGTTGTAGCTGGTTTTACCATAATCATAAACACCCCGAGAATAAAGGTAACATAATATGTAAGAGCCGTAAAACCTCAAAAACACTAGCAAGCTGGCTATTGTTTTCAATCCAACCTCAAAAAAATGGATAACTATTAGAGCCATTTTGTTCTGCACATTAATACCTCCTACATCACATCTGTAAAGTTTGTCCCTGGCAGAGGTATTGCCCATTGAGCAGTGAGGCTTGTAGTGCAGCGACAATTGATAAAGGGGTTTTTCACTCTTATAATGAGCCCATCCTCAGAATATGTCATTAAAGGGAACCTGTCACTACCCCCAGGGCCTACTAAGGTAAAAGAGCCACCTTCAGCAGCACTAAGGCTGCATTCTGTGGAGGTGGCTCTAAGGTCCAATCAGCTGTTACCGTCTCCTCTAAAAGCCGGATGTGAGCAGTGTACGGAGCACACAAGGTTTAGTGGTCACTCCTGGGTCCTGCAGGACAGCTCCCATTCAGATGAACAGGTTACCAACATCAGAGAAGTGGCCAAATCTTATAGCGCTAAGTAGTCACAATGATACCTTGGTCTGAAATGCGAAGGCTGAGTGGACGAGGAAGGGGCTTCCAGATGCCAGCTGCAGAACTCGCCTCTCCACCATCACATCCAGCCTATCCCCTCCGGCCAGCAGGGCTGTTTTGCCGATGATCTTCACTGCAAATTCTTTGCGGGTTAAAGTATCTTCCGCCATCAGGACCTTTCCAAAGCTTCCAACTCCGATCACATGGTGGAATAATAATCTATCCTTGATGGAATGAGAGATTATGCTGGAGCTGGATGGCCAAACACCGCTGCTTCCTACCAGGGGGGATGAATGGGAAATGTCAGAATAAATCTAACATTTACAGGACATTATTCACACTGAGGAAATCTTCTGTTCTAAGTAAAGCTTGTTCTTCATTTCATAAATTGTGTTAAAGCGAAGCTGTCACCAGGTTTGGCCAATATGAGATATGACACCACCATTCAGGGCTGATATACAGCCTTCTATAATGCGATATATCTGCCTCAACCTGACCCGTGAGACAAGAAAAAGACCTTTTATTAGTCCCACCTGCGGGGCGGTCCGGTCCGAGGGGTGTCGATGTTCTTGGTCCGGCACCTCCCATCTTCCTACGATCCTTGTCCTCCTTCTTGCTTCGCATGGATGACGTGTCCCTGCGTCATCCACACAGTCTTCTCGGCATAGCGCTCCTGTGCAGTCATACTTCTCTGCCAGATTGAGCGCAGAATAAAGTATTTCAGTGCGCAGGTGCCAGGAAAAGACAAAGAACCTTGACGTATGCTCACTGCAGTACTTCGCTCTCCACTCAAAAGGGCTGAGAAGTATGACTGCACAGGAGCGCGATGCCGAGGAAACTGTGCGGATGATGCAAGGACGTGTCATCCACACAAAGCAAGGAGGACGGCGATCATAAGAAGATGGGAGGCGTCGGATTAAGAACATTGTCACCGTTTGGACCGGACCGCCCTGCAGGTGAGTATAATAAAAGGTCTTTTTCTCTTACAGGTCGGGTTGAGGGCAGATATACCGCACTATAGAATACTGTATATCATCCCTAAAAGGTGGTGGCCGTATCTCACACAGGCCAAACTTGGTGACAGGATCCCTTTAATGGATTTTATTAATAAGCAACTTAGTATTCATGTAATTAATCTTATACGGTTCTGTCTGTTAAAGAGAACCTGTCACTCCCAAAATCGAAGATGAGCTAAGCCCACCGGCATCAGGGGCTTATCTACAGCATTCTGGATTTTACCTGGACATTCGATTTACAGTGAATTTATTCTCAGCTAATTCGATTTCCTTTACTAAGCTCTCAGGTACTGGGGTATGGAAAGACTCCCCAAGCATAATATGCAGGAAAAAATACCCAGAAAATTAATACTCCCCTCACAGCTCCACTTTTCTGCTCTTTGTCATCCACAAGGTCCTTGGCGCTGCTCCTTACTGCCAGCATGCGCTGATGGAACCCGGTCATCTTCACACTAGGCCGGGACTTCTGTCCGTGACTAGGCATGTGAATTCCCTGCTCATCCAAAGAGATGTCCTGGGGCCTACTTGCAGCTGGAAGTCCCTTGCTAGAGTCATGAAGCAAGTCATGATGTTACGACATGTGCCACAGCCTTACAACGAGTACTGTAGACCAGGACTTCCAGACTCAGGGACACCCAGGGTCTACTCCCAGCCTAGTGTGAAGATGCCTGAGGTTTCATGGCACAGTGATGGTAAGTAGAGGTGTTGAGGACCGTAAGGGGGACAACAAGCAGCAGAGACATTAGTTTTTTAACCTTCGGCCGACTCTGTACAGTTCAACAAAAATTGTGGAAACTATTTTACTGAATTCCTTAGGAGCAAACTACAAAAAATATGGAAAAGAATAGTGATGTTTGTAAAATTGAACTTCACTTGAATACATTTTCCTGACTCTACTTATCACCTATCTTACTCTGGGACTCTCATGATCACTAGAAAAGGACCCCTGCAGTCGTCCATTGACGAGGGTTTTTGTATATGATAGTGGTGAAACATGCATATTGCTATTTTCAACTCAAAATTTATGGGACTGATGGAAACAGCAAAGTGCTACAGTATTGTGCTGGCAGCTCTAGATGGGAGATCTGAAAAGGTGCTTAAAGGGATCCTGTCAGCAGGATTGTGCACAGTAACCTACACACAGTGTCAGGTTGGCGCCGTTATACTGATTAGGCCAAGGTCACTCTTGTGAGTGCAATGTGAGAAACCGGCGCGAGTTTCTCGCCTCAATACCCAGCACTGCTTCCGGCACTTGGGACTGGAGTGTGCGGCTGCATGGATTTCTATACAGCTGAACACTCCGGTCCCAAGTGCCGGCAGCAGTGCCAGGAATTGAGGTGAGGGTCTCGCATTGCACTTGCAAGTGTGACCCCGGCCTTACAATGATACCTTGGGCGATGTGGTTGTTCTTTAATCTGTATTTTCAGTTTTGTGTTAATGAGATTCTCATGCCCTAAGGTGTGTTTGGTGTATATGGTGTCTGATAATATATTCATAATGCAGACTGCTGACAGGTCCCTGATCCCTCACTGACCTGCCCACTAGTTTGCATATTGAATATCTGTATATACATAAAAAGTGCTTCTGCAAGAAGGTGCCGGCCGTACCACCTGCACTGCAGCATAATCGCATGTTTACTGTGACACGAATACATTTTATTCATGTTATTCAGCTTGGAGAAAAAAAAAAAAATTGAAAATGGCACTTGCCGCACCTGCGCAGTAGCAGCTACCGGTGTATATAGAGATCCGATAGCTGCTATTGTGCAGGCCCCGGCGGCGCAATCTAGCTGGAGAAGAAAGAAAAGATTTCCTCCTCCAAGATAGTGACGCCAGCGCCTGCGCAATAGCAGCTATGGAATCTATACATACTGATAGCTGCTACTGCGCAGGCATGGCGGGCGCCATTTTCAAATTGACTTGCATCTGGAGGGGCATCTAAATGGGCATCTGGACGAATGCTACAACTGTCACTCCAGAGCAGAGGTGTGGTAAAGCACTTACTGCAGAATGCCAGGGGCATGTCATAGTCACAGAATTCCCAAAACTCGGGAGCAACGTAAATCAGATTAAAGCTACATTTTCTCAGTTATGATGCAGCTAAAAATATAAATTTGCAGACAAACCTGCTGACAGTCTCCTTTTTAGAAAATCGCTCCAGCATATTTTTTCCATATATAAAGATCATTCGCCTTCAGTATTCTAGCTGTTTAACCAGTTTGCAATCAGGCTGCACCCCCCCATTCCTGACCATACACTTTTTTGGGTTTTCTCATACATGCGCTTATAAGTGCTCTAAAAAGAATGTTCTCACTTGGATATTCAAAAGTTTTGCCTTTTTTTGCCTTACATGGGGCTTACTTTTTATGGCATTTTTTAGATTCCCTTTTCTTGTTCATATGGGGGGAATGTGTTTTTGCTTTTTACTGGGTACAATGGTCCATGGGAGACTAGAAGCTGCGATCCTCCGATCACCTGTGCTACACATGGCAGGGCGTTTCTGTAGCTAAAATACTCACAGCAGTTTGGGTGATGACAATGACAGTAGTCTCCGCAGACTCTGGGTTGTCATGCCAATTCATTAGCAGCCCGCGGTCATGTGACGTGGGTGTCGATGGGCAGGGTTTGTGATGCGCTTCCGGCACGATCATGTTACATTCCGCTGTCAGAGATTGACAGCGGCATTAAACATGTTAGGCTACTTTCACACTGGCGTTAACTGCAATCCGCCACAATGCGTCGTTTTGCCGAAAAAACGCATCCTGCAAAAGTGTTTGCAGGATGCGTTTTTTCCCCATAGACTAACATTATGCGACGTATTGCGACGGATTGACACACGTCGCAACCGTCGTGCGATGGTTGCGCCGTGTTGTGGCGGACCGTCGGGACCAAAAAACGCTACATGTTACGTTTTTTGCTCCCGACGGTCCGCTTTTTCCGTCCGCGCATGCGCGGCCGGAACTCCGCCCCCACCTCCCCGCACTTCCCCGCACCTCACAATGGGGCAGCGGATGCGCTGGAAAAATGCATCTGCTGCCCCCGTTGTGCGTCGGAGACAACGCTAGCGTTGGTGACTTCGGCCCGACGCACTGCGACGGGCCGGGCCGGGCCCGACGCTAGTGTGAAAGTAGCCTTAACAGCCGCAGGTGGATAGCGATTCCAACCGCAGCTGTTAGGGTCACATGTCAGCTGATAAAATCAGGGGGAGGCGACCTTGGACGTACCAACATTTCCACGGTCATAAAGGGGTTAACATTCTTATTAGTGCTAATTTACCCTGTAGCTTAGGCTGGTATATTCTCCCCAGTTACAGGAGAATTTCAGCCTCCGGCCTGCATGGCAGAGCTGACCTGACCTCCTACAGCCAAGCAGCTCCTGGTCCCTCCCTACATCTAGCGTCACATGTTCTCTGGATCTGGAGAAGGAAGCACAGTCCATGTCTTCTAATCTCTTCTTACTCTGTATACAGAAGCGCTGGTTTAGCACAGTGTATTCAACCATGGAGATGGTGAGCATGGTAATAAGCCAGGTTTTACCTACTGTCTGGGAAGTCTGGCTGACAGTCTGCTCGCCACCCCACAGCTTCACCATCTTGTGCAAGCTGCTTACACTCCATTGATGTTTTAGAACGTCAGTGCAGAGTAATGAGTGGACTGCCCAGAAATGTATAATGTAAGGGTCGTCCAGAAGTGCTTTCTTTCATCCCACATCAGTTACATTGACACATCCCCCCTTCATTATAGGGAGTTGGGTCATGTGATCTCCGGTCTGATAACTATTACAGTACATGCACTAATGTGTTGACAGTGCAGCGCCCCAGGGTCCTGGTCGTTGCAGTAATATCATTCTCCTCTAGGGGGAGTGGTGTTACGGTTGGAGGCGATAAAGGAGATCTCACTACCAGGTAACACCAACACACAACACATTTCACACTCCAGTCCACCAGGGGGAGCTATGCTCCTATTTATTAGGGCACTCTTCACAATTAGGTAAAACTGGTGGTCTGTATAGGAAGTTAGACAGAAGCTGGCTGAGCTCCGCTCAGGCAGTTGCTATCTGAGCTCTGCTCAGGTAGTTGGGGTGGGATCCTGTCCGAGGCCTAGACAGAAGGACACAGAGCTGCGCCTGCCCCACGTGCGGCAGCTTCCAGAAAGAGACACGAACAGAGAACTGTATTGTAGAGAGTGAGGAGAAGTCATAGCAAAAGGAGAGAAAACCTGTTCTGCCCTACACAGGCTGCCTCCTTCTGAGGCGCAGGATCCCGGTAGCCGGAAAACCGAGGGAGCAACAGTTCACTATGCCTTGCTCCAGAGACCGGCAGGACAGCTAAATCCACGTTACCTTCCCGCCCTATACCCAGGAGGCAAGGTGGCACCCACGAGAGGCTGGGGCATGATAGAGGCCCTGTAAAAAGCCTCAGGCCACCGGTCATACAGGTTTGTCCTATCCATCTGGGGGACAGAGAGAGACACAACATCTAGAACGTCTACAACAGTTGTGAGGACCTTATGAGAGGCTCAGCAATAAGGTACTACAACACCCAGGCGCTAGAGGAAGGCTACTGATTTCCACCTAGATAAGGGGACTCTAGATTTGCCTCCAAACCGGGCGGACTCTGCCTGCCCTGTGATCTGGTGCTCTGGACTGTGGATGCTGAAGTCTTCAGTAAAGGTAAAGAGACTGCAACCTTGTGTCCTCGTTCTTCACTGCGTCTCACACCATCCACCATCTCCACTCTGGGAAGCCCTGGGGACACACTTCACCTGTGGGAAGGTATACCATCTAGCTGCCATATCATCACCCCAGCGGACCCCTAAGCAGCGTCGGTCACCCTGACCGAATACCACAGGTGGTGTCACGAACATATCCCTTTAAATACCTTTCCCCTTTTACAACGGACCTCCCGAGGGCCACGGACCGTGTCAGCCACTGTGACATCCCCCTTGAGAACCGAAGGACCCGATGTCGAGTACCCCTAGCCCTTGGGGGCGCTCCAACAGGAAGTCAGTCTCTGATGTCATGTGACCTGTAAGATGACCTCTCCAGCTATGAATCCCTCCTGACAGCTCAGACTCTTCCCCGGACCCCCAGCTTCACCCTCCTTGTCACTCTGTATGTCTCCCATGCAGCTATAGAGATGGTTGAAGACTTGTCTAAAAGAAGTCATGTCAAGTAAAACTCTGTGGCAAAACGCGCATTTTTGCTGCATTGTTTAGGCTGCTTTCACACTAGCGTCGGTACGGGGCCGTCGCGCTGCGTTGGCCCGACGTACCGACGCATACTGTGAAGAAAATGCCCGACGTTGGCAGCGGAAGCAGTCTTAAGACGCTTCCGCTGCTTCATTGTAAGGTTCGGAGAGGAGGGGGCGGAGTTTCGGCCGCGCATGTGCTGTCGAAAATGGCGGTCCCGACGCACAAGAAAACGTTACATGTAACTTTTTTTGGTGGCGGCGGTGCGCGAAAACACGACGCAACCGTCGCACGACGGTTGCGATGTGTGGCAGTGCGTCGCAATGTGTCGGTAATGTTAGTCTATGGGGAAAAAACGCATCCTGCAGACAACTTTGCAGGATGCGTTTTTTCTCCTAAACGACGCATTGGGACATGCAGCCAAAAACGCTAGTGTGAAAGTAGCCTTACTTGTGAGTTTGGGGCAGATTTTTACCCACTCAGAATGAGTGAAATCTGCAGGAAAAACGCTGAAAGAATTGACTGCATGAGCCCCACAGAGCCTCCCCATGTCCAGCAAAGAGCCCCACACAGCCTCCCTATATACTGCATGAGCCCCACACAGCCTCCGTATATACTGCATGAGCCCCACACAGCCTTCCTATATACTGCATGAGCCCCACACAGCCTCCCTATATACTGCATGAGCCCCACACAGCCTTCCTATATACTGCATGAGCCCCACACAGCCTCCCCATATATTGCATGAGCCCCACACAGCCTCCGTATATACTGCATGAGCCTCACACAGCCATCACAACATAATGCCCTCTTCATGGTCCTCCATACAATATAATGTACTCCCCATGGTCCTCCATAGGCTATAATCCACCCCCATAGTCCTCCATAGAATATAATACACTCCCCATGATCCACCAAACAATTTAATGTACACCCCATGGTCCTCCAGAGAATTTTATGCACTCCCCGTGGTCCTCCTAAGAATATAATGCACCCTCAATGGTCCTCCATACAATATAATGTACCCCATGGTCCTCCATACAATATAATTAACCTCTTATAATCCTCCATACAGTATAATGCACCCCTCATGGTCCCCCATACAATATAATGTACTCTCCATGGTCCTCTATAGAATACAATGAACTCCTCATGGTACTCTATAGAATAAAATTAACTCCTCATGGTACTCCATTGAATATAATGCACCTCCCGTGGTCCTCCAAACAAGATAATGCACCTCCCATGGTCCTCCAAACAAGATAATGCACTCCCCATGGTCCTTCATAGAATATAATGCACTTCACCTAGTCCTCCCATGGATTATTATTATTTATTATTATAGCGCCATTTACTCCATAGCGCTTTACATGTGAGAAGGAGAATACATAGTAATAACAGGTGCAATAATCCTGACCAATACGAGTCAGCGACTGGTACAGGAGGAACGAGGACCCTGCCCCCGAGGGCTCACAGTCTACAGGGGGTGGGTGAGGATACAGAAGGGAGGGCAGCGCTGGTCGTGCAGCGGTGTGGTGGAGCGAGGGTTACTGCAGGTTGTAGGCTTGTCGGAAGACGTAGGCCTTCAGGTTCCTTAGGAAGGTTTCCACAGTAGGTGAGTCTGATATGTTGGGGTAGAGAGTTCTAGAGTGGGGGGGATAAACTGGAGAAACCTTGTATGTGAATGTGGAAAGACTAAACAAAAGGGGAGTAGAGGAGGAAATAGTAACATTATAACATTGGCAACAAATGTGGCAACTTCTAGGACTGTTTACGGCAGAGAAAGTCATTTAAGGATTTATTCACTACTGGTCAACCCCTTCTGAGTGCTGCAGAGCAACAAAGTAAAAGCACTCCATGTTTACAGGAGACTCAGTGCCAGCATCGTGGGAATGGCGCCATTCCAGGAGGTATGTGTTTTTTATTTTATTTCAGATACTGCAGCATTTAAAGGGGTTATGTCACCAAGGTTTTAACGCCTAATCTGAGATCTAATATACCGTATTTAGAATTATATATCTATATACTGTAATATATAAAGAGAAATGTGTCACGTATTGAGCTGCTTGCTGTAGTTTTTATAAAATCACTGTTTTATCAGCAGGAGATTATCAGTAGAGGACTGCTGCAAGATAGTTATCCATATTCATGAGCTCTGTATAACTCGACCACTGATTCGGAGCTTTCTGCCTATGCACAGTGTACACATACACAGAATACTTCCAATCAGTGTTGTTAGCAGGGTTATACAGAGCTCAGCATCGAGAGAACTGGTAAATCTGCAGCTGATAAGACTGTCATTTTATCAAAATTACACCATGTAGTCCAATAAGTAGTATATCATTGGTATAAGGGTCTCTGCCCCTATATCATGCTGACAGATTCCCTTTAAAAAGGTGTCAGCCTTTTCCATATCTTGTGGTAAATCTCATCAGAGCTGAACCTGGACATTACACAATGATAAGAACATGTCACCATGAATTGGGAACAGATAACTCTGACCATGTTACGATACGATACGATACACTTTATTGATCCCGTGGGAAATTATGTTATCACAGCAGCACAACTTAAATCATAAAAATCATAAAATGAATTACTTAATTGACATGACAGTGGAGTTGACAGAAGAACATTATACATTAGAATAGGACATACACAACGGGTGAACTGAAATGTAGAGAAATAAAGTAGACATTCACCTTGATGATTTAACCCTAATGTTATTGTTGTACATTCCCATTGGTAAACTGCCTACAACACCTGTAATCTTCTGCACTAATATAAAACTGGTTTTGGTAATTTTTCATTATAAAAGGTTCATTTGATGTAGAATTATTTTGCTGACTTTTTTCCCCGGATTACATGTGGAGATATAAAACATGTACAATAACTTTCTCTGTAATTGATAGTTCTTTATCTCTACTTACCTGAGCCTCCTGGGTACTTCTGCAGGTCTTTTTTTTCCTGAATGTTGGTCTTAATAATTGGTGTCTTTCCTTCCTCTGCACAGTCCAGGCCGATTCTTCTTTTCTTTGGTCCTATCCTCTGGACAATGATGTCTTCATCCACTCGGTCCATCTCTGGGGTGGGAGACATCTTCTGTCCTGCGTCTGGATTCTTCCTCTTTTTGCCCTTCCTTTTGGGCTCTTTGATTGAAGACTTCTCATCAGCCGATGAGGCGAAGTCTCTTCTGTTCTTTAGCCCTTCACTCTGGGCAATGAAGTCCTCATGCACTCGCTCCATTTCTGGGGTGGGAGACGTCTTCCGTCCGGAGTCTGCTTTTTTTGTTTTTTTGATTGAAGGCTCGTCATCAGATAATGAATCCAAGTGTCTTCTTTTCCTCGCTCTCTTCCTCCCTACAAACTCTTCTTTCTCCATATTAGCGCTTTGCTTATAATCCACAGACAGATTCTTCACCTTCACCATCAACTCCAACTGTCACTTTCCTCAACTGTCAACTGAGCGCACGGGCACCTGGATGACACTGGTCATGTGATCAGTAACTGACCAATAGGATTCCAGGGTATATGCTATAGGAATGTATCAATTTGATATACGGGTTGGAATACAATTACCGTATATACTCGAGTATAAGCCGACCCGAGTACAAGCCGACCCCCTAATTTTGCAACAAAAAACTGGGAAAACTTATTGACTCGAGTATAAGCCTAGGGTGGGAAATGCAGCAGCTACCGGTATATGTCAAAAATAAAAATAGATACCAATAAAAGTAAAATTAATTGAGACATCAGTAGGTTAAGTTTTTTTGAATATCCATATTGAATCAGGAGCCCCATATAATGATCCATGCAGTTCTTTATGGCCCCATAGATGCCCCATATAATGCTCCATGCAGTTATGGCCCCATAGATGCCCCATATAATCCTCCATGCAGTTATGGCCCCATATAATGCTCCACATAATGCTCTCCATGCAGTTATGGCCCCATAGATGCTCCATGCAGTTATGGCCCCATAGATGCTCCATATAATCCTCCATGCAGTTATGGCCCCATAGATGCTCCATATAATGCTCCATGCAGTTATGGCCCCATAGATGCTCCATATAAAGCTTCATGCAGTTATGGCCCCATAGATGCTCCATATAAAGCTCCATGCAGTTATGGCCCCATATATGCCCCATATAATCCTCCATGCAGTTATGGCCCCATAGATGCCCCATTTAATGCTCCATACAGTTATTGCCCCATAGATGCCCCATATAATGCTCCATGCAGTTATGGCCCCATAGATGCCCCATATAATGCTCCATGCTGTTGTTTATGGCCCCATAGACGCTCCATATAATGCTCCATGCAGTTGTTTATGGCCCCATAGACGCTCCATATAATGCTCCATGCAGTTGTTTATGGCCCCATAGACGATCCAATTTAATGCTCCATGCAGTTGTTTATGGCCCCATAGACGCTCCATACAGCCACATGTAATGCTGCTGCTGCAATATAAAAAAAAAAAAAATCACATACTCCTCTCTCGTCGCTGCTCCTCAGCATCCCGTCTCTCCGCACTGACTGTTCAGGCAGAGGGCGGCGCGCACACTAATACGTCATCGCGCCCTCTGACCTGCACAGTCACAGCAAGAGGACGGGAAGGCGGAGCGGCGCCCGGCGAATGGAACGCGGACAGGTGAATATGAAATACTCACCTGGTCCCGGCGCTCCTGACGCTGTCCCTGCCTGTCCCATGGTACCGCAGCTTCTTCCTGTAATCAGCGGTCACCAGTACCGCTGATTACAGTAATGAATATGCGGCTCCGCCTCTATGGGAGTGGAGTCCATATTCATTACTTTAATGAGCGGTACCACGTGACCGCTGAATAGAAGAAGAGCTGCAGCCCTGGAGACCATGGGACAGGCTGGAACAGCGTTAGGAGCGCCGGGACCAGGTGTGTATGTGACACTGCTCTCTCCCCCTCACCCGCCGACTATGACTCGAGTATAAGCCGAGAGGGGTACTTTCAGCCCAAAAATTTGGGCTGAAAATCTCAGCTTATACTCGAGTATATACGGTAAATCTGTTTCTGTTTCACTGTTTTTAGTTAGTTGATCTAATCTTTATCTTTGCAATTTTCCATCACTTGAGTATTATCTCACAGATAATGTTAGGATTGTTGGGCCCATTTTAACAATGTTCTGTATTTTTGGTCCACACAACCATCAATAAACTGTATACCTGACCATTGTACGTATTGAGAATCAGCTGAGAGCTCAACATTATTTGCATCGAGTGGATGTGAACAAAGCAAGCAATATTAGTTTCTCAGCTACTGCTGTACTCAGTATAAGCAGTGGCTGAAATGACAAAGCTAAGGATAATAATGTTTGTTTTGATTCCTGCCTATGCAGAGCACAGCAGTCTGTGACAAACTGATTTCGACTTCAGTGCCATGTATAAGCAGTGACTATGGTGACAGAAGATGAGCAGCTAATTATTGGAGACAGCTCTAATCACGTGCAGTGCATATAATCAGTGTTTATTCATTAGCTATTTATTTTCGGTTGTCTTTGTTTCTGGCTATGTAGAGTAGACCACTCCAGATGAGTTTGCCATAGGCTGCTGTACTCTGCTTAGGCAGCATCTTCTATGATAAAGCTCACTTCATTATACTGAGATTTGTAATTTTGGTCTTTGCTTATGTAGAGAGCAGCAACCACTGGCAAAATCATCCCACCTTGTGCGCTCCGCATAAGTAGACTTAGGTGGGCATTCGCTTTGCCGCTCAATACTGTCTTCATTTATTAGTTAGAGCTGCTTTTATACTTTTACATTATTTCTAATCCAAGCTAGTGTTACAAGTAAGGAAAGGGACTTATTCAGGGTTATGGTTAGGCCCGGGACTAGGCTTAGGGCTGGGGTTAGGGACCAGATTAGGAATAGAGTTAGGATTATATATTATTAAGAATAGGGCTAGGGCAATAAAATTGTTACATAAAAAAATGTAGTAAGAAAATGAAGAACAAACAAATATAATAATGTATAACGTTTAATATTTTGAAAATTTGAGATCTGATTTCAGCAAAAAGCAGAAATTTAAAAAAAAAAAAATAAGACATAAAATCTCAAAGTATAATTACATCAGTATTTTCCCATAGATTACAATTTACTGGTAATACTGGGGTTTTGGAAAGGACTCGGAGTACTAATGCTTCACGGGTTAGGGGGCACACACTTGTATTGTGCTGGGTGCCTGTAACCCACGCTGTACCAGTGTGCTATCAGCATAGTGTACAGCAACCAGCAAGTTTTCGTATTTCACATTTTCTGCATTTTTTCATCTGTCGCCTAAAAGACAACAGGTAAATATTAAATGTACTACAAACATCAGGCTTATTATTGTGTGATGCTCACTTTAACTGAGTTTATTTTACAAAAAGCCCTAAATGTGACGTTTCATTCATGTGTTTTGCCAAAAGTTTCTTTGTAGGACTTGTAAAGGAATAAAAAGACATAAACATATCTGAATTAAATAAAATATCATCTGGGAAGAGCTGGTAATAATATGAATGAAAACAACAGAGTTTCCTACAAGCAAAAAAAATTCCACAAAAACTATGGGTGAAAATAATCTACTGTTGGTCTTTATAAAAGATGTTTCTGTGCTCTTAACGAGGTTGTCTCATCTTGTCCTCTGATGGACACTGCTCTCCTGGCTTCCTGCTCGTTGGGGGTATTGCGCTGTTGTTTAAAGGGATTTCCCACTACTAGGACAACCCCTTCTCAATCTAATTATTTGCCCCTGTTAAAATAAAAACACCTGTGCTCCCCTCCCGTGCCAGTGCAGATCCAGTAGTGTCACCGCTCACAGAGATAACCTTTATTATGTAAATTGCTCTGATATTGTGAAATCGGCTCTGTGAATTGGCTGTTATGGGCAATTGTATGGTGCAATTTCTCCTGTTATCCTTGTGAAAATGCAATATTTGGAGCTAAAAATAATTTTTGTTGGGAAAATGTGATTTTTTTTTATTTTCATGTTCTGTGAAGCACCTGGGGTTTCAAGGTGCTCACCACATATCTAGATAAGTTCCCTAAAGCTATGTGCACACGTAGGTCGGGTCTCTGCGGGTTCTCCCGCAGCGGATTTGATAAATCTGCAGGGCAAAACCACTGTGGTTATCCCTGCAGATTTATCTCGGTTTGTTTTGCGGTTTCCGCTGCGGGTTTCCACCTATACTATTGATGCTGCATATGCAGCAATATGCAGCATCAATAGTAATGTTAAAATAAATTAAAAAAAAGGTTATATACTCACCCTCTGACGTCCCGATCTCATCGGCGCTGCACGCGGCGGTCCGGTTCCAAAGATGCTGTGCGAGAAGGACCCTTCGTGACGTCACGGTCATGTGACCGCGACGTCACCGCAGGTCCTGCTCGCATAGCAACCCTGCGACCAGACGGCCGCGTGCAGCGCTGAGAGGTGAGTATATCATGATTTTTTATTTTAATTCTTTTTTTTTTACCCAAATATGGTTCCCAGGGCCTGCAGGAGAGTCTCCTCTCCTCCACCCCGGGTACCATCCGCACATGATCCACTTACTTCACGCATCGTGGGCACAGCCCCATGCGGGAAGTAAGCGGATCAATGCATTCCTATGTGTGCAGAATCGCCGCGATTCTGCACAAAGAAGTGACATGCTGCGGAATGTAAACCGCTGCGTTTCTGCGTGGTTTTTCCCGCAGCATGTGCACAGAGGATTGCGGTTTCCATAGGGTTTACATGTAACTGTAAACGCAATGGAAACTGCTGCGGACCCGCGGTAAAACCCGCAAAGTGTGAACATGGCCTAAGGGGTCTTGTTTCCAAAATGGTAAACAAACAAAGTTCTAAATCATTTCAATATGAAATACAGGGGCGGACACAGACAGCTTGGGGCCCCAGTGCAAGAAATGTATCTGGGCCTCCTCTCCTTTTAAGGCTACCAAGCTACAGATATACCGTATATACTCGAGTATAAGCCGAGAATTTCAGCCCTTTTTTTTAGGCTGAAATTGTCCCTCTCGGCTTATACTCTAGTCATTCCCATTGGTCGGCAGGGAAGGGGGAGCGGCAGCTGTCTAATAATACTCACCTGCTCCTGGCACGGTCCCTGCACATTCCTGGTTCTCCGGGCGCTGACAGCTTCTTCCTGTATTGAGCGGTCACATATTCACCTGTCCCACGTTCCACCGTCGGCGCCGCTCCGTCTTCCGCTTCCTCTGCAGTGACACTCAGATCAGAGGGCGTGATGACACGATTAGTGTGCGCGCCGCCCTCTGCCTGAACAGCCAGTGCAGAGGACGTCGAAGACACAGCGGCGCTGATGGTGGAACATGGGACAAGTGAATATTGCAAGTGCCGGGGGTCTGAGCGACGAGAGGTGAGTATGTGATTTTTTTTTTTTTTATCGCAGCAACAGCATATGGAGCAAATATCTCTATGGAGCATCTTATGGGGCCATGTGCAGCGTTATATGGGACAAATATTTCTATGGAGCATCTTATGGGGCCATGTGCAGCGTTATATGGGGGCAAATATCTCTATGGAGCATCTTATGGGGCCATAATAAGCATTTGTGCAGCATTGTATGGGGGCAAATGTGTTATGATCTGGTGGCCTAGGAGCAGCATGAGATGTACTCTGGAGAAGGTGGTACCTGTACTGACCGCAAAACCTGAACTTAACACTGCAACTAGAAGTAGCCGTGGGATGTACCTGATATCCTAGACACCTCGACACAGCCGGAGGACTAAATACCCCTAAAGATAGAAATGGGAAAGCTATCTTGCCTCAGAGAAAATCCCCAAAGAATAGACAGCCCCCCACAAATATTGACTGTGAGAGGAGAGGGAAATAACATACGCAGACTGAAAACAAATTTAGCAAAGGAGGCACTTCTAACTAAATAGAAAGGAAGGACAGAGAACTGTACGGTCAGTATAAAAACACTAGAAAATATCCACCACAGACAATACCAAAAATCTCCACATCTATCTAAAGATATGAAGGGGGCAAATCTGCATCTCCAGAGATACCAGCTTGGCTGAACAAATCCTTACACTGACCAAGCTTGACAAGAAAAAACATAGAAATGCACTGAACTAATAAGCCCACAACACGTGGACAGCAAAAAACAAAGCCAGAACTTATCTTTGTTGACTTGGACTGCATAGCAGGAGAAACCAGGCAGAGATGTGAATCCTCCAGAAAACAATGGACAACTGGCACTAACCAAAGGATCCAGCTGGACTAAATAGCCCAGTCATAATTGCAATAGGTGAACGCACCTGATAAATGCTGTGATTCAAAGACAGCAGCCGTACCACTTACAACCACCGGAGGGAGCCCAAGAGCCGAATTCACAACAGTACCCCCCCTTGAGGAGGGGTCACCGAACCCTCACCAGGACCCCCAGGCCGATCAGGACGAGCCAAATGAAAAGCACAAACTAAATCATCAGCGTGAACATCGGAGGCAAAAACCCAAGAATTATCCTCCTGGCTATAACCCTTCCATTTGACAAGATACTGAAGCTTCCGCCTTGAAAAACGAGAATCCAAAATCTTCTCAACCACATACTCCAACTCCCAATCAACCAACACCGGGGCAGGAGGATCAACAGAGGGAACAACAGGCTCCACATATTTCCGCAACAAAGATCAATGGAAAACATTATGGATGGAAAACGAGGCTGGAAGGGCCAAACGAAAAGACACTGGATTGATAATCTCAGAAATCCTATAAGGACCAATAAACCGAGGCTTGAACTTAGGGGAAGAAACCTTCATAGGAACATGACGGGAAGACAACCAGACCAAATCCCCAACCCGAAGCCGAGAACCAACACACCGACGACGGTTAGCAAAATGCTGAGCCTCCTCCTGAGACAACACCAAATTGTCCACCACATGAGCCCAAGTTTGCTGCAACCTGTCGACCACAGAATCCACACCAGGACAATCAGAAGGCACAACCTGCCCTGAAGAAAAACGAGGATGAAAACCAAAATTACAAAAGAAGGGCGAAACCAAGGTAGCAGAACTAGCCCGATTATTAAGGGCAAACTCGGCCAATGGCAAGAAGGCTACCCAATCATCCTGATCAGCAGACACAAAGCATCTCAAATAAGTTTCCAACGTCTGATTAGTTTGCTCGGTTTGGCCATTTGTCTGAGGGTGGAATGCGGAAGAAAAAGACAAATCACTGCCCAGCCTAGCACAAAAGGACCGCCAAAACCTAGAAACAAACTGGGAGCCTGTTGTGAACTCTGTTCTCGAACTCCCTCCTGTGGTCAGGAATGGTACTTCTGTGAGTTCTGTCCGTGGACTCCCTCTGGTGGCTGAAAGTGGAGCTGCTGGTCTTGAAGTGGCTTCCTCAGCTGCATCATTTAAGACTGGGCTGGTTCCTCTATTTAACTCCGCTCAGATCGTTACTTGATGCCAGCTGTCAATGTATCAGTACTGGTTCAGATCTCTCTTGGATCTCCTGATGACCTGTCTACTTCAGCAGAAGCTAAGTCCCTGCTAAGCTCATTTGTTGTTCACTTGTGTGCTGAATATATTTCTTAGTACCTGCTAAGTTTCTGTCCAGCTGGCTATCATGATATTATCTCGCTAGCTGGAAGCTCTGGGTTGCAGAGTGGCACCACCGCACCGTGAGTCGGTGCGGGGGTCTTTTTGCTCACTCTGCGTGGCTTTTTGTAGTTTTTGTGCTGACCGCAAAGATCCCTTTGTCTATCTTCTGTCTATATAGTAAGACTGGCCTCCTTTGCTGAAACCTGTTTCATTCCTGTGTTTGTGCCTTCCTCTTAACTCACAGTCAATATATGTGGGGGGCTGCCCTTTTCCTTTGGGGAATTTCTCTGAGGCAAGGTGAGGCTTTATTTCTCTTTAGGGGTAGTTACCTCTCAGGCTGTGAAGAGTCGTCTAGGCAGAGTCAGGCACGATCCACGGCTAATTCTAGTGTGTGTGATAATAGGATTAGGGTTGCGGTCAGCAGAGCTCCCACTTCCCAGAGCTCGTCCTATTTTGCAGTTTGACTATCAGGTCATTCCAGGTGCTCCTAACCACCAGGTCGGTAACAGTACAGCTGGCCACAAAGTGTTAATGCATCTCAATAGAGGGATCAGAGAAGTTCTGAGACCATTTTTTTTTCTCTGCAGTGTGTTTTGTCTTTCTTTTCCCCTTAACCTCTGGGTGGTTCAGGACTCAGGTGCAGATATGGACATTCAAGGTCTGTCCTCTTGTGTGGAAAATCTCACTGCAAGGGTACAAAGCATTCAGGATTATGTAGTTCAGAATCCTATGTTAGAGCCTAGAATTCCAATTCCTGATTTGTTTTCTGGGGATAGATCTAAGTTTCTGAATTTCAAGAATAATTGTAAACTGTTTCTTGCTCTGAAACCTCGCTCCTCTGGTGACCCTAGTCAGCAAGTAATTTCCTTGTTGCGTGGTGACCCTCAAGACTGGGCATTCTCCCTTGCGCCAGGAGATCCTGCATTGCTTAATGTAGATGCGTTTTTTCTGGTGCTTGGATTGCTCTATGACGAACCAAATTCTGTGGATCAGGCAGAGAAAATCTTGCTGGCTCTATGTCAGGGTCAGGATGATGCTGAAATGTATTGTCAGAAGTTTAGAAAGTGGTCTGTGCTTACTCAATGGAATGAGTGTGCCCTGGCAGCAATTTTCAGAAAGGGTCTTTCTGAGGGCCTTAAGGATGTTATGGTGGGGTTCCCCACGCCTACTGGTCTGAATGAATCAATGTCCTTGGCCATTCAGATCGATCGGCGTTTGCGGGAGCGTAAAGTTGTGCACCATATGGCGGTGTCCTCTGAGCAGAGGCCTGAGCCTATGCAATGTGATAGGACTTTGACCAGAGCTGAACGGCAAGAACACAGACGTCAGAATGGGCTGTGTTTTTACTGTGGTGACCAGAAGGAGTCGTGCTGTTAGACCGAGGCAACATCCTTCTGAGGCGCAAACAGTCGGTGGCCGGAACGCCGAGCAAGTAAGAGACTCTAAGTACTACTGCAAACCACGGCCGGACAGCCAATTATAGGTTGGCTGTCTCACTTAACACCTAAGCAGACAACGGAGGCAGCTGTGGGAGAGGGGCGACTCTAGGGTCCCGGAAGAACTCCAGAACTACCCCGTCATACGGGTGCGTCCTACCATATCATCTGGGGGACGGAGAGAACGAACATCAGAGACAGACAGAAACAGTTGTGAGGACTATCCCGGGAGCTCAGCAGGGAAGGACTACAACACACAGCGCTAGAAGGTAGACACTGATTCCCACCTGTAAAGGAAACTCCTGATGTGCCTTTGGACCGGCCGGTCTCTGACAGCCCTGTTGACAGCGCTCTGGACTGAGGACTCTAAAACCTTCAGTAAAGAGGTAAAGAGACTACAACCTGGTGTCCTCGTTATTTACTACGACCTACACTACACCGCAACATCATCCCATACCTCCACCTTTATTGTACGCCCCACAGCAGGGTTACGGACCGGGTCTAGCCACCGTGACAATCCCAGAGCAGAGACTCAGAGGCCCGGTACCGGGTACCCCTTGGCCCTGCGGCAGTGGGGGCGCTACAGATACAGTAAACGGGCTATCAAAAAGGCCTACAATAGGGCAAAATCTGCCCCTCGTGAGTCTCTGGTCTATGATCAGATATCCAGCCGGTCTAGGCAGTCTGATAGACAAATACGTTTTGTGACCAACTTCAATTCTCAGGCGCATAAAATTCGTGAAGCTCTATCTAAATCCTGGCCAATTCTTAGGGTAGATAAAACTATTTCTAAAATTCTACCAGATCGTCCTCTCATCTCTTTTAGGCGTGCTAGGAACCTTAAAGATCATCTGACGAGGAGTCACTATGAGGGGATACCCAGGGTTACTTTCCTCGATAGTGCCCCCTCTCGTCTTGGTTCCTCACCTTGTGGCCACTGCGTGGCGTGCTCTAATATGGATCGGACCCAGGTTTTTTCCGACTCTAGTGGAGAAAAAACATTTGACATTAAAAAGATGATAAATTGTACAACACGCTGGGTTATTTATTATGCCACATGCCCGTGTGGCCTAATATATATAGGTCTTACATCACGTTTTTTTAAAATCCGTATACGTGAGCATGTACGTGGAATTGAGGCGGCTGCCGATCCCACAATAGATATTACAAAACTAACCACACTCCCTAGACATTTTAGGGAACATCACGGATGTGATGGTAAACTAATTAGGTTTAGAGGTATTGATAGCCTGGATATTGGTATTAGGGGTGGCAAACTAACAAATAGGCTTGCACGCCTAGAGGCGAAATGGATTTGGACCTTGCAGACACTTCACCCCCTTGGCCTTAATGAGCATTTAAGCTTTGTCTCATTTTTGTGATCATCTGACTGTCGAGCGCTCTTGCTGATAGCATATTCTTACCCAACGCCTTTTAACCTTTTTACCTGTTTTTTTTAGTTTTAGTGTATTTAGGCTAGTCTTCTGGCTATTTCTGTGATGTCCTTTCCATCCATGCTGCATACTTTTGGAGAAGGTCATCTGTGAAGGTTGAAGATAAAAGAAAAAGAAAAAAGAGTAAAGAGTTTGAATAGAAGTGGAAAATTGTCTCACTACTACCATCCAATGGATATTCTCTGCGTGGCACTCAAACTATGAAGATTCTTTGAGAGTTATCACTGCATTATCTCCATACATGGACTTATTATACGGTTTTCTCTCCTCTCTATGCTTTACCATGGACATATGTCTTGTACTAAGGAGAACACTATATATGGCCGATTGCAATATAACATGTACCCACATGATATAAAATAACTTTTTGTCATTCAATAATTTCTCTATTTAATAATTTATTATTGCTTCTAGTCTATGTATGTGAATATTAACTCCCCATACCTTGAGAATTGCCGTTAGTCTTATTGCACTATTTATTATGGATCGCCGCGTCATTTTCCCTCCTTCCTCCTCCCCTTCACTTTCTAGGCTGTTCCCGTACTTGACGTTGTTTTGCGCATGCGCCCGCCGGCTGTTTGGTTGGTGAATGGCGACCTAGCGTTTATTGTGGGCGGATCACGTGGGGCCCCACGTGTACCGGCCCACATGACCTGGATGACGCCATCTCCTTCTATTGCACCGGCGGTTGCTATGACACGCACGGTCACTTCCGGGTTATGGCCGGCATTTATTTCCGGGTTCTGGCCTATTTATACAGCACATTTTCTACCTTGCACTATGCGCCCCCTGACGAAGGGTTTCCGAAACGCGCGTCGGGGCGGACACCGGGATCCTGCATCTGCTCAGCACCATACCTTGGGGTGATGTATTAATTGATTATTTCTATTGCCTACTGAAGTCTCGGTCTATATTTATGCTATACTAGCTTATATGGCTTATTGTGACACTGTTCTTTATGGGACTTAGTAATTTTCCAGGCAGGCTATTGAGAAACTGGCCATGTAACCCTACTGGTTTTGTAAAATTTGACCCTTAATGCCGACTGCTATACCAATATTTTCTTGCTATGGGTCAACAGCTGTCTTTTCTCGGTGTCCTATGTGTATCACTTGTTTTTAGTCATTTGTTGGGTGACTGTGTTGTCACCATTGCCTCCCTACCTTGCACTTTAATAAAGCAATTTTAGTAAAAGACATAAGGTTATCTCTTTGGATTTATTTCCTCCCCCCGAATCGAATGTTGTCTATGATAACTGTCTTTAATAGAATATTAGGGCAAAAATAGTCTTCACTGGGAGTTATTACTATTCAATATATGTTTTAATACAACTTTCCCAGATGATATACTCTAGGTATTGTTTGCCGCTGGCTACCCCTTTCTTCTTTCAGTCTCTTTTTCTTCCAGTGTGCGCGGTACAGCTCAGAGGGAGAGAGAGGAGACATGTTTGAGGTACGTGTCACGCCCCCTTGTGTTAGGCCACGCCCCCTTCATCTCCGGTATGTTCCTGAGTGACTCTCCAGTGTGCCTGCGGTACAGACCTTAGAGAGGGAGACACGGAAAGGGGACACTTCTGTTCTGAGGTACATAAGTTACAACACAGTCAGTCACCACCTCCAGGGCTTATCTGCCGAACACAGCCCTGGGTGCCGCAGTAAGCAGACCAGTGGACTGCTGAGCTAATCATGCCTGGCTAGTAAACTAATCGTGCGTGGAATGAGTGGGGCTGAGCATGGTGGGATGGACACTGACAGCCTCCTCTGTTACTGGCCTCTGCTGCTGTCATTGCAGATCGACATATCAGGTATGGAGAAGTCTGTGCAGTTAGCCGTGTGTGTATGAGGTGTACGGAGCGGAGCCGTGTGTGTGCGAGGTGTACGGAGCGGAGCCGTGTGTGTACGAGGTGTACGGAGCGGAGCCGTGTGTGTACGAGGTGTACGGAGCGGAGCCGTGTGTGTACAAAGTGTATGGAGCGGAGCCGTGTGTGTATGAGGTGTACGGAGCGGAGCCGTGTGTGTGCGAGGTGTACGGAGCGGAGCCGTGTGTGTGCGAGGTGTACGGAGCGGAGCCGTGTGTGTGCGAGGTGTACGGAGCGGAGCCGTGTGTGTGGGAGGTGTACGGAGCGGAGCCGTGTGTGTACGAGGTGTACGGAGCAGAGCCGTGTGTGTACGAGGTGTACGGAGCAGAGCCGTGTGTGTACGAGGTGTACGGAGCGGAGCCGTGTGTGTGCGAGGTGTACGGAGCGGAGCCGTGTGTGTATGAAATGTACGGAGCGGAGCCGTGTGTGTGCGAGGTGTACGGAGCGGAGCCGTGTGTGTACGAGCTGTACGGAGCGGAGCCGTGTGTGTACGGAGCGGAGCCGTGTGTGTACGAGGTGTACGGAGCGGAGCCGTGTGTGTATGAAGTGTACAGAGCGGAGCCGTGTGTGTACGAGGTGTACAGAGCGGAGCCGTGTGTGAACGAGGTGTACGGAGCGGAGCCGTGTGTGTATGATGTGTACGGAGCGGAGCCGTGTGTGTATGAAGTGTACGGAGCGGAGCTATGTGTGCGAGGTGTACGGAGTGGAGCCACGTGTGTATGAGGTGTATGGAGCACAGTGCGTGTGTACGGAGTGGAGCCGTGTGTGCAAAGTGTACGGAGCGCAGCCGCGTGTGTAGGAGTAGCTATGTGTGGCCATTATATGGTACGAAGTATCATGTGCGGCCAATATACAGAATGGAGCATCATACAAATCAGAAAAAGGACAAGCAGTCATAAAGTCCAAACAATACTCATTTTATATTATACTCATTAATAAAATGAGTATTGTTTGGACTTTATGACTGCTTGTCCTTTTTCTGATTTGTATAGTCTATATATTGCAGTTGTCCATATGTCCATGCATAGATGGTGTTGTGGTAGATGATGGTGGTTATATACACGTCTAATATATTATCTAGGTTGCCACCACCATTTATTATGCTTATCGGAATTTTTCTATACAGTATGGAGCATCATGTGCGGTCATTATACAGTATGGAGCATCATGTACGGTCATTATACAGTATTGAGCATCATGTGGAGTTATACAGTATGGAGCATCATGTGCGGTCATCATACAGTATGGAGCATCATGTGCGGTCATCATACAGTATGGAGCATCATGTACGGTCATTATACAGTATGGTGCATCATGTGCGGTCATTATACAGTATGGAGCATCATGTGCGGTCATTATACAGTATGAAGCATCATGTGCGGTCATTATACAGTATTAAGCATCATGTGTGGCCATTATACAGTATGGAGCATCATGTGCGGTCATTAAACAGTATGGAGCATCATGTGCGGTCATTATACAGTATGAAGCATCATGTGCGGTCATTATACAGTATTAAGCATCATGTGTGGCCATTATACAGTATGGAGCATCATGTGTGGCCATTATACAGTATGGAGCATCATGTGTGGTCATTATACAGTATGGAGCATCATGTGTGGCCATTATACAGTATGGAGCATCATGTGTGGCCATTATACAGTATGGAGCATCATGTGCGGTCATTATACAGTATGGAGCATCATGTGCGGTCATTATACAGTATGGAGCATCATGTGCGGTCATTATACAGTATGGAGCATCATGTGCGGTCATTATACAGTATGGAGCATCATGTGTGGCCATTATACGGTATGGAGCATTGTGTGGCCATATTTTTTTGTTTATAATTATTGTATATGAAACAGTGTGATCAGCAGTGCTAAATGGGTGTGGTTGGGACGTGGATATGGGTGTGACTAATTATGAATGGGTGTCATCAGAGGCGTGGCCTAAAATTTGCCTGAAGGAGGGTCTCCTCTCCTCCAAACCTTGGGTACCATCTGCACATGAAGCACTCACTTTATTCACGGTGGGCATAGCCACATGCGTAAAGTGAGCGTTTCAATGCAATCCTATGGCGGCAGAATCGCCGCGATTCCGTAGTAATAATGAGCTTGCTGCGGATTTTACCGCTATGCGATTCCTCATCGCAAAAATGCGCAGCATGGGCACAGCAACTGCGGAATCCCATAAGATTGCATAGGAATGCGTTTTTTAAGCGTCTCTGCTGCGGCAAAAACCACGGCGGAAACACATAAAAAACGCAACGTGGGCACATAGCCTTATAGTGGCTAATGTCTTCACTAAGCACAATTATCCCCCCACTGGCCAGTCACTTACTTTACAGATGGTCATGACAGGAGTTCAAAAAGTCCCCCCATTCACCTGTAGTATGCATGTAGGCTGATGCTCAGAGTGCAGGGCAACCCCGACACCATAGAGACTCCAGCAGGAGGAGCAGAGGGGCTTCTGTAACACCTCAGGATCCTGGTTGTTACAGTGGTATTGTATTCCTCACGGGGAGAGTGATACCATGCTTGGAAGTGAGGAAGGATCCATTTAGCAGGTATTCACATAAATGCAACATGTTCTGACTCCAGGCCAGAAGGGGGAGCACTGAGCCGGTTTCAAGGGAGCTTCCCTAAATATAGATATATGTTCTGGCTTGGAGTTAGTTAGTTGGTGCCAGACAGCAGTCTGGGGTAGTCTGTCAGAGGGACAGAGGAGAGGAGGGGCTGTGCAGACCGAATTCTGCAGCTCCATGAAAGAGAGAACTGGAGGAGGAGAGAAAGAGAACTGAATAGTTGTAGAAACAGTGAAGGAGCAAAGGCGAGTAAGGAGCTGGAGGAGAGCCGCGATTGTGCTCCCTCCAAGCTGAAGCGCAGATACCGGTAGCCGGACGACCGAGGCTGTGGGGGTAACTTCATGCCCCACAGCAGAAACCGGCGGACAGCTAGATTTCAAGTCACCTGTCCACCTTTAAGACCTGAAGACACAGAAGCACAGAGAGCCCGGCGTCATCTGAGAGACCCTGTAAAAAGGCTCGAGTTACCTGTCATACGGGTAGTGTCCTACCAACTAGGGGGACAGAGAGAAAACGTGAGGACCTTGTGTGAGGCCTAAGGCAGCAAGGGACTACAACAAAGCGTAGTGGAAGGCTTCCAACCCCACCTGGTTAGGGGGATACCTGAGTCGCTTCCAAGCTGGCCGGACCACACCAGCGCCCGTGATCTGGTACCCTGGACTGTGGCTGCCTGAAATCTACAGTAAAAAGGTAAAGAGACTGCAATCCTGTGTCCTCCGTTTCTTGCTGCACCCTCTACCATCTTTATCTATACACCGGTAGCCCTGGGGACCCAACTCCACCTGTGGGAAGCCATACCACCCCTGCTGCCACAATATCACCCCAGAGGACCCCTTTAAGCAGCGTCGGTCATCCCTGACCGAATTCCACAGGTGGCGTCACGAACAAACTTTATTTCCCATTTCAAATCCCATTTAATTTGGAAGCCCAAGGCCACGGACCGGGTAACTGCCACCGTGACATATCCCTTTAATTACTGGCCCGGTACCAAGTACCCCACAGCCCTGGTGGGCGCTCCAAACTTGCATCATGAACAGGATGGACCGACCCATTAAGATAGGTCTTGTGCGCCTAAGAGACTCGAATTTGTTGAACTGCTAATTGCCGCCAAAACTGCCGCCATTATAGCACCATGTGGCGTGCAGGAGGAGAAGGGTGTGTTGTCGTTGGCGGTGCTTGGAGGAACTTTTTGGAAGTGCATTTGAACAGCAAGGTGGATTGCTGTTGAGAGTAGGGTTGAGCGACCTTAGCTTTTTTAGGATCGAGGTGGGTTTTGTGAAACCCGACCTTCTCGGATGTCGGATCGTATGGAATCGGCCGATTCTACTGTAAAGTCGGGTTCCGGACCCGGAACACGAAACCCAATGTATGTCAATGAAATAATTTTTTTTATTCTCTCTCTCTCTCTCTCCCTCTCTCTCCCTCTCCCTCTCCCTCTCCCTCTCCCTCTCCCTCTCCCCCTCTCCCCCTCTCCCCCTCTCCCCCTCTCCCCCTCTCTCCCTCTCTCTCTCTCCCCTCCGTGCAAGGCATATGTTATTTTTTGACTCCGGAAATTACTACGTCCGAAAACGTAACATAGCACTATGATGCCGCAGGAGCCGGAACCTATGTCATCACGCTGCCCACAATTAATTGGCTCAAAAAAATGGCGGGGAAGGCGTCATTCGAAACGCGACTTTGGCGCCAAGTTCGCGTTCCACGTGGCCGACCCACACTGGGATCGGATCGGGTTTCATGAGACGCCGACTTTGCTAAAAGTCAGCGACTTATGAAAATGAACGACCCGTTTCGCTCAACCCTAGTTGAGAGGAGACAGAGAAGACAAAAAAAAATCTATAAATCTTCAGCTTAGCGAGTGTGACCTGAGCGTAAGTGTGAACGGCGGTAAGTGTGACTTGTGATTCAGTGACGTGTGATTCAGTGACGTGTGATTCAGTGACGTGTGATTCAGTGACGTGTGATTCAGTGACGTGTGATTCAGTGACGTGTGATTCAGTGACGTGTGATTCAGTGACGTGTGATTCAGTGACGTGTGATTCAGTGACTCGTGATTCAGTGACTCGTGATTCAGTGACTCGTGATTCAGTGACTTTGGAATTAGGGAGTTTCCAAGGGAGGAATTGCTGTCTGTTTTTTTTTTTTTCATGTCAGACTAATTTGATCAGCTTCTATGAAGAGGTAAGTTCCGGACTGGACCAAGGGAACCCAGTGGACATAGTGTATATGGACTTTTCTAAAGCTTTTGATACAGTGCCACACAAAAGGTTGTTACTTAAAATGAGAATAATGGAGATAGGGGAAAATATGTGTAAGTGGATTGAGAGTTGGCTCAGGGATAGGAAACAAAGGGTGGTTAATAATGGAGCACACTCGGACTGGGTCGCGGTTAGCAGTGGGGTACCACAGGGGTCAGTATTGGGCCCTCTTCTTTTTAACATATTTATTAATGACCTTGTAGGGGGCATTCAGAGTAGAATTTCAATATTTGCAGATGACCCTAAACTCTGCAGGGTAATCAATACAGGGGAGGACAATTTTATATTACAGGATGATTTATGTGAACTAGAAGCTTGGGCTGATAAATGGCAAATGAGCTTTAATGTGGATAAATGTAAGGTCATGCACTTGGGTAGAAGTAATAAGATGTATAACTATGTGCTTAATTCTAAAACTCTGGGCAAAACCGTCAATGAAAAAGACCTGGGTGTATGGGTGGATGACAAACTCATATTCAGTGGCCAGTGTCAGGCAGCTGCTACAAAGGCAAATAAAATAATGGGATGCATTAAAAGAGGCATAGATGCTCATGAGGAGAACATAATTTTACCTCTATACAAGTCACTAGTTCGACCACACTTAGAATACTGTGCACAGTTCTGGTCTCCGGTGTATAAGAAAGACATAGCTGAACTGGAGCGGGTGCAGAGAAGAGCGACCAAGGTTATTAGAGGACTGGGGGGTCTGCAATACCAAGTTAGGTTATTACACTAGGGGCTATTTAGTTTGGAAAAACGAAGACTAAGGGGTGATCTTATTTTAATGTATAAATATATGAGGTGACAGTACAAAGACCTTTCTGATGATCTTTTTAATCGTAGACCTGAGACAGGGACAAGTGGGTATCCTCTACGTCTGGAGCAAAAAAGGTTTAAGCATAATAACAGACGCGGATTCTTTACTGTAAGAGCAGTGAGACTATGGAACTCTGCCGTATGATGTTGTAATGAGTGATTCATTACTTAAATTTAAGAGGGGACTGGATACCTTTCTGGAAAAATATAATGTTACAGGGTATATACACTAGATTCCTTGATAGGGCGTTGATCCAGGGAACTAGTCTGATTGCCGTATGTGGAGTCGGGAAGGAATTTTTTTCCCCAAGGTGGAGCTTACTCTTTGCCACATGGTTTTTTTTTTGCCTTCCTCTGGATCAACATGTTAGGGCATGTTAGGTTAGGCTATGGGTTGAACTAGATGGACTTAAAGTCTTCCTTCAACCTTAATAACTATGTAACTATGTAACTACTAGATGGTGGCCCGATTCTAACGCATCGGGTATTCTAGAATATATATGCGTAGTGTATAGCACAGCCCACGTTGTACATTGCGCAGCCCACGTTGTACATTGCGCAGCCCACGTTGTACATTGCGCAGCCCACGTTGTACATTGCGCAGCCCACGTTGTACATTGCGCAGCCCACGTTGTACATTGCGCAGCCCACGTTGTTCATTGCGCAGCCCACGTTGTTCATTGCGCAGCCCACGTTGTTCATTGCGCAGCCCACGTTGTACATTGCGCAGCCCACGTTGTACATTGCGCAGCCCACGTTGTACATTGCGCAGCCCACGTTGTACATTGCACAGCCCACGTTGTACATTGAGCAGCCCACGCAGTATATTGTGCAGCCCACATAGTATATTGCGCAGCCCATGTAGTATATTGCACAGGCCACATATATAGCAATGTAAGCATGATATTCCTGTTACAAAAAAAAAGAATTAAAATAAAAAATAGTTATATGCTCACCTTCCGTTGGCGCCTGGATCCAGGAAGCGGTTACCGACGCTTGGGATCCACCGAAGCTAAGCCGAGCCGAGGGCGCCGGCCGCCATCTTCCTTTCCCAGGATGTATTGCGAAATTACCCAGAAGACTTAGCGGTAATTTCACAATACATCGGCGGGAACGGAAGGTGGCGGCCAGCGCCAGCGGCTCGGCGAACTACGGAGGGTGAGTATAGCAGGTTTTTTTTTTTTTTTTAAATTATTTTTAACATTACATTTTTTTACTATTGATGCCGCATAGGCAGCCTCAATAGTAAAAAATTGGGGACACACAGGGTTAATAGCGGCGGTTACGGAGTGCGTTACCCTCGGCATAGCGCGATCCCTTACCGCCGGCATTTACCCTGTGTGAGCGGTGACCGGACAGCGTATGCGGGCGCCGGCAGTGAGTGCGGGGAGTAAGGAGCGGCCATTTTCTTCCGGACTGTGTGCGTCGCTGATTGGTCACGGCAGCCATGACAGGCAGCTGGCGAGACCAATCAGAGAACGAATAACCGTTACGGAAGTTGCCGACAGACAGGACAGACGGAAGTACCCCTTAGATAGACAATTATATAGTAGATGTAAAATACGCCCCATAGAATCCTGCATAAAGGTTAATAATGGCCCCATAAGATCCTCCATAGACACATTTGCCCAATATAGTGCTGCACAAACCTTGATTATGGCCCCATAAGATGCTCCATAAATATATTTGCGCCATATAGTGCTGCAGAAACATTAAATATGGCCCCATAAGATGCTCCATACAGACATTTGCCCCATTTGCTGTTGCTGCGATAAAAAAAAAAAAAAATCTCATACTCACTTCTCCGTCGCTCAGGTCCCCGGCACTTTCAATATTCACCTGATTTCGTTCCGGCGCCGCTCCATCTTCAGCGTCTTCTGCACTGACTTTCAGGCAGAGGGCGCGCACTAACCACGTCACCGCGCCCTCTGACCTGAGCGTCACTGCAGAAGACGGAGCGGCGCCGGAACGAGCAGGTGAATATCGCGCATCGCTGCGCTCCCCCTCCCCATTATACTCACCTGCTCCTGGCGCGGTGCAGTCCCTGGTTCCCCAGCACCGCAGCTTCTTGCTGTATTGAGCGGTCACCGTTACCGCTCATTACAGTAATGAATATGTGGCTCCACCCCTATGGGAGGTGGAGCCGCATATTCATTACAGTAATGAGCAGTACCATGTGACCGCTCAGTACAGTAAGAAGCTGCCGGGGAATGAGGGACCTGCAGGGACCGCGCCAGGAGTAGGTCAGTATAATTAGACAGCCCCCACTCCCCTTCCCCTTATGCTGAGTATCTCAGTGTGGGGGTGGCAGAATGCCGCCGCCGAGGAGCCTCCTTGGACCTCTGCATCATCAGGCGGCTCGCTGGCGACCCCCTGTCGGCTGCGCCCGGGGCACATGCCCCGGCTGCTCCCCCCTGGATACGCCACTGCATGGACCTACTTATGCTATACACTGGGGACATGGCACCTGTGGACACTTCAGATTTCCCCTGATGTAGAGAAAATTGAGATGTGCATGTAGCCTAACAGTCATCGCTTCTCTTGTGCTCTCCACATTAAATATCCTTTCTTAAAACTACAGTTTTCCAACATGTCACCATCCATGGCCAGACCAATGATGATGGGATCCCACGTGGCTACCATCATGCTATGGTTTTGTCTTGCTCTGATTTCCACCAAAGTATCACATTGTGGCTACCATCTGCCCTTCCTGCCTTCCCCTGAGTTCCACGACTTTCATCAGCTTAGGTAAGCTCAAAATCAAAGCAATGAATCATTTTATGGATTATTTCCTTCCTAAATGCAAAGTTAAGCAATTTTTTAAAACCCTTAAAATAAATTCCACCATTTTGCTACTACAGTGTCTAAGTCATTTATTGTATGTTTTTCAAACCAGAACCAAATCCATCACCCTTCTAATTTCTCTCACTGTTAGAAATAACAAGAGGGAATGAAAGGGTGTTTTACACAGACCTTTAGAAAGGGGAGAAAGCATGTATGCAGTCCTGGAGGGCAGAGAAAATTACCTATAGAAAAGGAAGAAAGAGGAAGTGAGTGCAGGACAGAAGCTGTGCTTCTATATGAGCAGTGAAAGCAGCAGCACACTGGATATACGCAATGTAGCGAAATATGTATAGGTATATATGTGTGACTAGCAGTAATTTAACATCTGTCCTGAGACTGCAGGTCTCACAGGGGTCACATCATATGTTATCCTGAGAAAGCAGTCTACTGTCTCCAATCTCACCAGGGGGTCTTGCTAAGAACCAGGAAGGGGAAGCGCTCCACACGTTCTGTTTCTTTTGAGGAGATGTCAATTACAGCCTGACACTATCTATCTGTGAGAAACATATGCAGGGAATTTAAGAGAAAATAATATATTCATTGGTGGAGTGTTCAAGGTCCAGTCACAAACAAGCAGTTATAAATATTAACATGAGAGGCTGGTCTAGAAATTTGACCTCCAGGGTGACTCTATAAATTAGACCTACACACAAAGGGGGGGTTCACAGATTGAGGGGCAGCCAAGCTGATGTGTTACAGTCCATATTCGTTTCCCCCTCAGGGAGCAGAAAGCAGACTACACAGTTAGATATTTCTGTAAGTTTTCTCCCGTTTATTTTTATAACTGTTTTGCATATTTGTATGTTTTTTTATTACATATTTTTATACCCTTTTTATTGTAAGCACTGTACCTTTTTGTATTAAAGCATCAAACTTTAACAAGTTGAACTTTGCATGTTCTAAAGAATCCATAGCCTTAAACTGTGTGAGCCTTATGATTGGCAGACATTAGTAGTAATATTTGCGGGACTCATCGCCCGTGTGTTCGGTGACTGGTGGCAGCCTGTATGAGCGAGTGTGTGGCCTGGGTTGGTGTGTGATTTATGCTTCCATTACAGCATAGGACAGAGGTTGAATGCTGGACTGAGAGAGGGGAGATAAATTAACCCTTGCAGACGCAACCCCAACTCGTGTGCTGAGAAGCGGGTACGTGGCAAATTGGTGGCAGAGCTGTGGGATAGAATTATTTCTATTAGAGCATTAGTGCATGGTTTAAGCAATTATTCCCTGTACTAAAGAATTGGTATCCTTACGAGGAGTGCTCCAGCTACAAGGTTCAACTCAGTGCTTACTTAGACATACTTGCAATCATTTTCCCTTCCCTGTTTTTCTTTTCTATATTTTATTTGGCAAAGGCTGTTCATCGATATGGCAGTCCAGTACAAGAAGGAGAGCAAAGAGGTTCTGACTGGCCTCTGTGAGCAGAGAGGCATAGAGACGGCCGACAGATCCAAGGAACTGCTGATACGCGCCTTGGTCGAGCAGGACATAGAGCAAAGTACTGGGCAAGGAGAGAGTCCACCTCGGAGAAACTCAGCAATTCCAGCTCTTGCACCAGAGATACCTGTTGGAAATGCCAATGCTGAGGAGCCTATGAACTTTACTTTACAAATGGCGTTACAAGAGCTGGGAACAAGTGATTCCAATCTGCGCTGCAGGCAATACCATCTACCCCGTGAGCAGTGGGCGCAGTGTGTAACCCCAGGGTTGAGAGGCAAAGCCCTGGAAGTTTTTGCTGGCCTCCCACTAGACCTTGATGAGAACTATGAGGCCACAAAAGAGGCCCTAATCAGGAAATACAACCTAAGCCCAGAAGTGTATCGGAGAAAGTTCCGGAACCTACAACGTAGATCAACTGACAGCTATGCAGGTGTTGTGAGCACCTTGAGGACCACGTTCCACCAATGGATCAGGGGACTTTCTGTTAACAGATCTTTCTGTTAATGGATCTTATGGTCAAGGATCAATTTCTTCACTTGTGCCCCACAGTTGTACAACAAGGATTGCTGACTGTTATGTGGCTAACAGGATGCCTGAGGTGCGGAAGCCATCGGGATTCAGCTAGAAGGGAGGAAAGCCAAACGGGGACCCTTCTCCCTCTGCCGGCCGATCACCAGTGCTGTCCAAGCCCACCTCCTATGGGATCCCGGGGAATAGACATTCTCTAGGTGATGCATACCGGTGCTTCTCCTGCAACAAAGTAGGACATGTTAGCGCTGTCTGCCCTGATAGGGAGAAATGCCCAGCCACAACCACAAAGCCATCTGTGTCCCCACCGTCTGTCCCCTTTGTGGCCGGCTCTGATGCGACGGATAATGAGAACTGTGAACCTGTCACTGTTGGCAATAAAGTCACCATTGGTCTCAGAGACACTGGGGCAGAGGTGACTCTGGTGCATCCAGCAATGGTAACCCTTGCCGATATCATACCAGCAAAGACTGTGTCTATAACCGGGATTGGAGGGGTCAGCCCTGCTGTGGCCATGGCCCGTGTGTACCTGGACTGGGGAGCAGGGAAAGGACGGAGAGAAGTGGGAGTATCAGAGGCTATTCCCACCAATGTGTTGCTAGACACAGACCTGGGGAGGATGGTGTTCCACTATATTTCTCCCTTGCAAGTAAATGCTACAGAGAAGGTGGAAGCAAATGACCCACCTGAGATCCCGTGCAAGGAGAAAATGTACCATTGCACACGACTGTACGTATGTGGCAGCTGTGACCCGGAGTCAGGCTGCAGCTGAGACTCAACCCCAGA
Source organism: Ranitomeya variabilis (assembly GCF_051348905.1). Lineage (NCBI taxonomy): Eukaryota > Metazoa > Chordata > Amphibia > Anura > Dendrobatidae > Ranitomeya > Ranitomeya variabilis. Next base: position 548,248,542 of record NC_135235.1, on the reverse strand, counting down.
GAATCGGGGATGAGTCTCAGACAGAACTGCCAGAACAGGAGGCCCATACTGTGGCCTCGGAGCCTCCTCACATGGCAGACCCAACAAGGTCCCTGATAACCAACACTGAAGACTCAGCTTCAGACCAGGGCCTGGAAGTCACACAAGGCCAGGGCCTGCAGACTGACAGTCAGAGCTTCCAGGAGGCCCTGGAGACAGATATCAGTCTGAAGAAGCTCCAATGTTTTGCAGACCGACCCCCTGCTACTTCTGACAAGTAAAGAGTATACTGGGACAAGGGCAGACTGTATAATGAGACTCTAAGGGTACCGTCACACAGTGCCATTTTGATCGCTACGACGGCACGATCTGTGACGTTGCAGCGTCGCATGATTATCGTTCCTGATCGCAGTAGCGTGTCAGACACTGCAAGATCGTAACGATATCGCTGGAGCGTCACGAATCGTGCTGTCGTAGCGATCAAAATGGCACTGTGTGACGGTACCCTAACACCTAAAAGCGTAGAGCCTCACATACCATCACATAGTGATCCCTTCACTACAAACATGAAACCAATGGAGGACTATGAAGGTACAGTATGTAAAAAGACGAAAATGTATTGAAATAACAAACAACATATACAAAAAATATCAATATATAGAAGCTTATACAAAAATACAGCACCGCTAGTCACAGATGCTGCCGCCGGCAGCTTCTCATTCATCCATCAGTGGTTTACAGCCGGGACGGTCGCATTAGCACCGCTCCTGGTTGTAAACTGTATATCCCCTAGATATGGATTATGGCGTGGGACTGAACGCCAGACAAGTATGATATATTGTTGGTTTGTTTTTGTTTGTTTTTATTACAGGAGATCAAGGGCATTTTATGGATTAGCTGAATAATAAAGATGGCAAACTGTATTTAGTGTTTTATTTCATTAAAAGACTTTATTCAGGCTGTGTCTTTATTTAACCCTTTCACAACGATAGGTTTAGTAATGGATAGGTGTCTTATTGGCATCTCTCCATTACTAAGCCAGCTTGTTGTCACCTTACAATACAAAGGTGACATCAACACCCCAACTATTACCCCTTATGACACTGCTACAGGGCAGTGGGAAGAGAGAGGCTAAGTGCCAGAATTGGTGCATCTTAGAGATGCGCCATTTCTGGGGCGGCAGTGAGCTGGTGTTTGTAGCTGAGGGGAAACCAATAACCATGGTCCCTTCCTAGGCTATTAATATCAGCCCGCAGCTGTCTGCATAGCCTTTTCTGGCTATTATAGGGGGACCCACATCATTTTGTTGGGCGGCCCCCCTATTTTAATAGCCAGTAAATGCTAAATACACAGGTGCGGGCTGAGATTCATAGCTTGGGAAGATCCATGGGTATTAAGCCCTTCCTAAGCTATAAACATCGGCCCCCAGTTGCTGGCTTTCCCTCTCTGGCGCAGAAAATTGTGCGGGAGCCCATGCCATTTTGTTCCCGAAAAGATTCTTGTATTAAATACATACAAGTTTGTTGTGAATAGCACTTTTGTGGGTTCTGCCCTTGGGTTCCCTCTGGTGGTGGCAAGTGGAACTGCTGCTCCTTGGATTCAGCCTTAGCAGCTGTGTTCACTTATTGCCCCTGCTCACTTTCTATTTAATCTGGCTCTGGACTTCAGTGCATGCCAGCTGTCAATGTCTTAGGGTTAGATCCAGTTTTCTCCTCGGATATTTCTCATGGCCTGTCCATTTCAGCATAAGATAAGTCCTTGCTAGTTATGGTTTTGTCCATTTGCTTTGGACTTAATTGTTCAACTTATGTTATGTTTCTTTTTGTCCAGCTTGTCATTATGATTCATTCAGGCTAGCTGGAAGCTCTGGGAAGCAGATTTGCTCCTCCATATCGTGAGTCGGTGTGGAGTCCCTTTTTGCATTATCTGCGTGGATTTTCTAGTTTTTAATACTGACCGCACAGTATCTTTCCTATTTCTGTCTATCTAGACTAGAATTGGCCTCCTTTGCTAAAATCTGTATTTCATCTCTGTGTATGTAATTTCCATCTCTACTAACAGTCAATATATGTGGGGGGCTATCTTTCCTTTGGGGAAATTTCTCTGAGGCAAGATAGTTTTTCTGTTTCATGTTTTAGGGTAGTTAGTTCTTAGGCTGTGAAGAGGCGTCTAGGGAGAGATAGGAACGCTCCACGGCTATTTCTAGTGTTGGCGTTAGGATTAGGGTTGCGGTCAGTATAGTTACCACCTACTCAGAGCTTGTCCCATGTTTTGTCTTAACCACCAGGTCATATCTGTGTTGCTCTTAACCACCAGGTCATACCTGTGTTGCTCTTAACCATCAGGTCATATTTGTGTTGCTCCTAACCACCAGGTCATATCTGTGTGGCTCCTAATCACCAGGTCATATCTGTGTTGCTCCTAACCATCAGGTCATAACAGTACAGCTGGCCCGTAATGTGTTGAATGCATCTCAAAAGAGGGAAAAGAAAGTTCTGAGTCATTTTTTTTTCCTTTGCAGTTTGCTTTGTCTTTTTTTTTCCCCTTAATCTCTGGGTGGTTCAGGATCCTGGTATGGAGGTTCAGGGTCTGTCCCTGCGAGTGGATCAACTCGCTGCAAGGGTACAGAGTATTCAAGATTATGTTGTCCAAACTCCTGTTTTGGAGCCTAAAATTCCTATTCCTGATTTGTTTGCCGGAGATAGATCTAAATTTTTGAACTTCAAAAATAATTGCAGGTTGTTTTTTGCTTTGAGACCCCGTTCCTCTGGCGACCCCATTCAGCAGGTGAAGATTGTCATTTCTCTGCTGCGTGGCAACCCTCAGGACTGGGCATTTTCCCTTGAGCCAGGAAATCCTGCATTGCTTAATGTAGACGCATTTTTTCAGGCGCTCGGATTGCTGTATGACGAACCTAATTCTGTAGACCAGGCAGAAAAGACCTTGCTGGCTCTATGCCAGGGTCAGGAAGCAGCAGAAGTGTATTGCCAGAAATTTAGAAAGTGGTCTGTGCTCACAAAATGGAATGAGTATGCCCTGGCAGTGATTTTCAGAAAGGGTCTTTCTGAAGCCCTTAAAGATGTTATGGTGGGGCTTCCCACACCTGCTGGTTTGAACGAGTCAATGTCTTTGGCCATTCAGATTGATCGACGCTTGCGCGAGCGCAAGGTGGTGCACCATATGGCAGTGTCCTCTGGGCCGAGTCCTGGAAGAGAAGAGCGTCATTTGGAATGCAGACTTAGATGGTTTAGATAGTTTATAATGCAGAGCCGTGAAAATAAAAAATCCTTTTTTTTCCACAGAAATTATTTTTTAGCCCCCAGTTTTGTATTTTCCCAAGGGTAACAGGAGAAATTGGACCTGAAAAGTTGTTGTCCAATGTGTCCTGAGTGCGCTGATACCCCATGTGTTGGGGTAAACCCCTGTTTGGGAGCACGGGAGAGCTCGGAAGGGAAGGAGCACTGTTTTACTTTTTCAACGCAGAATTGGCTGGAATTTAGATCGGACGCCATGTCGTGTTTGGAGAGCCCCTGATGTGCCTAAACAGTGAAAACCCCCCAATTATAACTGAAACCCTAATCCAAACACATCCCTAATCCCAAAGGTAACCCTAACCACACCCCTAACCCTGACATAACCCTAACCCTAATCCCAACCCTATTCCCAACCGTAAATGTAATCCAAACTCTAACCCTAACTTTAGCCCCAACCCTAACTATAGCCTTAACCCTAGCCCCAACCCTAACCCTAGCCCTAATGGGAAAATGGAAATAAATACATTTTTTTTAATTTTTTGCTAACTAAAGGGGTGATGAAGGGGGGTTTGATTTACTTTTATAGCGGGTTTTTTAGCGGAATTTTATGATTGGGAGCCGTCACACACTGAAAGACGCTTTTTATTGCAAAAAATATTTTTTGCGTTACCACATTTTGAGAGCTATAATTTTTCCATATTTTGGTCCACAGAGTCATGTGAGGTCTTGTTTTTTGCGGGACGAGTTGACGTTTTTATTTGTAACATTTTCGGGCACGTGACAATTTTTGATCGCTTTTTATTCCGATTTTTGTGAGGCAGAATGACCAAAAACCAGCTATTCATGAATTTCTTTTGGGGGAGGTGTTTATACCATTCTGCGTTTGGTAAAATGGATAAAGCAGTTTTATTCTTCGGGTCAGTACGATTACAGTGATACCTCATTTATATCATTTTTTTTATGTTTTGGTGCTTTTATACGATAAAAACTGTTTTATAGAAAAAATAATTATTTTTCCATCGCTTTATTCTGAGGACTATAACTTTTTTATTTTCTCTTTGATGACGCTGTATGGTGGCTCGTTGTTTGCCGGACAAGATGACGTTTTCAGCAGTACCATGGTTATTTATTTCCGTCTTTTTGATCGCGTGTTATTCCACTTTTTATTTTGCGGTATGATAATAAAGCGTTGCTTTTTGCCTCGGTTTTTTTTTTTTTTTTTTTACGGTGTTCACTGAAGGGGTTAACTAGTTGGACAGTTTTATAGGTCGGGTCGCTACGGACGCGGCGATACTAAATATGTGTACTTTTATTGTTTTTTATTATTATTTAGATAAAGAAATGTATTTATAGGAACAATATATATTTTTTTTTTTTGCATTTTTTTTGGGAATTTTTTCTTTTTTTTTTTACACATGCGAAAAAATTTTTTTTACACTAGAACATTGCCCCAGGGGGGGCATGATGTTATAGTGTAAGATCGCCGATCTGACACTTTGCTGTGCACTGTGTCAGATCGGCGATCTGACGTGCACAGCTCCTGGAGGCTTCCCGGCGCCTGCTCTGAGCAGGCGCAGTGAAGCCACCTCCCTGCAGGACCCAGATGCTGCGGCCATCTTGGATCCGGGACTGCTGCAGGGAGGAGGAGGTAAGAGACCCTCGGAGCAACGCAGTCACATCGCGTTGCTCCGGGGGTCTCAGGGAAGCTCGCAGGGAGCCCCCTCCCTGCGCGATGCTTCCCTATACCGCCGGAACACTGCGATCATGTTTGATCGCAGTGTGCCGGGGGTTAATGTGCCGGGGGCGGTCCGTGACCGCTCCTGGCACATAGTGCCGGATGTCAGCTGCGATAGTCAGCTGACACCCGGCCGCGATCGGCCGCGCTCCCCCTGTGAACACGGGCGATCGCGCTGGACGTACTATCCCGTCGGTGGTCATACGGGCCCACCCCACCTCGACGGGATAGTACATCCGATGTCAGAAAGGGGTTAAAAAAGAAACATAAGACGGATTTCTCCCACCCAGGTATCATTTTAATCGGTGTAAGAGCGCCAACCTAACAATGCCTGTAGTTTACTTAGCAAAATCCTGAAGACTGGTTTAGACAGCTACAACTAATGTCAGTCTAAATTAGTCCTTCTTTAAAATTTCTAGCTCAATGGTATTGCACTCCCACAAGGTTGAAATCTGCTTTCTCTAAGAGAAAAGCTGTATTATGCCTCAATAAGCAAGACTTACTGAAAGGGAGACAAGACTTACAAGAAATCAGTACAGAAATGGAAGAAAGGTAGGTAAGAGCTGCTTCCTCAAGGACCACTGAAATGTCTCAGCAGAGAGAAGTAAGTCTACGTTCACATTAGCGTTCTGCGCCGCAGCGTCGGGCGCCGCAGCGTCGCCGCATGCGTCATGCGCCCCTATATTTAACATGGGGGCGCATGGACATGCGTTGCACTTGCATTTTGCGACGCATGCGTCCCTGCGGCGCACGCGTCATGGCGCAGAGGACGCTACAAGTTGCATTTTTTGTGCGTCCAAAATCAAGCAAAAAAAGGACGCATGCGTCGCAAAACGCAGCGTTGTGCATGCGTTTTGTTGCGTTTTTGTTTGCGTTGTGCGTTGCGTCGTCGACGCTGCGGCGCACAACGCAAATGTGAACGTAGCCTAAGACTTGCAGACATGAGAATAAGAACAGCTTCCTCAAGGGCCACTGAAATGTCTCAGCAGAGAGAAGCAAGACTTGCAGACATGAGAATCGAAGCAACCATTTTGACAGGATGTGCCAAAGAAGAGGACATTTTCATTCCAAGAATTCCACTCATTCCATCTGATTTGCCTTTTGATTTTAAACGCCTCCAGTTTCCAGTTTGACTGGCATTTGTAATGTCCATTAACAAGGCTCAGGGACAGTCTTTGAAAGTAGTAGGGATCGATTTACAATCTCCATGCTTTTCTTATGGCCAACTTTACTTGGCCTGTTCAACAGTTGCAACTGCCTAAAATCTGTTCATCTTTGCATCGGAAAGAAAAAGCAAAAATGTTGTTTATCAAAAGGCTCTTGAATGAGTTAAAAATAAAATACTATCAATACTTGGGTAATCATTTAGTTAATTTGTGTTGCAAATCTGTAGTGTTGAATATATGATGTGAAATGTTTTTATGTGCAATATAATCATTATAATTTGTTATAACTAACCACAGTTAGTTGCTATGCCCGGGCAACGCCAAGCTCTTTAGCTGGTTGTGCATATTTATCCAATATGGTGAAGATCCTAGATCAGGGCAGGGACTGCACCACTCTGATAGAGTCTCATGTTTGACTTTGTACGGACTGACTCCTTTGTTGCACCTGTGTTCTGACATTTAAATCAGAATGAGGACAAAGATGATATTAGCAATATGCATGCTGTCTTATGTCTAGCTGTTAACGCATGACTGTAGGGCCCCTTCAAAACTTGGCATATTTTGGCCTTTAGGACTGCAGGAATTTTTCTTGTTTTTTGCTTGTATTTTTGTAGAGTTATATGAGGGATAGAACGTTGGTCCATTGCAAAGGAAAATCCATGTATAGTTTTGAAATGATGGTTGTCCACTATACTGTGTATAGCCGGTTGATTCTACTAATACCAGAGCCAATGATAGAATATATAGCTGGGCATAAAAATATATTCACCCAAAGACAGCCCAGTAATAGGTGAAAGGAGGCAAATAGTGTCCTTATAAGGATAAACAAAAACTTGACTTTAATGCATGCAGTTCTAAAATTTCTTCAGCTTAGCAATCCTATAACGTGATTTTTTGTAAAATTATTGCCTTATATTTGACCTAAAACAGGTAAAATTCCAGAATCTAGAAAACAGCACATGTCGTTAATTAACCCCTCACCTCGTCTCCCTTGTTGGTGTAAGTTTGTAAGCCCCTCCCCACTGTCATAGATGCAAAACATGGATCTGTGTTTTCTCACTGCAGACACTATAATTGGGTGGATTATGTTACTTTGAGCTCATACTCATTTGTGAGAAAAACGGACAAGTGCAATCCTAGAAAAATTGCACTCTGACCAATGTTATTCAATGAGTTACATCTCATCTGCGATTTTTCTCAGCTGAAATCGGACTGAGAAAAAAAAATAAAAAAATCGCAGTATCTCGGACGAGAGTCGCCAATGCAAGTCAATGGATGCGAGAAAAAAAAAACGCACAGCACTCGGACCATGCGAGTGCTGTCAGATTTTTACGCACTGGTGTCCTTTGAAAAGCCAATAATTCATGTGCTGCATACAGTAAAATCACACTGACAGGTTAGAATAGAATAGATAGAAATATACACAGAGTACGTCTACTATATAATCGTCTAATTCTGTCTGTCTGTAACGGAAATCCCGCGTCGCTGATTGGTCGCCACATAGTTCAGTCACATTTACTGAACAAGTTCTGTCAGTCACAGTGCCACGTAGTTCAGTCACGTTTACTGAACAAGTTCTGTCAGTCACAGTGCCACGTAGTTCAGTCACGTTTACTGAACAAGTTCTGTCAGTCACAGTACAACATAGTTCACTCACGTTTACTGAACACGTTCAGTCCGTCAATGTGGTGTACAAAAATATTTTGGGTTGATATTGTTAACAAATCTATAATATAACGCTGGGAGCGTCACTCTGTCCGAAGCCTTTATAGACTGCGCAAGCGCCGGCGCAGTCTGGACCCCACAGAGTGACTCTCCCAGGAGATTGCGGTATGCGTAAGCACTGAACGCACACTGCGATCTCCAACGGAGAAGCAGGGACGTGCCAGGAGGGTGAGTATGCTATATTTACCTGTCCCGTTCCAGTGATGCGGGCCGCTCCGTCGTCCACATCCTCTGCCTGTGATGTTCAGGTCAGAGGGCGTGATGACGCGCTTAATGCGCGCCGCCCTCTGAACAGTCACAGCCAGAGGACCCGGAAGATGGAGCGGCACGCAGCACTGGATCAGGGCCAGGTGACTAGCAAGTGCCGGGGGCCTGAGCCAGCGTCGACTCCAGCACCTGAACCCCACAGCGCGCCGGTGTACCCGCCTGCTCAGGCCCCCGGCACTCGGCGCCCAGCGACGATAGGTGAGTATGTTATTTTTTTTTTTTATTGCAGCAGCATACAGGGCATATAATACTATGGAGCATCTTATGGGGGCCATCAACCATAATGGAGCAGCATACAGGGCATATAATCCTATGGAGCATCTTATGGGGGCCATCAACCATAATAGAGCAGCGTATGGGGCATATAATACTATGGAGCATCTTATGGGGGCCATCAACCATAATGGAGCAGCGTATGGGGCATATAATACTATGGAGCATCTTATGGGGACCATCAACCATAATGGAGCAGCATACAGGGCATATAATACTATGGAGCATCTTATGGGGGCCATCAACCATAATGGAGCAGCATACAAGGCATATAATACTATGGAGCATCTTATGGGGGCCATCAACCATAATGGAGCAGCATACAAGGCATATAATACTATGGAGCATCTTATGGGGGCCATCAACCGTAATGGAGCAGCATACAGGGCATATAATACTATGGAGCATCTTATGGGGGCCATCAACCATAATGGAGCAGCATACAAGGCATATAATACTATGGAGCATCTTATGGGGGCCATCAACCATAATGGAGCAGCATACAGGGCATATAATACTATGGAGTATCTTATGGGGGCCATCAACCATAATGGAGCAGCATACAGGGCATATAATACTATGGAGCATCTTATGGAGGCCATCAACCATAATGGAGCAGCATATGAGGCATATACTATGGAGCATCTTATGGGGGCCATCAACCATAATGGAGCAGCATATGAGGCATATACTATGGAGCATCTTATGGGGGCCATCAACCATAATGGAGCAGCATATGAGGCATATACTATGGAGCATCTTATGGGGGCCAACAACCTTTATGGAGCAGCGTATGGGGCATATGGATGGGAGCAGCAAATTACAGAACTGTGGCGCAGGATGGGAGCAGCACATTACAGAACTGTGGCGCAGGATGGGAGCAGCGCATGACAGAATAGAGCAGCACATGACAGAATAGGGCAGCACATGACAGAACGGGGGTGCAGGATGGCAGCAGCACATGACAGAACGGGGGCGCAGGATGGGAGCAGCACATGACAGGATGGGGGCGCAGGATGGGAGCAGCAAAAGACAGAATGGAGGCGCAGGATGGGTGCAGCACATGTCAGAATGGGGGCGCAGGATGGCAGCAGCACATGACAGAATGGGGCCGCAGGATGGTAGCAGCACATGACAGAACTGGGGCGTAGGATGGGAGCAGTACATGACAGAATGGGGGCTCAAGATGGGAGCAGCGCATGACAGCATGGGGGCACAGGATGGGAGCAGCACATGACAGAACGGGGGGTAGGATGGGAGCAGCACATGACAATGAAGGCGCAGGATGGCAGCAGCACATGACAGAATCGGGGCTCAGGATGGGAGCAGCACATGACAGAACGGAGGCGCAGGATGGGAGCAGCACATGACAGAACAGGGGAGCAGGATGGCAGCAGCACATGACAGGATGGGAGCAGCACATGACAGGATGGGGGCACAAGATAGGAGCAGCACATGGCAGGATAAGGGCGCAGGATGGGAGCAGCACATGAAAGGATGGGGCGCAGGATGGGAGCAGCACATAACCAAAATGGAGGCGCAGGATGGGAGCAGCACATGACAACATGTGGGTGCAGGATGCAAGCACTACATGACAGGATGAGGGCGCAGGATGGGAGCAGCACATGACAGCATGGGGGTGCAGGATGGGAGCACCACATGACAGCATGGGGGCGCAGGATGGGAGCACATGACAGGATGAGGGCTCAGGAAGATAGTAGCACATAACAGGATGGGGGCGCATGATGGTAGCAGCACATGACAGGATTGGGGTGGAGTATGGGAGCACCACATGGCAGGATTGGGGTACAGGATGGGACCACCACGTGACAGGATTGGGGTACAGGATGGGAGCATGTGACAGGATGAGTGCTCAGGAAGACAGTAGCACATCACAAGATGGAGGCACACAAAACAGGATGGGGGCACAAGATGGTAGCAGCACATGACAAGATTAGGGCGCAGGATGGAAGCAACACATACCAGGATGGAGACCATATACCAATATAAATGCTCGCCACCCGGGCGTAGAACGGGTTCAATAGCTAGTATATTATAGTGTCGATGTACTTCTTTCATTAAAATTTAATGATTGAAAAAGGATTGGAAAATCCGAAACGTCGCCACGCCATTCAGGCATTAAAGACCCACTTTTTTGTTACTTTTTGTGCTGTTTTCCTTTTTTCTTATATTGTTGGAGCCACTGAAATACTGGCTTGGGAAGCTCTGCACTGCAAGTGTGGTAATATGGTGCTGTTCTAATTTTTTCAATATACATATATATATATATATATATATATATATATATATATATATATTTGTGTGTGTGTATATATATATATATATATATATATATATATATATATATATATATATAATGTGTATTCATTGCATTATTCTTAAATCTTCATAAATAAACTACATACATATTCTAGAATACCCGATGCGTTAGAATCGGGCCACCATCTAGTTATATATAATATAATGCTGGGAGCGTCACTCTGTCCCACCACTTTATAGACTGTGAAAGCGCCTGCACAGTCTGGACCCTACAGAGTGACGCAGCCCAGAGGAGATTGCGGTATGCGTAAGCACTGAATGCATACCGTGATCTCCGACGGAGAAGCAGGGACGTGCCAGGAGGGTGAGTATGCTATACTCACCTGTCCCCGTTCCACCGCTGCATGCCACCGTCTTCCGCGTTCTCTGCCTGTGACGTTCAGGTCAGAGGTCACAATGACGCGATTAGTGCGCGCCGGCGCCGCCCTCTGACTGAACAGTCATAGCCAGGGCACCCGGAAGAAGGATCGGCGCGCTGCGGTGGAATGGGGGGCAGGTGAATATAGCAATTGCCGGGGGCCTGAACCAGCGGCGATACCGGCACCTGACCCCCATAGCGCGCCGGTATCCCCGCCTGCTCCAGCACTCAGCGCCCATCGACGATAGGTGAGTATGTCTTTTTTTTATATCGCAGCAGCATACGGGGCATATAATTCTATGGAGCATCTTATGGGGGCCATCAACCTTTATGGAGCAGCATAAGGGGCATATACTATGGAGCATCTTATGGGGGCCATCAACCTTTATGGAGCGGTATACTGGGCATATGGATGGGAGCAGCACATTACAGAATGGGGGTGCATGATGGGAGCACATGACAGAACGGGGCGCAGGATGGGATTACCACATGACAGAACGGGCACACAGGATGGGAGCAGCACATGACAGAACGGGCTCGCAGGATGGGAGCAGCACATGACAGAACGGGGGCGCAGGATGGGAGCACCGCATAACAAGATTGGGGTGCAGGATGGGAGCACATGACAGGATGAGGGCTCAGGAAGAGAGTAGCACATTACTAGATGGGGACTGCACATGACTAGATTAGGGCACAGGATGGAAGCACCACATACCAGGATGGAGACCATATACCAAAATAAATGCTCGCCACCCGGGCGTAGAACGGGTTCATTAGTATATATATATATATATATATATATATATATATATATATATATATATATATATATATATATATATATATATACACATGCACAGTACAGACCAAACGTTTGGACACATCTTCTCATTTAAAGATTTTTCTGTATTTTCATGACTATGAAAATTGTACATTCACACTGAAGGCATCAAAACTATGAATTAACACATGTGGAATTATATACTTAACAAAAAAGTGTGAAACAACTGAAATTATGCCTTATATTCTAGATTCTTCAAAGTAGCCACCTTTTGCTTTGATGACTGCTTTGAGCACTCTTGCCATTCTCTTGATGAGCTTCAAGAGGTAGTCACCGGGAATGGTTTTCACTTCACAGGTGTGCCCTGTCAGGTTTAATAAGTGGGATTTCTTGCCTTATAAATGGGGTTGGGACACTCAGTTGTGTTGTGCAGAAGTCTGGTGGATACACAGCTGATAGTCCTACTGAATAGACTGTTAGAATTTGTATTATGGCAAGAAAAAGCAGCCAAGTAAAGAAAAACGAGTGCCATCATTATTTTAAGAAATGAAGGTCAGTCAGTCCGAAAAATTGGGAAAACTTTGAAAGTGTCCCCAAGAGCAGTGGCAAAAACTACAAAGAAACTGGCTCACATGAGGACCGCCCCAGGAAAAGAAGACCAAGAGTCACCTCTGCTTCTGAGGATAAGTTTATCCGAGTCACCAGCCTCAGATATCGCAGGTTAACAGCAGCTCAGATTAGAGACCAAGTCAATGCCACACAGAGTTCTAGCAGCAGACACATTTCTACAACAACTGTTAGGGCTTGTTTCCACATGCGAGAATCACGTCCGTGTCTCGCATGTAGAAACCAAGCTCTGGTGTCTGCACTCCGGAGCAGAGCGTGCGGCCGCATAGGAACACATGGAGCCGCACAGCTCCGCTCCTGAGTGCAGACACCAGAGCTTGGTTTCTACATGCGAGACACGGACGTGATTCTCGCATGTGGAAACAAGCCCTTAAGAGGAGACTTTGTGCAGCAGGCCTTCATGGTAAAATAGCTGCTAGGAAACCACTGCTAAGGACAGGCAACAAGCAGAAGAGACTTGTTTGGGCTAAAGAACACAAGGAATGGACATGAGACCAGTGGAAATCTGTGCTTTGGTCTGATGAGTCCAAATTTGAGATCTTTGGTTCCAACCACCGCGTCTTTGTGCGACGCAGAAAAGGTGAACGGATGGACTCTACATACCTGGTTCCCACTGTGACGCATAGAGGAGGAGGTGTGATGGTGCTTTGCTGGTGATACTGTTGGGGATTTATTAAAAAATGAAGGCATACTGAACCAGCATGGCTACCACAGCATCTTGCAGCGGCATGTTATTCCATCCGGTTTGCGTTTAGTTGGACCATCATTTATTTTTCAACAGGACAATGACCCCAAAAACACCTCCAGGCTGTGTAAGGGCTATTTGACCAAGAAGGAGAGTGATGGGGTGCTACGCCAGATGACCTGGCCTCCACAGTCACCAGACCTGAACTCAATCGAGATGGTTTGGGGTGAGCTGGACCGCAGAATGAAGGCAAAAGGGCCAACAAGTGCTAAGCATCTCTGGGAACTCCTTCAAGATTGTTGGAAGACCATTCCCAGTGACTACCTCTTGAAGCTCATCAAGAGAATGCCAAGAGTGTGCAAAGCAGTTATCAAAGCAAAAGGTGGCTACTTTGAAGAACCTAGAATATAAGACATAATTTCAGTTGTTTCACACTTTTTTGTTGAGTATATAATTCCACATGTGTTAATTCATTAATTCATAGCTTTGATGCCTACTGTGTGAATGTACAATTTTCACAGTCATGAAATTACAGAAAAATCTTTAAATGAGGTGTGTCCAAACTTTTGGTCCGTGCTGTATATGTATATATATATATATATATATATATATATATATATATATATATATACACACACTGCTCAAAAAAATAAAGGGAACACTTAAACAACAGAATATAACTCCACGTAAGTCAAACCTCTGTGAACTCAAACTGTCCACTTAGGCCATGTTCACACGTTGCGGATTTTACCGCGGATACGTGGCGTTTTTGACTCTGCTGATCTGCAGCAGTTTCCCCATGCTGTTTACAGTACCATGTAAACCTATGGAAAACCCAATCCACTATACACATGCTGCGGAAAAAAACGAGCAGTGTTGTTTTTTCCGCAGCTTGTCAATTCTTTGTGCGGATCTGCAGCGTTTCTGCACCCATTGACTTGCATTGAGTCGGGCACATCCGCAGCAAAACCGCAGATGTAGAAAAGATCTAGGGTTTAGCTGCGGGGGAAACACTGCAGATCGGAAGGAGGGAAGTGTGTGGGCGGAGACTGTGCGTGTCTGTGTGCAGGCAGGGTCTGCGTGTGTGTGTGTGGGTCTGCGGGGCTGTCGGGGGTCTGTGCGGGGCGTCTGCCGGGGCGTGTGTGTGTGTGCAGGCATTGTCCGATGGGACTACAAGTCCCATCGGGCTATGCCTGCTATAGTGACAGTGATTGACACATTAGCCAATGATGGGACAGTAGTAGTCCCATCATCCGGCTAATGTGTTGATTGTAAAAAAAAAAAAAAAAACACAAACATAACAGTACATACAACATATAATAGTACATACAACAGTACCTACAATAGTACATACAACATACAATAGTCCATACAACAGTACATACAACATACAACACATACAGTACATACAACAGTGCATGCAACATAACAGTACATACAACATACAACAGTACATACAACATACAACAGTACATACAACATACAACAGTACATACAACAGTACATACAACATAACAGTACATACAACATAACAGTACATACAACATACAACAGTACATACAACATATAACAGTACATACAACATATAACAGTACATACAACATATAACAGTACTACAACATATAACAGTACTACAACATATAACATACATACAGTACATTCATACATTACATACAATACATACAGACATACAGTACATACAACATAGAGTACATACTCACCATCACCTTGTCACCTTGATCCCTGAAGCCATTGTCACCTGTAAAAATTATTAAAATAATAAACAAACAATATACTCCCTGATCTGCAGATATCCAATTAATACGAGTGCCACATCAGCTGATGCGACCACTTTACAGGGGCTCCAGGAATACAATGACGGAAGGTATCCTTCCGCAATGTATTCCTCCGCCCCTGTGAGAAATAGTCCCTAGTCTCACTTGTGGCACTGCTGTGTGGGAAAATGCCCACTCAGCATTTCCATAACGTGAGACCCTGAACTCGGGTAACCTCTTCAGTGATGCGCTGCAGGAGCCATTGTCTCCTGTCAGTGTGTCACTGAAGGTCTATAGAGCAGTGACATCACCCGATGTCACTGTTCTATAGGTGAGATTGTCGTGGGACACTCGTTATTAATTGGACGACAGCGGAAAGTGAGTATACGGTTTATTAATTTTAATTTTTTTTGCAGGCGATCGAGTATGGTAAGTTTGGTTAAATTAAGAATATTAAAATAATTTTTTATGGCTGTGGGTTTTTTTTTAACCCTTTCACTACTATAGGATTAGTAATGGATAGGCGTCTTATTGACGCCTCTCCATTTTTAACCAGGCTTAATGGCACCTTACATTAGCAAGGTGACATTAACCCCCCTTATTACCCCATATCCCACCGCTACAGGGGAGTGGGAAGAGAGGGGCTAAGTGCTGGAATTGGTGCCATTTCTGGGGCGGCTGCGGGCTGGTATTTATAGCCGGGGGGGCAAATATCCATGGCCCCTCTGTAGGCTATGAATATCAGCCCGCCACTGTCTGCATAGCCTTTCTGGCTATAAAATACAGCGGGACCCCACGTCATTTTTTTTTTGGGGGGGGTCGCCTTATTTTTATAGCCAGTAAAGGCTAAGCAGACAACTGCGGACTGATATTCATAGTCTGGGAGGGGCCATGGGTATTAACCCCTTTCTGTCATTGGACATACTATTCCGTCCATGTGGGGTGGGCCCTACTTCCCAAGGACGGAATAGTACGTCCAGCGCGATCATCCCCCCGTGAGCGTGGCCGATCGCGGCCGGGTGTCGGCTGACTATCGCAGCTGACATCCGGCACTATGTGCCAGGAGCGGTCACGGACCGCCGCCGGCACATTAACCCCCGGCACACTGCGATCAAACATCATCGCAGTGTTCCAGCGGTATAGGGAAGCATCGCGCAGGGAGGGGACTCCCTGCGTGCTTCCCTGAGACGATCGGTACAAGGCGATGTGCTCACCTTGTACCGAACATCTCCTCCTTGCAAGCCCCGGATCCAAAATGGCCGCGGGGCTGCATCCGGGTCCTGCAGGGAGGTGGCTTCACAGCACCTGCTCAGAGCAGGCGCCAGGAAGCCTGGAGCTGTGCACGTCAGATCGCCGATCTGACACAGTGCACAGCAAAGTGTCAGATCGGCGATCTGTCACTTTACTGTGATGCCCCCCCTGGGGCAAAGTTAAAATGTAAAAAAAAAAAAAAAAATTACAGGTGTAAAAAAAAAAAAAAATCCTAAATGATAATAATAAAAAAAAATATTGTTCCAATGAATACATTCCTTTAGCTAAATAAAAAAAATAAATAAATAAAAATACACATATTTAGTATCGACGCGTCCGTAACGACCCGACCTATAAAACTGTCCCACTAGTTAACCCCTTCAGTGAACGCCGTAAAAAAAACAAGGCAAAAAACAACGCTTTATTATCATACCGCCGAACAAAAAGTGGAATAACAACGTCAAAAAGACGGAAATAAATAACCATGGTACCGCTGAAAATGTCATCTTGTCCCGCAAAAGACGAGCCGCCATACAGCATCATCAGCGAAAAAATAAAAAAGTTATAGTCCTCAGAATAAAGCGATGCAAAATAATTATTTTTTCTATA
The DNA here is from genome assembly GCF_051348905.1 of Ranitomeya variabilis. Lineage (NCBI taxonomy): Eukaryota > Metazoa > Chordata > Amphibia > Anura > Dendrobatidae > Ranitomeya > Ranitomeya variabilis. The sequence continues at coordinate 548,231,717 of NC_135235.1, read as the reverse complement.
AAATAGTTTTTATCGTATAAAAGCACCAAAACATAAAAAAATGATATAAATGAGGTATCGCTGTAATCTTACTGACCTGAAGAATAAAACTGCTTTATCCATTTTACCAAACGCGGAACGGTATAAACGCCCCCCCCAAAAGAAATTCATGAATAGCTGGTTTTTGGTCATTCTGCCTCACAAAAATCGGAATAAAAAGCGATCAAAAAATGTCACGTGCCCGAAAATGTTACCAATAAAAACGTCAACACGTCCCGCAAAAAACAAGACCCACATCACTGTGGACCAAAATATGGAAAAATTATAGCACTCAAAATGTGGTAACGCAAAAAACATTTTTTGCAATAAAAAGCGTCTTTTAGTGTGTGACGGCTGCAAATCAAAAATCCGCTAGAAAACGCGCTATAAATAGTAAATCAAACCCCCCTTCATCACCCCCTTAGTTACGAAAAATTAAAAAATTAAAAAAAATGTATTTATTTGCATTTTCACATTAGGGTTAGGCTTAGGGCTAGGGTTAGGGTTAGGGTTGGGGCTAAAGTTAGGGTTAGGGTTTGGATTACATTTACGGTTGGGAATAGGGTTAGGGGTGTGTCAGGGTTAGGGGTGTGGTTAGGCTAACAGTTGAGATTAGGGGTTAGGGGTGTGTTTGTATTAGGGTTTCAGTTATAATTGGGAGGTTTCCACTGTTTAGGCACATCAGGGGCTCTCCAAACGCGACATTGCGTCCGATCTCAATTCCAGCCCATTCTGCGTTGAAAAAGTAAAACAGTGCTCCTTCCCTTCCGAGCTCTCCCGTGCGCACAAACGGGTGTACCCCAACATATGGGGTATCAGCGTACTCAGGACACATTGGACAACTTTTGGGGTCCAATTTCTCCTGATACCCTTGGGAAAATACAAAACTGGGGGCTAAAAAATAATTTTTGTGTAAAAAAATATGTATATTTTTTATTTTCACGGCTCTGCGTTATAAACTGTAGTGAAACACTTGGGGGTTCAAAGTTCTCTCAACACATCTAGATAAGTTCCTTGGGGGGTCTAGTTTCCAATATGGGGTCACTTGTCGGGGGTTTCTACAGTTTAGGTACATTAGGGGCTCTGCAAATGCAACGTGACGCCGTCAGACCATTCCATCTAAGTCTGCATTTCAAATGGCGCTCCTTCCCTTCCGAGCTCTCCCATGCGCCCAAACGGTGGTTCCCCCCCACATATGGGGTATCAGCGTACTCAGGACAAATTGGACAACATCTTTTGGGGTCCAATTTCTCCTGTAACCCTTGGGAAAATACAAAACGGGGCTAAAAAATAATTTTTGTGGGAAAAAAAAAGCATTTTTATTTTCACGGCTCTGCGTTATAAACTGTAGTGAAACACTTGGGGGTTCAGAGCTCTCACAACACATCTAGATGAGTTCCTTAGGGAGTCTACTTTCCAAAATGGTGTCACTTGTGGGGGTTTCAATGTTTAGGCACATCAGGGGCTCTCCAAACACAACAACGTTTGGGGTACAATTTCTTCTGGTAACCTTGGGAAAATAAAAAATTGGGGGCGAAAAGTTCATTTTTGTGAAAAATTATTATTTTTTATTTTTACGGCTCTACATTATAAACTTCTGTGAAGCACTTGGTGGGTCAAAGTGCTCACCACACATCTAGATAAGTTCCTTAGGGGGTTTACTTTCCAAAATGGTGTCACTTGTGGGGGGTTTCAATGTTTAGGCACATTAGTGGCTCCCCAAACGCAACATGGCGTCCCATCTCAATTCCAGCCAATTTTGCATTGAAAAGTCAAATGGCGCTCCTTCCCTTCCGAGCTCTGCCATGCACCCAAACAGTGGTTTACCCCCACATATGGGGTATCGGGGTACTCAGGACAAATTGTACAACAACTTTTGGGGTCCATTTTCTCCTGTTACCCTTGGTAAAATAAAACAAATTGGAGCTGAAGTAAATTTTTTGTGAAACATAATTAATTGTTTTTTTTAAACATTCCAAAATTTCCTGTGAAACACCCGAAGGGTTAATAAACTTCTTGAATGTGGTTTTGAGCACCTTGAGGGGTGCAGTTTTTAGAATGGTGTTACACTTGGTTATTTTCTATCATATAGACCCCTCAAAATGGCTTCAAATGTGATGTGGTCCCTAAAGAAAAAAATTGTGTTGTAAAAATGAGAAATTGCTGGTCAACTTTTAACCCTTATAACTCCCTAACAAAAAAAAAATGTTGTTTCCAAAATTGTGCTGATGTAAAGTACACATGTGGGAAATGTTACTTATTAAGTATTTTGTGTGACATATCTCTGTGATTTAAGGGCATAAAAATTAAAAGTTGGAAAATTGCGAAATTTTTGCCAAATTTCCTTTTTTTCACAAATAAACGCAGGTAATATCAAATAAATTTTACCACTATCATGAAGTACAATATGTCTTGAGAAAACATTGTCAGAATCACCGGGATCCGTTGAAGCGTTCCAGAGTTATAACTTCATAAAGGGACAGTGGTCAGAATTGTAAAAATTGGCCCGGTCATTAACGTGCAAACCACCCTCGGAGCTTAAGGGGTTAAGGTTTAGTCTGGACTTTCTGATAACTCCTTCCTTCGTTATCAGAAATATGTTGCTCCACTAAGGCCGAGGTCACACTGGCGACTTAAACGGACGAGTGCAATGCGAAAAAAAATAAATAAATTTGCATTGCACTCGGACCAATGTTAAATTATGGGGCAGCTCCCAGCAGCCGATTTTTTGTCCACCGTTTTCCCCGGTTCGAGACAATCGCAGCATGCTGCGATTGTCACGGACACTCGGCCGACTGTCAGCTCACTCGCACCCATATAAGCCTATGGGTGCGAATGAAACAGCACACATCACTTGGATATCAATGCAATAACGCAATGATGTGCGTTAAACGCTGACCCCGGCAATGGAGGAGATGGAGAAATTAGTTTCTCCGCCTCCTCCGCAGCTGTGCTCCGATCCGCTCTGTGCGAGAGGCTCGGAGCACAGACGCATGACACTCGGCTCCCGCTCGCAGCAGAGCAGTAGCTCATTAGCATATCGCATCCGATGCTCTCTCATCGGATGCAATACGCTACTGTGACCCCGGCCTAACACTTGCATCCACTCGTACTCCCACTCTTCTATCACATTTTCTCTCTCGTAGGCCGGCGTCACACTCAGCGTATGAAAATACGGTCCGTTTTTTATGGCCGTAACACGCAGAAATGTTCCCAAAATAGTGGTCCGTATGTCATCCGTAGGCAGGGTGTGGCACTGTATTTTGCGCATGTCATCCTCCGTATGTAATCCGTATGGCATCCGTACTGCAATATTTTCTCGTAGGCTTGCAAAATCGACATCTAATGGATTTATGTGCTCAAATGTTCATTAAAACATATATACAGTATCTATAAATATATATATATTTATATATATATATCAGTCATGACCAAAAGTATTGACACCCCCTGCAATTCTGTCAGATAATACTCAGTTTCTTCCTGAAAATGATTGCAAACACAAATTCTTTGGTATTATTATCTTCATTTAATTTGTCTTAAATGAAAAAAACACAAAAAGAATTGTCCTAAAGCCAAATTGAATATAATTCTACACCAAACATAAAAAAGGGGGTGGACAAAAGTATTGGCACTGTTCGAAAAATCATGTGATGCTTATCTAATTTGTGTAATTAACAGCACCTGTAACTTACCTGTGGCACCTAACAGGTGTTGGCAATAACTAAATCACACTTGCAGCCAGTTGGCATGGATTAAAGTTGACTCAACCTCTGTCCTGTGTCCTTGTGTGTACCACATTGAGCATGGAGAAAAGATAGAAGACCAAAGAACTGTCTGAGGACTTGAGAAACCAAATTGTGAGGAAGCATGAGCAATCTCAAGGCTATAAGTCCATCTCCAAAGACCTGAATGTTCCTGTGTCTACCGTGCGCAGTGTCATCAAGAAGTTTAAAGCCCATGGCACTGTGGCTAACCTCCCAAGATGTGGACGGAAAAGAAAAATTGACAAGAGATTTCAACACAAAATTGTGCGTATGTTGGATAAAGAACCTCGACTAACATCCAAACAAGTTCAAGCTGCCCTGCAGTCTGAGGGTACAACAGTGTCAACCCGTACTATCCGTCGGCATCTGAATAAAAAGGGACTGTATGGTAGGAGACCCAGGAAGACCGTACTTCTTACCCCGAGACATAAAAAAGCCAGAGTGGAGTTTGCCAAAATTTACCTGAAAAAGCCTAAAACGTTTTGGAAGAATGTTCTCTGGTCAGATGAAACAAAAGTAGAGCTTTTTGGGCAAAGGCATCAACATAGAGTTTACGGGAGAAAAAAAGAGGCATTCAAAGAAAATAACACGGTCCCTACAGTCAAACATGGCGGAGGTTCCCTGATGTTTTGGGGTGGCTTTGCTGCCTCTGGCACTGGACTGCTTGACCGTGTGCATGGCTTTATGAAGTCTGAAGACTACCAACAAATTTTGCAGCATAATGTAGGGCCCAGTGTGAGAAAGCTGGGTCTCCCTCAGAGGTAATGGGTCTTCCAGCAGGACAATGACCCAAAACACACTTCAAAAACCACTAGAAAATGGTTTGAGAGAAAGCACTGGAGACTTCTAAGGTGGCCAGCAATGAGTCCAGACCTGAACCCATAGAACACCTTTGGAGAGATCTAAAAATGGCAGTTTGGAGAAGGCACCCTTCAAATATCAGGGACCTGGAGCAGTTTGCCAAAGAAGAATGGTCTAAAATTCCAGCAGAGCATTGTAAGAAACTCATTGATGGTTACCGGAAGCGGTTGGTCGCAGTTATTTTGGCTAAAGGTTGTGCAACCAAGTATTAGGCTGAGGGTGCCAATACTTTTGTCTGGCCCATTTTTGGAGTTTTGCTATTTGCTTCATTCTCGTTTGTGTTTTTTCATTTAAGACAAATTAAATGATGATAATAATAACAAAGAATTTGTGTTTGCAATCATTTTCAGGAAGAAACTGAGTATTCTCTGACAGAATTGCAGGGGTGTGAATACTTTTGGCCATGACTGCTGTATATATATATATAATGTGTCATTGAGACACACATATATATATATTTATTTTTCAGACAGCGCTAGATATCATAAAAGCCGGTAATTCAATTGGGAACTTTTCCCAGGCTCGAGTTCGTATGAGGACATCCAGCAGAGGGCGCATCACCGCGACTCAAGGTAACTACAGGACATTCCCCTGCTTTCCATTCATTCCCTGGGGTTTTACATCCACGAGCACTGCATTAGCAGAGCTCCTGGGTGTAAAATGATTTAACCCCTTCAGATGGATTTACATCATGGGACGTGACCAGAACGACGGAAGGTATGGGATATTGTTGTTTTTTTATTTTTCCTTTTTTACAGAACGAGGGTCTTCAGGTGGATTAAGAGTCTAATAAAATATTAAAACACCCTGTGTCTTTATTTCATTAAAGTACTTTGTAATAATGTGTGTGCTTTTAACCATTTCGTACTATTGGATTAATAATGGATAGGTGTCATAATTGACGCCTCTCCGTTATTAATCTGGCTTAATGTCACCTTACAATTGCAAGGTGACATTAACCCTTCATTACCCCATATCCCACCGGATATCTACACGGGAGTGGGAAGAGAGTGGCCAAGTGCCAGAATAGGCGCATCTTCCAGATGTGCCTTTTCTGGGGTGGCTGGGGGCAGATGTTTTTAGCCAGGGGGGCCAATAACCATAGTACCTCCCCAGGCTATTAATATCTGCCCTCAGTTACTGGCTTTACCACTCTGGCGGAGAAAATTGCGCGGGAGCCCACGCCAATTTTTTCCGCGATTTAATCCTTTAATTTAATCGCTAGAGGGCCCAAATTTTGCACATAGACACTACTAACATTAGTAGTGTGGAATATGCAAAATAAAAAAAGGGATATGAGATAGTTTACTGTATGTAAACCATGTCTCATATCATGTCGGGTTTGGGAAGGAGAGAGCAAAAGCCGGCAATTGAATTACCAGCTTTTATGATATCTAGCGCTATATGAAATATAAATATATATATATATATATATATGTGTGTCTCACTGACATATATACCCATTCTATGTGTAGACATTTATTCTACCTATTCTATTCTATCAGTGTGATTTTACTGTACACCGCACTGAATTGCCGGCTTTTCTCTATAACACCGGGGCGTATTTCTCGCAAGTCACACGCATGGTCCGTGTGTAATCCTTATTTTTCTCGCCCCCATAGACTTTCATTGACGATTTTTTTGCGCAATACGGTAACAAACGCAGCATGCTGCGATTTTCTACGGCCGTACAAGACCGTATAATACGGATCAGTAAAATACGGCAGATAGGAGCTGGGCCATAGAGAATCATTGTACCGTATGCAATCCGTATTTTCTGCACCTCTCATACGTCCGTAAAACTCGCTAGTGTGACGCCGGCCGTACACAGCCTTTTCACACTTTCCTAAGCTCAGATATCATTACCTCTTATTTCACATACATAAAACCCGGGATCAGCTTAACTTTCTATTTTTTTTTTTTCACAACTTTTCAACTTTTGTTAAAGCACCACTGCAGAGTTTTTTTTTTATTGCACTGCTGGATAATTCCCCTGCCCCTGATCAAAAAAAAAAAGTTATTAAAAAGTGTAAAAATGTACTTAAAAAATTCCCCAAATAAAGAACAAAAAAAAAAAAGTATATATTATTCCAATAAATACATTTATTTATGTAAAAACAAAAAAGTTCACATATTTGGTACAGCCGCATCCACATCGACTTGCTCCATAAAACTGTCTCACTAGTTAACCCCTTCAGTGAACACCTTAAAAAAAAAAAAAACACGAGGCAAAAAACTATGCTTTATCTTCATACAGCTGAACAAAAAAGTGCAATAAAACGCGATCAGAAAGACGAATGTGAGTATAAGGCCATGTTCACACATTGCAGATTTCCCTGCGGATTTTTCTGCACTAAAAACCGCAGCTCTTGCCAGAAAACGCAGGTGCGTTTTTTGGTGCGTTTTTTGATGCGGTTTTTAGTGTGGTTTTTAATGCGGTTTTCTCTGCAGATTGTCTGTGTGTTTGACACAAATAAAGCTTGAACTGCAGTGGGGAAAAAAAAGAAAAGAAATGATGTAATTTCCTTGTCCAACCCTTTTCTTCTTCCTTCCTCCATTTTGGGAATAACACACCAAAATGAGTGGACGTGTTTTGAATGACAGCGCTCTGCAGAGTGCTGAGCGTAGGCCAGATCGCAGTCCGCAGATCCAGCTCCGCACGCCACACCGGATTGCGATCCTGGGGTTGCTGCTGCTAATCCTGAATCGTCATACACGTCAGGTAAGCAGATGCCTGTTTTTTTGTTTTTTTTTGGTATATTGGGTTAAGGGTACGTGTCCAAGTTCTGGAAACGCTGCGTGGGGCCGCAGCGTCAAACACGCAGCGTGCAGATGTTCCAGCATAGTGGAGGGGATTTAATGAAATCCCGTGTCCACTATGCGTGATAACACGCATCCGTCGGCCCTGCGACTCCGGACATGCTGCGCGTCTTTTAAGATCGCAGCATGTCCGTGTTCCTTGCGGCGACGCTGCGCCGCCGCAAGGAATAACACAGGGCCCTATGCGTGGGGTGCGATGATCCCGGATTTGTACAATGAACACATCTGGCATCATTGCGTCCCAGAAGGGGGTGGGGCTTTGCACAGAGCGGGTTTGCCGCTCCGACGATAACGCCGGCCATCCTGAACGTGGACACGTACCCTTACATATTCCGCATTGCTTTCCAGGCATGTTTGACATATTTTTCTCAGTGTTGTGTTTTAAACAATATATATATATATATATTTTTTTTATTTTAGAGGCAGCGGCGGCAGAGAAGGCATGCACAGAAAAGAATGTGGGTGCACCCTCTTGTAGCAGAGCGCACACAGAAGGGGCATTTTTATGTCCTTTACAATGACTTGAGGAGGTACGTTGAAATCTGTTGAAAGACAAATTTCACTGTTTTTTCTAACAATGTTACATGTGAAGTAACCCTTTTTTTTTTTTTTGTCTTTTACAATTTTTAGATATCCTGACAAATTTCTTTCTTTTTGTCGGCTATCCATTCTGGCGTTCGACAGACTGCTCACCATCCTGGCACCCCATTTGACACTGCATTACACTTTTATGAGGAAGGCCATCTCTGCAGAGGAAAGGCTGCTCATCACCTTGCTAACTAATTATTTTGTTGGAATGTCGTTAGGTCTCTATTTCACACGTCTCTGTGTCCAGTATGTGTGATGAAATTTTTCATATCTCCTGGAGACACTGACCCACTCATCTATGCACATGTCAGCTTGTTTTGGGCGGTCGTGTGTCCGTTGGCAAAACACGCTGACATGCCAAATTGTTAACATTTGCACGTTCCACATAGTGTTCCACGCACGTGCACATGGAGAACACACATTGATGTCCTCTGTATGACACGCATTAAGCGTTACAGGAAGCGATGCTCTCTGGCGGCAGGTGATGAAGATGCTGTCATCATTCTCCCCTGCTCTGCATGATTTCAGCGCCATCAGGGAAGAATGGGATTTGACAGCATCACATGCCACCGTGTAACTGCGCTTACTGTAGTGCTTTTATCCCTGAAAGCCATCCGTGTTGTTATAATTCAGCCCACGGTTGCGTCTGGTGTCTCTCTCCCTCTCTCTCTTGCTCGCACACATACACACACACACACACCCACCCCTCTGGTAGGCGGGGAGCACACACACACACACACACACACACGTGAGATACGGCCGAGTGTCGCATGGTAATCCCCAGCCCTGCCTCCCGCACTCTGGAGCGGAGTGTGCACCCGCATAGCAATACATGGAGCCGCACGCTCCACAACGGAGTGCATGCAGCAGGTCCGGGGATTACCATGCAACACTCGGTCATATCTCGCATGTGTGTGTGCACAAGTCCCATCAGGCCTTTTTTGTTTTTGTTTACACCCTTTCAGTTGTGCCGGGTGTTAATGCCAGCATTATTGAATGCTTTACATAACACTTGAATGATGCTGGACGCATATTATAGCGGCCATAACTTGTGACATGTTTACTTTAATTTTTGTGTGACTCTTCTAATATTCTTTTTTGTTTCTTTGCAGATTTTTGGCCACAGGAGAGAGCTATACATCCCTGCACCTCCAATTTAGAGTTGATAAATCTACCGTCTCTAAAATTGTGAGGTGCACATGTACCGTCATCTGGCAGAAGTTGCAGCCCATGGTGATGCCTTCCCCAACCGAGGAGACTTGGTTGCAGCAGGCTTTCAGTCTGTGGCCAATTTCCCAAACTGCATAGGTGCAGTTGATGGTAAACATGTAAGGGTTCAGCAGCCACCACGATCAGGATCACGCTTCTTTAATTATAAGAAGTATTTTTCAGTGGTCCTGATGGCGGTGGCTGATGCCCATTACAAATTTGTTGCCATTGATGTTGGTGCCTATGGTAGTACTGGGGATTCTCAAGTGTTGAGAACGTCACAGATTGGGATGCAAATTCTTCAAGATGGCGGAACGCTCCCAGCCCCAAGACCTTTGCCGGGTTCCACACATCCAGTACCCTTTGTGATGGTATCGGATGAGGCGTTTCCCTTAACGACAACCCTGCTGCACCCATACCCACGAAGGGGACTGAATGCCCGGCGGAGGATTTTTAATTATCGGCTGAGTGGTGCACGCAGATATGTGGAATGCACCTTTGGGATCATGACTAGTCAGTGGAGGATCTTTCACACTGCCATCCAGTTGGACACAGACACCGTTGACGCTGTGATTAAGGCTTGCTGTGTACTCCACAACTATGCTCGTGAGTACAACACTGACGTAGATGTGGAGTACCAGCAGCCAGTATTTAATCCAGTGGTCAACGGGGGTCTGGGAAGGCCGTCCAACTCGGGTGTGCGTGTGAGAGTCCTTCACTGACTACTTCATGAGTCCTGAAGGTGCCGTGCACTGGCAATACTCCTGTGCTGGTGTTGGGCAGCCTGACCAGCAGAGAAGGATGCATCAACACTGACCCTCCAAAAAAAGTTGCCTACATCGCTGAAAACTGTTGTGAAAACAAGTCAAGATCCCGAAGAATCAGAATCGACAACAATCAACACAATTGTGTTTAATTATATTTTTTTTGTCTTGTAACCCAAAAAAAACATTTGGTTGTAATTTAAATAAAGAAATTTTTTTGGCTAACTTTCTTTTGTTTCTTTGTAGATCAAACAAAAGGGGTGTGTTTTAATAAATTTACTATTCTATATCTCATACTGCAGTGAACACATAACAGTAACACAACCCCCAATCCATAATCCAGTGCCCATATACCCAGGACAGCGTCAGACATAGAGGCATTGTCCCCATTGTCTAAAAACCAGAGAATAATTTTGGAAAAACAACTTTATTTTAACAAACACAAAATATTGGTAAATTTAATAATAGATTTTTCAATTTGAAAGAAAGTAAACAGCCCCTTGTCAAGGCAACGTGCAACTGGAGCATTAGCCAATTTTGATTTTACTGCAGATATGTATAATCTGGAGAATACACGTAATTTGTAGGGTCTGTGTGTGAACTTGGTCCCAGTTGCTGATTTGTTCCTCTCTCTGCATAACTGCCTTGATGACTGCTGCCAAAATACTGTGGTCTTGAAGGTGGTTCCGGTGTTCTATGTCGGGGCCTAAACAGTCCCAAGACCCCCATTAGAACCTCGTTATAAGGCACAATTGGAGCAGGGTCCTCCAGAGCAGTGAGGGACATCTGGACCATAGACATAAAAAGAGACTGCCTATCCGGTGGCAGTGAGCGAGTCTTCCTTGCTACAGTCAATGCAAAAGAATCACAATGGTCGTCGCAAGATTTTTTTAATAAATCAAGGGTGTCCGTTGCAATTTGCACTGTTTGATCATCATTGTTCTTCTTGGCTTTTTTTTTTCTTTTCTCTGCTGCCACCGGATAGGCAGCTCTCTTCTCCATTCTCACAGCTTCTGCGGAACCAGATGCTTCAGCAGCTGCTGAAGCAGATGTGGATGCAGCAGCTGCTGAAGCGGATGTGGATGCAGCTGAATCTGTGGTAATGGATGGAGAGATGGTCCCTCCTACTCCAGAGGAACTGCCTGCTCCATCCTCTGTGTCGGTGTCATCCACATCAGCTGTTGACATGTTTCCTTCCGTCCTGTGAGAAAAAAACAGAACAATAATTTATATAAAATTTTAGAAGGCTGCGAAGGAGCAAAGTTTTACATGCAGCAAATAGGCAGCTACGTCAACATTTATGTCCACTATTTTGCTTGTGTCGTGATAACGCCTGTTTTCATGTAAGTCATGCGTTATCACCACATATTATAAATAAATAATCTTGTGGAGTGGAAGCGCCAACGCAAGTTAAATAGAAAAGGAAGTGGTGTCAAGACACACAACGCATGTGTGGTTACGTAGGGTAGGTATGACACCTTTGTATTTAGAAGCATAGTGCTGACGGGATTTATGAAAATCCTGTCTTCACTATACTATCACATTTTGATGCAGCGTGTTTAACGTGGTGGCAGGACACAGGGTTGAATACACAGCCAACTGTGCAAGTGCACATGGAAACACGCTACATGTATATTTGTGGTTTCTAAATTACCTCCGCAATGTCCGGCTGGTGACAAGGAATTGGAGCTCGTCGCTAAATGGGAAGGTTTTTTTACTTGGTGACGAGCCACTTCTAGCGCAGGTATTGATGAATTTATTAAACCTGTCCCTGACGGAGCGCCACCTTTGCTTCACATCTTTTTCTACAAAAAAAATGTAAAGAAAAAACAAGGAATTTTTAGATATATAATCAAAGTACATTTGTAATAAAATCAATTTTTAATTACTAAATAAAATTATAATTACCAATTTGCAGTTGTGTTGCCCCTGGATAGTTGTCCCATTCCGGAAACATGTCACGCAAAATTTTGGTCCATGCAAGCTGACGGAAATACTTGTCTTTGTAAGACTCATCTGCAGGGTCCCAAAGGGCAGGATAATCACGAACCTACAATGAATACAATAGTGTCATTTCATACTATATCGAACGGCAAAGTAATGTTAAAGAAATGGTTTTCAAAAGTTGGAATATATTTAAAAATAACCCCTACATGAACCCAAGGACAAACAAAAAACACAAACACCAATAAACACGTTCGTGTGTCGCAGGTTAAAAACAAGCTCTGGCGCCTTCAATCCAGAGCGGGGCGTGCGGCTACATATGTTGCTGGGTGGGCTCACGATAAGCTCTGGATTGCCGCTGCCACAGCTTGTTTGCAACCTGCAAGACACTCTACACTCAACACTCTAGCTTTCAAAACCATAACCCTAATCTCAACACCAACACTAATAACAGTGTTGGGGTACCCCTATATTTTTAGGCCAGAAAGGCTATGCAGACAGCCGTGGGCTTATATTCATAGCCTAGGAAAGGGGCCATGGATATTTGCCCCCCCCCCCCCTGGCAACAAATAGAAGCCCGCAGCCGCCCCTGAAAAGGCGCATCAAAAAGATGCGCCGATTCCGGCACTTAGCCCCTCTCTTCCCACTCCCTTGTAGCGGTGGGATATGGGGTAATGAGGGGTTAATGCCACCTTGCTATTGTAAGGTGGCATTAAGCCCGGTGAATAATGGAGAGGCGTCAATAAGACACAAATCCAGAATCCTATTCAAAGGAAAAAAATATGTATATGGGGACCACCCAAAAAACAATTGCATAGGGTCCCACCATATTTTTAGGCCAGAAAGGCTAGGCAGACAGCCCTCGGCCAATATTAGTGGCCCAGGAAGGGGTTAAAATACCCCTGGCTGTTCCCAGGCTAGGAATATTAAACCACAGCTGTCTGCGTTGCCTTTCTGGCACAAAAATATAGGGGGCCCCGTAAAAAAATTGCGTAGGGTCCCCCTATATTTTTTGGCCAGAAAGGCTAGGCAGACAGCCGTGGGCCAATATTAGTGGCCCAGGAAGGGGTTAAAATACCCCTGGCTGTTCCCAGGCCATGAATATGAAGCCCACAGCTGTCTGCGTAGCCTTTCTGGCTCTCAAATATAGGGAGAGCCCCCCAAAAAAAGTGTTGGGGTCCCCCTATATTTTTAGGCCAGAAAACCTAGGCAGACAGCCGTGGGCAAATATTTGTGGCACAGGAAGGGGTTAAAATACCCATGGCTGTTCCAAGGCTAGGAATATGAAGCCCACAGCTGTCTGCGTAGCCTTTCTGGCTCTCAAATATAGGGAGAGCCTCCCAAAAAAGTGTTGGGGTCCCCCTATATTTTTAGGCCAGAAAGGCTACGCAGACAGCCGTGGGCTTATATTCATAGCCTAGGAAATGGGCCATGGATATTTGCCCCCCCCCCCCCCCGGCTACAAATAGATGCCCGCAGCCGCCCCAGAAAAGGCGCATCAAAAAGATGTGCCAATTCCGGCACTTAGCCCCTCTCTTCCCACTCCCGTGTAGCAGTGGGATATGGGGTAATGAGGGGTTAATGCCACCTTGCTATTGTAAGGTGGCATTAAGCCCGGTTAATAATGGAGAGGCGTCAATAAGACACCTATCCATTACTAATCCTATTAAAGGGTTATAAAAAAAACACAGACACTAGAAAAAATATTTTAATGAAATAAAGACACCCACTTTTTGACAAACACTTTATTGTACTCTCAATCCATCTGAAGACCCTCGACCTGCAACAGAAATAAAAAAACAAACCAAATTCATACTACCTGGCCCTGTCCGCAGAAATCCCATAACGAGTGTCCCACGACAATCTGCCATGGAGAACAGACACATCCGGAGATGTGTCTGCTCTCCATGGCTGCTGCAACACACTGACAGGTGCTCCGGCACCTGTTGGTGTGTTACTGCGCATGCGCGAGAGTTTACCGGCGGTCATTGACCCCGGTACTCTCGCTTTACGGCACTACTGCGTGGGAAAGTTCACACGCAGCTGTAGTGCCGTAAATAGAGACGCCGGAGCCACTGATCTCCGGTAAAGTACGCGATACACTGCTAGGAGCTTCGCTCCTGGCAGTGTATCGCCGGAGAGCAAGCGATCGGCATGGGACACTCGGTTTTGGATTGTGCGGACAGGGAGTATGGATTTGGTTTATTTTTTGGGGACTTTTTCCCTAGGGGACCGAGGGCTTCGCGTACCAGTGTGCTGCATGGTGAGTATATACTCTATGTTGTATGTACTGTGTGTCATGTATGTTACGTTTATTGTATGTGTTTGTGTTTTGTGTTACTTACAATTGTGCTAAGTCGCCGGACACAGGGACAACTCTCCCATCCTAATACCGGATGGGAGCAGTAGTCCCATACGGCGACTTAGCACAATTGGGTGGCACTATCGTCGCATGGGGACACACACACACACACACAGACAGACGCACACACACAGACTTCACACAGATACACACACATACATACCAAATCGATCAAATGACCGACATCGATCCCCATGCGACGATATGCCTCCATGCTGACGGTCACTTCGGGATACAGGACCACACTCCGCCCACGCACTTCCGCCCACGCACTTCCTCCCGCTTCCCCGCACTTCCTGCTGCAGCGGTTTCTACACCCATAACCGCATAAAACCCGCAGATATTTTTTCATCTGCGGGTTTTACTGCGGGTTTGACCCTCACAATGGAGGTCTATGGGTGCAGAACCGCTGCAGTTCCGCAGAAAGAAGTGACATACTGCGGAATATAAACCGCTGCGTTTCTGCGCGGTTTTTCCCGCAGCATGTGCACAGCGGTTTGCGGTTTCCATAGGTTTACATGTTAATGTAAAAGCAATGGAAACTGCAGCGGACCCGCAGCGGCAAAATCGCTGCGTTTCCTCGGTAAAAACCGCAATGTGTGAACATGTGAACATGGTACAGCTGAAAACGTGATCTTGTCAAGCAAAAAAAAACAAGCTACCACAAAGCTCTGAGAATAAAGCGATACAAAAATAATCTTTTTCTATTAAATAGTTTTTATTGTGTAAAAGCACCAAAACATAAAAAAAATTTAAATGGGTTATCTCTGTAATCTTATTGACCCAAAGAATAAAGCTGCCTTATCAATTTTACCACATGCGGAATGGTATAAAAAAAAAAAGAAAGAAAAACAATTTCTTTATTGCTGGTTTCTGTTCATTCTATCTCCCAAAAATCAGAATAGAAAGCGATCACAAAATGTCATGTGCCTGAAAATCATACCAATAAAAACATCAACTTGTCTTGCAAAAATGAAGCCCTAACATGACTCTGTCAGCCAAAATTTGGAAAAATTATAGGCATCAAAATATGGTGGTGCAAAAACTAATTTTTGGGGCTAAAAAAACTTTTTTGTGGGAAAAATATGATTTTTTTTTAATTATTTTCATGTCTCAACATTATAAACTTCTGTGAAGGACCTGGGATTTCAAGGTGCTCACCATCTATCTAGATAAGTTCCCTGATGGGTATAGTTTCCAAAATGGTGTCGCTTGTGAGGGGTTTCAACTGTTTAGGCACATCAGGGGCTCTCCAAATGCAACATGATGTCTGCTAAATATTCTGGCAAATTTTGCATTAAAAAAGTCAAAGGCGCTCCTTCCCTTCCAAGCCCTGCATCCTAACAGTAGTTTTCTTCCACATATTGGGTATCTGCATACTCAGGACAAAATGCACAACAAATTGTACTGTGACATTTCTCCTGTTATCCTTATGAAAATGCAAAATTTAGAGCTAAAAAACATTTTTATGGGAAAAATTTGATTTTTTTTTTTTCCGGCTCAATATTTTATCTTCTGTGAAGCACATGTGGGTTTCAAGGTGCTCATCACACATCTTGATAAGTTCCCTGAGAGGTCTAGTTTTGAAAATTGTGTCACTTGTGGGGGATTTCCACTGTTTAGGCACATCAGTGGCTCTCTGAACACGACATGGCGTCCGCTAATAATAATAATCTTTATTTATATAACGCCAACATATTCCGCAGCGCTTTACAGTTTAACAGCTTCAAACACAACAGTCATAAGTAACAATGTTAACAATACAATAATTAAAGCAACACAAGACGACCCTGCTCGTGAGAGCTTACAATCTACAATGAGGTGGGGGAGATACAAAGCACAGGTGTGTATTTACAATGATGTATTTACAATGATGGTCCTGCCATCTTCAGGGAGTGGGGGATAGATGGAAGTAGTGAATGGGTTACACACAAACAAAATAACTGATTAGGGAACATGATAGGCCGCTCTGAACAAATGTGTTTTCAGGGAGCGCCTAAAACTATGCAAATTGTGGATGGTCCTAATTTCTTGGGGTAGAGCATTCCAGAGGATTGGCGCAGCACGGGAGAAGTCTTGTAGTTGGGAGTGGGAGGTACGGTGTTGTGAATTCTGCTCTTGGGCTCCCTCCGGTGGTTGTAAGTGGTAGCGCTGCTGTCTCTGAATCGCAGCATTTATCAGGTGTGTTCACTTTTTGCAATTTTGACTGGGCTATTTAGTCTTGCTTCACCCTTTAGTCAGTGCCAGTTGTCCATTGTTCCTGGAGGATTCACATCCCTGCCTGGTCTCTTCTGCTTTGCAGTTCATTTCAACAAAGATAAGTTCTGGCCTTGATTTTTGCTGTCCACATGCTGTGGCCTTATTGTTCAGTTCTTTTCCATGTTTTTGTCTTGTGCAGCTTGGTCTGTATAAGGATTTGTTTAGCCAAGCTGGTATCTCTGGAGATGCAGATATACCCTCCATATCTTTAGTTAGCTGTGGAGATTTTGTATTTTCTGTGGTGGATATTTTCTAGTGTTTTAATACTGACCGCATAGTACTCTGTCCTATCCTTTCTATTTAGCTAGAAGTGGCCTCCTTTGCTAAATTCTCATTTCAGTCTGTGTATGTTTTTTCCCTCTCCTCTCACAGTCAATATTTGTGGGGGGCTGTCTATCCTTTGGGGATTTTCTCTGAGGCAAGATAGTTTTCCCTTTTCTATCTCTAGGGGTAATTAGTCCTCCGGCTGTGTCGAGATGTCTAGGGAGCGCTAGGTACATTCCACGGCTACTTCTAGTTGCAGTGTTAAGTTCAGGGTCTGCGGTCAGTACAGGTACCACCTTCTCCAGAGTACGTCTCATGCTGCTCTTAGGCCACCAGATCATAACAGTACTGATTAGTGCAGAGGTTAGTCGAAAGTCATTTGCAGAGCGCAGAGGTCGGTTAGGCCGATAGACAGAAATTAGGGAGGGGATGTAAGGGGGTGCTGCACTGTGAAGAGCTTTGTGGGTGAGAACAAGTACTTTGAATTGTATCCTGTAATGAATGGGCAGCCAGTGTAATGACTGGCGAAGAGCGGACGCGTTTGAGTAACGATTAGCTAGATAGACGACCCTGGCTGCTGCATTAAGGATAGACTGGAGAGGGGAAAGTCGAGTGAGAGGTAGGCCAATTAAGTAGCAGTAGTCCAGGCGGGAGTGGATCAGGGCGACAGTGAGGGTTTTTCTTGTTTCTATAGTGAGAAAAGGGCGGATTCTAGAGATGTAATTATGCCAACAAATGTTATACTCAAAGTCAAATGGCGCTTCTTCCCTTTCAAGCCCTGCTGGGCTCCCAAACAGTGGTTTTCCTCCACATATGGGGTATTGACATGCTCCGGAGAATTTGCGCAACAAATTGTATGGTCCATTTTCTCCACCTACCCTTGTGAAAGTAAAAAAAATGGTTCTAAAGGAAACAATTTGTGAAAAAAACTTACCGCTGGAAGCCAGCGGTTTCATCTGACACGGTGCCGCTCTGTTAAAGAAATGAATATTCACTGCCAGCACACAGGACTTAGCTGCAGCCGCCGGCTCCTGACTCCTGTGACCCTCTGCTCCACCTCCCCGGTCGTCTTCTGGGACAATGACTCGAATATAAGCCAAGGGGGCGTTTTCAGCACAAAAAAATGTGTTGAAAAACTCAGCTTATACTCAAGTGTATACGGTTAATGTTTATTTTTTTTTCCTTCCACTTTCAATTAATTCCTGTGAAGCATCTGAAGAGTTAATAAATTTATTGAATGTGGTTTTTGAGCACCTTAAGGGGTGCAGTTTTTAGAATGGTGTCACTTTGGGGTATTGTCTCTCATATAGGCCCCTAAAAGTCCCTTCAAATGTGAGGTGGTCCCTGAAAAAATGGTTGTGTACATCTTGCTGTAAAAATGAGAAATCGCTCGTCAACTTTAACCCTTATAACTTCCTAACCAAAACTTTGAACTGATGAGGTTAAAATAGAACTCAATGGCAACAATCAAAGATATGTGTGGAGAGGAAAAGGCACAGAATTTCAGGGAAAGAACATTGGGATGGATCAATCATGCTTTGGGACTGTGTTGCAGCCAATGGCACGGGGAACATTTAATGGGTAGGCGGTAGAGTAGATTCAATGAAGAAATTTCAACAAATTCTTGATGCAAACATAACACCATCTGTAAAAAAGCTGACGTTGAAAAGAGGATGGCTTCTACAAATGGATAATGATTCTAAACACACGTCAACATCTACAATAGACTACCTCATAAGGCACAAGTTGAAGGTTTTACAATGGCCCTCATAGTCGCCTGATCTGAACATCACTGAAAATCTGTGGCTAGATCTCAAAATAGCAGTGCATGCAAGACGACCCAGGAATCTCCCTGAACTGGAAGAATTTTCCAAGGAAGAATGGATGAAAATCCCCCAAAGAATTGAAAGGCTCTTATCTGGCTACAAAAAGCAATTACAAGCTGTGATACTTTCAAAAGGGGGTGCTACTAGGTACTAACTGTAACAACTCTGCTGGCATCACGGCATGGCCTCGCATTTCTCACACTATCTTACCCACTGCTCCAGGCCATGATGTGGTTTCTGTTTCTTGCCAGCTCCATGTTCTGTGTCTCTGCTCTCTGCATGCTTCATGGTTCTGTGTATAGAGGGGCGGCGCCTGAACTCTCTGGTTCTTATAGCAATCAGGTGCATCTGTCCAATCTGTTCCTGACCAATTACCAAGAGGCCTCCAGTATATAGTGCAGCTTCACCCAGTGTTCTGGGCCTGTGCAATGTGTTAGCTCAGTTAGTGTCTTGCTTCTGAGTTTGCCTGGCCTTGCTCTGAGTTACTCCCTCTCTGGAGGATTCTCTGTGTTATTTCCTTGGTCTTAGTATAGGAAAGAATCAGCCGCACTCAAATGGTTGAAAGTTCAGCAAACTGTGTAGTTTCTTTAATAACATATACAATAGACATCACCAGGTGCTTTTTTAGGAGGTAACTGGGTGGCGGACTTATTCAATTCGGGTAACGTTTCGACCCCAGCGGGTCTTTATCAAAACCTCACTT
This sequence comes from Ranitomeya variabilis, assembly GCF_051348905.1. Classification (NCBI taxonomy): domain Eukaryota; kingdom Metazoa; phylum Chordata; class Amphibia; order Anura; family Dendrobatidae; genus Ranitomeya; species Ranitomeya variabilis. The sequence goes on along the minus strand of NC_135235.1, from coordinate 548,212,332 downwards.
ATGCCGAAGAGGTAGAGGAAAGGAGAAAGAGCCGAGTTCCCATAGGGCAGCTCTGGTGGAGTTGTGTGGAAGCGCATCCGCCAGGCGGATGCGCTTCCACACAACTCCACCAGAGCTGCCCTATGGGAACTCGGCTCTTTCTCCTTTCCTCTACCTCTTCGGCATAAGTGAGGTTTTGATAAAGACCCGCTGGGGTCGAAACGTTACCCGAATTGAATAAGTCCGCCACCCAGTTACCTCCTAAAAAAGCACCTGGTGATGTTTATTGTATATGTTATTAAAGAAACTACACAGTTTGCTGAACTTTCAACCATTTGAGTGCGGCTGATTCTTTCCTATACTTGGACTATTTTGTTCATGCCTGCACCAACCCAGTGACAGTGTGCACATCTTGTTCCTGGATTTCCTTGGTCTTGTTGTCCGCCCACCAGGAGGCAGTATATCCTGGTCCCAGTGTCTTTGTCCTTGTGTCTTGTTCCATTGCCTTGTCTGCACTTAGTCTTACCTCGGTCTCCTAGTCTTTGGCTTCCTTCCCTGTTGTCTTTCCTTGTATTCTCAGTCTGCTTTCACTCCGCACTCTTGCAGCTCTGCCTGCTCTGAACCTTTGTTACTTTACCACTGCTCCTCACTTCTGCGTTTCTGCTCCTTTGTACTCTGCTTATCTTCTGCTGTTGCAGTTATCCCTTGCTGCAGCTTCTCTCCACATTCTTTGTGGCTCTGCTCAGCTTTGCTGCAGAGACCCCTCCCGCAGCACCTCTCCGCTCCTTGCGGTTCTTCCTGGCTCCGCTCCTTGCGGTTCTACCTGGCTCCGCTCCTTGCGGTTCTACCTGGCTCCGCTCCTTGCGGTTCTACCTGGCTCCGCTCCTTGCGGTTCTACCTGGCTCCGCTCCTTGCGGTTCTACCTGGCTCCGCTCCTTGCGGTTCTACCTGGCTCCGCTCCTTGCGGTTCTACCTGGCTCCGCTCTTTGCGGTTCTACCTGGCTCCGCTCTTTGCGGTTCTACCTGGCTCCGCTCTTTGTGGTTCTACTTGGCTCCGCCTCCAGCGCCTCCGCTCTTGGCTCCGCCTCCAGCGCCTCCGCTCTTGGCTCCGCCTCCGCTCTTGGCTCCGCCTCCAGCGCCTCCGCTCTTGGCTCCGCCTCCAGCGCCTCCGCTCTTGGCTCCGCCTCCAGCGCCTCAGCTCTTGGCTCCGCCTCCAGCGCCTCAGCTCTTTGCTCCACCTCCTGCCTGTCTGCACTTGGCTCCGCCGCCAGCTCTTGGCTCCGCCTCCTGCCTGTCTGCACTTGGCTCCGCCGCCAGCTCTTGGCTCCGCCTCCTGCCTGTCTGCACTTGGCTCCGCCTCCAGCTCTTGGCTCCGCCTCCTGCCTGTCTGCACTTGGCTCCGCCTCCTGCATTTCTGTTCTTGGCTCTAGCTCCTGTGCTTTCGCTCTGCATCCGCTCTTGCGGTCTTTATCTACTTATTCCTAGGTCCTCGTGTCTGAACAGGTTCTTACCCGTTCTACATACCTGCCTGCAGACCGGTCCCTACCGGTTCTTCCAGTGTACCAGTCTTGTCCACCAGTCCTGCCAGAGAGCCAGCCGTGCCCGCCTGCCTACCAGAGAGCCAGCCGTGCCCGCCTGCCTGTGTTCCTGTTGTACCCGTCTGCCTGCCTATGTGCCATCCGTGCCCGCTTGCTTGTCTATGTTCCGTTCCCCGGTGGGATCAGCAGCCACAACCAGACTCCACCCTGGAGTAGTACCTGGTAGCTTCCTATTGCACAAGTCTGACCTCACCATCAGAGGCTCCAGCGAACACCTAGGAAGCTACTTAGTTACGCCCCTTCCAGGGAGGTTTGGTCTGTGGCACAGTGGGGCCACACATACCCCCGCGTGCTCACGCCTTCCAGTCAGGGCGCGAGCGTGACAGTTTGACACTAACCATGCTGGGTGCCCAAACTTTTGCATTGGCTAATTTTCCTTTTTGTAATTATTAAAATGTAAAAGTTTAAATTTTTTTTTTTTGCCTAAAATACAAAGGAAATGTGTCATCTTTAACTTTAGCCTTTTTAGAGATCTTTTCATCTTGAACTTGCTTAACTATTCAAATAACAGTAATTTCGTCCAGGGGTGCTCAAACTTTTACATGCCACTGTATAATACGCAGCGCTAAAGTTGCACTAACACAGATAGAATTGCATGTTTCTTTTCAGCCATTTTTTGTACAAAATATTCAAGATATTTTCTTGAATTCAGGCCCAATTTGTGATTGTTATAGACACAACATTCATTATAACTCACAGATGGTGCACATCAGTAGAGAGACATTTACAGTATATACAATGACATTTTACTTCTTATCACTAACCATTAATGTTATGTTCACAACTTCTTTTTGTTTGTGAGACTAGCCCAATCTGCCCTCCGCCTTCATTTCTGTACAGCGTTTAAATACTGAGATTCATTAAATATGTAACCCCCATATGATGCCTAGTCTACAAGACTACACTGTAGTATTGGGATCTTCAAGCAATTCTGCTTGGTATTACACGTACAATAAAAAAAATATATTAATGCTATTATCAGGTTAAAAAATTAAAGGGAATCATGTTATCTTGAAAATGCAGTCCAATCTGCAGGCCCCATGTTGTAGCAAGGGGGAACGGAATAGATTGGTATAAAGTTTTGTCAGAAAAGACTCAAGTATAACACGGCCGAGGGCTATCCGATGTTTTGTATGATAGCACTCGGCCCAATGTTATACTATGGGGCAGTGGAGATCTGTGACTTCTCATCAGGGCCGGCAGACTAGGCAGCTGCCTAGGGCCCCCGCTGCCCTAGGGGCCCCCAGCCTGGGGCGGACATACCGCTGGTGCCACTGCTCTGGGTCGGAGAGGTGGAAGGTGGTCTCTGCAGGCAGGCCCCGTAGCATGTAACATCGGGCCCCTCTCACTCCCTCCTGTAATCATGCTAACACCCAGTGCTAAGGAGAGAGTGGCGCGCAGAGTGCAGGAGTTCAAAAGGGGGGCGTGTCATGCAGGGAGAGACGCTGGCCAATGAACGCTTTCCTCGCCAGACTGAGGAGAGCGCTCATTGGCTGCTGTCTCTCTGTTCTGCATGGCACGTCCCAATGGTGACTGGTGAGTACTCACCTACAGTCAGGGGCCCCGGCCGCACAGCAGCACACAGGGAGTCAGGGACAGCAGTGGAGAAAGAGCAGGACTTAATTAAGTTGTAACTTACTTGGACTTATAGTCAAAATTATGTCAACTTTCTTGACTTACCGTAACTATTTTAAAAACCATTGACGGTACTATTACTACTGATGTCTTCCGTAAGAGTACGTCTACTAATGCGCTCCTCCACTTCTCTTCGTCACACCCACCTAAACTTAAAAGTTCTATACCGGTAGGTCAATTTTTGCGTATGCGTCGCATCTGTTCTGACGATGGCGCATTTCATAAACAGGCGGCAGATTTAACGCGACGTTTTAAAAATAGAGGCTACAGATATGCAGATATCAATAGGGGTTATTCCCGTGCTTTATATTCAGATAGGCCTTCTCTGTTGGCGGGCCCGCCTAAGAAGTCCCCTGTTGTGAACTCTGTTTTTGGGCTCCCTCTTGTGGTCACAAGTGGTACTGTGTGAGTGCTATCTTTGGGCTCCCTCTGGTGGCTCTTTTTGTCATTCTGCAGGTCTGTGGCTGGGATCAGCTGTCTCGTTATCTGCTGGTTGGTTTCCTATTTAGCTCACCTGGACTTTCAGTTGTTGCCTGCTGTCAATGTATTCAGTGCTATTTTGATCTCTCCTGACTACCTTCGTTATCAGTCTCTCCAAGAGAAGCTAAGTTTCTGTTTGTTCATTTTTTGATCATCAGTGTTCAATATGTTTCCTGGTTTATTATCAGTCCTAGTCCAGCTTGCTAATATGTGATTTCCTCGCTTGCTGGTAGCTCTAGGGGGCTGAGTTTCTCCCCTCACACCGTTAGTTGGTGTGGGGGTTCTTGAATTCTCAGCGTGGATATTTTGTATAGGGTTTTCTACTGACCGCACAGTTTCCTATCTGTTTTCTGCTATCTGGTATTAGCGGGCCTCATTTGCTGAATCTGTTTCATTTCTACGTTTGTATTTTCCCCTTACCTCACCGTTATTATTTGTTGGGGGCTTTCTCTATCTTTGGGGTTATTTCTCTGAGGCAAGTGAGGTCTTACTTTCTTCTCTCTAGGGGTAGCTAGTTTCTCAGGCTGCGTCGAGACGTCTAGGAATTCAGGCACGTTCACCGGCTACCTTTAGTGTGTTCGGTTAGGATCAGAATTGCGGTCAGTCCAGTTACCACCTCCCTAGAGCTCGTTCTATGTTCAGTTACTTAGCTCGTCAGTTCTGTGATCCTCAGCCACTAAGGATCATAACAGTCCCCTAGGGATACCGATTCAGCACCATGGTTTATCACAAAATTTAACTCAAATTGGTCGAAAATTGGTGATATCTTTAGAAGACATTGGCCGATCTTACTCGCGGACAGGGATCTGTCCAGCCAGTTAACCTCTTATCCACTCATTACTTGGCGTAGATCTCGTACATTAGGAGATGTGTTGTGCGATAGCCACTACGTACCCCCGAAGAGTAATCCCTTTGGCACCAGTCTTAAGGGTCCCCCTTGGGGTTGTTTCCCCTGCGGCAACTGCTCAGCCTGTAGATATATCCGCAGGACGAAAGAATTCTCAAACTCCGCTGGGGACAAAAACTACAGGATAGTACATCACATCACCTGTAATACGGAAGCTATTGTTTACTACGCCCAATGCCCCTGCAATCGGATTTATATCGGCATGACAAGACCATTCAAAGTTCGTGTTCAGGAACACATTAGAGATATTAACAACTCGGCAAAGTGTCTCGAACCCGCCCTGTTAAAATCCATCCCTAGACATTTTTTTGAGGCCCACCATAGCAATCCAAAAGGCCTCAGTTTCCGTGGGATTGACCACGTCTATATGGGGATCAGGGGCGGTAATATCAAACAGAGACTCCTGCAAAAAGAAACACGTTGGATGGTCACGTTGAATACACTTTCACCGTTAGGCCTCAACGAGGCAATCAGCTTCAAGCCTTTTCTTTAATTTTGAGCTTTTTTTTTATTTCCTTTTAGGTCTGGGGCTTTTTTATCTCCATTCTGTGTTTTTTGACCTTTTGGGTTGTACTATCGTATTTATGTTATGTATTTATATTAATTTGCTTTGCTATCTCATTTTGATCTAGATGTCGTTCTTACTCGTTCTCTTTCACCCTGTCTATTATTGGGAGGAATCTTTGGAGGATGTCCTTATGTTTAATCCTTTCCGGACTTATGTACTTCTTCTATTCATTGGGATGAACAAATGAAGAACGCTAAAATAGTACCAACATTCATCCTACGCTATAACTTTTCGGATATCGCCGTGATGGAATATAGATGACATGGCAACGGAAATAACCCTCAGTAACAGTACGCATATATGCCTGCGGTTCACTTACATGCGGAGCGCATTATTCTTTGTTCCATCACCTGTTTACAGATAAATACTTATATGTAGTGATAGGAATTTGACTGGCATGCTAAGCGTAACTGTAATTTATTTGTATATTCTCTGTATTTTTGTTATAGTTGGTATGTATGATTCTGCATGTGTTGGCATATCTTTAATTTATGAGAATATCCTGATATAAGATATATTACCTCTAATGACTTTAATCCTGATAAATTATTAACTATATAGATATTCTACTTCTGTTATTACTACCGAGTACATTTTAGCATTGACTGTCTTTTCATATATGGACCTTCACATGTAGCCCACACATACTACTATGTGCTAGATATTTCATTTGTTTTATCTGTCTCCTGCTTATCTGCCTTTAGACACTCTATGCATGCGTTTATTTCCTTTCAGCGCCGCTGTTATTTGGCTGCGCTGTCTAGAAGATAGGTGGGGTTGATGATCTCCCCGCCCTTGTTGTGTCACGTGAGGTCGGCGTACTCTGCCATGTTTGACCGCAGTATGTGGATCCACTTTTTGATCTGATCACCGCTGTTACCTACCTCTTTCCTACTATCACTGCATATATATATTCCTCTTTTTCAGCTGTTACCGGTCCGCGCGCACCCCTGGTATGCGCTGTGATTCCCTGGATGGCGTTGTGGGCTGGCCGCGTTGCCATGGGGATGGGCGGAGATGACGTTTGTCCTCCTGCCCATACCCTGTGACGCGCGGCTTGCCCGGCTGTCTGGTAGCTAATCGCATCATCCTAGGAGGTGCGCCGATTGGACCATCAGCCTCCCCAAGTTGGTACATATACCCCAGCCCCTTCCTTTTAACGGCCACGCCTCCTGACAAAGCCATTTAGGTGAAACGCGCGTCGAGGCTTCCCTCTGCCTGCCATTCCTTGCTATCTATTGTGAACATGTCTCAAGGTAACGGTATAACGTTTTTACTATATATATATCGCATATGTAACTATGTTGCCTAGATTATGTCACACATTCCCTGCTATGTTATCATATTCAGGGGATGATTATGGGGGTTCACTTACCTTTATATTTTGCGCATATTTAGGAGTGCTACCCCATCCTAGACTGTTTTAGCATTTTTTGGTCTGCAGTAAGAGTGGGACGCTCAAAATTGTTGTTTCATGTTATCTTTAGCATTGTTTTTTGCCATCTTTACATGCTATCTTTTAGCTGTTTTTCGCTACTAACTTTTGTCCATGAATTGCTATATTCTATAATACGTTTGTGTATATTTAATACTCTAATAAATTAAATTTTGTATACATTATTCTCTATACCTCTATTTTTTAAGCACAGACTTTTGGTTTATGACCATTTTCAATACGATCCTTGGGATCTAGGTACTATTTGATTAGTCTGGTGCGTTCTAAGCTGTTTTAGGTGCATATGGTTAAGCCTAGAGGTATGCCCCCTGCTGGCCGAGAGGGTACCATTGTTTAGGTGTTTTTTCTGACTCTTTATTGTGTCTACAGACCCTCCTATAGGTTACATGGATTTTAAGAAACGGGACAAAACCTGGGTAACACAACTCAGGACGGTGTTTGGTGAGAAACAGTTGAACGATAAAGATACATGTGACCTTAAAGACTTGAAGCTGAAAATCAGGGATCTTCTCAAAAAGAGAACAAAAATCTGGTGGAACAAGGCAGCCCTGGAAAACTACTTACAAAAAGATATTATTCCCAGGGGACTGCGTGTCCAACTATTTCCTACACTGGACGTGGAAGATTCTGCCTTCACGTCCAAGTGGGAGGAAACTCTCACTAAGTGCTCAAGGACTCTGTTGGAGCTACTGGTGGGAGTCGATAAGAGATCCCTAGAGTCTCTTAAAAAAGAGATCGAGACTACACGAGAACAGATTCAAAATAAAATCTCTGGTGACGAGTGTAAAAAATTTGATTTAGCCTTGGAAGAGGAACTCTCTAAGTGGGAATTTGGAAATTCAAAACAATAAAACAAAAAATTATTTACGAGACCTAGAAGATTACCAACTTAATCGAGTCTATCGGTGGCGTCAAAAACTACCTAAAAAACAGCCTAGATCTCAATCAATTTCTAGCTTGTCTACAGCCTCAGAGGGAACATGTTGAGATCTTTTTTAGACATAGGATCCACTCTCATAGACGGCAGACCGGGCTCCGGCCCTCACCCGTGATTTTCCCTCACACCAGCAGCCAAAAAGAAAAAACATCAATACAATATGAGAGACAAAAAAGCCAAGAGATTCTAAAGGTAATAAATCTATCACAACATACCTTAACTAAACCTCAATTGGAGGTACTTTCTTTGGGTCTCTCTTTTTCTCCCACAGAGGGCTCTGACAGCTTTACCTTGATTAAAGATCTAGAACTTTTCGCTAGAAAATTGGTTTTGAAAAAATATTTTGCTCCTAAACGTGATCCTTCTCTATCTCCAATTGACCTACAGGTCCTGATGGACCTGGAAGGCTTGGAGTCTGAGAACGCTCAGACTGAACCTTCTTCAGCACCTATATTTTTACACTGACGTTCACAACTTTTTCCCCCCTTGTCCGCCTGCCCTTCAGTAGAGATTTTTGTACAATTGGTCCGGGAGGAATTCAATAAGTTGAACCCAGATATTGTTCATGATAATCTTACCCCCGTTTCAAGGAGAGCTATCAAAGAACTTAAAGCCATGAAGGATATAGTTATTAAGCGGGCCGACAAGGGGGGCAACGTTGTGATCTGGCCGGTGTCGCTTTATGAGGCTGAGGCTTTTCGACAGCTTCTGCAACCCGAGCATTATAAGAAACTTGACTCCATCCCACTCCCCTCATTCCAGCAGAAACTTAAGAGTCTTCTGGATGAAGGGGTGGAGTGTTCAGCAATCACCCACAAGATGAGAGGGGCCCTTCTTCCTGATTTTCCGATTGTTCCCACGTTTTATCTGCTGCCTAAGGTTCACAAAGACCCCTCATGCCCCCCGGGCAGACCTATTGTCTCGGGCATGGGGGTCTTTGTGAACCTTCGTGTCAATTCATCGATTTTTATTTACAGAGGTGTGTGGAGACCCTTCCATCCTTCGTACAGGACACGACCGATGTCCTGAGAAGGATTGACGGTCTTGTGCGCGAGGAGGACATGTGGCTGGTTACTTGCGACGTGGAGTCCCTGTACACGTCGATTGGTCACAGCCACGGAATGCGGGCTGCTAAGTTCTTTTTGGATATGACAAACCTTGGACCAGAGCTCATTCATTTTATTTTAGAGCTATTACAATTCATACTGACACATAATTTTTTTGTGTTCAAGGACCACCCCTTCCTACAGCTCCAGGGCACGGCAATGGGGGCGTCTTGTGCGCCCTCATATGCTAACCTGTTCCTGGGGCTGTGGGAGAGGGATACGGTCCTTGACACACCCGGTCACAGCTCCGTCATCTCGTGGCTGCGCTATATCGACGATATTTTCTTTATCTGGCAGGGCTCCACGTCACATTTGGATACTTTTCTGAGCCACTTGGACTCTAATCCTTTCAACATCAAACTTACTTGGACTTATAGTCAAAATTCTGTCAACTTTCTTGACTTTACTATTTTAAAAACCATTGACGGTACTATTACTACTGATGTCTTCCGTAAGAGCACGTCTACTAATGTGCTCCTCCACTTCTCTTCGTCACACCCACCTAAACTTAAAAGTTCTATACCGGTAGGTCAATTTTTGCGTATGCTTCGCATCTGTTCTGACGATGGCGCATTTCATAAACAGGCGGCAGATTTAACGCGACATTTTAAAAATAGAGGCTACGAATACGCAGATATCAATAGGGGTTATTCCCGTGCTTTATATTCAGATAGGCCTTCTCTGTTGGCGGGCCCGCCTAAGAAGTCCCCTAGGGATACCGATTCAGCACCACGGTTTATCACAAAATTTAACTCAAATTGGTCGGAAATTGGTGATATCTTTAGAAGACATTGGCCGATCTTACTCGCGGACAGGGATCTGTCCAGCCAGTTAACCTCTTATCCACTCATTATTTGGCGTAGATCTCGTACATTAGGAGATGTGTTGTGCGATAGCCACTACGTACCCCCGAAGAGTAATCCCTTTGGCACCAGTCTTAAGGGTCCCCCTTGGGGTTGTTTCCCCTGCGGCAACTGCTCAGCCTGTAGATATATCCGCAGGACGAAAGAATTCTCAAACTCCGCTGGGGACAAAAACTACAGGATAGTACATCACATCACCTGTAATACGGAGGCTATTGTTTACTACGCCCAATGCCCCTGCAATCGGATTTATATCGGCATGACAACAAGACCATTCAAAGTTCGTGTTCAGGAACACATTAGAGATATTAACAACTCGGCAAAGTGTCTCGAACCCGCCCTGTTAAAATCCATCCCTAGACATTTTTTTGAGGCCCACCATAGCAATCCAAAAGGCCTCAGTTTCCGTGGGATTGATCACGTCTATATGGGGATCAGGGGCGGTAATATCAAACAGAAACTCCTGCAAAAAGAAACACGTTGGATGGTCACGTTGAATACACTTTCACCGTTAGGCCTCAACGAGGCAATCAGCTTCAAGCCTTTTCTTTAAGTTTGAGCTGTTTTTTTATTTCCTTTTAGGTCTGGGGCTTTTTTTATCTCCATTCTGTGTTGTTTAACCTTTTGGGTTGTACTATCGTATTTATGTTATGTATTTATATTAATTTGCTTTGCTATCTCATTTTGATCTAGATGTCGTTCTTACTCGTTCTCTTTCACCCTGTCTATTATTGGGAGGAATCTTTGGAGGATGTCCTTATGTTTAATCCTTTCCGGACTTATGTACTTCTTCTATTCATTGGGATGAACAAATGAAGAACGCTAAAATAGTACCAACATTCATCCTACGCTATAACTGTTCGGATAGTGCCGTGATGGAATATAGATGACATGGCAACGGAAATAACCCTCAGTAACAGTACGCATATATGCCTGCGGTTCACTTACATGCGGAGCGCATTATACTTTGTTCCATCACCTGTTTACAGATAAATACTTATATGTAGTGATAGGAATTTGACTGGCATGCTAAGCGTAACTGTAATTTATTTGTATATTCTCTGTATTTTTGTTATAGTTGGTATGTATGATTCTGCATGTGTTGGCATATCTTTAATTTATGAGAATATCCTGATATAAGATATATTACCTCTAATGACTTTAATCCTGATAAATTATTAACTATATAGATATTCTACTTCTGTTATTACTACCCAGTACATTTTAGCATTGACTGTCTTTTCATATATGGACCTTCACATGTAGCTCACACATACTATTATGTGCTAGATATTTGATTTGTTTTATCTGTCTCCTGCTTATCTGCCTTTACAGACGCTCTATGCATGTGTTTATTTCCTTTCAGCGCCGCTGTTATTTGGCTACGCTGTCTAGAAGATAGGTGGGGTTGATGATCTCCCCGCCCGGCGTCCACTCCTCTTTTTCAGCTGTTACCGGTCCGCGTGCACCCCTGGTATGCGCTGTGATTCCCTGGATGGCGTTGTGGGCTGGCCGCGTTGCCATGGGGATGGGCGGAGATGATGTTTGTCCTACCGCCCATACCCTGTGACGCGCGGCTTGCCCGGCTGTCTGGTAAGTAATCGCATCATCCTAGGAGGTGCGCCGATTGGACCATCAGCCTCCCCAATTTAGTACATATACCCCAGCCCCTTCCTTTTAACGGCCACGCCTTCTGACGAAGCCATTCAGGTGAAACGCGCGTCGAGGCTTCCCTCGCTGCCTGCAGTTCCTTGCTATCTATTGTGAACATGTCTCAAGGTAACGGTATAACGTTTTTACTATATATATCGCATATGTAACTACGTTGCCTAGATTATGTCACACATTCCCTGCTATCTTATCATATTCAGGGGATGATTATGGGGGTTCACTTACCTTTATATTTTGCGCATATTTAGGAGTGCTACCCCATCCTAGACTGTTTTAGCATTTTTTGGTCTGCTGTAAGAGTGGGACTCTCAAAATTTTTGTTTCATGTTATCTTTAGCATTGTTTTTTGCCATGTTTACATGCTATCTTTTAGCTGTTTTTTCGCTACTACCTTTTGTCCATGTATTGCTATATTCTATAATATGTTTGTGTATATTTAATACTCTAATAAATTAAATTTTGTATACATTATTCTCTATACCTCTATTTTTAAGCACAGACTTTTGGTCTATGACCCTTTTCAATACGATCCTTGGGATCTAGGTACTATTTGATTAGTCTGGTGCGTTCTAAGCTGTTTTAGGTGCACTTAATTAAGTTGTATATCTGTTCCCTCCACTGTTCTGTTCCCAGCAGGCTGCGGCATCTCCTCACTGTGAAGAGATGGGGGAGGAGCTCACTGCACGGGACAGCACGGCAGCACCAGTGAGCTGATATCAGTCCTGTCTCCTCTGTGCCCCATCCCCTAGTGAGTTCTGCAGCTCTCTCCAACTGAACTGACCTCCTCCAGGGTTCATCTGATCACCTGATATACAAGATTAGTATGTGTGTATGTATATGCTTGTAGATGTATGTATGTGCATCTGTGTATGTACAGTGTGTGTATCTATGTGTATGCATGTACAGTATATGTGTATGTCTGTGTGTATAATATGTGTGTATCTGTATGTGCGATATATTTGTATGTATATACGGTATATATGTATGTTTATGTAATATGTGCATGTATGTACAGTATATGTGTATATGTGTGACCGGTATGTGTATACTATGTGTATATAACTGTGTGTGTATGTTGTGAGATTGCACTAACTAACGGGTAGGCGATTACTCGCTTGGCACGGGATTCAAGCACACGGGCACGAATTTTCAACAGAAATCAGTCCATACTGTTTATTTTCAAGTCATAAACCGCGCCGTAAGCCAGGTTACAAATCACCGGCTTACATAAAGTCCATTACACACCGTATCATTGGCTTGCATTATCCCTTTGCAGCAACTAAACACGCTGGTCCTCTTCTGACCAGTTGCCGTGGGTTACCACACAGTTCATAGAAACAATTATCACCAACAGACTATGGTACCTTATGGGAGCTCCTGCCCCACCTGCTGACTCCTTGTCAGTCCTCTCTCTTGGGAAAGCTGCCTCATAGGGATCACCAACTTGCCTGGTCGGCACACATTAGTCAGTCCAGACCCACCGACTGGCTCTGCAGATCCCTGTCCTCAGCTCGTGCTGTTCACGGATCCGGTCCTACTCCCAGGACCTCCCAACACACAGGTTACTCAGGATCATACAGGTGGCCAGTCCGGGTACTATTCAGGACTTCCATCCCCGGCTAGGACCGTCCAGTACCCAGGCCACAAGTAGCAAAGTCCCGCCGCGTGCTCTTCATTGCTAGCATGCCCAACACAGAGGTTTCTATCAGGACCTTGCACCTGTACCATACAGGTCTACACACTCAGACCACGTGACCCACACCCTGGTCACATTACATACCCGTAACCACTCCCCTGGGTGGGAGTGTGGGTATGTGACTAGTTTGTCCCACCCATCTCACATAACTAGCCCTGCCAGCCTCCCATGACTATTATATAACACTATACTTGTAGGACTACAGGTCCCAGAACACCACATCGCTTCAGGCTGGCAGCGCAGAGTCTCCTCCTCTGCGACACATATATCGGCCATTCACCACAATGCCGGACTTTGTCACATCATCACATCCATGCATGCAACTGCCATGCACTCTCACAGCCTCAATACGCCTCCGTGCGTATACTGGGGAGACCATGCAGCACCCCCTACCTGTTACAGGGGTCACTGCATCACAATGTACAATATATGTGTATGTATATACGGTATGTGTGTATATGTATGTGAGGTACGAGTATGTGTATCTGTATGTTTGTACGGTATATGTGTGTATGCATGTATGGTATATGTATGTGTATCTATGTGTATGTACGGCATATGTGTGTATGTACAGTATATGTATGACGGTATATGTATGTGTATCTGTGTGTATGTATAGTATATGTGTGTGTGTGTATACGGTATATGTATGTACGGTATGTCTGTGAATGTATGGTATATGTGTGTGTGTGTATGTATAGTACGTGTATGTATGACGGTATATGTATGTGTATCTGTGTGTATGTATAGTATATGTGTGTGTTTGTATATACGGTATATGTGTCTGTATGTTCAGTGTATGCATGTGTGTATGTACAGTATGTGTATGTATGATGATATGTGTATCTGTGTGTATGCATGGTATATGTGTGTGTTTGCATGTACGGTATATGTATGTGAATCTGTATGTGTATGTATGTACAGTATGTGTATGTTTGCATGTATACGTATGTGTATCTATGTATGTATGGTGTAACGCATATATATACCGTATGTTTATTACAAACACAGTATTATATTCTGTTGGGGACTGCATTATATTCTATGGGGGGGTGCATTATATGCTATGGGGGTTGCGTTATATTATATGAGGTCAGAATTATATTCTATATGGGGACTGCATTATACTCTATGGAGGACTATGGGAGTGTATTATACTCTATGGAGGACTATGGGGAGTGTATTATACTCTATGGAGGACTATTGGGGTGTATTATACTATATGGAGGACTGTTATGGTCTGGTGATGTAGGAGCGACATGCGACTAGCTCTGAGCAGGTGGTAACTATACAGACCGCAGTTTCTGATCTTAACACAGACACTAGCAGTAGCCGTGGGATGTTCCTGTCACTCCCTGGACACCTCGTCACAGCCGGAGAACTAGCTACCCCTAAAGGTAGAAACAGGAAAGCTATCTTGCCTCAGAGAAAATCCCCAAAGGATAGGACAGCCCCCAAAAAATAATGACTGTGAGAGGAGAAGGAAATGACATACGTAGTATGAAACAAGATTTAGCAAAGGAGGCCACTACTAGCTAGAAAGAATTAGTACAGGACAGAACACTGTGCGGTCAGTAATAAAAACTAGAAAAAGTCCACCGCAGAGAAATGCAAAAATCTCCACACCTGACTAAAGGTGTGGAGGGCAAACTCTGCTGCCCAGAGCTTCCAGCTTAGCTGACTAGATACATACTGATAAGCTGGACAAATGAGCAAAACATAGAAAGTGCTAAACAACAAAGTCCACAACAAGTGAACTGCAAAAAGACAAGCAAGGACTTAGCTTTGCTGAAATGGTCAGAGTGACAGGGAAATCCTCAGAGAGCCATGACTCCAAGCTCAACAATTGACAACTGGCATTGAATTAGGGAAAAGGCCAGCCTAATATAGCAGAGCCAGAAAGACGATCAGAGAAAACAGCTGCTGATGCTAAATCCAAGAAGCAGCCATACCACTCAAAACCACAGGAGGGAGCCCAAGAGCAGAACTCACAAAAATGCTACTTATAACCACCGGAGGGAGCCCAAGAGCGGAATTCACAACAGTACCCCCCCTTGAGGAGGGGTCACCGAACCCTCACCAGAGCCCCAGGCCGATCAGGACTAGCCAAATGAAAAGCACGAACCAAATCGGCGGCATGGATATCGGAGGCTACCACCCAAGAATTATCCTCCTGGCCATAACCCTTCCACTTGACAAGATACTGATGCCTCCGCCTCGAAAAACGAGAATCCAAAATTTTCTCAACCACATATTCCAACTCCCCCTCAACCAACACCGGGGCAGGAGGATCAACAGATGGAACAACGGGTACCACATATCTCCGCAACAAAGATCTATGGAAAACATTGTGGATGGCAAAAGAGGCTGGAAGGGCCAAACGAAAAGACACTGGATTGATAATCTCAGAAATCTTATAAGGACCAATAAACCGAGGCTTGAACTTAGGGGAAGAAACCTTCATAGGAACATGACGAGAGGATAACCAGACCAAATCCCCCACACGAAGCTGAGGACCAACACACCGAAGGCGGTTAGCAAAACGCTGAGTCTTTTCCTGAGACAACGTCAAATTGTCTACTGTTATGATCCCAATGGCAGAGGATCTCAGAGATTACAGCAAAGTCTGCAAACATAAATACCAGCTCATAGGGAAGTGGTAACTAGGCTGACCATATACCTGATCCTAGCACAAACAAATAACAGTAGCCGGGGAACGTGCCTACGTTGATTCTAGACGTCTCGCGCCAGCCGGAGAACTAACTAACCCTATCAGGGAAAATAAGACCTCTCTTGCCTCCAGAGAAAAGACCCTAAAGTTATAATACAAGCCCCCAACAAATAATAACGGTGAGGTAAGAAGAAAAGACAAACGTAAGAATGAACTAGATTTTAGCAAAGAGAGGCCCACTGACTAATAGCAGAAGATAGTAAGATGACTTATATGGTCAGCAAAAAACCCTGCAAAATATCCACGCTGAATATCCAAGAACCCCCGAACCGACTAACGGTGAGGGGGGAGAACATCAGCCCCCTAGAGCTTCCAGCGATATCAGGAATCACATTTTGTACAAGCTGGACAAAAATATGAACAATGCAAATAAACAAAAATAAGAAAGCAGGACTTAGCTTATCTTGCAAAGAACCAGGACCTGAAGACAGGAGCAAACAGAAATGAACTGATTACAACGATGCCAGGCACTGGACTGAGAATCCAGGAAGTTTAAATAGCAACACCAGAGGCCTAACGAACCAGGTGAGTACCAACCTGGGAAAAGACAATCCAAGTGCCAAACCACTAGTGACCACAAGAGGGAGCCAAGAAGTATAGTTCACAACAGTCTACCACATGAGTCCAAATCTGCTGCAACCTGTCCATCACAGAATCCACACCAGGACAATCAGAAGGCTCAACCTGCCCTGAAGAAAAACGAGGATGGAAACCAAAATTACAAAAGAAAGGCGAAACCAAAGTAGCCGAACTGGCCCGATTATTAAGGGCAAACTCGGCCAATGGCAAGAAAGCCACCCAATCATCCTGATCAGCAGACACAAAGCATCTCAAATAGGTTTCCAAGGTTTGGTTAGTTCGCTCAGTTTGGCCATTTGTCTGAGGATGGAACGCCGAAGAAAAAGACAAATTAATGCCCATCTTAGCACAAAAGGCCCGCCAAAACCTGGAAACAAACTGGGAACCTCTGTCAGACACAATATTCTCTGGAATGCCATGCAAACGAACCACATGCTGAAAAAATAATGGAACCAAATCAGAGGAGGAAGGCAATTTAGGCAAAGGTACCAAATGGACCATTTTAGAGAACCGGTCACAAACCACCCAGTTAACAGACATCCTCTGGGACACAGGTAGATCCGAAATAAAATCCATGGAAATATGCGTCCAAGGCCTCTCCGGGACAGGCAAAGGCAAAAGCAACCCACTAGCGCGGGAACAGCAAGGCTTAGCCCGGGCACAAGTCCCACAGGACTGCACAAAAGAACGCACATCCCGCGACAAGGAAGGCCACCAAAAGGACCTAGCAACCAAATCTCTGGTACCAAAAATCCCAGGATGACCGGCCAACACAGAACAATGGACCTCAGAAATTACCTTACTTGTCCATCTATCAGGAACAAACAGCTTCCCCACAGGACAGCGGTCAGGTTTATCAGCCTGAAATTCCTGAAGCGCCCGCCGCAAATCTGGGGAGATGGCAGACAGAATCACCCCTTCCCCAAGAATGCCAACCGGCTCAAGGACTCCAGGAGAATCAGGCAAAAAACTCCTAGAGAGGGCATCCGCTTTAACATTCTTAGATCCTGGAAGATATGAGACCACAAAATCAAAACGGGAGAAAAACAGGGACCACCGAGCCTGTCTAGGGTTCAGCCGCTTGGCCGACTCGAGGTAAATCAGATTCTTATGATCGGTCAAGACCACAATGCGGTGCTTGGCTCCCTCAAGCCAATGTCGCCACTCCTCAAATGCCCACTTCATAGCCAACAACTCCCGATTGCCGACATCATAATTGCGTTCCGCAGGCGAAAACTTTCGGGAAAAGAAGGCACATGGCTTCATCAAGGAACCATCAGAATTCCTCTGTGACAAAACGGCCTCTGCCCCAATCTCAGAAGCGTCAACCTCAACCTGAAAAGGAAGAGAAACATCCGGCTGACGCAAGATAGGGGCAGAAGTAAATCGGCGTTTAAGCTCCTGAAAGGCCTCAACAGCCTCAGAGGACCAATTAGTCCCATCAGCGCCTTTCTTCGTCAAATCGGTCAGGGGTTTAACCACACTGGAGAAGTTGGCAATGAAACGGCGATAAAAATTAGCAAAGCCCAAAAATTTCTGAAGGCTCTTCACAGATGTGGGTTGAATCCAGTCATGAATGGCTTGGACCTTAACAGGATCCATTTCTATAGACGAAGGAGAAAAAATAAACCCCAAAAAAGAGACCTTCTGAACTCCAAATAGGCACTTAGACCCCTTCACAAATAGAGCATTATCACGAAGGATCTGGAATACCATCCTGACCTGCTTCACATGAGACTCCCAATCATTGGAAAAAATCTAAATATCATCCAAATACACAATCAAGAATTTGTCAAGATAATTGCGGAAAATATCATGCATAAAGGACTGAAATACAGAAGGAGCATTAGAAAGCCCGAAAGGCATCACCAGGTATTCAAAATGGCCTTCGGGCGTATTAAATGCAGTTTTCCATTCGTCACCCTGTTTAATACGAACAAGATTATATGCCCCTCGAAGGTCAATCTTTGTAAAGCAACTAGCCCCCTTAATCCGAGCAAACAAATCAGAGAGCAAAGGTAAAGGGTATTGGAATTTGACCGTGATCTTATTAAGAAGGCGATAATCAATACAGGGTCTCAAGGAGCCATCCTTCTTGGCAACAAAAAAGAATCCCGCTTCCAATGGTGACGAAGACGGCCGAATATGCCCCTTCTCTAAAGACTCCTTTACATAGCTTCGCATGGCGGTATGTTCAGGCACAGACAGGTTGAAAAGTCGGCCCTTAGGGAACTTACAGCCAGGAATCAAGTCAATAGCACAATCACAGTCCCTATGTGGAGGAAGGGAACTGGACTTGGGCTCATCAAATACATCCTGGAAATCTGACAAAAATTCAGGAACATCAGAAGAGGGGGAAGAGGAAATTGACATTAAAGGAACGTCACTATGTACCCCTTGACAACCCCAACTAGTCACAGACATTGATTTCCAATCCAGCACTGGATTGTGTACTTGTAACCATGGAAAACCCATTACAACAACATCATGTAAATTATGCAACACCAGAAAACTGCAATCTTCCTGATGTGCTGGAGCCATGCACATAGTCAGCTGAGTCCAATACTGAGGTTTATTCTTGGCCAACGGTGTAGCATCAATACCCCTTAAGGGTATGGGACTCTGCAAAGGCTGCAAAGAAAAACCACAGCGCCTAGCGAATTCTAAGTCCATTAAGTTCAGAGCAGCGCCTGAATCCACAAATGCCATGACAGAAAAAGATGACAATGAGCAAATCAGGGTCACAGACAGGAGAAACTTAGGCTGCACAGTACTAATGGTAACAGATCTAGCGACCCTCTTAATACGCTTAGGGCAATCAGAAATAGCATGAGCAGACTCCCCACAGTAAAAACACAGCCCATTCTGACGTCTGTATCCCCTCTGTTCCGCTCTAGTCAAAATCCTATCACATTGCTTGGGCTCAGGACTCTGCTCCGAGGACGCTGCCATATGGTGCACCACTTTGCGTTCGCGCAGGCGCCGATCAATCTGAATGGCCAGAGACATAGATTCGCTCAAACCAACAGGCGTGGGAAACCCCACCATAACATCTTTAAGGGCTTCAGAAAGACCCTTTCTGAAAATTGCTGCCAGAGCGTCCTCATTCCATTTAGTGAGCACAGACCATTTTCTAAATTTCTGGCAGTATAATTCTGCCGCTTCCTGACCCTGACACAGGGCCAACAGTGTTTTCTCAGCATGCTCTACAGAGTTAGGTTCGTCATACAATAATCCAAGCGATTGAAAAAATGCATCTACATTAAGCAATGCCGGATCCCCTGACTCAAGGGAGAATGCCCAGTCCTGAGGGTCACCACGCAGCAGAGAAATAACTATTTTTACTTGCTGAATGGGGTCACCAGAGGAACGGGGTTTCAGAGCAAAAAACAATTTGCAGTTATTTTTAAAGTTCAAAAACTTAGATCTATCCCCGTAAAACAAATCTGGAGTATGAATTCTAGGCTCTAAGGCCGGAGTCTGAACAACATAATTCTTGAATACTCTGTACTCTTGCAGCAAGCTGATCCACACGAGAGAACAACCCCTGAACATCCATGCCCGCATCCAAATCCTGAATCACCCAGAGATTAAGAGGAAGGAAAAAGACAAAACAGACTAAAGAAAAAAAAAATGGCTCAGAACTCTTTTTCTTTTCCTTCTTTTGAGATGCATTCAGCTCATTTTTGGCCAGTTGTACTGTTATGGTCTGGTGATGTAGGAGCGACATGCGACTAGCTCTGAGCAGGTGGTAACTATACAGACCTACAGACCGCAGTTTCTGATCTTAACACAGACACTAGCAGTAGCCGTGGGATGTTCCTGTCACTCCCTGGACACCTCGTCACAGCCGGAGAACTAGCTACCCCTAAAGGTAGAAACAGGAAAGCTATCTTGCCTCAGAGAAAATCCCCAAAGGATAGGACAGCCCCCCACAAATAATGACTGTGAGAGGAGAAGGAAACGACATACGTAGTATGAAACAAGATTTAGCAAAGGAGGCCACTACTAGCTAGAAAGAATTAGTACAGGACAGAACACTGTGCGGTCAGTAATAAAAACTAGAAAAAGTCCACCGCAGAGAAATGCAAAAATCTCCACACCTGACTAAAGGTGTGGAGGGCAAACTCTGCTGCCCAGAGCTTCCAGCTTAGCTGACTAGATACATACTGATAAGCTGGACAAATGAGCAAAACATAGAAAGTGCTAAACAACAAAGTCCACAACAAGTGAACTGCAAAAAGACAAGCAAGGACTTAGCTTTGCTGAAATGGTCAGAGTGACAGGGAAATCCTCAGAGAGCCATGACTCCAAGCTCAACAATTGACAACTGGCATTGAATTAGGGAAAAGGCCAGCCTAATATAGCAGAGCCAGAAAGACGATCAGAGAAAACAGCTGCTGATGCTAAATCCAAGAAGCAGCCATACCACTCAAAACCACAGGAGGGAGCCCAAGAGCAGAACTCACAACAGAGGACTATGGGGAGTCTATTATACTATATGGAGGACTATGGGGAGTGTGTTATACTATATGGAGGACTAGATGGAGTACATTATACTATATGGAGGACTATGGAAGTGTATTATACTATATGGAGAACTAGGGGGAGTGCAAAATGCAAGATATTCATCGAGTGATTGGATTAGCTATGCCGCAACAAAAATCATTGTTCTCAGCAGCACATCGCCCAGTGAAAACTGCAGATATGCTGCTAAGATGGTACTGTATGTGGACAGATTGATCTACTAGTGATTATTCTGTCCCCATCATTATTCCTCAGCCGATGTAAAGTGGCCGGAAACAAGCGGCTAATGACTTCAATATTGTTAATCACACTCGGTTAGTGGCCTGAAATCGGCACATGTAACTACAACCGAAATGTTTCTGTGTGATGGTGCAATTTGTTAGCATTTGGGGCCCCATTTTAAACTTTTGCCTAGGGCCCCACTTTGCCTAAAATCGGCCCTGCTTGGTATGAGAAAACAATCACAGCATGATTCTTTTGGCAGCAACACTCGGCTCAGTCAGAATATTAATTTGTATGAAACATCGGACTGCACGCGGATGTCACCAGAGTGCAGTCCAATATACGCCAATACAGGCAATGGAGAAATTACTTTCTCTGTCTTCTCTGCTCCTGTGCATTCCAATTCTCTCATGCTAAAGGATCAGAAGCACAATGCACTAACACTCTGATCATGCTCACACCAGAGTTGGAGCTGAGTTTTATTTGCATATCTCATCCGCTGCTATACTCTAGTGTTTTTCCAGCTTAATTTGTGTTTTAATCATTTAAACCTCGGCTCTGTTTTTTTTTTTTTGGTCCAGTAGTTGGTCCTATTAGTGATTCACAGTTTTTTTTTTCTATAAAACGTGCATAAAGATAGCTGTCAGTCACTGATAGGACTGGATAGTGGACCAAAAATACCAGAAAGATTAAAACACAGGTTATACTGAGTGTTTTCTCACAAAACTTTATACCAATCTACTCCGCTCCCCCTGCCTATAATATGGTGCCTGCAGATTCAAATAAATTTTCATGGTGACAGGTTCCTTTTAATGGTGAAAGTACAAATATTAAAAACAATAGGGTAGTGGAGATTTGCTGAGGTCGGTGTTTCATATGTGCTCATTTCATATACTTCAAATTTTAATGAAGCAGTCCCAGCAACGTTTTTATCCCCTTAAAATAATTGTTCTTTTTTCAATTAGGTCTATGACATCACACGATTAAAACCAAACTAGCTAAATCCTTCTATGTAGAAACAGGAAGACACTTTTTTCTACATGAGTCATCATTAAAACTACAATTCTACATCACTGCAAAGTGTAATGAGCGGGGGAAGCGAAGGAGTCGAAGAGGAGGTTAAGCTGGGCTGCTGGAGACTTTACATGTGATGTGGTATTGTAGTTCTAATGATGACTCGTGCAGAGAAAAGAAACTTCCTGTTTCTATATACAATTTAGAAAAATTCAGCTAGTCAGTTTTCAATCATGTAATGTCATAGACCTAATGGAACAGAGAAGAATTAACTAGGTTGAAACGCAAAATGAGCAATTGTAAGTACACAGTGCTATATAATATGATGATTTAATTATATTAACCCCTTAATCCCATATGACATACTATCCCGTCAAGGTGACCTGGGACTTAATTCCCAGGGACAGGATAGTATGTCACAGCGATCGGCCGCACTCACGGGGGGAGCACGACCGAGTGTCAGCTGACTATCTCAGCTGACATCCGGCACTATGTGCCAGGAGCGGTCACGGACCGCCCCCCGGCACATTAACCCTGGCACACTGCGATCAAACATGATCGCCGCGTTCCGGGGGCATAGGGAAGCATCGCGCAGGGAGGGTGCTCCCTGTGTGCTTCCCTGAGACCCTCGTTACAAGGCGATGTGCTCACCTTGTACCGAGTGCCTCCTCCCTGCAAGCCCCGGATCCAAAATGGCTGCGGGGCTGCATCCGGTTCCTGCAGGGAGGTGGCTTACCAAGCGCCTGCTCAGAGCAGGCGCTGGTAAGCCAGGAGCTGTGCACGTCAGATCGCTGATCTGACATAGTGCATTGCAAAGTGTCAGATCAGCGATCTGACCTTATAACATGATGCCCCCCCCCCTCCCTGTGGAAATGTTATAAAGTAAAAAAAAAAATATTTAGATGTGTAAAAAATAAAAAAATTCCTAAATAAAGAAAAAAATATATATTGTTCCCATAAATACATTCCTTTATCTAAATTAAAAACAAAAAGTGGAATAGCACGCGATCAAAAACACAGATATAAATAACCATGGTACCGCTGAAAACGTCATCTTGTTCCGCAAAAAACGAGCCACCATAAAGCGTCATCAGCAAAAAAATAAAAAAGTTATAGTGCTCAGAATAAATCGATGCAAAAATAATTCTTTTTTCGATAAAATAGTTTTTATCGTATTAAAACTCCAAAACATAAAAAAAAGATATAAATGAGGTATCGCTGTAATCGTACGGACCCGAAGAATAAAACTGTTTTATCCATTTTACCAAACACGGAACGGTATAAACGCCCCCCCCAAAAAAAAGAAATTCATGATTAGCTGGTTTTTGGTCATACTGCCTCACAAAAATCGGAATAAAAAGCGATCAAAAAATTTCACGTGCCCGAAAATGTTACCAGTAAAAATGTTACCAATAAAAACTCGTCCCGCAAAAAACAAGACCTCACATGACTCTGTGGACCAAAATATGGAAAAATTATAGCTCTCAAAATGTGGTAACGCAAAAAAATATTTTTTGCAATGAAAAGTGTCTTTTAGTGTGTGACAGCTGCCAATCATAAAAATCCGCTAAAAAGGTAAATCAAACCCCCCTTCATCACCCCCTTAGTTAGGGAAAAATAAAAAAAATGTATTTATTTCCATTGTCCCATTAGGGCTAGTGCTAGGGTTAGGGTTGGGGCTAGGGTTAGGATTACATTTACGGTTGGGATTAGGGTTAGGGGTGTGTCAGGGTTAGGGGTGTGGTTAGGGTTATGATTGGGATTAGTGTTAGGGGTGTGTTGGCGTTAGGGGTGTGGTAAGGTTTGGGGTTGGGGTGTGGTTGGGATTAGGGGTGTGTTTGGGTTAGGGTTTCAGTTAGAAGTGGGGGTTTCCACTGTTTAAACACGTCAGGGCTCTCCAAACGCGATTTGGCGTCCGATCTCAATTCCAGCCAATTCTGCGTTGAAAAAGTAAAACAGTGCTCCTTCCCTTCCGAGCTCCCCCGTGCGCCCAAACAGGGGTTTACCCCAACATATGGGGTATCAGCGTACTCAGGACAAATTGGACAACAACTTCTGGGGTTCAATTTCTCTTGATACCCTTGGGAAAATAAAAATACATTTTTGTGGAGATAAAATTGATTTTTATCTCTGCGTTATAAACTGTAGTAAAATACTTGGGGGTTCAAAGTTCTCACAACACATCTAGATAAGTTCCTTGTGGGGTCTAGTTTCCAATATGGGGTCACTTGTGGGGGGTTTCTACTGTTTAGGTACATCGGGAGCTCTGCAAATGCAACGTGACGCCTGCAGACCAATCTATCTAAGTCTGCATTGCAAATGGCGCTCCTTCCCTTCCGAGCTCTGCCATGCGCCCAAACGGTGGTTACCCCCCACATATGGGGTATCATCATACTCAGGACAAATTGCACAACAACTTTTGGGGTCCAATCTCTCCTGTTACCCTTGGGAAAATACAAAACTAGGGGCTATAAAATTATTTTTGTGGAAAAAAAAAAGAATTTTTATTTTCACAGCTCTGCGTTATAAACTGTAGTAAAACACTTGGGGATTCAAAGCTCTCGCAACACATCTGGATAAGATCCTTAGGGGGGTCCACTTTCCAAAATGGTGTCACTTGTGGGGGTTTCAATGTTTAGGCACATCAGGGGCTCTCCAAACACAACATGGCGTCCCATTTCAATTCCAGCCAATTTTGCATTGAAAAGTCAAACGGCGCTCCTTCCCTTCCGAGCTCTGCCATGCACCCAAACAGTGGTTTACCCCCTCATATGGGGTATTAGCGTACTCAGGACAAATTGCACAACAAAGTTTGGGGTACAATTTCTTCTGGTACCCTTGGGAAAATAAAAAATTGGGGGTGAAAAGTTCATTTTTGTGAAAAAATATAATTTTTTATTTTTACGGCTGTTACCACTATACTTACTTCCGCCGGTCCCGGGGCTGTCTCTGCTGGCGCCATGCTCGCTGCTCCTTCTTCCTCCGCAGTCATCGCTCCTGTGTCCGCTCCTTCCTGGTCTGGTTCCCGGCGCATGTCTCTTCCGGCGCGTCGGCGCGCCCTGTCTCTTCCCGTCCTCTCCTTAGAGATCGGGCGTGCGCACACTCCTTTTCCTGTGCTGCGACCTGACCCGACAGTGTTCTTTGGCCAGTGGGAGGTTGGCATCTTGTATTTCAGGCTGCCCTCTCCTTGTGGAGGTGCCTGACTGTTGAGTGTTACTCTGAGTTTCTGCTCTGGTTTTGCTCGTCTTTCCAGGCCCGTCCTTCTGTCTTTGGTCTGACCTTTGATCGCAGTCTCTTTACAGCTTCTCGTTCCATACACTCCCTTTACCCTTGCATCTTCTGGTTTCTTTGTTCACCGCTTCCTTGGTCACATCTCCCATACGTCCTCCGCTCCTTGTCCAGATCTCCTGTCCCGTCCTCGTTCCCTTTCTTCCTGAGCCAATCCCTGGTCCTGACATCCGTGGTGCTTGAGGCCTTCGAGTTTGCTTCCTAACTGTCCCTGTATAGGGGTTGTCTATACTGGTTCGCTCACTTGGAGGAGGTTTGGTATCACGGTCCAGTGGGTCCACTTTTGTCCACCACCGCTTCTGGCATAACAGTCCGCCTCTGGCATAACAATGGCTCCACATTATAAACTTCTGTGAAGCACTTGGTGGGTCAAAGTGCTCACCACACATCTAGATAAGTTCCTTAAGGGTAGAACCAGAAACACATGGGCCACTTGCACATTGAACCAGTCTGTAGGAACCTGTTCACACCACCAGAATACTTGAAGACACAAAAGAGCACAGTGAGGTCAAAAATACTCTGTTGTTAAAAAAAAAAAAAAAAAATCACAGTAATCAGCAAGTGCTAGTCAAAAGATGTAAAGAAAACAGGGTATTTAGTTGATACGTTTTTTTGCCAAAAAATGTATACTAAGCTGCTCCACCAAATCGTCAAGGTATACCCTTATAGAGCAGTCCTAACTAATGTATAGTGTCCCTATCTGATGTATTTAAAACCTGATCATCTGTATAATACCTGTATAAGCAGGGTTCAGAGAAGGACTATCCATGTGGACATGCAGGATGGAGCAGTTAAATGCAAATGACCCACAGAGGAGTGGTGGACTCCCCAGTCTTGTAGAAACAAGAGAACAATTATAGAACCAGAAACACATGGGCCACTTGCACATTGAACCAGTCTGTAGGAACCTGTTCACACCACCAGAATACTTGAAGACACAAAAGAGCACAGTGAGGTCAAAAATACTCTGTTGTTAAAAAAAAAAAAAAAAATCACAGTAATCAGCAAGTGCTAGTCAAAAGATGTAAAGAAAACAGGGTATTTAGTTGATACGTTTTTTTTGCCAAAAAATGTATACTAAGCTGCTCCACCAAATCGTCAAGGTATACCCTTATAGAGCAGTCCTAACTAATGTATAGTATCCCTATCTGATGTATTTAAAACCTGATCATCTGTATAATACTTGTATAAGCAGGGTTCAGAGAAGGACTATCCATGTGGACATGCAGGATGGAGCAGTTAACAACAGAGTATTTTTGACCTCACTGTGCTCTTTTGTGTCTTCAAGTATTCTGGTGGTGTGAACAGGTTCCTACAGACTGGTTCAATGTGCAAGTGGCCCATGTGTTTCTGGTTCTATAATTGTTCTCTTGTTTCTACAAGACTGGGGAGTCCACCACTCCTCTGTGGGTCATTTGCATTTAACTGCTCCATCCTGCATGTCCACATGGATAGTCCTTCTCTGAACCCTGCTTATACAGGTATTATACAGATGATCAGGTTTTAAATACATCAGATAGGGATACTATACATTAGTTAGGACTGCTCTATAAGGGTATACCTTGACGATTTGGTGGAGCAGCTTAGTATACATTTTTTGGCAAAAAAACGTATCAACTAAATACCCTGTTTTCTTTACATCTTTTGACTAGCACTTGCTGATTACTGTGATTTTTTTTTTTTTTTTTTTTTTTTACAACAGAGTATTTTTGACCTCACTGTGCTCTTTTGTGTCTTCAAGTTCCTTAAGGGGTCTACTTTCCAAAATGGTGTCACTTGTGGGGGGTTTCAATGTTTAAGCACATCAGGGGCTCCCCAACGCAACATGGCGTCCCATCTCAATTCCAGTCAATTTTGCATTGGAAAGTCAAACGGCGCTCCTTCCCTTCCGAGCTTTGCCATGCACCCAAACAGTGGTTTACCCCCACATATGGGGTATCGGGGTACTCAGGACAAATTGTACAACAACTTTTGGGGTCCATTTTCTCCTGTTACCCTTGGTAAAATAAAACAAATTGGAGCTGAAGTAAATTTTTTTGAAAAAAAATTAAATGTTAATTTTTTTTAAACATTCCAAAAACTCCTCTGAAACACCTGAAGGGTTAATAAACTTCTTGAATGTGGTTTTGAGCACCTTGAGGGGTGCAGTTTTTAGAATGGTGTCACACTTGGTTATTTTCTATCATATAGACCCCTCAAAATTACTTCAAATGTGATGTGGTCTCTAAAAATAAATGGTGTTGTAAAAATGAGAAATTGCTGGTTAACTTTTAATCCTCATAACTCCCTAACAAAAAAAAATGTTGTTTCCAAAATTGTGCTGATGTAAAGTAGACATGTAGGAAATGTTACTTATTAAGTATTTTGTGTGACATATCTCTGTGATTTAAGGGCATAAAAATTCAAAGTTGGAAAATTGCGAAATTTTCTAAATTTTCGCCAAATTTCCGTTTTTTTCACAAATAAACGCAGGCAATATTAAAGAATTTTTACCACTATCATAAAGTACAATATGTTTTGAGAAAACAATGTCAGAATCACTGGGATCTGTTGAAGTGTTCCAGAGTTATAACCTCATAAAGGGACAGTGGTAAGAATTGTAAAAATTTGCCTGGTCATTAACGTGCTAACCACCCTCGGGGCTTAAGGTGTTAAAGAGGACAACAATTGTTATGGGAGTGCTTCTTTAATAAATCAGTCTGACCTCTATTGGCCCTGCCCCTCACAGTTAACTTTGTGCTCTAAAAGAAAGGCACATTTTAGCCAAATATGTAATGTACCAAAATGTGCAACTTTTTCCAATCAGACAGCGAACACCAAGAACAAAGCTTTGTCTTTTTCTTGCAACTGCACATACTGTAAATGCATCGTGCTAAGCCCATCTCCCCCTTTGGAAATAGAGATACTGATGTTAAGGACTCAGAGATTTATGTATTACAGGGAAACTGTCAGCAAGATTGTGCACAGTAACCTACAGTGTCAGGTTGGTGTCGTTATACTGATTAAAATAATACCTTGGTTGATTAAATTAACCCCTTAACGTCCAATGACGGACACAGTCCATCATTGGACGCCTTCCCCTGTTTAGTGCGGGCTCTGTCGATGAGCCCGCACCTTCTCCGGCACATGACAGCTGATCTGATCAGCTGACAGGTGCCAAGAACAGCCGCAGGTGGAATCGTAATTCACCTGTGGCTGTTAACATGTTAAATGCCGCTGTCAAGTGCTGACAGCAGCATTTAACATGCATGCGCAGGAAGCACGTTATTACCTCATCCCAGCGGCGCCTGTGTCAAATGACCTTGGGTCGCCAATGGGTTGGCATGACAAGCCCGGGTCAGCAGGAGATCCCTGTGGTTGTCATTGCTGGATCGCTATGAGTGCCACCTAGTGGTCTGCTCTCATAGCAAGTGAGCATATCTGCTACATAGAGCAGGACTGCATCCCTACTCTATGTAGCAGAGGCGATCGTACAAGTGCAGCAGAGGCGATCGTACAAGTGCAGCTTAGGCTACTTTCACACTAGCGTTGTTTGCTGTCCGTCGCAATGCGTCGTTTTGGAGAAAAAACGCATCCTGCAAAGTTGCCCGCAGGATTCGTTTTTTCTCCATAGACTTGCATTAGTCTACGTTCACATTTGCGGTCTGCGCCGCAGCGTCGCCGCAGGCGTCATGCGCCCCTATATTTAACATGGGGGCGCATAGCGACGGATTGCCACACGTCGCATCCGTCGTGCGATGGATGCGTCGTGTTTTGGCGGACCGTCGGCACAAAAAAACGTTCCATGTAACTTTTTTTGTGTGTCGTGTACGCCATTTTCGACCGCGCGGCCGAAACTCCACCCCCTCCTCCCCGGAACTCACAATAGGGCAGCGGATGCGTTGTAAAACTGCATCCGCTGCCCCCGTTATGCTACATTAACACACTGTCGGTCGGGCCGACGGTTTGCGGCGGCCCGTACCGACGAACTAGTGTGAAAGTAGCCTTATATTCTCCTCCCAAGGAGACTATTGAAGCAAGTAAAAAAAAAAATAAGGTTTTAAAAATATAAAAAAAAGTGAAAAATATGTAAAAGTTCAAATCACCCCCCTTTCGCCCCATTCAAAATAAAACAATAAAATAAATATACATACACATATTTGGTATCGCCATATTCAGAATCGTCCGATCTAGCAATATAAAAATAATAATTAATCCAATTGGTAAACGGCGTAGCAAGAAAAAAAAAATTTAAAACACCAGAATTACGGTTTTTGGTCGCTGCAACATTGCAATAAAATGCAATAACAGGCGATCAAAAGATTGCATACATACCAAAATGGTATCAATTTAAATGTCAGATTGGTACACAAAAAATAAGCCATTACCCGGCCCCAGATCCTGAAAAATGGAGACGCTACGGGTCTCGGAAAATGGCTAAGTGTGGAATTGCATTTTTTTTGCAATTTCACTGCACTTGGAATTTTTTTCCCATTTACTATTACACAACATGGTAAAAGCAATGGTGTTGTTCAAATGTACATCTCGTCCCGCAGAAAACAAGCCCTCACATGGCCATTTTGACCCAAAAATAAAAATGTATGACTCTGAGAAGGAGAGCCAAAAATGAAAAGGGAAAACCAAAAATACCCCTGGTCGTTAAGGGGTTAATAATATGCTTGTTCTCCGGAGCGGACTGGGGTGGGGGGAATCTTCATATGATGCTCTGATTAGGTATTCATCTGTTCGGCTTCTGCCCCTTATTTTACATAATGAATATTATATATTTAAAAAATCATCTTCAGCAGGCAGGTAGCGGCACCAGCGCTGCAGCATAATGCATGTATAATGTGCATTTAATTCTTTTATTTGATGCTATAAATAAATTTGTTAAAAAATCTGTGTCAAAATGGTTCCCGGCCGCGCCTGCGCAGTAGCAGCTATCTGCTATCCGATAGGTGCTACTGTGCAGGCGTCGGTGCCTCCTCTAATTTGGCAAATCCTGCGCAGTATCATTCATCGGATTGCCGATAGATGCTACTGCGCAGGCGCTGGCCTCGCCATCTGGCTCGATTAAAAAAAAATTGTCTGGACTAAGATGGTGCTGTCCATGCCTGCACAGCAGCATCTATCGGCGATCCAATAGATGCTGTGGCGCCATCTTGGAGGAAGCTATTTTGCTTTTTTCTCTAGCAGAATGGATCCTTTTAAATAGGCACATGCAACAAACATATTCTCTGATAATTTTATTGATTGGTTCCTATTAGAATAGTATTATTCCATACTTCTGTAATGATGTTAGAGGCTAAATATATCATTTATACTATGTTTAAAACGTTTTATACTTTCTGTTCCTTTTGCATTTAAAAATCACATCCGCTACGTTTGTTGGCCCCTCGATTAATATCCACCCCCCCCCCCATTATGTTTTGTGACTCCCCATTCTTTCCCTTCCCCTCCTCCTACTGCTTTTCTTTCTCTGCCAGCTCAGCTCTGGTTACTCCTTTCTGCTTGGAGTGAAATCAGAGGAATATTTTGGCAGGTCTGAATAGGCTGAACCGATCCAGAACAGGAAGAAGAGACGATAGCGTTTATTACCAATCCAATGCAGTGCAGTACCAATAACCCTTTAGTAGCAGTGCATTTATCTATATACTCACTATAGTTTCAGTTTGGAAAATATACAGCAATTTTGGTGCATGAAGACCATCCATAGACAAACAATATGGATTTCGTGAATTACATATGTTGTCTTCATCCAGAAAATAAATACTGTTAATGTGGTTATACATATTAGGGTATGTGCACACATTTAGTATTTTCAGCTAATTATTCTGTGCAAGAACTAGAGTATCGGCAGTAAAAATGTTGTGTGAAATAAGTGTGTTTTTTACGCATTTTTTACCCTAGTTTTTGATACCTTTCTATATGCTTTTTTCCCCGTTTCACTTTCATTTAAATGAGTGAAAAACACTGGAAGAATTCACATGCTGCAGATGAATCTTAATGAATTTGGCACATTTTTCAGGTTACCTGTCCACCAGAAACAGAAATCAATTTAAACACCACTCCAGCATTATATATATATATATATATATTTTTTTTTTTTTTTTTAAAGCGCTAGACTAATGACACTAATCTAAGTTTCCTGCCCCTGGTATTATACTTACCAGCCGCTGTCTTCATCTTTTACCGGTGCTGCTCCAGTCGGTCTCCTGCAGATTGTGGCCTGCCGGATCGCTCCACTGTTTGCTGGACGATACAGAATTTGCAACTTACATTAATAGCACCAATCCAGAGCTGAAGTAAAAAAACGCCAGAGTGGTATTTTAAGCTATGAGCTAGAGTGTGACAATAGTCGCTATTCACGGATAGACAGCGAGGCAGAAAAATCTCACTTTCCGGGGTCACTACCAAGAGAGAACATAGATAACCAAGGGAAAAGACAAAGGCATAAGTCAGGTCACGGTCCAAGGATCAAAATACCTGGAGATGCAGATCAAGC
The DNA here is from genome assembly GCF_051348905.1 of Ranitomeya variabilis. Taxonomy (NCBI): domain Eukaryota; kingdom Metazoa; phylum Chordata; class Amphibia; order Anura; family Dendrobatidae; genus Ranitomeya; species Ranitomeya variabilis. The sequence goes on along the minus strand of NC_135235.1, from coordinate 548,180,591 downwards.
AAACGGATGAGACAAATGGGTAGTCAGAACATGGTCCAAAGGGTCAGGCATCAGAACTCAGAACAGAATGAGGCACACACTGACCAGGAAGCACAAGCTGCATCTGGCAGGTATCAGGGGCAGACAGCTCAGTTAGGCCAGTCTCACACGTCCAGATAATTCCGGTACCGGAGAAAATGGTACCGAAGTTATCCGTATCTGTGTGCTCACGTAGGCCATCCATGTGGGATCCGTGAGATGTCCGTGAGTACGTTTTTAAGGTCCGTGTGCTGTCAGTGTGTCCGTGTATTGCAACAATTTTTACAATTTTAACCCTATGACAGGAAAAACGCACACGGATGTCACACGGACAGCATCCGTGTGCGGTACGTGTTTACACGGACCCATTGACTTTAATGGGTACGTGTGCTCCCACAAACACTGACACGTCTCTGTGTTTTGCAAACGTACACACGGTCCGGGAAAAATCACTGATATCTGCAGAGACACATTCATTTTAATTTGTCTACGTGTGTCAGTGTCTCCGGTACGTGAGAAAACTGTCACCACACGTACCGGAGCCACTGACGTGTGAAACCGGCGTTAAAGAGCTTGGGCAGAACACCACCAAGTCACAGATTCGGCAACCAAGATGTCAATCAAAGCACCGACAACTCAGCACGCCCATCACAAGATTGGACGAGCTGTTAACTGACACCGTTCTCTCCTGGTTCTCCTCCTACCTCTCTGACCGCTCCTTCACGGATTCTTTTGCTGGCTCCTCCTCCTCTCATTTCCCCCTTACTGTTGGGGTTCCTCAAGGATCAGTCCTAGGCCCCCTCCTCTTCTCTTTGTATACTGCCCCTATTGGACAAACAATCAGTAGATTTGGTTTCCAGTACCATCTCTATGCTGATGACACCCAATTATACACCTCTACTCTTGACATTACGCCTGCATTATTACAAAACACCAGTGATTGTCTTACCGCTGTCTCCAACATCATGTCTTCCCTCTATCTGAAACTGAACCTGAATGGTTTTTCGTACACTTAAAATCTTACGTGACTAAACTGGAAAAGTAGATTTGTCTTGTGAGACTCTACAAAGCTCAATACAAAATAATGTAGTTCTAAAATGGTAAGTAGGTATTTTGTATGTACTGCATCAACTAAACATTAAAGGGATGTGCATATAGGGTTAAGTTGTCCAGAAAGTAAATTATATCATGGTAAGAGAGACAGTGAATGGGGCAACTTCTGTTATGATGAAAGTAAGAATGTGCAGAATTTGTGAGTCTCTGAAAACCACAGAACTGCTCCTACCTGCCCTGAGCAAACCAGCACCCCTCCAAGAGAGTCAGTCATCCCATGAGTCACTGTAAATGTGGATTGGTGAGTATTCCTCACTGTGGACAATGAACAAACATTTCATCCAACTAGGTTTTACGACCAGTTGTAACCTCACAACCCAAATGGACTGACCTTTTAGGCCATTAAAAAGCATTGTCAGTAGGTCAAGCCTTGAGCAGTGAATATGCTCTTTATACAACTCATTTTCCAGCTGTATTGATCCTTTTACTAATAGAGCATATCTGGTATTAGGTAACCTGGTGGTTACCATTATCACATCTTAGAGCTATTTTCCTAAATAGCTAAAAGGAAAATGAAATAGGCCAGCAATCAAATATGCTTGTATAAAGATTGGAAAACAATTCCATGAAACTGATAATGCTGTTAGATTTGGCCGCCTTGCAATAAAAAAGTCATGAATCTGTTTCTACATTACAAGGGTGGGGGATCTACAGGCCTGTGTGCAGTCAACTGCAGATTGTTAGATTTCTATGCAGCAGATTTACCAGCCCCCACAAGGGAACATTTTTCACTTGATAGATTAGGTGCTTTTGCTCTGAAACTCTGGAAAACCTACAAAGAGTTATGTGTTCAAGACTTAAGGCAGAATTTAGGAGGCGGGAGAGAAGCCTGGCACATGTTACTGCTCTATGCATATAACACATGTGAAATTTCCTTGCTCTGAACCTATGTACGAGTCTCTAAGTAGGAAAACATTTATATGCAATTAAGATAGATATGAGAGGAAGAGAGAGAGAAATATGAAGTAAGAGATCGTAATATGAAAGTAAAGAGACAGACAGACAATGTGCACACGTTGCGGATTAGGCTTAGGAATTTCTGGTGCGGATTCTGCATCTCTTGGCAGAAAACGTAGGTGCGGATTTGTTGCGTTTTTTGTGTGGATTTTGTGCGTTTTTGGTGCGGATTTTCTACAGATTATTTGCGGATTTACTGCGTTTTTTACCCCTGCGGATTTGTATAATGGAATGGGTACAAAAACGCTGCAGATCCACAAAAAAAAAGTTTTGGGTTGTTGGATAGTGAGGTGATGAGGGTGGTGAAGTAGGATTGTTTGGCCACATAAAGGGCAGAGTTATAGGTTTTGCGCATGAACTTATAGTGGATGAAGTCTTCTGCTAAGAGAGACCTTCTCCACTGCCGCTCTGCACACCTTGAACAACGCTGAAGAAAGCGTGTTTGCATAGTGTGCCAGGGCTGCCGTTGTCTGTGTCGGGTCTTTCTGCGTGTAGAAGGTGCCGCTTCATCTAGGGCATTCTTCAGTGTATTATTTAAGTGTGACAATGCTAAGTCTGGACAGGAGAGGGAGGAGATGGGGGCTAAAGATGTGTGGAGATTGTCCATAAGCTGCTGGGTATTAATGGAACGTGTATATGTAGTTAAAGAATATTTTGGGATTATTTTTACTCTCTCTGGCAATGATTCTCTCTGTCTCAATTTTTGCTGCCTTGATTTGCTTTTTACAGAATTTATTTAATTTTTTTGTATTTATTTAATGCCTCATCACTACCTACTTCCTTTAATTCTCTAAATGCTTTCTTTTTGTCACTTATTGCGCCCCTTACAGCTATATTTAGCCATATTGGTTTCCTCCTATTTCTAGTATGTTTATTCCCATACGGTATATACTGTGCACAGGTCCTATCCAGGGTGCTAATAAACGTCTCCCATTTTCTTTGTGTATTTTTATGTCTCAGGATATCATCCCAGTTAATTGCACCATGATCCTCTCTCATCCGTTGGAAATTTGTCCTCCTGAAGTTTAGTGTCCTTGTAACCCCCCTACTACCCATCTTATTAACCCCTTCACCCCCAAGGGTGGTTTGCACGTTAATGACCGGGCCAATTTTTACAATTCTGACCACTGTCCCTTTATGAGGCTATAACTCTGGAACGCTTTGACGGATCTTGGCGATTCTGACATTGTTTTCTCGTGACATATTGTACTTCATGTTAAAGGTAAAATTTATTCGATATAACTTGCGTTTATTTGTGAAAAAAATGGAAATTTGGCGAAAATTTTGAAAATTTTGCAATTTTCCAACTTTGAATTTTTGTGCCCTTAAATCACAGACATATGTCACGCAAAATACTTAATAAGTAACATTTCCCACATGTCTACTTTACATCAGTACAATTTTGGAACCAAAATTTTTTTTTGTGACGGAGTTATAAGGGTTAAAAGTTGACCAGCAATTTCTCATTTTTACAACACCATTTTTTTTTAGGGACCACATCTCATTTGAAGTCATTTTGAGGGGTCTATATGATAGAAAATACTCAAGTGTGACACCATTCTAAAAACTGCACCCCTCAAGGTGCTCAAAACCACATTCAAGAAGTTTATTAACCCTTCAGGTGTTTCACAGGAATTTTTGGAATGTTTAAATAAAAATGAACATTTAACTTTTTTTCACACAAAATTTATTTCAGCTCCAATTTGTTTTATTTTACCAAGGGTAACAGGAGAAAATGGACCCCCAAAGTTGTTGTACAATTTGTCCTGAGTACGCTGATACCCCATATGTGGGGGTAAACCATTGTTTAGGCGCATGGCAGAGCTTGGAAGGGAAGGAGCGCCATTTGACTTTTCAATGCAAAATTGACTGGAATTGAGATGGGACGCCATGTTGCGTTTGGAGAGCCCCTGATGTGCCTAAACATTGAAACTCCCTACAAGTGACACCATTTTGGAAAGTAGACCCCCTAAGGAACTTATCTAGATGTGTGGTGAGCACTTTGACCCACCAAGTGCTTCACAGAAGTTTATAATGCAGAGCCGTAAAAATAAAAAATCATATTTTTTCACAAAAATGATCTTTTCGCCCCCAATTTTTTATTTTCCCAAGGGTAAGAGAAGAAATTGGACCCCAAAAAATGTTGTGCAATTTGTCCTGAGTACGCTGATACCCCATATGTGGGTGTAAACCATTGTTTGGGCGCATGGCAGAGCTTGGAAGGGAAGGAGCGCCATTTGACTTTTCAATGCAAAATTGACTGGAATTGAGATGGGACGCCATGTTGCGTTTGGAGAGCCCCTGATGTGCCTAAACATTGAAACTCCCTACAAGTGACACCATTTTGGAAAGTAGACCCCCTAAGGAACTTATCTAGATGTGTGGTGAGCACTTTGACCCACCAAGTGCTTCACAGAAGTTTATAATGCAGAGCCGTAAAAATAAAAAATCATATTTTTTCACAAAAATGATCTTTTCGCCCCCAATTTTTTATTTTCCCAAGGGTAAGAGAAGAAATTGGACCCCAAAAAATGTTGTGCAATTTGTCCTGAGTACGCTGATACCCCATATGTGGGTGTAAACCATTGTTTGGGCGCATGGCAGAGCTTGGAAGGGAAGGAGCGCCATTTGACTTTTCAATGCAAAATTGACTGGAATTGAGATGGGACGCCATGTTGCGTTTGGAGAGCCCCTGATGTGCCTAAACATTGAAACTCCCTACAAGTGACACCATTTTGGAAAGTAGACCCCCTAAGGAACTTATCTAGATGTGTGGTGAGCACTTTGACCCACCAAGTGCTTCACAGAAGTTTATAATGCAGAGCCGTAAAAATAAAAAATCATATTTTTTTCACAAAAATGATCTTTTTGCCCCCAATTTTTTATTTTCCCAAGGGTAAGAGAAGAAATTGGACCCCAAAAAATGTTGTGCAATTTGTCCTGAGTACGCTGATACCCCATATGTGGGTGTAAACCATTGTTTGGGCGCATGGCAGAGCTTGGAAGGGAAGGAGCGCCATTTGACTTTTCAATGCAAAATTGACTGGAATTGAGATGGGACGCCATGTTGCGTTTGGAGAGCCCCTGATGTGCCTAAACATTGAAACTCCCTACAAGTGACACCATTTTGGAAAGTAGACCCCCTAAGGAACTTATCTAGATGTGTTTTGAGAGCTTTGAACCCCCAAGTGTTTCACTACAGATTATAACGCAGAGCCGTGAAAATAATTTTTTTTTTTTTTTCTCAAAAATGATTTTTTAGCCCCCAGCTTTGTATTTTTACAAGGGTAACAGAATAAATTGGACCCCAAAATTTGTTTTCCAATTTGTCCTGAGTACGCTGATACCCCATATGTGGGGGGGAACCACTGTTTGGGCGCATGACAGAGCTCGGAAGGGAAGGAGCGCCATTTGGAATGCAGACTTAAATGGATTGGTCAGCAGCCGTCACGTTGCATTTGCAGAGCCCCTGATGTACCCAAACAGTACAAACCCCCCACAAGTGACCCCATATTGGAAACTAGACCTCCCAAGGAACTTATCTAGATGTGTTTTGAGAACTTTGAACCCCCAAGTGTTTCACTAAAGTTTATAGCGCAAAGCCGTGAAAATAAAAATTCTTTTTTTTTTTTCACAAAAATGATTTTTTAGCCCCCAGTTTTGTATTTTCACAAGGGTAACAGGATAAATTAGACCCCAAAAGTTGTTGTCCAATTTGTCCTGAGTACGCTGATACCCCATATGTCGGGGGGAACCACTGTTTGGGCGCATGACAGAGCTCGGAAGGGAAGGAGCGCCATTTGGAATGCAGACTTAAATGGATTGGTCAGCAGCCGTCACGTTGCATTTGCAGAGCCCCTGATGTACCCAAACAGTACAAACCCCCCACAAGTGACCCCATATTGGAAACTAGACCTCCCAAGGAACTTATCTAGATGTGTTTTGAGAACTTTGAACCCCCAAGTGTTTCACTAAAGTTTATAGCGCAAAGCCGTGAAAATAAAAATTCTTTTTTTTTTTTCACAAAAATGATTTTTTAGCCCCCAGTTTTGTATTTTCACAAGGGTAACAGGATAAATTAGACCCCAAAAGTTGTTGTCCAATTTGTCCTGAGTACGCTGATACCCCATATGTCGGGGGGAACCACTGTTTGGGCGCATGACAGAGCTCGGAAGGGAAGGAGCGCCATTTGGAATGCAGCCTTAAATGGATTGGTCTGCAGGCGTCACGTTGCATTTGCAGAGCCCCTGATGTACCCAAACAGTACAAACCCCCCACAAGTGACCCCATATTGGAAACTAGACCTCCCAAGGAACTTATCTAGATGTGTTGTGAGAACTTTGAACCCCCAAGTGTTTCACTACAGTTTATAACGCAGAGCCGTGAAAATAAAACATCTTTTTTTTCCCACAAAAATGATTTTTAGCCCCCAAAATTTTTATTTTCCTAAGGATAACAAGAGAACTTGGACCCCAGAAGTTGTTGTTCAATTTGTCCCGAGTACGCTGATAACACATATGTTGGGGTAAACCCCTTTTTGGGCGCACGGGAGAGCTCGGAAGGGAAGGAGCACTGTTTTACTTTTTCAACGCAGAATTGGCTGGAATTGAGATTGGACGCCATGTCGCGCTTGTAGAGCCCCTGATGTGCCTGGACAGTGGAAACTCCCCAATTCTACCTGAAACCCTAACCCAAACACACCCCTAACCCTAATCCCAACGGTAACCCTAACCACACCCCTAGCCCTGACACACCCATAATTCTAATCCCAACCCTAATCCAAACGTAAATGTAATCCAAACCCTAACCCTAACTTTAGCCCCAACCCTAACTTTAGCCCCAACCCTAACTTTAGCCCCAACCCTAACTTTACCTCCAACCCTAGCCCTAACCCTAACCCTACCCCTAACCCTAACCCTAAACGTGACTGAAATACGTGGCACTGAAATACGTGGCACTGAAATACGTGGCACTGAAATACGTGGCACTGAAATACGTGGCACTGAAATACGTGATACGTGGCACTTAAATACGTGGCACTGAAACACGTGGCACTGAAATACGTGATACGTGGCACTGAAATACGTGGCACTGAAATACGTGGCACTGAAATACGTGGCACTGAAATACGTGGCACTGAAATACGTGGCACTGAAATACGTGGCACTGAAATACGTGGCACTGAAATACGTGATACGTGGCACTGAAATACGTGGCACTGAAATACGTGGCACTGAAATACGTGATACGTGGCACTTAAATACGTGGCACTGAAACACGTGGCACTGAAATACGTGATACATGGCACTGAAATACGTGGCACTGAAATACGTGGCACTGAAATACGTGGCACTGAAATACGTGGCACTGAAATACGTGGCACTGAAATACGTGATACGTGGCACTGAAATACGTGGCACTGAAATACGTGGCACTGAAATACGTGGCACTGAAATACGTGGCACTGAAATACGTGGTACTAAAATATGTGGCACTGAAATACGTGATACGTGGCACTGAAATACGTGATACGTGGCACTGAAATATGTGATACGTGGCACTGAAATACGTGGCACTGAAACACGTGGCACTGAAATACGTGGCACTGAAATACGTGGCACTGAAATACGTGGCACTATGACTGTCAGAAAATGTTCATTAAACGGTTAGGGGTGAGGTTAGGGGTAGAGTTAGGGTTAGGGTTTGGATCCCTTTATCACCTTGATGGTGGTGGGTGGCTTTTCAGTGTGTTTAAATGCATGCGTTTTTAACGCAAACAAACGCATGTGCTTAAAAACGCAAGAAAATACTGCAGGTTGTATTTCTGAAAATGAACGCATGCAGAAAAAAAACGCATGCGTTTGAAAATGCGACCAAACGCGTACAAAAAAACCGCATGCGTTTTCAATGTTAAATATAGGGAAAAAACGCATGCGTTTTTTTGTGCAAAAAACGCTGCAGACAAAAACGCAAGTGTGAAACCAGCGACGCTTTTTATAGCAAAAAAGTTTTTGCGTCTCCACATTTTGAGACCTATAATTTTTCCACATTTTGCTCCACAGAGTCATGTGAGGTCTTGTTTTTTGCGGGACGAGTTGACGTTTTTATTGGTAACATTTTCGGACACGTGACCGTTTTTGATCGCTTTTTATTCCGATTTTTGTGAGGCAGAATGACCAAAAACCAGCTATTCATGAATTTCTTTTGGGGGAGGCGTTTATACCGTTCCGCGTTTGGTAAAATTGATAAAGCAGTTTTATTCTTCGGGTCAGTACGATTACAGCGATATCTCATTTATATCATTTTTTTATGTTTTGGCGCTTTTATACGATAAAAACTAAAATATAGAAAAAATAATTATTTTCGTATCGCTTTATTCTCAGGACTATAACTTTTTTATGTTTTTGCTGATAATGTTGTATGGCGGCTTGTTTTTTGCGGGACAAGATGACGTTTTCAGCGGTACCATGGATATTTATATCAGTCTTTTTGATCGCGTGTTATTCCACTTTTTGTTCGGCGGTATGGTAATAAAGCGTTGTTTTTTGCCTCGTTTTTTTTTTTTTTTTCTTACGGTGTTTACTGAAGGGGTTAACTAGTGGGGCAGTTTTATAGGTTGGGTCGTTACGGACGCGGCGATACTAAATATGTGTACTTTTATTGTTTTGTTTTTTTTATTTAGATAAAGAAATGTATTTATGGGAATAATATATATTTTTTTTTTATTATTTATTTAGGATTTTTTTTTTTTTTTTTTTTTACACATGTGGAAAATTTTTTTTTTAACTTTTTTACTTTGTCCCAGGGGGGGACATCACAGATCATTGATCTGGCAGTGTGCACAGCACTCTGCCAGATCGACGATCTGCTGTGCAGGGCTGCAGGCTTACCAAGCGTCTGCCCTGAGCAGACACTCGGTAAGCCACCTCCCTCCCTGCAGGACCCGGATGCCGCGGCCATCTTGGATCCGGGACCTGCGGCGAGGAGGGAGGTAGGAGACCCTCAGAGCAACGCGATCACATCGCGTTGCTCCGGGGGTCTCAGGGAAGCCCGCAGGGAGCCCCCTCCCTGCGCGATGCTTCCCTATACCGCCGGTACACTGCGATCATGTTTGATCGCGGTGTGCCGGGGGTTAATGTGCCGGGGGCGGTCCGTGACCGCTCCTGGCACATAGTGCCGGATGTCAGCTGCGATATGCAGCTGACACCCGGCCGCGATCGGCCGCGCTCCCCCCGTGAGCGCCGCTGATCGGTGATGACGTACTATCCCGTCGGCGGTCATACGGGCCCACCCCACCTCGACGGGATAGTACGTCAAATGTCGGGAAGGGGTTAAAGGATACATGAAAACTTATTATTTTGTGATCACTATTCCCCAAGTGACCCCCAACCCTTTTATTGATATGCGGTCTGGCCTGTTGGTTAATATTAGGTCTAGCAGTGCCCCCCTTCTTGTTGGGTCCTGAACCAGTTGTGAAAGGTAATTGTCTCTCATAGTTGTCAAAAACCGATTACCTTTGCTGGAACTGCAGGTTTCTGTTCCCCAATCTATTTCCGGGTAGTTGAAGTCCCCCATAATAATGACTTCTCCTTGAGTCGCAGCTTCATCTATTTGCTTTACGAGGATATTCTCCATTGCTTCCATTATTTTTGGAGATTTATAACAACCCCCTATCAGTAATTTATTATTTTTCCCCCTCCCCTTATCTCCACCCACAGGGACTCTACATTTTCATTTAATTCACCTATATTATCACGCCGGATGGGTTTTAAGGATGATTTTACATATAGACACATCCCTCCCCCTCGCTTATCCGTTCGGTCATTTCTGAAAAGGCTATAGCACTGCTAGTTAACAGCCCAGTCATGGCTCTCATCCAGCCACGTTTCAGATATCCCCACCATGTCATAATTATGTTCCAACAACATTAATTCTAATTCGTCCATTTTGTTGGCGAGGCTTCTGGCATTAGTATACATGCACTTGATGTTCCTCTCTGTACCTCTCTTCTTTCTTAAATTATTAACTGTTCTAACCCCACCCCCCATGCCACCGCCACCCCCAACTTCTTTATTTGTGCCCAGGTCTCTATCTGCACTATCATCCCCTCCTATAAATTGAATACCTTCCCCCCCAATCCCTAGTTTAAACACTCCTCCAACCTTCTAGCCATTTTCTCCCCTTGCACAGCTGCACCTTCCCCATTGAGGTGCAGCCCGTCCCTAGCGTAGAGCCTGTAGCCAACTGAGAAGTCAGCCCAGTTCTGCAGGAACCCAAACCCCTCCTTCCTACACCAATTCTTGAGCCACTTATTAACCTCCCTAATCTCCTGTTGCCTCTCTGGCGTGGCACGTGGTACAGGCAGTATTTCGGAAAATACCACGTTGGAGGTCCTTGCTTTCAGCTTGCAGCCTAATTCCCTGAAATCGTTTTTAAGGACCTTCCACCTACCTCTAACTTTGTCATTTGTGCCAATGTGCACCATGACCGCTGGGTCCTCACCAGCCCCTCCCAGTAATCTGTCCAACCGATCAGCGATGTGTCGGACTCGAGCGCCAGGTAGGCAGCACACCGTTCGACGATCCCTGTCTTTGTGACAGATTGCCCTATCTGTTCCCCTAATAAATGAGTCCCCCACTACCAGCACCTGTCTGGCCTGCCCTGCTCTCCTATTTCCCTCCTTACTGTAGCAGTCACTCCTCCAGCTTTCAGAGGACATGCCTGGCTGCAGCAGTGCTACCCCTGTACTGGCACCCCCCTCATCTGCCAACTTATCAAACTTATTGGGGTGTGCCAGATCAGGACTAGCCTCCCTGGCACTCTTCCCTCTACCCCGCTTTCTAACTGTCACCCAGCTAGCTGCTTCACTGTCCTGCAGCTCCATCCTACCATCCCCCCCCCATCTATCCCATTGAGCGTCTGCTCAGTGAGCAGAAGACTCCTCTCCATATTGTCTATGGATCTCAGTGTTGCCAGCTGCAGATTTAGATTCAGAATCTGGTTTTCCAAATGCACAACGTGCTCACATCTCACACAGCAGTATGCACCCTCGACCGACTGCTCAAGGACTGCATACATGTGGCCAGATGTGCACTGGATGGCATTAACAATAGTGGAGCACATTTCCTAATGGGGATTGCACCAGACAGAAACGTTAAATAAAAATAAATACAAAGTATTAATAAAATACAGACAGCAATTCCTCCCTTGGAAACTCCCTGAATCCAAAGTCACTGAATCACAAGTCACACTTACCGCCGTTCACACTTACGCTCAGGTCACACTCATCTCGTTCACAGTCGCTAAGCTTAAGATTTAAATTTTTTTATTTTTTATTTTTCCCCTCAGCAGCAATCCACCTTGCTGTTCAATGCACTTCCAAAAAGGACTTGAGCCCCAAACAGCTGCCCCTTATAAACCCTTAATTATGAGCCCCCACCCTAAGTTAACCCCTTGTGAATATAGCTACTCCCAATTCAGCAACTCACACCAATTCACACAGGTATTTGTTAAAGGCTTTCCAAATACCTCTTCACTGAATCACAAGTCACACTTACCGCCGTTCACACTTACGCTCAGGTCACACTCAGCTCGTTCACACTCGCTAAGCTGAAGATTTAAAGATTTTTTTTTCTTTTTCCAATCAGCAGCAATCCACCTTGCTGTTCAATGCACTTCCAACTTCATGTTTTACTGTAGGTTTGGGCCAGTTTTGGGTCGTCTCGACCTTGTTTTTTTTAGGTTCAGTAACCCCACAGCACATCCTGTCACCTAAATACCGGCCTTCGGGCCCTTGGTACCGTTTACTCCGTACCCTTATCCGTGCCCCGGTGGCTATGTCATGCTGAAACGCTCCGGACCGCTTCGGCAACTCCGAGTATATGTCTGTACTACGTCGCACCCGAACCTGAGCCTCTCGACACTGCTGTCCAGCGAGCGCTCTATCTAATTTAGCCTGACCCCCGGTCACATCCTTGACCGTTGCCAGAGGGTTCCGTGTGTGCACATCCCCAGTCGCCTCCGCGACCATACACTCCCGGCTCTTTCTATTTGCATGTTTTTTATACCTGCGTCCTCTACTGCCACAACCTCTGGGGGGAGCCTATCGGGGTTACACTCTATCCCTAAAATGGCAACCCCTGTGGCACACATCTTAGCATCTTCAGGTTCTATGCCCAAACAACATTTTCAACTTCTCCTGCCGTTACCTCTAGAGGGAGCTTATCGGGATTACACTCTGTCCCTAGGTTGGCGACCCCTATGGCAGGTATCTTACCATCTTCAGATTCTACACCTGGCACAACATTTTCCGTGAGAGGGTTGACCCTGGTCTCCCACAGGGACCAAAACAGGGGAAAGTCTCTCCTCAACACAGTCCCTTATGGAAGGGTCTTTGCCACTCCCACCACATGTTTAATGTCCCCACATGTTGTAGAAAAATAGACCTCCGCGGTCGGGAACTCCCGGATTTCCCCGTGGATACCCATCACCTCCAATTTCTGTTCTTTGGTGTTGTCCCCGGCAACAAGGGACCTATGGACCAGAATCACTTTACTCTCTGCGTCCAGGAGAGCCTCTGTTCTGCACCCGTTCACGAGTACCTGGCACAATCGTGGTTTGTTGCCAACAGTGCCCATAGTGATGGTACATACTGGGCACACAGACTCATGGTGAGTGTTCCCGCAGACCATGGGCTCAGATGTCACCGAACAGTTACTAGTCCCATGCCCGGGCTCTGGTGCAATGTCCTCGGTGTGTTTATACCACTCAATCAATTCTATCAGCAGTTCCAGGTTGCCTAGGTCCCTTAACCCGACCCAACACTGCATGGCGGCCGGCAGAGCCCTCACCATCTGATAAGCCACGATTCTCTCCATCATCTCAAATGGGGAAAAAAATTTAGGCTGGAGCCATTCCTCCACCAACTGCAATAAGTCATTTGCTTCAGACCTGGCGGATCGAGACTCTACATAGGACCACTGATACACCCAATGATCGCCCCTAACCTTTGGGGTCTCTTCAGGACTGTGCTGATCGCCCCTCACTTTAGGGGTCTCCTTTTTACCATGCTGAAGCTCTGCTAGCTTCCACTGCAGCGCCTCATGCTGCTGCAACTGCATCTCCTGCTGCTGCAGAACCTTTTGCTGCGACCACTGAAACTGCAGTGTCTCTTGCTGAAGCCTTTCCTGAGTGAGCACCAGCTGCTCCAAAATTTCCTCCATTTCTCCGGCAGACTTGCCCAATCATCTGCAGCACTCTCTGGGGTATGTGTTATGATCTGGTGGCCTAGGAGCAGCATGGACGAGCTCTGGAGTAGGTGGCCTCTATACTGACCGCAGACCCTGAACTTAACACCGCAACTATAAGTAGCCGTGGGATGTTCCTGTCACTCCCTCGACACCTCGTCACAGCCGGAGGACTAATTACCCCTAAAGAAAGAAACAGGAAAACTATCTTGCCTCAGAGAAAATCCCCAAAGGAAAGACAGCCCCCAACAAATATTGACTGTGAGAGGAGAGGGAAATTACAAACGCAGACTGAAAACAGAATTTAGCAAAGGAGGCCACGCTACCTAGAAAGAAAAGACAGGACAGAGTACTGTGCGGTCAGTATTAAAATACTACAAAAATCCACCACAGAGAATACAAAAATCTCCACACCTAACTAAAGGCATGGAGGGTAACTCTGCGACTACAGAGCTTCCAGCTTGGCTGAATAAATCCTTACACAGACAAGCTGGACAAGAAAAAACAGCAATTCACTGAACTATAAAGTCCACCGCATGTGGACTGCAAAAACAAAGCCAGGACTTATCTTTGATGATTTGGACAATCCAGCAGGAGAAACCAAGCAGAGATGTGAATCCTCCAGAAAAACAATGGACAACTGGCACTCACTAAAGGGTGAAGCCAGACTAAATAGCCCCGTCCAAAGTGGAAGCACCTGATGACTGCTGTGAAGGACAAACAGCAGCACTGCCACTTATAACCACCGGAGGGAGCCCAAGAGCAGAACCCACAACAGAATTCACAACAGGTATGCCTTAGTTCACACAGCCTGCATTCTTTCCACCATATGTAAGCTACCGGTAGCAGTGAAGAGGCAGTGACCCACAAAGTTCAAACACAAAAGTCTCTTTAATGCGTTATCTTCACACAAAAGGTACTACAGGGCTTTTAACAATTGTAATCACAGCCACACCTGCGACTGTAACACCCCCTCATGGCCTCACTATGCGTCTGTGTGCATCCTGGGGAGAACAAACAGCGCCCCCTAGTTGTAACAGGGGTCACTGTCTCACAAGGGTCAGACTCAGATCAGTCACTAGGCTCGACTGGACGGTGGACGCATGACCGCAACCACCGTGGGTGGCGGCCATGGAAAGAAAGGTCACATGAAGGGGTTCACTCGGAAAGTGTGGTGACTAAAGGTCTGGTGACACAGACAGACTGTGACTTAAGGGTCAAAGCTCAAGGCCTACATGTTGACCGCTGGGGCGGAGAAAACCTAACAAGGGTGTTATGATATATGACGCTCAAAACTGAATGAGATGGTTCTCTCGACTAGTAGGGCAAGGTAACGTGCGTGACCTGTCTCGAGACCCCGGGTGTATGACAGGTGTTCAACCCCAACAAGTTTGGACAAGGGGGTGTGTGATGCAGTGACCCCAGATGCAGCTAGGGACCGCTCTGTGTGCCCCTCAGGATATGCATGGAGGCGTATCTGTGGTTATAATGGTGATAATGAAACAGTGACCGGACAGATTGTAAATGGCCGGTATGTGTCGCAGAGGGAGTCTACGCTGTAAGCCTGAAGTAATGTTCTGGGACCTGTAGTCCCACAAGTGTTTGTATAAAGGTGTGAAGGGAGGCTTTATGGGCTAGTTTGAGAGCTGGGCGGGTCAAACTAGCCACACACACCTCCCATCTATGGGAGTGGTTACAACTACATAATGTGACCATGGTGTGGTCACATTGTCGGTAGCAGTGGCGCAACTACAAAGTGAGGGGCCCCGATGCGAACTTTCAAATGGGGCCCCCCCCCCGCGTCAAAATATTTCCCACTGAAATTCACATTTTCCCTATTAATTTCGCACACTATAGTTTTGTTGCTTTGTTGTATAGTCTGACCTAATACTGCCCTGTAATCGCTGAGAAAAATGATTTTATAACTAACAAGTCCCTATACTAATTAGGGCGATGTCTTCGGAAGTGCAGACTCTGCGCGTTCCTGTCCTTCCTTGCTCTAATTCCAAGCGCACTCCCGGCGTTTGAAATCTGTGTGCTGTTTCTTCCTGGTATAACGCTGCAGTGCGTCATTTCCGGACCTGTGCAGTGTGGGGGTGTATTGGGTGTACTGGTCGGCTCCGGAGCATACGCACTGCACATTCTGACGCTGGCGAGTACACCCAATACTCCCCCACAGTGCACATGCACGGTACGGTAAGAGCCACCTTGTGCAGCAGTAATGCTGCATTCTAACAAGGTGGCTCTTTTAGTTTGTGGTGCAGTTATAGCCAAAATAAAGCGTTTTATAATTTGGCCAAAATACCTGTCTTTAGCCCTGGAGGCAGGTCTTAACCCCCCTGCTGCACACGCCACACTGCAGTCACTCAAGGCCTCTATGGGAGGTGGAGCCACATATTCATTTCTGTAATGATCGGGACCATGTGACCGCTCAGTGCAGGAAGAATCTGCAGCGCTGGAAGAAGCAGGGACGTCCAGGGACCGCGCCGGGAGTAGGTAAGTATAATTAGAGAGCGGTGACGGCTCCCTGCTGCGGGTCACTCACAAATGGTGGGTCATCAATCATGGGTCATTTCATTCTCCTTCACTACTGTCCATGGGGCCCCTAAGTAGTCTGGGCCCCGTCGCAGCTGCGACCGCGGTAGTTACGCCCCTGGTCGGTAGTCTCTGCAGTGGAGTCTGAAATGGTCTCTGTACTCTCTGTAATGGAGAAATTGGGGTAATGGGGTAACTATCCCCCTGGACGAAGCATCACGCGAAACGCGCGTCGGGGTCCTTCTACTGATCTGCATCTCTGGTAAATATACTGTTGCCTCTTCTTAAGCCTTGCACTTTAGCACTGTATGCACTTTCTAGCTATTGCACATTGCAGTGATTGCTCTATAGGTAGATATACTGATGCCTCTCTCTAAGCTTTATACTTCAGCATCATATGCATTTTGCAGCGATTAGTTTTTTATAGCTTAGGCATTCTTTATGGCTTGCAATATACTTTAAGGCACAGTATCACTTTATGGCCCTTTCTTTATTATGTATCCTTGGCGCTTAGTGTGTATTCTGTCCACTGTGACATATTATATCCATTCAGGATTTATTGTACCTCACCAATTTGCTGCCATATACATTGTTTTTATATGATGGGCTCTATGCATTGAATAGATAAACTATTGAGCCTGTTTAAGCATTTTGTTTAGGATCACTTGATGATTTACAGGCGCACCAACAAGTGTATGCAGACAGTATATTCTGTTACGGTATCTCCACTGGTTGTTATTGTATTTATTACATGTTTTTATATTTGTCTGTAATTAATAAAATATTACTGTTTTTATTGGCAATTAAGCTTCCGGTTTCTCTTTTTGATATATTCTCTGTAATGGAGAGTGTGTAGATCCTGGACGGCTTGTGTGTTGGGAGGTCCTGTGTGTGGACCGAATCCCTGAACACACAGACTTGTGTGTTGGGAGATTCTGGGAGTAGGATCAGATCCCTGAACAGCGCACTGAGAGTCTTGTGTGTTGGACAGTCCCAGGAGGAGACGGACGTCCCGAACAGCACACGCAGAGGCCTGTGTTGGAAGGCCTGGGAGTAGGACTTCCTGAATAGCACAACCTGTGTTGGTAGTCCTGGGAGTAGGACTTCCTGAAGAGCACATGGGAAGGAGTGGATGCAGAGTCTGCAATGGCACTGCATTGGGGGAGCTACAGCCATTCTGAGGATCTGGACTAACTGATATGTGCCTGCCAGGCAAGTTGGTGATTCCGGTTCGGCAGTTTCCCTGGAGGAGAGAGGACTGACAGGAGTCAGCGTGTGGAGCAGGAGCTCCTGGAAGGTAACCCAGAGTATGGGGAACTGTGTGCACTGACAGGGTGTCAGTAGTGAACTTTCTGGTCTCCCACGGTAACTGGACGAAGTGAGGTTCAGCAAGTTTAGAGACTGCGAACCAATGTTGTGTGCACTATATGACTAGAGACATTGATACGGCGTATGGACACCCCCAGGAACTAGTCAAGGAGGGCTGGTGGGTGTAGTGTCTGAACTGTGAGTTAAAGTCGTATATGAAATATCTAAGTTAAAGCTGCAACTTAATGTCGCCGATTGGTGCCAATTGTGTTCTATGAAGTTTATAATTAACTGTGCATAACCCGGTTTATGACTGCATAATTATTCGCATGGACTGTTTTTGTGAGAAAAACATACCTGTGTGATTGAAAAGCGAGTTTCCCCCAACACATGCAGTAAGCGCTATCTCACATGTCATGCCGTCGAATAAAAAGTGTGATAAAACACGATCAAAAAGAAGGATATAAATAAACATGGCACCAATGAAAACATCTTGTCCTAAAAGAAAACAAGCTGCCATACAGACAAACATAAAAAAACCAAAATAAACGAGGTATCGCTGTAATCATACTGACCCGAACAATAAAGCTGCCTTACCAATTTTTCCACATGCAGAATGACATAACCCCTCACCCCCCCTAAAAAAAATTGTGAATTGTTGGTCTTTGTTCATTCTGCCTCTCAAAAATCGGAATAGGAAGCGATCAAAAATGTAAGGTGTCTGAAAATAGTACCAATAAAAAAAGTCTACTCGTCCTGCAAAAAAACAAGCACTCACATGACTCTGTGGGCCAAAATATGGAAAAATTATAGCTCTCAAAATATGGTGACGCAAAAACTAGTTATTGCAATAAAAATCGTCTTTTACTGTGTGACAGCAGCCAAACATAAAAACCCGATATAAATCTGGTATCGATGTAATCGAACCGACCCTAAGAATAAAGTCGCCTTGTCACTTATCCCCCACGAGGAATGGCGTAAAAAATAAATAAAACCAATTCTTCAACATAAGGTTGATTTTTTCATTCTGCCTCCCAAAGATCGCTCTGCGCTGAACTCTGGTATCGGTTTCCATGTAAATCTCTGAAATATGTTATTCAGATGGAACCTCTGGCGGAAGATTCCCTAAAATGAGGCAGATGGAGACACTGTGGACGCCATCTTACCTGTGATCCAGCAGTGTTTGTCTTTTTAGGATTGCATAAAAGTGCTGTCGGACACAGTTTTGTGCATTTCTGAAAAGGACACCGCTGAACAGAGGCCAGACGGAGTCCAGAGTAACTTTGCTGCCATTTTGTTGTGACTGGCTTCCTTGGAGGTTTCATCTAAATCACATCACTCAGAGATTTAGATGGAAACCCCAAAGTAAGTGCTCAGCGTAGAGCACCGGATAAATGTAATCCCAAACGTTATTTAAAATGTTCCCAATAAAAGCTTCAACTCAATTCACAAAAAAACAAACAAATCCCCACTCGGGTCTGTCATCTGTTACCCGAAATATAGGGGGCTTCCACGTTACTATCAGTACAAAGGCTCTGGAAGAGCTCAATGGCTCCTCACCCTCCAGAAGAAATTCAGCAAACTCTCCTCTCCCAAATCCAAATGCCCCCTCCCTTCTGAGCCCTACAGTATACCTAAACCTCATATGGCGTCCATATGTTTGGCATGTCTGAAGCGATGAGTGCCCACCTAACTTAAGGATATATGCCTCCAGAAACACGAGCTGGCAATAACGGTACTGGTGACTGCAATGTACTGGTCACTACAGCATACTGGTCACTACAACGTCAGTTTGCAATTTTCACTCAGCAACATTCATTGCTGCTTGCTTCTGGAAAATACCCATGGAGTCAAAATCATCACTACACAAGTAGATAAATTCCCAAATGGGTATAATTTCTAAAATGGTGTTACTTGAGGATGGATTCTGCTCTTCTAGCAATTAGGGGCTCTGTATATGTATTTCTAGGAAAATGTGCGCTCCAGGAGACAAATAGCGCTCCGGTCCTCCCGAGTCTCCCCGTATGACTAAGTACTACTGTACAGCCACATATGGGGTATTGTCACGTTAAGAAGAAATTGTGGAACAAATTATGGTGCCATTTTTACCCACTTCTTGTGTGAAAATGTAAAATCTGGGGCTAAAACAAAATGATGGTAAAAATGTAGATTATTTTTCTTCACACCCTGTGGTGTCAATATGATCACTGCATCCCTAGATGAATTCATTGAGAGATATCGGGAGACAAGATCTCAATCTGAGCATGCCGAGCCCACCGCATCGCAGCAATGGATTTACGGGGGTCTCCGGGCTTTCACAAAATGCGGGTGCAGCCCCCGCACCACCGAACCAGCCTGGGGTGGGAGTCATATGACCGAACACCCCCTGTGATCACGCTCCACCACTGCTGCCGATCATTTCCCCTGGTAAGCTGAACTCAGACTGTAAGATGGACCCCCATTTGAAACACTTTTTTCCTCTGAAAATTTGGGGTGCGTCAGGTGCGTCTTATAGTTCGAAAAATACGGTAATTCTTTATTCACTGCTCAATGGTATAAAATTCTGTGAGGCACATGTGGTGTCAATATGATCATTTCACCCCTAGATGAATTCATTGGAGAAAGTGTAGTTTGTAAAATTAGTTCACATATAGTGTGTTTCTGTTGTTCTCGTACCTCAGGGGCTCTGCCAATTTGACATGGCACCCTCAAACCATTCCAGCAAAACCTGAACTCCAATATGGCGCCTCTTCCCTTCTGACCTTTGCACTGCACCTCAAAAGTAGTATTCATCCACATATGGGGTTTCGGCGTACTCAGAAGAAATGGCACATCAAATTGTATGATGCAATTTCTCCTGTTACCCTTATGAAAAGGCAAAATTTGGGGCCAAAATAACATTTTTGTGGGGAAAATGTGATTATTTTTTTTTACTTTCATGGCTTAACCTTATAAACTTCTGTGAAGCACCTGATGGTTCAATATGCTCGCCACACATCTACATCTTTTTCCTGAGGGGTATAGTTTCCAAAATAGTTTCACTTGTGGGGAATTTTCACTGTTTAGGGGCTCTCGAAATGCAACATGGCGTATGCCAATTGTTCCAGCAAATTTTGTCGTCAAAAAGTCAAATGGCGCTCCTTCCCTTCCGAGCCCTGCCGTGCGCCCAAACAGTGGTTTTCTCCTCATATGGGGTATCGGCATGCTCAGGAGAAATTACAAAACAAATTTTGCTGTCCATTTTTTCCTGTTACTCTTGTCAAAATGAAAAAATATTTAATCTGAAGTAAATTTGTGAAAAAAATTAAGTGTTCATTTTTTTCCCCACATTCCAAAAATTTATGTGAAGCATCTAAATTTTGTTGGAAAAATGAAAAATCGCCGGTCAACTTTTAACCCTTATAACTTCCTAATAAAAAAAAATGTTGGTTCCAAAATTGTGCTGATGTAAAGTAGACATGTGGGAAATTATATTTCTTAACTATTTTGTGTCACATATTTCTGTGATTTAACCCCAGTGCCATTTTCCGTTTTTCCTTTTTCGTTTTTTGCTCCTTCTTCCCAGAGACATAACTTTTTTATTTTTCTGTCAATGTGGCCATGTAAGGGCTTGTTTTTTGCAGGACGAGTTGTACTTTTGAACAACATATTGGTTTTTATATCATGTACTGGAAAATGGGTAAAATATCCGCAAAAATCCGCAAGTATGATGAGATTGCAAAAAAGTGCAATTCCACAGGTTTTTTTTTTACCATGTTCTCTAAATGCTAAAACTGACCTTCCATTATGATTCTCCAGGTCATTACAAGTTCTCAAACACCAAACTTGTATAGGTTCTGAAGTGGTGAAAAAAAATCTGAAATTTGGTTAAATAAAAAATGCCACCATTTTCCGATACCTGTAGCATCTCCATTTTTCGTAATCTGGGGCTGGGTGGGGGCTTATTTTTTGCGCCCCGAGCTGCTGTATTTATTGATACAACTTTGGTGTGCATACAATGTTTTTGTTGACCGTTATTGTATTTTATTGCAATGTAGCGTCAACCGAAAAAGCGTAAATCAGGCGTTTTAAAATCTTTCGTCGTTACGCTGTTTAGGAATTGGGTTAATTATTTTTTTATATTGATAGATCGGGCAATTCTGAAATTGGTGATACAAAATATGTCTATATTTGATTATTTTTATTGTTTTATTTTGAATGGGGCGAAAGGGGGGAGTAATTTTAGCTTTTAGATATTTTATTTTGTTAACATTTTTAAAAACACCTTCCTTTACTTTTTCCATGCTTCAATAGTCTCTGTGGGAGTCTAGAAGCTGCAGTACTTTGATCGCCACTGCTACACACAGGCAATGATCAGATCGCCTGTGCGTAGCAGAAATGCTCACTTGCTATTAGCGCCGACCACGAGGCAGAACTCTGGTTGTCATGCCAACCCATAGGTGACGGGGTCACCAATCGGCGGGATTAGTGACATTCTTCCTGTAAGCGTGAATTATATGCTGCAGTGAGAGATTGACAGCTGCATTTTAACTAGTTAACAGCCGCGAGTGGATCGCCATTCCACCCACGGCTGTTGCAGGCACATGTCAGATGTATAAATCAGCTGTCATATGCCCGGAAAGAGGGATTCCAACATGTGCGTACTATTACGCCACATGTCAGAAAAGGGGTTAAGGGCATGAAAATTCAAAGTTTAAGAATTGCTAAACTTTCACCAAATTTCCGTTTTTGTTTTTTTTTCACAAATAAACGCAAGTCATACCGAAGAAATTTACCGAGATCTATTGAAGCGTTCCAGAGTTATTACCTCATGAAGTGACAGTGGTCGGACTTGTAAAAATTGGCCTGGTCGTTAACATGCTAACCACATTTGGGGATAAAGGGGTTAAATAATTTGTTCCCTATGCCAGTCTCAGATAGTAGAGCAGTGGCTTGAGGTGCGCACAATGCTAAATAAAGTTGTCATATCTTTGCTTGTCTGTGTGGTACGAGTTGGTGTAGATTTGCCCTTAAATTCAGGCCATTTTTAAGTGTAAGATATAGTAAATCTGTCAGTCTGTGGGAGGCAGAGCCCCCAACCTCACCAATTTTTTTAGCTAAGGGAAGCGCAAATCAGCAAAAGTTCTAGATGACTGTGCAAATTTGACGTGCCATAATTTGCAACTTTTTTGCACTTTGAACATGAGCCCACAATTAGTATTTACCCAGCACATCATTATCTTTTTATAAAAAATGTGGGTATTTTATATCTACTGTGCCTTTCCATTGTAGCCAAAAAATATTCTAATTTGGAGCCACCTTGTTCTCTCCAGTCTATTAACATAAATGTACCTCAAGAATGTGTCTGTGGGAGTGTAGGGATTCCGGACTTTCCTTTTGCCTGTTGGCCCTGATCCAAGATGGAGTCTTGGATCTCGCCCTGTCATGGAACTTCCCTGTCTGTCCTGATTATTTAAGTCTGGGTCATCTGTTCTCCTGTACCTGAGTATTTTGTGCTGCTGGCTCCTGTTGTGCTGCCTGTTTTCTGGTGAACTCCCTGCTTCTGCTGGTCTCTACTCGGTGGTCTGCCTCACCCCATTCAGCTTCCTCTCGCCCCTGGAACTACTGCGATGGGCAGCACACCACGGGACGGGATAGTACGTCATAGCGATTGGCCGCGCTCACGGAGGGAGCGCGCCCGATCGCGTTCGGGTATCAGCTGACTATGGCAGCTGACATCAGGCACTATGTGCCAGGAGCGGTCAAGGACCGCCCCCGGCACATTAACCCCCCGGCACACTGCGATCAAAGTTGATCGCAGTGTTCCGGCGGTATAGGGAAGCATCGCGCAGAGAGGGGGCTCCCTGCAGGCCTCCCTGAGACTCTCGGTACAAGGCGATGTGCTCACCTTGTACTGAGCGTCTCCTCCCTGCAGGCCCCGGATCCAAAATGGCCGCGGGGCTGCATCCGGGTCCTGCAGGGAGGTGGCTTCACAGCGCCTGCTTAGAGCAGGCGCCGGGAAGCCTGGAGCTGTGCACGTCAGATCGCCGATCTGACACAGTGCACAGCAAAGTGTCAGATCGGCGATCTGTCACTTTACTGTGATGCCCCCCCTGGGGCAAAGTTAAAATGTAAAAAAAATTACATGTGTAAAAAAATATATATATATTGTTCCAATAAATACATTCCTTTAGCTAAATAATAAAAAAAAAGCACAATAAAAATACACATATTTAGTATCGCCGCGTTCGTAACGACCCGACCTATAAAACTGTCCCACTAGTTAACCCCTTCAGTGAATACTGTAAAAAAAATTTAAAAAAAAACGCAAAAAGTGGAATAGCACGCGATCAAAAGACAGATATAAATAAGCATGGTACCGCTGAAAACGTCATCTTGACCCGCAAAAAACGAGCCACCATACAGCGTCATCAGTGAAAAAATAAAAAAGTTATAGTCCTCAGAAAAAAGCGATGCAAAAATAATTATTTTTTCTATAAAATAGTTTTTATCGTATAAAAGCGCCAAAACATAAAAAAAATCTAAATGAGGTATCGCTGTAATTGTACTGACCCGAAGAATAAAACTGCTTTATCCATTTTACCAAACGCGGAACGGTATAAACGCCCACCCCCCCCCCCCCCCAAAAGAAATTCATGAATAGCTGGTTTTTGGTCATACTGCCTCACAAAAATCAGAATAAAAAGCGATCAAAAAATGTCATGTGCCCGAAAATGTTACCAATAAAAAGTCAACTCGTCCCGCAAAAAACAAGACCTCTCATGACTCTGTGGACCAAAATATGGAAAAATTATGGCTCTCAAAATGCGGTAACGCAAAAAAAATATTTTTTGCAATAAAAAGCGTCTTTTAGTGTGTGACAGCTGCCAATCATAAAAATCCGCTAAAACAACGCTATAAAAGTAAATCAAACCCCCCTTCATCACCCCCTTAGTTAGGGAAAAATTAAAAAATTTAAAAAAATGTATTTATTTCCATTTTCCCATTAGGGTTAGGGATAGTGTTAGGGTTATGGTTAGGGTTGGGGCTAGGGTTAGGGCTAGGGTTAGGGTTTGAATTACATTTACGGTTGGGATTAGGGTTAGGGGTGTGTCAGGGTTAGGGGTGTGGTTAGGGTTATGGTTGGGATTAGAGTTAGTGGTGTGTTGGAGTTAGGGGTGTGGTGTGGTTGGGATTAGGGATGTGTTTGGGTTAGGGTTTCAGTTAGAATTGGGGGGGTTAGGGTTTCAGTTAGAATTTGGGGTTTCCACTGTTTAGGCACATCAGGGCTCTCCAAACGCGACATGGCGTCCGATCTCATTTCCAGCCAATTCTGCGTTGGAAAAGTAAAACAGTGCTCCTTCCCTTCCGAGCTCTCCCGTGCGCCCAAACAGGGGTTTACCCCAACATATGGGGTATCAGCGTACTCAGGATAAATTGGACAACAACTGCTGGGGTCCGATTTCTCTTGTTACCCTTGGGAAAATAAAAATTTTGGGGGCTAAAAAAACATTTTTGTGGGACAAAAATGATTTTTTATTTTCACGGCTCTGCGTTATAAACTGTAGTGAAACATTTGGGGGTTCAAAGTTCTCACAACACATCTAGATAAGTTCCTTGGGGGGGTCTAGGTTCCAATATGGGGGCACTTTTGGGGGGTTTCTACTGTTTAGGTACATTAGGGGCTCTGCAAATGCAATGTGACGCCTGCAGACCATTCCACCTAAGTGTGCATTCCAAACGGCACTCCTTCCCTTCTGAGCTCTGCCATGCGCCTAAACGGTGGTTACCCCCCATATATGGGGTATCAGTGTACTTAGGACAAATTGCACAACAATGTTTGGGGTACAATTTCTACTGGTAACCTTGGGAAAATAAAAAATTGGGGGCGAAAAGATCATTCTTGTGAAAAAATATGATTTTTTATTTTTACGGCGCTACATTATAAACTTCTGTGAAGCACTTGGTGTGTCAAAGTGCTCACCACACATCTAGATAAGTTCCTTAGGGGGTCTACTTTCCAAAATGGTGTCACTTGTGGGGGGTTTCAATGTTTAGGCACATTAGTGGCTCTCCAAACGCAACATGGCGTCCCATCTCAATTACAGCAAATTTTGCATTGAAAAGTCAAATGGCCCTCCTTCCCTTCCGAGCTCTGCCATGCGCCCAAACAGTGGTTTACCCCCACATATGGGGTATCCGGGTACTCGGGACAAATTGTACAACAACTTTTGGGGTCCATTTTCTCCTGTTACCCTTGGTAAAATAAAACAAATTGGAGCTGAAGTAAATTTTTTGTGAAAAATAATTAAATGTTCATTTTTTTAAACATTCCAAAAATTCCTGTGAAACACCTGAAGGGTTAATACACTTCTTGAATGTGGTTTTGAGCACCTTGAGGGGTGCAGTTTTTAGAATGGTGTCACACTTGGGTATTTTCTATCATATAGACCCCTCAAAATGACTTCAAATGTGACATGGTCCCTAAAAAAAAAAAAAAGGTGTTGTAAAAGGCCGCCGTCACACATGCGAGTTTTACGGACGTAAGAGCGCAGAAACTAAGTCCGTAAAACTCGCATTACATTTGGCACAATGATTCTCAATGGGTCTAGTCCTATCAGGCGTATATTACGGATCCGTAATATACGGCGTTGTACGGGCATAGAAAATCGCAGCATGCTGCGTTTGTCAGCGTATTGCGCAAAAAAATCGCCAATGAAAGTCTATGGGGGCGAGAAAAATACGGATTCCACACGGACCAGCAGTGTGACTTGCGAGAAATACGCAGCGGTATTAGTGAAAAGTCGGTAATTCAATTGCCGGCTTTTCATTTCTCCTGCCTAAACCCGACATGATATGAGACATGGTTTACATACAGTAAACCATCTCATATCCCCTTTTTTTTGCATATTCCACACTACTAATGTTAGTATAGTGTGTATGCAAAATTTCAGCGCTGTAGCTGCTAAAATAAAGGGTTAAATGGCGGAAAAAATTGGCGTGGGCTCCCGCGCAATTTTCTCCGCCAGAGCGGTAAAGCCAGTGACTGACGGCAGATATTAATAGCCAGGAGAGGGTCCATGGTTATTGGCCCCCCCGTGGCTAAAAACATCTGCCCCCAGCCACCCCAGAAAAGGCACATCTGGAAGATGCGCCTATTCTGGAACTTGGCCACTCTCTTCCCACTCCCTGTAGAGGTGGGATATGGGGTAATGAAGGGTTAATGCCACCTTGCTATTGTAAGGTGACATTAAGCCAGATTACTAATGGAGAGGCGTCAATTATGACACCTATCCATTATTAATCCATTTGTCTGAAAGGGTTAAAAAACACACATACACGTTGTTAAAAAGTATTTTAATGAAAGAAACAAACAGGTTGTTTTAATAATTTATTGCTCTCTCAATCCATCAGCAACACCCTCGCTTGGCAAAATAATAAACACACAATATACATACCTTCTGATGTCCTATCACGTCCCACGAGGTAATCCATCTGAAGGGGTTAACTAATATTACAGGCATGAGCTGCGCTAAACCACTCGCTCGTGCCTGTAATCCCCGGGTGCTGAAAGGAAAGCAGAGTGATCTGTACTTACATTCAGTCGCGGTGATGCGCCCCTGCTGGATGTTCTCATGAACTGCAGCCTGGGAACTTTTTCCCACACTCCAGGTCATATGAGGACATCCACCAGGGGGCGCATCACCGCGACTGAAGGAAATGTAGG
The DNA here is from genome assembly GCF_051348905.1 of Ranitomeya variabilis. Taxonomy (NCBI): domain Eukaryota; kingdom Metazoa; phylum Chordata; class Amphibia; order Anura; family Dendrobatidae; genus Ranitomeya; species Ranitomeya variabilis. Next base: position 548,153,708 of record NC_135235.1, on the reverse strand, counting down.
TCAATGACCTACATTTCCTTCATTCGCCTGGGAATTACAAGCACGAGCACAGCTGCATTTGCAGGGCTCCTGCTTGTAAATTATTTTAACCCCTTCAGATGGATTACCTCGTGGGACGTGACGGTTCAACAGAGGGTATGTATCTTGTGCATTTATTGTTTTGCCAAGCGAGGGTCAGCAAATGGATTGAGAGAGCAATAAAATATTAAAACAACCGCTGTGTTTATTTCATTAAAACACTTTTAAATCCTGTGTGTGTGTGTGTTTTTTAACCCTTTCATACGATTGGATTAATAATGGATAGGTGTCATAATTGACACCTCTCCATTATTAATCTGGCTTAATGTCACCTTACAATAGCAAGGTGGCATTAACCCTTCATTACCCCATATCCCACCGCTACAGGGAGTGGGAAGAGAATGGCCAAGTGCCAGAATAGGCGCATCTTCCAGATGTGCCTTTTCTGGGGTGGCTGGGGGCAGATGTTTGTAGCCAGGGGGGGCCAATAACCATGGACCCTCTCTAGGCTATTAATATCTGCCCTCAGTCACTGGCTTTACCATTCTGGCGGAGAAAATTGCGCGGGAGCCCACGCCAATTTTTTCCGCCATTTAACCCTTTATTTTAGCAGCTACAGCGCCCAAATTTTGCATACACACACTACTAACATTAGTAGTGTGGAATATACAAAAAAAATGGGTATATGAGATGGTTTACTGTATGTAAACCATGTCTCATATCCTGTCGGGTTTGTGCAGGAGAAATGAAAAGCCGGCAATTGAATTACCGGCTTTTCACAGATATCGCGCTGAAGTAAATATAAATACAGAATATATATATGTGTCTCAATGACATATATATATATATATATATATATATATATATATATATATATATACTGTATATATGTTTTCCCGAACATTTGAGCACATAAATCCATTAGATGTCGGTTTTGCAAGCCTGCGAGAAAATCTCGCAGTACGGATGCCATACGGATTACATACGGAGGATGCCATGCGCAAAATACGCTGACACACCCTGCCTACGGATCACTATTTTGGGAACATTTCTCCGTATTACGGCCGTATTACGGCCGTAAAATACGGACCGTATTGTCTTACGCCAAGTGTGACGCCGGCCAAAGTGAGAAATTGCTGGTCAACTTTTAACCCTTATAACTCCCTAACAAAAAATGTTGTTTCCAAAATTGTGCTGATGTAAAGTAGACATGTGGGAAATGTTACTTATTAAGTATTTTCTGTGACATATCTCTGTGATTTAAGGGCATAAAAATTCAAATTTGGAAAATTGCGAAATTTTCAAAATTTTCGCCATATTTCCGTTTTTTTCACAAATAAACGCAGGTAATATCAAATAAATTTTACCACTGTCATGAAGTACAATATGTCGCAAGAAAACAATGTCAGAATCACCGGGATCCGTTGAAGCGTTCCAGAGTTGTTACCTCATAAAGGGACAGTGGTCAGAATTGTAAAAATTTTCCGGTCATTAACGTGCAAACCACCGTCAGGGCTTCAGGGGTTAAAGGAAGGTGGGAGTGGTCACCACCTGCATCATCTGACCCAGCAGCACTGCAGTAACAGCTGATTGCCAGCGGGAAAAAACTGACATTAACCCTCTATAGTCAAAAGGGAAAATGTTTGAAACTGAGTGGAACCAGAGCTGCACAAATCCAAAAATGGATTGTGACAGTCGAGAAGAGCGTTATCTGAGAGATAGCGGATTAGTGGGGAGTGGACTAAGCATTCTAGGAGTTTGGAGATGAAGGGAAGATTAGAGACATCCGGTGCTCAGGCCTCCCGAGCAATACAACCATTACTTGCCAGAATTCCATAGAAACAAAAAGGAAGGCAGCACACCTTTAGTATTCCAAGTGATAATGGATTTTATTCAGATCCTCATGGCGTGGCGATGTTTTGTCTCAACTGAGCCTTTCGCAAGCCGGAGGAAAGATTAAAACATCTTTTCTGTTTTCTGTCTTAATTGCACTTGAGAAAGATAGACAGACAGAAAGATAGATTATATGAGATAGATAGACAGATTATATGGGATAGATAGATAGATAGATAGATAGATTGATTATTGTCAGGCTGTCAAAGATGTGACTTGTAGCTTCAGTGCACTAGGGGCTTCCAATTACCAATTTAAAGTAAATGCGTCCTACTGCGTGGCACTAGGCCAGGAGGTGTCACTGCAGGCGCTTTAAACACAAAATATGATTGCTGTGATAAATTTATCTGATATGGTTTTGTTTTCTTTAAAACTCCTCCAGGATACAAAAGAGAACGGAATAGCCTATTTTAACCTTGTCTCAGAGATGCTTTAGAACTTTGCTGAATTTTTAGCAGAAAACAAAAGGTATTTGTCACTGATAGTAGTAATACAAATAATCAATCTACTTCCGTGTCATTCTTTATCATGGATACCGTTGTGTGTAAAGCATTGCCTACTAAGAAGCACTGTCGTTTCCAGTCTCATAAACCAAATGCATTAAACTTTTTTTTTTGCTAGCAAGGTAACATCTAACCATACATTTAAGCAACAGTCATTGCATGAGGAATGTAGTATTACCTGGCAATAAAATTAATATGAATGAACATCCCATCAGAATTTGCAGTTGTTATACATTGGTGGGCTACTTCTGTTAGTATCTCACTTCTTTGACTAGTAGAAGTGGATTGTGAGCGGGGATCCTCCTCAGTGAAACCTATAATACCCAATATAGCAAATTGAAAGTGATATTCTTCATTAGGGTAGTGCTGGGTTGGCCATTCATTCCCAAGCTTGTGAGGTGTCAGCAGACTGTACACTTTCACCACAATTTATCATTCCCTGTACACCAGAAAATAGTTCTTAAAAAAAGTCACAAGTTTTTGTGTAAGCCAAATTTTCTCCAAAGTTCGCAACTTTTTTTTAAATTTTGTGTTGTTCTTGCCCCTTTTCTTAAAAGTGAGTGGGACTTAGTATGAAGGGGGCAGGACCAAACACATTGAGACAGATTTACTATAACTAGACTGGTGTGAATTATATTAGAAATCTGTGTCGACTACTGCAACCTCCTACTCTCTGGCCTCCCCTCTAGCACTCTGGCACCTCTCCAATCCATCCTACACTCTGCTGCCTGACTAATCCACCTGTCTCCCCGTTTTTCCCCAGCCTCTCGTCTGTGCCATGCCCTTCACTGGCTTCCTATTGTCCAGAGACTCCAGTTCAAAATCCTAACTATGACATACAAAGCCATACACAACCAGTCTCCTCCATACATCTGTGACATGGTCTCCCTGTACTTACCCACATGCAACCTTCGATCCTCTGAAGATCTCCTTCTCTACTCCCCTCTCATCTCTTCTTCCCACAACCACATACAAGACTTCTCCCGTGCTTCCCCCATACTCTGGAACTCTCTACACCAACACATCAGACTCTCGCCTACCACGGAAGTCTTCAAAAAGAATCTGAAGTCCCACCTCTTCCGACAAGCCTACAACCTGCATTGATCCTTAGTCTGCTGAATCGCCGCACCACCAGCTCTACCCTCTCTTAGTATATCCTCACCCATCCCCTGTAGACTGTGAGCCCTCGCGGGCAGGATCCTCTCTCCTTCTGTACTTGTGTGTTCCTTGTTTTGCTCATGTCTATTGTACTTGTCTATATTTGCTCCTTTTACGTGTAAAGCGCCATGGAATAAATGGCGCTATAAAAATGTATAATACTAATAATAATAATAACTCATAGCTAGTGAGGATATAATTTTTGGTGAAAAAAAAAGCACAACAAAATTATGAAGACACTCCATGTTTTGTTCAATACTGGGGTATGAACCACCAGTTTTGATGACTTTCAGCCTACTAGTAATGTATTCATTACGTTACACTGTAATATGGAAACAGGTCCAAAACATTTGTATTATAAGAACTATTGGTTGTTATGATTTATGATAAGTCCTATCTGTGACATACGGGATGTTACTGTGATGGAATAAGGGTAGCCACAGGGCTGTGGAGTCGGTAAGCCAAACCTCCGACTCTTCAATTTCCCTGACTCCGACTCCACAGCACTGGTCACTACTGACCAAATTGAATACAGACTCCACGACTCCGGTTATTCATTGTCCTCCAGTTAATATAATTACAAAAATGTTTTTGTTGTTTTCTTTAACAAATATTAGTTTGTTGAGGTTTACCCTATAGGCTGACAATTGTACATCTTACAACCATTTCAAAGTCTAAAAAGCTGTGTTAATTTTAAGTTAAACTTCTTTGTCTTCTGTATCAGTTCTAACTAGAGATGAGCGGTGTTCGAGTCGAACGGTTCGCCAATTTCAAATTCGAGCTGTTTTGGGCGGTGTTCGAGTCGTTCGACGAACCCAAACAATTTGCTTAAAATTTGTAGAGTAGCCCGCCTGTGAAACTAACTATACCGCCTGTGTATCTCTATTTTTACTGCATCTAATCCAGTTAATAGTTTTGGGCCTAGGAACAGTGTCTGCACGTCAGCAGAGTAGCCCGCCTGTGAAACAAACTATACCGCCTGTGTATCTCAATTTTTACTGCATCTAATCCAGTTAATAGTTTTAGGCCTAGGAGCAGTGTCTGCACGTCAGCAGAGTAGCCCGCCTGTGAAACTAACTATACCGCCTGTGTATCTCAATTTTTACTGCATCTAATCCAGTTAATAGTTTTGGCCCTAGGAGCAGTGTCTGCACGTCAGCAGAGTAGCCAGCCTGTGAAACTAACTATACCGCCTGTGTATCTCTATTTTTACTGCAACTAATCCAGTTAATAGTTTTGGGCCTAGGAGCAGTGTCTGCACGTCAGCAGAGTAGCCAGCCTGTGAAACAAACTATACCACCTGTGTATCTCAATTTTTACTGCATCTAATCCAGTTAATAGTTTAGGGCCTATGAGCAGTGTCTGTACATCAGCAGAGTAGCCCGCCTGTGAAACAAACTATACCACCTGTGTATCTCAATTTTTACTGCATCTAATCCAGTTAATAGTTTAGGGCCTAGGAGCAGTGTCTGCACATCAGCAGAGTAGCCAGCCTGTGAAACAAACTATACCACCTGTGTATCTCTATTTTCACTGCATCTAATCCAGTTAATAGTTTAGGGCCTAGGAGCAGTGTCTGCACGTCAGCAGAGTAGCCCGCCTGTGAAACAAACTATACCGCCTGTGTATCTCAATTTTTAATGCATATAATCCAGTTAATAGTTTTGGGCCTAGGAGCAGTGTCTGCACTGTCCGACGAGCCCTGGTGCAATACGTTATGATGTATAGCCTGGGCCAATGAGCTCAAGAGGTGGGGCAAATCATGCTGCAGGAGTGGTCTCAGATCAGGGACCTATGCACCCTTCTGCACAGTTTTGGGCGGTGTTCGAGTCGTTCGACGAACCCAAACAATTTGCTTAAAATTTGTAGAGTAGCCCGCCTGTGAAACTAACTATACCGCCTGTGTATCTCTATTTTTACTGCAACTAATCCAGTTAATAGTTTTGGGCCTAGGAGCAGTGTCTGCACGTCAGCAGAGTAGCCAGCCTGTGAAACTAACTATACCACCTGTGTATCTAAATTTTTACTGCATCTAATCCAGTTAATAGTTTTGGGCCTAGGAACAGTGTCTGCACGTCAGCAGAGTAGCCCGCCTGTGAAACAAACTATACCGCCTGTGTATCTCAATTTTTACTGCATCTAATCCAGTTAATAGTTTTAGGCCTAGGAGCAGTGTCTGCACGTCAGCAGAGTAGCTCGCCTGTTGTGAATCCGCTTTTTGGGCTCCCCTGGTGGTTGCTGGTGGTACTGGTGACTTGTGTGTGCTTTTCTGTCTCAGTTCACCTGCTCCCATCAGTGTTTGGGAGTTTCCTATTTAGCCTTGCTCTCCAGTCATTTCCTTGCCGGTCATCATTGTAACCAGAGCCTTCGGTTGCATGTTCCTGCTACTAGTCTGCTGATCAGCTAAGTGGACTTTGTCCTTTTGTTTTGTATCTTTTGTCCAGTTTGAAGTTTTTGTTATTCTCTGTAGCTGGAAGCTCTTGCGGGCTGAAATTGCCACTCCTGTGTCATGAGTTGACACAGGAGTCTTAAAGTAATTTCAGGATGGTTTTTTGAAAGGGTTTTCAGTTGACCGTGAAGTCCTCTTTTGTATCCTTCTGCTATCTAGTAAGTGGACCTCTCTTTGCTAAATCTACTTTCACACTGTGTATGTTTTTTCCTCTTAACTCACCGTTATTATATGTGGGGGGCTGCTATCATCTTTTGGGGTATTTCTCTAGAGGTAAGCCAGGTCTGTTCCTTCCTCTACCAGGCGTAGTTAGTCCTCCGGCTGGCGCGTGGCATCTAGGAAGTCGTAGGTATGCTCCCTGGCTACTATTAGTTGTGTGGTAGATTTAGCTCACGGTCAGCTCGAGATTCCATCACCCAGAGCCCGTCCGTTCTTTTTGTGTTCTGATGTTTCCCTGCCATTGGGAATCATGACAGTATGACCGGCCAATGTTAAAGTTATTGGCAGAAGAAAGGAGAGAAAAAAGAAGTCTAGATTTTTTTTTTTTCTTCCCCCCCTATGCTTGCTCCATAGTTGGATCAGTTGTATTTCAGCTCTAATTACAGCCTTTGCCTTTCTCTCCTAATCCTTGAATGGCTCTGATCTCACCTGTTTAAAGATGGACCCTCAGAGTTTGGCTGTAGGTTTTAATAATCTTGCTACCAAGGTTCAAAATTTACAAGATTTTGTTATACATACTCCGATGTCTGAACCTAAAATTCCTACACCAGAGGTGTTTTCCGGAGATAGATCTCGGTTCCTGAATTTCAAATATAATTGTAAATTGTTCCTTTCTCTCAGACCTCACTCCTCTGGAGATCCTGTCCAGCAGGTTAAGATTGTAATCTCTTTGCTGCGAGGTGACCCTCAAAATTGGGCATTTTCATTGACACCAGGGGATCCTGCGTTGCTCAATGTGGATGCGTTTTTTCTGGCTTTAGGGTTGCTTTATGAGGAACCTAATTTGGAGATTCAAGCTGAAAAAGCTTTGATAGCCCTATCTCAAGGGCAAGATGAAGCTGAGATATACTGCCAAAAATTTCGTAGATGGTCTGTGCTTACTCAGTGGAATGAGTGCGCCCTAGCGGCAAATTTCAGAGAGGGCCTTTCTGATGCCGTTAAAGATGTTATGGTCGGGTTCCCTGCGCCCACAGGTCTGAATGAGTCCATGACAATGGCTATTCAGATTGATCGGCATTTGCGGGAGCGCAAAACCGTGCACCATTTGGCGGTATCTTCTGAAGAGACGCCAGAGAAAATGCAATGTGACAGAATTCTGTCCAGAAGCGAGCGGCAGAATTATAGGCGTAAAAATGGGTTATGCTTCTATTGTGGTGATTCTGCTCATGTTATATCAGCATGCTCTAAACGTACAAGGAAGGTTGACAAGTCTATTTCAATTGGCACTTTACAGTCTAAATTTATTCTGTCTGTAACCTTGATTTGTTCATTATCAGTTATTACCGTGGATGCCTATGTGGACTCTGGCGCCGCTCTGAGTCTTATGGATTGGTCCTTTGCCAGGCGCTGTGGGTTTGATTTAGAGCCTCTGGAAGTCCCTATACCTCTGAAGGGTATTGATTCTACGCCTTTGGCTTGTAATAAACCACAATTCTGGACGCAAGTGACTATGCGTATGACTCCAGACCATCAGGAGGTGATTCGCTTCCTTGTTTTGTTTTGGTGCTTGGATTACCATGGTTACAATCTCATAACCCAGTCCTTGACTGGAAAACAATGTCTGTGTTAAGCTGGGGATGTCGGGGGGCTCATGGGGACATACCTTTGGTTTCCATTTCGTCATCTATTCCCTCTGAGATTCCGGCATTTTTGTCTGATTATCGTGATATTTTTGAGGAGCCAAAAATTGGTTCACTCCCTCCCCACAGAGATTGTGATTGCTGTTGTGATTCGGTTCGTGGGCTCCCCCGGTGGTCTCTTGTGGTACTGGTGTCCTGCAAGCTTTGCCTTCTCAGTTCACCTGTTCCTATCAGGATGTGGGAGTATCCTATTTAACCTTGCTCCTCAGTCATTCTAATGCTGGCCATCAATGTATCCAGAGTGATTCTGTTGCATGTTCCTGCTCCCAGTTTTCTGCTCAGCTAAGTTGGACACTTTAGTCCTTAAGTCTATTTTTGTATGTTTTGTCCAGTTTGCACTTATGTGAATCTCTGCAGCTGGAAGCTCTTGTTGGGCTGAAATTACCACTCCAGTGGCATGAGTTGTCACATGAGTTAAGGTAATTTCAGGATGGTGTTTTGAAGGGTTTTGCAGCTGACCGCGAAGTCCTCTGTTGTATCTTTCTGCTATTTAGTTAGCGGGCCTCTCTGTGCTAAATCTGCTTTCATACTACGTGTGTCTTTTCATCTGCTCTCACCGTTATTATATGTGGGGGGCTGCTATCTCCTGTGGGGACATTCTCTGGAGGCAAGCCAGGACTATGTTTTCTTCTACCAGGGGTAGTTAGTTCTCCGGCTGGCGCGCGGCATCTAGAGACAACGCAGGTATGCCCCCTGGCTACTTCTAGTGTGGTGTGTAGGTTTAGCATCGCGGTCAGCTCTAGTTTCCATCACCCGAGAGCTTGTCTGTTTATTCTATGCTTCTGATGTTTCCTTGCCATTGGAAACCATAACAGTATGGCCAGCCCAAATGTTTAATCTATAGGCTGAAGCAGGAGAGAAAAGGAACTGTGTGAAACCTTTTTTTTTTTTTTTTTTTTTTTCCCTCTGAAGTTGCACTCCAGCTCTAATTGCAGTCTCCTGTTTTCCTCTCCTCTTAACCCCTGAATGGCTCAGACTTTATCTGTTGAAATATGGATCCCCAGAGTCTGGCTACCAATTTGAAGAATCTTGCCTCTAAAGTTCAGGATATACAAGATTTTTTGTTACATGCTCCTCGGTCTGAACCTAAAATTCCTATACCGGAGTTTTTTTCTGGAGATCGATCTTGTTTTCTAAATTTTAAATACAATTGTAAGTTGTTTCTTTCGCTGAGATCTCATTCTGCTGGAGATCCTGCCCAGCAAGTAAAAATTGTTATTTCTTTACTGCGGGGTGACCCCCAAAATTGGGCATTTTCATTGGCACCAGGGGATCCTGCGTTGCTCAATGTGGATGCGTTTTTTCTGGCTTTGGGGTTGCTTTATGAGGAACCAAATTTGGAGATTCAGGCTGAGAAAGCCCTAATAGCCCTCTCTCAGGGGCAAGATGAAGCCGAAATATATTGCCAAAAATTTCGAAAATGGTCTGTGCTTACTCAGTGGAATGAGTGCGCTCTGGCGGCAATTTTCAGAGAAGGTCTCTCTGATGCTGTAAAAGACGTCATGGTGGGGTTTCCTGCGCCTACTGGTCTGAATGAGTCCATGACAATGGCAATTCAGATTGATCGGCGTTTACGGGAACGCAAACCTGTGCACCAGTTGGCGGTGTCTTCTGAAGAGGCACCACAGAGTATGCAATGTGATAGCTTTCTGTCCAGAAGCGAACGACAGATTTATAGGCGCAAGAATCATTTGTGCTTCTATTGTGGAAATTCTACTCATGTTATATCAGCATGCTCTAAACGAACAAAGAAAGTTGATAAATCCTCTGCTATTGGCACTTTGCAGTCCAAGTTTATTTTGTCTGTAACTCTAATTTGTTCGTTATCTTCTATTGTTGCGGATGCGTATGTGGATTCTGGCGCCGCTTTGAGTCTTATGGATTGGTCCTTTGCCAGGCGCTGTGGGTTTGATCTAGAGCCTCTGGAAGTTCCTATACCTTTAAAGGGTATTGATTCTACACCATTGGCTAGTAATAAACCACAATACTGGACACAAGTGACTATGCGTATGACTCCAGACCATCAAGAGGTGATTCGCTTCCTTGTACTGTATAATCTACATGATGTGTTGGTGCTGGGATTGCCATGGTTGCAAACTCATAACCCAGTCCTTGACTGGAAAACAATGTCTGTACTAAGCTGGGGATGTCAGGGAAATCATGGGGACACATCTTTGGTCTCCATTGCTTCATCTATTCCCTCTGAAATTCCTGAGTTTTTGTCTGATTATCGTGAGGTTTTTGAGGAATCTACTCTTAATTCTCTTCCTCCTCACAGAGATTGCGATTGCGCCATAGATTTGATCCCTGGCAGTAAATTTCCTAAGGGTCGTCTATTCAATCTGTCTGTACCTGAACATGCTGCCATGCGAGAGTATATTAGGGAGTCCTTGGAATAGGGACATATTCGTCCTTCTTCGTCTCCTCTTGGAGCGGGGTTCTTTTTCGTAGCTAAAAGCGATGGTTCTTTGAGACCTTGTATTGATTATAGACTCTTGAATAAGATCACAGTCAAGTATCAGTATCCTTTGCCATTGCTGACAGATTTATTTGCTCGCATTGAGGGGGCGAAGTGGTTCTCTAACATTGATCTTCGCGGTGCGTATAATTTGGTGCGAATTAAGCAGGGGGATGAGTGGAAAACCGCATTTAATACGCCCGAGGGCCATTTTGAGTATTTGGTGATGCCTTTTGGTCTGTCAAATGCCCCTTCGGTCTTTCAGTCTTTTATGCACAATATTTTCCGTGAATATCTGGATAAATTTATGATTGTGTATTTGGACGATATCTTGATTTTTTCGGAAGACTGGGAATCTCATGTTCAACAAGTTAGGAGGGTTTTTCAGGTTTTGCGGACCAATTCTCTGTTTGTTAAAGGTTCAAAGTGTGTTTTTGGGGTTCAGAAGATTTCTTTTTTGGGGTACATTTTTTCCCCCTCTTCTATTGAGATGGATCCTGTGAAGGTTCGGGCTATTTGTGACTGGACGCAACCGACTTCTCTTAAGGGCCTTCAGAAATTTTTGGGCTTTGCTAACTTTTATCGTCGATTCATAACTGGTTTTTCTAGCGTTGTCAGGCCTTTGACTGATTTGACTAAAAAGGGTGCTGATGTTGCAGATTGGTCTCCTGCTGCTGTGGAGGCCTTTCGGGAGCTTAAGCGCCGTTTTTCTTCTGCTCCGGTGTTGTGCCAGCCTGATGTTTCTCTTCCTTTTCAGGTGGAAGTTGATGCTTCCGAGATCGGAGCGGGGGCGGTTTTGTCGCAGAAAGGTTCAGATTGTTCGGTGATGAGACCTTGTGCGTTCTTTTCTCGAAAATTTTCGCCCGCCGAGCGAAATTATGACGTCGGTAATCGGGAGCTTTTGGCGATGAAGTGGGCATTCGAGGAGTGGCGTCATTGGCTTGAGGGTGCTAAACATCAGGTGGTGGTCTTGACTGATCACAAAAATTTGATTTATCTTGAGTCGGCCAGACGTCTGAATCCTAGACAGGCGCGCTGGTCGTTGTTTTTCTCCCGGTTTAATTTTGTGGTTTCGTATCTGCCAGGTACTAAGAATGTGAAGGCGGATGCCCTTTCTAGGAGTTTTGAACCTGATTTCCCTGGTGATTCTAAACCTACGGGTATACTTAAGGATGGGGTGATATTGTCTGCTGTCTTCCCAGACCTGTGACGTGCTTTACAAGAGTTTCAGGCGGATCGGCCTGATCGTTGTCCGCCTGGTAGATTGTTTGTGCCGGATGAGTGGACCAATAGAGTCATCTCGGAGGTTCATTCTTCTGCGTTGGCAGGTCATCCGGGAATTTTTGGTACCAGAGATTTGGTGGCTAGGTCCTTCTGGTGGCCTTCCCTGTCTCGGGACGTGCGTACTTTTGTGCAGTCTTGCCATGTTTGTGCTCGGGCCAAGCCTTGTTGTTCTCGGGCTAGTGGGTTGTTGTTGCCCTTGCCTGTTCCTAAGAGGCCTTGGACACACATCTCTATGGATTTTATTTCTGATGTCCCTGTTTCTCAGAAGATGTCCGTCATTTGGGTGGTGTGTGACCGCTTTTCTAAGATGGTTCATTTGGTGCCCTTGCCCAAGCTGCCTTCCTCATCTGAGTTGGTGCCCCTGTTTTTTCAGAATGTGGTTCGGCTGCATGGTATTCCGGAGAATATCGTTTCCGACAGGGGATCCCAGTTTGTGTCCAAATTTTGGCGGGCGTTTTGTGCCAGGATGGGCATTGATTTGTCTTTTTCGTCTGCATTTCATCCCCAGACAAATGGCCAGACGGAACGTACTAATCAGACCTTGGAGACTTATTTGAGGTGTTTCGTGTCTGCTGATCAGGATGACTGGGTCTCCTTTTTGCCGTTGGCTGAGTTTGCCCTTAATAATCGGGCCAGTTCTGCCACTTTGGTCTCCCCTTTCTTTTGCAATTCAGGGTTCCATCCTCGTTTTTCATCTGGTCAGGTGGAGTCTTCGGATTGTCCTGGAGTGGATACCATGGTGGATAGGTTGCATCGTATTTGGGGGCAGGTGGTGGACAATTTGGAGTTGTCCCAGGAGAGGACTCAACGTTTTGCTAATCGCCATCGTCGTGTTGGTCCTCGTCTTCGTGTTGGGGACTTGGTGTGGTTGTCCTCCCGTTTTGTCCCTATGAGGGTCTCTTCTCCTAAGTTTAAGCCTCGGTTCATCGGTCCTTATAAGATTTTGGAAATTCTTAACCCTGTGTCTTTTCGTTTGGACCTCCCAGCATCCTTTGCTATCCATAATGTCTTCCATCGGTCATTATTGCGGAGGTATGAGGTACCACTTGTGCCTTCTGTTGAGCCTCCTGCTCCTGTGCTGGTTGAGGGTGAATTGGAGTACGTGGTGGAGAAAATCTTGGACTCCCGTGTTTCCAGACGGAGACTTCAGTATCTGGTGAAATGGAAGGGCTACGGTCAAGAGGATAATTCTTGGGTTACAGCTTCTGATGTTCATGCTTCTGATTTGGTCCGTGCCTTTCATAGGGCTCATCCAGATCGCCCTGGTGGTTCTTGTGAGGGTTCGGTGCCCCCTCCTTAAGGGGGGGGTACTGTTGTGATTCGGTTCGTGGGCTCCCCCGGTGGTCTCTTGTGGTACTGGTGTCCTGCAAGCTTTGCCTTCTCAGTTCACCTGTTCCTATCAGGATGTGGGAGTATCCTATTTAACCTTGCTCCTCAGTCATTCTAATGCTGGCCATCAATGTATCCAGAGTGATTCTGTTGCATGTTCCTGCTCCCAGTTTTCTGCTCAGCTAAGTTGGACACTTTAGTCCTTAAGTCTATTTTTGTATGTTTTGTCCAGTTTGCACTTATGTGAATCTCTGCAGCTGGAAGCTCTTGTTGGGCTGAAATTACCACTCCAGTGGCATGAGTTGTCACATGAGTTAAGGTAATTTCAGGATGGTGTTTTGAAGGGTTTTGCAGCTGACCGCGAAGTCCTCTGTTGTATCTTTCTGCTATTTAGTTAGCGGGCCTCTCTGTGCTAAATCTGCTTTCATACTACGTGTGTCTTTTCATCTGCTCTCACCGTTATTATATGTGGGGGGCTGCTATCTCCTGTGGGGACATTCTCTGGAGGCAAGCCAGGACTGTGTTTTCTTCTACCAGGGGTAGTTAGTTCTCCGGCTGGCGCGCGGCATCTAGAGACAACGCAGGAATGCCCCCTGGCTACTTCTAGTGTGGTGTGTAGGTTTAGCATCGCGGTCAGCTCTAGTTTCCATCACCCGAGAGCTTGTCCGTTTATTCTATGCTTCTGATGTTTCCTTGCCATTGGAAACCATAACAGATTGCGCCATAGATCTGATTCCTGGCAGTAAATTTCCAAAGGGTCGTTTGTTTAACTTATCTGTACCTGAACATGCTGCTGTGCGAGAGTATATTAAGGAGTCCCTGGAAAAGGGACATATTCGTCCTTCTTCATCTCCTTTAGGAGCTGGTTTTTTCTTTGTATCTAAAAAGGATGGCTCTCTGAGGCCTTGTATTGATTATCGACTCCTGAATAAAATTACAGTCAAATATCAGTATCCGTTGCCTTTGCTGACTGATTTGTTTGCTCGCATAAGGGGGGCTAAGTGGTTCTCTAAGATTGATCTTCGTGGGGCGTATAATTTGGTGCGAATTAAGCAGGGGGATGAGTGGAAAACCGCATTTAATATGCCTGAGGGCCATTTTGAGTATTTAGTAATGCCTTTCGGCCTTTCTAATGCACCTTCAGTCTTTCAGTCCTTAATGCATGATATTTTCCGTGAATATTTGGATAAATTTATGATTGTGTATTTGGATGATATTTTGATTTTTTCTGATGACTGGGAGTCTCATGTTCAACAGGTCAGGAGGGTTTTTCAGGTTTTGCGGGAGAATTCTTTGTGTGTAAAGGGTTCAAAGTGTGTTTTTGGGGTTCAAAAGATTTCCTTTTTGGGGTACATTTTTTCCCCTTCTTCTATTGAGATGGACCCTGTCAAGGTTCGGGCTATTTGTGACTGGACGCAGCCTACTTCTCTTAAGAGTCTTCAGAAATTCTTGGGCTTTGCTAATTTTTATCGTCGATTTATAACTGGTTTTTCTGGCGTTGCTAAACCTCTGACGGATTTGACCAAAAAGGGTGCTGATGTTGCCAATTGGTCCCCTGCTGCTGTGGAGGCCTTTCGGGATCTTAAGCGCCGCTTTTTGTCTGCCCCTGTGTTGCGCCAGCCTGATGTTTCTCTTCCCTTTCAGGTTGATGTCGATGCTTCCGAGATCGGAGCGGGGGCGGTTTTGTCGCAGAAAAGTTCCGACTGCTCAGTGATGAGACCTTGTGCGTTCTTTTCTCGAAAATTTTCGGCCGCCGAGCGAAACTATGATGTTGGTAATCGGGAGCTTTTGGCCATGAAGTGGGCATTTGAGGAGTGGCGTCATTGGCTTGAGGGGGGCCAGACATCAGGTGGTAGTTTTGACTGATCACAAGAATCTGATTTATCTAGAGTCTGCCAGGCGCCTGAATCCTAGACAGGCACGATGGTCGTTGTTTTTTTCTCGGTTTAATTTTGTGGTTTCATACTTACCGGGTTCTAAAAATGTTAAGGCAGATGCTCTTTCTAGGAGTTTTGAGCCTGACTCTCCTGGGGATTCTGAACCTGCTGGTGTCCTTAAGGATGGGGTGGTTTTGTCTGCTGTCTCCCCAGATCTGCGACGTGCTTTGCAAGAATTTCAGGCGGATAGACCTGATCGTTGTCCGCCTGGTAGACTGTTTGTTCCTGATGATTGGACCAGTAGAGTCATCTCGGAAGTTCATTCTTCTTCGCTGGCAGGTCATCCTGGAATTTTTGGTACCAGAGATTTGTTGGCTAGATCCTTCTGGTGGCCTTCCCTGTCTCGGGATGTGCGTGTTTTTGTGCAGTCTTGTGATGTGTGTGCTCGGGCCAAGCCTTGTTGTTCTAGGGCTAGTGGGTTATTGTTGCCCTTGCCTGTTCCGAAGAGGCCTTGGACGCACATCTCTATGGACTTTATCTCGGATCTCCCTGTTTCTCAGAAGTTGTCTGTCATCTGGGTGGTGTGTGACCGTTTTTCTAAAATGGTTCATTTGGTACCATTGCCTAAGTTGCCTTCCTCATCTGAGTTGGTCCCTCTATTTTTTCAAAATGTGGTTCGCTTGCATGGTATTCCGGAAAACATCGTTTCTGACAGGGGAACCCAGTTCGTGTCTAGATTTTGGCGGGCATTCTGTGCCAGGTTGGGCATTGATTTGTCTTTTTCGTCTGCATTCCATCCTCAGACTAATGGCCAGACGTAGCGAACTAATCAAACTTTGGAGACTTATTTGAGGTGTTTTGTGTCTGCGGATCAGGATGACTGGGTTGCCTTTTTGCCGTTGGCAGAATTTGCTCTTAATAATCGGGCTAGTTCTGCCACTTTGGTTTCTCCTTTCTTTTGCAATTCAGGGTTTCATCCTCGTTTTTCATCTGGTCAGGTGGAATCTTCGGATTGTCCTGGAGTGGATGCGGTGGTGGATCAGTTGCATCAGATTTGGGGACAAGTGGTGGACAATTTGAAGTTGTCCCAGGAGAGGACTCAGCAGTTTGCTAACCGCCGTCGTCGTGTTGGTCCTCGCCTTCGTGTTGGGGACTTGGTGTGGTTGTCTTCCCGTTTTGTCCCTATGAGGGTTTCTTCTCCTAAGTTTAAGCCTCGGTTCATCGGTCCTTATAGGATTTTGGAGATACTTAACCCTGTGTCCTTTCGTTTGGACCTCCCGGCATCTTTCGCTATCCATAATGTATTCCATCGGTCGTTGTTGCGGAGATATGAGGTACCGGTGGTTCCTTCTACTGAACCTCCTGCTCCTGTGCTGGTGGGGGGTGAATTGGAGTACGTTGTAGAGAAGATCTTGGATTCCCGTATTTCCAGACGGAGACTTCAATATCTGGTTAAATGGAAGGGCTATGGTCAGGAAGATAATTCTTGGGTAACTGCCTCTGATGTTCATGCCTCGGATTTGGTTCGTGCCTTTCATAGGGCTCATCCAGATCGCCCTGGCGGTTCTCGTGAGGGTTCGGTGCCCCCTCCTTAAGGGGGGGGTACTGTTGTGAATCCGCTTTTTGGGCTCCCCTGGTGGTTGCTGGTGGTACTGGTGACTTGTGTGTGCTTTTCTGTCTCAGTTCACCTGCTCCCATCAGTGTTTGGGAGTTTCCTATTTAGCCTTGCTCTCCAGTCATTTCCTTGCCGGTCATCATTGTAACCAGAGCCTTCGGTTGCATGTTCCTGCTACTAGTCTGCTGATCAGCTAAGTGGACTTTGTCCTTTTGTTTTGTATCTTTTGTCCAGTTTGCAGTTTTTGTTATTCTCTGTAGCTGGAAGCTCTTGCGGGCTGAAATTGCCACTCCTGTGTCATGAGTTGACACAGGAGTCTTAAAGTAATTTCAGGATGGTTTTTTTGAAAGGGTTTTCAGTTGACCGTGAAGTCCTCTTTTGTATCCTTCTGCTATCTAGTAAGTGGACCTCTCTTTGCTAAATCTACTTTCATACTGTGTATGTTTTTTCCTCTTAACTCACCGTTATTACATGTGGGGGGCTGCTATCATCTTTTGGGGTATTTCTCTAGAGGTAAGCCAGGTCTGTTCCTTCCTCTACCAGGCGTAGTTAGTCCTCCGGCTGGCGCGTGGCATCTAGGAAGTCGTAGGTATGCTTCCTGGCTACTATTAGTTGTGTGGTAGATTTAGCTCACGGTCAGCTCGAGATTCCATCACCCAGAGCTCGTCCGTTCTTTTTGTGTTCTGATGTTTCCCTGCCATTGGGAATCATGACACCCGCCTGTGAAACTAACTATACCGCCTGTGTATCTCAATTTTTACTGCATCTAATCCAGTTAATAGTTTTGGGCCTAGGAGCAGTGTCTGCACGTCAGCAGAGTAGCCAGCCTGTGAAACTAACTATACCGCCTGTGTATCTCTATTTTTACTGCAACTAATCCAGTTAATAGTTTTGGGCCTAGGAGCAGTGGCTGCACGTCAGCAGAGTAGCCAGCCTGTGAAACAAACTATACAGCCTGTGTATCTCTATTTTCACCTCATCTAATCCAGTTAATAGTTTTGGGCCTAGGAGCAGTGTCTGCATGTCAGCAGAGTAGCCCGCCTGTGAAACAAACTATACCACCTGTGTATCTCAATTTTTACTGCATCTAATCCAGTTAATAGTTTAGGGCCTAGGAGCAGTGTCTGCACGTCAGCAGAGTAGCCAGCCTGTGAAACAAACTATACCGCCTGTGTATCTCTATTTTCACTGCATCTAATCCAGTTAATAGTTTAGGGCCTAGGAGCAGTGTCTGCACGTCAGCAGAGTAGCCCGCCTGTGAAACAAACTATACCGCCTGTGTATCTCAATTTTTAATGCATCTAATCCAGTTAATAGTTTTGGGCCTAGGAGCAGTGTCTGCACTGTCCGACGAGCCCTGGTGCAATACGTTATGATGTATAGCCTGGGCCAATGAGCTCAAGAGGTGGGGCAAATCATGCTGCAGGAGTGGTCTCAGATCAGGGACCTATGCACCCTTCTGCACAGTTTTGAAATAGCAACGAAGATGTTTAGTGCTGACGATGCCATTGTCAGCATGACCATTCCGGTGATTTACATGCTGGAGCACACCTTACACAGTGTTTGGAGTCAGGTGGTGGAACAAGAGGAGGAGGAGGAACAGGAGGAGTCGTATGCTGAAGGGATCATATCTCCAAGGTCAAGAAGGTTGGCAGCACCAAGGCGGCTGGCATTGGAGGCTGGGGGAGAGGGATTACCGAGGGCGCATAGTAGCAGCCAAACTGTTGAGGAAGGTGCAGGAGGCGAGGAAGAAGTGGAGGACGAACTGGCGCTGGGCATGGAAGACTCATCAGATGAGGGAGACCTTGATCAAATTTCTGTTGTACGAGGTTGGGGGGAGAGGGCAGACGAAGGAAGCATGATTCTCACCTCGCCACCACCAAGACAACAAGGACTTGGTCCTCCTGGATGCGCAAGACACATGAGTGCCTTTTTGCTGCACTACCTGCAACATGACCCTGGGATTGTCAGAATCCGAAGTAATGCCGACTACTGGGTTGCCACACTCTTAGATCCCCGGTACAAAAGCAAATTTGACAAAATAATTCCTGCCATAGAAAGGGATTCACGCATGCAGGAGTATCAGCAGAGACTGTTACAGAATCTAACATCTGCTTTTCCACAAAACACCAGTGGTGCATGTAGTCAATCTCTGAGTTCTAACTTGCCAACCGTGGGACTATCGAGTCATCACTCTAACCGTAACAGTAACATCGTATCTGGTGGTAACAGCAATTTTTCCAATCGTTTCAAGAATTTTTTAGACCATCCTTTGCAAGGCCACAGGAGACAAGAAGTCTGACGCACAGCCAACGCCTAGAGAGGATGGTACAAGAGTATCTCCAAGTTAACATCGATGCCATGACTGTGGAACTGGACCCTTACTCATTTTGGGCTTCCAATCTTGAAAAATGGCCTGAGCTCGCCACTGACGCCTTGGAGATCTTGTCGTGCCCCGCAGCCAGCGTTCTCTCTGAACGTGTGTTCAGCGCTGCTGGTGATGGGCTGACAGATAAGCGCACGCGGCTGTCCAGTGACAATGTAGACAGACTAACGTTCATCAAGATGAACAAATCCTGGATCCGCAAGGACTTTTCTACCCCTATGTCATCTTGGGGAGTCTAAAAGCTTGATGATTTTTGAAAATCACCTCACCAACCGTTTTAAAAAACTCTGGCGAAATTGATGCCACTTAAGTGGTGTCTGTGGCCGAATTTTTTGAAAAAATGGAGACTCTTTTATTTAGTCCCCTTGCTGAGTTTTGCATGACGTTGCCATTGTCAATTCCAGGTGGGTGGGGTCGTCTGTAGAGTTGTTTACTCATACTATGGCCTGGGATTCAGAGGTCTGCTCCAAAGCTTCAGTGTCTGCTAGTCAGCAGAGTACCCCAGCAACCCACCGCCTGTTTACCTAAGTACTATTTTTAACGGCATCTGGCCCAGGAAATCCTTTTGGGCCTAGTAGAATTTAGTGCTACTCAGCAGCGTACCCCACCCATGAAGCAAGCTACACCGCCTCTTGATCTAATTACTAATTTTTAACTGCATCTAGCCCAGGAAAATCGTTTTGTACCTAATAGCATTTTGTGCTACTCAGCAGCGTACTTCACCCATGAAGCAAGCTACACCGCCTGTTTACCTAAGTACTATTTTTTAACGGCATCTAGCCTAGGAAATCCTTTTGGGCCTAGTAGAATTTAGTGCTACTCAGCAGCGTACCCCACCCATGAAGCAAGCTACACCGCCTGTTTACCTAACTACTATTTTGAAACGGCATCTGGCCCAGGAAATCCCTTTGGGCCTAGTAGCAATTTCTGCTACTCAGCAGAGTACCCCACCCATGTGCAGCGCCCCAGAGTCCTGGTCGTTGCAGTACTGTTGCTCCGCCTCTAAGGGGGGCTATGGTACGTCTGATGGCACTGAAGGAGTTCATCTGACCAGGTATCACAGACACCAATACATTTCACAGTCTGGCCTCCAGGGGGAGCTAAGGGCACTATGCATTAGGCCACTCCTCACAGTCTGGTAAAACTGGGGGTTGGATAGGAAGTTAGATCAGAAAGCTGACTGGATTGGAACCAGGCAACACCTTGTGGCAGAGGGTGTTGTAGGGGAAGATTCAGAGGGGTCCCTGTCAGGGGTGGGATCCTGACAGAGACCTAGCAACCAGAGAGAACGTTACGGGACCGCGCCTGCACGATATAGCGGCGGTACCCCAAGAAAGGACAAGAAGCGAGGTTTATTGTGCTGAGTGAGAAACGAGATCAACGCAACAAGGAGAATACCAGTAGGAGTCGTGCTGTAAGACGAGGCAACATCCTACTGAGGCGCGTAACCGGTGGCCGGAACGCCGAGGAAGTATAGAGCTCCAGGCCAAACTTCAAACCTACGGCAGGACAGTCAGTTATAGGCGGGCTGTCTCACCCAATTGACCTAGGAAGACACAGGGGGGTAACAACAGGAGTGGGGCGACGCTAGAGTCCCGGAAGAGCTCCGAGCCTCCCCGTCATACGGGTGCGTCCTAACCATAAGATCTGGGGAACGTGGAAGAACATCAGAATCGAGTTGTGAGGGAACACGAGAAACAGACACAACAGTTGTGGGGACTATCCCGTAAGCACAGCAGGGGAGGACCACAACACACAAGCGCTAGAAGGTAGGCACAGATTTCCACCTGCAAAGGGAGCTCTGGATGTGCCATCGGACCGGCCAGGCTTGCGCGGCCCGGTTAACCGTATTCCGGATTGAGGATCCTGAAGCCTTCAGTAAAGAGGTAAAGAGACTGCAACCTGGTGTCCTCGTTATTTACCGCGACCGGCACTTCACCGCACCATAACGACATTCCATACCTCCACCTTCATTGTACGCCCCTCAGCAGGGTCACGGACCGGGTCTAGCCACCGTGACAACTCCAGAACAGAGACCCGGTACCGGGTACCCCTCGGCCCTGCGACAGTGGGGGCGCTGCAAACTTGGCGTCACGAACAGGATCTACTTAAGCCTGAAGAATCAGGTCATGTGTGCCTTGGAATTGTGATTTGTTGTGCTTGGACTGTGACTTATTGCAAAGACTGTGTATTGCCACTTGCCGCCAGAAGTTCCCACCAAAACCGCCGCCATTACAGCGCTAAGGAGAGCGCAGGAGAAGAAGAAGGGCGTGGAGTGGGCGTAGACAAGCTGGAAAGCGCGAAAGACAATGGCTGCCCAGTCTAAATATTTCTGCCCCTTGAGGACGTGTCCGTCAGCAGCCGAGATCCGCCTCCTGATCCTCAATGGGGGGCGGAGACAACGAAAGCGAAACAGCCCACGAAGGAGAGAGCGGGAAAAGGACCAGGAAGAAGAAGCGAACCACGTGGAGGACGCCATGGCGAGCTGCCCGGAACCGGAGCGTGGGGTCGGAGCAGAGGACTCCCCCAGCTACCCGGAGGGACACCGTGACCAGGCCTCCACCGCTGATACTGACTTCCTGCTGGCCGGAGTGGATGAGCTCAGCGACCAACTCCTCCGGACGCAGCTGAGCACTGAGGCCGGGTGGAAGGAGACCTTCATCGGGAGCCTCACCAGACATCTGTCGGCAGCCTCGTCTGGTCCGGAGCAGGAAAGAAGTTCCAGCGCTCCGAAGCCAGAAAGCAAGGCTCTGCCGGAAAGCGAGATGCTGCAAATGGAGATGACAACGCCGCAGCGCAAGGCCGTGCAATCAGCGTTCCAGATCCCAGCGGAGACGGAGCAGATCGGCACCGGAGGGACCGCATCTGAAGCAGGTATGAAGAACGACCCTGCCCCGCCAGCAGAGGACCTGTTGATAGGCCCCGTCGCGTTACCCCCTCTCCCTGGGACCTATAGACTCCGGCGCCTTACACCCTGGGATCGGGCCACGGGTATGGAGCACTTCTCAAAGGCCCCGATCTCGCCGATCACCTTGCCGAGCGAGGTCTATGCGGAGCTACGACCGCCAGAGCAAAAGTAAACCTCGATGCCATGGATATGTAAATAGTTAACTGCTTGTTTCCCTGCTTTTTGCTGCTAATACCCGACTAGGGTTATTCTTAAAGGGATCCCTTCGTTTACCCGGGATCCCTATTGCTTTTTATTTTTGCTTTTATTTTTATTTTTGCTTTTGTTCCACAATGTTACAAAGAACTGCTGAATCATGAACAATGCATGATTACAAACTTTTTGTACATAGTTTGCACCTTCTTAAAGGTGCTCTCTACTGGTTTTACACAAGGAAAGGACTCTTTGCGAAGACACTGGTCTTGGAACCAGCACCGGAGTCCTTACTGCGAACAGACTTGCAGCTTGAGAAGTTGCACTACCTCATAGAGACTTGGTCCCCTCTTAAAGGGGATGTTCACATATTGCACTTATGAACAGTGTTGCCTTAAGATGGTTAAATGGCAATAATGTCTTGAAAGAAGAAGTTAAATGTAGCTAACTAGTTGATTGTGAGAAATGTTTAATGATGTTGATTGAAGAATGAGGACAGAAAGTGAACCCGTACGGGGTTAGTCAGTGAGTCCTCCTAGGAGCCATACAGAGATGGCTCAGTAATCCTGAACTGAAAGATGGATGATAAGTTCTATACCGTGTATAGTAGTAGAAAGGCAGTAGGCCCGGGCGGAAAGGGGCGGTCCTGTAACAGAAAGGAGAGGCAGTAGGCCTGGAGCGGATAGGACAGGCGGTCCTGCAGATGTAAAGAAGGAGAATGCAGAAAAGTTGATTAGCCTTATAATGTTTTAGAAGAAGGTCTTTAGTGGATTCAGCGAGTACGTCCTTAAAGGCAAAGTTAAATTATTGTTCAAAAATTTGCACTTAGTAGAATACCCGGTTGGGTAAAAGAAGTTATTTATAGTATGTTACTTAAATATTTAACCATGTTTGTAACGTTCAAGTGTCCTCACCTCCCATAAAGAGAAGCTCTGTTAAAGTTTACTTGTTATTGCATTTCAAAATTGTATGTCTTTTTGCTGACATGTATTGTTGTTTTCTTCCCAGTCCAGGAGTACTGGATTTAACCGGGGGGGAGTGCAGCGCCCCAGAGTCCTGGTCGTTGCAGTACTGTTGCTCCGCCACTAAGGGGGGCTATGGTACGTCTGATGGCACTGAAGGAGTTCATCTGACCAGGTATCACAGACACCAATACATTTCACAGTCTGGCCTCCAGGGGGAGCTAAGGGCACTATGCATTAGGCCACTCCTCACAGTCTGGTAAAACTGGGGGTTGGATAGGAAGTTAGATCAGAAAGCTGACTGGGTTGGAACCAGGCAACACCTTGTGGCAGAGGGTGTTGTAGGGGAAGATTCAGAGGGGTCCCTGTCAGGGGTGGGATCCTGACAGAGACCTAGCAACCAGAGAGAACGTTACGGGACCGCGCCTGCACGATATAGCGGCGGTACCCCAAGAAAGGACAAGAAGCGAGGTTTATTGTGCTGAGTGAGAAACGAGATCAACGCAACAAGGAGAATACCAGTAGGAGTCGTGCTGTAAGACGAGGCAACATCCTACTGAGGCGCGTAACCGGTGGCCGGAACGCCGAGGAAGTATAGAGCTCCAGGCCAAACTTCAAACCTACGGCAGGACAGTCAGTTATAGGCGGGCTGTCTCACCCAATTGACCTAGGAAGACACGGGGTAACAACAGGAGTGGGGCGACGCTAGAGTCCCGGAAGAGCTCCGAGCCTCCCCGTCATACGGGTGCGTCCTAACCATAAGATCTGGGGGACGTGGAAGAACATCAGAATCAAGTTGTGAGGGAACACGAGAAACAGACACAACAGTTGTGGGGACTATCCCGTAAGCACAGCAGGTAGGCACAGATTTCCACCTGCAAAGGGAGCTCTGGATGTGCCATCGGACCGGCCAGGCTTGCGCGGCCCGATTAACCGTATTCCGGATTGAGGATCCTGAAGCCTTCAGTAAAGAGGTAAAGAGACTGCAACCTGGTGTCCTCGTTATTTACCGCGACCGGCACTTCACCGCACCATAACGACATTCCATACCTCCACCTTTATTGTACGCCCCTCAGCAGGGTCACGGACCGGGTCTAGCCACCGTGACAACTCCAGAACAGAGACTCAGAGACCCGGTACCGGGTACCCCTTGGCCCTGCGACCGACAGTGGGGGCGCTGCACATGAAGCCAGCTACACCACCTTCTTTCTCAATCTAACCCCTCGGCTCTGTGGTGTCCACTCTCCCTCCAGCTCTCTTTCTCACAGGTGGACTACCACGTGTTTTCACACTGTGGCGAATCTTTTGGGCCCAGGCATAAGAAGTCGTCGAGGTAATGGATAATATGTGCCGCCTTACAAACGTCCATGACGACACATTCGAGGAAGCAACTAAATGCCTCAAATAGTGAGCAGGATATGGAGCACCCCATGGGCAAACAGCGATCTATGTAGTATGCTCCTTCACAGAAGCAGCCCAATGGGAGGACACTATTCGGAGGCACAGGTAGTAACCGGAACGCCCCCTCAATGTCTGTTTTGGCCATTAGGGTGCCCCTTACCAACTTCTTGACCCGCCTCATCAAAGGAGGTACAGTACATAGTACTGTACTTGGTTCCGCGTCGATGTTGTCGTTTACTGACCTGCCCCTTGGATATGACAAATGGTGGATTAGTCTGAATGTATTGGGTTCATTTTTTGGCACAACTCCCAACGGGGGTACCACTACGTCTTCTAAAGAACGTGTTCTGAATGGACCCGCAGCCATTCTACCTAAAGATATTTCTTTTTTTATTTTTTTTGTCAAGAAGTCTGGGTGTTGGTAGAGTGAGTTTAGATTTTTACTCCAGCCTTTCTTGATTTTAGAAGGGCATGACATGCCTATATCTGTAAACATAACCCAGCACTCCACTTTGCGGTGAAAGGCTGAAAAGAATTTATTGATCCCAATGCGTGATAAAGACGTTTCGGTCCCTACACGGGGCCTTCATCAGTAACTGAAAAGATGCATACAGACATATACGAAATAATACACCTTATTATATAAAGTAGATATGAAACAAAACCATAGGGAAAAAAAAGGGGAAAACAAAAGTATATATTATATATTCGCCTGTATATACTTTTGTTTTCCCCTTTTTTTCCCCTATGGTTATGTTTCATATCTACTTTATATAATAAGGTGTATTATTTCGTATATGTCTGTATGCATCTTTTCAGTTACTGATGAAGGCCCCGTGTAGGGACCGAAACGTCTTTATCACGCATTGGGATCAATAAATTCTTTTCAGCCTTTCACCGCAAAGTTGAGTGCTGGGTTATGTTTATTTGATTACTACGGTTTGGGAACCTACCCATGCACCTTTAAGTTGCAGTGCACACGCCTTTTTGTCACATGCCTATATCTATGTCTCCTCCTCCTTTTACTCCTCCACCTCTGTTCTTTTCGCATGACTATATGTATTTGTGACTTTTCCATGTGTTTGTTGTGTCTTCTCAGCAGTTTGTCAGCTTTTGGACACCCTTTAAGGTGTTTTCCATGTGTTTGTATGTGTTTGTGTTTGCCTGCCATTGGTTTCAATGGGGTTCGACGGTGTTCGTAGAACGTTCGACGAACAGTTCGTCGAACACATCCCTGTTCGATGAACCGAACCGAACCCGCACACTAGGGAGGTGGCTCATCTCTAGTTCTAACACAGCTATTAATCTATAGCCATTATTAGTTTACATAAAAACACAGCATCGGTTTTTATTATGAAGCCAAAAATAACTTTTTAGTTCTTTTAAAGTTGATCAGATATACCGTATATCATTAAAATATAGCAATAAAATTCTATAAAATTCTGCTTTCCCTTTTTAGCCTCTCTGCTTTGCCTGTCTCAGAGGTCATAGTTGGTTAAGGGGGGTAATATATATGGGGTTGGCCCATCTAATTTGGACCCCCCACAACCCCCCTGGCTTCCTGAAAGCTATCCAGAGGCTGAGAGCCTAACAAAAAGCAGGTGTCCTAAATGAGCTGGGGGATGGGAGAGAGGGGGCTTTGTGGAGGTAGGAAATTTGAGGAACGCTATGGTTAACTCTTGTTTAACTTGGTACGGTCTTGTAAGTACATTTGCATCTAGGTTAATAAATAATAATACGGCAAAGGATGCACAAGGACTAGGTGTATGATTGCATCTTACACTAGAAAAATGAAAATACCAGGTGTGTCAGTGCAAAGGACATCTGGTTGTTAGAAGTGCAGCACAAGATTAATCATTGGATTATTATGTATCTGCATTAAAAATGTAAAACCTACATTGATAAACACATAAATTGTAGCTTATGCCACCCCCCACACATTAGGGGCCATTTATACTAGATGAAGATAGGGAAAACAATTGCTTATTTCTCGATTATTGTCTGGTCTAAGCAGGCCTGCAGTCACCTAAAAAAAAAAAATTTGTTGGGTGAAATAATTTTTAAGATTGCTGCAAAGAACAACAATATTTTGTATGAGCAGATTGATCGTTCTTAATGCACGGTGATGTCGGCCTGTCAAAATGTAGCTGGTCAGCTGCCGTTTAACCTCAATGCGCAGCTTTATAGTATTGTCAGAGAAACATGACGATTTAGTCTGGACACGCAACAGTATAATGTGTATAGAGGCTTCTGGACTCTCAACTCGCATATGATGTCAGGGAAAGAAGGATTGGGCTTGTGGGATTTCAATCCTTTTGTTTCTGTGAGACATAAGCCAGAGATGCCTGCACTTGGGGTATATGGACATGGAGTATTTTTCAGATAGTGAAGTTTTCCAGTAGAAACAACTTCAGGAAACAATCCTAAACAATTTTGAAGATCTTTTTTAAGCTTTTGGAAGAACTTTTTATATGATGCAGTTTTTTTTCTTTGTAGCTTTTTGATTTGTCAGTGCCTAGAAGTGACGTGGACTTTTTTTCCCGCTAAGCGTTGTTCAAAACCTAAAAAGCTCAATATGCTGAACATATGAACTAAAAAAATGGTTTTACGATACAATTAAGTAAGAAATAGGAAGAGTCTTTCAAGCATTTTTTGATTGATTTTTTTTTCAGACAGTTTTGGAGTTGACCCGATTCAAAAAACTCCTCAAAAGACTCTGTGTGCAGATACAATTATAACGCAAATTGAAAACATGCATTCTTAGCTGAGCCAAGTATGGGGGAGTCAGGAGCAGGGACGGTTTTAGAAAAAGTGGGGCCCTGGGCAAAAGTTTAAAATGGGGCCCCTAATGCTAACATATTGCTCCATCAGACGGAAACATTTTGGTTGTATTTACATGAGCTGAGTTCAGACCGCTAAACGAGCATGATCAATATTGAAGTAGGGCAGCACGGTGGCTCAGTGGTTAGCACTACAGTTTTGCAGCACTGGGTTCTTGGGTTCAAATCCAATCCAACCAAGGACAACATCTGCAAGGAGTTTGTATTTTCTTCCCGTGTTTTCATGGGTTTCCTCCCACACTCCAAAGACATACTGATAGGGAATTTAGATTATGAGCCCCAATGGTAACAGTGCCAATAATATCTGTAAAGAGCTGTGGAATGACACTATATACAGTGGGTATGGAAAGTATTCATACCCCTTTAAATTTTTCACTCTTTGTTTCATTGCAGCCATTTGGTAAATTAAAAAAAATCATTTTTTTTCTCATTAGTGTACACTCTGCACCCCATCTTGCCTAAAAAAGCAGAAATGTAGTAATTTTTTGCAAATTTATTAAAAAAGAAAAACTGAAATATCACATGGTCATAAGTATTCAGACCCTGTGCTCAGTATTGAGTAGAAGCACCCTTTTGAGCTAGTACATCCATGAGTCTTAGGCCGGCGTCACACTCGGCGTAAGACAATACGGTCCGTATTTTACGGCCGTAATACGGCCGAAATACGGTGAAATGTTCCCAAAATAGTGATCCGTAGGCAGGGTGTGTCAGCGTATTTTGCGCATGGCATCCTCCGTATGTAATCCGTATGGCATCCGTACTGCGATATTTTCGCGCAGGCTTGCAAAACCGACATCTAATGGATTTATGTGCTCAAATGTTCATTAAAACATATATACAGTATATATATATATATATATGTCATTGAGACACATATATATATATTCTGTATTTAGATTTCATTCAGCGCGATATCTGTGAACAGCCGGTAATTCAATTGCCGGCTTTTCATTTCTCCTGCACAAACCCGACAGGATATGAGACATGGTTTACATATAGTAAACTATCTCATATCCCCATTTTTTTTGCATATTCCACACTACTAATGTTAGTAGTGTGTATGTGCAAAATTTCAGCGCTGTAGCTGCTAAAATAAAGGGTTAAATGGCGGAAAAAATTGGCGTGGGCTCCCGCGCAATTTTCTCCGCCAGAGCGGTAAAGCCAGTGACTGAGGGCAGATATTAATAGCCAGGAGAGGGTCCATGGTTTTTGGCCCCCCCGTGGCTACAAACATCTGCCCCCAGCCACCCCAGAAAAGGCACATCTGGAAGATGCGCCTATTCTGGCACTTGGCCACTCTCTTCCCACTCCCTGTAGCGGTGGGATATGGGGTAATGAAGGGTTAATGCCACCTTGCTATTGGAAGGTGACATTAAGCCAGATTAATAATGGAGAGGCGTCAATTATGACACCTATCCATTATTAATCCAATTGTTGGAAAGGGTTAAAAAACACACACACACATGATTTAAAAGGATTTTAATGAAATAAACACAGCGGTTGTTGTAATAATTTATTGTTCTCTCAAATCCATTTGCAGTCCCTCGCTTGGCAACATAATAAACGCACAAGATACATACCTTCTGATGTACTGTCAGGTCCAACGATGTAATCCATCTGAAGGGGTTAACTAATATTACAGGCAGGAGCCCTGCTAATGCAGCGGTGCTCCGTGCTTGTAATTCCCCTGCGAATGAATGAAATGTAGGTCATTGACCTACATTTCATTCATTCGCGGTGAGGCGCCCTCTGGTGGATGTTCTCATGAACTGCAGCCTGGGAACTTTTTCCCACGCTCCAGGTCATATGAGGACATCCACCAGGGGGCGCATCACCGCGAATGAATGAAATGTAGGTCAATGACCTACATTTCATTCATTCGCAGGGGAATTACAAGCACGGAGCACAGCTGCATTATAGCAGGGCTCCTGCTTGTAATATTAGTTAACCCCTTCAGATGGATTACATCGTTGGACCTGACAGTACATCAGAAGGTATGTATCTTGTGCGTTTATTATGTTGCCAAGCGAGGGACTGCAAATGGATTTGAGAGAACAATAAATTATTACAACAACCGCTGTGTTTATTTCATTAAAATCCTTTTTAATCATGTGTGTGTGTGTTTTTTAACCCTTTCCAACAATTGGATTAATAATGGATAGGTGTCATAATTGACGCCTCTCCATTATTAATCTGGCTTAATGTCACCTTACAATAGCAAGGTGGCATTAACCCTTCATTACCCCATAGCCCACCGCTACAGGGAGTGGGAAGAGAGTGGCCAAGTGCCAGAATAGGCGCATCTTCCAGATGTGCCTTTTCTGGGGTGGCTGGGGGCAGATGTTTGTAGCCACGGGGGGGCCAAAAACCATGGACCCTCTCCTGGCTATTAATATCTGCCCTCAGTCACTGGCTTTACCGCTCTGGCGGAGAAAATTGCGCGGGAGCCCACGCCAATTTTTTCCGCCATTTAACCCTTTATTTTAGCAGCTACAGCGCTGAAATTTTGCACATACACACTACTAACATAAGTAGTGTGGAATATGCAAAAAAAAGGGGGATATGAGATGGTTTACTGTATGTAAACCATGTCTCATATCCTGTCGGGTTTGTGCAGGAGAAATGAAAAGCCGGCAATTGAATTACCGACTTTTCACTAACAGCGCTGCGTATTTCTCGCAAGTCACACTGCTGGTCCGTGTGGAATCCGTATTTTTCTCGCCCCCATAGACTTTCATTGGCGATTTTTTTTGCGCAGTACGCTGACAAACGCAGCGTGCTGCGATTTTGTACGGCCGTAGAAAGCCGTATAATACTGAACCGTAATATACGGCTAATAGGAGCAGCCCCATTGAGAATAATTGTGCCGTATGTTATGCGAGTTTTATGGACGTAGTTTCTGCGCTCTTACGTCCGTAAAACTCGCCAGTGTGACGCCGGCCTTATTGGGAATGATGCAAGTTTTTAACACCTGGATTTGGGGATCCTCTGCCATTCTTCCTTGCAGATCCTCCCCAGTTCCGTTAGGTTGGATGGCGAATGTTGGTGAGCAGCCATTTTCAGGTCTCTCCAGAGATGCTCAATTGGGTTTAGGTCAGGGCTCTGGCTGGGCCAGTCAAGAATGGTCACAGAGTTGTTCTGCAGCCACTCCTTTGTTATTTTAGCTGTGTGCTTAGGGTCATTGTCTTGTTGGAAGGTGAACATTCTGAGTCTGAGGTCCAGAGCACTCTGGAAGAGGTTTTCATCCAGGATATCTCTGTACTTAGCCACATTCATATTTCCTTCAATGACAACCATGCATCCTGTCCCTGCAGCTGAAAAACACCCCCATAGCATGATGCGGCCACCACCATGTTTCACTGTTGGGATTGTATTGGGCAGGTGATGAGCAGTGCCTGGTTTTCTCCACACATACCGCTTAGAATTATCACCAAAAAGGTCTATCTTCGTCTCATCAGACCAGAGAATCTTATTTCTCATAGTCTGTGAGTCCATCATGTGTTTTTTTGCAAACTCTATGGGGGCTTTCATATGTCTTGCACTGAGGAGAGGCTTCCATTGGGCCTCTCTGCCATAAAGGCCTGCCTGGTGAGGGCTGCAGTGATAGTTGACTTTGTGGAATTTTCTCCCATCTCCCTATTGCATCTCTGGAGCTCAGCCACAGTGATCTTGGGGTTCTTCTTTACCTCTCTCACCGATGCTCTTCTCCAAAGATT
This sequence comes from Ranitomeya variabilis, assembly GCF_051348905.1. Classification (NCBI taxonomy): domain Eukaryota; kingdom Metazoa; phylum Chordata; class Amphibia; order Anura; family Dendrobatidae; genus Ranitomeya; species Ranitomeya variabilis. Next base: position 548,122,860 of record NC_135235.1, on the reverse strand, counting down.
GCTCAATCAATCAACCAAACGTCTTCCTTTTAAGGATTATGGAGGCCGCTGTGCTCTTAGGAACCTTGAGTACTGCACACATTCTGTTGTAACCTTGGCCAGATTGGTGCCTTGCCTCAATTCTGTCTCTGATCTCCTTGGCCCGTTCCTTTGACCTCATGATTCTCATGTGGTCTGACATGCACTGTGAGCAGTGAGGTCTTATGTAGACAGGTGTGTGCCTTTCCAAATCAAGTCCTATCAGTTTAATTAAACACAGCTGGACTCCAATGAAGGAGTACAACCATCTCAAGGAGGATCACAAGGAAATGGACACCATGTGACTTAAATATGAGTGCCAGAGCAAAGGGTCTGAATACTCATAATCACGTGATATTTCAGTTTTTCTTTTTTATTGAATTTGCAAAAATTACTACATTTCTGGGTTTTTTTTCCATCAAGATAAGGTGCAGAGTGTACATTAACCCCTTTCTGACATCAGACGGGATAGTACATCCGAGGTCAGAACCCCCGCTTTGATGCGAGCTCCGGCGGTGAGCCCGCATCAAAGCCGGGACATGTCAGCTGTTTTGAACAGCTGACATGTGCCCACAATAGCAGCAGGTGAAATCGCGATTCACCCGTCTCTATTAACTAGTTAAATGCCGCTGACAGCGGCATTTAACCGGCGCTTCTGGCCATCGGGCCGGAAATGAGCGCATCGCCGACCCCCGTCACATGATCGGGGATCAGCGATGCGTCTGCATAGTAACCATAGAGGTCCTTGAGACCTCTATGGTTACTGATGCCGGTTTGCTGTGAGCGCCGCCCTGTGGTCGGCGCTCATAGCAATCCTGCAATTCAGCTACATAGAAACGCTCTGATGATCGCTGCTATGTAGCCGATCCAGTTGTGCCAGCTTCTAGCCTCCCATGGAAACTACTGAAGCATGGCAAAAGTAAAAAAAAAAAAAAAAGTAAAAAAAATGAGAAAAAAATAAAAAAAATATAAAAGTTTAAATCACCCCCCTTTCGCCCCATTCAAAATAAAAAAAAAATTAAAAAATCAAACCTACACATATTTAGTATCGTAGTATCGCCGCTTTCAGAATCACCTGATCCATCAATAAAAAAAGCATTAACCTGATCGCTAAACAGTAAATTTGAAACGCCAGAATTACGTTTTTTTGGTCGCCACGATATTGCATTAAAATGCAATAATGGGCGATCCAAAGAACATATCTGCACAAAATAAAATAAAAATGTCAGCTTGGAACGCAAAAAATAAGCCCTCAACCGACCCCAGATCACGAAAAATGGAAACGTTACGGGTATCGGAAAATGGCACAATTTTTTTTTTTTCTTTTAGCAAAGTTTGGAATTTTTTTTCACCACTTAGATAAAAGAGAACCTAGACATGTTTGGTGTCTATAAACTCGTAATGACCTGGAGAATCACAGTGGCAGGTCAGTTTTAGCATTTAGTGAACCTAGTAAAAAAGCCAAATAAAAAACAAGTGTGGGATTGCACTTTTTTTGCAATTTCACTGCACTTGGAATTTTTTTCCCGTTTTCTAGTACACGACATGGTAAAACCAATGATGTTGTTCAAAAGTACAACTCGTTTTGCAAAAAATAAGCCCTCACATGGCCATATTGATGGAAAAATAAAAAAGTTATGGCTCTGGGAAGGAAGGAAGTGAAAAACGAACACGGAAAAACGGAAAATCCCATGGTCATGAAGGGGTTAATGAGAAAAAAAATAACTTTTTTGAATTTACCAAATGTGTGCAATGAAACAGAGTGAAAAATATAAAGGGGTATGAATAATTCCGGACCCACTGTAAGTGAGTAAAATAAATAAGTAGTTCGACACTTGTTTGCCAGACTCTACACCGGCAGAGAATCAATGATGGGCAGAATAATCACTAATAGCTCAATCTTTCCACATACTGTATCATGTTATCACCAGCATATCTGCAGTTTTCACCGGTCAATGTACTGCTCAGAACAATATTTTTTGTTCCAGTATAAGCAATCCAATCACTTGATGAATAGGCAGCATTTTGCTTGTTTAGTTTAATACACCTCATAGTCCTCCACATAGCATAGTGCACCCTATAGTCCTCTATATTGTATAATGCACACCCCATAGTTCTCCATATAGTATAATGTGCCCCATAGTCCTCCATATAGCACAATGTGCCACAAAGCAATCTATATAATATAATACACTCCCCATAATCCTCCATATAGTATAATGCACTCCCCATAGTCCTCACTGATATAAAAAAAAATACAATACTTACCTCTTTCTGTTTCCCCGCTGCTCCAGGTCTCTGCAGCACGTCTTAGCAGCTCCACTGCCCGGAAGTGACCATCACGCTCCCGCTGCATTAGAAGCAAAGGGGTAAGGATGGGAGACAGAGCGTAATCTGACACTCCCTCCTCCATCACTGCTTTGAACTGTATTGGCACCTATGATGCGAATACAGTTGAATGGGGGAGCCGGCGCCGTGTCCCTCTGACTCACGGGCCCCATAATGGTTGCGTTGTGTTCCACTATTGGTGGCATGCCACTGGCTGGGAATCCTAGGCAAATTCCTACTCTGCCTACCCCTAACACCGGCTCTGGTCAGGAGACATGGCTGATGGCCGTAATGGCCTTAAAAGAGATGTACAGTGAAATGACGTTATCTGCCTTCAAGATAGATGACAGTTATAGATCGAGGAAGGTCTGGCTGCTGAGATCCCGACCAGTTGTCCGGCCTTGGCACTTTTATCCCATGAGAATGGAGCAACAATGCCCATGTTTGTCTGCGGCTCCATTCACTCTCTATGGGTGATAACTTTTTTTCACCAAGCACCTTCATTAAAGCACCACCATTGGACTGGTGTCACTAATCAAAGTTCTTTGCCCTTAACATTATAAGCAGCCATCGTCTTCTTCTGTTATTTATAAGATCATCTTAAAAACATGATAGAAAAAAGGAAATATATGCCAGGAGTAGTCAGCTTGGCACCTTCACTCGCTAAATAGGAAAGTTTGTACAGCGCATCTGCATTACCATGCAGCATCCCTGGCCTGTGCTCAATATGAAAATTAAAATCCTGGAGCGCTAAAAACCATCTAGTCACCCGGGCATTCTTCCCCTTCCTTTCCCTCATCCATTTCAGGTGCACATGATCTGACACTAGCCTGAACTTAAGGCCTAACAGGTAGTATCTCAGGTTGTCAATTGCTCATTTTATGGCCAATCACTCTTTTTCTACGATGGCATAGTATTTTTTCACAGGAGGAAAGCTTCCTACTTAGGTATAGGACTGGATGTTTGTTCCAATCTATTTCCTGGGACAACATGGCTCCCACCTGGACGTCGGAGGCGTCCACCTGGAGCATGAACTGCTTAGTGAAATCCGCCTGTGTGACCAAGATCAGCTGACTGCGCAGAGCGAGCTTCAACTCCTGCTTCAGAGGACCATTTGGCCAATGACGTCTTTGTGCTCTTGAGATGAACAGTCGGAGTGGCTATCATGGCGAAATTCAGGATAAATCGCCGATAGTATCCCACAATTCCCAGCAACACCATGACCTGCATTTTGGAGACCAGTTGAAGCCACTTTTGAACTGCCTCCACTTTATCTCCAATATAGCTTTTGTTTCACCCTCACATGCAGTTCCGTCAGGATGTCATGCCCCATAACCTGCGTACAACCTGGCAAATCCAAACTCAGGTCCTGGATCCGCTGAAGCAGCTCTCGGCACTATTGCTCCTTGCAGGGCCGGACTGGGACTAAAATTCAGCCCTGGCATTTGAAGTCACACAGGCCCACTTGTCACATGGTGACTGTATAATATCTTTGTACACTTGTAGGCTACAAGAAGTGAGGGGAGTGTAACACGACTATATAACATATAATTACAGATGTATCCAGCATTACAGGTCAGCCCCCATAGAATGTAATACAGCCAGCCCCCATAGACTATAATACTGCACAGCCCCATAGAATGTAATGCTGCACAGCCCCCATAGAATGTAATGCAGCACAGCCCCCATAGAATGTAATGCAGCACAGCCCCATAGAATGTAATACAGCCAGCCCCCATAGAATGTAATACAGCCAGCCCCCATAGAATGTAATGCAGCACAGCCCCCATAGAATGTAATGCAGCACAGCCCCCATAGAATGTAATGCAGCCAGCCCCCATAGAATGTAATGCAGCCAGCCCCCATAGACTATAATACAGCACAGCCCCATAGAATGTAATGCTGCACAGCCCCCATAGAATGTAATACAGCACAGCCCCCATAGAATGTAATACAGCCAGCCCCCATAGACTATAATACAGCACAGCCCCATAGAATGTAATGCTGCACAGCCCCCATAGAATGTAATGCAGCACAGCCCCCATAGAATGTAATGCAGCACAGCCCCATAGAATGTAATACAGCCAGCCCCCATAGAATGTAATACAGCCAGCCCCCATAGAATGTAATGCAGCACAGCCCCATAGAATGGAATACAGCACAGCCCTATAGAATGGAATGCAGCACAGCCCCATAGAATATAATGCAGCACAGCCCCATAGAATATAATGCAGCACAGCCCCATAGAATATAATGCAGCACAGGCCCATAGAATATAATGCAGCACAGGCCCATAGAATGGAATGCAGCACAGCCCCATAGAATATAATGCAGCACAGCCCCATAGAATATAATGCAGCAGAGGCCCATAGAATGGAATGCAGCACAGGCCCATAGAATGGAATGCAGCACAGGCCCATAGAATACAATGCAGCACAGGCCCATAGAATATAATGCAGCACAGGCCCATAGAATGGAATGCAGCACAGCCCCATAGAATATAATGCAGCACAGCCCCATAGAATATAATGCAGCAGAGGCCCATAGAATGGAATGCAGCACAGCCCCATAGAATATAATGCAGCACAGCCCCATAGAATACAATGCAGCACAGCCCCATAGAATACAATGCAGCACAGGCCCATAGAATATAATGCAGCACAGGCCCATAGAATGGAATGCAGCACAGGCCCATAGAATATAATGCAGCACAGGCCCATAGAATGGAATGCAGCACAGCCCCATAGAATATAATGCAGCACAGCCCCATAGAATGGAATGCAGCACAGGCCCATAGAATATAATGCAGCACAGGCCCATAGAATGGAATGCAGCACAGGCCCATAGAATGGAATGCAGCACAGGCCCATAGAATACAATGCAGCACAGGCCCATAGAATACAATGCAGCACAGGCCCATAGAATGGAATGCAGCACAGCCCCATAGAATATAATGCAGCACAGCCCCATAGAATGGAATGCAGCACAGGCCCATAAAATATAATGCAGCACAGGCCCATAGAATGGAATGCAGCACAGGCCCATAGAATACAATGCAGCACAGGCCCATATAATACAATGCAGCACAGGCCCATAGAATGGAATGCAGCACAGGCCCATAGAATGGAATGCAGCACAGGCCCATAGAATACAATGCAGCACAGGCCCATAGAATATAATGCAGCACAGGCCCATAGAATGGAATGCAGCACAGGCCCATAGAATATAATGCAGCACAGGCCCATAGAATATAATGCAGCACAGGCCCATAGAATGGAATGCAGCACAGGCCCATAGAATGGAATGCAGCACAGGCCCATAGAATACAATGCAGCACAGGCCCATAGAATACAATGCAGCACAGGCCCATAGAATGGAATGCAGCACAGGCCCATAGAATGGAATGCAGCACAGGCCCATAGAATGGAATGCAGCACAGGCCCATAGAATGGAATGCAGCACAGGCCCATAGAATGGAATGCAGCACAGGCCCATAGAATGGAATGCAGCACAGGCCCATAGAATGGAATGCAGCACAGGCCCATAGAATACAATGCAGCACAGGCCCATATAATACAATGCAGCACAGGCCCATAGAATATAATGCAGCACAGGCCCATAGAATGGAATGCAGCACAGGCCCATAGAATGGAATGCAGCACAGCCCCATAGAATATAATGCAGCAGAGGCCCATAGAATGGAATGCAGCACAGGCCCATAGAATGGAATGCAGCACAGGCCCATAGAATGGAATGCAGCACAGGCCCATAGAATACAATGCAGCACAGGCCCATAGAATGGAATGCAGCACAGCCCCATAGAATATAATGCAGCACAGCCCCATAGAATATAATGCAGCAGAGGCCCATAGAATGGAATGCAGCACAGCCCCATAGAATATAATGCAGCACAGCCCCATAGAATACAATGCAGCACAGGCCCATAGAATACAATGCAGCACAGGCCCATAGAATATAATGCAGCACAGGTCCATAGAATATAATGCAGAACAGGCCCATAGAATGGAATGCAGCACAGGCCCATAGAATATAATGCAGCACAGGCCCATAGAATATAATGCAGCACAGGCCCATAGAATGGAATGCAGCACAGGCCCATAGAATACAATGCAGCACAGGCCCATAGAATACAATGCAGCACAGGCCCATAGAATGGAATGCAGCACAGGCCCATAGAATGGAATGCAGCACAGGCCCATAGAATACAATGCAGCACAGGCCCATAGAATACAATGCAGCACAGGCCCATAGAATGGAATGCAGCACAGGCCCATAGAATGGAATGCAGCACAGGCCCATAGAATACAATGCAGCACAGGCCCATAGAATGGAATGCAGCACAGGCCCATAGAATATAATGCAGCACAGGCCCATAGAATATAATGCAGCACAGGCCCATAGAATGGAATGCAGCACAGGCCCATAGAATGGAATGCAGCACAGGCCCATAGAATACAATGCAGCACAGGCCCATAGAATACAATGCAGCACAGGCCCATAGAATATAATGCAGCACAGGCCCATAGAATGGAATGCAGCACAGGCCCATAGAATGGAATGCAGCACAGGCCCATAGAATACAATGCAGCACAGGCCCATAGAATATAATGCAGCAGAGGCCCATAGAATGGAATGCAGCACAGGCCCATAGAATGGAATGCAGCACAGGCCCATAGAATACAATGCAGCACAGGCCCATAGAGTATAATGCAGCACAGGCCCATAGAATGGAATGCAGCACAGGCCCATAGAATATAATGCAGCACAGGCCCATAGAATATAATGCAGCACAGGCCCATAGAATGGAATGCAGCACAGGCCCATAGAATGGAATGCAGCACAGGCCCCTAGAATACAATGCAGCACAGGCCCATAGAATACAATGCAGCACAGGCCCATAGAATGGAATGCAGCACAGGCCCATAGAATGGAATGCAGCACAGGCCCATAGAATGGAATGCAGCACAGGCCCATAGAATGGAATGCAGCACAGGCCCATAGAATGGAATGCAGCACAGGCCCATAGAATGGAATGCAGCACAGGCCCATAGAATGGAATGCAGCACAGGCCCATAGAATGGAATGCAGCACAGGCCCATAGAATATAATGCAGCACAGGCCCCATAGAATATAATGCAGCACAGGCCCATAGAATATAATGCAGCACAGGCCCATAGAATATAATGCAGCACAGGCCCATAGAATGGAATGCAGCACAGGCCCATAGAATGGAATGCAGCACAGGCCCATAGAATACAATGCAGCACAGGCCCATAGAATACAATGCAGCACAGGCCCATAGAATACAAGGCAGCACAGGCCCATAGAATGGAATGCAGCACAAGCCCATATAATGGAATGCAGCAGAGGCCCATAGAATGGAATGCAGCACAGCCCCCCCCCCAATAGCTCCACAATCCAGTCATCACTCATTGATAAAAAAAAACAAAACACTCTACTCACCTTTCTTCCTGCCCCGCGCTGCTCTGGCTCTGGTCTCAGCAGTCGCAGTCTGCCCGCCCGGTCACACAGCAGGTGCGCGATGATATGACGTCGTCGCGCACCTGCAGTGTCAGCGGCAGGCAGAGCGGGGAATGATGGGAGAGGAAGCGTCAGCAGACGCTCTCTCCTCCATCATTGCATTCAACTGTACCGGCGTCTATGACGCCGGTATAGTTGAATGCGGGGCCGGGAGTGCGCCGACAGCGGGGAGAGTGTGCCGACAGCGGCACACTCGAGCGGCCCACTACTGCCACCGGCCCTTCTGGCATTTGCCAGAACTGCCCGATGGCCAGTCCGGCCCTGGCTCCTTGGATGGTGACAGTGTCTCTGCCACTGTAACATCCTCGACCCTAGCTTCAGGTGTGGCCCCCAGGCACGAAACTTCCACAGAGTCCCTGTCTCGCCACTGTTTGAGTAGGTTAATGTGGTACACCTGGTACTGCTTTCTACTCCCTGGTTGGTGGACCTTGTCGTTGACGTCAGTCAACTTTTCGACCACCTCATATGGCCCTTGCCACTTGGCCAGGAACTTACTTTTCACTGTGGGGATCAACACCATCACCTGGTCATGAGGAATAAATGGTCTTAGACTCACAGCTCTGTTGTAGAGTCCCAGAAGGAGTCGTCTGTATAACAACTTGAATGGTGAGAACCCCGTAGAAGCCTGGGAGACTTCTCTGATAGAGAACAACCGGTACAACAGTAGGCAATCCCAGTCTCAGCCATCCCTCTCCTTCTTAAGCATGGACTTCAAAGTTTTGTTGAACCTCTCCACCAGGCCATCCATCTGCGGATTGTACACTGACGTGCGGAGTTGTGTAATCTGGAGAGCCTTACACAACTTCCTCAACACTTTAGACATAAACGGAGGTCCTTGGTCAGTCAGGATCTCCTTTGGCAGGCCCGTCTGGTAAAAAATATGGACTAACTCTCGGGCTATGCTCTTGGCGGATGAGTTTCTAAGGGGTACTGTCTCTGGGTATCGTGTTGCATAACCATCACTACTAGGATGTATTGGTGCCCTCTGGCAGACTTAACTAGGGGCCCTACAAGGTCCATGGCAATCCAGTCAAATGGTACCTCTATAATGGACAGCAGCACTAATGGACTTTGGAAATGGGATATGGGAGCAGTAAGCTGACAAGAGGGGCAGGACTGGTAGTAGTTAACAATCTCTGTGACACCCAGGCCAGTAGACCGTCATAAGGACTCGTTCTTAAGGACTCCCAGATGCCCACCCAAGACATGAGAATGGACCAGTTCTAATACCCTACGCCTATAGGGACCCGGTACTAACAACTACTCTACCACTTCCTCTCTCAGCTTAGTGACCAGATACAGCAGCTCTCCATTTAAAGCAAAATGTGGAAACCTGGTGCCAGCCAGGCTCTTGGGCAACCCCATTTATCACAGTCACATTTTCAAATTCCCCTTTTAGGTTAAGATCCCGCATTTGAGCAGTCCCAAAATTTCCCTCAGAAACCCCCAATTCAGGAATCTCGACCTCACTGAACACCAGCCAGGACACACAAGGGGAACTCATCCAGCTCGAGTGCGATGGGGTTACATCAAGGTTGATCTGGCTCCTGTTTGAGACACTTGGTATCCCCGCCTTCCCCAATAAGTCCCAGAACAGTCTAAAGTCCCGACCTATTATCACCAAGTGTAGCAAGTCCTTAACCACTCGACCTCATGTGATTCTGCCCCACAGTTAGTTTTGATAGTCACACTGGCAACGGGGTCGTTCTTGGCATCCCAGTGAATACAACGAACTCCCACTGTTTTTCCGGCAACCAGCTGGTGAGGTAGTGTTGCCCTTATGAGGGTCAGTAAACTCCCCGAGTCCAAGAGTCTCGATACCAGTACCCTAATTATTATGGAAATCAAAAATTTGGGAGCGAGGAGGTTTATCACCACAATATGCCCAGTGGTGGACCCTTTGCGTTTAGAAAGGCATAGTCACCCCTGAGCATGCTAGTATCTCAGTTTTTAGTTTTGCATATTCCGGGCATCTTGTAATGTCAGGTCATAATAAGACTTCTGAGGCTCACCGTTAGATAGGGGACCAGCACCTCCACCCACTGGTCTGATAGCAGTCTCTCGCTCTGCTACTCATTCGAAAAGAGGCAAAAATGCTTCCACATCATCTTTGCTTTGCTCGTCTTACTGCCTTTTGGACGTATGTGTCATCACCTTGATGTGGGGGAGGAGCGCTTTCTCTGCTGCGGACATCTACCACCAGAAGTTCCTTCTGCCTTTGCTGATGTGGATCTTCTGCATCAGCTGTTTGTTTGTCTCCTGCTGCTGCTCCCAATACTGCTGTTCTTGGCGCTACTGTTGCTCTCGATGCTGCTGGTGTTGCCGCTGCTGGCTTAGGATCAGGTGCTTGATCAGCTCCTCCATTTTGTCTGACCGTTGTTCTAACCATGTAGCCGCCTTCACCCAGGACATGCAGTTTGTCCACCTGCTTCCTGGGGATCTTGCCCCCAGGTCACTCGGCTATGCAGGGAGGTAGACACAGGTCCACTGTCTCTTTAAATCTTCTGTTGGTTTATTGTACAGGTGGTAGAAACCAACATGAAGTGAAAATAAACGCAGTCCTTCAGGCAAAACAGCAAGAAAAAACTAAATGAGATACAGTCTCTCCATCTGTGGGTATCCACCCGCTCTGGATGACAACCATACAATGGTTCATGTTTTCCTTCTCAGGATACAAAACACTGGAGGTCCGCTCTCCAGCCCTACTGAACAATGACTGCCTCTGGAGGCCAGCTGTTTAAGACCCAGAGTGCTCCCTGGGGGTGGAGATAGACAACCTCCCACCTGCACTATTGTTGTCTACAAAAAGCCAGCCCTTTAAACTAATTAGCTGTTAACTTAATATGCTGAAGGAAAACTTCTGGGTTTTTATATCACTGAAGCCAATAACCGCAGCGATACATACAGTGGGGCAAAAAAGTATTTAGTCAGTCAGCAATAGTGCAAGTTCCACCACTTAAAAAGATGAGAGGCGTCTGTAATTTACATCATAGGTAGACCTCAACTATGGGAGACAAACTGAGAAAAAAAAATCCAGAAAATCACATTGTCTGTTTTTTTATCATTTTATTTGCATATTATGGTGGAAAATAAGTATTTGGTCAGAGACAAACAATCAAGATTTCTGGCTCTCCCAGACCTGTAACTTCTTCTTTAAGAGTCTCCTCTTTCCTCCACTCATTACCTGTAGTAATGGCACCTGTTTAAACTTGTTATCAGTATAAAAAGACACCTGTGCACACCCTGAAACAGTCTGACTCCAAACTCCACTATGGTGAAGACCAAAGAGCTGTCAAAGGACACCAGAAACAAAATTGTAGCCCTGCACCAGGCTGGGAAGACTGAATCTGCAATAGCCAACCAGCTTGGAGTGAAGAAATCAACAGTGGGAGCAATAATTAGAAAATGGAAGACATTCAAGACCACTGATAATCTCCCTCGATCTGGGGCTCCACGCAAAATCCCACCCCGTGGGGTCAGAATGATCACAAGAACGGTGAGCAAAAATCCCAGAACCACGCGGGGGGACCTAGTGAATGAACTGCAGAGAGCTGGGACCAATGTAACAAGGCCTACCATAAGTAACACACTACGCCACCATGGACTCAGATCCTGCAGTGCCAGACGTGTCCCACTGCTTAAGCCAGTACATGTCTGGGCCCGTCTGAAGTTTGCTAGAGAGCATTTGGATGATCCAGAGGAGTTTTGGGAGAATGTCCTATGGTCTGATGAAACCAAACTGGAACTGTTTGGTAGAAACACAACTTGTCGTGTTTGGAGGAAAAAGAATACTGAGTTGCATCCATCAAACATCATACCTACTGTAAAGCATGGTGGTGGAAACATCATGCTTTGGGGCTGTTTCTCTGCAAAGGGGCCAGGACGACTGATCCGGGTACATGAAAGAATGAATGGGGCCATGTATCGTGAGATTTTGAGTGCAAACCTCCTTCCATCAGCAAGGGCATTGAAGATGAAACGTGGCTGGGTCTTTCAACATGACAATGATCCAAAGCACACAGCCAGGGCAACGAAGGAGTGGCTTCGTAAGAAGCATTTCAAGGTCCTGGAGTGGCCTAGCCAGTCTCCAGATCTCAACCCTATAGAAAACCTTTGGAGGGAGTTGAAAGTCCGTGTTGCCAAGCGAAAAGCCAAAAACATCACTGCTCTAGAGGAGATCTGCATGGAGGAATGGGCCAACATACCAACAACAGTGTGATGCAACCTTGTGAAGACTTACAGAAAACGTTTGACCTCTGTCATTGCCAACAAAGGATATATTACAAAGTATTGAGATGAAATTTTGTTTCTGACCAAATACTTATTTTCCACCATAATATGCAAATAAAATGATAAAAAAACAGACAATGTGATTTTCTGGATTTTTTTTTCTCAGTTTGTCTCCCATAGTTGAGGTCTACCTATGATGTAAATTACAGACGCCTCTCATCTTTTTAAGTGGTGGAACTTGCACTATTGCTGACTGACTAAATACTTTTTTGCCCCACTGTATATCCCTTCCAGAATCTTACCAGTGACTTTGTCACAACACAGCCAATATTTGATCTGTATTTTACATCAGTATTTGTAAGCCAAAACCAGGAGTGGGTGAAAAATGCAGAAGTGGTGACGTGTTTCTATTAGGCTACTTTCACACTTGCGTTGGGCCGACGTACCGACACACGTTGTGAAACTTGTGCACGACGTGGGCAGAGGATGCAGTTTTTCAACGCATCCGCTGCCCATTCTGAAGTCTGTGGAGGAGGGGGCGGAGTTTCGTCCACGCATGAGCGGACGCGACAGACAAACAAACGTTCACTTGAACATTTTTATGGGGGCCGACGGTCCGCCAAAACACGACGGAATTATTAGGCAAGTTGTATTTTAGAGTATTATTTTTATCATTGATCAACAACTGTTCTCAATCAACCCAAAAGACTCATAAATATCAAAGCTTAATATTTTTGGAAGTTGGAGTGTTTTTTTTTTAGATTTGGCTATCTTAGGAGGATATCTGTTTGTGCAGGTAACTATTACTGTGCAGAATTATTAGGCAACTTAATAAAAACCAAATATATTCCCATCTCACTTGTTTATTTTCACCAGATAAACAAATATAACTGCACAAAATTTAGAAATAAACATTTCTGACATGCAAAAACAAAACCCCAAAAATTAGTGACCAATATAGCCACCTTTCTTTATGATGACACTCACCAGCCTTCCATCCATAGATTCTGTCAGCTGCTTGATCTGTTTATGATCAACATTGCGTGCAGCAGCCACCACAGCCTCCCAGACACTGTTCCGAGAGGTGGACTGTTTTCCCTCCCTGTAGATCTCACATTTTATGAGGGACCACAGGTTCTCTATGGGGTTAAGATCAGGTGAACAAATGGGCCATGTCATTATTTTTTCTTCTTTGAGACCTTTACTGGCCAGCCACGCCGTGGAGTAGTTGGAGGCATGTGATGGAGAATTGGCCTGCATGAAAATCATGTTGTTCTTGAATGATACCGACTTCTTCCTGTACCACTGCTTGAAGAAGTTGTCTTCCAGAAACTGGCAGTAGATCTGGGAGTTGAGCTTCACTCCATCCTCAACCCGAAAAGGTCCCACAAGTTCATCTTTGATGATACCAGCCCACCAGTACCCCACCACCACCTTGCTGGCGTCTGAGTCGGAGTGGAGCTCTCTGCCCTTTACTGATCCAGCCTCTGGCCCATTGAACGGGCCCATCAAGAGTCACTCTCTTCATAAATCCATAAAACCTTTGAAAAGTCAGTCTTAAGATATTTCTTGGCCCAGTCTTGACGTTTTATCTTATTTTTCTTGTTCAAAGGTGGTTGTTTTTCAGCCTTCCTTACCTTGGCCATGTCCCTGAGTATCGCACACCTTGTGCTTTTTGTTACTCCAGTAACATTGCAGCTTTGAAATATGGCAAAACTGGTGGCAAATGGCATCTTGGCAGCTTCACGCTTGAGTTTCCTCAATTCATGGGCAGTTATTTTGCGCCTTTTTTACCCAACACGCTTCTTGCGACCCTGTTGACTATTTGCCATGAAATGCTTGATTGTTTGGTGATCACACTTCAAAAGTTTGGCAATTTCAAGACTGCTGCATCCCTCTGCAAGACATCCCACAATTTTGGACTTTTCAGAGCTTGTCAAATCTCTCTTCTGACCCATTTTGCCAAAGGAAAGGAAGTTGCCTAATAATTAAGCACACCTTATATAGGGTTTTGATGTCATTAGACAACACCCCTCCTCATTACAGAGATACACATCACCTGATTTACTTAATTGGTAGTTGGCTCTCAAGCCTGAACAGCTTGGAGTAGGACAACATGTATAAAAAGTTTAATGTGATCAAAATACAACTTGCCTAATAATTCTGCACACAGTGTAGTATTTGGTACCATTGCCCTTAAATTGATTGACTTGGGTCAAACATTTGGGATATCGTCCACAAGCTTCTCACAATAGTTGGTCGGAATTTGGGCCCATTCCTCCTGACAAAACTGGTGTAACTAATCCAGGTTTGTAGGTAGCCTTGCTCGCACCTGCCTTTTCAGTTTTGCCCATAAATTTTCAATTGGATTGAAATCAGGGCTTTGTGATGGCAACTCCAAAACATTGACTTTGTTATCCTAAAGTCACTTTGTTACCATTTTGGCAGTATGCCTCGGGTCATTGTCCATTTGGAAGACCTATTTCCGCCCAAGCTTTAATTTCCTGTCTGATGTCTTGAGATGTTGCTTCAGCATTGCCACATAATCTTCTTTTCTCATGATGCCATCTATTTTATGAAGTGCACCAGTCCCTCCGCAGCAAAACAACCCCACAACATGATGCTGCAGAATCAGTGGAAGCATTCCACAGTTATTACTATATACCCGTATATACTCGAGTATAAGCCGACCCGAGTATAAGCCGACCCCCCTAATTTTGCCACAAAAAAACCTGGGAAAACTTATTGACTCGAGTATAAGCCTAGGGTGGAAAATGCAGCAGCTACCGGTGAATTTCAAAAATAAAAATAGATGCTCCATACCGTTCATTATTGCCCCATACGGTGCTCCTTATAAAGCTGTGCCACATGTAATGCTCCATACATTTCATTATGGCCCCATAGATGCTCCATATAAAACTGTGCCATATAGAATGCTCCATACATTTCATTATGGCCCCATAGATGCTCCATATAAAACTGTGCCACATATAATGCTCCATACATTTCATTATTGCCCCATAGATGCTCCACATAAAACTGTGCCACATATAATGCTCCATACTGTTCAATATTGTCCCATAAGATGCTCCATATAAAGCTGTGCCATATATAATGCTCTGCACCGTTCATTATGGCCCCATAGATGCTCCATATAAAGCTGTGCCATATATACACTGTGTTCCAAATTATTATGCAAATTGCATTTAAGTGTCTTAAAGATTTAATTGTTTTGTTTTTCAAATAAACTCTTGGATGGTGTTGTGTCTCAGGGCTCAAAGAATCACTGAAATCAATCTTAAACACATGTGATAATTAGTTTTCCAAGTGATTCTAATTAAAGGAAAACTACTCAAAAATGATGTTCCACATTATTATGCAGGTCACAGGTTTCAAGCAATATGGGAAATAAAAAGGATCTCTCTGCTGCTGAAAAGCGTTAAATAGTGCAATGCCTTGGACAAGGTATGAAAAAATTAGATATTTCACGAAAACTTAAGAGTGATCATCATACTCTGATGAGATTTGTGACTGAAACACAGCACAGACAGAGTTCATGCAGAAAAAGGCATAATGAGGAAGGTTTCTGCCAGACAAATTCATTGGATTAAAAGAGCAGCTGCCAAAATACCATTACAAAGCAGCAAACAGTTATTTGAAGCTGCTGGTGCGTCTGGAGTCCCTCGAACCTCAAGGTGTAGGATCCTTCAAAGGCTTGCTGTGGTGCATAAACCTACTATTCGGCCACCCCTAAACAGTGTTCACAAGCAGAAACGGTTGCAGTGGGCCCAGACATACATGAAGACTAATTTTCAAAGAGTCTTGTTTACTGATGAGTGTCGAACAACTCTGGACGGTCCAGATGGATGGAGTAGTGGATGGTTGGTGGATGGCCACCATGTCTCAACAAGGCTGCGACGTCAGCAAGGAGGTGGAGGAGTCATGTTTTGGGCTGGAATCATGGAGATCCAGCTGGTAGGGCCCTTTAAGGTTCCTGAAGGTGTGAAAATGACCTCTGCAAAGTAAATAGAGTTTCTGACTGACAACTTTCTTCCATGGTCTAAAAAGCAGAAACGTGCCTTCAGGAACAAAATCATCTTCATGCATGACAATGAATACCTCTGAGTCATTGGCTGCTATGGGCATAAAAGGAGATAAACTCATGGTGTGGCCACCATCTTCCCCTGACCTCAACCCTATAGAGAACCTTTGGAGTATGATAAAGCAAAAGATCTATGAGGGTGGGAGGCCGTTCACATCAAAACAGCAGCTCTGGGAGGCTATTCTGACTTCATGCAAAGAAATACAAGCAGAAACTCTCCATAAACTCACAAGTTCAATGGATGCAGAATTGTGAAGGTGACATCAAAGAAGGGTCCTATGTTAACATGTAACTTGGCCTGTTGGGATGTTTTTGAGTTAAATAGCTTTTTTGTTCAGTGAATGTGACCTCATAATGCTGCAAATTCCACAAATGAGCATTTTCAGTTATTTAAAACATATCAAATGTTTAGAAATACTACTGTGCCTACTAATTTGGAACAGTGCATTTTGAGTTTTTATTCATTTTGGAGATTATACTGTTATCATTGGGAGGTTTCTTCAATAAAATTCGATGTATAATCTAACGGGTGATGACATTTATTAGACTGACTGTCATTTGCACTGACCATTTAGGAAAATCCAAGAAAAATGTCATTTGCATAATAATTTGGAACATAGTGTAATGCTCCATACCGTTGATTATTGCCCCATAGATGATCCATATATAGCTGTGCCATATAGAATGCTCTGCACCGTTCATTATGGCCCCATAGATGCTCCATATAAAGCTGTGCCATATAGAATGCTCTGCACCGTTCATTATGGCCCCATAGATGCTCCTTATAAAGCTGTGCCATATATAATGCTCTGCACCGTTCATTATGGCCCCATAGATGCTCCATATAAAGCTGTGCCATATATAATGCTCCATACCGTTGATTATTGCCCCATAGATGCTCCATATAAAGCTGTGCCATATAGAATGCTCTGCACCGTTCATTATGGCCCCATAGATGCTCCTTATAAAGCTGTGCCATATAGAATGCTCTGCACCATTCATTATTGCCCCATAGATGCTCCTTATAAAGCTGTGCAATATATAATGCTGCTGCTGCTGCAATAAAAAAAAAAATGACATACTCACCTCTCTTGCTGCCCGCAGCTCCTCAGCGTCCCGTCTCGGTGTCTCTCCGCACTGACTGTTCAGGCAGAGGGCGGCGCACAGATTAGTATGTCATCGCGCCCTCTGACCTGAACAGTCAGAGCAAGAGGACGGGAAGACGGAGCGGCGCCCGGCGGGTGGAACATGGACAGGTAAATATGTAATACTCACCTGCTCCCGGCGTCCCTGGCTCCTTATCCCGGACAGATGGTCTCCGGGTGCCGCAGCCTCTTCCTCTGTCAGCGGTCACCGTTACCGATCAATAGAGGAATGAATATGCGGCTCCACCCATATGGGAGTGGAGTCCATATTCATAACTTTAATGAGTGGTCCCACGTGACCGCTGAACAGGGGAAGAGCTGCGTCACCCGAAGACCATGGGACAGGCAGGGGGAGCGCCAGGAGCCCCGGAAGCAGGTGAGTATATGACAGACCTCTCTCCCCCTCACCCGCCGACACTGCCGCCGACAGTGACTCGAGTATAAGCCGAGAGGGGCACTTTCAGCCCAAAAATTTGGGCTGAAAATCTCGGCTTATACTCGAGTATATTTACGGTAAGTGATGCTGGTCACAATTGTAAAATTTCGCTTGATCAAGGTCAAAATTGGCTCGGTCACTAAGGGGTTAAATTAAAAAAATTCTCCCAAAAAGTGGACAACCCCTTTAAAGTGTTTACAGAGGTTTGCACTTTATGTACTTTACTTATTTTCTATGTACACTATCTGACATTCCTATGTCCTACTGTATTGATTGACTGTTGACTATCATGGTATTACTGGAAAACTGCCCCTCAGTGTTATCCTGTTTTACTGATACTGTTTAAAATGTATTAGTTTGGTATTGAGCCTGTTTTAAGGGGCTTGGGTGCATTTTTACACACTTTGGTATGAGGTGTCTATATTGCTGTCTTTTTGGTTATGTCTGAAAGTAAAAGCTGTTGTGAACATTGGTATGAATCTTTCATTACTGATACTAATGCAAATTAAACCACACATACTAAATATCTACAGAAAATGCACTACAACAGGCTTGGGATGACTCACCAAGGAGCCGGTGCATTCCTCAGTAGGCACCCAAATAGACAAGTAGGTCTCTTCTCGTCAGCCCGACGGGACCCATCTGCGCCCTTCATAGGCCTATCCCCTCATTAAAGGTAAGCTATCACCAAAAAATGACCTTTTGTTTAATGTGAAAATTTGTGTCATATGAAAAAAAAATCATTGCCAAAAAGTTTAAATAAAAAATACATATTAAAAAACAAAATTAATCTTACAATTTTCACACATTTTTCGAAGTATGTGTAAACATGTATGAATATGTTTTAGGCCTCTTTCACACATCAGTGTCTCCGGTACGTGTGGTGACAGTTTTCACACGTACGGAAGACAATGACACACGTAGACCCATTCAAATGTGTGCTCCACACATTGACATGTCCGCTTTTGTGCATCTGCACGGATCACACGGACCTATACAAGTAAATGGGTCCATTTAAACAAGTACATTTAAACAAGATGCCATCCGTGTGCATTTTTAACCCCTTCATGACCAGCCTATTTTGACCTTAATGACCTGGCCGTTTTTTGCAATTCTGATCAGTGTCCCTTTATGAGGTAATAACTCAGGAACGCTTCAACGTATCGAGCGATTATGAGAGTGTTTTTTCGTGACATATTGGGCTTCATGTTAGTGGTAAATTTAGGTCGATAATTTCTGAGTTTATTTGTGAAAAAAACGGAAATTTGGCGAAAATTTAGAAAATTTCGCAATTTTCACATTTTTTATTTTTTTGCTAGGAAGTTATAAGGGTTAAAATTTGACCAGTGATTTCTCATTTTTGCAACAAAATTTACAAAACCATTTTTTTTAGGGACCACCTCACATTTGAAGTCAGTTTGAGGGTTCTATATGGCTGAAAATACCCAAAAGTGACACCATTCTAAAAACTGCACCCCTCAAGGTGCTCAAAACCACATTCAAGAAGTTTATTAACCCTTCAGGTGTTTCACAGCAGCAGAAGCAACATGGAAGGAAAAAATGAACATTTAACTTTTTAGTCACACAAATGATCTTTTAGCAACAATTTTTTTACTTTCCCAAGGGTAAAAGGAGAAACTGGACCACGAACGTTGTTGTCCAATTTGTCCTGAGTACGCTGATACCTCACATGTGGGGGTAAACCACTGTTTGGGCGCACGTCGGGGCTCGGAAGGGAGGGAGCACCATTTGACTTTTTGAACGCAAGATTGGCTGGAATCAATGGTGGCGCCATGTTGCGTTTGGAGACCCCTGATGTGCCTAAACAGTGGAAACCCCTCAATTCTAACTCCAACACTAACCCCAACACACCCCTAACCCTAATCCCAACTCTAACCATGACCCTAATCACAACCCTAATCCCAACACACCCCTAACCACAACCCTAATCCTAACTCTAACCCCAACCCTAACCATAACCCTAACCACAAGCCTATTCTTAACCCTATTTCCAACCCTAGCCCTAATTCCAACCCTAACTCTAATTCCAACCCAAGGCTATGTGCCCACGTTACGGATTCGTGTGAGATTTTTCCGCACCATTTTTGAAAAATCCGCAGGTAAAAGGCACTGCGTTTTACCTGCGGATTTACCGCGGATTTCCAGTGTTTTTTGTGTGGATTTCACCTGCGGATTCCTATTATGGAGCAGGTGTAAAACACTGCGGAATCCGCACAAAGAATTGACATGCTGCGGAAAATACAATGCAGCGTTTCCGCGCTGTATTTTCCGCACCATGGGCACAGCGGATTTGGTTTTCCATAGGTTTACATGGTACTGTAAACCTGATGGAACACTGCTACGAATCCGCAGCGGCCAATCCGCTGCGGATCCGCAGCCAAATCCGCACCGTGTGCACATATCCTAATTCTAACGCTAACCCTAGTTCTAACCCTACCCCTAACCCTATCGCTAACCCTAGTTCTAACCCTAGTGGAAAAAAAATATTTTCTTTATTTTATTATTGTCCCTACCTATGGGAGTGATAAAGGGGGGGTTCATTTACTATTTTTTTTATTTTGATCACTGTGATAGGTTTTATCACAGTGATCAAAATGTAGCTGGAACGAATCTGCCAGCCGGAAGATGGCGGCGCCCGTGGAGAAGACGGACGGACACCGGGAGGCTCGGTAAGTATGAGGGGGGGGATCGGAGCACGGGGGGGTGATCGGAGCACGGGGGGTGGGATCGGAGAACGGGGGGGTGGGATCGGAGCACGGGGGGAGCGGGCAGGAGGACGGGGGAGCGGTCAGGAGGACGGAGGGGAGCACGGGACAGAACCGAGGACTGGGGAGGCGATCGGTGGGTGTGGGGGGGGACAGATTAGGTTTTCCAGCAATGGCCGATGATATTACAGCATCGGCCATGGCTGGATTGTAATATTTCACCAGTTTTCATAGTGAAATATTACAAATCGCTCTGATTGGCTGTTTCACTTTCAACAGCCAATCAGAGCGATCGTAGCCACGGGGGGTGAAGCCACCCCCCCTGGGCTGAAGTACCACTCCCCCTGTCCCCGCAGATCGGGTGAAATTGGAGTTAACCCTTTCACCCGATCTGCAGGGATGCGATCATTCCATGACGCCACATAGGCGTCATGGGTCGGATTGGCACAGGTTTTCATGACGCCTACGTGGCGTCATGGGTCGGGAGGGGGTTAAAGTCATAGGGTTATAATTAAAACAAATTGTTTCAATATATAGACACACGGACAGCACACGGATGGTACACGGATGTGACAAACGGACACATGGACACAGATATCTCCGGTACCGAAAATATCAGGACATGTGAAATCGGCCTTAGTATACCCATAAAAGTGTACATGAGTGTGTAGAAGCGAACCTACGTGTGTAGAAGTACGTTTGTTAGCACGCATAAATGTTTAGAAGAATGTGTGTAATAAAATACCATGTAAAAGTATGTGTGTATGGGTTCGCTCACATTTGCTTGTAAATGAGACAAGTGCAAACCCAACCAATGTTATTCAATGAGGCAGTGCAGATCTGCATGTATTTTCTCAGCTGTATTCGGCGTGCATTTTCACTCCAAAATTGGATGGGTGTGAGAAAAAAAAAAATTGCATGCTACACCATCGCTATAGCATTTGATTTTTACTGATGCATTACAATTCTGTAGTATAGAAAGCTTTAAATGGCCAGGCAAAAGATTAGCTACTGAGTTAAAAAAACAGATTGCATACTGACAGCACATGGATGACAAGTGAGAAAAGATCGTCCCACTCTCCTGAATGAGAATGGGGCCTATTTTTTATACCCTAGTGTGAGTGTACCCTAAAAATGTGTATGCCTCTGTAAAGAAACTTTTCTGTGTGTAAGCATTGCATGCATGTTTGCCTGAGTGTTTATGTCTGTGTGTAAAAATAAACATGTTGTGGCAGTTCACTCACGTGGCGGCACAGAGAGGTAGAAAAAAATGGGAACACCGTCTCTTTAAGTCCTTGTTGGTTTATTGTCAAGCAGCATAAACCAACCCATGGGAACAAAAACTCAGCCTTTCTGGCTAACACAGGAACAAAACAATAAAAGGAAAGCAATAATGCTACAACACAGTCCTTATTGTGCAGGAAGCACCCCGCTCTGGAGTAGCACAGGTTCAGTCTGCGCTCGATGAGCCACAAAGCCTCTGGAGACTCTTCTCTCCACGCTAGCTAAACCCTGTATAGCTTGGTTATTTAAACTTAAGCCTGTGTTTTCCCATCATGTGATTAATCACATGATCATGACCTCAAGCAGGTCATGGCAGGTTTGCCAGGGAAGATAAAGTGGACCTTCTCCCATCCGCTCTATGAAGGTCCACATACTACCAGCCCTTTTATGCAACTTAACCCTCACAACACGTAGTGTACTCGAGAAACATGCTCTGGTTTCATATCACTGACTCCGTTAAGCGCAGTGACACATATCTCCATTCTATTACCCTGCCAGTGACTCTGTCACAATGTCAATTTGTGAGCAGTTGTCTGGACATATGCCTGGACAAGGGGGATCCTGAAACTTTATATTTAGCACCAAAGTCTTGTGGATACTTTGCCAAAGGATGAATAACCAGTAGATTTTTTATTGCAGATTTTCTTACGGAAAATCCACACCGTATAAAAGTACCAATGTTGTGGAAGTGATTTCACAAAATCTCATGCACATGCTGCAGAAAAAAAATGTATAGTGTAAAGTGACAGATGCTGCAGTTTTCAAATAAGGCAGGAGTCACACAAGCAAAATTGCTCTGATGTTCATCCTGAAAAGTTGGACGAGTGTCATGCCACTCTCTATGCATGCGAGTGTGCAATTTTCAATATGACATCCGTATGCAATGGGTTTTGTAACTTAAAGCTAGTTTACAAAACTAATAAAGCAATCTTATATAAATATATAGATATATACTGTAGATTATGGAAAGATATTTGATAGATAGATAGATAGATAGATAAAGAGATAGATAGATAGATAGATAGATAGATAGATACATGTCCTATGGATATATAATTTCACAAGCCTCTACATATAATAAACTTGCACCCTTTAGTACCTTTTATTTGGCAATAAAGGGTTTCAGTCTGCTATTACATAAATAAATAATTTAAAAAAAACGTGTGTTCACCCCTATTTTTATAACCAGCAAAGGTAAAACAAACAGCTATGAGCTGATATTGTCAGGCTGTAAAGGTCTATGGTTATTGTGCCCTTTACAGCTATAAATATCAGCCCACAGCCGTCCAAGCAGAGGCACATCACATTAGATGCGCTAATTGTGGGGCTTTGCTCGGCTCTTCCCGATTGTCCTGGTGCTGTTTTAAGGGGCACAGGGCAGTAGTCATGGGCGAGGAGCTGCTGTTCTCCCATGGCCTAGACACCTACTTAACAAATACTGTCCTGTCTGTCATGTAGTTTGGATGTATGGTATAACACTCACTGGTTCCGTGATCCTGGATCCGTATGCCGCTACACATTTAACAACAGACTGTATTTATTTTTAACAGTCCAACTTTACTTAAAATCAGATGTCAACAATTTTTCTGACATGTTGCACTTTACGTTAATGGTAAATTTACGTCTTTATGTGTTTATTTATTATTATTATTATGTATTGTTATAGTGCCATTTATTCCATGGCGCTTTACATGTAAAGAGGAGTATACATAATAAAAACAAGTACAATAATCTTAAACAATACAAGTCATAACTAGTACTGGAGGAGAGAGGACCCTGCCCGCGAAGGCTCCCAATCTACAAGGGATGGGTGAGAATAAAGTAGGCGAGGAGAGAGCTGGTCATGCAGCGGTTTGGTCGATCGGTGGTTACTGCAGGTTGTAGGCTTGTCGGAAGAGGTGGGTCTTCAGGCTCTTTTTGAAGGTTTCGATGGTAGGCGAGAGCCTGATGTGTTGTGGTAGAGGGTTCCAGAGTAGGGGCGATACGCGAGAGAAATCTTGTATACGATTGTGGGAAGAGGAGATAAGAGGGGAGTAGAGAAGGAGATCTTGTAAGGATCGGAGGTTGCGTGTAGGAAAGTACCGGGAGACGAGGTCACAGATGTAAGGAGGAGACAGGTTGTGGATGGCTTTATACGTCATGGTTAGGGTTTTGTACTGGAGTTTCTGGGCAATGGGGAGCCAGTGAAGGGATTGACAGAGGGGAGAGGCCGGGGAATTGCGGGGGGACAGGTGGATTAGTTGGGCAGCAGAGTTTAGAATAGATTGGAGGGATGCAAGAGTGTTAGAGGGGAGGCCACAGAGCAGGAGGTTGCAGTAGTCAAGGCGAGAGATGATGAGGGCATGGACTAGGGTTTTTGCAGATTCTTGGTTGAGGAATGTACGGATTCATGAAATATTTTTGAGTTGAAGTCGACAGGAAGTAGAAAGGGCTTGGATATGTGGTTTGAAGGAGAGATCAGGGTCAAGGATTACCCCGAGGCAGCGAGCTTGTGGGACTGGGGAGAGTGGGCAGCCATTTACTGTAATGGATAGGTTCGTTGGGGGTGACGCTTGAGATGGGGAAAGATGATGAATTCTGTTTTATCCATGTTAAGTTTCAGAAATCTAGCAGAGAAGAAGGATGAAATAGCGGATAGACATTGAGTGATTCTGGTTAGTAGGGAGGTTATATCTGGTCCAGAGATGTAGATCTGTGTGTCATCAGCATAGAGGTGATACTGAAAGCCATGAGATTCTATGAGCTGTCCCAGGCCAAAGGTGTAAATGGAGAAGAGCAGGGGCCCTAGGACTGAACCTTGTGGGACTCCGACAGATAGGGGGCGAGGTGAGGAGGTGGTGTTTGAGTGGGAGACGCTGAATGTCCGATCTGTTAGGTATGATGAGATCCAGGATAGGGCCAAGTCTGTGATGCAAAGGGATGAGAGCGTCTGTAATAATAGGGAATGGTCCACTGTGTCAAAGGCAGCCGACAAGTTGAGGAGGAGGAGGACAGAGTAGTGTCGCTTGCTCTTGGCAGTTAAGAGGTCATTGGTGACCTTAGTTAGGGCAGTTTCAGTGGAATGATGTGACCAGAAGCCAGATTGTATGCCGTCAAAGAGGGAGCAAGAAGAGAGATGGGAGGACAGTTCAAGGTAGACGTGTTGTTCCAGTAGTTTGGAGGCATAGGGGAGAAGTGATATAGGGCGATAGCTAGATACAGAGGATGGGTCAAGAGAAGGCTTTTTGAGGATAGGTGTGATGGAGGCATGTTTAAAGCTTGAGGGGAAAACACCAGTTGTTATTGGTAGGTTGAAGAGATGGGTTAGGGTTGGGATGAAGACTGTGGTGAGGTTTGGGATGAACTGGGATGGGAGCTGGTCAAGTGCACAGGTGGTGAGATGCGATCTTGAGAGTAGAGTGGAGAGTTGATCTTCTGTAATGGTGGAGAAGTTGGTTTTGGAGGTGGAGGGCTGGGAAGTCGGGAGGGAGGGCTCTGGGTGTTGTTGACCAAAACTGTCTCTGATGTTATCAATCTTCTGCTTGAAAAAAGAGGCAAAGTCTTCAGCTGAGATAAGTGGGGAGGGAGGAGGTGCTGGGGGATGGAGGAGAGAGTTGAAGGTGTTGAATAACTGTTTAGGGTTGTGAGACAGGGAGGATATGAGAGATGAGAAATAGGTTTGTTTAGCTGTGGCGAGTGTGGTCTTGAAAGTAGTGAGGGACTGTTTGAATGCGAAGAAGTGTTCGTTGGAGTGGGATCTTTTCCATCTGCTCTCAGCAGCCCTGGAAGCTCGCCTCAGTTCTTTGGTCAGGCTGGTGTGCCTGGGCTGTCTGTTGATTTTGAGAGCTTTGGTACGTGTAAGTGGGGCAGCAGATTCCAAAGCTACAGCTATTGTGGTGTTATATAGAGCGGCAGCGTCATCCGCATTGTGTAAGGAACTTATATCTGTGAGAAGGAGGAGGGATTCAGAGAATGAATGTAGGTCAAGATGTTTCTGCGACGGTGTGAAAGTTTGTGGGGTGGGGATTGTAGACATGGAGTGGAGAGGGAAGAGAATGTGAGCAGGTTGTGGTCAGAGAGAGGAAAAGGTGAGTTAGAGAGGTTAGATAGGGAGCAGAGGCCGGTGAAGATGAGGTCCAGTGTGTGACCATCTTTGTGGGTGGCTGTAGAAGACCATTGAGTGAAGCCGAAGGAGGAAGTGAGAGATAGAAGTTTAGTGGCAGCTGAGAGGCAAGTGTCAATGGAGATGTTGAAGTCGCCCATGATGATAGTGGGGATGTCCGCGGAAAGGAAATGAAGTAGCCAGGTGGTGAAGTGGTCAAAGAAGGTGGTGGCTGGCCCTGGGGGGCGGTAAATGACAGCCAGTTGGAGGGGGAGTAAATGCGCACAGAGTGCACCTCAAAGGAAGGGAGGGTGACAGAGGGTGGCAGTGGGATTGGGGTGAAGGAGCAGTTATCTGACAGGAGAAAACCAACTCCTTCGCCATGTTTGCTGCTGGGGCGGGGTGTGTGAGAAAGGTGGAAGCCACCGTAAGAGAGTGCAACAGGGGAGGCTGTGTCAGAAGGGGTAAGCCAGGTTTCGGTGATGGCGAGGAAGGAAAGTTTGGTAGTAACAAAAAGATCATGGATGTAGGAAAGCTTGTTGCAGACAGAGCGAGCGTTCCACAGAGCTCCTGTTAGTGGGACTGGGGAAGCGGGGGCTGGGTGAATGGGTATAAGGCTAGAGAGGTTACGGAAGTTTGTGATAGAGCGTGGATGGGAGGTAGAAACGACTGTGGGAATGTGGTGAGGAGGGCCAGGATTTGGAGAGATATCACCAGCAGTGAGAAGGAGCAGAGGAAGTGTTAGCAGGTGGGAGCAGGAGAAGGCATGAGGTGGCTGTCTGTGCTTGGAGACAGAGGATTGTATGTTAAGGAACAGTTCTGAAGAGGAGGTGAGATGGATGGGGAGGATTGAAGCAGAGATAAACAGTTCTTTACTTGGTGTAGGGATTAGGGGAGGTAGCATAAAGTGAAGGATTATAGGGGTGAGAGTGAAAATAAACAGAAACATTGTTTACAGTGACTGGCCAGTTACCTTCAGTTCCCTTCAGGTTCAATTCAGGTTTTAATTCTACTGTAATCTTCACACTTCTAGGAATCACACTGCAGACTGAAGTCTATGCAGACTTGAGCTATGCAATATATGTACAACTAAGTGCAGTCAGGTGTGAAGCAGAGAGGAGTGGTCTCTGCTCATCATGGTCAGAGACTTAAGAGTAGACCAGATGCATACAATCAAGCCAGAGTAAACAATGTCATAAATAACATGGGTGGGGTAAAGCTGGGGTTAGCTGAAAGGCATACCTGTTGTGAATTCCGTTCCTGGAACTCCCTCCTGTGGTCATGAATGGTACTTCGGTGAGTTCTGTCCGTGGACTCCCTCTGGTGGCTGTGAGTGGAGCTGCTGGTTCTGAGATTCCTTCTCCAGCTGCCCTAGTTTGGGGCTAGGCTGATTCTCTATTTAACTCCACTCAGATCGTTACTCCATGCCAGCTGTCAATGTTCTAGTACTGGTTCAGATCTCTCCTGGATCTTTCTGAGGACCTGTCTACTCCAGCACAAGCTAAGTTCCTGCTTGTTCATTTGTTACATATTGTTTTTCTTGCTAAGTTCTAGTCCAGCTTGCTATCATGAAACTACCTGGCTAGCTGGAAGCTCTGGGGGTGCAGACTGGCACCACCGCATCGTGAGTCGGTGCGGGGGTATTTTTTGCACACTCTGCGTGTTTTTTGTAGCTTTTTGTGTTGACCGCAAAGATCCCTTTTCTATCCTCAATCTGTTTAGTTAGACTGGCCTCTCTTTGCTAAAACCTATTTCATCCTGTGTTTGTGATTTCCTCTTATCTCACAGTCAATACTTGTGGGGGAGCTGCTTTTACCTTTGGGGAAATTTCTCTGAGGCAAGTAAGGCTTTGTTTCCTTTCTTTAGGGGTAGTTAGCTCTTAGGCTGTGAAGAGGCATCTAGGCAGAGTCAGGCACGCTCCACGTGCTGTTTCTAGTTGTGTTGATAGGAGTAGGGTTTGCGGTCAGCAGAGTTCCCATTTCCCCAGAGCTCGTCCTGATTCCGTGTTTAACTATCAGGTCATTCCTGGTGCACCTAACCACCAGGTCCATAACAGTACAGCTGGCCCACAAAGTGTTAATGCATCTCAATAGAGGGAAAAGAGAAGTTCTGAGACCTTTTTTTTTTTTTCTCTGCAGTGTGTTTTGCCTTTCTTTTCCCCTTAAACTCTGGGTGGTTCAGAACTTAGGTGTGGATATGGACATTCAAGGTTTGTCCTCTAGTGTAGATCAACTCGCTGCAAGGGTACAAAACATTCAAGATTATGTAGTTCAGAATCCTATGTTGGAGCCTAGAATTCCAATTCCTGATTTGTTTTCTGGGGATAGATCTAAATTTCAGAATTTCAAAAATAATTGTAAACTGTTTCTTGCTTTGAAACCCCGCTCCTCTGGTGACCCTATTCAGCAAGTAAGAATCATTATTTCTTTGTTGCGTGGCGACCCTCAAGACTGGGCATTCGCCCTGGCGCCAGGAGATCCTGCATTGCGTAATGTAGATGCGTTTTTTCTGGCGCTGGGTTTGCTTTATGATGAACCGAATTCTGTGGATCAGGCAGAGAAAATTTTGCTGGCTTTGTGTCAGGGTCAGGATGAAGCGGAGGTATATTGCCAGAAGTTCAGAAAGTGGTCTGTGCTTACTCAGTGGAATGAGTGTGCCCTGGCAGCAATTTTCAGAAAGGGTCTTTCTGAAGCCCTTAAGGATGTTATGGTGGGGTTTCCCACGCCTGCTGGTCTGAATGAATCAATGTCCTTGGCCATACAGATCGATCGGCGCTTATGTGAGCGCAAAACTGTGCACCATTTGGCGGTATCCTCTGAGCAGAGGCCTGAGCCTATGCAATGTGATAGGACTTTGACCAGAGCTGAACGGCAAGAACATAGACGTCAGAAGGGGCTGTGTTTTTACTGTGGTGACTCCACTCATGCTATCTCTGATTGTCCTAAGCGCACTAAGCGGTTCGCTAGGTCCGTCACCATTGGTACTGTACAGCCTAAATTTCTTCTGTCCGTTACTCTGATTTGCTCTTTGTCATCCTATTCTGTTATGGCATTTGTGGATTCAGGCGCTGCCCTGAATTTGATGGACTTGGAGTTTGCCAGGCGCTGTGGTTTTTTCTTGGAGCCCTTGCAGCATCTTATTCCTTTGAGGGGAATTGATGCTACGCCTTTGGCCAAGAATAAGCCTCAGTACTGGACCCAGTTGACTATGTGCATGGCTCCTGCGCATCAGGAGGATATTCGCTTTTTGGTGTTGCATAATCTGCATGATGTGGTCGTGTTGGGTTTGCCATGGCTGCAGGTCCATAATCCAGTATTGGATTGGAAACCAATGTCGGTGTCCAGTTGAGGGTGTCAAGGGGTACATGGGGATGTTCCATTATTGTCAATTTCTTCCTCCACTCCTTCTGAAGTCCCTGAGTTTTTGTCGGATTACCGGGATGTATTTGATGAGCCCAAGTCTAGTACCCTACCTCCTCATAGGGATTGTGATTGTGCTATTAATTTGATTCCTGGAAACAAGTTCCCTAAGGGACGACTTTTCAATTTGTCTGTGCCAGAACACGCTGCTATGCGGAGTTATATAAAGGAGTCCTTGGAGAAAGGGCATATTCGCCCGTCGTCGTCACCATTGGGAGCAGGGTTCTTTTTTGTGGCCAAGAAGGATGGTTCTCTGAGACCTTGTATAGATTACCGCCTTCTTAATAAAATCACGGTCAAATTTCAGTACCCTTTGCCTCTACTGTCTGATTTATTTGCTCGGATTAAGGGGGCTAGTTGGTTCACCAAGATAGACCTTCGAGGGGCGTATAATCTCGTGCGTATTAAACAGGGCGATGAATGGAAAACAGCATTTAATACGCCCGAGGGCCATTTTGAGTACCTGGTGATGCCATTCGGCCTTTCTAATGCTCCCTCTGTGTTTCAGTCCTTTATGCATGACATCTTCCGAAAGTATCTGGATAGATTCATGATTGTATATTTGGATGATATTTTGGTCTTTGCGGATGATTGGGAGTCCCATGTGAAGCAGGTCAGAATGGTGTTCCAGGTCCTTCGTGCTAATTCCTTGTTTGTAAAGGGATCTAAGTGTCTCTTTGGAGTTCAGAAGGTTTCCTTTTTGGGCTTCATTTTTTCCCCTTCTACTATCGAGATGGATCCTGTTAAAGTCCAAGCTATTTATGATTGGACTCGGCCTACATCTGTGAAGAGCCTTCAGAGATTTCTGGGCTTTGCCAATTTTTACCGTCGCTTCATCGCTAATTTTTCTAGTGTTGTTAAACCATTGACTGATTTGACCAAGAAGGATGCTGATGTGGTGAATTGGTCCTCTGCGGCCGTTGAGGCTTTTCAGGAGTTGAAACGTCGTTTCTCTTCGGCTCCTGTGTTGTGTCAGCCAGATGTTTCGCTCCCTTTTCAGGTCGAGGTTGATGCTTCTGAAATTGGAGCAGGGGCTGTTTTGTCTCAGAGAAGTTCTGATTGCTCTGTAATGAAGCCATGCGCTTTCTTTTCGAGAAAGTTTTCGCCTGCTGAGCGTAATTATGATGTTGGCAATCGGGAGTTGTTGGCTATGAAGTGGGCATTTGAGGAGTGGCGACATTGGCTTGAAGGAGCCAAGCATCGCGTGGTGGTCTTGACAGATCACAAGAATCTAACTTATCTTGAGTCTGCCAAGCGGTTGAATCCTAGACAGGCTCGTTGGTCGCTGTTTTTCTCCCGTTTCAATTTTGTGGTTTCGTACCTTCCGGGTTCTAAGAATGTGAAGGCTGATGCCCTTTCAAGGAGTTTTGTGCCTGATTCTCCTGGGGTTCCTGAGCCGGCTGGTATTCTCAGAGAGGGGGTAGTTCTGTCTGCCATCTCCCCTGATTTGCGGCGGGTGCTGCAGGAGTTCCAGGCTGATAGACCTGACCGTTGTCCAGCGGAGAAACTGTTTGTCCCTGATAGATGGACTAATAGAGTTATCTCTGAGGTTCATTGTTCGGTGTTGGCTGGTCATCCTGGGATTTTTGGTACCAGAGATTTGGTGGCTAGGTCCTTTTGGTGGCCTTCCTTGTCGCGGGATGTGCGTTCTTTTGTGCAGTCTTGTGGGACTTGTGCTCGGGCTAAGCCCTGCTGTTCTCGTGCCAGTGTGTTACTTTTGCCCTTGCCGGTCCCGAAAAGGCCTTGGACGCATGTTTCCATGGATTTTATTTCAGATCTTCCTGTTTCTCAAAGGATGTCGGTCATCTGGGTGGTTTGCGATCGCTTCTCTAAAATGGTCCATTTGGTACCCTTGCCTAAATTGCCTTCTTCCTCTGATTTGGTTCCATTATTTTTCCAACATGTGGTTCGTTTGCATGGCATTCCGGAGAACATTGTGTCCGACAGAGGTTCCCAGTTTGTTTCAAGGTTTTGGCGGTCCTTTTGTGCTAAGATGGGCATTGATTTGTCTTTTTCTTCGGCTTTCCATCCTCAGACAAATGGCCAAACCGAACGAACCAATCAGACTTTGGAAACTTATCTGAGATGCTTTGTTTCTGCGGATCAGGATGATTGGGTGACCTTCTTGCCATTAGCTGAGTTCGCCCTTAATAATCGGGCCAGTTCGGCTACTTTGGTTTCGCCTTTTTTTTGTAATTTTGGTTTTCATCCTCGTTTTTCTTCAGGGCAGGTTGAGCCTTCGGACTGTCCTGGTGTGGATTCTGTGGTGGACAGGTTGCAACAAATTTGGACTCGTGGTGGACAATTTGACCTTGCCCCAAGAGAAGGCTCAACGTTTCGCTAACCGCCGTCGTCGTGTTGGTCCCCGACTTCGGGTTGGGGATTTGGTTTGGTTATCATCTCGTTATGTTCCTATGAAGGTTTCTTCTCCTAAGTTTAAGCCTCGTTTCATTGGTCCTTATAAGATTTCTGAAATTCTTAATCCTGTATCATTTCGTTTGGCCCTTCCTGCTTCTTTTGCCATCCATAATGTGTTCCATAGGTCGTTGCTGCAGAGATATGTGGCGCCTATGGTTCCCTCCGTTGATCCTCCTGCTCCGGTGTTGGTCGAGGGGGAGTTGGAGTATGTGGTGGAGAAGATTTTGGATTCTCGTATTTCGAGACGAAAACTTCAGTACTTGGTCAAATGGAAGGGCTATGGTCAGGAGGATAATTCCTGGGTTGTTGCCTCTGATGTCCATGCTGCCGATTTAGTTCGTGCCTTTCATTTGGCTCGTCCTGATCGGCCTGGGGGCTCTGGTGAGGGTTCGGTGACCCCTCCTCAAGGGGGGGTACTGTTGTGAATTCCGTTCTCGAACTCCCTCCTGTGGTCATGAATGGTACTTCGGTGAGTTCTGTCCGTGGACTCCCTCTGGTGGCTGTGAGTGGAGCTGCTGGTTCTGAGATTCCTTCTCCAGCTGCCCTCGTTTGGGGCTAGGCTGATTCTCTATTTAACTCCACTCAGATCATTACTCCATGCCAGCTGTCAATGTTCTAGTACTGGTTCAGATCTCTCCTGGATCTTTCTGAGGACCTGTCTACTCCAGCACAAGCTAAGTTCCTGCTTGTTCATTTGTTACATATTGTTTTTCTTGCTAAGTTCTAGTCCAGCTTGCTATCATGAAACTACCTGGCTAGCTGGAAGCTCTGGGGTGCAGAGTGGCACCACCGCATCGTGAGTCGGTGCGGGGGTATTTTTTGCACACTCTGCGTGGTTTTTGTAGCTTTTTGTGTTGACCGCAAAGATCCCTTTTCTATCCTCAATCTGTTTAGTTAGACTGGCCTCTCTTTGCTAAAACCTATTTCATCCTTTGTTTGTGATTTCCTCTTATCTCACAGTCAATACTTGTGGGGGGGCTGCTTTTACCTTTGGGGAAATTTCTCTGAGGCAAGTAAGGCTTTGTTTCCTTTCTTTAGGGGTAGTTAGCTCTTAGGCTGTGAAGTGGCGTCTAGGCAGAGTCAGGCACGCTCCACGGCTGTTTCTAGTTGTGTTGATAGGAGTAGGGTTTGCGGTCAGCAGAGTTCCCATTTCCCCAGAGCTCGTCCTGATTCCGTGTTTAACTATCAGGTCATTCCTGGTGCACCTAACCACCAGGTCCATAACACATACCATGTGGATGCTAGGAGCAGAGGAAAGTCTGTGCAAAGCTTGGTGATGTACTATGTGCACTTCATAGTCAGTCAGCAGGAGAGCTGGGTGGATGAACATACCATGTGGATGCTAGGAGCAGAGGAATCTCTGTGTGCATTTATAAAAAATATCAGAAATTTGACAAAAATGTATAAAAAAAATTGCAATTTTCAAACTTTGAATGATTATCCCTTTTAGGCTACTTTCACACTAGCGTCATACAACGCACGTCGCAAGGCGACGTACCGACGCATACTGTGAAAGCGCCGCACAACGGGGGCAGCGGATGCAGTTTTCCAACGCATCCGCTGCCCCATTGTGATGTGCGTGGAGGAGGGGGCAGAGTTCCGGCCGCGCATGCGCGGTCGGAAATGCTGGACACGACGCACCAAAAAACGTTACATGCAACGTTTTCTTGTGCCGACGGTCCAACGCAACACGACGCAACCGTCGCACGACGGTTGTGACGTGTGGCAATGCGTCGCAATGTGTCGCTAATGTTAGTCTATGGAGAAAAAAACGCATCCTGCAAGCAATTTTGCAGGATGCGTTTTTTCTCCAAAACGACGCATTGCGACGTGCGTCGTAAGACGCTAGTGTGAAAGTAGCCTAATCCAGCTAGTCATACCACACAAAAACATTAATAAATAACATTTCCCACATGTCGGCTTCACATCAACACCATTTATAAAATGTTATTTTATTTTGTTAGGTTTTTAGGAGGTTTAAAAATGTAGCAGTAAATTTTCATTTTTGCAAGGAAATTTGCAAAACTTATTTTTTTTAAGGACCTATCCAGGTTTGAAGTGACTTGGGGTCCTATATATTGGAAACCTCCAAAAGTTATACCATTTTAAAAACAGCACCCCCTGATATATTGAAAACTGCTCTCATGTAGATTATTAACCCTTCAGGTGATGTTAAGGAATTAATACAAGTTGGCATGACAGAAATGAAAAAATGTATTTTTACCACTTAAATGTTGCTAACTTCTGAACAGGCCGCTAAAGCCAGCAAGCTCTAAGGCTACGTTCACATTTGCGGTCCGCGCCGCAGCGTCAGGCGCCGCAGCGG
This sequence comes from Ranitomeya variabilis, assembly GCF_051348905.1. Taxonomy (NCBI): domain Eukaryota; kingdom Metazoa; phylum Chordata; class Amphibia; order Anura; family Dendrobatidae; genus Ranitomeya; species Ranitomeya variabilis. The sequence goes on along the minus strand of NC_135235.1, from coordinate 548,088,785 downwards.
CGCCGCATGCGTCATGCGCCCCAATATTTAACATGGGGGCGCATGGACATGCGGTGCACTTGCGTTTTGCGCCGCATGCGTCACTGCGGCGCACGCGTCCGGGCGCAGAGGACGCAGCAAGTTGCATTTTTGCTGCGTCCAAAAACAATAGAAAAAAAGACGCATGCGGCGCAAAACGCAGCGTTGTGCATGCGTTTTGCCGCGTTTTTGTTTGCGTTGTGCGTTGCGGCGCCAACGCTGCGGCGCACAACGCAAATGTGAACGTAGCCTAAGGCCGCTATTTGGCTGTGAATTGCCATGGCGAACATCAGGACCACAGAATCATGATCTCAGGGTGCCGATGAGGTTAAAGAGGATGCCCCTACACTCTGTTAACAATTTATATGATGATGTCACTATTGACAGCAGCATCTAAGACAGTGGTTCTCAACCCTTTCTAATGCCGTGACCCCGCAATACAGTTCCTCATGTTGCGGTGACCCCAAACCAAAAAATTATTTTGGTGGCTACTTCATAACTGTAATTTTGCTACAGTTATGATTCGGACTGTAAATACTTGATATGCATTATGTATTCTCATAGCTACAAATCAAACATAATTTAAACATAGTGATTAATCACAAAAACAATATTTAATTATATGTTGAGAAATATTTATTACTAATTCCAATAAATAACATTTCACCATGGCATAGCATGGGTTTAAACAGGGCACTCTGCTCTGTGAGGACTGAGGATTCTGCCTGCCTATTTGGATGGCAGATTCCTCAGTGTGAATGGAGCCTTAGTGCCCATTCACACTACATTTTCCTATGCAGTCAATTTAGCGCTGAAAATGGTTTGCCTCCTATTTTCATAAATTATTGGAGTCCAAAAGATTGAGCACTGAAAATTGAGCACTGAAAAAAGCACCTTACACTTACACAGTATTGTGTGTTTGGTGTGTGTACTGTTTTTACGTTATGAACCTTTTTTACACCAGCAGGCTGTCTCGCAGGCTCTCTTGGCTCTCCGCCTCCTAGGCTTCTGTCCTCCGGCGCTTGCTGCGTCCGCCCACTGATGACGTTAGCAAGCGCCGGACACACGCAATGCGCTGCTATGGATGAGCAGGCGCGCTGCTATGGACTGTGGAGCGCTTCCCCCGCCTCTTAGGCCCCGGTCGGATGATGCAATCACGTCTGCACATGTGCGCAGGCATTCAGTTTGGAACGCACATCCATAACGGTGTGCGTTCCAGCTGAATAGTGCTGCTGCAGATGGTAGCTCGGCTTCTCAGCGGCTAAAGCCATCGGAAATATGTATTTTCCGATGGCTTTAGGCGACCCCTGTTTTTTGGTCGTTCGACCCCGCCGGGGTCGTGACCCACAGGATGAGAACCACTGATCTAAGAGGTTAAACAGATTTGGACGGTGCCAACACTGATCGTGGCTGATACAACAAGTTGTCAGCTATAGTGTACAGCTGCTAGATTGTCAACTGTATGGGGATGCTATTCTCTTATATCTCAGGTTAGTAAAAAGACGTATTGGCGGTCATTAAGGGATAATATTTCCATATGAAATAATTTCTTTCTCCCTCAAGCTGCACTGCTAAAAAAGACAAAATTCAATTTAATTTTTACTGTTTTTCCTGTTCCTCAGATTCCTGCTCCCCAAAAAATTGAAATGGGTTGTTCACCTCTTTTTATCATGTTGAACAGTGGCTAAACATGGTGTTACATAAATAATACAGCATACTCTCCTATTGATCCCCTGCCAGTTCTATCCTAGCAGTACCCAGACCCCTGCCATTCTGTTTGCATCCTATCCTGGTAGGGAATGGCATGTGACCCCTATGGCCATGGTGTGTCTGCAGCAGTCATATGTCCATTAGTGATGAGCGATCATGCTCGTATAAGGAGTTATCCGAGCATGCTCGTATGCCAATAGAGTGTCTTCAGCATGCTCAAAAAATATATGCCGAGTCCCAACATCTGCATGCTGTTAGCCGCAACACATGAAGGAATTACCTGGTTTTTTTGGCGAGACATGCAGTCGCGGGGACTCAAACATATTTTCTGAACACGCCAAAGACACTCGGTTAACAGACGAGCATTTATCCAAGCGCGTTCACTCATCACCAATGTCCATACAACTGTAATGGGATACTTTGCCATCGTGGGAATAACCACTGCCTTGAGAAGTCACATGTCATCAAAGCTGGTGGAAGAAGTATGGAGAGCAGTAGGTGACCCACTAGGAGAGAAAAGAATTACAGGATTATTATGCTGTACTTTTTATTTTTACACAATGTCTGGCAACCTCTTAGAATGAAAATATGGTGGATGACCCCTGTAATAATGAGTAACCAGACAGTTTGATGTGTCAAAAAAATTGTATAATTTAAAAAAACAATCCCTCATATATCACTATGGGAAAAGTTATGGCTCTTTTAATGCTGCATCCTGAAGGCTGAAGATGAACTGGCAACATTTGCAGGTAATTTTGGGCTCTAGCACCCAAGAGCAAGACTGATTGCCAATGCCCACGTCTAATAGAAATATTGTTCCATTATTTTGCTGGTATAAATAATCTGAGGTTAAAAATAAAGTGCCCATCACGGTGGTGCAGTGGTTAGCACAGCAGCCTTGCAGCGCTGGAGTCCTGGGTTCAAGCCCCACCCTGGACAACACCTGCAAAGAGTTTGTATGTTCTCTCCGTGTTTGCGTGGGTTTCCTCCCACATTCCGAAGACATACTGATAGGGAATTTAGATTGTGAGCCCCATCAGGGACAGGGATGATAATGTGTGCAAACTCTAAAGCGCTGCGGAATATGTTAGTGCTATATAAAGATTATTATTATTATAAACATACATTTACATCTTCCCATCAGTGAGCACATCTCTGACTCAGTCCATCTCAGACAGCATTTCAAAGCTCAGACCTTGAGTCAAATCCAAAGAGAAATTTCTACTGTGCTTTTCCGGAAAACCTTCACACAAGGTCACTCACCATATCCAAGCAAAACCAACAGCAAACATTCAGATGTGTTTCGAAATCAAGATTTTTTTTTTCTACAGCTAGAGGCCAGTTTAAAATGTATTACATTACTGGAAATTATTTTAGGGAATGTGCACACTTGCAGAAAAATCTCCTGCAAATACGGCAGTGTTGGCAGGAAAAACGATGCTTAAAATATGCATGTTTTTCCTGTATTTTTGACTAATTTTTTATGTGGGTTTTTTTTTTTTGCTCTTTTTTTCCCCCTTCTGATTGGGTGAAAAATGCTGCTAAAATGCTGAAGGAACTGACATGCTACAGAATTAAAAATCCTGCAAACCTGCATAAAAAATAAGCTACAGTTTATGTGCAAGAGATGTTAGAAATCTAATTCCGTTTGCTGGTACTGTGAAACCCTGCGTTTTGTTTCATGAAAGAAGAAACGCGTCAAAAATGCAACCTGTGCATATGCCTTTAGTGTCGAAGTACTGAAGATATTTTATTAATTTTGCAACCATTATTCATTTTCGGTACTCACCACTGGGTCATATTTACTTTTATAAACGGGTTGTCGAGAATTGGAAAACTAAGTTTTTCCACTTAAACACTGTTCATATCCTTTTGCTCTCTTTGGTATTGTAGATCAGCTTCCTTCAGCTGCAGTACCAGTTACAGAGCAAATTCATTATAAGCACAGTTTTAGTAAAATAAAATACACAACCTTTTTTTCTTAGTGAAAACTATTATTATTACTAATATGACATACCTACTATTATTATTATAAATCTAAGGGTGTATGTGAAACATCACACTGCACTCGAATTTCACCCGAGTGAAGTGCGATACCCACGGACGTGGACAACAGAGGAGATTATTATTATTATTATTTATTTATATAGCACCATTAAATCCATGGTGCTGTACATTAGACAGGTTGAGGAAAGGACGTATTCTGGAAATATTTTTGAGCTGGAGATGACAGGAGGTGGCGAGAGCTTGGATGTGCGGTATAAAGGACAGGGCAGAGTCAAGGGTTACTCCGAGGCAGCGGATTACCGGGACTGGGAAAGTATGAATTCATTTATTGTGATAGATAGATAGATCAGGTAGGGAAGGTGTGCGAGATGGAGGAAAGATAACTAGTTCAGATCTGTCCACATTGAGATTGAGAAATTACTTTCTCCGCACCTGTGCTCCGATTCTCAGATGCAAGAGGATCAGACCACAGAGCACTTTCACTCGGTTCATGCACGCAGCAGAGCTGGAGCCTAGTGTCATTAGCATATCGCCTCGGATGCCATACACTAATGTGACTCTGATCTCAGGCTGGTTTCACACTTGCATTTTGATCTGCAGCGTTTTTAAAAAAAACGCATGTGGTGAAAAAACGCATGTAAACGCGGCAAAATGCCGCGTTTTTTAGACGCATGCGTTTTTGCATGCAGAAAAAAAACCGCAGCGTTTACATGCATTTTTTCCTGCGTTTGCGTTTTTTAAACGCATGCTGAGAAGTGTGTGACAGCTGCCAATCATCAAAATCAACTAGAAAACCCACTAAAAACAGAAATAGCTAGGGTTAGGGTTAGGATCCCTAGTAACCCTAGGGATCCTAACCCTAACCCTAGGGATCCTAACCCTAAACCTAACCCTAGGGATCCTAACCCTAAACCTAACCCTAGGGATCCTAACCCTAACCCTAGGGATCCTAACCCTAACCCTAGGGATCCTAACCCTAACCCTAAGGGTTAGGATCGTAACCCTAACCCTTAAGGCCCCGTCTCACATAGCGATTTACCAACGATCACGACCAGCGATACGACCTGGCCGTGATCGTTGGTAAGTCGCTGTGTGGTCGCTGGGGAGCTGTCACACAGACCGCTCTCCCCAGCGACCAACGATCAGGGGAACGACTTCGGCATCGTTGAAACTGTCTTCAACGATGCCGAAGTCCCCCTGCAGCACCCGGGTAACCAGGGTAAACATCGGGTTACTAAGCGCAGGGCCGCGCTTAGTAACCCGATGTTTACCCTGGTTACCAAAAAAAACAAACACTACATACTCGCCTTTCGGTGTCCAGGTCCCTTGCCGTCCGCTTCCTGCTCTGACTGAGATCCGGCCGTACAGTGAGAAGTGAGAGCAGCAGTGACGTCACCGCTGTGCTCTCACTTCTCACTGTACGGCGGCACTCAGTGAGAGCAGGAAGCAGACGGCAAGGGACCTGGACACCGAAAGGCGAGTATGTAGTGTTTGTTTTTTTTGGTAACCAGGGTAAACATCGGGTTACTAAGCGCGGCCCTGCGCTTAGTAACCCGATGTTTACCCTGGTTACCAGTGAAGACATCGCTGGATCGGTGTCACACACACCGATTCAGCGATGTCAGCGGGGCCTCAACGACCAAAAAAAGGTCCAGGCCATTCGGACACGACCAGCGATCTCGCAGCAGGGGCCTGATCGCTGGTACGTGTCACACATAGCGAGATCGCTATGGAGGTCGCTGTTGCGTCACAAAACTTGTGACTCAGCAGCGATCTCGCTAGCGATCTCGCTATGTGAGACGGGGCCTTAAGGGTTAGGGTTAGGATCCCTATGGTTAGGGTTACGGTTAGGGTTAGGATCCCTAGGGTCACTAGGGATCTTAACCTTAGGGTTAGGGTTAGGATCCCTAGTAACCCTAGGGTTAGGGTTAGGGTTTTCTTGTTTTTTCTTGTGGTTAGGGTTAGGGTTTTCTTGTTTTTTCTTGTGTTTAGGGTTAGGGTTAGGGTTTTCTTGTTTTTTCTTGTTTTTTTGTGTTTTTCTATAAAAACGCATGCGTTTTTAACGCAAGCAAACGCATGTGCTTAAAAACGCATGCGTTTACATAGACAGCAATGCATTTTTTTGCCGCGAATAAATGCATGCGTTTTTTTGCGGCAAAAAAACGCCGCTAGAAATTACTACATGTTGCATTTCTGCAAATGAACGCACGCGTCAAAAAACGCATACATTGCCGAAAACGCGTCAAAACGCACGCTAAAAAACGCATGCGTTTTTTAATGTTAATTATAGAAAAAAAACGCATGCGTTTTTTAGCGCTAAAACGCTGCAGATCAAAACGCAAGTGTGAAACCAGCCTCACTCAGTCACAGGTTTTGCCATAGGGTATGTGCACGCGTATTTTGGAGCTCTGCGGATTTTTCCACAGCAGATTTGAGAAATCTGCAGGTAAGAAGCACTGCGTTTTACCTGCGGATTTACCTCAGTTTTTATGCGGATTTTGTGCGGATTCCACCTGCGGTTTTATGCCTGCAGATTCCTATTGTGGAGCAGGTGTAAACGGCAGTGGAATCCGCACAAAGAATTGACATGCTGCGGAATGTAACCCGCAGAGTTTCCGCGCGTTTTTTTCCGCAGCATGGGCATGGCGGATTGCGGTTTCCATAGGTTTACATTGTACTGTAAACGCATGGAAAGTGGAGAATGAGGACTGTTCGGATCCGCAGCAAAATCCGTAACGTGTGAACATAGCCTTAAATGCCTAAGGATAATACCCCTAAATCCATATATACTTTTTCTGCAAATGTTGTTTTATGCCAATCTGCATCATTTCTTTTCCTTTTGCACTAGTTATTTATTATTGTAGCGCCATTTATTTCATGGCGCTTTATATGTGAAAAGGGGTATACATAACAAAAAACAAGTATAATAGTTTTGAACAAAACAAGTCACAGACTGGTACAGCAGAAGAGAGGACCCTGAACATGAGGGCTCACAATCTGCAAGGGGTGGGTGAGAATAGAGCTGGTCATACAGAGTGATGGGTGAATGAGGGTTACTGCGGGTTGTATGCTTGTCGTAGATCTTCAGGTTCCTTTTGAAGGTTTCCACAGTAGGTGAGAGTCTGATATGTTGGGATAGAGAGTTCCAGAGTAAGGGGGATTCATTGGAAAAGTCTTGCATGCAATTGTAAGCTGAGGAGATAAGAGGGGATTCGAAAAGGAGATCTTGTGAGGATCGGAGGTTGCATGCAGGTAAGTACCGAGCGACTAGGTAAGGCTACTTTCACACATCAGTTTTATGTTTTCAGGCATAATTTGGCCAATTTTTCAAAAAACGGATCGGGTGCAAATTGTGAAAAACTGTTGCGCCGGATCCGTTTTTTTTGCTGGATCCGTTTTTGTTTACCGGGGATAGATTTTGGACTTCCTGTTCCGAGAGAGAGAGAGTTGCCCCACACAGCCTCCCCATATACTGCATGAGCCCCACAGCCTCCCCATATATACAGCATGAGCCCCACACAGCCTCCCTATATATATATATACTGCATGAGCCCCACACAGCCTCCCTATATATACTGCATGAGCCCCACACAGCTTCCCTATATATACTGCATGAGCCCCACACAGCTTCCCTATATACACTGCATAGGTCCTACATAGCCTCATTATATATACTGCATGAGCCCCACACAGCCTCCCCATATACTGCATGAGCCCCACACAACCTCCCTATATATACTGCATGAGCCCCACACAGCCTCCCTATATATACTGCATGAGCCCCACACAGCCTCCCTATATACACTGCATGAGCCCCACACAGCCTCCCCATATACTGCATGAGCCCCACACAGCCTCCCTATATATACTGCATTGGTCCTACATAGCCTCCCTATATATACTGCATGAGCCCTACACAGCCTCCCAATATACACTGCATGAGCCCCACACAGCCTCCCTATATATATATATACTGCATGAGCCCCACACAGCCTCCCTATATGCACTGCATGAGCCCCACACAGCCTCACTATATATACTGCATGAGCCCCACACAGCCTCCCTGTATACTGCATGAGCCCCACACAGCCCCCCTATATATACTGCATGAGCCCCACACAGCCTCCCTCTATACACTGTATGAGCCCCTCACAGCCTCCCCATATACTGCATGAACCCCACACAGCCTCCCTGTATACTGCATGAGCCCCACACAGCCCCCCTATATATACTGCATGAGCCCCACACAGCCTCCCTCTATACACTGTATGAGCCCCTCACAGCCTCCCCATATACTGCATGAACCCCACACAGCCTCCCTATATACAGCTCTGAAAAAAATTAAGAGACCACTGCAAAATTTTCAGTTTGTCTGATTTTTCTCTTTACAGTTATACTTTTGAGTAAAATGTAAATTGTTCTTTTATTCTATAAACTACTGACAACATGTCTCCTAAGTTCCAAGCTATACATTTTGTATTTATTTTCTGAAAATGAGAAATGGTCAAAATAACAAAAAATGCATTGCTTGCAGACCTCAAATAATGCAAAAAAAAACAAAAAAACAAGTTCATAATTGTTAGAAACAACAATACTAATGTTTTAACTCCGGAGTTCAGAAATCAATATTTTGTGGAATAACTGAGAGAGGGCCAGGGCCGTAGTCGTGGCTGAGACTATCTCCTTACACGCGCGCTGGCCTACTGCCACATGCAAGCAATGTCCCCTTTTTTGCGTACCTTCAGCCACATCATCTGCACAGTCAGCGTCACGGAGTTACCGCGACAGAGCAGTACCAGGAGACCGCAGCGTCTGATGGCTCTTGCTTCACCGCTGAGAAGAAGCACTTCTCCAGTACAGTGAATGTGTTTGTTTTCTTTCAGCAGGACAGGGGTTTATCGGCCATGTGGTAATTCCTGCATTCAGCTGTGCTTGGGTAGCCACTCCTCTTTCCTATAAAAGCTAGTCCTTCTGGCTTGATCCTTGTCTGAGATAGCACTTGCTAGATAGACCTGGAATAGTGAGGATCTGGAGAGCTGGAGGAGTTTATTGTGGGACAGTTGTTTGGTTTGTATGCTTGGAAATTCCTCATCCTTACCGGCCTTATTTTCTTCCCCCTTTCTTCACACCCTGGTGAATACATCTGTTATTTGTGAGAGTATATTTTGTTTGAGTGGAGTTTTCTTTTACCCTTGTCTTGGTTCCCCTGTTTGTCGGGTTGGTGTACTGCGGTACACGGTAGCGCCTCTCTTCCCCGAGTGTGGAAGGGGACAGATGCAGGGCTGCAGTTAGGAGACAGGGCAAGGGCGGAGGCCCCGACATCCTCGCCATCTGAGGTATCCCGGGGAACAGGGCGAGTTAGGGTGCCCTCTAGTGCTAGGGCCAGGAAAGGTGCCCATGGTCCCAGTTTACTCGCCAGTCCAATCGTGACAGTCAAGTTCCCATCTGAGTGGCTGGGGCTTTGCTGCTGTTGTTGCACAAAATGAAACAGAGTTCACGTTCAACTTTAAAAAAATAACTTTACTTTCTTCTCTTTGCAGCACATCCTTATTACATACAATATTAGCATAATAGGGTTCCAAACAGTCCTCATTCTCCACTTTCCCTGCGCTTCATCCTACGGCCTTCAATACGTGCCCGGGTCCTACCGCCTCTTGCGGTAATGCAGCGTCCTCCCTGTTCAGACTCACTGCACCTAGGCGTTCCCTCATCCGTTTTGCCCAAGATCTGAGGGCATCAGCCCATGCAGTGAGCTGCCACATGATCAGCCACTTTTGTCTATGTACTGCCTGGACCTTCACTGTGGCCTCCACTCCACCACTGCTGTCACACTGCTGTTTGGCTGTACTTCTGCCCCACTGGGCCCTGGATGGCTGGGTTCCTTGCCTTAAACATTGCGGAGCCCACTGTGTTGCCTAGGGCCCTACAAGACTGTCTGAGCTCTCTGGCCCCCTCCTGAGCTGTGTCAGCTCCATGGCTTTTCTGACTCGCTTCAGGAAATAATTTTCAAATTCGAGCTGTTTTGGGCAGTGTTCGAGTCATTCAACGAACCCGAACAATTTGCTTAAAATTTGGCTGTTCGAGTTTCTGTTCGATAGCTGTTCATTCACCAAAAGCCTAGCTTGATTTGCACATTAAAACTATTTATCATTGTTAATGGACTGTTTCAGTGTATAGTGGGCGGGGGATAGATCTGTGCTGAAATAACGCCGATCTCCATTTTTTTTTTTTCTTTCCCGCATTTACAGAGGGGCGGTGCAGTCTCTCAGCCTATCAGCAGTGCACACAGCAATGTGCATGTGATGCACACAAGCAAGGGCATGTGTCATTGGCTATGTAACTAGGCACTGCTCCTAATAGCCAGTTTCCTACTCCACACTGATGAGGGGCAAATACCCCGAAACAGCTGTCTGTGGATGGATACCATGTTTTGGCATAGGTGGTTTTCCTTTATTGGATGCTGCCCTTCCCGTGGTTGTTCCTTCCCGGTGAAAGACCTGGCTATTCATTGCTTGCATTGAGAAACACGTGATGGTGTCTCCGCGGCTTTTCTACATGCATTGGCTGTGTATGTCACATGTCCTTGCCCTATAAGAACCAGCCATTTGCCCCGTCGCCACCAATTCCTCACTGCTGCAGCTTATATTAGACGCACCGCTGCTGCTGTGGGCGCAATAAAGACTAAGAGTCTATTTTTGGAGCGAATTGTCAGAGAGATAGGTTTAGGGAGTCGGGACTAGTTGTAATATCAGCCCTTTTCAGGGTAGGTTACAGCAGTTCATAGCACTGTTTGCCAGGCAGGTCTGAGCCAGTGCTGTGCAAGTGTTAGTCACAGCATTTGGTGTAATCTAGCTCAGCAAATCCTTTTGGGCTAGTAGCATTGTCTGATAGTCATCTGAGTAGCCCGCCTGTGAAGCTAGCTACACTGCCTGTGTACAGTATCTCAATTTTTACTGCATCTAACCCAGTAAATCGTTTTGGGGTTTTGGGCTTAGTAGCAGTGTTTGCATGTCAGCAGAGTAGCCCGCCTGTGAAAATAACTACACCGCCTGTGTATCTCTATTTTCACTGCATCTAATCCAGTTAATAATTTTGGGCCTAGGAGCAGTGTCTGCACGTCAGCAGAGTAGCCCGCCTGTGAAACAAACTATACCGCCTGTGTATCTCTATTTTCACTGCATCTAATCCAGTTGATAGTTTTGGGCCTAGTACCACAGTTTGGCCACTCAGTTCTGCTCGGTTTTCATCCATCGGTTGTTGTGCCAACAACTACAGATACAGAGTTGCCAATTAGTTAAGCACTAAAATGAGTGGTAAAAGGCCTGCTGCTGGTGGAAAGGGGAATAGGCGTGTTGGAAAGGGAAAAAAAGGTTGTGTCCATGGGGTAGGTGGTAAAGCAACAGTAACATCTGCAGAAGAAAGACCATCTTACAGCCAAAGTTAAGATGTCTACTTCTTTTTGTGGACAATCTGATATGATCCCTTTCTTACGACCATCGCTACAAGCATCGCCAAAAATTACAGATGAGGCACAAAAACAGCAGGTGCTTGAACGGATATCAACTGGTCGTTCAAGTGGGCTCTCCTCCATGTCAACTTCAACATCACAACTACTCCAGTCCTCAGAGTTGTCACCCCAATCGCACTTGCTTCCTCACAGCTCCCAAGTCTCCAGCTGCCCGTCTGAGCATGGGGTAGCACATGGTGGAGTCTGTAGAACTGTTTACGCATACTATAGCCTGGGAATCAGAGGTCTGCTCCAGAGCTTCTGTGAATCCAGACGAGGAAATGATCTGCACTGATGCCCAGAATCTTTGTGAGTCGGATCCAGGCCCAGATGAAGAAGGTTCTGAGCATAATGTAGACCCTCATTCCCAAACTGTAACTCCTGTTGGTGGAGATAATGAGGAAGATGATGATGAGACTGAGATACCTGATTGGAGCGAAAACTTGACTTTTCGGTCGGGGCAGGAAGAGGTTGGCTCTGAGGACGACAGGTGTGAGAACACACAGGATGATGATGATGACGAGGTTGTAGACCCCACTTACTGTCAACCCCCAGTCCATGAGGTCAGCAGAGGAGGTGGAGGAGGATGCTAGTGACGAGTCTGACGATGAGGTAACGGTGCGCCTTCCTGGACAGAGACGGAGTACTGGAAGCACGTCATCAACTGCATCCTCAACCCCAACTGTGCCTCAGACCAGAAGTCATGGTGGCTCTTCAGGTCACATGGGCTCTAAGCCTTGCATAGCCTGGGCATTTTTTGACATCGCAAAGGATGACCCAACTCATGTTGTCTGTAAGATTTGTCAGCAAAATCTCAGTAGAGGCCAAAAAATCACTAGCTTGAGTACTTCATGCATGAACCTGTTGTGAATTCTGTTGTGGGTTCTGCTCTTAGGCTCCCTCCGGTGGTTATAAGTGGTAGTGCTGCTGTTTGTCCTTCACAACAGTCATCAGCTGCTTCCACTTTGGACGGGGCTATTTAGTCTGGCTCCTTCCTTTATTGAGTGCCAGTTGTCCATTGTTTTCTAGGTATCCACATCTCTGCTTGGTTTCTCCTTCTGGATTGTCCAAATCATCAAAGATAAGTCCTGGCTCTGTTTTTGCAGTCCACATGCGGTGGAGTTAATAGTTCTGTGAATTGCTATGTTTTTTCTTGTCCAGCTTTGTCTGTGTTAAGATTTACTCAGCCAAGTTGGAAGCTCTGGAGTCACAGAGTTACCCTCCATGCCTTTAGTTAGGTGTGGAGATTTTTGTATTCTCTGTGGTGGATTTTGTAGTATTTTTTATACTGACCGCACAGTACTCTTTCCTGTCTTTTCTTTCTAGGTAGCGTGGCCTCCTTTGCTAAATTCTGTTTTCAGTCTGCGTTTGTAATTTCCCTCTCCTCTCACAGTCAATATTTGTGGGGGGCTGCCTTTCCTTTGGAGTTTTCTCTGAGGCAAGATAGTATTCCTGTTTCTTTCTTTAGGTGTAATTAGTCCTCCGGCCGTGACGAGGTGTCTAGGGAGTGACAGGAACATCCCACGGCTACTTCTAGTTGATGTGTTAAGTTCAGGGTCTGCGGTCAGTATAGAGGCCACCTACTCCAGAGCTCGTCCATGCTGCTCCTAGGCCACCAGTTCATAACATGAACCGTCACATGGATATGAGGCATAAGTTGCAGTGGGAAGCTCACTGTGCTACAATGCGGCCTAGTGGGGCGGGTCAACCACCGTCTGCCCCAACAAGTGCATCCGCGTCCTCTTCATCCTCTGTGACTGTGGGGACAGCAGTCGCACTTGGTTTTGGATGCAGACCTTCCACCTCTTTACCCGCAACAGCCAGTGTGATTGGCAGGTCGTCAGGACATTTGCAAGTGGAAACACCTGCTGGTGTTGAGCGCTCTCCGACATCGACACCACATTTTGATCAAAGCAAAATAACATCTCCGCCTGCACCTTCCCCCAAGACCAGCAGTTTGCCGGGGACACCCTACTCAACTCCATCTAAGCACGGCAGCCAGCCCTCAGTCCCTCAGATGTGGACAAGTAAAAGACCATTTCCTCCTAGCCATGACAAAGCTAAGAGGTTGAATTTCTCCATCTGCAAGCTGTTGGCTACAGAAATGCTGCCTTTCCGCCTGGTGGACACAGAGAATTTTCGAGACCTTATGTCCGTCGCAGTGCCCCAGTACCAGATGCCCAGTCGTCACTACTTCTCAAAGAAAGCTGTGCCTGCGCTACACCAGCGTGTCGCACACAACATCACCGCTTCCTTGAGAAACTCTGTGTGTGACAGGGTGCATTTCACCACAGACACTTGGACGAGTAGACATGGACAGGGGCGTTACATGTCGGTGACAGGGCACTGGGTAACTAAGGTGACATCAGGAGAACGGGCTGCTGTCCAAGTCTTGCCGTCCCCACGAGTTGCTCGTCGATCCTCTGCATCTAGAAGTTCCTCCACTGCTTCTGCCTCCTCAACCTCCTCTCGGTCCTCCACCTGCACCCAAAGCCTGTCTGGTAATGCCACCCGTGTTGTAACTGCGCAGAAGGAGTCCTGCACACCTCCTCACTATGCTGTCACCAGGGCTCAACGGCATCAGGCAGTGTTTAGATTGAAATGTCTGGGAAATGTGAGTCACACAGCTGAGGAGTTGTGGTCAGCTCTGGAGACCGAGTTCCATCAATGGTTGTCTCCACTCAAACTGCAGCCAGGGAAGGCTGTGTGCGACAATGCTGCAAACCTGAGTGCGGCCCTTCGCCGGGGCAATCTCACACACGTGCCTTGTATGGCTCACGTTTTGAACCTGGTTGTCCAGCAATTTTTATCCCACTATCCCAGACTAGATGGGTGTTATGATCCTTAGTGGCTGAGGATCACAGAATGAACTAGCTAAGTTACTGAACATAGAACGAGCTCTAGGGAGGTGGTAACTGGACTGACCGCAAAACCTGATCCTAACAAACACACTAAAGGTAGCCGGTGAACGTGCCTAAATTCCTGGACGTCTCGACGCAGCCTGAGAAACTTGCTACCCCTATAGAGAAAGTAAGACCTCACTTGCCTCAGAGAAATGACCCCAAAGATATAGGAAGCCCCCAACAAATAATAACGGTGAGGTAAGGGGAAAATACAAAACGTAGAAATGAAAACAGATTCAGCAAATGAGGCCCACTAATACTAGATAGCAGAAGACAGGCAGGGAACTGTGCGGTCAGTAAAAAACCCTATACAAAATATCCACGCTGAGAATACAAGAACCCCCACACCAACTAACGGTGTGAGGGGAGAAACTCAGCCCCCTAGAGCTACCAGCAAGCAAGGAAATCACATATTAGCAAGCTGGACAAGAACAAATAAATAACCAAGAAACATATTGAACACTGATGAGCAAAAAATAACCAAACAGAAACTTAGCTTCTCTTGGCGAGACTGATAACGAAGGGATTCAGGAGAGATCAAAATAGCACTGAATAAATCGACAGCAGGCAACCACTGAAAGTCCAGGTGAGCTAAATAGGAAACCAGCTAACAGATAACGAGACAGCTGAACCAGCCTCAGACCTGCAGAATGACACAAAGAGCCACCAGAGGGAGCCCAAAGACAGCACTCACACAGTACCACTTGTGACCACAAGAGGGAGCCCAAAAACAGTTCACAACAGTACCCCCCCCTTGAGGAGGGGTCACCGAACCCTCATCAAAAACCCCAGGGCGATCAGGATGAGCCACATGGAAGGCACGAACCAAATCGGCCACATGAACATCAGAGGCGACAACCCAGGAATTATCCTCCTGACCATAGCCCTTCCACTTAACCAAATACTGAAGCCTCCGTCTAGAAACACGAGAATCCAAGATCTTCTCCACCACGTACTCCAATTCGCCCTCAACCAGCACCTGGGCAGGGGGCTCAACAGAAGGAACCACAGGCACCACATACCTCCGCAACAAAGACCTATGGAACACGTTATGAATGGCAAACGACGCTGGGAGGTCCAAACAAAATGACACCGGGTTAAGGATTTCCAAAATCTTATAAGGACCGATGAAGCGAGGCTTGAATTTAGGAGAGGAGACCTTCATAGGAACATACCGAGAAGACAGCCATACCAAATCCCCAACACGAAGTCGGGGACCCACACCGCGACGGCGGTTGGCAAAGCGCTGAGCCTTCTCCTGTGACAACTTCAAATTGTCCACCACATGGTTCCAAATCTGCTGCAACCTATCCACCACAGAATCCACCCCAGGACAGTCAGAAGGCTCGACCTGACCCGAGGAGAAACGAGGATGAAAACCAGAATTGCAGAAAAAAGGCGAAACCAAAGTAGCAGAACTAGCCCGATTATTAAGGGCAAACTCGGCCAATGGCAAAAAAGTCACCCAATCATCCTGATCAGCAGAAACAAAACATCTTAAATAAGTTTCCAAGGTCTGATTAGTTCGCTCGGTTTGGCCATTCGTCTGAGGATGGAAGGCCGACGAAAAAGACAAATCAATGCCCATCTTAGCACAAAAAATCCGCCAAAATCTGGACACAAACTGGGATCCTCTGTCAGACACAATATTTTCAGGGATGCCATGCAAGCGAACCACATTCTGAAAAAATAGAGGAACCAAATCGGAGGAGGAAGGCAACTTAGGCAAGGGCACCAAATGGACCATTTTGGAAAAACTATCACACACCACCCAGATGACAGACATTCTCTGAGAGACTGGACGATCCGAAATAAAATCCATGTAAATGTGCGTCCAAGGCCTCTTCGGGACAGGCAAAGGCAAAAGCAAACCGCTGGCACGAGAACAGCAAGGCTTAGCCCGAGCACAAATCCCACAGGACTGCACAAAGGAACGCACATCCCGCGATAAGGAAGGCCACCAGAAGGACCTAGCCACCAAATCTCTGTTACCAAAAATCCCAGGATGGCCTGCCAACACCGAAGAATGAACCTTGGAAATAACTCTGCTGGTCCATCTATCTGGGACAAACAGTCTCTCTGGTGGGCAACGGTCAGGTCTATCCGCCTGAAATTTCTGCAGCACTCGTCGCAAATCTGGGGAAATGGCATACAAAATCACTCCCTCTCTGAGGATACCAGCCGGCTCTGAAACTCCCGGAGAGTCAGGCACAAAACTCCTAGAAAGAGCATCAGCCTTCACGTTCTTCGAACCAGGCAGGTACGAGACCACGAAATCAAAACGGGAGAAAAACAACGACCAACGAGCCTGTCTAGGATTCAGCCGCTTGGCAGACTCGAGATAAATCAGATTTTTGTGATCAGTCAAGACCACCACACGATGCTTAGCTCCCTCGAGCCAATGTCGCCACTCCTCAAATGCCCACTTCATAGCCAACAACTCCCGATTACCAACATCATAATTCTGCTCGGCAGGCGAAAACTTTCTTGAAAAGAAAGCACAAGGTTTCATCACAGAGCAATCAGAGCTTCTCTGCGACAAAACAGCCCCTGCTCCAATCTCAGAAGCATCAACCTCGACCTGAAAAGGAAGAGAGACATCAGGCTGACACAAAACTGGAGCCGAAGAAAACCGGCGCTTCAGCTCCCGAAAGGCTTCCACGGCCGCAGGAGACCAATTAGTCACATCAGAACCCTTCTTGGTCAAATCCGTCAAGGGTTTAACCACGCCAGAAAAATTAGCAATGAAGCGACGGTAAAAATTAGCAAAACCCAAGAACTTCTGAAGACTCTTAACAGATGGAGGCTGAGTGCAGTCATGAATAGCCTGGACCTTGACTGGGTCCATCTCAATAGTAGAAGGAGAAAAAATAAAACCCAAAAAGGAAACCTTCTGTACTCCGAAGAGACATTTTGAGCCCTTCACAAATAAGGCATTAGCACGCAGGACCTGAAATACCATCCTGACCTGCTTCACATGGGACTCCCAATCCTCAGAAAAGACCAAAATGTCATCCAGATACACAATCATAAATTTATCCAGATATTCTCGGAAGATGTCATGCATGAAGGACTGGAACACAGAAGGAGCATTAGAGAGTCCAAAAGGCATCACCAAGTACTCAAAATGGCCTTCGGGCATATTAAATGCTGTTTTCCATTCATCCCCCTGCTTAATACGCACAAGGTTATACGCACCACGAAGATCTATCTTGGTGAACCAACTGGACCCCTTAATCCGAGCAAACAGATCAGATAATAATGGCAAAGGATACTGAAATTTGACCGTGATTTTATTTAGAAGACGATAATCTATACAAGGTCTCAGAGAACCATCCTTCTTGGCCACAAAAAAGAATCCTGCACCAAGAGGGGAGGAGGACGGCCGAATATGTCCCTTCTCCAAAGACCCCTTTATATAACTCCGCATCGCGGCATGTTCTGGTACAGACAAATTAAAAAGTCGTCCCTTAGGGAACTTACTACCAGGAATTAAATTTATAGCACAATCACAATCCCTGTGAGGAGGCAGGGCACCGGATCTGGGCTCATCAAATACATCCTGGTAGTCCGACAAAAACTCAGGGACCTCAGAAGGAGTGGAAGAAGCAATTGACACCAAAGGAGCATTGCCATGAATCCCCTGGCAACCCCAACTTGAAACAGACATAGCTTTCCAATCCAAAACTGGATTATGAGCCTGCAGCCACGGCAGACCCAAAACGACAACATCATGCAAATTATGCAGCACAAGAAAGCGAATCACCTCCTGATGTACAGGAGTCATGCACATGGTCACTTGAGTCCAATACTGAGGCTTATTCTCAGCCAATGGTGTAGCATCAATTCCCCTCAGTGGAATAGGGAATTCCAAAGGCTCCAGGACCAAACCACAGCGCCTGGCAAACGACAAATCCATCAGGTTCAGGGCAGCACCTGAATCCACAAAAGCCATAAGCGAATAGGAAGACAAAGAACAAATTAAAGTAACAGACAAAATGAATTTAGGCTGTATAGTACCAACGGTGACAGATTTAGCAATTTTTTTACGCGCTTAGAGCATGCTGAGATAACATGAGTTGAATCACCACAGTAAAAGCACAACCCATTTTGACGTCTATGATCTTGCCGCTCAATTCTGGTCAGAATTCGGTCACATTGCATAGACTCAGGTCTCTGTTCAGAAAACACCGCCAGATGGTGCGCAGATTTGCGCTCCCGCAAACGCCAATCAATCTGAATGGCCAAAGCCATTCAGTCATACAGACTTGCAGGCGTGGGGAACCCCACCATAACATTCTTAATGGCTTCAGAAAGACCTTCTCTGAAATTTGCAGCCAGGGCACACTCATTCCATTGAGTAAGCACCGACCATTTCCGAAATTTTTGACAATACACCTCAGCTTCATCCTGGCCCTGAGAGAGAGCCAGCAAGGCCTTTTCTGCCTGGTTCTCAAGATTAGGTTCCTCATAAAGCAATCCAAGCGCCAGAAAAAACGCATCCACATTCAGCAATGCAGGATCTCCTGGCGCCAGGGAGAAAGCCCAATCTTGAGGGTCGCCACGTAACAGGGAGATAACAATTCTAACTTGCTGAGCGGAATCACCAGAGGAACGAGGTCTCAAAGAAAGAAATAATTTACAATTATTCTTAAAATTCCGAAACCTAGATCTATCTCCAGAAAACAACTCAGGAATAGGTAATTTTGGCTCAGACATAGGACTGTGAACAACAAAATCCTGAATGCTTTGCACCCTTGCAGCAAGATGATCCACACTAGAAGTCAGACTCTGAATATCCATGTCTGCAGCTGAACTCAAAGCCACCCAGAGATTAAGGGGATGAGAGAAGCTGGACAGACTGCAGCAAATGGAGAGGAAAAAAAAAAAAATTGTACTCAGGACTTCTCTTATCCCACTTCTGCGATGCATTAAACACTTTTTTGGCCTGCTGTACTGTTATGATCCTTAGTGGCTGAGGATCACAGAATGAACTAGCTAAGTTACTGAACATAGAACGAGCTCTAGGGAGGTGGTAACTGGACTGACCGCAAAACCTGATCCTAACAAACACACTAAAGGTAGCCGGTGAACGTGCCTAAATTCCTGGACGTCTCGACGCAGCCTGAGAAACTTGCTACCCCTATAGAGAAAGTAAGACCTCACTTGCCTCAGAGAAATGACCCCAAAGATATAGGAAGCCCCCAACAAATAATAACGGTGAGGTAAGGGGAAAATACAAAACGTAGAAATGAAAACAGATTCAGCAAATGAGGCCCACTAATACTAGATAGCAGAAGACAGGCAGGGAACTGTGCGGTCAGTAAAAAACCCTATACAAAATATCTACGCTGAGAATACAAGAACCCCCACACCAACTAACGGTGTGAGGGGAGAAACTCAGCCCCCTAAAGCTACCAGCAAGCAAGGAAATCACATATTAGCAAGCTGGACAAGAACAAATAAATAACCAAGAAACATATTGAACACTGATGAGCAAAAAATAACCAAACAGAAACTTAGCTTCTCTTGGCGAGACTGATAACGAAGGGATTCAGGAGAGATCAAAATAGCACTGAATAAATCGACAGCAGGCAACCACTGAAAGTCCAGTTGAGCTAAATAGGAAACCAGCTAACAGATAACGAGACAGCTGAACCAGCCTCAGACCTGCAGAATGACACAAAGAGCCACCAGAGGGAGCCCAAAGACAGCACTCACACAGTACCACTTGTGACCACAAGAGGGAGCCCAAAAACAGAGTTCACAACAGATGGGCTTCTGCAGAGGGCATGGTCGCTGTGTGCTCACTTCCGACGACTTGCATCTCTACAGAAGTCGTTGGGCCTGCCAGTTCACCGGCTGAAATGCGATGTGCCCATACGGTGGAATTCAACTCTGCATATGTTGCAGCGACTGTGGCAGCACCGACGAGCCCTGGTGCAATATGTTATGACGTATAGCCTGGGCCAACGAGATCAAGAGGTGGGGCAAATCACGCTGCAGGAGTAGTCTCAGATCAGGGACCTATGCACCCTTCTTCACAGTTTTGAAATAGCAACAAAGATGTTTAGTGCTGACGATGCCATTATCAGGATGACCATTCCGGTGATTTACATGCTGGAGCACACCTTACACAGTGTTTGGAGTCAGGTGGTGGAACAAGAGGAGGAGGAGGAACAGGAGGAGTCGTATGCTGAAGGGATCATATCTCCAAGGTCAAGAAGGTTGGCAGCACCAAGGCGACTGGCATTGGAGGCTGGGGGAGAGGGATTACCGAGGGCGCATGGTAGCAGCCAAACTGTTGAAGGTGCAGGAGGCTAGGAAGAAGTGGAGGACGAACTGGCGCTGGGCATGGAAGACTCATCAGATGAGGGAGACCTTGATCAAATTTCTGTTGTGCGAGGTTGGTGGGAGAGGGCAGACGAAGGAAGCATGATTCTCACCTCGCCACCACCAAGACAACAAGGACTTGGTCCTCCTGGATGCGCAAGACACATGAGTGCCTTCTTGCTGCACTATCTGCAACATGACCCTCTTATTGTCAGAATCCGAAGTAATGCCGACTACTGGGTTGCTACACTCTTAGATCCCCGGTACAAAAGCAAATTTGGCAAAATAATTCCTGCCATAGAAAGGGATTCACACTTGCAGGAGTATCAGCAGAGACTGTTACAGAATCTAACATCTGCTTTTCCACAAAACACCAGTGGTGCACTGTTATGATCTGGTGGCCCAGGAGTAACATTGGACGTACTCTGGAGAAGGTGGTATCTATACTGACCGCGGACCCTGAACTCAACACCGCAACTAGAAGTAGCCGTGGGATGTACCTACTGATCCTAGACACCTCGACACAGCCGGAGGACTAATTAACCTTATAGATAGAAAAGGGAAAACTATCTCGCCTCAGAGAAAATTCCCAAAGGATAGGCAGCCCCCCACAAATATTGACTGTGAGAGGAGAGGAAAAAACATACACAGGCTGAAAACAGGATTTAGCAAAGGAGGCCAATCTAGCTAAATAGGAAAGATAGGACAGAGAACTATGCGGTCAGTATTAAAATACTAGGAAAATATCCACCACAGAAAATACAAAACTCCACATCTAACTAAAGATATGGAGGGTATATCTGCCTCTCCAGAGATTCCAGCTTGACTGCACAAATCCTTACACAGATTAAGCTGGACAAGAAAAAACATGAAATGCACTGAACAATGAGGCCCACAAAATGTGGGCTGCAAAAACAAGCAGAACTTATCTTGGTGAAAAGACCAGGAAGCAGGAGAAACCATGAAGGGATGTGAATCCTCCAGAATACAATGGACAACTGGCACTGACTAAAGGGTGAGGCCAGACTAAATAGCCCAGTCCAGAGTGGACACACCTGATAACTGCTGTGAAGGACAGACAGCAGCGCTACCACTTATAACCACCGGAGGGAGCCCAAGAACAGAATTCACAACAGTGCACGTAGTCAATCTGTCATCACTCTAACCATAACAGTAACATCGTATCTGGTGGTAACAGCATTTTTTTTCCAATCGTTTCAAGATTTTTTTAGACCATCCTTTGCAAGGCCACAGGAGACAAGAAGTCTGACGCACAGCCAACGCCTAGAGAGGATGGTACAAGAGTATCTCCAAGTTAACATCAATGCCATGACTGTGGAACTGGACCCTTGCTCATTTTGGGCTTCCAATCTTGAAAAATGGCCTGAGCTCGCCACTCACGCCTTGGAGATCTTGTCGTGCCCCGCAGCCAGAGTTCTCTCTGAACGTGTGTTCAGCACTGCTGGTGGTGTGCTGACAGGTAAGCGCACGCGGCTGTCCAGTGACAATGTAGACAGACTAACGTTCATCAAGATGAACAAATCCTGGATCCGCAAGGACTTTTCTACTCCTGTGTCATCTTGGGGAGACTAAAAGCTTGATGATTTTTGAAAATCGCCTCACCAACCGTTTTAAAAAACTCTGGCGAAATTGATGCCACTTAAGTGGTGTCTGTGGCTGAATTTTTTGAAAAAATGGAGACTCTTTTATTTAGTCCCCTTGCTGAGTTTTACATGACGTTGCCATCGTCAATTCCAGGTGGGTGGGGTCGTCTGCAGAGTTGTTTACTCATACTATGGCCTGGGATTCAGAGGTCTGCTCCAAAGCTTCAGTGTCTGCTAGTCAGCAGAGTAGCCCAGCCACCCACCGCCTGTTTACCTAAGTACTATTTTTAACGGCATCTGGCCCAGGAAATCCTTTTGGGCCTAGTTGCAATTTCTGCTACTCAGCAGAGTACCCCACCCATGAAGCAAGCTACACCGCCTTCTTTCTTTCTCAGTCTAACCCCTCGGCTCTGGGGTGTCCACTCTCCCTCCAGCTCTCTCCTTCACAGGTGGACTACCGCGTGTTTTCATACTGTGGTGAATCTTTTGGGCCCAGGTATAAGAAGTCGTTGAGGTAATGGATAATATGTGCCGCCTTACAAACGTCCATGACGACACATTCGAGGAAGCAACTAAACGCCTCAAATAGTGAGCAGGATATGGAGCACCCCATGGGCAAACAGCGATCTATGTAGTATGCTCCTTCACAGAAGCAGCCCAATGGGAGGACACTATTTGGAGGCACAGGTAGTAACCAGAATGCCCCCTGTTATGACCCCAATGGCAGAGGGTCTCTGCAATAAATACCAAGTCTGCAAACACAAAAAAACAGCTCATAGGGCAGTGGTAACTGGGCTGACCGTATATCTAAACCTAGCACCACAAATAGCAGCAGCCGGGGAACGTGCCTACGTTGGTTCTAGACGTCTCGCGCCAGCCGGAGAACTAACTAACCCTAGAAGGGAAAAGATAGACCTTTCTTGCCTCCAGAGAAAAGACCCCAAAAGTTGGATACAAGCCCCCAACAAATAATAACGGTGAGGTAAGAAGAAAAGACAAACGTAAGAATGAACTAGGTATTTAGCAAAGAGAGGCCCACTGACTAATAGCAGAATATAGTAAGATGACTTATACGGTCAGCAAAAACCCTATCAAAAATATCCACGCTGGATATTCAAGAACCCCCGAACCGTCTAACGGCCCGGGGGGAGAATACCAGCCCCCTAGAGCTTCCAGCAAAATCAGGAATCACATTTAGTACAAGCTGGACAAAAAATGAGAGCAATACAAACAACCAAAAAACAAGGAAGCAGGACTTAGCTTAATTTTGCATGAACCAGGACCAGCAGACGGGAGCAAACAGAAAGGACTGATTACAACGATGCCAGGCACCAGACTAAGAATCCAGGAAGTTCATATAGCAACACCCCTGGACTAACGACCCAGGTGGGTGCCAAACTAGGGAAAGACAATCTCAGAGTCATACCACTAGTGACCACAAGAGGGAGCCAAAAAAGTCTAATTCACAACAGCCCCCTCAATGTCTGTTTTGGCCATTAGGGTGCCCCTTCCCAACTTCTTGACCCGCCTGATTGCCTCGTCAAAGGAGGTACAGTACATAGTACTGTACTTGGTTCCGCGTCGATGTTGTCGTTTACTGACCTCCCCCTTGGATATGACAAATGGTGGATTAGTCTGAATGTATTGGGTTCATTTTTTTGCACAACTCCCAACGGGGGTACCACTACGTTTTCTAAGGAAAGTGTTCTGAATGGACCCGCCGCCATTCTACCTAAAGATATATATTTTTTTTTTTTGTCAAGACGTCTGGGTGTTGGTAGAGTGAGTTTAGATTTTTACTCCAGCCTTTCTTGATTTTAGAAGGGCATGACATGCCTATATCTGTGTCTCCGCCTCCTTTTACTCCTCCACCTCTTTTCCCATGTGTTTGTTGTGTCTTCTGAACAGTCTGTCAGCTTTTGGACACCTTTTAAGGTGTTTTCTTTGTGTTTTCCATGTGTTTGTGTGTGTTTGTGTTTGCCTGCCATTGGTTTCAATGGGGTTCGACGGTGTTCGTCGAACGTTTGACGAACAGTTCGTCGAACATGTCCCTGTTCGACGAACCGAACCCGAACACTAGGGAGGTGGCTCATCTCTAGTCTTAACCACAGCTGGCCCCTCCTATATTAACTAGTTACTATACTAAGCGTCTATTACCTAATCCTACTGTGCCCCATCTAGTGTCCCAATTAAGGTACTGCACTTTCCCTAAGTAACCATCTTCATTAACCCCTTCCCGACATGTGACGGTATAGTACGTCACATGTCGGGACCCCCGCTTTGATGTGCGCTCCGGCGGTGAGCGCACATCAAAGTCGCGACATGTCAGCTGTTTTTTACAGCTGACATGTGCGCGCAATAGCGGCGGGTGAAATCGCGATCACCCGCCGCTATTAACTAGTTAAATGCCGCTGTCAAACGCAGACAGCGGCATTTAACTACCGCATCCGGCCGTGCGGCCGGATATGAGCGCATCGCCGACCCCCGTCACATGATCGGGGGTCAGCGATGCTTGTACATTGTAACCATAGAGGTCCTGGAGACCTCTATGGTTACTGATCGCCGGTGGCTGTGAGCGCCACCCTGTGGTCGGCGCTCACAGCACACCTGCATTTTAGCTACATAACAGCGATCTGATGATCGCTGTTATGTAGCAGAGCCGATCGGGCTGTGCCTGCTTCTAGCCTCCCATGGAGGCTATAGAAGCATGGTAAAAGTTAAAAAAAAAAAGTAAAAAAAAATGTGAAAAAAATAAAAAAAATATAAAAGTTTAAATCACCCCCCTTTCGCCCCAATCAAAATAAATCAATAAAAAAAAACCCCAACCTACACATATTTGGTATCGCCGCGTTCAGAATCGCCCGATCTATCAATAAAAAAAAAGCATTAACCTGATCGCTAAACGGTGTAATGAGAAAAAAAATCGAAACGCCAGATTTACGTTTTTTTGGTCGCCACGACATTGCATTAAAATGCAATAACGGGCGATCAAAAGAACGTATCTGCACCAAAATGCTGTCATTAAAAATGCCAGCTCGGCACGCAAAAAATAAGCCCTCACCTGACCCCAGATCACGAAAAATGGAGACGCTACGAGTATCGGAAAATGGCGCAATTTTGTTTTGTTTTGTTTTTTGCAAAGTTTGGAATTTTTTTTCACCACTTAAATGAAAAATAACCTAGTCATGTTAGGTGTCTATGAACTCGTACTGACCTGGAGAATCATAATGGCAGGTCAGTTTTAGCATTTAGTGAACCTAGCAAAATAGGCAAGCAAAAAACAAGTGTGGGATTGCACTTTTTTTGCAATTTCACTGCACTTGGAATTTTTTTCCCGTTTTCTAGTACACGACACGGTAAAACCAATGATGTCGTTCAAAAGTACAAGTCGTCCCGCAAAAAATAAGCCCTCACATGGCCAAATTGACGGAAAAATAAAAAAGTTATGGCTCTGGGAAGGAGGGGAGCGAAAAACGAAAACGGAAAAACGGAAAAAGCTCCGGGGGTGAAGGGGTTAAACAGCATATACATAAAGACAATATATAAATATATGTACATAACAGCACTAGATACAGCATATAACTACAAGAACATACATCATTTAGTACTAGCTTCATGCGGAATGTGCTTAAAGGGGTGGTGGCATATACGTCTCTGTCAACCCTTACATTAACAGGCGGGCTGCCCAGCACTATAATATGCAGACGCCCCAGAAAAACCTAACCAACAAAAAGAGGCCTGGCCACATCCTGCAAAAAAATCTTTTCATATTTTTTTTTTGCAGGATGTCGCCTGTTAATACAAGGGGCGTAATTAATAGGCTGCATACCAGACACTGTGCACCACACTTACCAGTGTGACTGGCTTCCTATGTGAGTCATATCAATGTGCATTTTTTCTGCTAGGCAGCCAACCCCTGCAATGTTTGGTTGGTGTGGGGGTGGCTGTTTTTATCAAGTAGTTTGCAACTGTGCCGCCCCTAGCCTTTATCAGTGGAGGCCTGCTGCATCCTGCTGAGTGTGCATTTGTCATCAGACAGGGTTTTGGGAAAGCCGTATCTCATGGTATGTATTTTTTCTGAGTTTTTTCTATGTTAGCTGTTTTTTGATAACCATGATTTTTAATCACAGCTTTCATGCATCTTGGCCATGCTTTCCACCAGTCTTTCACACTGCTTTTGGGTAACCTTATGCCACTCCTGGTACAAAAATTTAAGCAGTTCTTCTTTGTTTGATGGCTTGTGACTATCCATCTTCCTCTTGATTACATTCCAGAGATTTTCAATGGGATTCAGGTCTGGAGATTGGGCTGGCCATGACAGGGATTTGATGTGGTGGTCCTTCATCCACACCTTGATTGACCTATCTGTGTGGCATGGCGCATTGTCCTGCTGGAAAAACCAGTCCTCAGAGTTGGGGAACATTGCCTGAGCAGAAGGAACCAACTGTTTTTCCAGGATAACCTTGTATGCAGCTTGATTCATACGTCCTTCACAAAGATTAATCTTCCCAATTCCAGCCTTGCTGAAGCATCCACAGATCATCACCGATCCTCCACCAAATTTCACAGTGGGTGCAATACATTGTGGCTTGTACGTTTCTCCAGGTCTCCGTCTAACCATTAGATGACCAGGTGTTGGGCCAAGCTGAAAATTAGACTCATCAGAGAAGATTACCTTACTCCAGTCCTCTATGGTCCAATCCTTATGGTCTTTGGCAAACTTCAGCCTGGCTCTCCTTTTGCTTCTCATTGATGAAAGGCTTTTTTCTAGGTTTACATGAATTGAGTCCTGCTTCTAGGAGCCTGTTATGAACTGTTCTTGCCGTGCACTTCACCCCAGCTGCCATTTGCCATTCCTTTTGTAGGTCACTTGATGGCATCCTGCGGTTGCTGAGTGACATTCGAATAAGATGATGGTCAGTGGAGAGTCGTTTTCGCCCTCTGCTAGCCTGTGGCTTTGTTGTCCCCAATATCTGCTGCTTGACCTTGTTGTAATAGACTGTCATCTTAGAAATTTTTAAGATGGAGGCAACATGACGCTCACTGTGTCCCTCTGCTAGCAAAGCCAGAATTGAGCCCTTCTTTTCCTCATTCAAGACTTTTCTTTTCAACTCTTTTGGCATGGTTAAGTTATTTATTCATTCTTATTACTTTTGGGATATTACTAGCACATGTTTTGCCATCCAGCTTGTCCTATTGCAAGAGGATTATGAACACCACAGCAGTGTTTTTTTTTATACTTTCCTTCGTTAAATAATATTTGGCTCAGGTGATCACTAATGATGAGCGAATATACTCGTTTCCGGAGCACGCTCGGGTGTCCTCCGAGTATTTTTTAGTGCTCGGTGATTTAGTTTTCTTTGCCGCAGCTGGATGATTTACTGCTATTAGCATGCTTGATTATATGTGGGGATTCCCTAGCAACCAGTCAACCCCCACATGTACTTAGCCTGGCTAATAGCTGTAAATCATTCAGCTGAGGCGATGAAAACTAAATCACCGAGCACTAAAAAATAGTGCTCGGGAAATCTCGAGTAACGAGTATATTCGCTCATCACTAGTTATCACCTAATCAGAAGCACATTAAGTAGAATGCGTTGTACTCTAGTTGGAATTCAACTGACACTGCAATGGAATGGCTCTCGGACATGTAGAGAAGCTGATTTTTATAAAACCGTGCAGTGGTTTCTTAATTTTTGCCAGCAGGGCCGGACTGGCCATCGGGCAGTTCTGGCAAATGCCAGAAGGGCCGGTGCCAGTAATGGGCCGCTGCATGCCAACTCCCCCTCCCCCCCAAGCGCCGCCGCATTCAATTATACCGGCGTCTATGACGCCGGTACAGTTGAATGCAATGATGGAGGAGAGAGCGTCACCTGACGCTCCCTCTCCCATCATTCCCCACTCTGCCTCTGACACTGTAGGTGCGTGCGCACTCACTGTATTCCAGGCAGTGCAGCGGCAGCCGCCGAGACAGGAGCAGGGAGCACCGCAGGCAGGAGGTGAGGAGTGTTTTTTCTTTTTTTTTTACTGGACTGTGGGGCCATTCTAGGGAGGGAGGAGAGCTGCTGCTGTATACTACTGTGTGGGCTGTGCTATATACTACTATGTGGGCTGTGCTGTATACTACTATGTGGGCTGTGCTGTATACTACTATGGGCTCTGCTGTATACTACTATGTGGGCTGTGCTATATACTACTATATGGGCTCTGCTATATACTACTATGTGGGCTGTGCTGTATACTACTATGTGGGCTGTGCTGTATACTACTATGTGGCTCTGCTGTATACTACTATGTGGGCTGTGCTGTATACTACTATGTGGGCTGTGCTGTATACTACTATGTGGCTCTGCTGTATACTACTATGTGGGCTGTGCTGTATACTATGTGGGCTCTGCTATATACTACTATGTGGGCTCTGCTATATACTACTATGTGGGCTGTGCTGTATACTACTATGTGGGCTGTGCTATATACTACTATATGGGCTCTGCTATATACTACTATGTGGGCTGTGCTGTATACTACTATGTGGCTCTGCTGTATACTACTATGTGGGCTGTGCTGTATACTATGTGGGCTCTGCTATATACTACTATGTGGGCTGTGCTGTATACTACTCTTTTTAAATACCCCATCAAATTAATAGTACGCCACACCCCCGGAAGAAGGCACCGCGCCGAAACGCGCGTTGGGGCTCCAGGCAGCGTGGGTCTATTCACAGGTACTATGATTTATTGATATACTACTCTCTCTATCTTTTTCGGCCCTGTAGTGCATGCATGGGTGTTATATATTCTTGCACTGATGCACTTTAATTTAGTACATACCCTTGCACGCTCACTGGCTGATCTTTTATGTGTGTTTACTGAATAAATAGCACACTGAATACATTTGGTATAAATTAGCTTTTGATGTATATCCTTACCTGTTGAATCCACACTGTCTCGGTTTGGTGATCATTGTCTTACCTTGTTATGTCCTTATGTGTATTTTTATGGTTTCTCTATAATGTTATTTAATAAAGTTCTATTTTATCTTATTTGGTTCTTTTTGGTGCTCCTTTTCTCTTTTGGTTTTTCTGTATACTACTATGTGGGCTGTTATATACTACTATATGGTCTCTGCTATATACTACTATGTGGGCTGTGCTGTATACTACTATGTGGGCTGTGCTGTATACTATTATGTGGGCTCTGCTATATACTACTATGTGGGCTGTGCTATATATTACTGTGTGGGCTGTGCTGTATACTACTATGTGAGCTGTGCTATATACTACTGTGTGGGTTCTGTATACTACTATGTGGGCTCTGCTATATACTACTATGTGGGCTGTGCTGTATACTACTATTTGGGCTGTGCTATATACTACTGTGTGGGCTGTGCTGTATACTACTATGTGGGCTGTGCTATACACTACTGTGTGGGCTCTGCTGTATACTACTATGTGGGCTGTGCTGTATACTACTATGTGGGCAGTGCTTTATACTACTTTGTGGGCTGTGCTGTATACTACTATGTGGGCAGTGGTGTTTACTACTACGTGGGCTGTGCTGTATACTACTATGTGGGCAGTGCTATACACTACTATGTCGGCTCTGCTATATACTACTATGTGGGCTCTGCTATATACTACTGTGTGGGCTGTGCTGTATACTACTATTTGGGCTGTGCTATATACTACTGTGTGGGCTGTGCTGTATACTACTATGTGGGCTGTGCTATACACTACTGTGTGGGCTCTGGTGTATACTACTATGTGGGCTGTGCTATACACTACTATGTGGGCAATGCTATACACTACTATGTGGGCTGTGCTGTATACTACTATGTGGGCTGTGCTGTATACTACTATGTGGGCTCTGCTATATACTACTATATGGGCTCTGCTATATACTACTATCTGTGCTGTATACTACTATGTGGGCTGTGCTGTATACTATTATGTGGGCTCTGCTATATACTACTATATGGGCTCTGCTATATACTACTATGTGGACTGTGCTGTATACTACTATGTGGGCTGTGTTATACTACTGTGTGGGCTGTGTTATATACTACTGTGTGGGCTGTGCTGTATACTACTATGTGAGCTGTGCTATATACTACTGTGTGGGCTCTGCTGTATACTACTATGTGGGCTCTGCTATATACTACTATGTGGGCTGTGCTGTATACTACTATTTGGGCTGTGCTATATACTACTGTGTGGGCTGTGCTGTATACTATGTGGGCTGTGCCATACACTACTGTGTGGGCTCTGCTGTATACTACTATGTGGGCAGTGCTTTATACTACTTCGTGGGCTGTGCTGTATACTACTATGTGGGCAGTGGTGTTTACTACTATGTGGGCTGTGCTATATACTACTACATGGGCAGTGCTATACACTACTATGTGGGCTCTGCTATATACTACTTGTGGGCTCTGCTATATACTACTATGTGGGCAGTGCTGTATACTACTATGTGGGCAGTGCTGTATATTACTGTGTGGGCTGTGCTGTATACTACTATGTGGGCAGTGGTTTTTACTACTACGTGGGCTGTGCTATATACTACTACGTGGGCAGTGCTATACACTACTATGTGGGCTCTGCTGTACACTACTGTGTGGGCAATGCTATACACCACTATGTGGGCTGTGCTATACACTACTATGTGGGCTCTGCTGTATACTACTATGTGGGCTGTGCTGTATACAACTGTATGGGCTGTGCTATATACTAGGTAATATGAGTAATGATATGTCCGCGCTAGGAATAGTCCCCTTTATTTTGTTTGGAACAGTGAGTCAGGGAGCAGTCTGTCACACTTTTATTTACCTTACTAGATGCACGATGAAACCTTCAGTGTGCCAGCTAGACTCCTTGTGGATATAATTCTCATCCAGATTTGGATACTCCTATGTTCTTGTCTGTTCCTCCGCTCTTCTCTGGTTGTAATGAACTCCTTGTGGTATGTCTCCGGATTTGTGTCGCTCCTACGGGTGGTGAGCGCTGCCCCGGCCGGTAGCAGTGCTCCAACACACCCGTTCTTTGCAATCATTTGATTTGATTTGATTGCAAAGAACGGGTGTGTTGGAGCACTGCTAACGGCCGGGGCAGCGCTCACCACCCGTAGGAGCGACACAAATCCGGAGACATACCACAAGGAGTTCATTACAACCAGAGAAGAGCGGAGGAACAGACAAGAACATAGGAGTATCCAAATCTGGATGAGAATTATATCCACAAGGAGTCTAGCTGGCACACTGAAGGTTTCATCGTGCATCTAGTAAGGTAAATAAAAGTGTGACAGACTGCTCCCTGACTCACTGTTCCAAACAAAATAAAGGGGACTATTCCTAGCGCGGACATATCATTACTCATATTACCTTCAATATACGACACAGATAAGTGGTACTGTGACAATATCTGCGGCAAGGAAGCAGCGTAGCGAGCGCCACTGATATTCTATACGAACCTTGTGCTATATACTACTGTGGGCTCTGCTGTATACTACTGTGTGGGCTCTGGTGTATACTACTATGTGGGCAGTGCTGAATACTACTATGTGGGCTGTGCTGTATACTACTATGTGGGCTCTGCTGTATACTACTATGTGGGCAGTGCTGTATACTACTATGTGGGCTGTGCTGTATACTGCTACATGGGCTGTGTTATCTGCTATGTGGGTTGTGCTATATACTATGGGGGGTATAATATATTCTATGGGGAGGTCGTGTTATATACTATGTGGCTGTTCTATACTATTGTGGGGATATATTATATTCTATGGGGGAGGCTGTGTTATACTATGGGGGCTGCATTATATTCTATGGGGGCTACATTATATATTATGGGGTGGTGGGCTGTATTATATTCTATGGGGTGGCTGCATTATACTCTGGGGTGGCTGCATTATATTCTGTAGGGTGGTGGCTGCATTATACTATATGTGGGCTGCATTATACTGTATCGAGGATTATGGGGAATACGTTATACTATATGAAGAACTATGGGGTGCATTATACTATGGGAAGTGAATTGTACTACATGGATGACTATGGCGGTGCATTATACTATATGGAGCACTATGAGGAGTGTATTATGCTATATGGAGGACTGAGCAGTGTATTGTAATATATGGAGGACTATAGGGAGTGTATTATACTATATGGAGGACTGTGGTGCACATTGTAATATATGGAGGACTATGGGGTGTATTTTACTAAACAAGTAAAATGCTGCATATTCAGATTGTTTTTGCTGGAACAAAAATCATTGTTCTCAGCAGCACATCGCCGGTGTAAACTGTAGATGTGCTGCTGATAATATGATACTGTATGGTAATCTGTTAGTGATCTATTAGTGATCGTTCTGTCCCATCATTATTCCTGAGCTGGTGGAAAGAGGCCAGGAAACAAGTGTTGAACAACTTCAGTATTGTCGATCAAACTCATTTAGTGGCCTGAACTCAGGGAATGTAAATACAACCGAAATGCTTTTGTGTGATGTGCAATATGTTAGCATTTGGGGCCCCATTTTAAACTTTGCCTAGGTGTAGGGCCCCACTTTGCCTAAAACCGGCCCTGCCTACAAGTGTACAAAGATATCATACAGTCACCATGTGACAAGTGGGCCTGTGTAGCTTCAAATGCCAGGGCTGAATTTTAGTCCCAGTCCGACCCTGTTTGCCAGAACTGTATACTGTATACGGTTTTTCTGATCAGACTTTGATCAGAGTGGCATCAGTTTTTCTCGTATGTAGAACGAGAGAGAGAAACACTAAAAGGGTTCACCATTTTCTCCATTCTATCAGCCCATGAAAATCTGACTTCTTTTCACAGAAGCATAGACTTGCATTGCGGATTTTGATCCGACACTTGGATCAAAATCGTAAATGTCTCAGTTTTTTTCTATGTACCGCTTGATTTTAAGTTGTATTTATTATCCACATATGAAATGAGATACTTGTACAATGTAAACATTATTAGCCATACGTGATTTACGTCAGGGTTACATTGGCCTTTGTATACTTGAAGTAGCTTTGCTTGTGTGACACATAGCACCTCCGGCAGCTGTGACAAGCTCTTAGTTATGGAGTTGTTACACTTCCTAGAGGTTATGTCAAGAGGGATTCCCAGGAAGAAAACCTCACCCTCAGGGGATTCCACTGCAGGAAGCACAAAACCAGATTTATCTTCAGCTCAGGCAACTGAGAAGAGGGGGACACGCAGGAATGTGTACAAATCTGTGTTACCGAGACATGACCTGGAAATGTGTTTGTGGTTACAAGTACAGAATTAAGCCATCTTTTATTTATTATCCAATATTTATAAACCACTTACCTGTTTGCAGATTCTTTAGAAAAAGTATTCGTGCACTTGTTGCTTTTGCAGATTAGCTATTTAAGTTTTAATGTTAATAGACGTTGGACTTTAGTTGATTAATATGTACATCATTGACACACAGGGATGTAATCAGTGTGACACGTACCGGTGCCTGAGAAACAGCGGAACAGTTAGCGCTGTTCCCGGGTGCTGAAGATGGCTCTCGTCATTCTCCCCTCTGCCGGCAATCAGCGCGAACAGGGGAAAATTATGAGAGTTATATTCAATTGATAATAGCGACAGCAGGCGTCATCTGATGGGACTATTACTACAATCAGCATACACCTCTTGCCACTAATAACAGTGAGAGCAGGAGCTGCTGATGGGAGTATTCATCAACTGCCGCCTGCACTATAGATTATTACATTTTTAATGTATTTTTCATAACCAACCAGGCAAAAATAACAGCTGTGGGCTGCAACCCTCAGCTGTCAGCATTAGCAAGGCTAGTTATCAAGAATAGAGTGATCCCTACGCTGTTTTTTTTTTAATTATTTAAATAATTAAAAAAAAAAAACGTGTGGAGTTCCCTTCATTTTTTTACAACCAGCGTTGCTAAAGCAGACATCTGGGGGCTGGTATTCTCAGGCTGATAAGGGGCTATGGATATTGACCACCCCCAGCCTAGAAATAGCAGCCACCCAGAAAAGGCACATCTATTAGAAGCGCAAATTCTTTGCACGACTCTTCTCACTTGCCCTGTAGCAGTGGCAAGTGGGGTAAAATTTGTGGAGTTGATGTCACCTTTGTATTGTCTATAGATCAATGGCTGCACTCAATTTTACTGTACTAAAGCAAGGAAATGTGCGATACATGAAATGTGAATAGCATAATGGCTTGTGAAATCTATGAAAAAACACATGAGATGCTTAGCACAAGATTTGGCCAAAAATTGTGAGCCCATCCACCAAACATCAAGGTAATCTCAGATCGGATGGGTACCTGACCTCTCTGCCTAGTGTGAACACTTACCTATGGCTAATAACATGGTAAAGCCTGCATTTATAGGAAGGTCGGAACCAACTGTGTTTGGATGTAATTAAAATCACAGCATGGTGAAGGGCGGGGCGTTCAAGTCAGAAAAAATAGTACATAGTAAATATGGGAAAACTGACTGAACAGCAATCTAGTCTGAACTGGTGCCTAACCAAAAAAAGACATACAGTAAATAGATCAATGGCTGCACTCAATTTTACTGTACTAAAGAAAGGAAATGTGCGATACATGAAATGTGAATAGCATAATGGCTTGTGAAATCTATGAAAAAACACATGAGATGCTTAGCACAAGATTTGGCCCAAAATTGTGAGCCCATCCACCAAACGTCAAGGTAATCTCAGATCGGATGGGTACCTTCACCATGCTGTGATTTGAATTACATCCAAACACAGTTGGTTCCAACCTTCCTATAAATGCAGGTTTTACCATGTTATTAGCCATAGGTAAGTGTTCACACTAGGCAGAGAGGTCAGGTACCCATCCGATCTGAGATTACCTTGACGTTTGGTGGATGGGCTCACAATTTTGGGCCAAATCTTGTGCTAAGCATCTCATGTGTTTTTTCATAGATTTCACAAGCCATTATGCTATTCACATTTCATGCATCGCACATTTCCTTGCTTTAGTACAGTAAAATTGAGTGCAGCCATTGATCTATTTACTTTATGTCTTTTTTTGGTTATGCACCAGTTCAGACTAGATTGCTGTTCAGTCAGTTTTCCTATATTTACCTTTGTATTGTCTGGCAACATCAAGCCCACAGGTTAGAAATGGAGAGGTGTCTATAAGACGCCTATCTATTACTAATCCGATAGTTGTATTGTAAATAAAACCACAGCAAGTATAAAATCCTTTATTTGAAATCAAAACAAAACACACTGTTCAATTTTTATTTAAAAATAACAAACACAGTTATACTCACCTAGGGCCCATTCCATTGAAGCACTCATCTCCTGTAATAAAGCAAAAATAAAAAAACAACAATATCCCTCACCTGTCCATTGTTCTGTCACATGTCGTAATCCATGTCTGGAGATAAATGGCTTTCAACCAGGATGGTACCAAGCTGTGAATGTCCAGGCTTAGAACAACTGAGGCTGCGTTCCCAGCCGGGTTGAACTGCGGTGACCTCAGCACCATAAGAAAAAGTCACTGAGTTCACTGCCGTTCATCTCAGTGAGTTCATCACACATCTTTGATCTGCGGTGAACTCGCTGAGTTGAACTGCAGATAGCTCAGTTGGTGGCCAGGTGAGTTTAACTGTGTTTATTATTTTTAAATAAAAATGAAAAAGTTTGTTCTAATAGATGTGCCTTTTCTGGGTGACTGCGGGCTGCTATTTTTAAGCTGGGGGGTCAATATCCATGGCCCCTTACCAGCCTGAGAATACCAGCCCCCAGCTGTCTGCATTAGCAAGGCTGGCTGTCAAAAATGAAGGGGGACCCCATGATGTTGTTTTTTTTAAATTATTATTTATTTAAATAATAATAATTAAAAAAAAAAACAGCATGGGGACCGCTCTATTCTTGATAACCAGCCTTGCTGAAGCTGACAGCTGAGGGTTGCAGTCCCCAGCTGTCAGTTTTGCCTGACTGTTTATCAAAATTGAAGGGGAACTTAAGCTGTTTTTTTTATTTGTTAAAAGCGCAGGCGGCGGATGCTGAATACTCCCATTAGCCACTGCCTGCTCTCACTGTTATTAGCAGCAGCAGGTGCAGGCTGATGGGAGTAATAGTCCCATCATCTGACACCTGCTATCATTATCAGTTCTATATAACTCTCAACATTCGCCCCTGCTCGTTCTGATCACCAGCAGAGCAAGGGAGAATTATGAGAGCCACCTTCAGCACCCGTCGCTGGAGAACAGGGCTAACTATTCTGCTGCTTCTCAGCCACCGGTATGTGTGGTAATGATGTGGCACACATATGCCGCGTGTATTACACACGGACACTGGTATCTCCAGTACTGGTTTTCCTAGTATGTGTGAAAAACGGCCTTAGTGTCATTGAACTTGTACAGCTAGCTTGAACAACTGAATTGGCCATTAAAGGCTAAAATGTGCATGGTTGACCCTGCACATTAGTTGTAATACCACACAATTGTTCATTTAATGGTTCTTTAACCATTAAAGGAAACCTGTCATGTCAAAA
The DNA here is from genome assembly GCF_051348905.1 of Ranitomeya variabilis. Classification (NCBI taxonomy): domain Eukaryota; kingdom Metazoa; phylum Chordata; class Amphibia; order Anura; family Dendrobatidae; genus Ranitomeya; species Ranitomeya variabilis. The sequence goes on along the minus strand of NC_135235.1, from coordinate 548,052,177 downwards.
AACGCTATTAACATGCAGATATATTGCTCATCTCAAGGTTAATCGTGTTCTAAAGCTATGCAGCCGCTGCACTGAAGGCCCAGCTGCTGGAAGTAGAAATATATTCCTCTCGACACCCTTTCAGTCATAGAGGCGGGGCTTTAGTTACCACTCAATATATAGTGAGCAACAGCTGTAACCACGCCCCTGCACTGACTGACAGCCGACTCTGCACTGATGCACTGCTAAGTCGAATGCCGGGGCGTGGTTACAGCTACCTCTCACTATGTACTGAGCGGTGACTGAAGCCACATCTCTATAACTGAAAGCCGGAGGCTGCTGGGAGGAATACATTTAATTTCCTCCTGGTAGCACAGCCCTCAGTGTAGCGGCCGCAAAGCTTTAAAACACTATTGACCTGCAGATTAACCCTATTTATCTGCAGGTTAATAGCATTTGGGGACATGGCAGGTTCCCTTTAAACTAGTTTTGTTCAATATGTATGGCCATCTCAAGAGTATACAGTATGTAGCAAATGGCATTGCTTATTGTACTTTACACAACTCAAGGTTTTAGTAAGGGGTGAAATGGTTTGAAAAGACTCAGAACTTTCCATTAGGCCGGGGTCACATTGCGGTAGAATACGGACAAGTACTATGCGAGAAAACATTGCAAAGCACTCGGACCAGTGTTAATCTATGGGGCAGCTCACATCACCGTTTATTTTTCGCTAGCGTATTCAGCGTGCGTGTAAAATCACAGCATGCTGCGATTGTATGCGTATATTGTCCGAGACTCGCCAATGCAATCTATAGATGCAAGAAAAACTTGGACACCACACGAACTATCCATGTAATACAAATACGCACACATTTTCCTCATTCCAGCCCATTGAGCCATTTAATTCAATGGGGAAATCAGTGAGAAATGTAAAGCCATACACAAGTCATACGGATGTCATACTGATACACAGGTGCGGGAAAATCGCATCATCGCTTTGCAAGCGCATTTCACATGGATGACCATATGGAAAACACTGGTGCGACTCTGGGCAGGGAGACTCGGACCGATTTTTCATACATTAAGTGTGACCCCAGGCTTAGGGTGCATTTACACTGGCCGAATATTGGGAATGAGTGTTCCTAGGAATGTTCATTTCCTGATAAATTTATTGCATAACTCAATAGTACACAAGAAAAAAAGCCACTTTGTGATATATCTTAACAGAGAAACCTGTTTTGTTTTTTTTTCTCCTGGATTGATATTTATCTCTGATTTTATGGGTAATATCTAGGTTTAGTGAAGACACTAAGATAAGAGGTCACAGTTGGTGGTTTTAAGATTCTCTGGAGCTAGAGGCAGACAGATTCTGCTGCAAATTCTCTTGAAACAACACAGTTAGTTCTCCGTAGAACTTTATGAGCACCAACTGTCATCTTTTATCTCATTAATGGGAAAGTCTGTATTCACCGAAGACAGTTTTACATCTGAATTGAGAATTTTGAAAATAACTGATCAGTCCTGGAGGAGAAAGAAGCAGATTTCGCTAATAATATATATTACAAAGTTTCCTATTTTCACGTGTACTATTGATTTATGAAAAAAAATGAAAAATGATGGTTACTCTGGAAATATGACATATTTCCAAGGACAATGATTGTGCGCACAGAACAAACATGTAACGCTGGCTGCAGGATTAAAGCTACAGTAAGGAAAATAAAAACAAATATTCAAAAAGCATGCACGGTGGCTCAGTGGTTAGCACTGCAGCCTTGCAGCGCTGGAATCCTGGGTTCATATCCCACCAAGGACAACATCTGCAAGGAGTTTGTATGTTCTCCGTGTGTTTGCGTGGGTTTCCTCCCACATTCCAAAGACATACTGGTAGGGAATCTAGATTGTGAGCCCCATCAGGGACAGTGATGATAATGTGTGCAAACTGTAAAGCGCTGGGGAATATATTAGCGCTATATAAAAATAAAGATTATTATTATTATTGCCTAGAAGAAGAGCAAGGCTGGCTAGAGACATATCTGTACTTGTCTCTCCATTAACACATATAGGTACTTATAGTCAGGGGTGGGATTCAGCCGGTACGACCCGGTACGGGGCAGCCGTTTACTAAAATTTCTATCTGCCAGCGTTCCGGTAATTGAAAATGGTTACCACGCCCCCGGACCGCCTCCGGACCGCCCCCGGACGGGTTGCTGTGCTGCTGGTGGGGATTGTTCACCCCGGGAGGAGCGGGACCCGATCGTGGAAGAAGGGGTCCTCCAGGCTGTGTGACCCGATCGCGGCAGAAGATAAGAAAAGAAAAAAAAGTTCACTCACCTCACCGCCGGGTTCCTCCGTCCAGCAGCAGCCTATCAGCTTGCGATCCCGGGACGAGCCTCCTACACGGGACGACGTGACGACGTCACTGTACACCGTACACGTCGTTCCGTGCAGGGAGCTTTCTCCGGCACCTCGTAGGCTGCGGCTGGGAGCGAGAATACTGTCTACAGGGAGTGAGAAGACTGCAGAGAGAGAGGAGAAGACTGCAGAGAGCGCCGTTTGTAAGTATGGGAGTTCAAACATTTTTTTTTTTGCATGGGGCAGTGTGGCTATTGGGGGCGCTATGACTATTGGGGGCACTGCCGTGGCTATTAGGGGGCACTGTGACTATTGAGGGCACTGTTGTGACTATTAAGGGGCACTATGGTGGCTATTAGGGGGGCACTATTACTATGGGGGGCAGTGTGGTGGCTATTAGGGGGCACTGCTACCATCTTGGTTGCTCTTCTCTGGACTTGCTCCAGTATATTGATGTATTTCTTAAATTGAGGCTCCCAGAACTGTACACAGTATACAGGTGAGGTCTGACCAGGGCAAAGCATAGCGGGATAATCACCTCCCCTGATCTAGATTCAATAGTTGTCTTGATACATCCCAGAATGTTGTTTATTTTTAGTGACCAACTGTAAAGCTACTGGCTCCAAACACAGTGGACGCCACATTGACTTTATAGAAGACGCCTCTAGGTTTGACCAAACCTTTTGAATCATTTACACACAAAATGAAGAGACAATCTACACTTTTGTCTTTTTTCCACACTGGAAACAAGAAGGGAAGAATTGAGGAAGTGAACATTGGTGCTAGTACTTCAAATGCCAATAAAGCATCTGAAACTTGTGGCAATATTGTTCATGGTACCAATGTTAACATTGGCCAGAACACTGATTCATGTGGTGCCAACGCTTTACATGAACTGGACAGTGATGTACAAGATGATAATGTTAGAAGGAACATGGGAAATGTAGTAGCTGAATCAGATGTCATAAGTGAGATTAGCAGTGATGTACATGGTGTTGCTGACGTTCTATGTGATCATTCTGATGATGACACTGCTTCAGCTATACATGATAGCAGCATCGTGGATGGTCAGAGTTCAGTTTCTGATGCTTCATTAGAGACCCAGCCGCTTAGTGTTCCATGTTGGTCACAAAAACAAATTGACTACTTCACAAACTTGCATCCATGGGTCAAACTAAAGGATGGAAAACTGGGGTGTACTGTGTGCAGTAAAGTTGGAAGCTCATTAGGAGCTGAAAGGGCCAAATCATGTCATCTTTCTGAGGAGTGGAAGACTTTTTCAGTGAAGCCATGTGGAACCCTGAAAAAAAAACAGCAATCCTCTTTTCGCAAAAAAATTAGAGAACATGCAATGTCCAAAGCTCATAATAAAGCAGAGGAAATTGTTAATGCCGCTAAAAATGATGCACTAGTAAAGGCACTTGACCGGGTCCATGAGAAGGCATTGGCTTCCACTGTAAATGTTTTTCATGTTGTTTATAGCCTAGCGCTGCATAATCGGCCTATGTCTGACATACAAGGGCACGTTGAACTGTTGCAAACCATTGGTGTGGACCTTGGAGTAGGCCTTCATTCTAGGAAGACTGCTATAACAATAATCCAGCATATATCCTCCGAAATGAGGAAGTCTTTGTTTTCGAAAATAATTAGTTTCAGGTCTAAATTTTCCATTGTAACTGATGAATCGTCAACTGTGTCACAGAAAAGTGTGCTTGTGATCTACATCCGTTGTGAGCTTCCCGATGCTCCAGAGCCTGTTAACATCTTTGTAGATTTAAAGGAGCTTGAATGTACTAGTGCTGACTCAATAACCAATGCCCTGTTTGCCTGCTTGAAGGAGAATGGCTTTGACCAGCAGTATATGCAAGAAAAATTAATTGGATTTTGCTCTGATGGGGCTAGTGCCATGTTGGGGAGTAAGTCTGGTGTGGCTTCCAAAATTCAAAAAGCATTCCCAAATGTAGTCATATGGCACTGCTTAAGCCACAGAATACAGCTTGCACTTGATGATGCTGTTAAAACAGTTTCTCAAGTTAATCACTTTAAAATGTTTCTGGAAAAAATCTACAGCATCTACCATGTTTCTAACAAACAATATTCTCAGCTCCACAATATTGCAGCAGATTTAGAATTGGAGATTATTAAGATAGGTCGAATTCTAGGACCTCGGTGGGTGGCATGTAGTGTCCGTGCTGCCAAAGCAGTGTGGAGAGCATATCCAGCTTTGTACCAGCATTTTTCCAGCTCTAAGTCTCTCATCGGAATGGCAAAAAAGATGGCTAACATTTCTTTTTTAAAAGATCTAGCTTTAATGATTGATATTCTAGATGAACTAGCACTTTTATCACTTGCTTTACAAGAAAGGGAGGTATCTGTAGTGAAAGCTGACCGACTTCTCTGCAGGTGCATTAGGGCACTTCAAAACTTAAAAGATTGTCCCGGAAAGTATGAGGTACAGGCTGGTACTATTATCCAAACCGAGCCATTTAAAAGTATTCCTTTTGAATCCAGTGAGAAAAATACTGCCCTTCCAAGAGCGCTCTTAATTCAGTGTGTCATAGACAATATGCAAAGCCGCTTGTTTTCCACTGCAAATAGTCGACTAATGGACAGTGACACACGTGAACACAATGCGGACCACTACAAACATTTACTGTCCCTATTCTCTTTGCTTGAGCCTGAATCGTGGACAGCTGATGTTACATTGTCACCGTGGTGAGAAGGGGAACACAAATTGGAACAATTAAGTCAGCTAGTCAAATATCAGATTCCAATAAACGATTTCCGTGACTTTGTTGATAACCGATATCTTTCAAATCGCTCTATGCCGCCTTCCATTCAGCAGGCCAAAAAAATAGTTCGAGTCATCGCTGTTAGTAGTGCAGAGGCAGAAAGAGGGTTCAGTATTATGAACAATATAGCTACACATGAGAGAAGCGCACTCACTGTATCTAATATATCGCATCTGATGACTGTGAAGATACTTGGGAAACCTGTGACGGATTGGGAGCCGCTTAAATATGTCAAATCCTGGTTACGGAAGAAACACCATACTGCCACAGACCAGAGAGTGCGAAAAGCCCCCAAAATTCAGCATGATGATCATTCAACAGCTATATGGTCATTGCTGTAATTCTGATAGCACTTCAGTTGAGTCAAAGGGATACCTCCCTGGATTCTCCATTGAGTACTATAACCTAGATTAGAGGACTTATAGTGAGTGGCAGGTTCCCTTTAGAGGGCATTGTTTTTGTTAATATTGTTAATATTGCGATCCGTGGGCTGTAAAGTTCGATTTACCTTGTTGTAAGGTTTATATTGTATACTGTTTATTATAAAACTTTTAAATACTTTTATAAAAGAAAATTAACTTTTTTATATTATATTACAGTATTAAACTTTTCTTTGGTTAGAATCCTTGAATACTGTTTTTGCTTTCAAGTGAGTACTACATAGTTTACTGTTTCATACTTCTACTTTAGTAATTTAACTAAGGATGTTGTGGACTGATCAGCTAAAGCACCTTGTACACGGACAATTGTCCTGTGCAGTACATTTGCTTTAGTCGTTTGTTTCTTTGAATGACTTTAATACCGTATGTCACAACGTATTCTTGTCATTAAGGGAGACAAACTGCTTCCAAAAATATGAATCGTGCCACTGGGCGTGGCTTATTAGTATGGGCGGGGTTATTGAAAATGGGCGTGGCCAAAATTCCGGCCACCGCGACTTAGAGGACCTGTTGTTAAAAATTTGAATCCCACCCCTGCTTATAGTGGATTGAGTTGTATATAACTTAAAGATGAATACAAAGTATCCATAAACCACTAATACCCAAGAATAAAATCAATAAAGTTTACTGAACATATATTTAAAAAAAAACATATATCGCAAAAGGAAAGGGACATATGCATGAGGTTTTTTTTAACAAAGAGGATTTGCCAAGTAGATCATCCAATCATCATGTGGTTACACACAAACATTTCAAAGATTTATCTCTAGTGTAATGTATGGATAGATCACCCAGGCCACATATTCGGCGCTAATACAAGTTCCATGCTTACCCATGATGTGAAATGCCCAGTCACAAACACCACCACCACAAACGACCCGGCGCATGTTCCCCTTGAGAAAGGACGTTGGCAAAATGTGCGTCTGGACATTTGCGGTGGTGTTTGTGATTTGGCATTTCATATCATGGGTAAGCATGGAGCTTGTATTAGCGCCGCATGTGTGGCCTGAGTGATCTATCCATGCATTACACTAGAGATAATTATTTAAAATGTTTGTGTGTAACCACATGATGATTGGATGATCTATACTGGGGTCCAATGTGGCATCATTGCTCTATATGACTTTTTTTGACTGTCCACTACTGCTTTTCTTCTACTTGGCAAATCCTCTATGTTAAAAAAAAACCTCATGCATATGTCCCTTTCCTTTAGTGAGGAAAATAAGTATTTGATACACTGCCGATTTTGCAAGATTTCCCGCCTACAAAGAATGGAGAGGTCTGTAATTTTTATCATAGGTACACTTCAAAAATCCAGAAAATCACATTGTATGATTATTACATAATTTTCATTTTGTTTAATGAAATGAGTATTTGACACAGTAGAAAAACAGAACTTAATGTTTTGGTTCAGAAATCTTTGTTTGCAATTACAGAGGTCAGACCTTTCCTGTAGTTCTTTATCAAGTTTGCACACATGGCAGCAGATATTTTGGCCTAGTCCTCAATACAGGTCTTCTCCAGATCTTTCAGATCCGGGGCCGACACTGGGCAACATTGAGTTTCAGCTTCCTCCAAAGATTTTCTTTTGGGCTCAGGTCTGGAGACTGGCTAGACCACTCCAGGACCTTGAAATGCTTCTTATGGAGCCACTCCTTAGTTGCCCTGGCTGTTATGATCCCTAGTGGCTGAGGATCACAAATAGATCAGCAAGTGATTAAACTAAGGACGAGCTCTAGGGAGATGGTAACTGGACTGATCGCAAATCTGAACCTATCCAAAACAACTAGAGGTAGCCGGTGAACGTGCCTAAAAAATTCCTAGACGTCTCGAGCCAGCCTGAGGAACTAGCTACCCCTAAAGAGAAAGAAAGACCTCGCTTGCCTCCAGAGAAATAATCCCCAAAGATTTAGAAGCCCCCAACAAATATTAACGGTGAAGTAAGAAGAAGGCACATACATAGGGATGAAATCAGATTCAGCAAAAGAGGCCCACTAGTACTAGAAAGCAGAAAATAGAGCAGGGGTCTATGCGATCAATAAAAAACCCTTACAAAATATCCATCCTGAGATTTCAAGAACCCACACACCAACTAACGGTGTGTGGGGAGAAACTCAGCCCACTAGAGCAACCAGCAAGCGAGGGAATTACATTTTAGCAAGCTGGAACAGAAAACATGATAAACACTGCTGATGAAAAAATGAGCAAACAAAACTTAGCTTATCCTGGATGGACTGGGAGCAAGGTAGTCAGAAGGAATCTGAGTAGCACTGATTACATCGACAGCCGGCAACAAGTGGAAGAAAAACAGAGCTATATAGGAACCTCCCAGAGGATAACGAACCAGCTGATAGCCAGAGACCAGCAGGATAACAGGCAAAGCCACCAGGGGGAGCCCAAAGCAAAAGTCACACCATACCACCAGTGACCACAAGAGGGAGCCTGAACACAGAGTTCACAACAGTACCCCCCCCCCCCCTTGAGGAGGGGTCACCGAACCCTCATGAAAACCACCAGGGCGATCAGGATGAGCCACATGGAAGGCACAAACCAAATCGGCTGCATGAACATCAGAGGCGACAACCCAAGAATTATCCTCCTGACCATAGCCCTTCCATTTAACCAAATACTGGAGCCTCCGTCTAGAAATGCGAGAATCCAAGATCTTCTCCACCACGTATTCCAATTCTCCCTCAACCAGCACCGGGGCAGGAGGCTCAACTGGAGGAACCACAGGCACCACATACCTCCGCAACAACGAGCGATGGAACACATTATGAATAGCAAATGATGCTGGGAGGTCCAGACGAAATGACACAGGGCCAAGGACTTCCAGAATCTTATAAGGACCGATAAACCGAGGCTTGAACTTAGGAGAGGAGACCTTCATAGGAACGAAGCGAGAAGACAACCACACCAAGTCCCCAACGCAAAGTCGGGGACCCACACAGCGACGGCGGTTGGCAAAGAGCTGAGCCTTCTCTTGAGACAGCTTCAAATTGTCCACCACATGATTCCAAATCTGATACAACCTATCAACCACAACATCCACTCCAGGACAGTCAGAAGGCTCCACCTGACCCGAGGAAAAACGAGGATGAAACCCCGAATTACAAAAGAAAGGAGAAACCAAAGTAGCAGAACTAGCCCGATTGTTAAGGGCAAACTCGGCCAACGGCAAAAAAGTAACCCAGTCGTCCTGATCAGCAGAAACAAAACATCTTAAATAAGTCTCCAAGGTCTGATTAGTTTGCTCGGTTTGGCCATTCGTCTGAGGATGGAAGGCCGACGATAAAAGACAAATCAATACCCAATTTAGCACAAAAGGTCCGCCAAAATCTAGACACAAACTGGGATCCTCTGTCAGAAACAATGTTCTCAGGAATCCCGTGCAAACGAACCACATTTTGAAAAAACAGTGGAACCAACTCGGAGGAGGAAGGCAACTTAGGCAAGGGCACCAAATGGACCATCTTAGAAAAACGATCACACACCACCCAGATGACAGACATTCTCTGAGAGACAGGGAGATCTGAAATAAAATCCATGGAAATGTGCATCCAAGGCCTCTTCGGGACAGGCAAAGGTAACAGCAAACCACTGGCTCGAGAACAGCAAGGCTTAGCCCGAGCACAAATTCCACAAGACTGCACAAAGGAACGCACATCCCGCGACAAGGAAGGCCACCAAAAAGACCTGGCCACCAAGTCTCTAGTACCAAATATTCCAGGATGGCCTGCCAACACCGAAGAATGAACCTCGGAGATGACTCTGTTGGTCCATCTATCCGGGACAAACAGTCTCTCCGGTGGACAGCGATCAGGTCTATCCGCCTGAAACTCTTGCAGCACACGTCGCAAATCTGGGGAGATGGCAGACAAAATCACCCCTTCTCTAAGAATACCAGCCGGCTCTGAATCTCCAGGAGAGTCAGGCACAAAACTCCTAGAAAGAGCATCAGCCTTCACATTCTTCGAACCAGGCAGGTACGAAACCACGAATTCAAAACGAGAGAAAAACAACGACCAACGAGCCTGTCTGGGATTCAGCCGCTTGGCCGACTCGAGATAAATCAAATTCTTGTGATCAGTCAAGACCACCACACGATGCTTAGCTCCCTCGAGCCAATGTCGCCACTCCTCAAATGCCCACTTCATAGCCAACATCTCCCGATTACCGACATCATAATTCCGCTCGGCAGGCGAAAACTTTCTTGAAAAGAAAGCACATGGCTTCATCACAGAGTCATCGGAGCTTCTCTGCGACAAAACAGCCCCCGCTCCAATCTCGGAAGCATCAACCTCCACCTGGAAGGGAAGTGAGACATCTGGCTGACATAAGACCGGAGCCGAAGAAAACCGGCGCTTCAGCTCCCGAAAGGCCTCCACAGCCGCAGAGGACCAATTAGTCACATCAGAACCTTTCTTGGTCAAATCCGTCAAAGGCTTAACAACACCAGAAAAATTAGCTATGAAGCGACGGTAAAAATTAGCAAAACCCAAGAACTTCTGAAGACTCTTAACCGATGTAGGCTGCGTCCAGTCATGAATAGCCTGAACCTTGACTGGGTCCATCTCAATAGTAGAAGGAGAAAAAATGAAACCCAAAAAAGAAATCTTCTGGACTCCAAAAAGACATTTTGAGCCCTTCACAAATAAAGCATTGTCACGCAGGACCTGAAAGACCATCCTGACCTGCTTAACATGAGACTCCCAATCATCCGAAAAAAACAGAATATCATCCAGATACACAATCATAAACTTATCCAGATATTCACGGAAGATGTCGTGCATAAAGGACTGAAAGACTGAAGGAGCATTAGAAAGTCCAAAAGGCATCACCAGGTACTCAAAATGGCCTTCAGGCGTATTAAATGCAGTTTTCCATTCATCACCCTGTTTTATACGCACAAGGTTATACGCACCACGAAGATCTATCTTGGTGAACCAACTAGAACCCCTAATGCGAGCAAACAAATCAGTTAACAATGGCAAAGGATACTGAAATTTGACCGTGATTTTATTCAAAAGGCGATAATCAATACAAGGTCTCAGGGAACCATCCTTCTTAGCCACAAAAAAGAATCCCGCACCAAGAGGGGAAGAGGACGGGCGAATATGTCCCTTCTCCAAAGACTCCTTTATATAACTCCGCAGGGCAGCATGCTCCGGCACAGATAAATTGAAAAGTTGTCCCTTAGGAAACTTACTACCAGGAATCAAATTTATAGCACAATCACAGTCCCTATGAGGAGGTAGAGAATTGAGTTTGGGCTCCTCAAATACATCCTGGTAGTCTGACAAAAACGTAGGGACTTCAGAAGGAGTGGACGAAGCAATTGACACCACAGGAGCGTCACCATGAATTCCCTGACAACCCCAACTTGACACAGACATAGCTTTCCAATCCAGGACTGGATTATGAGTCTGCAACCATGGTAGACCCAACATGACCACATCATGCAAATTATGCAATACAAGAAAGCGAATCACCTCCTGATGAACAGGAGTCATGCACATGGTCACTTGTGTCCAGTACTGAGGTCTATTCGTAGCCAATGGCGTAGAGTCAATTCCCCTTAGTGGAATAGGGAATTTTAAAGGCTCCAAATCAAAACCACAGCGCCTGGCAAATGACCAATCCATCAGACTCAGGGCAGCACCTGAATCTACAAAGGCATTAACCGGGTAAGATGACAGGGAACAAATCAGGGTAACAGACAAAATGAACTTAGGCTGTAAAGTACCAATGGTGACAGATTTATCAACCTTTTTTTTGCGCTTAGAGCATGCTGAGATAACATGAGCTGAGTCACCACAGTAAAAGCACAACCCATTTTGCCGTCTATAATTTTGCCGTTCACTTCTGGTCAGAATTCTGTGACATTGCATAGATTCAGGTGTCTGTTCAGAAGACACCGCCAAATGGTGCACAGGTTTGCGCTCCCGCAACCGCCGATCAATCTGAATGGCCAGAGTCATTGACTCATTCAGACCTGCAGGCGTAGGGAACCCCACCATGACATTCTTAATGGCTTCAGAAAGACCTTCTCTGAAATTTGCAGCCAGGGCACACTCATTCCACTGAGTAAGCACCGACCATTTCCGAAATTTCTGGCAGTACACCTCTGCTTCATCTTGCCCCTGCGAGAGGGCCAATAACGCTTTTTCAGCCTGGTTCTCAAGATTAGGTTCCTCATAGAGCAATCCAAGGGCCAAAAAAAACGCATCCACACTGAGCAATGCAGGATCCCCTGGCACCAATGCGAAGGCCCAATCTTGAGGGTCACCACGCAAAAAGGAAATAATAATCCTAACTTGCTGAACGGCATCACCAGAGGAACGATTTTTCAAAGAAAGAAACAACTTACAATTGTTCTTAAAATTTAGGAACCTAGATCTATCTCCAGAAAACAACTCCGGAATAGGTATCCTAGGCTCAGACATAGGACTGTGAACAACAAAATCCTGAATACTCTGAACTCTAGCAGCAATGTCATGGTTCCCAATGGCAAGGGAACGTAAGAAACATATAAGTAACGAACGAGCTCTCGGGTGATGGAAACTCGAGTTGACCGTGAGCTAAATCTACCACACAACTAACAGTAGCCAGGGAGCATACCTACGGCTTCCTATATGCCACGCGCCAGCCGGAGGACTAACTACGCCTGGTAGAGGAAGAAACAGACCTGGCTTACCTCTAGGGAAATACCCCAAAAGATGATAGCAGCCCCCCACATGTAATAACGGTGAATTAAGAGGAAAAGACATACACAGTATGAAAGTAGATTTAGCAAAGAGAGGTCCACTTACTAGATAGCAGAAGGATACAAAAGAGGACTTCACGGTCAACTGAAAACCCTTTCAAAAACCATCCTGAAATTACTTTAAGACTCCTGTGTCAACTCATGACACAGGAGTGGCAATTTCAGCCCGCAAGAGCTTCCAGCTACAGAGAATTACAAAAACTGCAAACTGGACAAAAGGTACAAAACAAAAGGACAAAGTCCACTTAGCTGATCAGCAGACTAGTAGCAGGAACATGCAACCGAAGGCTCTGGTTACAATGATGACCGGCAAGGAAATGACTGGAGAGCAAGGCTAAATAGGAAACTCCCAAACACTGATGGAAGCAGGTGAACAGAAGCAGCAAAGTGCAAACAAGTCACCAGTACCACCAGCAACCACCAGGGGAGCCCAAAAAGCGGATACACAACAGTACCCTCCCCTTAAGGAGGGGGCACCGAACCCTCACAAGAACCGCCAGGGCGATCTGGATGAGCCCTATGAAAGGCACGAACCAAATCCGAGGCATGAACATCAGAGGCAGTTTCCCAAGAATTATCTTCCTGACCATAGCCTTTCCATTTAACCAGATATTGAAGTCTCCGTCTGGAAATACGGGAGTCCAAGATCTTCTCTACGACGTACTCCAATTCACCCTCCACCAGCACAGGAGCAGGAGGTTCAGTAGAAGGAACCACCGGTACCTCATATCTCCGCAACAACGACCGATGGAACACATTATGGATAGCGAAAGATGCCGGGAGGTCCAAACGAAAGGAAACAGGGTTAAGAATCTCCAAAATCCTATAAGGACCGATGAACCGAGGCTTAAATTTGGGAGAAGAAACCCTCATAGGGACAAAACGGGAAGACAACCACACCAAGTCCCCAACGCGAAGGTGGGGACCAACACGACGACGACGGTTAGCAAACTGCTGAGTCCTCTCCTGGGACAATTCCAAATTATCCACCACTTGTCCCCAAATCCGATGCAACCGATCCACCACCGCATCCACTCCAGGACAATCCGAAGATTCAACCTGACCAGATGAAAAACGCGGATGAAACCCTGAATTGCAAAAGAAAGGAGAAACCAAAGTGGCAGAACTAGCCCGATTATTAAGAGCAAACTCCGCCAACAGCAGAAAGGCAACCCAATCATCCTGATCCGCAGACACAAAACACCTCAAATAAGTCTCCAAAGTTTGATTAGTTCGCTCCGTCTGGCCATTGGTCTGAGGATGGAATGCAGACGAAAAGGACAAATCAATGCCCAACCTGGCACAGACTGCCCGCCAAAATCTAGACACGAACTGGGTACCCCTGTCAGAAACGATGTTTTCCGGAATACCATGCAAGCGAACCACATTTTGAAAAAACAGAGGGACCAACTCAGATGAGGAAGGCAACTTAGGCAAAGGCACCAAATGGACCATTTTAGAAAAACGGTCACACACCACCCAGATGACAGACATCTTCTGAGAAACAGGGAGATCCGAGATAAAGTCCATAGAGATGTGCGTCCAAGGCCTCTTCGGAATAGGCAAGGGCAACAACAACCCACTAGCCCTAGAACAACAAGGCTTGGCCCGAGCACACACATCGCAAGACTGCACAAAAACACGCACATCTCGAGACAGGGAAGGCCACCAGAAGGATCTAGCCACCAAATCTCTGGTGCCAAAAATTCCCGGATGACCTGCCAGAGTAGAAGAATGAACTTCCGAGATTACTCTAGTGGTCCACTCGTCAGGAACAAACAGTCTACCAGACGGACAACGATCAGGTCTATCCGCCTGAAATTCTTGCAAAGCACGTCGCAAATCTGGAGAGACAGCAGACAAAACCACTCCATCCTTAAGGACACCAGCAGGTTCAGAATTCCCAGGAGAGTCAGGCTCAAAACCTCTAGAAAGAGCATCTGCTTTCACATTCCTAGAACCCGGTAAGTACGAGACCACAAAATTAAACCGGGAAAAGAACAACGACCAACGTGCCTGTCTAGGATTCAGGCGCCTGGCCGACTCCAAATAAATTAAATTCTTGTGATCAGTCAAAACTACCACCTGATGTCTGGCACCCTCAAGCCAATGACGCCACTCCTCAAATGCCCACTTCATGGCCAAAAGCTCCCGATTACCAACATCATAGTTTCGCTCGGCGGCCGAAAATTTTCGCGAAAAGAACGCACAAGGTCTCATCACTGAGCAGTCGGAACTTTTCAACCGCCCCCGCTCCGATCTCGGAAGCATCGACCTCAACCTGAAAGGGAAGAGAAACATCAGGCTGGCGCAACACAGGGGCAGACAAAAAGCGGCGCTTAAGCTCCCGAAAGGCCTCCACGCACGGCAGCAGGGGACCAATTGGCAACATCAGCACCCTTTTTAGTCAAATCCGTCAGAGGTTTAGCAACGCCAGAAAAACCAGCTATAAATCGACGATAAAAATTAGCAAAGCCCAAGAATTTCTGGAGACTCTTCAGAGAAGTAGGCTGCGTCCAGTCGTAAATAGCCCGAACCTTGACAGGGTCCATCTCAATAGAAGAAGGGGAAAAAATATACCCCAAAAATGAAATTTTTTGAACCCCAAAAACACACTTCGAACCCTTTACACACAAAGAATTCTCCCGCAAAACCTGAAAAACCCTCCTGACCTGCTGAACATGAGACTCCCAGTCATCAGAAAAAATCAAAATATCATCCAAGTACACAATCATAAATTTATCCAAATATTCACGGAAAATATCATGCATTAAGGACTGAAAGACAGAAGGTGCATTAGAAAGGCCGAAAGGCATTACCAAATACTCAAAATGGCCCTCAGGCGTATTAAATGCGGTCTTCCACTCATCCCCCTGCTTAATTCGCACCAAATTATACGCCCCACGAAGATCAATCTTAGAGAACCACTTAGCCCCCCTTATGCGAGCAAACAAATCAGTCAGCAAAGGCAACGGATACTGATATTTGACTGTAATTTTATTCAGGAGACGATAATCAATACAAGGCCTCAGAGAGCCATCCTTTTTAGAGACAAAGAAAAAACCGGCTCCTAAAGGTGATGAAGAAGGATGAATATGTCCCTTTTCCAGGGACTCCTTAATATACTCGTGCATAGCAGCATGTTCAGGTACAGATAGATTAAACAAACGACCCTTTGGAAATTTACTGCCAGGAATCAGATCTATGGCGCAATCACAATCCCTGTGAGGAGGGAGTGAACCAATCTTAGGCTCTTCAAAAATATCACGATAATCAGACAAAAATGCCGGAATCTCAGATGGAATAGATGACGAAATGGACACCATAGGAGTGTCCCCATGAGCCCCCCGACATCCCCAACTTAACACAGACATAGCCTTCCAGTCAAGGACTGGGTTATGAGACTGTAACCATGGTAATCCAAGCACCAAAACATCATGTAAATTGTACAACCCAAGGAAGCGAATCACCTCCTGATGGTCTGGAGTCATACGCATAGTCACTTGCGTCCAGAACTGTGGTTTATTACAAGCCAAAGGTGTAGAATCAATACCCTTCAGAGGTATAGGGACTTCCAGAGGCTCTAAATCAAACCCACAGCGCCTGGCAAAGGACCAGTCCATAAGACTCAGAGCGGCGCCAGAGTCCACATAGGCATCCACGGTAATAACTGATAATGAACAAATCAAGGTTACAGACAAAATAAATTTGGACTGTAAAGTGCCAATTGAAATGGACTTGTCAACCTTCCTAGTACGCTTAGAGCATGCCGATATAACATGAGCAGAATCACCACAATAGAAGCATAACCCATTTTTACGCCTATAATTCTGCCGCTCGCTTCTGGACATAACTTTGTCACATTGCATTTTCTCTGGCGTCTCTTCAGAAGATACCGCCAAATGGTGCACGGGTTTGCGCTCCCGCAAACGCCGATCAATCTGAATTGCCATTGTCATGGACTCATTCAGACCTGTAGGCGCAGGGAACCCGACCATAACATCTTTAACGGCATCAGAAAGGCCCTCTCTGAAATTTGCCGCTAAGGCGCACTCATTCCACTGAGTAAGCACAGACCACCTACGAAATTTTTGGCAGTATATCTCCGCTTCATCTTGCCCTTGAGATAGGGCTATCAAAGCTTTTTCAGCTTGAATCTCCAAATTAGGTTCCTCATAAAGCAACCCTAAAGCCAGGAAAAACGCATCCACATTGAGCAACGCAGGATCCCCTGGTGCCAATGAAAATGCCCAATTTTGAGGGTCACCTCGCAGCAAAGAGATTACAATCTTAACCTGCTGGACAGGATCTCCTGAGGAGTGAGGTCTGAGAGAAAGGAATAATTTACAATTATATTTGGAATTCAAAAACCGAGATCTATCTCCGGAAAACACCTCTGGTGTAGGGATTTTAGGTTCAGAAATAGGAGCATGTATAACAAAATCTTGTAAATTTTGAACCTTCGTAGCAAGATTATTTAAACCTGCAGCCAAACTCTGAGGATCCATCTTTAAACAGGTGAGCTCAGAGCCATTCAAGGATTATAAGGAGAGAAAGGCAAAGGCTGTAATTAAAGCTGAAATACAACTGATCCAACTATGGAGCAAGCATAGAGGAAAAAGGGAAAAAAAAAAAAAATTTACAGACTTCTTTTTTCTCTCCTTTCTTCTGCCAATAAGTTTAACACAGGCCGGTCATACTGTCATGGTTCCCAATGGCAAGGGAACGTAAGAAACATATAAGTAACGAACGAGCTCTCGGGTGATGGAAACTCGAGTTGACCATGAGCTAAATCTACCACACAACTAACAGTAGCCAGGGAGCATATCTCCGGCTTCCTATATGCCACGCGCCAGCCGGAGGACTAACTACGCCTGGTAGAGGAAGAAACAGACCTGGCTTACCTCTAGGGAAATACCCCAAAAGTTGATAGCAGCCCCCCACATGTAATAACAGTGAATTAAGAGGAAAAGACATACACAGTATGAAAGTAGATTTAGCAAAGAGAGGTCCACTTACTAGATAGCAGAAGGATACAAAAGAGGACTTCACGGTCAACTGAAAACCCTTTCAAAAACCATCCTGAAATTACTTTAAGACTCCTGTGTCAACTCATGACACAGGAGTGGCAATTTCAGCCCGCAAGAGCTTCCAGCTACAGAGAATTACAAAAACTGCAAACTGGACAAAAGGTACAAAACAAAAGGACAAAGTCCACTTAGCTGATCAGCAGACTAGTAGCAGGAACATGCAACCGAAGGCTCTGGTTACAATGATGACCGGCAAGGAAATGACTGGAGAGCAAGGCTAAATAGGAAACTCCCAAACACTGATGGAAGCAGGTGAACAGAAGCAGCAAAGTGCAAACAAGTCACCAGTACCACCAGCAACCACCAGGGGAGCCCAAAAAGCGGATACACAACACAGCAAGATGATCCAGACTGGAAGCCAAGCTCTGGACATCCATGTCAGCAGCTGAACTCAGAGCCACACCAAGATTAAGAGGAGGAGAGAAGCTAGCACAGCAGCTAGACACACGGCAACAACAAGAAAAAAAAAAAAATTCTCAAGGCTTCTTATCTCCTGCTTCTGCCATGCAATTAACACTTTGCGGGCCGGCTGTACTGTTATGATCCCTAGTGGCTGAGGATCACAAATAGATCAGCAAGTGATTAAACTAAGGACGAGCTCTAGGGAGATGGTAACTGGACTGATCGCAAATCTGAACCTATCCAAAACAACTAGAGGTAGCCGGTGAACGTGCCTAAAAAAAATCCTAGACGTCTCGAGCCAGCCTGAGGAACTAGCTACCCCTAAAGAGAAAGAAAGACCTCGCTTGCCTCCAGAGAAATAATCCCCAAAGATATAGAAGCCCCCAACAAATATTAACGGTGAAGTAAGAAGAAGGCACATACATAGGGATGAAATCAGATTCAGCAAAAGAGGCCCACTAGTACTAGAAAGCAGAAAATAGAGCAGGGGTCTATGCGATCAATAAAAAACCCTTACAAAATATCCATCCTGAGATTTCAAGAACCCACACACCAACTAACGGTGTGTGGGGAGAAACTCAGCCCACTAGAGCAACCAGCAAGCGAGGGAATTACATTTTAGCAAGCTGGAACAGAAAACATGATAAACACTGCTGATGAAAAAATAAGCAAACAAAACTTAGCTTATCCTGGATGGACTGGGAGCAAGGTAGTCAGAAGGAATCTGAGTAGCACTGATTACATCGACAGCCGGCAACAAGTGGAAGAAAAACAGAGCTATATAGGAACCTCCCAGAGGATAACGAACCAGCTGATAGCCAGAGACCAGCAGGATAACAGGCAAAGCCACCAGGGGGAGCCCAAAGCAAAAGTCACACCATACCACCAGTGACCACAAGAGGGAGCCTGAACACAGAGTTCACAACACCTGGCTGTGTGTTTTACATCATTGTCATGCTGGAAGACCCAGCCATGACCCATCTTCAATGCTATTACTGAGGCAAGGAGATTGTGGCCACAATCATGCAATACATGACCCCATCCATCCTTCCTTCAATACGGTGCAGTCGTCCTGTCCCCTTCGCAGAAAAGCACCTCCAAAGTATGATGTTTCCACCACAATGCTTCACAGTTGGGATGATGTTCTTGGGGTTGTGCTCATCCTTCTTCCTCCAAACATGGCGAATGGAGTTGATACCAAAAAGTTCTATTTTGGAATCAGCTGACCACATGACCTTCTCCCGTGGCTCCTCTAGATCATCCAGATGGTCATTCATTGGCAAACTTAAAACGGGCCTGAGATGTGCTGGCATGAGCAGGCGACCTTGAGTGCCCTGCAGGATTTTAATCCATGACGGCTTAGTGTATTACCAACGGTAATGTTTGAGACTGCGGTCCCAGCTCTCTTCAGGTCATTGACCAGGTCCCAGGTAGTTCTTGGCTGATTCCTGACCTTTCTCAGAGTCATCCTTTCCCCATGAGGTGAGATCTTGCATGGAGCCCCAGACCAAGGAAGATTGATAGTCATCTTGTATTTCTTCCATTTTCTAATAATTGTGCCAACAGTTGTTGCCTTTTCTCCAAGCTTCTTGCCTATTGTCCTGTAGCCCATCCCAGCATTGTATGGGTCTACAACTTTGTCAATGGTGTCCTTAGAAAGCTCTTTGGTCTTGGTCATAGTGGAGAAGTTGGATTGTTTGAGGGTGTGGACTGGTGTTTTTTATACAGGTAACGGGTTCAAACAGGTGCAATTAATACAGGTGATGAATGAGTGGGAGGTCTTGTTAAAGAAAAACTAACAGATCTATGAGAGCCAGAATTCTTGTTGGTTGGTAGGTGATCAAATACTTATTTCATGCAATAAAATGCAATTCAATTACGGTATGTAAAAATCATACAATGTGATTTTCTGGTTTTTACTTTTAGATTTGTCTCTTACAGTTGAAGTGTACCTATGATAAAAATTACAGACCTCTCTATTCTTTGTAGGTGGGAAACATTGCAAAACGGCAGTGTATAAGATACTCCTTTTCCCCACTGTATATATGCTTATCCCCTTCATGGCGTGGCCAATTTCCGTTTTTGTTTTTTTTCACATCTTCTCACTTTCCTCACCATTTTCTTGCTGATATTTTTTGTATCAAATTCATCAAAATAATAATAATAATTTTATTTCTATAGCGCCAACATATTCCGCAGCACTTTACATTTTAGAGGGGACTTGTACAGACAATGGACATTACAGCATAACAATAAACACATAGATCAAAACAGATACCAAGAGGAGTAAGGGCCCTGCTCGCAAGCTTAAATTCTATGAAGAAATAGGGGAGTCATGAAAGGTGGATGGTAACAATTGCTTTCATTGTTCGAACCAGCCATAATGTAATAAATCGGGTGTTCATTTAACCCCTTCATGACCTTGGGATTTTCTGTTTATTCGGACTCCCATGACAGCACTACGAGAGAGGGGATCCGCCCTTCAGGAACAGGAAACCTACAGATACAAAAGGGCGGCACCTCTCCCCATGCATCAGTTGGTTTCCTGTTCCTGGAGGGACAGATTCCTACGGATAAAGATCCTATAGGACCCAGGCCGGCCGGCCGAATCAGGTAGTGAGGGGGTCTCCTACCTCGGCCGGTGCGGGAGTCCCTGGAGACGCCACGGTGGTCCTGGCTGGACTGCACGTTGGTGGCGTATGTGTTATGGTTCTCAATGGCAAGAGAACATAGCCCAGCAAACATAAGAACTAGCTCTTGGAAGGATGGAAACTAAACTGACCATGAACTAAACCTGCCGCACAACTAACAGTAGCCGGGTAGCGTAGCCTGCGTTTTATCCCTAGACGCCCAGCGCCGGCCGGAGGACTAACTAATCCTGGCAGAGGAAAATATAGTCCTGGCTCACCTCTAGAGAAATTTCCCCGAAAGGCAGACAGAGGCCCCCACAAATATTGGCGGTGATTTTAGATGAAATGACAAACGTAGTATGAAAATAGGTTTAGCAAAATTGAGGTCCGCTTACTAGATAGCAGGAAGACAGAAAGGGCACTTTCATGGTCAGCTGAAAACCCTATCAAAATACCATCCTGAAATTACTTTAAGACTCTAGTATTAACTCATAACATCAGAGTGGCAATTTCAGATCACAAGAGCTTTCCAGACACAGAAACGAAACTACAGCTGTGAACTGGAACAAAATGCAAAAACAAACAAGGACTAAGTCCAACTTAGCTGGGAGTTGTCTAGCAGCAGGAACATGCACAGAAAGGCTTCTGATTACAATGTTGACCGGCATGGAAGTGACAGAGGAGCAAGGCTAAATAGCGACTCCCACATCCTGATGGAAACAGGTGAACAGAGAGGATGATGCACACCAGTTCAATTCCACCAGTGGCCACCGGGGGAGCCCAAAATCCAATTTCACAACAGTACCCCCCCCTCAAGGAGGGGGCACCGAACCCTCACCAGAACCACCAGGGCGATCAGGATGAGCCCTATGAAAGGCACGGACCAAATCGGAGGCATGAACATCAGAGGCAGTCACCCAAGAATTATCCTCCTGACCGTATCCCTTCCATTTGACCAGATACTGGAGTTTCCGTCTGGAAACACGGGAGTCCAAGATTTTTTCCACAACGTACTCCAACTCGCCCTCAACCAACACCGGAGCAGGAGGCTCAACGGAAGGCACAACCGGTACCTCATACCTGCGCAATAATGACCGATGAAAAACATTATGAATAGAAAAAGATGCAGGGAGGTCCAAACGGAAGGACACAGGGTTAAGAATCTCCAATATCTTGTACGGGCCGATGAACCGAGGCTTAAACTTGGGAGAAGAAACCCTCATAGGGACAAAACGAGAAGACAACCACACCAAGTCCCCAACACAAAGCCGAGGACCAACCCGACGCCGGCGGTTGGCAAAAAGCTGAGTCTTCTCCTGGGACAACTTCAAATTGTCCACTACCTGCCCCCAAATCTGATGCAACCTCTCCACCACAGCATCCACTCCAGGACAATCCGAAGATTCCACCTGACCAGAAGAAAATCGAGGATGAAACCCCGAATTACAGAAAAAGGGAGACACCAAGGTGGCAGAACTGGCCCGATTATTGAGGGCAAACTCCGCTAAAGGCAAAAAAGCAACCCAATCATCCTGATCTGCAGACACAAAACACCTCAAATATGTCTCCAAGGTCTGATTCGTCCGCTCGGTCTGGCCATTAGTCTGAGGATGGAAAGCAGACGAGAAAGACAAATCTATGCCCATCCTAGCACAGAATGCTCGCCAAAATCTAGACACGAATTGGGTACCTCTGTCAGAAACGATATTCTCCGGAATACCATGCAAACGGACCACATTTTGAAAAAACAGAGGAACCAACTCGGAAGAAGAAGGCAACTTAGGCAGGGGAACCAAATGGACCATCTTAGAGAAACGATCACACACCACCCAGATGACAGACATCTTCTGAGAAACAGGAAGATCCGAAATAAAATCCATCGAGATGTGCGTCCAGGGCCTCTTCGGGATAGGCAAGGGCAACAACAATCCACTAGCCCGAGAACAACAAGGCTTGGCCCGAGCACAAACGTCACAAGACTGCACGAAGCCTCGCACATCTCGAGACAGGGAAGGCCACCAGAAGGACCTTGCCACCAAATCCCTGGTACCAAAGATTCCAGGATGACCTGCCAACGCAGAAGAATGAACCTCAGAAATGACTTTACTGGTCCAATCATCAGGAACAAACAGTCTACCAGGTGGGCAACGATCAGGTCTATCCGCCTGAAACTCCTGCAAGGCCCGCCGCAGGTCTGGAGAAACGGCAGACAATATCACTCCATCCTTAAGGATACCTGTAGGTTCCGAATTACCAGGGGAGTCAGGCTCAAAACTCCTAGAAAGGGCATCCGCCTTAACATTCTTAGAACCCGGCAGGTAGGACACCACAAAATTAAACCGAGAGAAAAACAACGACCAGCGCGCCTGTCTAGGATTCAGGCGTCTGGCGGACTCAAGATAAATTAGATTTTTGTGGTCAGTCAATACCACCACCTGATGTCTAGCCCCCTCAAGCCAATGACGCCACTCCTCAAAAGCCCACTTCATGGCCAAAAGCTCCCGATTCCCAACATCATAATTCCGCTCGGCAGGCGAAAATTTACGCGAGAAAAAAGCACAAGGTCTCATCACGGAGCAATCGGAACTTCTCTGCGACAAAACCGCCCCAGCTCCGATTTCAGAAGCGTCGACCTCAACCTGAAAAGGAAGAGCAACATCAGGCTGACGCAACACAGGGGCGGAAGAAAAGCGGCGCTTAAGCTCCCGAAAGGCCTCCACAGCAGCAGGGGACCAATCAGCAACATCAGCACCCTTCTTAGTCAAATCAGTCAATGGTTTAACAACATCAGAAAAACCAGCAATAAATCGACGATAAAACTTAGCAAAGCCCAAAAACTTCTGAAGACTCTTAAGAGAGGAGGGTTGCGTCCAATCACAAATAGCCTGAACCTTGACAGGATCCATCTCGATGGAAGAGGGGGAAAAAATATATCCCAAAAAGGAAATCTTTTGAACCCCAAAAACGCACTTAGAACCCTTCACACACAAGGAATTAGACCGCAAAACCTGAAAAACCCTCCTGACCTGCTGGACATGAGAGTCCCAGTCATCCGAAAAAATCAAAATATCATCCAGATACACAATCATAAATTTATCCAAACAATCACGGAAAATGTCATGCATAAAGGACTGAAAGACTGAAGGGGCATTTGAAAGACCAAAAGGCATCACCAAATACTCAAAGTGGCCCTCGGGCGTATTAAATGCGGTTTTCCACTCATCCCCCTGCTTAATTCGCACCAAATTATACGCCCCACGAAGATCTATCTTAGAGAACCACTTGGCCCCCTTTATGCGAGCAAACAAATCAGTCAGCAGTGGCAACGGATATTGATATTTAACCGTGATTTTATTCAAAAGCCGATAATCAATGCACGGCCTCAAAGAGCCATCTTTCTTAGCCACAAAGAAAAAACCGGCTCCTAAGGGAGATGACGAAGGACGAATATGTCCCTTTTCCAAGGACTCCTTTATATATTCTCGCATAGCAGCATGTTCAGGCACAGACAGATTAAATAAACGACCCTTAGGGTATTTACTACCCGGAATCAAATCTATGGCACAATCGCACTCCCGGTGCGGAGGTAATGAACCAAGCTTAGGTTCTTCAAAAACGTCACGATATTCAGTCAAGAATTCAGGAATCTCAGAGGGAATAGATGATGAAATGGAAACCACAGGTACATCCCCATGCGTCCCCTTACATCCCCAGCTTAACACAGACATAGCTTTCCAGTCAAGGACTGGGTTATGAGATTGCAGCCATGGCAATCCAAGCACCAACATATCATATAGGTTATACAGCACAAGAAAGCGAATAATCTCCTGGTGATCCGGATTAATCCGCATAGTTACTTGTGTCCAGTATTGTGGTTTATTGCTAGCCAATGGGGTGGAGTCAATCCCCTTCAGGGGTATAGGAGTTTCAAGAGGCTCCAAATCATACCCACAGCGTTTGGCAAAGGACCAATCCATAAGACTCAAAGCGGCGCCAGAGTCGACATAGGCATCCGCGGTAATAGATGATAAAGAACAAATCAGGGTCACAGATAGAATAAACTTAGACTGTAAAGTGCCAATTGAAACAGACTTATCAAGCTTCTTAGTACGCTTAGAGCATGCTGATATAACATGAGTTGAATCACCGCAATAGAAGCACAACCCATTTTTTCGTCTAAAATTCTGCCGTTCACTTCTGGACAGAATTCTATCACATTGCATATTCTCTGGCGTCTTCTCAGTAGACACCGCCAAATGGTGCACAGGTTTGCGCTCCCGCAGACGCCTATCGATCTGGATAGCCATTGTCATGGACTCATTCAGACCCGCAGGCACAGGGAACCCCACCATAACATCCTTAATGGCATCAGAGAGACCCTCTCTGAAATTCGCCGCCAGGGCGCACTCATTCCACTGAGTAAGCACAGCCCATTTACGGAATTTCTGGCAGTATATTTCAGCTTTGTCTTGCCCCTGAGATAGGGACATCAAGGCCTTTTCCGCCTGAAGTTCTAACTGAGGTTCCTCATAAAGCAACCCCAAGGCCAGAAAAAACGCATCCACATTGAGCAACGCAGGATCCCCTGGAGTCAATGCAAAAGCCCAATCCTGAGGGTCGCCCCGGAGCAAAGAAATCACAATCCTGACCTGCTGAGCAGGATCTCCAGCAGAGCAAGATTTCAGGGACAAAAACAACTTGCAATTATTTTTGAAATTTTGAAAGCAAGATCTATTCCCCGAGAAAAATTCAGGCAAAGGAATTCTAGGTTCAGATATAGGAACATGAACAACAAAATCTTGTAAGTTTTGAACTTTCGTGGTGAGATTATTCAAACCTGCAGCTAAACTCTGAATATCCATTTTAAACAGGTGAACACAGAGCCATTCCAGGATTAGAAGGAGAGAGAGAGAGAAAGGCTGCAATATAGGCAGACTTG
The DNA here is from genome assembly GCF_051348905.1 of Ranitomeya variabilis. Taxonomy (NCBI): domain Eukaryota; kingdom Metazoa; phylum Chordata; class Amphibia; order Anura; family Dendrobatidae; genus Ranitomeya; species Ranitomeya variabilis. The sequence continues at coordinate 548,026,787 of NC_135235.1, read as the reverse complement.
CAAGAGATTCAATTACAAGCACACTCAGAACTGAGAAAAAAAAAATAAAATCTTCAGCAGACTTCTCTTTTCTCTCCTTTCTCTGTCAATTAATTTAACCCTTTTCTGGCCGGTCAAACTGTTATGGTTCTCAATGGCAAGAGAACATAGCCCAGCAAACATAAGAACTAGCTCTTGGAAGGATGGAAACTAAACTGACCATGAACTAAACCTGCCGCACAACTAACAGTAGCCGGGTAGCGTAGCCTGCGTTTTATCCCTAGACGCCCAGCGCCGGCCGGAGGACTAACTAATCCTGGCAGAGGAAAATATAGTCCTGGCTCACCTCTAGAGAAATTTCCCCGAAAGGCAGACAGAGGCCCCCACAAATATTGGCGGTGATTTTAGATGAAATGACAAACGTAGTATGAAAATAGGTTTAGCAAAATTGAGGTCCGCTTACTAGATAGCAGGAAGACAGAAAGGGCACTTTCATGGTCAGCTGAAAACCCTATCAAAATACCATCCTGAAATTACTTTAAGACTCTAGTATTAACTCATAACATCAGAGTGGCAATTTCAGATCACAAGAGCTTTCCAGACACAGAAACGAAACTACAGCTGTGAACTGGAACAAAATGCAAAAACAAACAAGGACTAAGTCCAACTTAGCTGGGAGTTGTCTAGCAGCAGGAACATGCACAGAAAGGCTTCTGATTACAATGTTGACCGGCATGGAAGTGACAGAGGAGCAAGGCTAAATAGCGACTCCCACATCCTGATGGAAACAGGTGAACAGAGAGGATGATGCACACCAGTTCAATTCCACCAGTGGCCACCGGGGGAGCCCAAAATCCAATTTCACAACACGTATGGCAGCAGGGAGCAGAGTCCAGAGGATTTTCTTGCCTCCATCAGCGCCAGCACAGGTATGTATGCCCGTCCCTTCAGATCTGGGCGGCGGTACAGCGGGATTGCGGTGTGCCGGCGTCAGGAGTTGGAGGCCGTCCGGAGCGCTGCTGTCCATTCCCGGCGTCCTGCACCGCTCTCAGCGTGTTCTGGAGCGTTTCCGGGCAGCGGTGACGTCGGGGGCAGAGTCAGCGGGCGCTTCCGGGTCGCGGGGTGGCTGCGCATGCGCAGTCGATCCAAGATGGCGGCGCCCATCGGATCCTGAACGCCGGATTCATCGCAGGACCTGCTGACCTTCCAGCTGCAGCCTGAATAGCAGGGACCAATGAGGGTAGTGTCTGGCAGCCTGCTGACCTGATTCTGAGGGGATTTAAGCAGGTGTCGGATTTAGAACCCTGCTTTTGGTCACATTCTCATCGTGGAGGAAAGTGATGGTGATCAGCAGCCTCAGCTGCTGGATGAAGTGCGACAGAAGCCCAAGGGAAAGGAGCATGTCGGGAGTGACCAGTCCAGTCGTAAGAGCTCATCCAAGCAGGGATCCAGAGCATCGACTAGCAAAGAACCCCCTCGTATTCCGGTACCTGTTTTGGCGTGCACTGGTAAGTGATCTACGTGAATGTTCACTCAGTGACGCGGGCCCCTTATACTTTGTCATTTTAGGGGAAGAAAAGTACAGGCAAGACGAAACATAAAGAGTGCGCCCTCTGCGGGATCCCCTTACCAGATTCTTATCCCAAAAAATTATGCGCCACCTGTATACAGCAGACGGTGAAGTCTACAGGAGTGGTAGGGGTGGAGTGACATCAGGTCGGTTAGAGGTTACCACCCTTATTGTCCTCCCCTAGGTAGCGGAAGAATCTACGAGTGCGGCCAGTTTAAAGGAGATGATCTGCATGGAAGTAAGGGAATCTCTGCGATCCCTATCCCAGGCGGGTGGTTCAAAACATAAAACTCCCTTGGTGTCTGATTCTTCGGAGGAAGAAAGAGAAGAAGGTTCTTATGGCTCTATTCCCTCTTCCTCTTCATCTGATGAGGACTCTGGCCGATTTTGCCTACCTCTGGACCGGATTGACAAATTAGTTAAATCAGTCAGAGGCACAATGGGCCTGGAAGAGCCTAAAACTCAACCTTCCAGGCAAGAGATTATGTTCAGCGGGTTGGATCATAAAAAACGTAGAACCTTTCCGGTGAACGATAAAATTCAGGATTTAATTCTACGAGAGTGGAAGAAACCTGAAAAGAAAGGCTCGTTACCACCAGCATTGAAGCGCAGATACCCCTTTGATGATACAGCTGTGGTTACCTGGGACAAGGCCCCTAAATTAGATGCTGCAGTGGCGAAAGCATCAAAGAAAGCCTCACTACCATTTGAGGACATGGGGACCCTTAAAGATCTTCTTGATAGGAAGGCAGACACCTTCCTTAAAGGTACCTGGGAAATGGCGGCCGGATCTTTGAGACCGGCAGTGGCCGCAACATGTACAGCCAGATAGTTAATGGTTTGGCTGGATCAGTTGGAGTCACAACTTAAGGAAGGCGCGTCCAGGAATACAATCCTAAATGCGCTCCCGGTAATTCAAGATGCTGCGGCCTTCCTGTCGGACGCTTCAGTAGACTCAGTCAGAATGGCGGCCAGGGCAGCAGGACTTTCCAATGCGGCTCGTAGAGCCTTATGGTTGAAGTGTTGGTCTGGAGACATTCAATCAAGATCCAAGCTTTACGCTATCCCATGCAAAGGGGAATATCTCTTCGGGCCAACTCTGGATGAGTTGCTTGAGAAAGCAGGGGATGACAAGAAAAAGTTCCCCAATTTAGCATCAGCTTCTTACCGTCGCCCTTTCAACAGGAGGAGATTTGGTCGCGGAAGAAAACGCGTATCCTCACCCTCTAGAGATAATTTTAGATGGGAGGATAGACGCAGGAGAGGTACGGGCTACATGTTTCGCCGTTCCTCAAAAGAACGTAAAAAGCCAGACCAATGACTAGCAATCCCTGTGGGAGGGAGATTGGCAGCCTTCTCTTCCACATGGTCTGACATCACAAATAGTGACTGGGTCCGAGGCGTGATATCAGAGGGTCTGAGACTGGAGTTTATTCACTGGCCTCGTGATAAGTTTAATCTAACCCCTTACGTTCCTCCTCTGTTGAACAGACAGCTTTGGAAACAGAGGTCATGAATTTATGTCTTAAAAAAGTGCTGATTGAAATCCCGGAATCAGAAAGAGGTAGAGGGTTCTACTCTCCTCTATTTCTGATTCAAAAACCAGATAAATCATTTAGAACTATCATTAATCTTAAATCCCTTAATGAGTTCCTGGTTAAAAAAACCTTCAAAATGGAGTCAATCAGTTCTACAATAAAGATGTTGTTCAAACACTGCTTCATGGTAGTTGTAGATCTCAAGGATGCATACTATCATATACCTATCCATGAGAACTTCCAGAGGTTCCTAAGGGTTGCGGTGTGTATAGAGGGAATTGTTCGTCATTTTCAATTTAGAGCCCTTCCCTTCGGCATCTCAGCAGCACCTAGGGTGTTTACTAAAGTAGTCGCTGAGCTTATGGCACATTTACGGGAATTCAATATCCTCATTATTCCTTATCTGGATGATTTCCTTATTGTGGGGAATTCAGCAGACCATTGCCTTTCACAAGTAAAAATAGCTACGACCAAACTAGAACGTCTGGGCTGGATTATAAATTATGAGAAACCCGTTTACAGCCCCTAAAAATTCAGAGATTCCTTGGGCTGTTATTGAATTCAGAGACAAATACAGGTAGACAGATAAATCATCCATGACCCTTAGGCAGGCTATGTCACTGTTAGGATCCCTAACTTTGTGTATTCCCGCTGTCCGTTGGGCCCAATTCCACACCAGACCTTTACAGTTTGAGGTTCTGGATAATGATAGAGCCTTACAGGGGTCCTTGCAGGGTCAGGTGACATTACACTATGTTCCAAATTATTATGCAAATGACATTTTTCTCGGATTTTCCTAAATGGTCAGTGCAAATGACAGTCAGTCTAATAAAAGTCATCACCCGTTAGAGTATACATCGAATTTTATTGAAGAAACCTCCCAATGATAACAGTATAATCTCCAAAATGAATAAAAACTCAAAATGCACTGTTCCAAATTATTAGGCACAGTAGTATTTCTAAACATTTGATATGTTTTAAAGAACTGAAAATGCTCATTTGTGGAATTTGCAGCATTAGGAGGTCACATTCACTGAACAAAAAGCTATTTAACTCCCAAAACATCCTAACAGGCCAAGTTACATGTTAACATAGGAGCCCTTCATTGATATCACCTTCACAATTCTTGCATCCATTAAACTTGTGAGTTTTTGGATAGTTTCTGCTTGTATTTCTTTGCATGAAGTCAGAATTGCCTCCCAGAGCTGCTGTTTTGATGTGAACGGCCTCCCACCCTCATAGATCTTTTGTTTGATGATACTCCAAAGGTTCTCTATAGGGTTGAGGTCAGGGGAAGATGGTGGCCACACCATGAGTTTATCCCCTTTTATGCCCATAGCAGCCAATTACTCAGAGGTATTCATTGTCATGCATGAAGATGATTTTGCTCCTGAAGGCACATTTCTGCTTTTTAGACCATGGAAGAAAGTTGTCAGTCAGAAACTCTATTTACTTTGCAGAGGTCATTTTCACACCTTCAGGAACCTTAAAGGGCCCTACCAGCTGTTCCCCATGATTCCAGCCAAAAACATGACTCCTCCACCTCCTTGCTGACGTCGCAGCCTTGTTGGGACATGGTGGCCATCCACCAACCATCCACTACTCTATCCATCTGGACCGTCCAGGGTTGCTCGACACTCATCAGTAAACAAGACTGTTTGAAAATTAGTCTTCATGTATGTCTGGGCTTACTGCAACCGTTTCTGCTTGTGAACACTGTTTAAGGTTGGCCGAATAGTAGGTTTATGCACCACAGCAAGCCTTTGAAGGATCCTACACCTTGAGGTTCGAGGGACTCCAGACGCACCAGCAGCTTCAAATAACTGTTTGCTGCTTTGTAATGGTATTTTGGCAGCTGCTCTCTTAATCCAATGAATTTGTCTGGCAGAAACCTTCCTCATTATGCCTTTATTTGCATGAACTCTGTCTGTGCTCTGTTTCAGTCACAAATCTCATCAGAGTATGATGATCACTCTTAAGTTTTCGTGAAATATCTAATTTTTTCATACCTTGTCCAAGGCATTGCACTATTTAACGCTTTTCAGCTGCAGAGAAATCCTTTTATTTCCCAAATTGCTTGAAACCTGTGACCTGCATAATAATGTGGAACATCATTTTTGAGTAGTTTTCCTTTAATTAGAATCACCTGGAAAACTAATTATCACATGTGTTTAAGATTGATTTCAGTGATTCATTGAGCCCTGAGACACAATACCATCCACGAGTTTATTTGAAAAACAAAACAATTAAATCTTTATGACACTTAAATCCAATTTGCATAATAATTTGGAACACAGTGTAAGTCCTGTAGTTCTTACATCTCTCAGATGGTGGCTAGAAGAAGACAATCTGTCAGCAGGAGTTCCTTGGGTGACGCATGTGACTCGTGTAATAACAACAGACGCCAGCCCTACGGGGTGGGGGGCACACATGGGTGACATCATAGTTCAGGGGTTATGGTACCCCCAAACATCAGCCTCTTCTAATCAGAGAGAGTTAATGGCAATTGAATTTGCAGTTAAGGAACTCCTCGTGTATCTACAGGGTCACCATGTCAAGATCCTCTCCGACAACCAGGTGGCAGTGGCCTACGTAAATCACCAGGGTGGAACACATTCCGAATCTCTGATGGAAGTAGCGGACCGCCTGCTTCAAACAGCAGAGAGCCATTTACTATCTTTAACTGCACTGCATTTAAAAGGGAAAGAAAATATAAAAGCAGACTTTCTAAGCCGCAACACCCTAAAACAAGGGGAATGGTCTCTGAACGGAGACATCTTCAGTCAGATTGTCCGCATGTGGGGTCATCCAGAGGTGGACCTGTTTGAAACCAGGGACAGCAGGAAAGCAAAAAAGTTCTGTTCCCTAAATCCCAGGGAGAATCCGTTGGCAGTGGATGCTTTTCTGATCAGTTGGGATTTCCAATTGGCTTATGCGTTTCCCCCACTGGGCCTATTGCCTCTTGTGGTCAGAAAGATAAGGGAGGATCAAGCAAGAGTCATACTGATCGCCCCCTTCTGGCCCAGAAGGGCTTGGTTTCCCTGGCTCAGGACCATGTCGGTGAAAGACCCCTGGGTACTCCCGGACATGCCGGATTTACTCCATCAGGGTCCAATCAGCCATCCGCAAGTGAAGGGGCTCCATTTGACGGCATGGAGTTTGAGAGGTCGTTGTTAAGAAACAGAGAGTTTTCCCCAAGTTTAATTGATACCCTTATGAAGAGTAGAAAACATATAACAACAAAGAGCTACTCTAGAACCTGGAGGAAGTTCCTGGCCTCTTCAGATTTTAAAATCGAAGAAGGGATACCAATAACCAGATTTTAGAATTCCTGCAGAAAGGGTTAGAACTAAATCTATCTACAAGTACGTTGAAAGTACAAGTCTCGGCCCTAGGGGCCCTGTTTTCTTGTAACATTGCTAATAATTATTGGGTATCAAGGTTTATAAAAGCATCTAGTAGAGCTAGACCTATACACAAGAACAGGTCGGTGCCTTGGGATCTCAACCTAGTCCTTTCAGCCTTGACTAAAGAACCGTTTGAGCCCTTACATTCAACCTCAGTTAAATTATTGTCCCTCAAAACAGTCTTTTTAGTAGCAATAACATCTGCTCGTAGGGTAGGGGACATACAAGCGCTCTCTAGACTCTCCCCTTATACAGAGTTTCTACAGGACAGAGTAGTCCTCAAACCGGACCCAGCCTATTTGCCAAAAGTAGCCTCACATTTTCACAGATCACAGGAGATAGTGTTACCATCATTTCTCCCTAATCCTTCTAATACTAAGGAAGAACTACTCCATAAATTAGATGTTAGGAGATGCCTGTTAGAATATATCGCAGTCACTGACGCTTGGAAGAGAGATAATGCGTTATTTTTATCCTTCCAAGGCCCTAGGAAAGGGCTTAGAGTATCGAAATACACACTAGCGAAGTGGATTAGGGAGGCTATCTCTCTGGCTTACACTGCAGGTGGAGGTCCGGCTCCGCAGAATCTGAGGGCGCATTCCACCCGGGCCATGGCTACATCCTGGGCGGAAAGATCTGGAGTATCAATCGACCAGATATGTAAGGCAGCTACGTGGTCGTCCCCTTCCACCTTTTTCAAACACTATCGGTTGGACTTGGGGTTCTCCTCTGATCTCACCTTCGGGTTAAGGGTGCTACAGGCTATAGTCCCTCCCTAAGGTAGTTTTACATCTCTGTAATTCTCTCGTAGTGCTGTCATGGGAGTCCGAATAAAGCATTAAGCTACTTACGGGTAGCGGCATTTTTCGGAGGCCCATGACCGCACCCTTAGTTCCCTCCCTTTTCACGTGGGGGGTTGCACTTCCTATAATGTATATAATGAGATATATAGATCTCACGTGTGGTATCTAGTTATAATCCCCCCGCTATTCTCCGGCCTCTCCCCTCTGTCAATCCCTTCACTGGCTCCCCATTGCCCAGAGACTCCAGTACAAAACCCTAACCATGACGTACAAAGCCATCCACAACCTGTCTCCTCCTTACATCTGTGACCTCATCTCCCGGTACTTTCCTACACGCAACCTCCGATCCTCACAAGATCTCCTTCTCTACTCCCCTCTTATCTCCTCTTCCCACAATCGTATACAAGATTTCTCTCGCGTATCACCCCTACTCTGGAACCCTCTACCACAACATATCAGACTCTCGCCCACCATCGAAACCTTCAAAAAGAATCTGAAGACCCACCTCTTCCGACAAGCCTACAACCTGCAGTAACCACCGATCGACCAAACCGCTGCATGACCAGCTCTACCCTCACCTACTGTATCCTCACCCATCCCTTGTAGATTGTGAGCCTTCGCGGGCAGGGTCCTCTCTCCTACTGTACCTATTATGACTTGTATTGTTCAAGATTATTGTACTTGTTTTTATTATGTATACCCCTCCTCACTTGTAAAGCGCCATGGAATAAATGGCGCTATAACAATAAATAATAATAATAAATAATAATAATAATGCAATGGATTAACTTTGCATATAAACTGTATATAATGTATATAATGTATATTGGTGTGCTACTAACCGCGGTAGTCCTCTCAGGCTCTAATATACAACTGATGCATGGGGAGAGGTGCCGCCCTTTTGTATCTGTAGGTTTCCTGTTCCTGAAGAGCGGATCCCCTCTCTCGTAGTGCTGTCATGGGCCTCCGAAAAATGCCGCTACCCGTAAGTAGCTTAATGCTTTTCCCGTGTTCGTTTTTCACTCCCCTCCTTCCCAGAGCCATAACTTTTTTATTTTTCCGTCAATTTGGCCATGTGAGGGCTTATTTTTTGTGGGACGAGTTGTACTTTTGAACGACATCATTGGTTTTACCATGTCGTGTACTAGAAAACGGGAAAAAAATTCCAAGTGCGGTGAAATTGCAAAAAAAGTGCAGTCCCACACTTGTTTTTTGTTTGGCTTTTTTGCTAGGTTCACTAAATGCTAAATCTGACCCGCCATTATGATTCTCCAGGTCAGTACGAGTTCATAGACTAAGTGGTGAAAAAAAATTCCAAACTTTGCAAAAAAAACCCAAAAAACGCCATTTTCCGATACTCGTAGCGTCTCCATTTTTCGTGATCTGGGGGTAGGTGAGGGCTTATTTTTTGCGTGCCGAGCTGGCGTTTTTAATGATACCATTTTGGTGCAGATACGTTCTTTTGATTGCCCGTTATTGCATTTTAATGCAATGTCGCAGCGACCAAAAAAACGTAATTCTGGCGTTTCGAATTTTTTTCTCGTTACGCCAGTTAGCGATCAGGTTAATGCTTTTTTTTTATTGATAGATCGGGCGATTCTGAACGCGGCGATACCAAATATGTGTAGGTTTGATTTTTTTTTTATTGATTTATTTTGATTGGGGTGAAAGGGGAGTGATTTAAACTTTTATATTTTTTTTATTTTTTTCACATTTTTTTTAACTTTTTTTTTTAACTTTTGCCATGCTTCAATAGCCTCCATGGGAGGCTAGAAGCAGGCACAGCACGATTGCCTCTGCTACATAACAGCGATCATCAGATCGCTGCTATGTAGCAGAAAATCAGGTGTGCTGTGAGCGCCGACCACAGGGTGGCGCTCACAGCTGCCGGAGATCAGTAACCATAGAGGCATTTAACTTGTTAATAGCGGCGGGTGAATCGCAATTTCACCCGCCGCTATTGCGGGCACATGTCCAGGGCCGGCTCCAGGTTTTCATGGGCCCTTGGGCGACAGAACCTCAGTGGGCCCCCTTGTGGAGCAAATCATGTGGCGACAGTAAAACAGCAGGGACCACAGAGACCCAAATATTTTATTTAGAAAAAAACTATGTAAACTTTATAAAAACACTAGTGCAAAATAGAGAAAGTGCAATATATCAGGGAAACTTTTGATAAATTTGCTTCTCTGTAAGTTGTAAACTTCTAAACAAATTTAAACAATTTATGCCTTTTGCTAGATCTTTAACAGTAGTTACTTTTCTTAGGTGCTCCTTTAAACCTTTCTTCCCCATCTATTCCCTACCTACAAAAACTCCCCACTCTGTGTGCACCTGCAGTGTGGACCACTGACCCCAATATTTAATCAATTGTGTCATTGCTAGGATTACTCCCACCCCCCAAAATCCCACAGAAAGTAGTAATGCCCCTACTGTGCAACGACATGTATGGGCCTTTGAAGGATATAAATATATAAATACAATTGTAAATGCATTAATTTAAAAAAAACCACAATACTAAGTGCTATTTACATGAACTCTGTATTTACTGTCAGTGTACATGTAACACAGTGATCACTGGTGACATTATACACAGGAGCTCTGTATATAGTGTCAGTGTACAGGTAATACAGGGATCACCAGTGACATTATACACAGGAGCTCTGTAAAAAGTGCCAGTGTACAGGTAATACAGTGATCACCACTGCCAGTGACATTATATACAGGAGCTCTGTATATAGTATACAGTGTATAGTGTCAGTGCACAGGTAATACACTGACTCACCAGTGACGTCTCTAGCTGAAGTCCTTCATCTTTGCTTTTCTCATTCATGCAGCACAGACCGCCATCGCTTCTTCCAGCCAGGACTCGCCTCTGCATAAAAAAAACACAGTTATCTAGAGCACATTCCCCACTTTTTCCCTTTCTTCTACACTACACATCTGAATACAGAGGTCCACCCACAATCAATATATAATTGGTTATTATGCAACCTCATAGATTGCAAGCTTACGAGTCCCCCATCATGTGCAGTCCCCCTTACCTCCCACTTCATGTGCAGTCCTCCTTACCCCCACTTCATCATGTTCAGCCCAACTCCCCCACTTCATCATGTGCAGCCCAACTCCCCCACTTCATCATGTGCAGCCCAACTCCTCCTCCATCATGTGCAGTCCTCCTTAACCCCCAAATTCCATCATGTGCAGCCTCCTTTAACCCCCCAAATTCCGTCATGTGCAGCCTCCTTTAATCCCCCCAAATTCCACCATGTGCATCCTCCTTTAACCCCCAAAATTCCATCATGTGCAGCCTCCTTTAACCCCCCAAATTCCGTCATGTGCAGCCTCCTTTAACCCCCCAAATTCCACCATGTGCATCCTCCTTTAACCCCCCAAATTCCATCATGTGCAGCCTCCTTTAACCCCCAAATTCCATCATGTGCAGCCTCCTTTATCCCCCCAAATTCCATCATGTGCAGCCTCCTTTAACTCCCCAAATTCCATCATGTGCAGCCTCCTTTAACCCCCCCAAATTCCATCATGTGCAGCCTCCTTTATCCCCCCAAATTCCATCATGTGCAGCCTCCTTTAACTCCCCAAATTCCATCATGTGCAGCCTCCTTTAACCCCCCCAAATTCCATCATGTGAAGCCTCCTTTAACCCCCCAAAATTCCGTCATGTGAAGCAGGGCCGGCGTCAGCGGACGGCAGGGTCGGGCAGATGCCGGGGCCCCCTGACTTCTGGGGGCCCCCCTAGCAGGGGCGGACTGGGCCGGGTTGCAAAGATGCAAATGCCCCCCGGGCCGCTCCCCCTGCAGCTGATCAGGGCCGGCCGCCTGGTGGTGGCTGTAAAGCTGCAAATTGTGTGCAAAGCTGCATCAAATTGTGCGCGGCCGTGTGCGCTGCACTGTGAAGCGGCCGGCAGCAGTCACAGTCGGCACACACGTCCGCGCCGGGTCCGGGAGCTTTGTGCGCGGCTGTCAGCTTGACGGCTGCACAGCTCCTGCTCCCTCCAGGCTCCATGATATCTCTCTATGCTTCCGGGTCAGGTGTCGGGCGTGCGCGATGACGTCATCGCGCACGTGCCGACATGTCCCGGCCAGGACGCTAGCGGAGAGGCGCTGCAAGGGAGCGAGTGGTGATGTAAGTATAAAAAAACCTTTTTTTTTTTTTTTTTTTAAATTAAATGGTGGGTAACTGCAAATGAAGAAGTGGGGAGGGGTGAAAGGAGGCTGCACATGATGGAGTTTTGGGGGTTAAAGGAGGCTGCACATGATGGAATTTGGGGGGTTAAAGGAGGCTGCACATGACGGAATTTGGGGGGTTAAAGGTGGCTGCACATGATGGAATTTGGGGGGATAAAGAAGGCTGCACATGATGGAATTTGGGGGGTTAAAGGAGGCTGCACATGATGGAGTTTGGGGGGATTAAAGGAGGCTGCACACGATGGAACTTGGGGGGGTTAAAGGAGGCTGCACATGACGGAATTTGGGGGGTTAAAGGAGGCTGCACATGATGGAATTTGGGGGGTTAAAGGAGGCTGCACATGATGGAATTTGGGGGTGTTAAAGGAGGCTGCACATGATGGAGTTTGGGGGGATTAAAGGAGGCAGCACATGATGGAACTTGGGGGGGTTAAAGGAGGCTGCACATGACGGAATTTTGGGGGGTTAAAGGAGGCTTCACATGACGGAATTTGGGGGGTTAAAGGAGGCTGCACATGTTGGAATTTGGGGGGTTAAAGGAGGCTGCACATGACGGAATTTGGGGGGTTAAAGGAGGCTGCACATGATGGAATTTTAGGGGTTAAAGGAGGATGCACATGGTGGAATTTGGGGGGATTAAAGGAGGCTGCACATGATGGAATTTGGGGGGTTAAAGGAGGCTGTACATGACGGAATTTTGGGGGGTTAAAGGAGGCTTCACATGACGGAATTTTGGGGGGTTAAAGGAGGCTTCACATGATGGAATTTGGGGGGGTTAAAGGAGGCTGCACATGATGGAATTTGGGGAGTTAAAGGAGGCTGCACATGATGGAATTTGGGGGGATAAAGGAGGCTGCACATGATGGAATTTGGGGGGGTTAAAGGAGGCTGCACATGATGGAATTTGGGGAGTTAAAGGAGGCTGCACATGATGGAATTTGGGGGGATAAAGGAGGCTGCACATGATGGAATTTGGGGGGGTTAAAGGAGGCTGCACATGATGGAATTTGGGGGGGTTAAAGGAGGCTGCACATGATGGAATTTGGGGGGGTTAAAGGAGGCTGCACATGATGGAATTTGGGGGGGTTAAAGGAGGCTGCACATGATGGAATTTGGGGGTTAAAGGAGGCTGCACATGATGGAATTTGGGGGTTAAAGGAGGCTGCACATGATGGAATTTGGGGGGTTAAAGGAGGATGCACATGGTGGAATTTGGGGGGTTAAAGGAGGATGCACATGGTGGAATTTGGGGGGATTAAAGGAGGCTGCACATGACGGAATTTGGGGGGTTAAAGGAGGCTGCACATGATGGAATTTGGGGGTTAAGGAGGACTGCACATGATGGAGGAGGAGTTGGGCTGCACATGATGAAGTGGGGGAGTTGGGCTGCACATGATGAAGTGGGGGAGTTGGGCTGAACATGATGAAGTGGGGGTAAGGAGGACTGCACATGAAGTGGGAGGTAAGGGGGACTGCACATGATGGGGGACTCGTAAGCTTGCAATCTATGAGGTTGCATAATAACCAATTATATATTGATTGTGGGTGGACCTCTGTATTCAGATGTGTAGTGTAGAAGAAAGGGAAAAAGTGGGGAATGTGCTCTAGATAACTGTGTTTTTTTTATGCAGAGGCGAGTCCTGGCTGGAAGAAGCGATGGCGGTCTGTGCTGCATGAATGAGAAAAGCAAAGATGAAGGACTTCAGCTAGAGACGTCACTGGTGAGTCAGTGTATTACCTGTGCACTGACACTATACACTGTATACTATATACAGAGCTCCTGTATATAATGTCACTGGCAGTGGTGATCACTGTATTACCTGTACACTGGCACTTTTTACAGAGCTCCTGTGTATAATGTCACTGGTGATCCCTGTATTACCTGTACACTGACACTATATACAGAGCTCCTGTGTATAATGTCACCAGTGATCACTGTGTTACATGTACACTGACAGTAAATACAGAGTTCATGTAAATAGCACTTAGTATTGTGGTTTTTTTTAAATTAATGCATTTACAATTGTATTTATATATTTATATCCTTCAAAGGCCCATACATGTCGTTGCACAGTAGGGGCATTACTACTTTCTGTGGGATTTTGGGGGGTGGGAGTAATCCTAGCAATGACACAATTGATTAAATATTGGGGTCAGTGGTCCACACTGCAGGTGCACACAGAGTGGGGAGTTTTTGTAGGTAGGGAATAGATGGGGAAGAAAGGTTTAAAGGAGCACCTAAGAAAAGTAACTACTGATAAAGATCTAGCAAAAGGCATAAATTGTTTAAATTTGTTTAGAAGTTTACAACTTACAGAGAAGCAAATTTATCAAAAGTTTCCCTGATATATTGCACTTTCTCTATTTTGCACTAGTGTTTTTATAAAGTTTACATAGTTTTTTTCTAAATAAAATATTTGGGTCTCTGTGGTCCCTGCTGTTTTACTGTCGCCACATGATTTGCTCCACAAGGGGGCCCACTGAGGTTCTGTCGCCCAAGGGCCCATGAAAACCTGGAGCCGGCCCTGATGTGAAGCCTCCTTTAACCCCCCAAAATTCCGTCATGTACAGCCTCCTTTAACCCCCCAAATTCCATCATGTGCAGCCTCCTTTAATCCCCCCAAATTCCACCATGTGCATCCTCCTTTAACCCCCAAAATTCCATCATGTGCAGCCTCCTTTAACCCCCCAAATTCCGTCATGTGCAGCCTCCTTTAACCCCCCAAATTCCAACATGTGCAGCCTCCTTTAACCCCCCAAATTCCGTCATGTGAAGCCTCCTTTAACCCCCCAAAATTCCGTCATGTGCAGCCTCCTTTAACCCCCCCAAGTTCCATCATGTGCTGCCTCCTTTAATCCCCCCAAACTCCATCATGTGCAGCCTCCTTTAACACCCCCAAATTCCATCATGTGCAGCCTCCTTTAACCCCCCAAATTCCATCATGTGCAGCCTCCTTTAACCCCCCAAATTCCGTCATGTGCAGCCTCCTTTAACCCCCCCAAGTTCCATCGTGTGCAGCCTCCTTTAATCCCCCCAAACTCCATCATGTGCAGCCTCCTTTAACCCCCCAAATTCCATCATGTGCAGCCTTCTTTATCCCCCCAAATTCCATCATGTGCAGCCACCTTTAACCCCCCAAATTCCGTCATGTGCAGCCTCCTTTAACCCCCCAAATTCCATCATGTGCAGCCTCCTTTAACCCCCAAAACTCCATCATGTGCAGCCTCCTTTCACCCCTCCCCACTTCTTCATTTGCAGTTACCCACCATTTAATTTAAAAAAAAAAAAAAAAAAAAGGTTTTTTTATACTTACATCACCACTCGCTCCCTTGCAGCGCCTCTCCGCTAGCGTCCTGGCCGGGACATGTCGGCACGTGCGCGATGACGTCATCGCGCACGCCCGACACCTGACCCGGAAGCATAGAGAGATATCATGGAGCCTGGAGGGAGCAGGAGCTGTGCAGCCGTCAAGCTGACAGCCGCGCACAAAGCTCCCGGACCCGGCGCGGACGTGTGCGCCGACTGTGACTGCTGCCGGCCGCTTCACAGTGCAGCGCACACGGCCGCGCACAATTTGATGCAGCTTTGCACACAATTTGCAGCTTTACAGCCACCACCAGGCGGCCGGCCCTGATCAGCTGCAGGGGGAGCGGCCCGGGGGGCATTTGCATCTTTGCAACCCGGCCCAGTCCGCCCCTGCTAGGGGGGCCCCCAGAAGTCAGGGGGCCCCGGCATCTGCCCGACCCTGCCGTCCGCTGACGCCGGCCCTGCACATGTCAGCTGTTCAAAACAGCTGACATGTCCCGGCTTTGATGCGGGCTCACCGCGGAGCCCTGCATCAAAGCAGGGGAGCTGACATCGGACGTACTATCCCGTCCGAGGTCAGTAAGGGGTTAATGCTTCATGAACCGGTTATCAGCCTAAGTATGTAACAGTACAGACACACAGGGCTATTAAATGCATAAAGCTTATGAGAACATGATGCGAGGAACCTGGTTATGGTAAAAATTTGGAATGAGTAACACAGGGATAGTTAAATAAATGTGTTGCGGGAAGTCCATTAATTTTGCGCCAAAAGAGAAATGCTGTTAAGTTTTTTCTTTGAACTGAGTTGCAATTTTTTAGGCCAAAAAAAAATTCATGTTCTGCTAAAATGATGAACAATATGCTCCAAAGTTTTAGGTGTAGATTAAATCACACCGATAGGTAAATGGTAAAGTTTTCTAGGGGATTTATCTTTTGCCTTGTTCTTGGCAGGCGATATGGAGAAAAGCGCGTAAGCACTCTACATGCTTCGCCTATAGGGAGAACCAATTTAAGTTACTTATGTTTTGGTACCATACCCCTTAACTACTGCATAAGTTTATCCCTAAGATTCCCAATTGTTGTTGGAGGTAGAAATGAACAAACAAGAAAGAGAGAGCGAACAGCACTATCGTTCAGGTCCCCATTTACTTCTATGGGGTTCGGATTCAAGTTCTGGTACCCGACCTGAACTTTGGACTAAAGTTCGGGCAAACCCGAACATCCACGGGTCCGCTCATACCTAGATGGAGGTGTGGTAATACTAAGGGCGACCGACTACATTTGTTTTGGTTGTGTGCAGGTCTTCATAGTTGTTGGGAAGCTGTTAAGGCTCTTATTTTTAAGGTCACTGGACTTGAGACTCCTAAAACTTAAATTTTATCTTCCCACTATTCCACCGTTTCAAATCAGTCGTAAATCCTGACAGGCGTTATTACACATGACCAAGGCTGCCAGATGAATTATAGCGTGCAAATGGTGATTGGTTTAACCCCAACAAATAATGAGCTACACTCACGTATACGAGATATACACAGCATGGAATATGTTACAGCTTTAATAAATAATACGGATGAGCGCTTTCAAGGAGTCTGGACTCATTAGGACACGTATTGGAAAGATGCAGATTGTTAATGAATAGTGATGAGCGAGTATACTCGTTGATCGGGTTTTCCCGAGCATGCGCGGGTGTCCTCTGAGTATTTCGGCGTGCTCGGAGATTTAGTTTTTGTCGACACAGCTGCATGATTTGCGGCTGCCAGCTTGAATACATATGGGGATTCCCTAACAAACAGGCAATCCCCACATGTATTTAGGCTGTCCAGCAGCCGCAAATCATGCAGCTGTGTCGAGAAAAACAAAATCTCCGAGCACGCCGAAATACTCAGAGGACACCCGCGCATGCTCGGGAAAACCCGATCAACGAGTATACTCGCTCATCACTATTAATGAACACAGCTATGACAAGTAATTCAAGAAGTTGAGTTAGAAATGCTCTGGAACTTCCCTTCCTCCCTCACTTTTGTGTCAATGTTTTCTCCTGTAAGGCCAGGGTCACACTTGCGAGTTCAATGCGAGAAACTCGCGCATCAATACCCAGCACTGCTCAGCGTTCAGCTGCATGTATTTCTATGCAGCTGAACACTCCGTTCCCGACTTCTGGCAGCAGTGCCGGGACTTGATGCGAGAGACTCGCGCGAGTTTCTCGCATTGAACTCGCAAGTGTGACCCCGGCCTTATTGTCCTTGTCCAGATATAAGAATTAGTGTGAACATGGTCTATCAGAATTTGGTCAGTATTTAGCATTAGGGTTGAGCGAAACGGATCGTTCATTTTCAAAAGTCGCCGACTTTTGGCAAAGTCGGGTTTCGTGAAACCCGACCCGACTCCAGCGTGGGATCGGCCACGTGGTCGGCGATCTTGGCGCCAAAGTCGCGTTTTGTATGACGCCTTCCCTGCCATTTTTACAGCCAATTAAGGAGTGTGGGCAGTGTGATGACATAGGTTCCGGCCTGGTTTCTGCGGCGTCAAAGAGCCATATTACCGTTTGGGCTGCAGTGATTTCCGCAGTCAAACACAACACATGCTTTGCACGGAGGGGAGAGAGAGAGAGAGACCCTAAAAAAGCAAAAGTCGCTCAACCCTATTTAGCATCAGTATGTGATGTGTAAGCTAAAACCAGGAGTGGAACAATCAGAGGAAAAGTAGAATAAAAACACGTTACCACTTCTGTATTTATCACCCACTCCTGGCCTTGACTTACAATTAGTGATGAGCGACTATACTCGTTGCTCGGGTTTTTGCGAGCATGCTCAGGTGGTCTCCGAGTATTTCAGCGTTCTTGGGGATTTAGTTTATGTTGACGCAGCTGCATGATTTGCTAGACAGCTTGAATATATGTGGGGATTGCCTGTTTGCTCATCACTACTTACAATACATGTGGCCTTAGATATTGACTATATGGTGTTGAGGCCATTCATTGTTGATCACAGTTCTCTATAGCTACGTTCACATTTGCGTTGTTGGGCGCAGCGTCGTCGACGCAACGCACAACGCATGTCAAACGCATACACAACGCAGCGTTTATTGACGCATGCGTTGTCCTATACAATTGAAGATCCAAAACGCCCCAGAAAAAATACATTTAGTCAAAAGGCGCATGCGTCAAAAAACGCGGCTCAACGCAGGCAACTGCGCCCTATGCGTTTTTCATAGACACTAATGTGTTTTTTTGGCGCATTTAAGACACAAGTGCGTTGCATGCGTTTTTCTTTGGAAATGTGACGCATCAAAACTGCAACCTGTAGCGTCGTCCGCGCCCTGTCTGGTGCACCAAAAAAACGCATGTGTCATACAACGACAACGCATACCGGCGCATGTCCATGCGCCCCCCATGTTGAAGATGGGGGCGCATGACGCATGCGTCGGTATCCGTCGACGATGCTGCGCCCAAAGACACAAATGTGAACGTAGCCTATGTTGAATTGATATGTAGCGAATGCTACTACTTTAAGTTTTATGTTTTTTATTCTGTAACTCCATTTTAAAAATTCAATAAAAATTCATTTATAAAATAAAAAATCACTCCGACAGGGACCAGAGCACAAATTTTTACAGCTTTTTGAAAAGTAAAAAATAATGAATTCGCCAAAACTTATAGAAACCATAAACTCCGCACATAGTGGCGAATTAAAAGAAAAAACAGACACATATGAAAAAGTGACTTTCAGGGTTCGCTCACAGTGACGTATAAATCGGACGAGTGCAATGCAAGAAGAAAAAGGGATTGCACTCAGATCAACGTTATTCAATAAGACTGCAAGTCTGTGTATTTTTTCTCAGCTGTATTGGGCATGAGAAAAAAATCACAGCATGCTATGATTTCACTCTGAAGTTTGATGGGTGTGAGAGAGTGGCATCCTATTTTTTACAGACACGTTACAATTCTTTAGCATAGTGCAGCGCCCCAGAGTCCTGGTCGTTGCAGTACTGTGGCTCCGCCACTAAGGGGAGCTATGGTACGTCTGATGGCACTGAAGGAGTTCACCTGACCAGGTATCACAGACACCAATACATTTCACAGCCGGGCCTCCAGGGGGAGCTAAGGGTTCTATTCATTAGGCCACTCCTCACATACTGGTAAAACTGGGGGTCAGGCAGGAAGTTAGAGAGAAAGCTGACTGGGTTGGAACCAGGCAACACCTTGTGGCAGAGGGTGTTGTGGGGGAAGATTCGGTAGGGCCCCTGTCGGGGGTGGGATCCTGACAGAGGTCTGGCAACTTGGGAGAACGTCACGGGACCGTGCCTGCTCAGCATAGCGGCGGTGCCCAAGGAAGGATTAGAAGTGAGATAGATTGTGCTGAGTGAGAAACGAGATCAAAGCAACAAGGAGAATACCAGTAGGAGTCGTGCTGTGAGACTGAGGCAACATCCTACTGAGGCGCACAACCGGCGGCCGGAACGCCGAGGAAGTATTCACACATCTAGCTTCAAGCAATACTTCAAACCAACGGCAGGACAGTCAGTCATAGGTGGGCTGTCTCACCTAAATCACCTACGAAGACATAGGGGGCAACTTGTGGAGAGGGGCGACTCTAGGGTCCCGGAAGAGCTCCGAGCCTACCCGTCATACGGGTGCCGTCCTAACTGTAACATCAGGGAGGGACGGAAGATTAGCAGAACATCATCTAATCGAGTTGTGAGGGAACTTAAGAAACAGACACAACAGTTGTGGGGACTTTCCGTAAGCACAGCAGGGAAGGACCACAACACATAGCGCTAGCAGGAAGGCACAGATTTCCACCTGCAAAGAGAACTCTGGAGGTGCCATTGGACCGGCCGGACTCACGCAGCCTGGTTAACCGTATTCCGGATTGAGGACCCAGAGATCTTCAGTAAAGAGGTAAAGAGATGGCAACCTGGTGTCCTCGTTATTTACTGCACCGCACCACCACCACCATCCATCATATCTATCCCTGTACGCCCCTCAGCAGGGTCACGGACCGGGCCTAGCCACCGTGACAACCCCAGAGCAGAGACTCAGAGGCCCGGTACCGGGTACCCCTCGGCCCTGCGGCAGTGGGGGCGCTACAATAGGAAACTGTAAATAGTCCTGTTAATGATTAATAACTGCTGAGTGAAAAAAAAAAAGATTGTATGCGGACAGCACATGGATGACAAGTGAGAGTAAATCATCCCACTCACCTGGATGAGAATGGGACAGATTATTTTTTTTTTTATACGCTAGTGTTGGGGAACCCCAAAAAATGCGCAAATGGAAAGATGAATATGGCATAAACAAAAAAGGTGGAAAACACTAAAAACGCAACAAAAAAACATGTGCAAATGCTACAATGAATAGGGATCTTAGACTTTTTGTTGAATCTGTGTTCTCATTCAGGCTGCAGTTGTGTGCTCCTTCCTAAATTGCTTTGTCCTCTGGCGTCTTTTGGGAGAACAGGCAATTAAAGTGCACTTAAAAAAGAAAAGATAAAAGTTTAGTTACTCTATAAAATGGAAGCGGACACCATTTGATGCCAAGTTATTATCTGTAACCTATTTAGGTCCTCCAAAATCGACAACTTTCATGCCAACCACTTGGGACAAAAATGTTTGCATGGTAAAATGAGCATGCCGCAGAAATGCATCAGTTTTCCTCGCTTATATCAACCTTCTGTCTAGAGGGGGTGAAATCCGCACCAATCTGCAATCTTAATTATAGAAATGATGCAAATTTACGACTACATTCATACTGAAAGTATGTCACTACGGCCGGTATCACACTTGTGAGTGTGATGCGAGAATCTCGCACGAGTCTCTCGCATCAATACCCAGCACTGCTACCGGCACTTGGACCGGAGTGTGTGGCTGCATAGAAATACATGCAGCCACACGCTCCGATCCTGAGTGCCGGCGGCAGTGCCGGATATTGATGCGAGAGACTCGTGCAAGTTTCTCGCATCACACTCGCAAGTGTGACACTGGCCTATATCTGAACTTGGCCTGAGTTCTCACTCACACCAACGTATACATTGGACAAGTGCTATCTGATTTTTTTTTTTTTATCGGACAGCACTCGGACCAAATGTTATTTAATGGAGCAGTGCTGATGCACTTTTTTTTCACTGACAGAATCTGTATTTATATTGCATAGAGAGATAGAAGAAAAGCCGGTAATACATCTGTCGGGTTCTGTAAATCACTTTCGGAGCCGACAGGATAGAAGAGATGGATTACATACAGCAAATACATATAGAATAGGTAGATATATAGATGTCAGTGGCAAATACAATTAGTACAGTGTGTGTGCAAATTATTGGACATGTATTTAATTATTAAAAGATTAAACCAGCAGAGGCAAAGAGAAAAAAGTATGCTGTCTGATAATCAAAAATTAGTGTTCAAAAAAGAAGAAAAATGAAAAAACTAATATATCAAAAAACTTTATTAAACCAAATTAGGATTAAAACATGACACAACACCCAGATCCCTATTGATGGGAATGGGTTAATAAAAACCTGGCCCGAAAAATATGAAGGGCAAAGGGAGAGGGGCAGAAAAAAGCTAATAATTATTAGGTTTTGGTAGTGGTATAGCATTTCCACACGGGCATAGGGACTTATAGGGCTTTAAGGGTGAGTCGACGAGTAGCGGGGGCGCCATATTGCGCTCAAGAGGGTGCCAACCTCCGCAGACAGGCAGGGAATATCTTAAGGGACATGTAGTGGATACATTTTTGTCCTTTTTTCTGCCCCTCTCCCTTTGCCCTTCATATTTTTCGGGCCAGGTTTTTATTAACCCATTCCCATCAATAGGGATCTGGGTGTTGTGTCATGTTTTAATCCTAATTTTATCGTTTATATTGACCACTACTGACTCCCTTCAACCTGATCCTCCTCCTGGACCCATCCATAACCTGCCTACTCGACTGCAAATATCTTATCTTCCTCTACCCTGTGTAATACACATTTACTTTTGCATATATATCCCCTTCATACCAACAGATACTATGCAATATTCACCATCTGTACTCACATATCATACATTTTACTTTCTATATATTCACCTTTCTATATTTCTTCAATTATTCTGTTTACCATTACTCATTGCTGTCATCACAAATTACATACATACATCATAACACATATACGTCCGGCCAGTCGAACACAAAATAACACCACTTCCGGTCGGTGAAACGCAAAACAACACCACTTCCTGTCGGTGGAACGCAGATACACGTAACTTCCGGTACGTCACTTCCGGTATGCGGCAGCAATTGGTCCCGCCTTTCGTACATATAAACCCCATACATGACCCTACAGTTGAGAGAGACAAGTGGTGGATACCGCGTCCTACACCTCTGGCATACCTACACCAATGGTAAACACTTTATGGGACCTTCTCCCCTTTTGCCCCCTTTCCTTTATGTAATCTTATATATCTCCCCAACAGCTCTACTTGAGACGTTACTTCCTGTATATCACTATGTAGGTAGGAGATTTTCACTATTCCTTTTTTTCACACAAAATTTACTTCAGCTCCAATTTGTTTTATTTTACCAAGGGTAACAGGAGAAATTGGACCCCAAAAGTTGTTGTACAATTTGTCCTGAGTACGCCGATACCCCATATGTTGGGGTAAACCACTGTTTGGGCACATGGCAGAGCTCGGAAGTCAAGGACCGCTATTTGACTTTTCAATGCAAAATTGACTGGAATTGAGATGGGACGCCATGTTGCGTTTGGAGAGCCCCTGATGTGCTTAAACATTAAAACCCCCAACAAGTGACACCATTTTGGAAAGTAGACCCTCTAAGGAACTTATCTAGATGTGTGGTGAGCACTTTGACCCACTAAGTGCTTCACAGAAGTTTATAATACAGAGCCGTAAAAATAAAAAAAATTTTCACAAAAATGATCTTTTCACCCCCAATTTTTTATTTTTCCAAGGGTAAAAGAAGAAATTGGACCCCAAAAGTTGTTGTGCAATTTGTTCTGAGTATGCTGATATCCCATATGTGGGGGTAAACCACTGTTTGGGTGCATGGCAGAGCTTTGACTGAAATTGAGATGGGACACCATGTTGCTTTTGGAGAGCCACTGATGTGCCTAAACATCAAAACCACCCAAAAGTGACACAATTTTGGAAAGTAGACTCCCTAAGGAACTCATCTTGATGTGTTGTGAGAGCTTTGAACTCCCAAGTGTTTCACTACAGTTTATAACACAGAGCCGTGAAAATAAAAATTATTTTTTTCCCACAAAAATTATTTTTTAGCCCCCAGTTTTGTATTTTCCCAAGGGTAACAGGAGAAATTGGACCCCAAAAGTTGTCCAATTTGTCCTGAGTACGCTGATACCCCATATGTAGGGGGAACCACCGTTTGGGTGCATGGCAGAGCTCGGAAGGATAGGAGCGCCATTTGGAATGCAGACTTAGATGGAATGGTCTGCAGGCGTCACATTGCATTTGCAGAGCCCCTAATGTACCTAAACAGTAGAAACCCCCCACAAGTGACCCCTTATTGGAAACTAGACCCCCAAGGAACTTATCTAGATGTGTTGTGAGAACTTTGAACCCTCAAGTGTTTCACTATAGTTGATAACGCAGAGCCATGAAAATAAAAAATCATTTTTTTACCACAAAAATGGGTTTTTAGCCCCCCAAATTTTTATTTTCCCAATGGTAACAAGAGAAATTGGACCCCAAAAGCTGTTGTCCAATTTGTCCTGAGTACGCTGATACCCCATATGTTGGGGTAAACCCCTGTTTGGGCGCACGGGAGCGCTCGGAAGGGATGGAGCATTGTTTTACTTTTTCAACACAGAATTGGCTGGAATTGAGATCGGACGCCATGTCGCGTTTGGAGAGCCCCTGATGTGCCTAAACAGTGGAAACCCCCAATTCTAACTGAAACCCTAGCCCCCACCCTAGCCCTAACCCTACCCTTAACCCTACCCTTAACCCTAGCCCTAACCGTAATGGGAAAATGTAAATAAATACATTTTTTTAGTTTTATTACTTTTCCCTAACTAAGGGGGTGATGAAGGGGGGTTTGATTTACTATTTATAGCGTTTTTTTAGTGGATTTTTGTGATTGGCAGCCGTCACAGACTAAAAGACGCTTTTTATTGCAAAAAATAGTTTTTGCGTCTCCACATTTTGAGAGCTATAATTTTTCTATATTTTGGTCCACAGTCATGTGGGTCTTGCTTTTTGCGGGACGAGTTGACATTTTTATTGGTAACATTTTCGGGCACGTGACATTTTTTGATCGCTTTTTATTCCGATTTTTTTGAGGCAGAATGACCAAAAACCAGGTATTCATGAATTTCTTTTGGGGGGAGGGGCGTTTATACTGTTCCACGTTTGGTAAAATTGGTAAAGCCGTTTTATCCTTCGGGTCAGTACGATTGCAAGCGATACCTCATTTATATCATTTTTTTATGTTTTGGCGCTTTTATACTATAAAAACTATTTTATAGAAAAAATAATTATTTTTGCATCGCTTTGTTCTGAGCACTATAACTTTTTTATTTTTTTGCTGATGATGCTGTATGGTGGCTCGTTTTTTGTGGGACAAGATGACGTTTTCAGCGGTACTATGGTTATTTATACCCGTTTTTTTGATCGCGTGTTATTCCACTTTTTGTTTGGCGGTATGATAATAAAGCGTTGTTTTTTGCCTTACTGAAGGGGTTAACTAGCCAGACAGTTTTATAGGTGGGGTCGTTACGGACGCGGCGATACTAAATATGTGTATTTTTATTGTTTTTTTTTATTATAATAATAATCTTTATTTTTATATAGCGCTAACATACTCCGCAGCGCTTTACAGTTTTCACACATTATCATCGCTGTCCCCGTTGGGGTTCACAATAAATTCAATTGCCTATCAGTATGTCTTTGGAATGTGGGAGGAAACCGGAGAACCCGGAGGAAACCCACGCAAACACGGAGAGAACATACAAACTCTTTGCAGCTGTTGTCCTTGGTGGGATTGGAACCCAGGACTCCAGCGCTGCAAGGCTGCGGTGCTAACCACTGCGCCACCGTGCTGCCTGCCGTTATTATTTAGATAAAGTAATGTATTTATGGGAGCAATATATATATTTTTTCTTTATTTAGGAATTTATTTTTTTTATTTTTATTTTTTTACACATGTGAAATTATTTTTTTTACTTTATAACATTGCCCCAGGTGGGGGGAATCATGTTATAGGGTCAGATCGCTGAACTGACACTCTGAAGAGCACTGTGTCAGATCAGCGATCTGACTTGCAGGGCTGCAGGCTTACTTGCTCTGAGCAGGCCCTGGTAAGCCACCTCCCTGCAGGACCCGGAAGTAGCCCCGTGGCCATTTTGGATCCGGGGCCTGCAGGGAGGAGACGCTCGGTACAAGGTGAGCACATCGCCTTGTACCGAGGGTCTCAGGGAAGCACGCAGGGAGCCCCCTCCCTGCTCGATGCTTCCCTGTACCGCCGGAACGCTGCGATCATGTTTGATCGCAGTGTTCTGGGGGTTAATGTGCCAGGGGCGGTCCGTGACCGCTCCTGGCACATAGTGCCGGATGTCAGCTGCAATAGTCAGCTGACACCCGGCCGCTCTCCCCCCGTGAGCGTGGCCGATCGCATATGACGTACTATCCCGTTACTGGGAATTAAGTCCCAGGTCACCTCGACGGGATAGTACGTCATATGGGATTCAGGGGTTAATATTTATATAATAGTTTCATTATTCTTCAATTCTTACAAAAAACCTTTTTATCTTTTGGGTCTGTTTATTTCATCCCATATTATCACAGGAATTAAAAATTTGGTTACATTAAACCCTTTCCTCTTCTTCTGCAGCAGTCGGGTAGGTACCCTTATCCCTGAACCTCCCTGTCTCTCACTCTCGATTATTTGGAATAATTGAATTGTCCATTGTACTTCTATGGTGTTGTATATATTTATTATTACACATTGGTGATTATGTTATTCGTTCTTCATTTAGTTTCACTGTATGCTGCATGGACATGTATTTTATTTTTTCTTTATTGATCTCATATAGCAGACTGACGAAGGTCCATGACAGACCGAAAAGTTTATACAGACTGCAAAATAAAATTTTCTGAACAAAGATCTATTAAGTTGAGTGACAAGTTTTATTATTACTATTGTGGATTGGGTAACCTACTTGAGCACCTTCACAGTAGTGCCTCGGAATATTCTATAACATCTGTTTTTCATCCAGAATAAAAACCTGATGATTTTTCATCCGTATTGTCATTTTCTGCATCCATATGACATCCATTTTAAACATCAACTATTTAAAATATATCAGTAGTCCAAATACAGTTTTCTAAATTAACTATTGCATTGGATTTGGAAAAAAATACTTTTTTTAATGAATAAATGAAAGAGTTTTGTTTTGAAAAATGGATCCAACTAGAGCATGCTGTGACTTTTTTTTACCTGCAGACAACCAGGCTATTTGTAAGAACATGTGAACTACACTATTGAGTAGCATTGGTCTTTGAGCTGGCCATATATTATCCATTTTGCATATGGACAGCACAGGGATGTATAATCTACTTGTCTGAATGAGCCCTTAGGAGGAGGATAGGATTGTGTACATTGTATTGTTATTGATGAGTTCTGTCATCAAATTGTATGTAGTAAGCTGCTAAGCCCCAGCTATTCCTCAGTGCTGGCATCAAGAATGGGGTTCTTTAACTCAATCTATGCAGGGGTTTTATAGTTAGACTAGTTAGACATAATGACAAAATAATAAGCATAACATTTGGACCTAAAACTACTTCAGTTAAAAATAAAATGTACTGGGGGAGGTTGTATTAGGGCTCGTTTAGATGCCCATATTTTTGGTCTGAATGCTGTCCGTAAAAAAGTGGACCGCACTTATACCAATGTTATTCAATGAAGTAGTACAGTTGAGCGATTTCTTTTCACTGATCAGATCTGTGTGTGAAAAACATTGCAGCGTGCACTAGCTTTTTCCGTATGTCGGATGAGACTCAACCATTCAGATCTATGGCCTCCTTCACACATCCTGGTGATTCCTGTACAGGAAAAACCAGTACTTGTGAGATACGTGGTCAGGGTCCGTGTGTACGCATGTGACATCCATGTCCATGTGTCTGTGTTTGCTGTCTGTGTGTTACATCCCTGTGCCATCCGTGTAACACGTACTAGCGCCTGGCAAAAGCATTACAGGTCGTGCTGATCCCAGACACCAACTGCTAAAGGCAGCTCTTATTACTGTCTCCTGCTCACGCTGAGGTCATTGCGACAATGATAGGAGTTGTTTCAGCAGCAGATGTGTCCCTCCTCTGTAAAATAAATTAAAAAAAATGTCGTGGGCTCCCATTCAATTTGGGGGCTAATTTTAATAACATGGGACAAGGGACAGTAATACCCCATAAGATTCCCAGGCTATTATTGATAACAGCTCATAGCTGTTTGCTTAGCCTTTCCTGGTAAATTTAAGGAGTACTCCATAAAATAAAATGACGTAGGGTCCCCCTATAAATTCGAACCAGCAAAGGCTAAACAGACAGCTGTGGGTTGAAATTAATAGCCTGGGAAGGGGTCGAAGATATTGCCCCCCCACCAACTCCTCCCAGGCTACCAACATCAGCGCTCAGCCACCCCAGAAATGGGGCATCCATAAGATGCACCAAATCTGGCGCTTAGCCTTGCTCTTCCCACTTGCCCTGTGGCGGTGGCAAGTGGGATAATATTTGTGGAGTTACATAGCTGCTGCTGAAAACAACTCCCATCATTGTCTCCTGGTCGCGCTGATATCAGCGCAAGCAGGAGACAATTATGAGAGCTGCTTTCAGCATCCTCCCCTGGAACCAGCACAAACTGTACTGTTTCTTCCCAGGTGCCAGTACATGTCATGCTGATGACACACGGATGTCATCCATGTGTTACCACTGTGCACGTGTGCGGCACGCATTGTGTCTGTGCTGCGCAAAAGAACCTGACATGTCTGCGGGCTTTTCACACGGACACACTAACCTATTTTGTTTCAGAGAGGTCGAAACTTCTGAGTGGGCCCCATAACCAAGTAACCCTGAGTTCAATTAAGGCAGCACACCCTAATAGTGGATGTAAGAGAACCTCAGCAGTTGACCACACTGTTACTAAAAAAAACTCTACAACTCCAACACTGATATTACTGCCATATGGTGACCATATAGTGGTAGATACCAGTGCTGCAGAACATATAAGAGTTTATAGTTCAGTTACAGATAGTAACTTACAGCTAAGATTCTTTCTGATGGAGTCATTCACTTTTCCATCTGGTCCAGACCAACATGACAACTTCTTCCAGCCAGGACTCGTCTGCAGAGATTTCAACAAAGACACATTTCACTTATCACATTTCCAGCACCGTCCATATCTATCCCCAACCTGTAAAAACTCTATCCTGCTTGTATCCCAATGCTGAGCCGCTGCTGCCACATGTGTCCCTGTTAATGCACCTACTGTATGATACTGTGTTCCCTAACAGGTAAAAGAACCCTCAAGAATATATTAATGCCCTGTGCAAGTACAACAGAAAATAGTGTCCACATTTTGTCCCCTAGAAAGTAATAATGCCCTCTGTTTGCCCCTATAACAATAAGTGCCCACTTAACATTTAATAATGTCCCAAGTCTCCCCCTGTACAGCTCCCCACTACACAGTATGATGTTCTTTAATACACAGTATACTGCCCCCACAATGTATAGTACTGTATGATGGCCCCCTAAATAGCCTCCATAAAGTATAATGCACCCCATAGTACTCCATATATTATAATGCACCCTATAGTCGTCCATGCAGTATAATGCACCCTATAGTCCTCCATATAGTATAATGCACCCTATAGTCCTCCATATAGTATAATGCACTCCCCATAGTCCTCCATATAGTATAATGCTTTCCCCAGTCTTCCATATAGTATCTTGCACTCCCTATAGTCCTTCATATAATATAATGCACTGCTCATAGTCCTCAATATACAGGTGCAACTCACAAAATTAGAATATGATCTATGAGCTAATGTATTTCAGTTTTTCAATACAAAAAGTGAAACTCATATATTATATAGAGTCATTACAAGCAGAGTGATCTATTTCAAGTGTTTATTTCTGTTAATGTTGATGATTATGGCTTATAGCCAATGAAAATCCAAAAGTCATTATCTCAGTAAATTAGAATACTTTATAACACCAGCTTGAAAAATTATATTATAATCCGAAATGTTGGCCTACTGAAATGTATCTTTAGTAAATGCACTCAATACTTGCTCGGGGTTCCTTTTGCATCAATTACTGCATCAATGCGGTGTGGCATGGAGCTGATCAACCTGTGGCACTGCTGAGGTGTTATGGAAGCCCAGGTTGCTTTGATGGCAGCCTTCAGCTCGTCTGCATTGTTGGGCCTGGTGTCTCTCACCTTCCTCATGACAATACCCCATAGATTCTATGGGTCTAAGGTCGGGCAAGTTTGCTGGCCAACCAAGCACAGTGATACTGTTTTTAAACTAGATATTGGTACTTTTGGCAGTGTGGACAGGTGCCAAGTTCTGCTGGAGAATGACCTTTCCAGCTCCAAAAATCGTGTCAGCAGAGGAAAGCCTCAAGTGCTCAAAAATTTCATGGTAGACATCTGCGCTGATTCTGATCTTGATAAAACACAGTGGACCTACATCAGCAGATGACATGGCTCCCCAAACCATTACTAATTGTGGAAACCTCACACTAGACCTCAAGCAGCTTGGACTGTGTGCCTCTCTTCTTCTAAACTCTGGGACCTTGATTTCCAAATGAAATGCAAAATTTACTTTCATCTAAAAACAACACCTTGGACCACTGAGCAACAGTTCAGTTATTTTTCTCCTAGGCCCAGGTTAGAGGCTTCTGGCATTGTCTATTGGTCATGAGTGGCTTGACACAAGGAATGCGACACTTGTAGCCCATTTCCTGGATAGTTTGTATGTGGTGGCTATTGAAGCAATGACTCCAGCAGCAGTCCACTCCTTGTGAATCTCCCCCACATTTTTTAATGGCCTTTTCTTAACAATCTTTTCAAGGCTGCGGTTATCTTGGTCGTGGCTCCTTTTGCATCAATTACTGCATCAATGCGGCGTGGTATGGAGGTGATCAGCCTGTGGCATTGCTGAGGTGTTATGGAAGCCCAGGTTGCTTTGATAGCAGCCTTCAGCTCCTCTGCATTGTTGAGTCTGGTGTCTCTCATCTTCCTCTTCACAATACCCCATAGATTCCCTATGGGGTCAAGATCAGGTGAGTTTGCTGGCCAATCAAGCACAGTGATACTGTTGTTTTTAAACCAGGTATTGGTACTTTTGGCAGTGGACAGGTGCCAAGTCCTGCTGGAGAATGAAGCTTCCATCTCCAAAAAGCTTGTTGGTAGAGGGAAGCCTTGAAGTTCTCTAAAATTTCCTGGTAGACGGCTGCGCTGACTTTGTTCTTGATAAAGCACAGTGGACGGAAACCAGCAGATGACATGGCTCCCCAAACCATCACTGATTGTGGAAACTTCACACTAGACCTCAAGCAGCTTGGATTGTATGCCTCTCCACTTTTCCTCCAGACTCTGGGACATTGATTTCCAAGTGAAATGCAAAATGTACTTTCATCTGAAAACAACACCTTGGACCACTGAGCGACAGT
The DNA here is from genome assembly GCF_051348905.1 of Ranitomeya variabilis. Classification (NCBI taxonomy): domain Eukaryota; kingdom Metazoa; phylum Chordata; class Amphibia; order Anura; family Dendrobatidae; genus Ranitomeya; species Ranitomeya variabilis. Next base: position 547,996,297 of record NC_135235.1, on the reverse strand, counting down.
CCAGTTCTTTTTCTTCTTGGCCCAGGTAAGATGCCTCTTGTGTTGTCTATTAGTCATGAGTGGCCGGACACAAGGAATGTGACACTTGTAGCCCATGTCCTGCATATGTCTGTGTGTGGTGGCTCTTGAAGCAGTGACTCCAGCAGCAGTCCACTCCTTGTGAATCTCCCTCAAATTTTTGAATGACCTGAGGTGACAGATTCCCTGTACCAATCCTTTCAAGGCTGCTGTTATCCCGGTTGCTTGTGCACCTTTTTCTACCACACTTTTTCCTTCCTCTCAACTTTCCATTAATATTCTTGGATACAGCACTCTGTGAACAGCCAGCTTCTTTAGCAATGATCTTTTGTGGCTTACCCTCCTTGTGGAGTGTGTCAATGACTGCCTTCTGTACATCTGTCAAGTCAGCAGTCTTCCCCATGATTATGGAGCCTACTGAAACAGACTAAGGGACCTTTTAAAAACGCTTAGGAAGCCTTGCAGGTGTTTTTATTAATTCTAATTTATTGCGATAATGACTTTTCGGTTTTCATTGGCTGTAAGCCATGATCATCAACATTAGCAGAAATAAACACTTGAAATAAATCACTCTGTTTGTAATGACTCTATATAATATGAGTTTCACTTTTTGTACTGAAGAACTGAAATAAATTACTCAATATAGTAAAATGCACTCACCATAGTCCTCAATCTATATATATAATTGTCTAAGGGTTTTTCTGTCTGTCCTGGAAATCCCGCATCTCTGGTCGAGGCCGCCTGGGCCTCAACCAATCAGCGACGGGCACAGTATCGACGTAGATGTCATAATGGTTGCCATGGCGACGATGATGTCATAAAGGTTGCCTCGACCAATCAGCGACGGGCACAGTCTGCCGCGAATTCTGGAATCATCATTGTCCATATACTACGGGGACATGCATATTCTAGAATACCCGATGCGTTAGAATCGGGCCACAATCTAGTATAATATAATGCACTCCCCATTGTCTTCAATATGGTGTAATGCACCCCATAATCCTCAATATAGTGTCATGCACTCCCCATGGTCTTCAATATAGCATAATGCACTCTCCATAGTCCTCAATACAGTAGTTCTCCATACAGTATAATGCACTCATCATAGTCATTCATATTAAATACAATGCACCCCCATAGTCCTCAATATAGTATAATAGATCCCATAGTCCTCCATATAGTATAATACACTCCCTATAGTCCTCAATATAGTATAATGCAACCCATAGTCCTCAATATGGTATAAAGCACTCCCTATAGTCCTCAATATAGTATAATGCACTTCCCATAGTCCTCAATGCAGTATAACACACCCCACATATTCCTCCATACAGTATAATGCACTCCCCATAGTCCTTCATATGGAATAAAATGCAACCCCCATAGTCCTCTATATAGTATAATGCATCCCATAGTCCTCAATATAGTATAATACATCCCATAATCCTCCATATAGTGTGGTGATGCGGGTGCTTTTCTTTTGTTCAATAAAAACGGCAGAAAAACTATGTGCGGTTATCCAGATGCAGTTTTTGATGCATTTTTAACTGCACAAAAATAAGTGCATAGACTTTTTGGTTCTTCTTGAAGCAGATGCAACTGGTAACATGTTGTGCAAAGCATCTGAGTTTTTAGTTACCATCTCAACCGGCCCTATTCTTAGGGTACCGTCACACAGTGCAATTTTGATCGCTACGACGGCACGATTCGTGACGTTCCAGCGATGCATTTACGATATCGCTGTGTCTGACACACTACTGCGATCCGGATCCCCGCTGAGAATCGTACGTCGTAGCAGATCGTTTGAAACTTTCTTTCATCATCTAGTGTCCCGCTGTGGCGGCATGATTCCATTGTGTGACACAGGTTGTATACGATGTGCGCACAGTAACCAACGGCTTCTACATCGCAAATGCGTCATGAAATTATCGCTCCAGCGCCGTGTATTGCAACGTGTGACCGCAGTATACGACGCTGGAGCGATACTTATACGACGCTGCAACGTCACGAATTGTGCCGTCGTAGCGATGAAAATGGCACTGTGTGACGGTACCCTAAGAGGATGTCCAGCCATAAGTGTGACTTGTTCTATTTTTGCTCTGTCAACAATTTGAAAAACTGCCAGTGTGTGTCTACTGTAAGGAACAGCTGTTCATGCCGCGTTCACCATGAATTAGCTATGCCACTAGTCACAGAGAAAAGCAAACAGACTAGGTCAGTAATCAAGATATATACATTTCCCTGATTTTCACCAGTTAGACTAGGTTCCCACGATGAGCTTTTGTTTAGTTTTTTTTTTTTTACGTGTTTTTGACGCTGCATTTTTTTCTGTTTGGTGTGTCATTCTTTAAATAAAGCTGCCTTGTTTTTGAAACTTCCAGGTATTTCTATTTCACTGAACTTTATTGATATACTAAGGTGCAGATTACATGTGGGTTTTGATGTGTTTCCGCCAGAGAAACACATTTAAAAGCATATGTTCATTTCTTACCTGTGGATTTTCCACATCTCATGTAAGTCTATGGGGAAAATCTACACAGAAAACTCAGCGTACCCGCAAAAGAAATTGACATCTTGCGGATTATATAAACGCTCTGCAGGTTAGTTTATGCAGTATAATTAAGAAACACAAGGGGTAGGAGATTTCTGTAAATCCCATCCACTTTGCCGGAACTGTAAGATGCTGCGTTTTTGACGCAGTGAAAACACGCAGCGTCAAAAATGCAATAAAAGCTCATCGATTTCTAGAAATCTCATGCTCACTGTGCATAGTTCAGATCCGCAGCAATTCAATTTCTCTTGGAGGTAGAAAAATATTTTAGAATTGAGAGTCCTCAGTGGTTGATACCTTTTAATGCCTAACTGAAAAGATGGTAACAAATTGCAAGCTTTTGAGACTACTCCGGTCCCTTCATCAGGCATAGACTAATAGAAATTCTGAAGAATCACATATTTATGCACAACACAGCACAGAAAAATGCCATAGATAAGACAGGTGACGTGATGCAGAATTACCATTATGTCAATGATAAACAGTTATGTCCATAAATATTGGAACAGTTCATAGATAAGGAGTGTGAATGTTTTATTGTCCTCTGATTGGGGTCTGGTTCTATGTTATGATGCCCCCACAGGGTCTGAGGAGCAAATTCCTTAAAGGGAACCTGTCACCCCCAAAATCGAAGATGAGCTATGCCCATCGGCATTAGGGGTTATCTACAGCATTCTGTAATGCTGTAGATAAGCCCCCGATGTATCCTGAAAGATAAGAAAAAGAGGTTAGATTATACTCACCCAGGGGCGATCCCGGTGCGGTCCGGTCCAATGGGCGTCGCGGTCCGTTTCGGGGCCTCCCATCTTCTTACGATGACGTCCTCTTCTTGTATTCACACGGTCAGAGCAGCCCGGCACCTGCGCACTGCAGTACTTTGCTCTGCCCTCAACAGGGCGGACAAAGTACACCGGAGCCATAGCACGAAGACAAGAAGAGGACGTCATCGTATGAAGATAGGAGGCGCTGGACCAGACCACGACGCCCATCGGATCGGACCGCCCACCCAGGTGAGTATAATCTAACCTCTTTTTCTCATCTTTCAAGATACATCGGGGGCTTATCTACAGCATTACAAAATGCTGTAGATAAGCCCCTGATGCTGGTGGGCTTAGCTCATCTTCGATTTTGGGGGTGACAGGTTCCCTTTAATTGATGTAAAAAGACATAAATCCATGTGACACTTTCATTCCTGCACTGAGTGTGTCAAAGGTCATCATCAGTTTATATTCCCAAACTCTTTTGTCTCTCTGAGATTTGAAGTTACCTTTTAATACAAGTAATTTCATGTCCATAATGCTATGATCAGGGATACCAAAATTTATTGCCACAGGTAGATCCATTCTTTTTTTCTCTTATTGTATGGCGATGAGAGTTCGTCCTTGTTCTCAGTTTCTGCCCCGTCTCCCCCACATACCGACCCCCAGTTGGACATTTAGGACAAATAATTAGGTACACCACATTAGATGTGATGCAGCTGAAAGTTCCTGGGATCTTGTAGTCCTGATGTGAATTGGGGATCTTTATCTTGCCTGTGGTCATTATAAATGGACAGGTTTTACATTTTTTCTGGTTGCAAGGAAGGGTTCCTGCAGCTGTTTGAGAGGACAGGGAGCTGCTGACGATACTTCTTAGATTTGAGGGCTGCCTAAAACACAGTAGTGGGGGGTCTGGAAAAATGGATTGTAAGCGGGCATCTTTTTGTAGTAAAGGTTGTAATTTCCGTGCAGCTTCCCTTAGCACCTCCAGATTTGGATTGTAGGTGACTACTAGAGGCACCCGATTATTTTCTTCTTTAGCTTTGTAATGTAGCAGGTGATTAAATTATCACCTGTGCAATACAAGGAAATCCTGAAAACATGACCTGTTGGCGGCCCTCGAGGAATGCACTTTGACACCTCTGCCATAGGGTCTATCACAATGATCAAAATGAACCAATAGAAAATATTCCCTATTGTTGCTGTAACTGGCCGGCAGATCTTGATGGGCACACAGCGCATGCGCCCGCCATTGTCTTCTTGGAAGATGACGTGGAGGGACAGAGCAGGAGGGTCTGGGGATGGCAGAGGTACCGGATGGGCTCAGGGGGGATCCCAATTTTCTCTTAAGCAAATTCCTTAATTGATGTAAAAAGACATAAATCCATGCTAGATCATATCAGAGGAGAGACAAATGAATTGAAAATCAGACTTTTTTTTGTGATCGTTGTTATTCAGTGAATGATGGCGATCACATGACAGGGGACCATAAAACCTTGTAAAAAGTGGCGCTGAGGAATAAGTCCCCTTAACTGGCGCTGTTAAAAGGCGTATCAGTGTTCGTTAAGGGGTTAAAGACTAGTTACATGGTCAAAAGTGGCCAGTTTTTACTCTTATGTTATTAGTAAGTTGTAATTTTTGTTTGTTGGGTTTTCTTTCGCCATACGGTTCCAGAGATATGGGCCATTTTATTTAGTACTAATTTTATGTTTATTTATTTTACAAGGGGGCGTGGTTCACATGACTTTGTGGGCATGTCTTTAGGCTGCTCTGCATTATTACCCTGAGATCAACCTCCACTTTCTAAAGACAGTAAAAATTAGCGCTAAATATAAAGGCTCATATCTCTTGATCCGTATGTCTGATTTAGAAAAAAAAATGTAATATTCAGGGGACCAGTGGGAATAAAAAAAAATAGAACAGGTGGACTTTATTTTTGGGGGGACCATCTTAATACATTTTGTGCAATTTTCTGTAACATTTTCCCGCATAGCACTCGTCCGTATTCTATGGTAGTGTGACTCCGGCCTTACTGGCAAAGTCCACCTGAGGTAGGACAATAGATAACAATCATGAAAGGGAGTCTAAAAAGTCACACCCTCTCACTGATGGGCTATTTAGCTGCCTGTCATACCTACAACTCTACCCACATAGGTGCTTATGCCATACAGGCCTTCATGTGGTGACAAGTCAGAATTAAATGCAATCATTCAGACTTAAGTAGAGCTGCTGGTTGCCATGCTGGCCTAAAGCATGTGGCTGTCAAAAGTGATAGCAGACAGGATTTTTCTAAATTAGACTTTTTAGTTGACAAATGGTTTCTTCATGAATTGTCAAGGGGCTGCATCTACTATTCATATACTTTGTAATCTACGTTTAAGATTATAGAGTTAAGAAGGTTGCTTCACTTCATATTACCTTTTCGGAATCGTAAGACAGTCTGCTGGGACCCTTTGGGCATATGTTTGGCTGGTGATAGCCTATGGATGTATTGGATTGCCTTGCATATGGGGAAGATGTAGACACCAACCTGGTATAAATCCTGCCTGTCTCATTGACTTTGACCTTGTATTTCGTACATTCAGTGTTCTACATTTTCCTAATTTGTTTCATAGTACAAGAGAAGTGTTTTATGTAAGCTGAAGTTGGTGATTTGCTCTATGTTTGATATACAATCAGCAAACTTATTTTGGTTTTCAAGATACTGTTGTTTTTTTCTTCTACATATGTGCCTGTGTAGATCAGTAAGTGGCTGGAGAGAAAGGCGATGCTTTTCTGCTTCAGGTAACATGACTCATGGCAGCAGCCGGGCCCCAGTGTTTAGTGTCTCGGGAATCCTAATTCCATTCCTTAGTCACATGTCTGCTGAATGCTGAGCACAATGAACAAAGATACAGAGGCTTGAAATCCTGCTCAGGGTTTGATTTATTGTACAAGATTGTTTTGGGGCGGTAGCAGGGCCGGACTAGCCATCTGGCCATTCTGGCAAATGCCAGAAGGGCCTGTCTGGTCATGGGCTTCCTTGTCTGCTATGTTAACAAAATCGGTTTTCTCAAGATACGCATACTGTTAAGAGTTGTGATGTAGCACAAAGTTGCTGACTCCGTCACTTACCCCAGCAGGCCATGGGTATCATCTATATATATGAGGCATTGTGATTACTCGATAATCCCGCCCCCTGCACAGTAGCTCCGCCCCCCACATTACCGCACATAATCCCACCCCACTACCGCACATAATCACACCCCCCACCCCATTACCGCACATAATCCCAACCCCCCACCCCATTACCAAACATAATCCCGCCCCCCCACCCCATTACCCCACATAATCCCGCCCCCCACCACATAACCACAAATAATCCCGCCCCCAACAGATCACCACACTATTGTTATTAACTTCATTTTAAGTTAATTTACCACCTGCGTAAGCGCTATTGAATGTTGTCATTATTTACTTTAGCTTAATCACCAGCAGCGTTAATTAGATAGCAATGAGCATGCCGCGCGTTAGCTGGCTGGAAACATCTAGTTAGAAATATTGGTCTTCCTTTCCTCCATCCAGGATAATATTAGTAAAATATCCCAACTGGTTCATGGGGACGGGGACAACATGGGCCTGTGTGATTTCAAATGCCAGGACTGAATTTCAGCCCCAGCCCGTACCTGGGCGGTAGGCAAAGGTACACAACAAAAATAACCCGTAAAGCTCGAGGATATGTACACACACACGTAAGGAGGTGACGGGGACCCTCAGTTGCTCCCTCTCTTCTTTATGCCTGGCATGTGTCTCCCATGCAGTGTCCTAATAGTTTGGCTATGTATTAACATATTACTGTTATGAACTACTGTTTTACTAATGTAAGTGTACTGTATTCTACAACCTGTATGTAATTAGTTCAGGTTTAGAACAGGTTAAAGGGGCTGGGCTAGCAGCCTGGAAGAAGCAGCAATTTCCTGCTTCTGGAGCAGAGCTGGTCAGGCTTTTCCGTGGCAGGTCTTGCTCCTCTGATGGAAGCATAATGTACCCCCAGAGGGGAGAAAGTGCTGCCAAAGGACTGCTGGGCTTCTGGAACGGGCAATAGGACTGTGCGAGTGCCCACTAAAGTTCTGTTTGCCCCTCGAACCTTAACGGGAGCTGTTGAGACAGAATATCTGGATAGGGACAGCGCAAGAACCATTATCTCCTCTTTTTTCTTTCTTTTTCATCGTTATTAAAGTTCTGACACTGTTGGAACCGAAGTGTGTCACGTGGTGTCCAGAGGACCCCAGAACAACTGTGTGCTGGAGGTAATTGACTGTGCTGCAGGGCTGGCACTTTGTCTGTCTTTTTCATGTGCAAGGGGCCGGGGTGCTTATGGATTGTTGCTTTAACCCCTTTCTGATATCAGACGTATTGTTCCGTCCATGTGACCCGTGCCAATTTGACCATGGACGGAATAGTACGTCTCAGCGATCGGCTGCGATCACGGGGAGAGCGCGGCCAATCGCCTCCGGGTATCACCTGATTCTTACGGCTGGCTCCCGACACTAGGTGACATGAGCGGTCACAAACCGCTCCTGGCACTTTAACCCCCGAAATACTGCGATCGTGTTCGACAGTCCCTCTGCCTTTTCATCGGAGACCCCGTGGTGTCACGCGGGGTCCCAATGTTGCCACGGTGACCCAATGTCAACATCCGGGTCACCAGAGCTAGGAAACTTGGTGATCATGCGCAGTGCATGATCACCAAGTCTCCCTGTCAGTGCAGTGCTGACAGCTTATATGGTATGCAGATGCTGCTTCATCTGCATGCCATAGAAGCGATCAGCCTGCAAAAAATGATTGTCCCATAGTGGGACAAAGTAAAAAAGTTGGAAAAAAGTAGAATTTTTTTTTTTAAATAATTGTACAAATATTTTAAAAAATAATAATAATAAAAAAAATCAATATTTATTCTATCAATAAATAAATATTTTAATGAAAAAAAATCTGAACAATAAAAGTACATATATTCGGGATTGCCGCATCTGCAACGACCCAACCTATAAAACTATACCACTAGTTAACCCCTTTAGTGAACATTATAAAAAAAATGTTAAAAAAAAGGCAAAAAACAATGCTTTATCATCATACCCCCGATCATAAAGTTGAATAACACGAGATCAAAAAAACTGATATAAATAAGCATGGTACCGCTGAAAACGTCATCTTGTCCAGCAAAAAACAAACCCCCATATAGCTCCATCATCTGAAACTAAAAAAAAAGTTATAGCTCTTAGAATAAAGGGATGCAAAAATAATTTTTTTAATATAAAATAGTTTTTATTGTATAAAAGTGTCAAATCATAAAAAAATGATATAAATGAGGCATTGCTGTAATCGTAGGAACCCGAAGGATAAAACTGCCTTATCAATTTTACCACACATGGAACGGTATAAATGCCCCCCCCCCCCCCAAACAAATTCATGAATTGCTGGTTTTTGTTCATTCTGCCCCCAATAAATCGGAATAGAAAGCGATCAAAAAATGTTAGGTCCCCAAAAATGGTACCAATAAAAACGTCAACTCGTCCTGCAAAAATCGAGGACTCTGTCTGCCGAAATATGTAAAATTAATTATAGCTCTCAAAATATGGTGATGCAAAAACTATTTTTTGCAATAAAAAACGTATTTTAGTGTGTGACAGCAGCCAAACATAAAAACCCACAAGAAGGTCTCTTTCACCGATACCGGAGATGTCAGTGTCCGTGTGTGTAATACTTGCGGCACACGTGTGGCATGCATGTGCTGCATAAGTGCCACAAGGACGGGTGCCAGGGAAGAAGCGTTACAGTAAGCACTGATCCCCGGCGCCGGGTGCTAAACACGGCTCTCATCATTCTCGCCTGCTTTGCCTGCGATCGGATCGAGCAGGGTAGAATGATGAGAGTTACATTTAAATAACAAAAAAGACAGCAGGTGGCGGCTGATGGGACTATAAGACTATTTGCCCACGTTGCATTTTTTAAGCGTTTGTGATGCAATTTTCCGCTGCGGAAACATTAAAAAAATGCTTACAAACAGTATCCCATTATTTTCTAACTAGATGGTGGTCCGATTCTCTCGCATCGGGTAATCTAGAATATGTATGTATGTATATAGCAGCCACATAGTATATAGTACAGCCCACGTAACACAGACAGCCACGTAGTATATAGCATAGCCACGTAGTATATAGGAGACACGTAGTATATAGCAGCCACGTAGTATATAGCACAGCCACGTAGTATATAGCACAGCCACGTAGTATATAGCACAGCCATGTAGTATATAACACAGCCTACGCAGTATATAACACTGCCCACGTAGTATATAACACTGCCCACGTAATATATAGCACAGCCCACGTAGTATATAACACTGCCCACATAGTATATAGCAGCCACGCAGTATATAACACAGCCCAAGTACTATATAGCAGTGTAGACACCATATCACCGTTAAAAAAAAAAAATTAAAATAAAAAATAGTTATATACTCACCCTCCGGCGGCCCCCGGATCTAGTTGAGGCGTTTAGCGATGCTCCTCGCGACGCTCCGGTCCCAAGAATGCATTGCGGTCTCCCGAGATGATGATGTAGCGATCTCGCGAGAGCGCTACGTCATCATCTTGCGAGACCGCAATGCATGGCCCGGAGTGTCGCGAGGAACGGGAAAGGCACCGGAAGGTGAGAATAGCACTATTTTTTATTTTTTAAATTATTTTTAACATTAGATCTTTTTACTATTGATGCTGCATAGGCAGCATCAATAGTAAAAAGTTTGTCACATAGGGTTAATAGCAGCGTTAACAGACTGCGTTACACCGCGTTATGCCGTGGTGTAACGCAGTCGGTTTAACGGACTGCTACAACGCTATGTGGGTGGCGGGTGCTGACTGGGGGGGTATGGAGGGGGCAATGAGTGCAGCAGAAAATTCTGCTTCTATTCTGCAATGTGGGCACATACACTTACTCCCATCAGCCTACCCCTGCTGCTGCTAATAACAGTGACATCAGAAGCGGCGGATGGGAGTGTTCATCTGCAGTTCCTGCGCTGTAAATAAATACGGTAATAAAAAAAAACGGTGTAGGTTCCTCCCTATTTTTGATAACCAGACAGACAAAACTCACAGCTGGGGCTGCAACCCTCAGCTGTCAGCTTCAGCAAGATTGGATATCAAGAATAGAGGGGTCCCCACGGCATATTTTTTAATTATTTAAATAAATAATAATTATTATTATTTATTTATTTATATAGCGCCATTAATTCCATGGTGCTGTGCATGAGAAGGGGGTTACGTACAGAGTTATAGATATAATTTAGAGTAAACAAATTTACAATGAAAGACTGGTACAGAGGGGAGAGGACCCTGTCCTTGCGGACTTACATTCTATGGGATAATGGGGAAAAGGCAGAAGGTCGGGGGTGCGGCAGCTCTGGTGGTGGTGAGGAGGCAGCTCTGGTGGTTGTGAGGCGGCAGCTCTGGTGGTGGTGAGGCAGCAGCTCTGGTGGTGGTGAGGCAGCAGTTCGGGTGGTGGTGATGCAGCAGCTCAGGTGGTGGTGAGGCGGCAGAATGGTTATTGCAGGCTGTAGGCTTTCCTGAAGAGATGGGTTTTCAGGTTCCGTCTGAAGGATCCAACGGTGGTGGATAATCGGACGTGTTGAGGCATGGAATTCCAGAGGATGGGGGATATTTGGGAGAAATCTTGGAGGCGGTTGTGTGAGGAACAAATAAGTGAGGAGGAGAGTAGGAAGTCTTGGGGGGATCAAAGATTACGTGAGGGAAGATATTGGGAGATCAGTTCAGAGATATAGGGAGGGGACAGGTTATGGATGGCTTTGTAGATCAGTGTTAGTAGTTTGAACTGCATTCGTTGGGGAATTGGGAGCCAGTGGAGGTATTTGCAGAGGGTAGAGGCAGGGGAGTAGTGAGGAGAAAGGTGGATTAGCTGGGCAGCAGAGTTGAGGACAGATTGGAGCGGTGCAAGAGAGTTAGCGGGGAGGCCACAGAGGAGGGTGTTGCGGTAATCGAGGCGGGAGATGATGATGGCATGCATAAGAGTTTTAGTAGATTGTGGGCTGAGGAAGGGACGGATTCTTTCAAATTTTTTTGAGTTGGAGGTGGCAACAGTTTGGATGTGCGGCTTGAAGGACAGGGCAGAGTCGAGAGTTACCCCGAGGCGGTAGATTTCAGGTGCGGGAGAGAGCGTGATGCCGTTTACCATAATAAATCAGGTAGGGGGAATACGCGAGATGGGGGAAAGATGATGAGTTTGGTTTTGTCTATATTGAGTTTTAGGAAGCGAGAGGTGAAAGACACTCCGGGATTCTGGACAGCAGAGGTGACATCTGAGCCAGAGAGGTAGATCTGAGTGTCATCCGCATACAGGTGGTAGTGGAAGCCATGGGACTTTATGAGTTGTCCTAAGCCAACGGTATAGATGGAAAAAAGTAGGGGCCCTAGGACAGAGGGCGGGATGAGGAGGTAGTGTGGGAGTGGGAAACGCTAAATGTGCAGTTGGAAAGGTATGAAGCAATCTATGACAGGGCAAGGTCTTTGATGCCAAGGGAAGTAAAAATCTGTAGCAGAAGGCAGTGGTCAACTGTTTCGAAGGCAGAGGACAGGTCGAGAAGGAGGAGGATGGAGAACTGTCTTAGTTTTGTCTGTAAGTCATTAGTAATTTTGGTCAGGGCAGTTTCAGTGGAGTGGTGGGGGCGGAAGCCAGATTGGAGGTTGTCAAGGAGAGAGTTAGATGAGAGGTGGGAGGAAAGTTGAGCATGGACATGCTGCTCAAGGAGTTTTAAAGCAAACGGGAGCAATGATATGGGGCGATAGCTGAGTAAAATAAAATGGCGTGGGGTCCCTCCCATTTTTGACAACCAGCTTTGCTAAAGCTCACAGCTGGGGGCTGGTATTCTCAGGCTGGTAAGGGGCCATGGATATTGACCCCCGATCCTAAAAATAGCAGCCTGCAGCTGCTCCATTCCCAGCCGAGCTGAGCTGCAATGAGATCCTGTGAGATCCCCGCTAGCACAGTGAGCACTCAGGGCTCACAGTGCTAGCGGGAATCTCACAGAAGTCACCGCAGCTCAGCCCGGCTGGGAATGGAGCTCAGTGACTGGAGGTAACCTCTATGACGTCACCCCCGGTCACTGATGCTGCATTCCCTAGAAGCTCATTCACCAATGTTTTTCAGCTGGGACGGTCGCCTCTTGGCACCATCCAGGTTGAAAATTATACCACCCAGACATGGATTACAGCATGGGGCACAACGACAAACAGGTATGGTATATTGTTGTTTTATTATTTTACTTTTATTACAGGAGATCAAGGGCTTCGCTGGAATTAGGCATAATGATAAAATTGTTAAACTGTGTTTTGTTTTTATTTCAAAGAAAATACTTAATTCTTGCTGTGTCTTTATTTACCATACAACTATAGGATTAGTAATGGATAGGTGTTTTATAGACGCTTCTCCATTACTAATCCGTGGGCTTGATGTCACTGGTGACATCAACCCCACAACTATTACCCCACTTGCCACCGCTACAGGGCAAGTGGGAAGATCCGGGCTAAGCGCTAGAATAATAGATGTGCCTTTTCTGGGCAGCTGCGGCTGCTAATTTTTAGGCTGGGGGGTCAATATGCATGGCCCCTTACCAGCCTAAGAATACCAGCCCCCCAGCTGTGAGCTTTAGCAAGGCTGGTTGTCAAAAATGAGGGGGACCCAACGCCATTTTTTTTTCATTTATTTAAATAATTAAAAAATATGGCGTGGGGACCCCTCTATTCTTGATATCCACCTTGCTGAAGCTGACAGCTGAGGGTTGCAGCCAACAGCTGTGAGTTTTGTCTGGCTGGTTATCAAAAATAGGGGGAACCCACGCCGTTTTTTTTTTTAATTACCGTATTTACAGCGCAGGAGCGGCAGATAAATACTCCCATCCGCCGCTCCTGCTGTCACTATTATTAGCTGCAGCAGGGGTAGGCTGATGGGAGTAATAGTCCCATCAGCCGCCACCTGTTGTCTCCTTTATTACTTAAATGTAACTCTCATCATTCTCCCCTGCTCGTGCCGATCGCCTGCAGAGCAGAGAAGAATGAGGAGAGCCGTGTTCAGCCCCCTGCACCGTGAACAGCGCTTACTGTAACACTTCTTCCCCGACACCGATGCGTGTTGCATGGATGACATCCATGTGTGTTATGTGTACGCATGTGTGTGGGACGTTTTATGGCCTGTGCTGACATTAAAAAATGGACATGTCAGCGTGTTTTGCCTAAGGACACATGATCCGTGGAAACACACTGATGTGCACAGACCCATTCACTTGAATAGGCAAATAGCTTTCCATTCCTCCCGAGTCTCTCCGCATGGCTAAGTAGCACTGTACAGCCATATATGGGGTATTGCCACGTTCAGTAGAAATTGTGGGCCAAATTTTGTTGCCAATTTTGTCTTGAGAGACAAATTTTGTTGCCCTGTGAAAATGTAAAATGTTTGGCTAAAACAAAATTTTGGTGGTAAAAAATGTAGTTATTTTGTCCTCACTGCCCAATGATATAAAATTCTGTGACACACCCATGGTTTCAATATGATCATTGCACCCCTAGCTGAATTCATTGAGAGGTGTAATTCGTAAAATGGGGTAACTTATGGAGGGTTCTGCTGTTTTGGCACCTCATGGGCTCTCCCAGTGGGTCATGGCACCTGTAAACCATAACAGTAAAATCTATCGCTCCTTCCCTTTTGAGCTCTGCCATGCGCCCAAACAGTGGTTTATCCCCACATATGGGGTATCAGCGTACTCAGGACAAATTGCACAATAACTTTTGGGGTCTAATTTCTCATGTTACCCTTTGTAAAATAAAAAATTGGGGGCAAAAAGATCACTTTTGTGGAAAAACTATAATTTTTTATTATTACGGCTCTACGTTATAAACTTCTGTGAAGCACTTGGGGATTCAAAGTGCTCACCACACATCTAGATAAGTTCCTTGGGGGGTCTAGTTTCCAAAATGGTGTTACTTGTGGGGGGTTTCCACTGTTTGGGCACATCAGGGGCTCTCCAAACGTGACATGGCGTCCGATCTCAATTCCAGTCAATTTTGCATTGAAAAGTAAAACAATGTCAATATACTCTCTGTAGGCTGGTCTTTAACACAAACATTAAAGCCTTGAAAATAACATATATTATGTATTCTACATATCATTGTATCGTATTGTGAGAGCTTGTAGTCAGCAATCTCCATAGGGCTTGGTGCCTGAAGCCATTGATATATACCAGCACACATGCCTCATATCTCCAGAACACATACAGGATTTTTGGAGTTGGCTGATGAAGACATGACCTGGAACAGCACATATGACTTTACAGATGGTATAGTGTCATTCCACAGAAGGGGAAATATAAGTGAAAGCTTGAGAGAAAGTGTTTGCCGTTAGGACAGTGTGAATAAGCAGCATTCATCTAGGAGGTGGAGACTTTCTTCCCAACTTGTGAAAAAAGCCTGGGAAAATATAGTGCAAAAAAACAAGAAGACAACTGGAACCCCATCACCCATCCAGCCCATTTGTCTCTCAAGACAGCTGTTTATTTTCTCCCCTCTACTGCTAAAACATTGATGGCATTAAAAGACCTAGTCAGGATCAAGTTCTACACATCACAAATGTGTTGTAACCTCTAGCAACCAGTAAGACCGGACCTCTTAATGGCCAGGCATATTTCATCTTAAAGAGGATATCCACAAAACCTTCAAATTACCATATTTTAGATAGTTAAATATTGAAGCAAAAGTATTTTTTAAAATAATTTTTAATAATTGTAATTTTCATTGAAAGATTTTCACGTTCAACAAGTAAAATAGACTTGAAAAAAGAAATAAAGATTAGTAGATTACAATGAAAACAGAGTAAATTAGCTTTGTGGTATAGATGCAACATATCATGGTGATATTCAAACTACGGTACTTAAATACAAAAAATGCATACAAAACAAACTAAATTCAAAAAACAAACTAAACAATAAAGGGGGATACATATGAGACATACAATAGACATCGGTAAAGGGAAGAGTAAGGGTATGTTTCCACGTTCAGGAAACGCTGCGTGTTTGACGCTGCGTAGAGCCGCAGCGTCAAACACGCAGCGTCCAGATGTTACAGCATAGTGGAGGGGATTTCATGAAATCCCGTCTCCACTATGCGTGGTAACACGCATCCGGCGGCCCTGCGATTCCGGATATGCGGCGCTTCTTTTTAGATCGCAGCATGTCCGTTTACCTTGCCGCGACGCTGCGCCGCCACAAGGTAAAACACAGGGCCCTATGTGTGGGGTGCGATGATACCGGATGTGTGCAATGAACACATCCAGCATCATCGCGTCTACAGAAGGGGCGGAGCTTTGGGCGGAGCGGGTTTTCCGCTCCGTCCAAACCGCCGGCCATTCTGAATGTGGACACATACCCTAAAGGTGTTAAGGGTTGGTGGGTGGAAGGAGATATATGACCTAGTGAATAAGGTTTCTAAATATTCAGCAGTGCCCAAAAGGTGTCCCAAGGGGACCAAATGAGGTTGAATTTCTCAAACGTTTCATCATTAAGAGCAGTGCGATGTTCAAAGTTTCTGATATCTTTAATCTTAGGGACATACAGCCCCTGCGTACAAAGTGCTGCTAGTTCCGTGGGCACCTGGCCTAAAGGGTTATTCAACAAATACTGAAGGATAGGATCCAACCACTGTCCCCTCCCCCCAAGATTCTGAGAACAGGGATCTGAATGGAGCAGAGTTGTGCATGCCCGGTCTCTTCTCTCTCCATTATCTATCCTCTTTATGACCGGAGCTTTTTGCATTTTCGTTTTTCGCTCCCCTTCTTCCCAGAGCCTTATCTTTTTTATTTTTCTGTCAATATGGCCATGTGAGGGCTTATTTTTTGCGGGACGAGTTGTACTTTTGAACAATTCCATTGGTTTTACCATGTCGTGTAACAGAAAACGGGAAAAAATTCCAAGTGCGGTGAAATTGCGAAAAAAGGGAAATCCCACACTTGTTTTTTGTTTGGATTTTTGGTAGGTTCACTAAATGCTAAAACTGACCTGCCAGTATGATTCTCTAGGTCATTACGAGTTCATAGACATCAAACATGTTGCGGCAACCAAAAAAACGTAATTCTGGCGTTTTTATTTTTTTCTCGCTACGCAGTTTAGCGATCAGGTTAATCCTTTTTTTAAAAAAATTGACTGGGCAATTCTGAACACGGCAATACCAAATATGTCTATGTTTGATTTTATTTTTATTGTTTTATTTTGAATGGGGGGAAAAGGGGGTGATTTTTACTTTTGCCATGCTTCAATAGCCTCCATGGGAGGCTAGAAGCTGCCACAACTTTATCGGCTCTGCTACATAGCGGCAATACTCAGATCGCCTCTATGTAGCAGAATTACTGTATTGCTATGAGCGCCGACCACAGGGTGATGCTCACAGCAATCCGGCATCAACAACCATAGAGGTCTCAAGGAGACCTCTGGTTGTCATGCCGACGCACCGATGACCCCCGATCACGTGACAGGGGTCAGCGGTAAACATATTTCCTACCCGATGGCCGGAAGCGCATGTTAAATGCCGCTGTCAGAGTTTGACAGCGGCATTTAACTAGTTAATAGGCACGGGCGTATCGCGATTTTGCCCGCACCTATTGCGAGCACGTCAGCTGTTGAAAACAGTCCCGGCTTTGAGGTGGGCTCACCGCCGGAGCCCACCTCAAAGCGGGGGATACTGACGTCGGATGCACTATCCCGTCTGATGTCAGAAGGGGGCTATAGAGCTGCTGAGCACTGTGCTTGGCTATTTTCCATCAGTTCCATACACAATAAATAGAGCAGAAGTCAAGCTTGCGCCCCTCCAATCCATTCATGGCTGAGCTGAGCTGCGGAGTCCTGTTCTCAGGATTGCTGGGGGTCCCAGTGGTCAGTTCCCCAAAAGTCAGTAAGTTATCCCATATCATTGGGATTGGGGATACCTTTATTTATTTATGGAATAGCCCTTTATCAGATTCCAGATGGTATAGATACCAGACATATAATTTAATATAATATATACATGGTTGGGCTCAGCAGAACCAAATCCTAGCAGAGATAAATATCTACATCCCAGTAAAAAAATATAAATATACAGTGTGTCCGTAAAGTCATGGTGCACTTTTGACCAGTCACAAGATCTATTTATAGTTTACATTTTGGGGCCCTTTCTCTGGCCCAATCATATCAGACCTGTTCATGAGGAGAGATAACACGAACCAATCAAACAACACAAACTCATTTAAGCTGTTGCTGAGCCCCCAGTCAGATTAACCCCTGATAAACTGAACTCTGGTTAATACACTGCCAAGTCAAATTGCAGCTGTTGCGCGCTATCAAACCGGTGGATAGACCCAAACGATGCACGTTTGCTACAGATATGCTTCATGAGATCGACAATCATGCAAGATTTTTGCAGAAGATTGTGTTTTACGATGAGGCGACCTTCCATATCTGTGGACATGTTCATTGCCATAATATGGGCTGCTGAACATCCTCATGCCTATGTTGAGCATGAACGTAACACCCCTAAAGTGAACGTGTGGTGTGGCCTGATGCATGATAAGGTGATAGGCCCATTTTTTTCACGGAGCGATCTGTGACGGCAAACACGTATCTTGACATGTTGGAATTGTATGCAGTGCCACAATTTCCAGAAGGTGTCATCTTTCAACACGACGCCACTCCTCAACACTACGCCACCATTGTTCATGAGTTTCTGGATAGGCCATTCCCCCAGCGGTGGATAGGCAGGGGTTCTGTCAACCATGGCCATCACGATCCCCAGATCTGACACCCTTAGACTTTTACTTTTGGGGTTATGTGAAGCAACATGTGTACATTGAACGTATCAACGGCATTAATCACTTAAGACAGAGAATCACAGACGTTATTCACTCTGTTACACCAGACGTCCTTACCCATGTGTGGCAAGAACTTCACTATCATTTTGATGTGTGTAGGGCAACAAATGGAGCCCACATCGAACTGCACTGAATAAGTATGAAACTGGGAGAGTTTTTCTTTTATTTGGAGCAGATTTCACATTTCTATCCTTTTTTGTTGGTTTCCAGTGACTGGTCAAATGTGCACCATGACTTTACAGACACACTGTTTATACTTTTAGAGGTGTGGGGAGGCCCAAATAAAACTATTGCTATGGTGCCCTGTGAACTTTATGTACACCCAAGCTTGCAGGGCGGTGATAATAAGGGCAATTTGGCCTGTTGCTCAGAGTCCAAGGCTCCTGGGGTTCCATGGCCAGATTGTCCTCATCATAAGGGGCATGCTGGGCAGAGAGGGACTGTCAGACATATTTCTTGCACAGGGGCCCCAAGCTGTCAGTGTCCGCACTGGTGGTGGGGGGGGGGTTGTTTCAATTCAGAAGTAATCAAACATCTTGCAGTCATCAATATGTGTAGAAATCTGACGGTTACTTTAGATATGTTTGGCTGGAAAATATTGAGTAAAAAGTGTTGAGGATCTAATTGATCAGTCTAAATCAGACCTGTTTAATCAAAGTTTGTACATTTGTCCAGAATGGTCTCATCAGGGAACAGTCCCAGAATAGATGGAATATAGATCCTGTGAGCAAGGCACATCTCCAACCTAAGGAGGAAATAGATGGATCAAATTGTAGACGCTCAGGAGTGTGGTGCCAGAAGAGGAGGATCTTGTATTGGTTCTCTATATAAGTAATACAAGATGCCGAAATGGCTGCTCTCTACCATACAAATCATCATCGCTTCTACCTAAATAACTTTCCCATTTAAGCATATATGGATGCCTAGTTGAGAAATTTCCATCTGGGTTTTAGATAATATTATCGCTATAGAAATAAAATTATTATCATCATTATTTATGTAAAGTGCTGCGGAATATGTTGGCGCTATGTAAATAAAATTATTATTATAGACCATAGATTTAGCCCTTTGCTGAGGGACCATTTCTGCAAAGTCTTTCACAGTATGTTGGCTTAGAAACCTGTAAACTGTGAAATAGCGATGTGTCTCTTTGTGCATGCTAATAAAGTTGAATGCCCTCAGAGCAAAAAAAAACTACTTCCTGTAGAACCATACCTCTAGATCCTTTGAAAAAACAGTAATTCATGTGCTGCTACAGTAAAATCACACTGACAGGTTAGAATAGAATAGATATATACGCATAGAATAGATAGATATATAGTTGTCAGTGACACACACATACAGCTCTGGCAAAAATTAAGAGACCACCACATCAAAACCCTGTCATGGGCAGCCCAATCTCCAGACCTGATCCCCATTGTACACTTCTGGAATGTAGTTAAGAGGATGACGGGTAGTCACAAGCCATCAAACAAAGAACTGCTTAAATTTTTGTTTCAAGAGCAGTGCGAAAGACTGGTGGAAAGCATGCCAAGACGCATGAAAGCTGTGACTAAAAATCATGGTTAGTTCACAAAATATTGATTTCTGAACTCTTCCGGAGTTAAAACATTAGTATTGTTGTTTCTAAATGATTATAAACTTGTTTTCTTTGCATTATTTGTGGTCTGAAAGCACTGTTTTGTTTTTATTTTGACCATTTCTCCTTTTCAGAAAAGAAATACAAAATGTATTGCTTGGAAATTCGGAGATATGTTGTCAGAAGTTTATAGAATAAATGAACAATTTACATTTTACTTATTTTTACCTATAAACAGAAAAATCAGAAAAACTGAACATTTTGCAGTGGTCTCTTAATTTTTGCCAGAGCTGTATATATATATATACACTCACCGGCCACTTTATTAGGTACACCATGCTAGTAACAGGTTGGACCCCCTTTTGCCTTCAGAACTGCCTCAATTCTTCGTGGCATAGATTCAACAAGGTGCTGGAAGCATTCCTCAGAGATTTTGGTCCATATTGACATGATGGCATCACACAGTTGCCGCAGATTTGTCGGCTGCACATCCCAAAGATGCTCCATACAAGGCAGGATGGATCCATGCTTTCATGTTGTTTACGCCAAATTCTGACCCTACCATCCGAATGTCGCAGCAGAAATCGAGACTCATCAGACCAAGCAACGTTTTTCCAATCTTCTACTGTCCAATTTCGATGAGCTTGTACAAATTGTAGCCTCAGTTTCCTGTTCTTATCTGAAAGGAGTGGTACCCGGTGTGGTCTTCTGCTGCTGTAGCCCATCTGCCTCAAAGTTCGACGCACTGTGCGTTCAGAGATGCTCTTAGGCCTACCTTGGTTGTAACGGGTGGCGATTTGAGTCACTGTTGCCTTTCTATCAGCTCGAACCAGTCTGCCCATTCTCCTCTGACGTCTGGCATCAACCAGGCATTTCCGCCCACAGAACTGCTGCTCACTGGATTTTTTTTATTTTTCGGACCATTCTCTGTAAACCCTAGAGATGGTTGTGCGTGAAAATCCCAGTAGATCAGCAGTTTCTGAAATACTCAGACCAGCCCTTCTCGCACCAACAACCATGCCACGTTCAAAGGCACTCAGATCACCTTTCTTCCCCATACTGATGCTCGGTTTGAACTGCAGGAGATTGTCTTGACCATGTCTACATGCCTAAATGCACTCAGTTGCCGCCATGTGATTGGCTGATTAGAAATTAAGTGTTAACAAGAAGTTGGACAGGTGTACCTAATAAAGTGGCCAGTGAGTGTATATATATATATATATATATATATATATATATATATATATATATACATACTAGATGGTGGCCCGATTCTAACACATCAGGTATTCTAGAATATGCATGTCCACGTAGTATATTGCCCAGCCACGTAGTATATTGCCCAGCCACGTAGTATATTGCCCAGCCACGTAGGATATTGCCCAGCCACATAGTATATAGCCCAGCCACAGCCCACGTAGTATATTGCCCAGCCACGTAGGATATTGTCCAGCCCACGTAGTATATAGCACAGACATGTAGTATATAGCCCAGCCACAGCCCACATAGTATATTGCACAGCCACGTAGGATATTGTCCATCCCACATAGTATATAGCCCAGCCACATAGTATATAGCCCAGCCACAGCCCACGTAGTATATTGCACAGGCACGTTGCACAGCCACGTAGTATATTGCACAGCAATGTAGTATATAGCACAGCCACACAGTAAATAGCACATCCCAAGTAGTATATACTCACCTTCCGTCCGCCGCTGTCACCGCCGCATGTGCTGCGCTGTTTCCTTCTGTCGCAGCCATTATAAATAACCGTGGCCGTCATCACTGACCGCGGCCGCAAATTTAGTCCCCAGCTTCTGGCGGCGGTAGGCCCAACAGCGTCCATGGTCCCGGCCGGCTCCGCCTTCCTCACGGTGCTCCGCCCCCTTAGCAGCACTTCTTCCTGGGCCTGTACTGGCTGGCTGCGACCCGTGGCCGCTAATTTAGTCCCCGGCTTTTTGCCGGGGTAGGCCCAACAGGGCCCATGGTCCCGGCCGGCTCACCCGTCCTCATGGCGACTCCGCCACCTTTACAGCGCTTCTGACCGGGCCTGTACGGAGTGGGCGGGGACTCACTCTGCATATTTCCTGGCCTCCCATGCCCTTTTGTCTACGCCCACTGGCTGGCCGCGACCAATGAATATCCGGGACAGACAGATGGAAGTACCCCTTAGACAATTATATAGTAGATATGTATTTATATTACATCGATAGAAGAAAAGCCGTCAATTCATCTTTCGCCTACAATATAATCACACTGAAAGGTCAGAATAGAATAGATAGATGCACATAGAATACATAGGTATGTAGATGTCAGTGACACACACACACACACACACGCAGCAAGGTGGCTCAGTGGTTAGCATTGCAGTCTTGCAGCGCTGGAGTCCCAGGTTCAAATCCCACCAAGGACAACATCTGCAAGGAGTTTGTATGCTCTCCCGGGGTTTCCTCCAAGTGCTCCAGTTTCCTCCCACATTCCAAAGACATACTGATAGGGAATTTATATTGTGAGCCCCATCGGGGACAGCAATTACAATGTATGCAAACTGTAAAGCGCTGCGGAATATGTTAGCGCTATATAAAAATAAAGATTATTATTATATTTGTATTTATATTACATACATAGATAGAAAAAACTCCGGCAATTCATCTGTCGTGTACTGTAAAATCACAGCAGGAACCGACAGGATAGAAGAGATGGATTACATATAGTAAATACAAATAGAGTAGGTAGATATACAGATGTCTGTAACAAATACATTTAGTACAGTCTGTGTGCAGCTTACTGTACACCAGAGGTGTCAAACTGCATTCCTCGAGGGCCGCCAACAGGTCATGTTTTAAGGATTTCCTTAGCATTCCACAAGGTGCTGGAATCATTCTGTGCAGGTGATTAAATTATCACCTGTGCAATACAAGGAAATCCTAAAAACATGACCTGTTGGCGGCCCTCGAGGAATGCAGTTTGACGCCTCTGCTGTACACGTATTTAATAAAAGGTTATTTTTCGGAAAAAAATGGCATGGGCTCCTGCACAATTTTCGTAACCAGAAGAGGGAAAGCCAACGGTTGGGAGCCTGTTGTGAAATTGGATTTTGGGCTCCCCCGGTGGCCACTGGTGGAATTGAACTGGTGTGCATCATCCTCTCTGTTCACCTGTTTCCATTAGGATGTGGGAGTCGCTATTTAGCCTTGCTCCTCTGTCACTTCCATGCCGGTCAACATTGTAATCAGAAGCCTTTCTGTGCATGTTCCTGCTGCTAGACAACTCCCAGCTAAGTTGGACTTTAGTCCTTGTTTGTTTTTGCATTTTGTTCCAGTTCACAGCTGTAGTTTCGTTTCTGTGTCTGGAAAGCTCTTGTGATCTGAAATTGCCACTCTGATGTTATGAGTTAATACTAGAGTCTTAAAGTAATTTCAGGATGTGTTTTGATAGGGTTTTCAGCTGACCATGAAAGTGCCCTTTCTGTCTTCCTGCTATCTAGTAAGCGGACCTCAATTTTTGCTAAACCTATTTTCATACTACGTTTGTCATTTCATCTAAAATCACCGCCAATATTTGTGGGGGCCTCTGTCTGCCTTTTGGGGAAATTTCTCTAGAGGTGAGCCAGGACTATATTTTCCTCTGCCAGGATTAGTTAGTCCTCCGGCCGGCGCTGGGCGTCTAGGGATAAAACGCAGGCTACGCTACCCGGCTACTGTTAGTTGTGCGGCAGGTTTAGTTCATGGTCAGTTTAGTTTCCATCCTTCCAAGAGCTAGTTCTTATGTTTGCTGGGCTATGTTCTCTTGCCATTGAGAACCATAACAGTTTGACCGGCCCCAAAGGGTTAAATTAATTGACAGAGAAAGGAGAGAAAAGAGAAGTCTGCTGAAGATTATTATTTATTTTTTTTTTTTTCCTTCAGTTCTGAGTGTGCTTGTAATTGAATCTCTTGCAAGTCTGCCTATATTGCAGCCTTTCTCTCTCTCTCTCCTTCTAATCCTGGAATGGCTCTGTGTTCACCTGTTTAAAATGGATATTCAGAGTTTAGCTGCAGGTTTGAATAATCTCACCACGAAAGTTCAAAATTTACAAGATTTTGTTGTTCATGTTCCTATATCTGAACCTAGAATTCCTTTGCCTGAATTTTTCTCGGGGAATAGATCTTGCTTTCAAAATTTCAAAAATAATTGCAAGTTGTTTTTGTCCCTGAAATCTCGCTCTGCTGGAGATCCTGCTCAGCAGGTCAGGATTGTGATTTCCTTGCTCCGGGGCGACCCTCAGGATTGGGCTTTTGCATTGGCTCCAGGGGATCCTGCGTTGCTCAATGTGGATGCGTTTTTTCTGGCCTTGGGGTTGCTTTATGAGGAGCCTCAGTTAGAACTTCAGGCGGAAAAGGCCTTGATGTCCCTATCTCAGGGGCAAGACGAAGCTGAAGTATACTGCCAGAAATTCCGTAAATGGGCTGTGCTTACTCAGTGGAATGAGTGCGCCCTGGCGGCGAATTTCAGAGAGGGTCTCTCTGATGCCATTAAGGATGTTATGGTGGGGTTCTCTGTGCCTGCGGGTCTGAATGAGTCCATGACAATGGCTATCCAGATCGATAGGCGTCTGCGGGAGCGCAAACCTGTGCACCATTTGGCGGTGTCTACTGAGAGGACGCCAGAGAATATGCAATGTGATAGAATTCTGTCCAGAAGTGAACGGCAGAATTTTAGACGAAAAAATGGGTTGTGCTTCTATTGCGGTGATTCAACTCATGTTATATCAGCATGCTCTAAGCGTACTAAGAAGCTTGATAAGTCTGTTTCAATTGGCACTTTACAGTCTAAGTTTATTCTATCTGTGACCCTGATTTGTTCTTTATCATCTATTACCGCGGATGCCTATGTCGACTCTGGCGCCGCTTTGAGTCTTATGGATTGGTCCTTTGCCAAACGCTGTGGGTATGATTTGGAGCCTCTTGAAACTCCTATACCCCTGAAGGGGATTGACTCCACCCCATTGGCTAGCAATAAACCACAATACTGGACACAAGTAACTATGCGGATTAATCCGGATCACCAGGAGATTATTCGCTTTCTTGTGCTGTATAACCTACATGATGTGTTGGTGCTTGGATTGCCATGGCTGCAATCTCATAACCCAGTCCTTGACTGGAAGGCTATGTCTGTGTTAAGCTGGGGATGTAAGGGGACGCATGGGGACGTACCTGTGGTTTCCATTTCATCATCTATTCCCTCTGAGATTCCTGAATTCTTGACTGAATATCGTGACGTTTTTGAAGAACCTAAGCTTGGTTCATTACCTCCGCACCGGGAGTGCAATTGTGCCATAGATTTGATTCCGGGTAGTAAATACCCTAAGGGTCGTTTATTTAATCTGTCTGTGCCTGAACATGCTGCTATGCGAGAATATATAAAGGAGTCCTTGGAAAAGGGACATATTCGTCCTTCGTCATCTCCCTTAGGAGCCGGTTTTTTCTTTGTGGCTAAGAAAGATGGCTCTTTGAGGCCGTGCATTGATTATCGGCTTTTGAATAAAATCACGGTTAAATATCAATATCCGTTGCCACTGCTGACTGATTTGTTTGCTCGCATAAAGGGGGCCAAGTGGTTCTCTAAGATAGATCTCCGTGGGGCGTATAATTTGGTGCGAATTAGGCAGGGGGATGAGTGGAAAACCGCATTTAATACGCCCGAGGGCCACTTTGAGTATTTGGTGATGCCTTTTGGTCTTTCAAATGCCCCTTCAGTCTTTCAGTCCTTTATGCATGACATTTTCCGTGATTATTTGGATAAGTTTATGATTGTGTATCTGGATGATATTTTGATTTTTTCGGATGACTGGGACTCTCATGTCCAGCAGGTCAGGAGGGTTTTTCAGGTTTTGCGGTCTAATTCCTTGTGTGTGAAGGGTTCTAAGTGCGTTTTTGGGGTTCAAAAGATTTCCTTTTTGGGATATATTTTTTCCCCCTCTTCCATCGAGATGGATCCTGTCAAGGTTCAGGCTATTTGTGATTGGACGCAATCCTCTTCTCTTAAGAGTCTTCAGAAATTTTTGGGCTTTGCTAACTTTTATCGTCGATTTATTGCTGGTTTTTCTGATGTTGTTAAACCATTGACTGATTTGACTAAGAAGGGTGCTGATGTTGCTGATTGGTCCCCTGCTGCTGTGGAGGCCTTTCGGGAGCTTAAGCGCCGCTTTTCTTCCGCCCCTGTGTTGCGTCAGCCTGATGTTGCTCTTCCTTTTCAGGTTGAGGTCGACGCTTCTGAGATCGGAGCTGGGGCGGTTTTGTCGCAGAGAAGTTCCGATTGCTCCGTGATGAGACCTTGTGCTTTTTTCTCGCGTAAATTTTCGCCCGCCGAGCGGAATTATGATGTTGGGAATCGGGAGCTTTTGGCCATGAAGTGGGCTTTTGAGGAGTGGCGTCATTGGCTTGAGGGGGCTAGACATCAGGTGGTGGTATTGACTGACCACAAAAATCTAATTTATCTTGAGTCCGCCAGACGCCTGAATCCTAGACAGGCGCGCTGGTCGTTGTTTTTCTCTCGGTTTAATTTTGTGGTGTCCTACCTGCCGGGTTCTAAGAATGTTAAGGCGGATGCCCTTTCTAGGAGTTTTGAGCCTGACTCCCCTGGTAATTCTGAACCTACAGGTATCCTTAAGGATGGAGTGATATTGTCTGCCGTTTCTCCAGACCTGCGGCGGGCCTTGCAGGAGTTTCAGGCGGATAGACCTGATCGTTGCCCACCTGGTAGACTGTTTGTTCCTGATGATTGGACCAGTAAAGTCATTTCTGAGGTTCATTCTTCTGCGTTGGCAGGTCATCCTGGAATCTTTGGTACCAGGGATTTGGTGGCAAGGTCCTTCTGGTGGCCTTCCCTGTCTCGAGATGTGCGAGGCTTTGTGCAGTCTTGTGACGTTTGTGCTCGGGCCAAGCCTTGTTGTTCTCGGGCTAGTGGATTGTTGTTGCCCTTGCCTATCCCGAAGAGGCCCTGGACGCACATCTCGATGGATTTTATTTCGGATCTTCCTGTTTCTCAGAAGATGTCTGTCATCTGGGTGGTGTGTGATCGTTTCTCTAAGATGGTCCATTTGGTTCCCCTGCCTAAGTTGCCTTCTTCTTCCGAGTTGGTTCCTCTGTTTTTTCAAAATGTGGTCCGTTTGCATGGTATTCCGGAGAATATCGTTTCTGACAGAGGTACCCAATTCGTGTCTAGATTTTGGCGAGCATTCTGTGCTAGGATGGGCATAGATTTGTCTTTCTCGTCTGCTTTCCATCCTCAGACTAATGGCCAGACCGAGCGGACGAATCAGACCTTGGAGACATATTTGAGGTGTTTTGTGTCTGCAGATCAGGATGATTGGGTTGCTCTTTTGCCTTTAGCGGAGTTTGCCCTCAATAATCGGGCCAGCTCTGCCACCTTGGTGTCTCCCTTTTTCTGTAATTCGGGGTTTCATCCTCGATTTTCTTCTGGTCAGGTGGAATCTTCGGATTGTCCTGGAGTGGATGCTGTGGTGGAGAGGTTGCATCAGATTTGGGGGCAGGTAGTGGACAATTTGAAGTTGTCCCAGGAGAAGACTCAGCTTTTTGCCAACCGCCGGCGTCGGGTTGGTCCTCGGCTTTGTGTTGGGGACTTGGTGTGGTTGTCTTCTCGTTTTGTCCCTATGAGGGTTTCTTCTCCCAAGTTTAAGCCTCGGTTCATCGGCCCGTACAAGATATTGGAGATTCTTAACCCTGTGTCCTTCCGTTTGGACCTCCCTGCATCTTTTTCTATTCATAATGTTTTTCATCGGTCATTATTGCGCAGGTATGAGGTACCGGTTGTGCCTTCCGTTGAGCCTCCTGCTCCGGTGTTGGTTGAGGGCGAGTTGGAGTACGTTGTGGAAAAAATCTTGGACTCCCGTGTTTCCAGACGGAAACTCCAGTATCTGGTCAAATGGAAGGGATACGGTCAGGAGGATAATTCTTGGGTGACTGCCTCTGATGTTCATGCCTCCGATTTGGTCCGTGCCTTTCATAGGGCTCATCCTGATCGCCCTGGTGGTTCTGGTGAGGGTTCGGTGCCCCCTCCTTGAGGGGGGGGTACTGTTGTGAAATTGGATTTTGGGCTCCCCCGGTGGCCACTGGTGGAATTGAACTGGTGTGCATCATCCTCTCTGTTCACCTGTTTCCATTAGGATGTGGGAGTCGCTATTTAGCCTTGCTCCTCTGTCACTTCCATGCCGGTCAACATTGTAATCAGAAGCCTTTCTGTGCATGTTCCTGCTGCTAGACAACTCCCAGCTAAGTTGGACTTTAGTCCTTGTTTGTTTTTGCATTTTGTTCCAGTTCACAGCTGTAGTTTCGTTTCTGTGTCTGGAAAGCTCTTGTGATCTGAAATTGCCACTCTGATGTTATGAGTTAATACTAGAGTCTTAAAGTAATTTCAGGATGTGTTTTGATAGGGTTTTCAGCTGACCATGAAAGTGCCCTTTCTGTCTTCCTGCTATCTAGTAAGCGGACCTCAATTTTTGCTAAACCTATTTTCATACTACGTTTGTCATTTCATCTAAAATCACCGCCAATATTTGTGGGGGCCTCTGTCTGCCTTTTGGGGAAATTTCTCTAGAGGTGAGCCAGGACTATATTTTCCTCTGCCAGGATTAGTTAGTCCTCCGGCCGGCGCTGGGCGTCTAGGGATAAAACGCAGGCTACGCTACCCGGCTACTGTTAGTTGTGCGGCAGGTTTAGTTCATGGTCAGTTTAGTTTCCATCCTTCCAAGAGCTAGTTCTTATGTTTGCTGGGCTATGTTCTCTTGCCATTGAGAACCATAACAGGAGCCGATGTGTATAGCCTAGGAAAGGGGTAATACCCATGGAGCTTCCCAGGCTATTAATATCAGCTCACAGCTGTATAATTAGCCTTTACTGGCTATTAAAATGGGGGACCCTAAAGAAAATGACGTAGGGTCCCCCTATAATTAATAACCAGCAAAGGCTATGCAGACAGCTGTGGGCTGATATTAATAGCCTGGGAAGGGGACATGGATACAGGCTAAAAACATCAGCTCTCAGCCGCCCCAGAAAAAGCGCATCTTTAAGATGCGCCAATTCTGGCACTTAGCTTCGCTCTTTCCACTTGCCCTATAGCGGTGGCAAGTAGGGTGATGGTTGGGGAGTTGTTGTCACCTTTGTATTGTCCAGTGACATCAAGCCCCGAGGTTAGTAATGGAGAGGCGTCAATAAGACGCCCCCATTACTAATCCTATAGTCACATTGTAAGAAAACACAGACATCCAGAATAAAGTCCTTTAATTGAAAAAAATGACAGACTCCATTTTATAATCTCAGTTAAATCATACTTACGACTTATTCTATTTCCACCAAAGCCCTCATTCTCCTGTAATAAACCAAAAATAAAAAACAACAATATCCCTCACCTCTCCGTCGTTCTGTCCCACGCCGTAATCCATGTCTGGCGGAGAAATAGTTTTCAACCTGGACAGTGCCCAGATGCGACCGCCCAGGCTGAGAACCACAGATGAATGAGCTGCTGTGAGCGCAGCCTCAGTGACTAGCGGTGACGTCACTGAGGCTCCGTTCCCAGCCGGGATGAACTGCGGTGACCTCGGTTAGATCCCGGCTAGCACCGTGAGAAAGTCGCGCGGTGCAGAGTTGAATTCACTGCAGTGAAATTCTCCCAGTGAACTCGCCTCACACCCCATTGACTTCTATGGCTCAGTGTGATCCGCAAATATACATCAGAATAGGACGTGCTTTGAGTCTCATGGATCTCACACTCAGATCCGGGATTTTCACAGATGGGAATGTAGATTCATTAAACTATGGATCCAGGTGTTTTCCAAGAAAAAGAATCAGACTGCACACAAATATTTCACACGGATGCGTTTATGAAACTTGCGTTAATACAGTAAGCTCAGCTCCTCAGCCATTCCCTACTCCCCCACCCAACATGTGATATACATGTATGTCACATGGAAAGGGGATGAGATTACTTGTACCAAGCAATCATCCCATCAGTCATTTCTCCACAGCATTGGAGATCTGCGACTGTCCGCAGTTATTTTCAGAGAAAATGTTGTAGCCTGTGCAGTCAATGCTTAATTATTCTTTAGATCAACTTGCCATTTTTGTTGGTACCTTTAGATTTTAGATTACTCAGTGCACAATGATCCTTTACGGCAGGACTTCCTACACTTGTGGAGAAGAAGTTTGCTGAGGCTGCACATAGCAATAAGCGAGCGAGCGTATGTAGCCTGGAAAACTGACTGTTGTAAGATGATAAGGAGATAGTCACTTTCACAAGATTTACTACTGAAAATGTGTACATCTCAATCGAGTTGTTTCACCAGGAAGCACAATAATTTATTTCTGCAAGCCCCATTAATATGCATAGGACAGTCACCTATTCTTCTGCATCAAATTCTGCTGTAAATAAAAAATCTTCAGATCTAATATTCCCCGTTATTATGATATGATTACTGAGCTAGTTTCCTACTCATACCACGTTTTTTGGTTCACTCCTATTATATGCACGCACTGTTTATAATATATGATTGTACTATATTCGAAACCCCTTTGTCACAGGGTTGTAGAGCCAGAAGACCGCACAGTCTTGATTTCTCCTACTCCTGCACTGAATAGAAGCACTTCACCTTAATATTAAATGGTGCAGGTTTTTTCTAGCAGTGCAGGGGTTAATCTGCTCAGTTAAGAGTTTCTGGAAGCTTACCTGCATTAAGGCTCTCAGCTGTTCATTGTTGACCACTCCCCTCTCCTATATACACTGGACTCTGGCAAGTAGCCAATGCCAGAGCTAGCTTCATTGCTGCGTGGTTCAGGAGTTGGTGTAGAGTTGTTGTTTGAGAAGGTGTTTGGTGTATTTATCTGAGACTGTTGTTTGGTTTTGGTTGTACGCAAATTTTCTCCTTTAGTTTTTCCCATCTTTCACTCCCCGGTGTCTCCCTCTGCTGTCTGTGAGTGCATTTTTGTATGATTGGTATTTTTTTTTATCCCTGGTTGTATTACCTTGTCAGTCTGCTTGGTGTATAGCCATACACTACTACTACCTCATTCGCTGGGTGGGAGGAGGGAACAGACTGAGGGCGGATTCAGTTGCTCAGCAAGGTACTTGGTCCCATCGTCTTCGCGATTAGAAGTAATCTGGGGAACAGGGAAAGCTAGTGCACCCCTAGCATTAGGGACAAGGAAGGAGCCCGTGGCCCTGAGATACTTGACAACAGAGTCGTGACACCCTTTTTTATTTCGTATATGAAGGAACAGATAAATG
Organism: Ranitomeya variabilis; assembly: GCF_051348905.1. NCBI lineage: Eukaryota > Metazoa > Chordata > Amphibia > Anura > Dendrobatidae > Ranitomeya > Ranitomeya variabilis. The sequence goes on along the minus strand of NC_135235.1, from coordinate 547,965,171 downwards.
ACCTTGGGGAGACCAAAACATATTTCCCATAAGGGATGGGGGCAGTGTTCTGGATCACTGCGTTGAGAAACACGTGATGGTGTCTCCGCAGTGTTGGATGTTTTGGTCTCCCCGAGGTCATTCATCTGTTCCTTCATAGCCTTTCACCAGGCACTGCTCCTAATAGCCAGTTTCCTACTCCACACTGATGAGGGGCAAAAACCCCGAAACAGCTGTTTGTGGATGGATACCATGCTTGGCATAGGTGGTGTTCCTTTATTGGATATTCTTCTTTATTGGATGCTGCCCTTCTCGTGGTTGTTCCTTCCCGGAGAAAGGCCTGGCTATTCATTGCTTGCGTTGAGAAACACGTGATGGTGTCTCCGCAGCTTACTTTACACCCTTTTTTATTTCATCTTGACAGAGCGGTCCTATAAGTATTGGTGGATATAGAAATATGATTATTTAAGTGTATTGTATAGCTTATGGTTCACATACACGCAATCTGTTAGGCCATGTGCACACGTTCAGGATTTTTCGCGTTTTTTTCGGGGGTTTTTTTCGCTATAAAAACGTGATAAAAACGCGAAAAAAACGCTAACATATGCCTCCTATTATTTACAGGGTATTCCGCATTTTTTGTGCAAATGTTGCATTTTTTTCCGCGAAAAAATCGCATCGCGGAAAAAAAAGCAACATGTTCATTAAAATTGCGGAATTGCGGGGATTCCGCACACCTAGGAGTGCATTGATCTGCTTACTTCCCGCACGGGGCTGTGCACACCATGCGGGAAGTAAGCAGATTATGTGAGGTTGGTACCCAGGGTGGAGGAGAGGAGACTCTCCTCCACGGACTGGGCACCATATAATTGGTAAAAAAAAAAAGAATTAAAATAAAAAATAGTCATATACTCACCCTCTGATGGCCCCAGGAGTGTTCCCGCCTCTCCGGTGCATGCTGCCGCTTCGGTTCCTATAGCTGGTGTGCGGTGAAGGACCTGCGATAACGTCGCGGTCTTGTGATTGGTCGCGTGACCGCTCATGTGACCGCTCACGCGACCAATCACAAGCCGCGACGTCATCGAAGGTCGTTCCCACACAAACCATCTATAGGAACGGACGCCGCCGAGGAGATCGTCTGTCTGCAGGTGAGTATAACCTTTTTTTTATTTTTTTTATTATTTTTAAACATTCTATCTTTTACTATAGATGCTGCATAGGCAGCATCTATAGTAAAAAGTTGGTCACACTTGTCAAACACTATGTTTGACAAGTGTGACCAACCTGTCAATCAGTTTTCCAAGCGATGCTACAGATCGCTTGGAAAACTTTAGCATTCTGCAAGCTAATTATGCTTGCAGAATGCTAAAAAAGCCGCGAAAAAAACGGAAAAAAAACCCGCAAAAAAAAATGCGGATTTCTTGCAGAAAATTTCCGGTTTTCTTCAGGAAATTTCTGCAAGAAATCCGGACGTGTGCACATACCCTAAATGAATGCTTTGTACTGTAGTGAGCTGACATTTTATCCAATTACATTGTCCTCACCCTGAACAGTACCTTATCACTAGTATCTATGAGTTGACCATTCAATTCTCACTGTCATTAATCAATACAGTAAAATCAGTTGTGAGTTGATTATCCAATTACATTGTACATTGTCCTCACCGTGATTAGCATGGTATTACTATTGCTTATGAGTTGACTATTTATCCAGTTTCCATTGCCCTCATTAGTGAATACAATTAGGAACATTTATGCACCTATTGTATGTGATCTGCACTTCTATCACTTTACATGATGAGTTGACTATTTTTTCAATTTCATTGTCCTCATCTGTGAACTTTTTGACCCACGTTATTGTATACAATCAAATATATACCTTATAGGGTGAATCCATATGTGTTTTATTTAGTTTCCTTTGTTTTAAAATTGTGTGCGCCTGTCTCCTATTTTGCCACAACATACCTTCTGGTCAGGCCAAAAGCACAAGACCCTATCACAGACATTTGTGCTGATGACCTGGCCTCCCACTTTATAGAGAAAATAGATAACATCCGTCAGGAAATCCGCTCCCAGACACCAAGTGCAATGACTCCCATTCCTCCCTGCATCTCCCCTGGCTCACTCTCCACATTCGATCCCATCACAGAAGAAGAAGTCTCCAAGCTCCTCTCCTCTTCTCGTCCGACTACATGCACCACCGACCCCATTCCCTCACACCTCCTCCAGTCTCTCTCTCCAGTCGTCACAACTCACCTAACTGCAATCTTTAATCTCTCCCTCTCCTCTGGCATTTTCCCCTCCTCCTTCAAACACTCTATCATTACTCCATTACTAAAAAAAACCACCCTTGACCCATCATGTGCAAACAACTACAGACCGGTCTCCAATCTACCCTTCATCTCAAAACTCCTGGAGCGCCTAGTCTACTCCCGCCTAAAGGTACCGTCACACTAAGCGACGCTGCAGCGATAGCGACAGCAATGCCGATCGCTGCAGCGTCGCTGTGTGGTCGCTGGAGAGCTGTCACACAGACCGCTCTCCAGCGACCAGCGATGCCGAGGTCCCCGGGTAACCAGGGTAAACATCGGGTTGCTAAGCGCAGGGCCGCGCTTAGTAACCCGATGTTTACCCTGGTTACCAGCGTAAAAGTTAAAAAAACAAACAGTACATGCTCACCTGCGCGTCCCCCAGCCTCTGCATCCTGACACTGACTGAGCTCCGGCCCTAACAGCAGAGCGGTGACGTCACCGCTGTTGCTTTCACTTTCAGTTTAGGGCCGGCGCTTTAGTGTCAGGAAGCAGAGGCTGGGGGACGCGCAGGTGAGTATGTACTGTTTGTTTTTTTAACTTTTACGCTGGTAACCAGGGTAAACATCGGGTTACTAAGCGCGGCCCTGCGCTTAGTAACCCGATGTTTACCCTGGTTACCAGTGTAAAATATCGCTGGTATCGTCGCTTTTGCTGTCAAACACGGCGATACACGGCGACCTAGCGACCAAATAATGTGCAGACCTTCTAGCAGCGACCAGCAATTTCACAGCGGGATCCAGATCGCTGCTGCGTGTCAAATACAGCGATATCGCCATCCAGGTCGCTGCAACGTCACGGATTGCTGGCGATATCGCCTAGTGTGACGGTACCTTTACCCGTTACCTCTCCACTCATTCCCTCCTAGACCCTTCACAGTCCGGGTTCCGCCCCCTACATTCAACAGAAACTGCACTCATCAAGGTGACCAATGACCTTCTGACAGCAAAATGTAACGGTGACCACTCTCTGCTCATTCTCCTCGATCTTTCTGCAGCTTTCGACACTGTTGACCACCCTCTCCTACTCTCTAGGCTCCAGTCACTAGGCATTAAGAACACTGCTCTCTCCTGGTTCTCTTCCTATCTTTCTGAACGCTCCTTCAGTGTTCTGTTCTCCGGCTCCACTTCATCTCCTCTTCCTCTCACTGTCGGGGTACCTCAGGGCTCAGTCCTTGGCCCCCTTCTCTTCTCCCTCTACACGGCCCCAATTGGACAGACCATCAGCAGATTTGGCTTTCAGTACCATCTTTATGCTGATGACACACAACTATACACATCAGCCCCTGACCTTACCCCCGCTGTACTACAGAACGCCACTGACTGTCTGTCTGCAGTCTCTAACATCATGTCCGCTCTCTATCTGAAGCTCAACCTCTCCAAAACTGAACTTCTTCTGCTCCCGCCTTCTACTAACCTCCCTAAATCTGACATTTCCCTCTCCGTGGGTGGCACCATAATAACACCCCGGCAGCAGGCACGCTGTCTGGGTGTCATGTTTGACTCCGATCTCTCCTTCACCTCCCACATACAATCTCTTGCCCGCTCGTGCTGCTTACACCTAAAGAACATCTCTAGAATCCGCCCTTTTCTCACCATGGAGACAACAAAAACTCTCACTGTCGCCCTAATCCACTCCCGTCTGGACTACTGTAACTCTCTTTTAATTGGCCTCCCCCTCACGCGACTTTCCCCTCTCCAGTCTATCCTTAATGCAGCAGCCAGGGTCGTCCATCTGGCTAATCGTTACTCGGACGTGTCCGCTCTTCGCCAGTCATTACACTGGCTGCCCATTCATTACAGGATACAATTCAAAGTACTTGTTCTCACCCACAAAGCTCTCCACAGTGCGGCACCCCCTTACATCTCCTCCCTCATTTCTGTCTATCGGCCTAACCGACCTCTGCGCTCTGCAAACGACTTTCGACTAACCTCTGCACTAATCCGTACCTCCCACTCCCGACTCCAAGACTTCTCCCGTGCTGCGCCAATCCTCTGGAATGCTCTACCCCAAGATATTAGGACCATCCACAACTTGCATAGCTTTAGGCGCTCACTCAAAACTCATTTGTTCAGAGCGGCCTATCGCGTTCCCTAATCAGTCATTTTATGTTTGTGTGTGTGTGTAGCCCATTCACTATCTCACCTACCCCCCACCCCCTGAAGATGGCTGGACCATCATTGTAAATACATCATTGTAAATACACACCTGTACTTTGTATCTCCCCACCTCATTGTAGATTGTAAGCTCTCACGAGCAGGGTCGTCTTATTTTGCTTTATTGCTGTATTGTTAACATTGTTACCTATGACTGTTGTGTTTGAAACTGTTAAACTGTAAAGCGCTGCGGAATATGTTGGCGCTATATAAATAAAGATTATTATTATATTATTATTATTCTGGTGTGTGCTTAATAAAGTTTTGATATTTGTCATTGGAGTTTTGTCTTCTTAACCTTTTATTTGCATTTGTTTGTTGTTTTTTTTTTTTGTTCATTCCCGATTAGGTCTATATAGCTAGGAGATATGTGTTTATCAATCACTCTTCAACTGTAGTACTGGACATATACATATAATTCTTTAACGTTTTGATATGCATATACTATTTGTTTGTTCCTTTTTTGAAAAATTGTGGTGTCTATATACTCATAGAAAGAGTGCAGAAAAAAGAGGTTGTTCCAGCACTTGCCAAGATTTGCATGATTAAAACAATTATTTATTCAAAAAACATGAAAATCCATTGTTATATGGAGCTTTTCACTCGTTTCGAACTCCAGCTCCCGAGTCCTTTATCATAAATAGTAAATAAAGTAGGGCCTTCTGGTCCATCTAAATAAATGTCCTGTCATTTATGTGGTACATCCAAAATAATTCTCATCTATAAGCTGCTATAGGAGAAGGCGATAATCTTTGATATCGCTTTACGGGAATGGGTGGAATAATCATCTAATTATATACCGTATTTTCCGGCGTATAAGACGACTGGGCGTATAAGACGACCCCCCAACTTTACCAGTTAAAATATAAAATCTTCTTAAAAGTCGGGGGTCTTCTTATACACCCTATGTCGTCTTATAGGGCCGGTGAATATGTGCCTTTTGGGGGGGGGGGGAGTGATCCTGATGACGAGGGGGCGTCTCACAGGAAAGTAAGTATCCCCCATTACCTTATCGTAGCGGTGCAGCGTGGGGGTCTCAGTGCTGGGAGTGGCGGCGGCGGCTGCTGTGCTCTGGTGCGGCGGCTCCTCTTCTGTGTGGGGCCTCTGTGCTGTGGGGTGGCGGTGGCGGCGGCGTATCTTTATCCAGTTGGGGCTCCTCCGGCATCTCCTTAGCCCTGGAGGCCCCGCCGCAACTCCATCGGTGCAATGCAGCGGCCATTTTCCCGGAGGCAGCTCAATAGGTGCGATGCGGTGGCCTCCGGGAAAATGGCCGCTGCTCAGATTCAGATCTCGTCCCGAAATCTCGGGACACGAGATCTGAATCTGAGCAGCGGCCATTTTCCCGGAGGCCACCACATTGCACCGATGGAGTTGCGGCGGGGCCTCCAGGGCTAAGGAGATGCCGGAGGAGCCCCAACTGGATAAAGATACGCCGCTGCCGCCGCCACCCCACAGCACAGAGGCCCCACACAGAAGAGGAGCCGCCGCACCAGAACACAGCAGCCGCCGCCGCTCCCAGCACTGACACCCCCACGCTGCACCGCTAGGATAAGGTAATGGGGATTACTCACTTTCCTGTGAGACGCCCCCTCGTCATCAGGATCACTCCCCCTCCCCACCCACCATATACACCGGCGTACAAGACGATTCCCGGCGTATAAGACGACCCCCGACTTTTAAGAAGATTTTCGGGGGTTAAAAAGTCGTCTTATACGCCGGAAAATACGGTAGCTAATTTTTCAGCGAATGTACATAAATCAGACCTGGACCTGTCTTCTGCCTTTGACACTGTGGACCATTCCCTCCTGCTACAGATTCTATCATCTCTTGGCATCAAAGACTTGGCCCTATCCTTGATCTCGTCATATCTAACAGACCGAACTTTCAGTGTCTCCCTCTCCCAACTCTCTCCTCACTTCACCCCTTGTCTGTCGGTGTTCTTCGAGGCTTAGTTCTGAGACCCCTACTCTTCTCCATCTACACCTTCGGCTTGGGACAGCTCATAGAATTCCACGGTTTGCAGTATCACCTCTACACCAGTGACAAGCAGATCTACCTATCCGGACCTGACCTCACCTCCTTACTTACCAAAATCCCACTGTCTGTCTGCTATCTTGGCCTTCTTTTCTGCTCGCTTTCTAAAATTGAACATGGACAAAACAGAATTCATCATCTTTCCCCATCTCACTCTACCCCTCCACCAGACCTATCCATCAATGTCAATGGCTGCTCACTTTCCCCAGTCCCGCATGCTCGGTTCCTCGGGGTGATCCTTGACTCTGCCCTCTTTTTCAAGCCACATATCCAAGCCCTTGCCATCTCAAACTCAAAAATATTTCCCGGATCCGCTCATTCCTCGACAATGAAACCACAAAAACACTAGTGCACGCCCTTATCATCTCCCGCCTTGACTACTGCAACCTCCTACTCTCTGGCCTCCCCTCTAGCACTCTGGCACCACTCCAATCCATCATAAACTCTGCTGCCCGACTAATATAACTGTCTCCCCGCTATTCCCCAGCCTCTCCCCTATGCCAAGCCCTTCACTAGCTTCCTATCGTCCAGAGACTACAGTTCAAAACCCTTACTGTGACATACAAAGCCATCCACAACCAGTCTCCTCCATACATCTGTGACATGGTCTCTCGGTACTTTCCTACACGCAACCTTCAATCCTCACAAGATCTCCTTCTCTACTCCCCTCTTATCTCTTCTTCCCACAACAGCATCCAAGACTTCTCCTGTGCTTCCCCCATACTCTGAAACTCTCTACCCCAACACATCAGACTCTCGCCTACCATAGAAACCTTCAAAAAGAACCTGAAGACACCTCGTCCGACAAGCCTACAGCCTGCAGTGATCCTCAACCTACTGAACCGCCGCACGACCAGTTGTACCCTCTCCTAGTGTATCCTGACCAATCCCCTGCAGAATCCCCTCCCTCTTTCTGTACCTGCTAGTGCCTTGTTTTTTGCTCATGCTTATTGTATTTGTCTATATTTGCCCCCTTTTCACATGTAAAGCGCCATGGAATAAATGGCGCTATAAAAATGTATAATAATAATAAAATAAAGATGTGGGGTAATGCATGAGAGTAGACAAAATTTTGTTCTTTTAAAAATGTTATATGCATGCTTTATTTTTTCCTTTTTCTCCCTTTTTTCCTTTTGATGTTTTACATGTTTGAAAATTGCTGTAATAAAAACAAAATGAAAAAAAAAAGTATGGCCTTCTGGTTAAAAATGCAAGTCATTAAAGCTTTTACCCCTTACAACTTTTGAGATTATCAAATGAAATGCAATTTTGCAGTCAGATTGTGGTTAACCATTTCAACTTTAATTGTGTTTACAAATTATTACTATTACATAAAAATGCCATAATGTGAACCTGGATTAATAAAACTGAATGGAAAGCAGTGGCCTGAGGACCACTTTTGCAGTCTGCAATGATATACTGTTCATGCTGGCTCAGTGGTTAGCACTATTGCTTTGCAGCTCTGGGGTCCAGGGTTCAAATCCCACCAAAGACATCCGCAAGGAGTTTGTATGTTCTCCCCGTGTTTGCGTGGGTTTCCTCCAGATACTCTAGTTTCCTCTAGGGATAGGGAATTCAGATTGTGAGTCCCCAATGGGGAGAGCGGTGTCAGTACCTGTAATGCGCTGCGGTATATGATGGTGTTATATAAGTAATCATAATAAATAATAAACACTGTTCAGCCAATCTGCTGGCAGGAGAATGCTTGTCTGTATGTGCCTGCTCACATCCAGTTTTCATGTCAGAGGAAAGAAGAGCCCTGTAGCAAGGGAGGAACTAGACAACTAGTACTTATGGCGCATTATGTAGTCATCTCTGGGTCTTCCATATATAAGGAGAATGTGGTTCAGCACTTGAGAAAATGAGTTCCAGGTGACCGTCTAAGCTCTTATCATATCACCTATAATCTTTAATGCTACATGTATGCATGGTCTCCTCTATGAAATAATATTTGGGGAGAAAGGTACCCTAATTTCCTCGACAGGTGCAGATTCAATTGCAGGACTCACAATTATTAGGATATTTAGGGCATATACTTTTGAAACACACTGCCTGGGGAGGTAATACCCTTTTAGTTTGTTAGCAAGCCTCTGGGAGTAGTTCAATGTGACAATGTGGCCTTCAGATCAGATAAGGTTGCACACCACTGGTCTAAAGATAGCGATATACTGTCTTGTGTGTATGATGATGTGCTGACTCTCAACTATCAGATATCAGGGAAAAAGAGTCGACACCTAGGTTTTCAACATTCTCAATACTTAGTTGATGCAGCAGAGAAGATATTGTTAATGTGTCTCCCTGTAAAAAACACATGCATACTCAGCCGAGTATGCAAATGTATAAAGAAGTAGCTGTTGGCCGACTGCTATTGAAAATATTATTATTATTATTATTATTTATTGTTATAGCGCCATTTATTCCATGGCGCTTTACAAGTGAGGAGGGGTATACATAATAAAAACAAGTACAATAATCTTGAACAATACAAGTCATAACTGGTACAGGAGGAGTGAGGACCCTGCCCGCGAGGGCTCACAATCTACAAGGGATGGGAGGGAGGGTGGGACAATGCTTCCAGGTGTCCGCCGGGAGGAAAAGAGAAAGTTCCCGGCCGGACACCTGGATTTAACCCCTGTAGGAGTGGCCGTAGGACCCCTCCCCTCCAGTGACCACTGGCCAGCTGGGGGTCTTCCAATTAGTGCATCACTAAAGGGGAGTGATGCTAGGGGGGGAACTGGCACTGACATCCTTTCTGTGCTGCTCTATCTAGGTGCTCCCCAGTCAGAGACGCGCACCTTATACAGTACCGCGTCTGCCAGACTGTGGAGACCTGGTGTCGTAACCAGTGCCTTCCCCCCTCCCATCAATCCCGTAATGAAACACACACAGTCCTAGGTGGGTTGAACAGGTCGGTCACAGTTTATTAATTAAATAAGCTGAGAAGGGCAATTACATATCGTAACGGCCGCTCGCGCCGAGCTCCTGTCCGTGATCGACAGGGGAATTGGACTATATATAGGAGTCTTTGGAGAGACCTGGGGAAAATGTATTACGACTGGTGTTTCATGACACTCTTAATTTAAAGAGAGGTGTAGCAGCATATTTTGCGGCAAAAAAATTAAAACCGCAAGGATAACACTGCAGAAAAAGCCCCACTGCATCTTAGCATGTATTTTAGTATCTATGTGAAACTACCTGTGTGGGGCTCTGTGGCTGGCACTCCTATTGGGTACTTGAAAAATGTGGTGCTACGATGCAGGTGCAAAATTCAGTTTTGCATCTTCAAAAATTAAAAAGGATGTTATGTCTGATTACATCAAGCAGTGCAAAATACCATGGCACTCACTTTAATATGCAATTAAAAGTTTTATTAGTAAGTCAGCATATGGAAATGGAAAGGAAGGCCAACTCTGTCCCAGGCTTTGATCACGGCCTGTGTCCTCTGGTTTATATTAGATACAGGCAGTGTCGGACTGGGGTGCTAAGGGCCCACCAGTAATATTGACTTTAGGGGCCCACTTTTCATATGCGTACAAATATTACACTACCCTCGTTCACAAATTTACCTATATCTCTATATAATAATAAACTGGGTAGTTTGGTTAATCAATGATTAGATGCTGCTTTCTATGTACAGAGTGAATCAATTGAATTATGCCAAATAATGCCCATATAGTGGGGTTGGGGGCCCAGATCTACACTGGGGCCCACCGGGGGATTCCCCTGTTACCCTATGGGCCAGTCTGAGCCAGGATACAGGTTCTAAGAATGAATCATAGGAAATAGGCTGTGATCACGCTCTGAGACAGAGCAAAACGTTGGCTGTCCTTCAATTTCCATATGCTGACTTGCATATTAAAGTGAGTGCTGTGGTATTGCGGACGGTAGTCCCCTACAACAGCGCATCCCTGTCTTCAAGCTTTGAGTGCCACCCGGAAATTTGGTTACAAGTATCATGTCAGCCAAAAGAAATGTAGCATCTGTTTAGAGAAGCTCTGGTATTTGTCGTCTGAGGTCTCTCTGTTCAATAAATGAAGATAAACCGCAAGTTGGGCTCCTACTGTGATGTTAATTTCAATGATGGGTTTAGCCTTAACACATGCTGATAGGCCCAATTCTGCTGGGCAACAAAATATGTGTGAGAATACAGTGAGAGTGTTAGGAATGAGCCCCTCCAGATAGATAGGATGGATCCCTGCAGAGTAAAGGAATGCCATTTGGCTCCTAAAGCTAAATGGATCTTGGCACTTGTGTAGGAGGCATGTCATTGAGACAAGATACCAGCTCCAAAAGGTGGGTGGGCAAGGATAGCCAAAAAGTATCTACAGAATTGGAGGATATCATACTTCTGTATGCCGTGCTTTTTCTTCCACTCTAAAAACAGGCACATAACAGAACCAAGATGGATCTCTTAATAATTAGTGGGGACCTTCTATTTCTGTTTGCATTAGATATGGAACCAATACATTTGCCTACATTTGTTCCATATGTCTGTTCCTAAAAACAGAATAGACAAAAGGAATAAGAAAACACAGGTGTTAATGCAGCTCTAGTGACATGATCATCTCCAATCAATAAACATCAGTGTAGGACATGATAATTGCAATGATTATAACAATTTTTTCCTGCTGGTAAATTGTGAAAAGGGACCAATTGACATGTGCATGGCTTTAAAGTGAAGGACAGAAGGGTGAACTCATTCACATTCTTAATTCCACCCATTGACTACTGATGTTTATTATGCAACTGGAGCAGAAGGTCTAAGCAGTTCATTCACATGCAATTCTGTCTAAGAATACAATGGGGTCAGGCAGGCTACATAACTATCCACAATAATGGGACTTTTTTTTCCGCTGACTCATTCAGACTTCTGTTTTTTTGTGTTTTATTTTTCTAACATTGACACATAAAAATTCAATTGGTATATTCACATCTTTTTTTTCTGACAGATGGCCTGCAAAAACTGTCAGAAAGGAGACATTTGCCATTTTATTAATTTACTGATTAAATTCACTATTTTAAGTGAATGCGTCTGTGAAAAAAATCAAAACTAGGTCCGTTCTTCAATATCTAGGAGGATTAGGAAAACATGAAAAACCTTTTCCATCTTTTTTATCCTAGAGAAACGGATCCACACAATTTGTAAACAGAGACACAAACCAAAAATGGACCCAGTACAATGAGAAAAATGGTCATCTTTTCAGGGCAAGAACGAAATAACATGTATATACGGTAGCATGTTTACATGTCTATGAACATAAATTAAAGAACACTTTTCACCAGATGGCATGTCACAACTTTGTTGTTGGGTGTCCCAAGACCAGGGGCTTCTTCCTTGTCCCTAACGATAGGGGCACCCATGCTCGCCCTGTTCCCAGGATTAATTATGATGGTGAAGATGCTGGGGCCACCTGAATCTGCCATCTGTCTGTACCCTCACCCCACCCAGGGGAGTAGTAGTGTACCGTATTACACCAACCAGGCTAACAAGTTAATATGAACAGGGGTAAAGGAAAATAGCAATCATACAAACATATACACATAAACAACAGAGGTAAACACTGGGGAGTGGAGATGAGGTTAAACCAAAGTAGGAGAAGAATCATCACACACTCAAATCCTAGCAACAGTGACAGATACATTTCTACAGTGACCTTCTGTGAAGACACTGAGCTTGAACTGTGGTGACCTCATCACTGGCTTTTTCCCACAGTGCTGAGTTCACCACATTTCAGCCCGGCTGGGAATGCATCCTCACTGACCGTCGGTAACCTTGATGATGTTACCTCCGGTCACTGATGCTGCTACAGCACAAATGGGAAAAGGCAGCAAAGCATCAGAATTGGCACATCTAATAGATGCGCATTTTCTGGGCAGTTGCGGGCTGCTATTCTTAGGCTGGGGGGTCAATATCCATGGCCCCTTACCAGCCTGAGAACACCAGCCCCCAGCTGTCTGCTTTAGCAAGGCTGATTGTCAAAAATGGGGGGACCTCATGCCATTTTTTTTTTATTATTGATTGAAATAATTTAAAAATACGGTGTGGGGGCCCCTCAGTTCTTGATAACCACCTTGCTAACACTGACAGCTGAGGGTTGCAGCCTCCAGCTGTAAGTTTTGCCTGGCTAGTTATAAAAAATACAGGGGACCCCATGCCAGGTTTTTCATTTATTTATTTACAGCGCAGGAGTCGGCTGATAAATTCTCCCTTCAGCCGCTCCTGCTCGCACTGTTATTAGCGGCAGCAGGTGTAGGCTGATGGGAGTAATAGTCCCATCGGCCACCACCTGCTGTCATTGTTCTCACTTGAATACAACTCTCATCATTCACCCCTGCTCATGCTGATTGCCAGCAGAGCAGGGCAGAATGATGAGTCGTCTTCTGCACCCGGCACAGGGGAACAGCGCTTACTGTACCACTGCTTCCCTGGCACTCGCCGTGTGATACTGATGCAGAACATACCACACATATTACAAAGACACTTACATCTCCGGTACCGATTTGACGTTAGCATGTGCGCCGTGGGAACATTTCTAACGGCGCTTGCGCTATCATCAGATAGGGGAAGTGAGTTAATTGGCTGTGAACTCCCCGCACCTTTCTGAAGGCACCAGGAGCGTGAGAATTTTCTCACGCTCGCGGTGAAGTCAGACAGGTCCAACGAGTTCACCAAGAGGCACTGGGCAGCGATAGCAGATGCTGCTCAGTGTCTCTGCTGGCTGACAGGCTGTCTGGTTGCATCATGCAACCATGCAGCCTGCCATCTAGATGTAGCAGAGGTAGACTCGTTGCGGGACAAATGGATTATCTTCTCTGTGGAAAGGTGAGGAATACTGTTGTTTTTTATCTTAACTGTTTTGCAGAAGAAAATGGCATTGGTGGAATGGGCAATGTCGTAAGTATGGTTTAATTAAGATTTATTAAAGGAGTTAGTGTAATTCTTTTAATTAAATGACTTTTTCTGGGTGTCTGTGTTTTATACCATATGACTATGGGGTTAGTAATGGGGGTGTCTTACTGAAACCTCTCCATTACTAACCACGGGCTTGATGTCACCTGACTATACAAAGGTGACGTCAAACACCCCAACTACTACCCCACTTGCCACCGCTACAGGGAAAGTGGGATAAGCGAGGCTAAGTGCCAGAATTGGCACATCTTAGAGATGCACCTTTTTGGGGTGGCTCAGAGCTGATGTTTTTAGCCTGGGGGTAGTATCCATGGCCCCTTCCTAGGTTATTAATATCAGCCCACCGCTGTCTGCATAGTTTTGGCTGGTTATTAATTATAGGGGGATCCTACATCATTTTTTGAGGGGGTCCCCCATTTTAATAGCCAGTAAATGCTAAGTATACAGCTGTGAGCTGATATTAATAGCCTGGGAAGCTCCATGGGTATTACCCCTTCCCAGGCTATAAACAACTGCCCCCAGCCATTGGCTTTTCCTCTGCTGGTTAAGAAAATTATGCGGGAGCCCACTCCATTTTTTTCTGAAAAATTATATTTTAATAAATACATGTACAATAAGCTGCACACACACGGCACTAATTGTATATATCACTGACATCTGTATAACTATCTATTCTATGTGTATTCACTGTATGTAATCCATCTATTCCATCCTGTTGGCTCCTGCTGTGATTTTACAGTACATGGCTGCTGAAATGACAGCTTTTCTTAGACAGATAAATAGATGTAATAAACAAGTGCTTCTCACTAAATTCGAATATCATCAAAAAGTTAATTTATTTCAGTTCTTCAATTTAAAAAGTGAAACTCATATTATGTAGAGTCATTACAAACAGAGTGATCTATATCAAATGTTTATTTCTGTTAATGTTGATTATTATGGCTTACAGCCAGCGACAACCCAAAAGTTATTATCTCAGTAATTAGAATACTTTATAACACCAGCTTGAAAAATGATTTTTAAATCCGAAATGTTGGCCTACTGAAATGTATGTTCAGTAAATGCACTCAATACTTGGTTGTGGCTCCTTTTGCATCAATTACTGCATCAATGCGGCGTGGTATGGAGGTGATCAGCCTGTGGCATTGCTGAGGTGTTATGGAAGCCCAGGTTGCTTTGATAGCAGCCTTCAGCTCGTCTGCATTGTTGAGTCTGGTGTCTCTCATCTTCCTCTTCACAATACCCCATAGATTCCCTATGGGGTCAAGATCAGGTGAGTTTGCTGGTCAATCAAGCACAGTGATACTGTTGTTTTTAAACCAGGTATTGGTACTTTTGGCAGTGGACAGGTGCCAAGTCCTGCTGGAGAATGAAGCTTTGAAGTTCTCTAAAATTTCCTGGTAGACGGCTGCGCTGACTTTGTTCTTGATAAAGCACAGTGGACCGAAACCAGCAGATGACATGGCTCCCTGTTGTGAATTCCGTTCTCGGGCTCCATCCTGTGGTTACGAATGGTATTTTTGGGAGTTCTGCTCTTGGGCTCCCTCTGGTGGTTTCAAGTGGAACTTAGCAGCTGCTTTCACTAATCGGTTCCCTGGCCTTGTTATTTAACTGGGCTTTTGGCTGTAGTTGAAGCCAGCTGTCAATGTTTTTCCTGTGGATTCAGTTCTTTCCTGGAAGTTCTCTGTTGGCCAGTCCATTTCAGCTTAAGATAAGTTCTGCTAGTTTTTGGGTGTTTCCCTGCTTATGACCTTCTGTTCAGTTTAAGTTATGTCTCTTTTGTCCAGCTTGTCATGATGAAATATTCCGTCTAGTTGGAAGCTCTGGGGTCGCAGATTTGCCCCTCCACACCGTGAGTCGGTGTGGAGGTTATTTTTGTAAACTCTGTGTGGACATTTAGTTTTTATACTGACCGCACAGTAGCCTTTTCTATCTCTGTCTATTTAGATAGTATTGGCCTCCTTTGCTAAAATCTAGTTTCATTTCTGAGTTTGTCATTTCCCTCTCCACTCACCGTCAAATATTTGTGGGGGGCTATCTTCGTTTGGGGGTTTCTCTGAGGCGAGATAGTTTTCCGTTTCCATCTTCAGGGGTAGCTAGTTCTTAGGCTGTGAAGAGGCGTCTAGGCAGAGATAGGAACGCTCCACGGCTATTTCTAGTGTTGGTGTTAGGAGTAGGGATTGCGGTCAGTAAGGCTACCACCTCCTCAGAGCTTGTACATTATTTGTTTTACCCATCAGGTCATTTCAGTGCTGCTTCATAATCACTAGGTCATATCAGTGATTTCTGTCTGTGGAGCTGCCACCTCCTCTGAGCTTGTCCATGATTGGTTTTACCCACCAGGTCATCTCAGTACCGCTCCGTAACCACCAGGTCATAACAGCTCCCCAAACCATCACTGATTGTGGAAACTTCACACTAGACCTCAAGCAGCTTGGATTGTATGCCTCTCCACTCTTCCTCCAGACTCTGGGACATTGATTTCCAAGTGAAATGCAAAATTTACTTTCATCTGAAAACAACATCTTGGACCACTGAGCGACAGTCCAGTTCTTTTTCTTCTTGGCCCAGGTAAGACGCCTCTTTTGTTGTCTATTGGTCCTTAGTGGCCGGACACAAGGAATGTGACACTTGTAGCCCATGTCCTGCATATGTCTGTGTGTGGTGGCTCTTGAAGCAGTGACTCCAGCCGCAGTCCACTCCTTGTGAATCTCCCTCAAATTTTTGAATGACCTGAGGTGACAGATTCCCTTTAACAATCCTTTCAAGGCTACTGTTATCCTAGTTGCTTGTGCACCTTTTTATACCACACTTTTTCCTTCCACTCAACTTTCCATTAATATGCTTGGATACAGCACTCTGTGAACAGCCAGCTTCTTTAGCAATTACCTTTTGTGGCTTACCCTCCTTGGGGAGTGTGTCAATGACTGCCTTCTGGACATCTGTCACGTCAGCACTCTTCCCCATGATTGTGGAGCCTACTGAAACAGACTATGGGACCTTTTTAAACGCTTAGGAAGTCTTTGCAGGTGTTTTTCGCTAATTATTCAAATTTACTGAGATGATGACTTTTGGCTTTTCATTGGCTGTAAGCCATAATCATCAACATCAACATTAACAGAAATATCCACTTGAAATAGATCACTCTGTTTGTAATGACGCTATATATTTTTGATGATATTCTAATTTAATGAGAAGCACTTGTACATACATATATATATATGCGTGTGTCACTGACATCTATACATCTATCTATTCTATGTGTATATATCTATTCTAATCTGTCACACTGTCATTTTACTGTAAAAAAATATTCGGCTTTCCCATGGGCTTGCATTGGATCCGTTATTCGGTACAAATACATGGATATTAGAAATTATTTGTGCTGATTTCCTGAATCCGAATATTTCACTATTCGCTCATCACTAACAGAGATCTAATGCTGTCAGAATACAGGTGCCACTTATGATAGATAAAAGGGGCTTCTCTATCACTCATTGATCAGTTGTCCCGAAAGTAATTCATACAAAATAAGGGAGATTTATTTAGACAGCCATTCTCCACAACAGTCTTAAACTGATGCATGTTGGGAGTTAGATATGCAAAATTTATTGATAGATTGACACTCTTAAAGGGGTTGTCCAAATATTATCAATCCTCACGATTCTCACTTGTAAAATAATAACACTTATACCCACATCCGGTGTCGGCTAAAATAATAACACTTATACCCACGTCCGATGTCGGCACCTTTCCAACGATGTGGGCTCTGTCTCTCTCGAGGCACACTTGATTGTTATGTCGCATGATTACTGCAGCCAATCAGCTCTTGCTTCACTTTCCCTGCCTTCGGATAGATAATATACAGTACATTCAGAGGAAGTGAGAGCTGCAGCCAGGTACGGACTGGGGCTGAAATTCAGCCCTGGCATTTGAAACCACACAGGCCCATTTTGTCCTCATCCTGATGAACCAGATGGGATATATTACTAATATTACCCTGGATGGAGGAAAGGAAGATTTTCTATAAGACCAATATTTCTAATGATACCCGTAGCCTGGTGGGGCAAGTGACGGAGTCAGCGACTTTGTGCTCCATCACAACTCTTAACAGTATGGGTGTCTTGAGAACACCGATTCTGTTAACAACTTAGCAGACAAGGCAGCCCATGACCAGACAGGCCCTTCTGGCATTTGCCAGAATTGCCAGATGGCCAGTCTGGCCCTGGCTGCAGCTCTCTCATTTCCTGTGAATGTATGTGATGCATCTGAAGGCAAGGAGAGGGATTGCGTAACCTAACAATCTCAGTGCATACACTGCTGGAACAGCATCGGGTGTGGGTATAAGTATTATTACTTTACCAGAAGTAATCATGAGGATGAAAAAATTGTCCGAGTAGTGGACAACCTCTTTAATAAATGTAGTCATTTTGAGCACCTCTAATGATAAATGTAAATTTAGGCATACATTTAACAGGCACATATTTGGGCTATAATTTTCTGTTGCAATTCACAATAAATTGGTTGGTCGGATGATGGCTCCGCACCCTCCCAGCTAACCCTACCCACTTTTGAAAATTGTAAATTTCCCCTGTGTTACTAATAAGGTGTGAACCATAATTTATCTACAAGCTGAAATGTCAGATATACACACGTGGCGACTGTAGCTTTATACTTTAGGACTTCAACGAGACAATTTACAGACATGGTGCTGAGAAACTTTTCCAGCGCTGAACAACATACAGTTTCGCATTGACTTATACACATTTGCCTTGGAAAAAATAGTAAATTCCTTTCACACATCAAATCAAAGATCAAAGCATTTTAGGAGGACCCCTGAAAATGGAACACAATAAATGGAATACTCAGGAGAACAAGGGAATAAAATAAGAGCAAAAATGTCCTTTGACCTGGTGACAGGTCCTTTAAAGTTTTGCACCCAGGCTTGGACTCGCCCACAGGAGAATCCTCTGGTGGGCCACCACCCTCTTATATGAGCAGTACTTGGCACAATGTATTTAAAATCTCTATGTACAGGCAAAGGCATTGTTATATACACTGCTCAAAAAAATAAAGGGAACACTAAAATCCCACATCCTTGATATCACTGAATGAAATATTCCAGTTGTAAATCTTTATTCATTACATAGTGGAATGTGTTGAGAACAATAAAACCTAAAAATGATCAACGTAAATCACAACTAATATCCCACAGAGGTCTGGAGTTGGAATGATGCTCAAAATCAAAGTGAAAAATGAAGTTACAGGCTGATCCAACTTCAGTGGAAATACCTCAAGACAAGGAAATGGTGCTCAGTAGTGTGTGTGGCCTCCACGTGCCTGTATGACCTCCCTACAATGCCTGGGCATGCTCCTGATGAGGCAGCGGATGGTCTCCTGAGGGATCTCCTCCCAGACCTGGACTAAAGCATCCGCCAACTCCTGGACAGTCTGTGGTGCAACGTGACGTTGGTGGATGGTGCGAGACATGATGTCCCAAATGTGTTCAATCGGATTCAGGTCTGGGGAACGGGCGGGCCAGTCGCTAGCTTCAATGCCTTCATCTTGCAGGAACAGCTGACACACTCCAGCCCCATGAGGTCTGGAATTGTCCTGAATTAGGAGGAACCCAGGCCCAACCGCACCAGCATATGGTCTCACAAGGGGTTTGAGGATCTTATCTCGGTACCTAATGGCAGTCAGGCTACCTCTGGCAAGCACATGGAGGGCTGTGCGGCCCTCCAAAGAAATGCCACCCCACACCATTACTGACCCACTGCCAAACCAGTCATGCTGAAGGATGTTGCAGGCAGATCGCTCTCCATGGTGTCTCCAGACTCTGTCATGTCTGTCACATGTGCTCAGTGTGAGCCTGCTTTCATCTGTGAAGAGCACAGGGCGCCAGTGGTGAATGTGCCAATCCTGGTGTTCTGTGGCAAATGCCAAGCGTCACGCACGGTGTTGGGCTGTGAGCACAACCCCCATCTATGGACGTCGCGCACTTAGACCATCCTCATGGAGTCGGTTTCTAACCGTTTGTGCAGACTCATGCACATTTCTGGCCTGCTAAAGGTCATTTTGCAGGGCTCTGGCAGTGCTCCTCCTATTCCTCCTTGCACAAAGGCTGAGGTAGCGGTACTGCTGCTGGGTTGTTGCCCTCCTATGTCCCCCTCCACCTCTCCTTGTGTATTGGCCTGTCTCCTGGTAGCACCTCCACCCTCTGGACACTATGCTGACAGACACAGCAAACCTTGCCACAGCTCGCATTGATGTGCCATCCTGGATGAGCTGCACTACCTGAGCCACTTGTGTGAGTTGTAGAGTCCGTCTCATGCTACCACGAATGTAAAAGCACAACAAACATTCAAAAGTGACCAAAACATCAGCCAGAAAGCATTGGTACCGAGATGTGGTCTGTGGTCCCCAGCTGCAGAACCACTCCTTTATTGTGCCTTGATAATTGCCAATAATTTCCATCTGTTTCCATTTGCACAACAGCATGTTATATTGATTGTGAAACAGTGTTGCTTCAGTGATTTTCATATATGAAATTATAAATACCATATTTTTGCATCTTATAATCCGAATATAGCTTTCTGGGGAGGGGGGATGGCGTCTGCGGTGTAGCGGGGTCACAGGAGGCAGGGGCACTGCTGCAGTAGGCCGGCAGCAGTACGAGTGCGGTAATGCTGCGGGTCCTGGGCTGGGAGGAAGGAATGTCACGAGGCTGCAGGCCCTGGGCTTTTAGAAAGTGTTGGCGTTGAGCAGAGTCCCTGCACTTTCCCATTGATTCCCCTTAACTTTGAGAAAATGGCAGCCGGAGGCGGCGTATGCGCAGAGTGAAATCTCGGCTCCCGTTAAGCTACTGTAAAATCGGACTATAAGATGCACCACCATTTTATTAAAAACATTTTTTGACCTATTTTTCGTGCATCTTATGGTCCACAAAATGTGGAAAATAAATTGAAAAACTTCTATACATTGTTAATCATGGCCAGCAGATGTTGACCAATTTCACGGACCCGTAGACTTGTATTGGTAATTTTGCTCCGTGATGCGGTCCAAAAACAGATATGTTTATATGATTTTTTTTTGTTGAGACAAGGTCTGAAAAGAAACACGCACATGTGAATAGCACCAAAAAAGTATAACGGATGCATGTTTTGTGAAAAACAAGGATCGAAAGCTTACATGAAAAATGAACGTCTGAATGAGGCTTCACTTTGTGCCAGAAATGTAAGCCAAAATTTTAGTCAATTTCTTTGCGCACAATGTTGTTACGCTGCTTCGTGTAGCAAGAAGAGTATAATTTCTGGTGCAAGCTATGAAAGAGAATTTTTTTTAGCACAAATTATGTTGGAATTCTGATGGATTTAGTTTGATTACCGCAGTTTTCCATATATGTATCAATAAGTGTAATTACTACATCGATACCATTAATAAAAGCCACAACCACAAAAGCCATTTTTACTTGGCAGTTGTGTGGGGATCTGATTCTCGCCACAACGAACGCAAAATAAGCACTTTGGGGTGAGTTGCATTTGTATACCCATACACAGGCAAAGACGTGAAGCTGTAGCCGCTCCACACACACACACTACACACTCTAGCACATGGAACTTGTGTTCTTAGCTCTTTTAATTGAGCACAGCTGCAAAAACATAGCTTAATTTCAAGGCTCAATGACTAGGATGGGGGCAGGGCCAGGATGGTGCCAGAAGGTGGGTATTAGGTGATTCAGCCTCGTGAATTAAGTCTTTACAATCTATACAAAGGAAAAGATTATAAATGTGCAGAACTGCAGTAATGTGAGATATCACTATGAAACACAAATACATCTAGCATGTTAGAAAGACACGAAACAGAATAAACTTACTTATGCGCAATTCCTGGCTGAAAACAGGGCACGGACACAACTTTACAACTGGTTACAGACGTATGTAGTGGTAATGAGTAGAACACAACTGCGGACATTTTTTGTCATTTCATTAAGAAGAACTCCAGGACTCCACTTTTCAAGCTCATGTACTTTAGCATTTATATTTATTAAACTTTATTATATGGTATTTTATTACGTATTGTTGTTTTACATGTACTTTCCCAAAGACAATATAGACTTTAGGTTTATTTTCTACGTATAATATATATACTGGTACAGTTCCCAGGCTGTGCAAAGATACTCCATTATATCTGCACATGTAAGGCTACTTTCACACATCAGGTTTTTAGTTTCAGGCACAATCCGGCAATTTTGAAAAAAACGGATCCGGTTTTTTTTACGCTGGATCCGTTTTTTCCCCATAGAGTTGTATTAGCGCCGGATTGTGCCTGATAGCCAGACGTTTCATCCGTTTTTTCTGGATCTGTCCAAATAGTCGTTTCCGGAGGACGGAGAAAGCGTCCACTGCAACGTTTTTCTGTCTGGCGGAAAAATCCGCACAGTGACAGAATCGGTCAAAAACACATGAAACGGAGGTGTGAAACAATGAATCCGGCACCCGGATCTCTCTTTCTCCTTCCCCGGGACCAGGAAGTAAAAAAATCCATGCGCATTAAAGAAGACCGGATCCAGCTAAAAAAACCACATCAGCGCATCAGTTTTCGCAATTTAGGTCGGATCCGTTTTTTTAAACATTAGCCGGATTTAGCCTGAAAACAAAAACCTGATGTGTGAAAGCAGCCTAAGGAAGGGGCACCAATTATCTGTCAGGTGTGGGCTCAGCTTCCCCTTTGTCCGTCGCCTTGTGTACCACAGTCATCTTTGAGCAGCTTGCTTTTCAGAATGTTAACAATTAGAGTTGGTGCGAATTCATTCGCAGGACCCGGTCCATCAGACATGTCGGTAATCTGTGGCCACTGAATTGCCTCTTAGCTGATGGCATCTGTGGCTCTTTTCTTGATTTGCTGGCTTGATGCAACATCACATGTGCATCATGCGACAACGATGACGTTGTGCCAGGTTAGGTAATCAAAAGAAGAGCCGCAAATGCCACCAGGCACAGATCACTCATGTGGCCGATGGAATGGGGCCTGCAAATCATTTTATACAAACTGTATGGACAACCATATAGTGAGTCTCATTGTGGTCATTACAACTAATACTTTTGTGTGTGTTTACGTCTTTTTAAAACATGGCTGCCTGCCTGGAAAACACAAGTAAAATTGGGCGTAGGGGCCACTTCTCTTGCTATTGTCCAATTTTTCTTAATCCACTTATTCAGGTGTTCGTTAAGCTAATATTAAGACAACAGATATTTGCAATATAAAGTATACAAGGGAAATCCACCAAATATGATTTTGTAAAGTTGTGGAGACGTTAGAGCATCACATAGATGTCCATAGGTGTCACTTCCAGCACTGCTCATACATGCCCATCTCTGGAAAGCTTTCATAAAACATTCTAGACTAAGGCTGGGGTCAACACTTGCGAGTGCAATGCGAGAAACTTGCCTCAATACCCGGCACTCGGGACTGGAGCATTCAGCTACATAGAAATATATGCAGCCGCACGCGCTGTTCCCGAGTGCCGGCGGCAGTGCCGGGTATTGAGGCAAGTTTCTCCCATTGCACTCGCAAGTGTGACCCCGGCCTAAGGCCTACTATACCCATTAGATCCCTAATTAGTGCTAAAGGAAAACAGGCTAAAGGTACCATCACATTAAGCGACGCTGCAGCGATATCGACAACGATGCCGATCGCTGCAGCGTCGCTGTGTGGTCGCTTGAGAGCTGTCACACAGACCGCTCTCCAGCGACCAACGATGCCGAAGTCCCCGGGTAACCAGGGTAAACATCGGGTTACTAAGCGCAGGGCCGCGCTTAGTAACCTGATGTTTACCCTGGTTACCATTGTAAATGTAAAAAAAAAACACTACATACTCACCTTCTGAGGTCCGTCAGGTCCCTGGCCGTCTGCTTCCCGCACTGACTGTGAGCGCCGGCCGTAAAGTAAAAGCAGAGCACAGCGGTGACGTCACCGCTGTGCTGTGCTTTACGGCCGGCCGGAGCTCACAGTCAGTGCGGGAAGCAGACGGCCAGGGACCTGACGGACATCAGAAGGTGAGTATGTAGTGTTTTTTTTTTACATTTACAATGGTAACCAGGGTAAACATTGGGTTACTAAGCGCGGCCCTGCGCTTAGTAACCCGATATTTACCCTGGTTACCATTGTAAAACATTGCTGGCATCGTTGCTTTTGCTGTCAAACACGACGATACACGCCGATCTGATAACCAAATAAAGTTCTGGACTTTCAGCAACGACCAGCGATATCACAGCAGGATCCAGATCGCTGCTGCGTGTCAAACACAACGATATCGCTATCTAGAACGCTGCAACGTCACGGATCGCTATCGTTATCGTTGCAAAGTCGTTTAGTGTAAAGGTACCTTAATGCCAGAACAGCTACTTTAGTAGAAGGAGGAGGAGTGTCTGATCTTTAAAGGACTGGACATACAGAAATTGTACATTTATCCTTACATGCCCCCCAATATTGGCCAGAGACATCCACCCCCATACACAATAGATAACTGCCAAATTCATCAATCTTGGACAGACTATAATATAACGTGAATAGCCGGACTAAGGACCTTTGAAATAGATTTATAGTGTCAAAAACTGTGCAGTAGGCATTTAGGGTATTTTATTGTAGAAATTGTAGATCTGAGCTCAGAAGTACAGCTTGTCTAATTTTTTTTTTAATTTGTTCATAGAGCAGTGAATTATATGGGCTGACTGAATAAGACTAAACATGGCATCACTTATATGACACACCCAAAAATACAGGCCGGGTCAGCACACATCCACGGTACACAGGTTTAATGGTGGAGTAATAATTTTCAGTGTGCTTATTACAACAATTACTTTTGTGTGTGTGCCTGCTTGTAAAACATGGCTGCCTGTCACTAGGCGGTTTGTAATATGTTTCCTGCCTGTAGATGAAGTTGTCACTTTGTTAATTAATAGGTCTGTTAACTACTTGGACAACCCCTTCCCAATCTGTATGTTTGCCCCCAGTAAAATAATAACACCTATACTCCCCTTCGGCGCTGGCAGCGTTCCAGTGGTGCCAACTCGGGAGGCGAGTATAAGTGTTATTATTTTACTGGGGGCAAACATACAGATTGGGAAGAGGTTTTCTGAGTAGTGAACAATCCCTTTAAGGCTATGTTCACATGCTACATTTTTTTCTCAAAGAAGCTGCTATAAAAATAAGGTTTACCTGCGTTTTTTTTGCTGCGTTTTTGTTGCATGCTAATAAAGTTTAGTGCCCCCCCCAAAAAAAGTCATGATGCAATTTTCCTTACCTTCCTGATACCTGCGTTTTTTGCACTTACTCCTTGCTTTGTATGGGTGAAAAAACACTGCAAAAACGCTGAAAGAAGTGACATGCTGCAGTTTTAAAAAAAACGCAGCAGTTTTCCAACTCAGTCAGGAAAAAAACAATGTGTGTGCATGTGATTTCTGAAATCTCATAGACTTTGCTGGTACTGTAAAAAGCAGCTGAAAATTTGCATTAAAAACTCTGCAAAAAAATGCACTAAAAATGCAATATGTGAATCTAGCCTAACTATTGAAATATACAAAGAACAAACAGGAGTAATGAGGTCACTTTGTTATGTAGTCACTAAAGCTTTGCTTCAGATTTCTGCCCTCTACACCAAAAAGGGAGAAAAATGTGGTGAAAATCTGCAACAGAAATTGAAGTGCTGGGGATTTAGGAATCTAGAAAAAAATCTGTAGTGTGGATGTGTACATATCTCATGCACATGAGTAGTATTGTAATATGCAGAAGATTTCTGTAGCATTTCCATCCTGTGTAACCTACTATTTACCTGGCACACACCTGAACTTGGTATTACTCGGATGCCACAGGTCACATATTGCGTGTGCTCCCAGCAGATAACATGATAGTAGCCCCCAGCAGGTAACATGATAGTTGCCCCCAGCAGGTAACATGATACTTGCCCCAGGCTGCCCATGTGCTGTGCTGTATTGGGTTCATAGCTTAGCACAGACGAGCAGACATGAGGCCGAACTGCATGGAAGTGAGTGTGTCATACACACACAGGTGGGGGCCTAGTGACGGAAACTTGTTTGATCTACAGACATGAACCTAGGCTATGACACATCAGAAGATTTCTAATTTAGGTCCCAGAAGAAATCTTCATGTGCTTGCTGGTACAGCTATTTCCCACAACTAATAAGTGTGCTGGTGGCGTCTCACAGACTAAGGCAGCGTTCTTACGATGAGCTTTTGATGTTGCGGAATTTCTCCACCACTCCTGCACCTATTATGTAACATAGGTTACTTGCGTTTTTGCGTGCGTTTTTTTAACATGCATTTTCATCACGTATTTGACTGTGTTTTTTTGGCTCGGTTTGGTGTGTCATTCTTTAATTAAACCTGCTTTGTTCTTGAAATTTTCTGGTATTTTGATTTCCCTGAACTTTATTGACATATCTAGGTGCGGACTGCATGCGTAAACGCACTAAAAACACGTGTGCGTTTTTTTACCTGCAGATTTTCCGCATCTAATTCAAGTCCATGAGGAAAATCTGTACAGAAAACTCAGTGTACCAGCAAGAGAAATTGACATGCGTCAGATTTTAAAAACGCACCGTGGGTCACTTTCCGCAGCATAAAAGAAAGCAGGTTGGGTATGGAATTTTTAGAAATCCCATCCACTTTGTTGGAATTGTACGTGGCGTTTTTGAAACAGGAAAAACACGCAGCGTCAAAAACGAGCTAAAAGCTCATTGTGGGAATGTAGCCTTGAGTAAATTAGGATACTTGCGTTTTTTCATTGCCTAAGGGTAAAAGAATCGGGTGACAATCCCTGCAATGCTATTGACACTATACTGATCTATCACATTACCATTAGAATAGGCTTCTGTACAGGCACAGAAATTGTTCTAGATAGTTTTAGAAGTTTTCACTAATGCAATAACTTTACCGCTTGGACAATAGATTAATGGAAATCATTTGTAGGATCAGTGTGTGTGGCTGGAAATGCTAACTTAATTTAAAGTACATCAAGTATTTCTTAGTTAGAATTTAGGGACCAAGGACAAGTTGTATTTGTGTCTAGTATATAAATGGTAAGATGTGATTTCTAGTACAGCTGTTAATAAATCTAGAATGATCTCCTTTCAATGACATTAATCGCAATATTTTAAAGTGTTGGTAACAGATTTTGTCATTACGACAATGGATATTTTACTCTTCCCCAAAATTATACAAGTTTCCATAGCCCTCTATGAACATTTGTATGAGTCTCCATTCTGCAGTGCTGTACCAACAAAATGACACTTTAAGGGTATGTTCATACTGGGCAAATGTTTCCATACGGAATTTACAGGCGGATTGAATCGGAAATAAATGGCAAATATCTGCACTGTATTGCATGTAAATGTTGTTGTCGCTGGAGTATAGGGTGAAGGATAAATTCAGCAGTGAAAATCGGCACCACGTCAATTTCAAGGATTCATTTCCAGAAGCTGTGAATGAGATTTGTTAATATCTTCTCTGCTGTGTTGCCACTAATATACTGATTTTTTTTTTTAAACCTCCAGGCTGGAGAGAAAATCCACAGTGTATCCATCCCGTGAACATACTCAGATGACTGGTATTACTAGTGATGAATGAACATGTTATCGGAGCATGCTTGGGTGTTATCCAAGTATCTCGGGCGTACTCGGTTAATATACTCGAGTCCCCGCCACAGCATGTTTTGTGGCAGTAGACAGTCGCAACACATGCAGGGATTGCCTGTTTATTTGGCAACCCTATATGTATTGTGGCTGTCTTCCACCGCTAAACATGCTGTGCCGGGGACTCCAGCATATTATCCGAGCACGCCCGAGATACTTGGATAACACCCGAGCATGCTCCGATAACATGTTTGCTCATCACTAGTAATGACTCCTAAAGGCTTTCTCAATGGATTTGGTGTAGGCTCAAATATTTAGTATTGTTTAATCAGAATACAATGGTGTTTAATGTGGTAATGCACCAAAGCAATAGCCCACTGACAGCTGATCTAAGCAATAAAAAAGCCTCAGATTCTATCCGAGGACACGCATTTGCTGAAACACTGCTTCTCTGTTAGAGTACAAATACCCAGTTGTCAGAACGTCCCACATAGCCCCGACAACCCAGTCATTATAATAAGACTAGGAAGTAGCAGTGTCCATTCGCTTTAGTTTATACAGTTTACACTCTCCCCCTCCACCACGGTTATGTAATACCCAACAGCTAGCTAGGTGGTCATTTTATCTTGAAATTTGAGCAGAAAGATTTGCAGGACCAGAAGCCACGATGGTACTTCATTTACAGTTGAACCAGAGCCCAGCGAACCTCTTACCTGCCGGCATCACTGGGGCCTATACTGCTAGATCCTTGCGCACAGCAATTATGATATTGCGTCGGGCCTAAAAATCTGAATAGGTGCTGAGGATGCCCGGAGTAAGGGAGAGATTCGGAGAGCTCTGGTTCAGGCGCTACAGAATATTAATCCATATTCTTCAAACAGAATCATATAAAATTTGGATATTGTTAATAGAGATTGAACAAAGTCTGACTGTAACGCTTATATATAAATGTAGCTATCTCACTTATGCAGCTTTTTGGAGCCAAAGCCACAAGTGTTTCCAAATATATCAAAGAAAGATAAGGCGGTGGACCTCCAGCCATTTGGGGCACTCAGCTCTGAGCATTGGCTACTATTGTATTGGGACTTAAAGCCCAACAATAACAATTTCCAGGTTTCATTCACACTTAGTGATGAGCGAATATACTCGTTACTCGAGATTTCTCGAGCACGCTCGGGTGTCCTCCGAGTATTTTTTAGTGTTCGGAGATTTAGTTTTCTTCGCCGCAGCTGAATGATTTACATCTGTTAGCCAGCATAAGTACATGTGGGGATTCCCTAGCAACCAGGCAACCCCCACGTGTACTTATGCTGGATAACAGATGTAAATCATTCAGCTGCGGCAAGAAAAACTAAATCTCTGAGCACTAAAAAATACTCGGAGGACCCCCGAGCGTGCTCGAGAAATCTCGAGTAACGAGTATATTCGCTCATCACTATTCACACTGAGGAATGTCCATTTAACCGTAATTATTTGAATTTAGCAATATACAGGATAAAACAGGAAACCACCAAAACACTTTTTTGTTGTTGTTTTTAACAAAAATATTTTTTGTCATTTTTAATTTCAAAATGAGTAAAAATCAACATATTTAATAACAAATCATTATGTATTCAGGTTGGAGAGAATGCTGTTTCGTCACTGAAACCCAAGATAGTGAGCAAGGTTTACCAATGATACGTCCCTCTCAATGATCGACACACATAAAACTGATAGCTGTCGAATCTGTACCATAAAAACACTTGTATATCAGCTACCGTAATTATCTCCAGCTGACTGGTATCTAGAGGTGTGCTGGACTGTCTGTCCTCTCATATATTGTACGTTACAAACAAAATACCTAAAATTAAAAGGATAAAAAAATGTTGTAATTCAGACAAAGAGCCAGGAATTAAAGTATTAGAAAAATCAATCGCCCTTCAATAATCCAGTTGTGTCGTACCGACAAACTACAGCAGCAGCACAGTGATCTGTGTAAAGGTGTTGATGTACCAACAGACGCACACATATACTAAGATGATCTCTACGTTCTTTGGTTGGCTTATATGCAAACTAATACAAACTCCATGTTGGGCAGCATATAAAAAAAATAATAAAAATACTGTATATAATATCCAGGAAGAGCCAAAAACAAACAAAATGCAGTCTAAATATCTCCATTTCTCACAAGGCACAGTCAAGTCAATGAAAATGTTTGAGAAACGAAGAACAAGGGTCTTTTATTCCATGGAATCCTTTCTCTGATTCTCCAATTTTAACCTTATGTTTTAAATAGAAATATATAATTTACAAAAAAAATTCTATTTACAGTCGTAATTACAACTCCAGAGAGATGTGCCTGAAGGTAACGTATGGAGATCTACATACACAGCATGGAGTAACAAGAAATTGGAGAATAGTCTGGAGAACATATAGTCCAAGTTGGTTCCAGGCCCCATAACGAACAGCTCAGTCCTCACACAGTTGTCTCTCCGTGTTTGCTGTTGGTGAGCCTGGTGTAAAACTTTCTCCATGAATGCAGAGTTTTGCCTGACCAAATCCAGAACCCAGAAGTGATGCCAACAATGAGGGTCATGAGATACTTTATCATATAGACTGTGAAGTCTGGAGTCATGCGTGGTGTGTATTGCAGTGGGCAAGGGATAGCTAGGCTCTTGCAATTCTGGCTCACCCAGCTACGCTCCCAGTGCTCCCTAAAGGCCTGCTCATAGAAGTAGCATGCAATGACTATCGTGGCAGGTACTGTGTAAAGAACGCTGAAGACCCCAATCCGCACCATCAGTCGCTCTAGCTTCTCCGTCTTCGTGCCATCGTGTTTCATAATTGTCCGGATTCTGAAGAGAGATACAAAACCAGCAAGCAGAAATGAGGTTCCAATGAAGAGGTAGACAAACAGGGGAGCCAGCACAAATCCCCTCAGTGGGTCAATGCTGTTTAGTCCTACAAAGCAAACTCCACTGAGAAGGTCTCCATCGATTTGCCCCATGGCTAAAATGGTGATGGTCTTTACAGCTGGTACTGCCCATGCTGCCAAATGGAAGTATTGGGAATTAGCTTCTATTGCTTCATGTCCCCATTTCATGCCAGCAGCCAGGAACCATGTTAAAGAAAGAATGACCCACCAGATAGAGCTAGCCATGCTGAAAAAGTAAAGCATCATGAAGAGAATTGTGCACCCTTCCTTCTTGGTACCTTGTACAACAGTTTTATAGCCATCCTCGGAGAAGCCCTCATTACAGACCACTTTATCTCCAAGCACAAAGCCTGCAATGTAAGCCACAGACACCATGGTGTAGCATCCAGACAAGAATATAATAGGCCTTTCAGGATAGCGAAATCTTTGCATGTCGACCAGGTAAGTGGTCACCGTGAAGAACGTTGATGCACAGCAAAGTACTGACCAAATAAGAATCCATACTCTGGCAAAGCGGATTTCTTCTTGACTGAAAAACATGAAGCCATCATTCTTAGACGGTTCACATGGAGCCGCACAGTCCTTCTCTCCTAAAAACCTGTAGTTGAGATAGGTTGGTACCTTCAGCACCCGGGGGCAATTAAAGGGATGATCAGGTGTGGCATAGATTGCTGGTCCAACGGTCCCATGAAGCGGTGGGCTAGTGGTCAACAATGCTGGAGCTCCATCTTCTGAGTGGTTCTGTCCAACACAGATCTGCTCAGCGCCATGGCGGGGAAAGTTTTCACACCTTAACCTCTCTGGCCATTGGAAGCCAAACTTGTTCATGAGGGCTTCACAACCTTGCCTTGCACGTTCGCAAATAGAGCGGCAGGGAGGGATGGCCTGCTCCAACACGGTGCACACCGGGGCGTACATGGAACACAGGAAGAAGCGCAGTTCTGAAGAACACTGGACTTTTACCAAGGGGTAGAACTGATGAACCTCCAGCCCAGCATCCTCTTGGTTAGTGTGTCCCAAAAGGTTTGGCATGATTGTCTGATTGTATGCGATGTCTGTGCACAGAGGAATGGAGATGGGTTGGCAGAAGCCATGCTCTGGCACCGAGATGCCCTTTTCACCATGGAGTTGTGCGCTGGCCAGTAAACCCAAGGCGAGCAATGGGCAGAGGGTTTGGAGAAGGGTGGCTTTAGGCACACCCTGCATGGCTAGTGATGAGTGGAGAACAGAACGTGTCACCTGTGCAGAGGTAGAATCAGAGGAACAGGGTCCTGAGCAGCAGCAGAAGTCACACGTGTCTACTCCAGTCCTTGCTGGGACAGATCTGCCGCGAGGAGACAAAGTTGTGCTTGTGCTTCTCCAGCTCCCCCTCCTCGGAGCTCCGCTTCTCCCGCTGGATCGCTGCGTCCTTATTCCTGAGCCCAGCGGCCAGTCCTGCAGGGCAGCGGTCTCCGGTCGCAGGAACCGGCGGTCTCCGCACTGGTCACCGGCAGCTCTGCGCTCTCCCTCCGGTTCTGATTCGGATCACTTTCCCTTTGTGCTCTGCTTCCCTAGTCACTTCTCAACAATCAGTTTCAAGGCGCCCTCTGTCCCGGGACCAGATCCTTCTCTCCAAGCCAAAACTTAGGGGCTGCCTTGAAACCGCCCCTGTCCCCCCTCCCCAGGTCCCAAAACCCTTCCCTAAAAATCCCACTTCACCAATCAGACTGCAGCGCTTAGTCTAGAGAGGGGGAGACAACGCACCCCTTTTGGATAATCAGGAGCATGTCTATATAGGATCAGGGAACTTCGCATCCAACCCTACCCCCATCCCATAAAGTGCGAGGCACCAAGGATCCGATTTCTCGTCCTGCCATGCACAATGAGCGGCCCTCCATCATAAAAGACGTGCAATCAAACGCAGCGCCCTGCTCCTCAATCCTAATCCAGCGCCCTGCTCCTCAATCCTAATCCAGCGCCCTGCTCCTCAATCCTAATCCAGCACCCTGCTCCTCAATCCTAATCCAGCGCCCTGCTCCTCAATCCTAATCCAGCACCCTGCTCCTCAATCCTAATCCAGCGCCCTGCTCCTCAATCCTAATCCAGCACTCTGCTCCTCAATCCTAATCCAGCGCCCTGCTCCTCAATCCTAATCCAGCACTCTGCTCCTCAATCCTAATCCAGCGCCCTGCTCCTCAATCCTAATCCAGCACTCTGCTCCTCAATCCTAATCCAGCACTCTGCTCCTCAATCCTAATCCAGCGCCCTGCTCCTCAATCCTAATCCAGCGCCCTGCTCCTCAATCCTAATCCAGCACTCTGCTCCTGAATCCTAATCCAGCGCCCTGCTCCTCAATCCTAATCCAGCACTCTGCTCCTCAATCCTAATCCAGCGCCCTGCTCCTCAATCCTAATCCAGCACTCTGCTCCTCAATCCTAATCCAGCACTCTGCTCCTCAATCCTAATCCAGCGCCCTGCTCCTCAATCCTAATCCAGCACTCTGCTCCTCAATCCTAATCCAGCGCCCTGCTCCTCAATCCTAATCCAGCACTCTGCTCCTCAATCCTAATCCAGCTCCCTGCTCCTCAATCCTAATCCAACACCCTGCTCCTCAATCCTAATCCAACACCCTGCTCCTCAATCCTAATCCAACACCCTATTCCTCAATCCTAATCCAGCACCCTGCTCCTCAATCCTAATCCCTGCTCCTAGTCCTACTCCTACAGCTTTCTCCATAGTACTAATTCTGCAGCCTGCTCTATAGTCCTATTTCTGCAGACTACCCCATATTCCTAATCCTGCAGCCTGCCCATAGATCTAATGCTGCGTCCTGCTTTATAGCCCTAATCCTGTAGTTTGCTCCATAGTCCTAATCCTGCTTCCTGCTCCATAGTCCTAATCCTGCAGCCTGCCCCATAGTCCTAATTCTGCAGCCTGACCCATAGTCCTAATCCTGTAGCCTGCCCTATAGTCCTAATCTGCCAGCCTGCCCCATAGTCCTAATCCTGTAACCTGCTCTAGTCCTAATCCTTCAGTCTGCTCTATAGTCCTAATCCTGCAACCTGCTCCATAGTCCTAATTCTGCAGCCTGCCCCATAGTCCCAATTCTGCAGCCTGCTCCATAGTACTAATTCTGCAGCATGTTCTATAGTCCTATTTCTGCAGACTACCCCATATTCCTAATCCTGCAGCCTGCCGATAGTTCTAATGCTGCTTCCTGCTCCATAGTGCTAATCCTGTAGCCTGCTCCATAGTCCTAAACCTGCTTCCTGCTCCATAGTCCTAATCCTGCAGCCTGCCCCATAGTCCTAATTCTGCTGCCTGACCCATAGTCCTAATCCTGTAGCCTGCCCTATAGTCCTAATCCTACAGCCTGCCCCATAGTCCTAATCCTGTAGTCTGCTCCATAGTCTTAATCCTGCTGCCTTCTCCATAGTCCTAATCCTGCATCCTGCCCCATAGTCCTAATCTGCCAGCCTGCCCCATAGTCCTAATCCTATAGTTTGCTCCATAGTCTTAATCCTGCTGCCTTCTCCATAGTCCTAATTCTGCACCCTGCCCCATAGTCTTAATCCTGCAGCCTTTTCCATAGTCCTAATCTTGCTCCATTGTCCTAATCCTGTAGTTTGCTCCAGTCCTAATCCTGCAGCCTGCTCCATAGTCCTAATTCTGCAGCCTGTCCCATAGTCCTAATCTTGCAGCCTGCTCCATAGTCCTATTTCTGCAGCCTGCCCCATAATCCTAATCCTGCAGCCTGCCCCATAGTCCTAATCCCACAGCCCGCCCCATAGTCCTAATTCTGCAGCCTGCCCCATATTCCTAATTCTGCAGCCTGCCCATAGTCCTAATTCTGCAGACTGCCCCATAGTCCTAATCTTGCAGCCAGCCCATAGTCCTAATCCTGCAGCCTGGCCATAGTCCTAATCCCGCAGCCTGCCCCATAGTCCTAATCCGGCATCTTGCTCCATAGTCCTAATCCTGCAGCCTGCCCATAGCCCTAATCCTGCAGCCTGCTCCATAGTCCTATTTCTGCAGCCTGCCCCATAGTCCTAATCTTGCAGCCTGTTCCATAGTCCTATTTCTGCAGCCTGCCCCATAGTCCTAATCCTGCAGCCTGCCCCATAGTCCTAATCCTGCAGCCTGCCCCATAGTCCTAATCCCACAGCCTGTCCCATAGTCCTAATCCTGCAGCCTGCCCCATATTCCTAATTCTGCAGCCTGCCCCATAGTCCTAACTTGCATCTTGCTCCATAATCCTAATCCTGCAGCCTGGCCATAGTCCTAAACCTGCAGCCTGCTTCATAGTCCTAATTCTGCAGCCTGCCCCATAGTCCCAATCTTGCAGCCTGCTCCATAGTCCTATTTCTGCAGCCTGCCCCATAGTCCTAATCCTGCAGCCTGCCCCATAGTCCTAATCCTGCAGCCTGCCCCATAGTCCTAATCCCACAGCCTGCCCCATAGTCCTAATCTTGCAGCCTGCTCCATAGTCCTATTTCTGCAGACTGCCCCATAGTCCTAATCCTGCAGCCTGCCCCATAGTCCTAATTCTGCAGCCTGCCCCGTAGTCCTAATCCTGCAGCCTGGCCATAGTCCTAATCCTGCATCTTGCTCCATAGTCCTAATCCTGCAGCCTGCCCATAGTCCTAATCCTGCAGCCTGCCCCATAGTCCTAATACTGCATCTTGCTCCATAGTCCTAATCCTGCAGCCTGCCCATAGTCCTAATCCCGTAGCCTGCCCCATAGTCCTAATCCTGCATCTTGCTCGATAGTCCTGATCCTGCAGCGTGCCCCATAGTCCTAAACCTGCAGCCTGCTCCATAGTCCTAATAATGGTCTGTTCCTGGGATGATTGCAGTTAATTCCCTGATCACTAATCTCATCCCATTTCACAGTCTGTTCATTAGCAGCTGCAGGTGAACTCAGGGTGCGTGCATTGTGTGCGTGGGCATAGGTTGCACAGATATCTACATGTGTGTACTTAAGGTACCGTCACACTCAGCGACGCTGCAGCGATATAGACAACGAGCCGATCGCTGCAGCGTCGCTGTTTAGGTCGCTGTAGAGACGTCAAACACAGCAGCTCCACAACGATGCAGGAGCGATCCTGTGACGTAACGGTGACTCACTTAAGCTAGGTTCACATTGCGTTATTGGGTGATCGCTAACGGACAGCGTTGCATGGCGAAAATGTCGCAAATTAACGCCGTGCAACGGGTCCGTTAGCGCACCCATTGACAGCAATGTTGTTTCTGCCTGAAGCGCATCGCTAGCGCATGCCTTTTTCGGCTCGCGCTAGTGATGTGCCGTTCTTTTGTGGCGCGCCTCGGACGCTGCTTGCAGCGTCCGCGGCGCGCCCGAGGTCCGTTCCCCGCTCTCGCAGATCGGGGATCTGCGAGAACGGGGACGTTAATGCGACCCCTACAAATACATTGCGTTAGCGCAATCCGCTAGCGCTAAACGGATTGCCCTAACGCAATGTGAACCTAGCCTTATCGTTCTCACAGGTCGTTAGCTCCATGTAAAACATTGCTGACATCGTTGCTTTTGCTGTCAAACACGACGATACACGCCGATCTGGCGACAAAATAAAGTTCTGGACTTCTAGCTCCGACCAGCGATATCACAGCGGGATCCAGATCGCTACTGCGTGTCAAACACAACGAGTTCGCTATCCAGGATGCTGCAACGTCACGGATCGTTGTCGTTCTCGTTGTAAAGTTGCTCAGTGTGAAGGTACCTTTAGTCCATGTCCTCCTGCAGCATTCCTATAGGGATTTATACTGAGATATGCCACACTGCAAGAATTAAACCAGTTAAAAGAAAGAAAACTCCCCTCATCTTAATGGCCTTTTTTTCCACCAAGGCCATGTTCCCACATAATATTGAGGGTTTTTTTGTTGCTGCGTCTTATTTTGTGCAAAAAATCTGCATTTCAATGTACAAGCAATGTGGATGTGATATATTGAAAGCTCATCCCCACTCTGTGTTTAAAGACGTTATTGAACTGCGCTTTTCTGTGCTTTTTTTTTCCATAGGTCACGTGAAGAAAAACATATTTGCTTTATGCACAGAATCAAAGCTTTTCTGTTTTTTGTTTTGTTTTTTTTAAAAGCTGCCTCCAATGTGCACATAAAACTCATCAATTAAAGGTAAAGACACTAATCAGAGAAGATTGTTAGTGTATAGTTTGGTATGGACACCTGCAGAAAAAAAACGCAGCATTTACACTAGGTGTAAACACATCCCAAAACCGCTGAGGGCGGAGGTTGCAGTAAATATGTTTAACAAGATCATAAAAAGTTTTGCCAAAGACAGCCAATAAAGAATCCAAATAACCTATACTTACTTTTCTAAGCTATGTGCAGATTTTCAGGCAGATTCCACTCGAAATCTGTCTGGAAAATTGCCCCATAAAATGAATATAACGCACAGCAAGGTCAAACAACTTTGCACATGTTCCATCTTACGTCACTTTTACCTTCTTCAAGATTTTGAAACCCTGGAGCGGTTAAAAAGAAGTAACCTGTCTTGGCAAAGCCGCTTCGGGAACACGTCCACCGGCAGCTTTGCCTTAAAGGGAACATGTCACCCCCAAAATGGCTGGTGAGGTAAGCTCACCGGCATCAGGGGCTTATCTACAGCATTCTGTAATGCTGTAGATAAGCCCCCGATGTTACCTGAAAGAGGAGAAAAAGACGTTAGATTATACTCACCCAGGGGCGGTCCCGGTGCGGTCTGGTCAAATGGGTGTCTCCGGTCCGCTCCGGCGCCTCCCATCTTCATTCCATGACGTCCTCTTCGGGTCTTTACGCCGCGGCTCCAGCGCAGACGTACTTTGTCTGCCTTGTTGAGGGCAGAGCAAAGTACTGCAGTGCGCAGGTTCCAGGCCTCTCTGACCTTTCCGGCGCCTGCGCACTGCAGTACTTTGCTCTGCCCTCAACAGGGCAGACAAAGTACGCCTGCGCCGGAGCCGCGGCGTAAAGACCCGAAGAGGACGTCATGGAATGAAGATGGGAGGTGCCGGAGCGGACCGGAGACACCCATCCGACCTGACCGCATAGGGACCGCCCCTGGGTGAGTATAATCTAACGTCTTTTTCTCCTCTTTCAGGTAACATCGGGGGCTTATCTACAGCATTACAGAATGCTGTAGATAAGCCCCTGATGCCGGTGAGCTTACCTCACCAGCCATTTTGGGGGTGACAGGTTCCCTTTAAGAATACCTGCTGAATGTGCACAAACCCTTATTAACCTTCCCACAACTTCCGGAGATCATAGGTGGCTGTAACAATGATCTGTGGTCTCCCCATACATGACCTCTCCAGCCAAGTAGACAAAAACTGGTGGGGAGCACTGGGGATATAACAGGTTAGCATGGGTTCTTGTGTTATTTCCTCACATTTCCTGCCTTTGACAAAACTTTTTATTACACTGGTCAACACAAAAAAAATCATCAGCAAAGGTAATATGTCTGTTTTATGGAGTTTGATATGCTGATTCCAAAAATATGCTTAGTTTTGCTCTATCACATAAAGATTCTGATAGAAGTATGTTTGTTATTACTTTATTTCTGCATTTGGTTGAATATGAGGAAAGTGGCTATGCCATTTGCTGTTCCCATGATTTGGAGAGAACCCAAAAATCATAGTGATGACTGTCACTTTTGTTTTGTCAAACTGAAGGGCTTTTCTACAAAGAACAAACATAAGTACTCTGATCTTGAATCTGCGATTATGCCAGTTCCACATGATGGTACCATGCCAGTTCCACATGATGGTACCATGCCAGTTCCACATGATGGTACCTTGCCAGTTCCTGTACCACCATTGTCTGGATTGGATGAAAATTAAGTAGAATATGAAGACTATGGAGCTGAAGCTACTGGTGAAGACATGGAGACCTCAAGTCAAGATGAATATGTACCTGATGGAGAAGCCGAGTAGCCAGAACGCTTTACTCAACATAAATTATCTCATCAGAGACCTTTGATTGTCAAAAGATGAAGCTGAACTTCTTGCATCTAGGTTGAAACAGAAGAATCTTCTCCATGATGATGTCAAAGTGTGTTATTACCAAAACAGAAGTAATACTTTAACACCATTTTTCACAGTTAATGGACCAATGGTGTCCTGTAACAATGTGAATGGCCTCTTTGAAGAACTGAATCAAGAGTATTTTGTTGCAGATTGGCGATCGTTTATTGACATCCCAGAGAAGTTTGAAAGCAGTGTTGCTTCACAATGGAAGCATGAAACCATCAATCCCGATTATTATTATTATTATTTATTTATATAGCACCATTAATTCCATGGTGCTGTACATGAGAAAGGGGTTACATACAGGGTTTTAGATATCATTTACAGCACACAGATTTACAATGACAGACTGGTACAGAGCTGAGAGGACCCTGCCCGTGTGTACTTACATTCTACATTCTTATATTGCTCACTCATGTCATCTAAAGGAAAGTTCTGAAAATCTGTCAGTTGTTTTGGATGCTATACAAAATATAAGCATCATCAATGGAATATCTGTGGAGATTTGAAAGTGATTGGTCTGCTAGTGGGAATGCAAGGAGGTTTCACATAATATTGTTGCTTTTTGTGTTTATGGGACAGTAGAAATACAGTAGGGCATTATGTTTGCCGTGATTGGGGGGGACAGAGAAACATCTATGCTCCAGGTAGAGACAATGTTCAGCATAATCCTTTAGTTGCTCCAACAAAAATCTTTCTTCCTCCATTACATATAAAGTTGGGATTGATTAAAAACTTTGTGAAAGCCATGACAAAGTCAAATTCACAAGGGTTCCAGTACATTTCATAAAAATTCTTCAGCATTTCACAGGCAAAACTGAAGGAAGGTGCATTTGTTGGTCCTCAGAGCAGAGAACTAATGAGAGATGATGTGTTTGAAGGAACTCTAAATGATAAGGAATTAAGATCTTGGAAAAGCTTCAAGTGGATCTGTGAAAACTTCTTAGGACAACAAAAATCTCCAGAATATGTTGAAGGTGTTGAGGAACTGCTAAATGCATACCAGTGTCTTGGATGTCGCATGTCTCTGAAAATGCACTTTTTGCATTCACATTTAGATTTCTTCCCACAAAATCTGGGAGATGTAAGCAGGGCTGGACTGGGACTAAAATTCAGCCCTGGCATTTGAAGTTACACAGGCCCACTTGTCACATGGTGAATGTATAATATTTTTGTACACTTGTAGGTTACAAGAAGTGAGGGGAGTGTAACATGACTATATAACATATAATTACGGCTGTATCCAGCATTACAGCTCAGTCCTATTTATTGCTTTTAGTTGCAGTACCAAGAAAAGCCGCTACTTTACCTACATTACTGGATCTCATAGATAATGAAGGGATGAGACGAGCAAAGGCTATGGAACCTCATTCTGATGCTCCATAAATGTTGCCTACAGCCACTTTTGGTTCTGCTGCGCTGCACGAGACACGGTGACTCTGAAGAGCGGTGACATCAGTAACATCACCGCTCTTCAGATATTCCGGGTCTTGCGCTGAGCTCGGCGACTGTGAAGAGCGGTATTGTTACTACCATCACCGCTCTACAGAGTCGCTGGATCTCGCCAGGTCTGGGCTAGTAGTGGGGGTGTCTGATAGACACCTCTCCATTACTTACACCAGGGATTGATAGCAGCTGACATTACGCTGCTGACATCAACCCTAAAAATCATTACACATACCAGAATTAACTGCTCTGGTGGCTGGGAAAAGCAGTAGAGTTAGCGCTATTCCCAGGCGCCGGGTGCTAACTACAACTGTCATCATCCTTGCCTGGTCTCCCTGCGAAGCATTTCTGCTGTATTTACATGCGCTAATCTCAGGCCGCTAAGCGAGTGTGATCGACAATACTGAAGTCGTTCGCTTGTTTCCCGGCCTCTTTACACCAACTGAGAAAGAATGAATGGAACAGAACAATCACAATTAGATCTATCTGTCCCCATACAGTATCATGTTATCAGCAGCACATTTACAGTTTACACCGGCGATGTGCTGCTGAGAACAAGGATTTCTGTTCCCACATAAACAATCCAATCACTCGATGAATAGGCAGCATTTTGCTTGTTTAGTATAATACACCCCATAGTCCTCCATATATTATAATGTGCACCTCAGTCCTCCATATAGTATACTACACTCCTCAGTCCTCCATATAGTATAATACACTCCTCAGTCCTCCATATAGTATAATACACTCCTCAGTCCACCATATAGTATAATGTACTGCCACAGTCTGTAATAATTATAGGGGATAACTCAGGAGACTCTTTGCATGTAACAAGACAACTACAGGACACAGTTTTATAAGTGGTAAAGTCTATATTATCACACGGTGATTCAAACAGGTGCAGAGAGAAACTCAAGTCCACAACACTTGGTGTAAATATTAAATGCAGCTTAGCAGTCTATAGGAAACTTCAGAGGAAAATGCAATCAAGCAGAAAGTCTATGAAGCACAGTTATTCTTGAGGATACTTGACACGAATAAATCCTTGTCTTAGTCCAAACACAGATAGATAAGCTTATAAGGCAGTTCAAATCATATCTTAGCTCAACCAGGGAGGCCTGGTTAATAGTCTCAGGTTTTTGCAGAGCAGAAACAGCTTACATGTCCAGCAAATGCAGATGGAAGTAAACACGAACAGCAGGTGAAGGAGGATTACTGGAAACTGGTGTATGCAGCAGGAACTCAGCAGAGTAGCAGGATCACCACACAGGATCACAGGAGCAGGTATATAGCCAGGGAGTAATCAGAGGTCAGGAGCTGGATGCAAGGCAGAATACCCTAGCACAGACTGAAGGCTGGGGAGGAGTTTTATAGCAGGAATACACAGTGCACATGAGACCAAAGACGCCATCTTGGAGAAGGGCAGTAATGCACAAAAGATAAAAAATGTTCAGAGTCCTGACATTTCTCCCTCCTTAGAAGCGCCCTCAGGATGATCCTGGACCTGGTTTCTCAGGGAATCTCTGATGAAAACGAGAAATCTTCTGTTGGGCATTGATGTTTTCCACAGGTTCCCAAGAGTCTTCCTCAGGGGGATATCCCTGCCATTTTACCAGATATTGGAGCCGATTCCTGCGAATCCTGGAATCAATAATTTCCTCCACCATGAATTGTTCTTGCCCATCAATCACCACAGGCTGCGGAGGTGGCACAACACGTCCCTGGAAGGTATTAGGAGATACAGGCTTTAGTAAAGATACATGAAAAACTGGGTGTACCTTCATAGTCCTAGGCAGCTTCAGCCGGCAGGCCACAGAGCTCACAATACCGTTAATCTTGAAAGGGCCAATTCATTTCTGTCCAAGTTTTTGTGAAGGAACGTTTAACTTCAGATTCTTAGTTGCTAACCACACGGAATCTCCTACCTTGAACATGGGTGCAGGTTTACAGAATCTATCAGCCGATCTCTTATAACGTTCTTGAGCTGTGGTCAGGGATTCCTTCAGAACCTCCAGATTTTGTCTCATCGCAGTCAGCCTTTCCTCCACTGCTGGAACCGGAGAATTAATTGGAGACCTAGGTAAAATACACGGATGATAACCCAGATTGGCAAAGAAAGGTGTAAATTTAGTGGAGGCGCTCTGAGAATTATTATATGAAAATTCGGCTAACGGCAACAACTCCAACCATTCATCTTGGAGATGGCTGACATAGCATCTTAGATATTGTTCCAGCGTCTGGTTGGTGCGCTCAGTCTGACCATTTGTCTGGGGATGGTAAGCGGAAGAGAGACAGACATTTTTATTGAGTGCAGAGCAAAACCCCTTCCAGAATCTTGAAGTGAACTGTACTCCACGGTCAGAGATGATCTCATCCGGAACCCCATGCAACCGAAAGACATTCTGTATAACCAAGTTCACTGTATCCTTTAGCTGAGGGGAGGCCGGGGCATGGAACAAAATGAGCAGCTTTAGTCAGGCGATCAACTACCACCATGATTGTATTCATGCCCCCCGATGTAGGCAGCTCCACAATAAAGTCCATTGATATAGACCCTCAAGGGCGGGACGGAACAGGTAATGGTTGTAGAAGACCCGTAGGTGCCACATGAGGAGTCTTGTAATGGGCACATACCTCGCAAGAGAGAACATAGTCCTTGGTATCCTTCAGGCAAGTTGGCCACCAGAAGAATCGGCTCAGGAACTCTTGTGTCTTCTGTACCCCCCTGTGACCAGCCAACTTGAAGTCATGTACCAACTTGAGGAACTGCAGACGGACGACCTCAGGGACATAGGTACGTCAATCTCTGAACCGCATGCCACCCTTAAAGACAAGATTAATATCCACAGGTGGGTTGGCCAGAAATACATCACCGTCATAGGCCTCCCTGCACTCCTTCCACAAGTCCTGATCATGGATAACTCCGATGAAATTGGCATCAGATAGCATGGTCTTAGATGGGGCTCCAGGTACGGAATCCGCAGCATGGATTCGGGATAAAGCATCAGCCTTCCCATTATGAGAACCTGGACGGTACGAGATAACAAAGTTAAATTGATTTAAAAATAAGTTCCAACGAGCCTGACGAGGAGAAAGACATCTAGCGGATCTAAGGAACTCTAAATTGCGATGGTCAGTTAGCACTATGATCTGTTGTACAGCTCCTTGCAGATGATGCCTCCATTCTTTGAAAGCCGCAATAATAGCCAGCAATTCCTTGTCTCCCACGTCGTAATTCTTCTCTGCTGAGGTTAGTCTATGGGAAAAGAAAGCAAAAGGTTGTAGCAGACCCTTCTCTCCAGTTCTTTGGGAGAGAATAGCCCCCAAAGCATTATCAGAAGCGTCCACCTCCACAATGAATGAAAGTGTTGGATCTGGGTGTATCAACAGCGGTGCTGATGTGAAACAGATCTTAAGCCGATCAAAAGCTTCTTGAGCCTGTAATGACCACTTAAAGGGCTTTTCCTTTTTTGTCAAGGAAGTAATGGGACGGAAAATATCAGAAAAATTTAGAATGAAGCGTCTGTAGAAATTTGCAAAACCAATAAAACGTTGGACCTCCTTAATGTTCTTGGGTACCGGCCAGTCAAGGATAGCCTGAATCTTACCAGATTCCATGTTCAGCATGTTCAGCCCCTGGGGAGAGATGATATAACCTAAGAACTGTATCTCAGAACAATGGAACTCGCATTTATCCGGCTTGATATACAGATGGTTCTCTTTCAGATGTCTTAAAACAGCTTTGACATGTTCTTCATGTTCCTAAGGAAAGTCAGAAAAGATTAGAATATCGTCCAAATAGATCACCACAGACTGGTCCAACAAATCTCTGAAAATGTCATTAGCAAGGTATTGAAACGTTGCAGG
This sequence comes from Ranitomeya variabilis, assembly GCF_051348905.1. Taxonomy (NCBI): domain Eukaryota; kingdom Metazoa; phylum Chordata; class Amphibia; order Anura; family Dendrobatidae; genus Ranitomeya; species Ranitomeya variabilis. The sequence continues at coordinate 547,921,890 of NC_135235.1, read as the reverse complement.
GGCATTACAAAGCCGGAAGGGCATCACGAGATATTCAAAGTGTCCATACCAGCATCGGAATGCTGTCTTCCACTCATCCCCTGGACGAATACGTACCAAATTATAAGCCCCACGAAGATCCAGTTTAGAGAACACCTTAGCATGGCGGACTCTTTCCAGTAATTCAGGAATCAGAGGCAAAGGGTAACGGTTTCGTACGTTTACCTTATTGAGTTCCCGATAGTCAACACAGGGTCTCAGGGTCCCATCCTTCTTTTTTACAAAAAATATAGGTGCCCCTGCTGGTGAGGAAGAAGGACGTATGATGCCTTTGGCCAGATTTTCATCAATATACTCCTTTAAGGCTTGAAGCTCAGGTGCCGCCAAAGGGTATACGTTACCAAAAGGAATAGCTGCCCCAGGAAGCAGCTCAATGGGACAGTCATAATGCCTGTGTGGAGGAAGCTGATCTGCATTCTTCTTGTCACAGATGTCAGAGAACTCTTTATATGCTGGAGGTAAAGAAAATACCTGTACATATGGTTCCGTAGCCGTGGACTCAGGGACAGCTTCTGTTAATGCTGAGTTGCTCCTTGTTGGAAAGATAATCTCCTTGGTCTCCCAGTTGATAATTGGGTTCTGAGAACGCAACCAAGGAATGCCTAAAATCACAGGAAAATGAGGAGAAGAAATTTGCAAGAATGTTGCTCCTGATGATTAGGCTCCAACAAAATTTCAAGGGGTACGGTCTCCTGATCCACAGGCCCAGAGATTAAAGGTGACCCATCCACTGTTTCCATGGTAATTGGAGAGGCTCTTTGCTGAATTTCAATACCATGTTCCTTGGCAAATGCGATATCCATGAAATTGCCACCTGCACCTGAGTCAATCATAGCTGCACTGGAAATCCACTGTCCTGAACATAGGATCTTAATAGGGAGAGAACAATGAGAGTTCTTCTCCTTCAGCTCCTTGGGGGGTGAAGTCATAGAAAGTTAATGGAATATAGCATTTAAAGGCAGGCTACATTCAGAGATGTCAGATTCATCATCACAGTTGTCATACTCCCCTACTGCTGCTAGCACCTTGTTAGGCCGTCTAGGATACTTAGGACAATTGATCAAGAAGTGGTCAGACTGGCCGCAGTAGAAACATAGACTTTCACGAAGGCGATACTCCCGGCGCTCATTGATCTCGCGCCTCTGAACGGAATCAATTTGCATGGGCACCTCCCGAGAGGTTTTACCTGCAGACTCTTTTGAAGGAAGGGAAAAGTTAGAAATACGGTTATATGCAGCAATTTCTCCTGCCTACGCTCAGTAAGGCGAATGTCTATGCGCACACAATGCTGTATAAATGTCTCTAGCTCTTGAGGTGACTCAGAGCAAGCTAGTTCATCTTTTATAATACTAGACAGACCCCTTTTAAAAAAAGGGAATTGTGCATAACTGTCCCAATTGGTGTCTACCGCTAATCTCCTGAATTCAGTGGCATACTCAATAACAGAACGTTTAGCCTGGCGTAAAGACAACAAAGCAGATTCAGCGGTTGCACGGCGATTAGGGTCATCAAACATTAATGCCATAGCGGCCAAGAAATCATCCAAGCTATTTAGCCGTGGGTCACGAGACTCAATCATCGGATTCGCCCAGGCGAGCGCTCGTGAGGTCAGTAGCATTATTACACACAATACTTTGGATCTATCAGTAGGAAAATGGTCAGCATGCACATTAAAATATAGCATACATTGATTCACAAAGCCACGAAATTTGTCGCGATCACCATTAAATCTGAATGGGGTCAACTTAGGTGGGCTAGCTGGTGGCGGTTGCCCAGAGGGTAAAGTCACTTGTGCAGCTATTTGCGTGCTTATGTCCTGAAAAGTCCGTCCATACTGGGACTCTATGCCAGCAAGTTTGTTTTCCTGGGCTGCCATGCGGTTGCTTAAGTCCTGCAAGGTTTGTCCAAACACTTGTTGATTGTGTTCAAAGCTTCCAAACTTCTTTTGCAGACCTTCCACATCTTTCTGCAGTGATCTAATTATGGAAAACACCTGCTGTAATCTGCTTTCTGCAGTCATTGTTCCAGCAGTCTCCTTTTTTTTATGGCTAGAGTATCCTGTAATAATTATAGGGGATAACTCAGGAGACTCTTTGCGTGGAACAAGACAACTACAGGACACAGTTTTATAAGTGGTAAAGTCTATATTATCACACGGTGATTCAAACAGGTGAAGAAAAAAACTCAAGTCCACAACACTTGGTGTAAATATTAAACGCAGCTTAGCAGTCTGTAGGAAACTTCAGAGGAAAATGCAATCAAGCAGAAAGTCTATGAAGCACAGTTATTCTTGAGGATCCTTGACACGAATAAATCCTTGTCTTAGTCCAAACACAGATAGATAAGCTTATAAGACAGTTCAAATCTTATCTTAGCTCAAACAGGGAGGCCTGGTTAATAGTCTCAGGTTTTTGCAGAGCAGAAACAGCTTACATGTCCAGCAAATGCAGATGGAAGTAAACACGAGCAGCAGATGAAGGAGGATTACTGGAAACTGGTGTATGCAGCAGGAACTCAGAGCAGAGTACCAGGATCACCACACAGGTTCACAGGAGCAGGTATATAGCCAGGGAGTAATCAGAGGTCAGGAGCTGGATGCAAGGCAGAATACTCTAGCACAGACTGAAGGCTGGGGAGGAGTTTTATAGCAGGAAGACACAGTGCACATGAGACCAAAGACGCCATCTTGGAAATGGGCAGTAATGCACAAAAGGTAAAAAATGTTCAGAGTCCTGACACAGTCCTCCATATAGTATAATACACTCCTCAGTCCTCCAAATAGTGTAATACATTCCTCATAGTGCTCCATATAGTATAATGCCCCGCCATTGTCATCCATGTAGTACAATTCACTTCCCATAGTATAATGCACCCCATAGTTCTTCCTATAGTATAATGCATTCCCCATAGTCCTCGATACAGTATAATGCAGCCCACATATAGTATAATGATGCCACCCTAGAGTATAATGCAGCCACCTCACAGAATATATTGTAGCCCCCCAAAAAATGTAACCCCCTCAGAGAATATAATGCAGCCCCCTCATATAGTATAATGCAGTCCCTGCATATATAATATATGGTAGCCCCCTCATAGAGCATAATGCAGCCCCCATAGAATATAATGTAGCCCCTCCATAGAATATAATACAGCACCCCATAGAATGTAATATAGCCCCCATAGAATGTAATACAGCCCACCTCCCCATAGAATATAATACAGTCCCATAGAATATAATGTAGCCCCCATAAAGTGTAATAGAGCCCCCCCATAGAATGTAATACAGCCCTCCCCCATAGAATGTAATACAGCCCCCTATACAATGTAATACAGCCCCCCATAGAATGTAATGCAGCACAGACCCCATAGAATGTAATACAGCACAGCCCCATAGAATGTAATGCAGCACAGCCCCCATAGAATGTAATGCAGCACAGCCCCCATAGAATTTAATGCAGCCAGCTCCCCATAGAATGTAATGCAGCCAGCCCCCCATAGAATGTAATGCAGCACAGCCCCCATAGAATGTAATGCAGCACAGCCCCCATAGAATGTAATACAGCACAGCCCCCATAGAATGTAATGCAGCACAGCCCCCATAGAATGTAGTGCAGCACAGCCCCAATAGACTGTAATGCAGCACAGCCCCCATAGAATGTAATGCAGCACAGCCCCAATAGAATGTAATGCAGCACAGCCCTCATAGAATGTAATAAATCCCCTCCCATAGAATGTAACACAGCCCCCCGAATAGCCCCACAATCCAGTTATCACTCATTGATATATTTAAAAAAAAAAAACACTCCAGTCCTCACCTCTCCTCGTGCCCGGGCTGCTCCCGGCTCCGGTCTCAGCAGCTGTAGTTTGCCCGCCCGACACACAGCAGGTGCGCGATGATATGACGTCATCGTGCACCCGCAGTGTCAGCGCCAGGCAGAGCGGGGAATGATGGGAGAGGGAGCGACAGAAGACGCTGTCTCCTCCATCATTGCATTCAACTGTACCGGTGTCATAGACACCGGTATAGTTGAATGCGGCGGCACTGGCGGGGAGGTGAGCCGGCGGCGGGGGGAGTCGGCGCTGACGAGCGGCCCACGACTGCCACCAGCCCTTCTGGCATTTGTGGCTTCTACGAAGTAGGTGTTGCTTACAGGATTCTCAGGGGTCGTGTCCGATGTTGATCCAGAAAAGTAGAAGTGTCATGCAAGTACAATGCGATATTTCTCTCCTAGCATCCGTATGTCACACGTATGCAATGCATTTAAACATCATCTTTTGCATACTGTAATTCTCTATGTAATTTAAAGCTAGATTACAAACTAATAAAGCAATATTATATACAGAGATGGGAAGATACATGGATATTGGAAATAAATTGGTATCGTCTGTCAAAAACCCTTCAGTGAGAGAGAGATACATTGGGGAAACCTCGGGAACAGTATTCAGGAGCAGGACCACAGTCCCTAAAGGGCCCTATTTTAATACCTCATCCCTGTTCAACCCATTAGCTCTTGTCCTGACTAGGGCACTACCCATCAGTCCCTCTCAAAGCAGGGACATCAGTAGCATCACCGCTCTTCAGATATTCCGGGTCTTGCGCTGAGCTCGGCGACTGTGAAGAGCGGTATTGTTACTACCATCACCGCTCTACAGAGTCGCTGGATCTCGCCAGGTCTGGGCTAGTAGTGGGGGTGTCTGATAGACACCTCTCCATTACTTACACCATTGATTGATAGCAGCTGACATTACGCTGCTGACATCAACCCTAAAAATCATTACACATACCAGAATTAACTGCTCTGGTGGCTGGGAAAAGCAGTAGAGTTAGCGCTATTCCCAGGCGCCGGGTGCTAACTACAACTGTCATCATCCTTGCCTGGTCTCCCTGCGAACCATTTCTGCTGTATTTACATGCGCTAATCTCAGGCCGCTAAACGAGTGTGATCGACAATACTGAAGTCGTTTGCTTGTTTCCCGGCCTCTTTACACCAACTGAGAAGGAATGAATGGAACAGAACAATCACAATTAGATCTATCTGTCCCCATACAGTATCATGTTATCAGCAGCACATTTACAGTTTACACCGGCGATGTGCTGCTGAGAACAAGGATTTCTGTTCCCACATAAACAATCCAATCACTCGATGAATAGGCAGCATTTTGCTTGTTTAGTATAATACACCCCATAGTCCTCCATATATTATAATGTGCACCTCGGTCCTCCATATAGTATAATACACTCCTCAGTCCTCTATATAGTATAATACACTCCTCAGTCCTCCATATAGTATAATACACTCCTCAGTCCACCATATAGTATAATGTACTGCCACAGTCTGTAATAATTATAGGGGATAACTCAGGAGACTCTTTGCATGTAACAAGACAACTACAGGACTGTTGTGAATTTGCTTTTTGCTCCCTCTAGTGGTTACTAGTTTTTTGACTCTGGTTTTTCTGTCATTCCTTTTATCTGCACCTGGGTCGTTAGTTAGGGGTGTTGCTATATAAGCTCCCTGGACCTTCAGTTCAATGCCTGGCTACGTAGTTATCAGAGCTAGTCTGCTGTGCTCTTGTCTACTGATCCTGGTTCCAGTTATATCAGCTAAGTCTGCCTTTTGCTTTTTGCTATTTGTTTTGGTTTTGTATTTTTGTCCAGCTTGTTCCAAATCTATATCCTGACCTTTGCTGGAAGCTCTAGGGGGCTGGTGTTCTCCCCCCGGACCGTTAGACGGTTCGGGGGTTCTTGAATTTCCAGTGTGGATTTTGATAGGGTTTTTGTTGACCATATAAGTTACCTTTCTTTATTCTGCTATCAGTAAGCGGGCCTCTCTGTGCTAAACCTGGTTCATTTCTGTGTTTGTCATTTCCTCTTATCTCACCGTCATTATTTGTGGGGGGCTTCTATCCAGCTTTGGGGTCCCCTTCTCTGGAGGCAAGAAAGGTCTTTGTTTTCCTCTACTAGGGGTAGCTAGATTCTCCGGCTGGCGCGTGTCATCTAGAATCAACGTAGGAATGATCCCCGGCTACTTCTAGTGTTGGCGTTAGGAGTAGATATATGGTCAACCCAGTTACCACTGCCCTATGAGCTGGATTTTTGTATTCTGCAGACTTCCACGTTCCTCTGAGACCCTCGCCATTGGGGTCATAACAGTTTGCCAGGCCAGTATTAAATGTTTAATGCATTGCAGAAGAGGGATTATAAGAAAGAAGATTCTGAGTTTTTTTTTTCTCCTTCCCCTTTACCTCAGAGTGGCTATGCTTGCTGCAGACATGAATGTCCAGACCTTGATTACAAGTGTGGACCAGCTGGCTACTCGTGTGCAGGGCATACAAGACTATGTTATCAGAAATCCTAGGTCAGAACCTAAAATACCGATTCCTGAACTGTTTTCCGGAGACAGGTTTAAGTTTAGGAATTTCGTGAATAATTGTAAATTGTTTTTGTCCCTGAGACCCTGTTCATCAGGAGATTCTGCTCAGCAAGTAAAAATTGTTATTTCGTTCTTACGGGGCGACCCTCAGGATTGGGCTTTTTCGCTGGCGCCAGGAGATCCGGCATTGGCTGATCTTGATGCGTTTTTTCTGGCGCTCGGTTTACTTTATGAGGAACCCAATCTTGAGATTCAGGCAGAAAAGGCCTTGCTGTCTATGTCTCAGGGGCAGGACGAGGCTGAAGTGTATTGCCAAAAATTTCGGAAATGGTCCGTGCTGACACATTGGAACGAGTGTGCACTGGCCGCTAATTTTAGAAATGGCCTTTCTGAAGCCATTAAGAATGTTATGGTGGGTTTTCCCATTCCCACAGGTCTGAATGATACTATGGCACTGGCTATTCAAATTGACCGGCGGTTGCGGGAGCGCAAAACCGCAAATTCCCTCATGGTGTTGTCTGAACAGACACCTAATTCGGTGCAATGTGATAGAAAAACCGCAAATTCCCTCATGGTGTTGTCTGAACAGACACCTGATTTGATGCAATGTGATAGAATCCTGACTAGAAATGAGCGGAAAATTCATAGACGCCGGAATGGCTTGTGCTACTACTGTGGTGATTCTACACATGTTATCTCAGCATGCTCTAAACGTATAGCTAAGGTTGTTAGTCCTGTCACCGTTGGTAATTTGCAACCTAAATTTATTCTGTCTGTAACTTTGATTTGCTCACTGTCATCTTATCCTGTCATGGCGTTTGTAGATTCAGGTGCTGCCCTGAGTCTCATGGATCTCTCATTTGCTAAGCGCTGTGGATTTACTCTTGAACCATTAGAAAATCCTATTCCTCTTAGGGGTATTGATGCTACACCATTGGCAGCAAATAAACCGCAGTATTGGACTCAGGTTACCATGTGCATGACTCCTGAACACCGCGAGGTGATACGTTTCCTGGTTTTACATAAAATGCATGATTTGGTCGTTTTAGGGCTGCCATGGTTACAGACCCATAATCCAGTCCTGGACTGGAAGGCTATGTCAATCTCAAGTTGGGGCTGTCGTGGTATTCATGAGGATTCCCTGCCTGTGTCTATTGCTTCTTCTACGCCTTCGGAAGTTCCGGAGTATTTGTCTGATTATCAGGATGTCTTCAGTGAGTCTGAGTCCAGTGCACTGCCTCCTCATAGGGACTGTGACTGTGCTATAGATTTGATCCCAGGCAGTAAATTTCCTAAGGGAAGACTGTTTAATCTGTCGGTACCTGAACATACCGCTATGCGTTCATATATCAAGGAGTCTCTGGAAAAAGGACATATTCGTCCGTCTTCTTCCCCTCTTGGTGCGGGATTCTTTTTTGTGGCAAAAAAGGACGGATCTTTGAGACCTTGTATTGATTATCGGCTTTTAAATAAGATCACTGTCAAATTTCAGTATCCTTTACCGCTGTTGTCTGACTTGTTTGCCCGGATTAAGGGTGCCAAGTGGTTCACCAAGATAGACCTTCGTGGTGCGTACAACCTTGTGCGCATTAAGCAAGGTGATGAATGGAAAACCGCATTCAATACGCCCGAAGGTCATTTTGAGTACTTGGTGATGCCTTTTGGGCTCTCCAATGCGCCTTCAGTTTTTCAGTCCTTTATGCATGACATTTTCCGGAAGTATCTGGATAGATTTTTGATTGTTTATCTGGATGATATTTTGGTTTTTTCTGATGATTGGGATTCGCATGTGGAGCAGGTCAGGTTGGTCTTTAAAATTTTGCATGAAAATTCTTTGTTTGTCAAGGGCTCAAAGTGTCTCTTTGGTGTACAGAAGGTTCCCTTTTTGGGGTTCATTTTTTCCCCTTCTGCTGTGGAGATGGACCCAGTCAAGGTCCGAGCTATTCTTGATTGGACTCAGCCCTCGTCAGTTAAGAGTCTTCAGAAGTTCTTGGGCTTCGCTAACTTCTACCGTCGTTTTATCGCTAATTTTTCTAGCATTGTGAAACCTTTGACGGATATGACCAAGAAGGGCTCCGATGTAGCTAACTGGGCTCCTGCTGCCGTGGAGGCTTTCCAGGAGTTGAAACGCCGGTTTACTTCGGCGCCTGTTTTGTGCCAGCCTGACGTCTCACTTCCCTTTCAGGTTGAGGTGGATGCTTCGGAGATTGGGGCAGGGGCCGTTTTGTCGCAGAGAGGCCCTGGTTGCTCTGTTATGAAGCCTTGTGCCTTTTTCTCTAGGAAATTTTCGCCTGCCGAGCGAAATTATGATGTGGGCAATCGGGAGTTGTTGGCCATGAAATGGGCATTTGAGGAGTGGCGTCATTGGCTCGAGGGTGCTAAGCATCGTGTGGTGGTCTTGACTGATCACAAAAATCTGATGTATCTCGAGTCTGCTAAATGCCTTAATCCGAGACAGGCCCGCTGGTCATTGTTTTTCTCCCGCTTTGATTTTGTTGTCTCGTATTTACCAGGTTCAAAGAATGTGAAGGCCGATGCTCTTTCTAGGAGCTTTGTGCCTGATGCTCCTGGAGTCGCTGATCCTGTTGGTATTCTTAAAGATGGAGTTATCTTGTCAGCTATTTCTCCGGATCTGCGACGTGTGTTGCAGAGATTTCAGGCTGATAGGCCTGAGTCTTGTCCACCTGACAGACTGTTTGTCCCGGATAAGTGGACCAGCAGAGTCATTTCCGAGGTTCATTCCTCGGTGTTGGCAGGTCACCCGGGAATTTTTGGCACCAGAGATCTGGTGGCCAGGTCCTTTTGGTGGCCTTCCTTGTCAAGGGATGTGCGGTCATTTGTGCAGTCCTGTGGGACTTGTGCTCGAGCTAAGCCTTGCTGTTCTCGTGCCAGCGGTTTGCTCTTGCCCTTGCCTGTCCCGAAGAGACCTTGGACACATATCTCCATGGATTTCATTTCTGATCTTCCGCTATCTCAGGGCATGTCCGTTATCTGGGTGATATGTGATCGCTTCTCCAAGATGGTCCATTTGGTTCCTTTGCCTAAGCTGCCTTCCTCTTCCGATCTGGTTCCTGTGTTTTTCCAGAACGTGGTTCGTTTGCACGGCATCCCTGAGAATATTGTGTCAGACAGAGGATCCCAGTTCGTTTCCAGGTTCTGGCGATCCTTTTGTAGTAGGATGGGCATTGATTTGTCGTTTTCGTCTGCTTTCCATCCTCAGACTAATGGACAGACGGAGCGAACCAATCAGACTTTGGAGGCTTATTTGAGGTGTTTTGTCTCTGCTGATCAGGACGATTGGGTGACATTCTTGCCGTTGGCTGAGTTTGCCCTTAATAATCGGGCTAGTTCCGCCACCTTGGTTTCGCCTTTTTTCTGCAACTCTGGTTTCCATCCTCGCTTTTCTTCGGGTCATGTGGAGCCTTCTGACTGTCCTGGGGTGGATTCTGTGGTGGATAGGTTGCAGCAGATCTGGAATCATGTGGTGGACAACTTGAAGTTGTCACAGGAGAAGGCTCAGCGCTTTGCCAACCGCCGCCGCGGTGTGGGTCCCCGACTACGCGTTGGGGATTTGGTGTGGCTTTCTTCCCGCTTTGTTCCTATGAAGGTCTCCTCTCCCAAATTTAAACCTCGTTTTATTGGGCCTTACAAGATATTGGAAATCCTTAATCCTGTATCTTTTCGTCTGGATCTTCCTGTGTCGTTTGCTATTCACAATGTATTTCATAGGTCCTTGTTGCGGCGGTACATTGTGCCTGTAGTTCCTTCTGCTGAGCCTCCTGCTCCGGTGTTGGTTGAGGGCGAGTTGGAGTACGTGGTGGAGAAGATCTTGGATTCTCGCCTCTCCAGGCGGAGGCTTCAGTACCTGGTCAAGTGGAAGGGCTATGGTCAGGAGGATAATTCCTGGGTGGTCGCCTCTGATGTTCATGCGGCCGATTTAGTTCGTGCCTTTCATGCCGCTCATCCTGATCGCCCTGGTGGTCGTGGTGAGGGTTCGGTGACCCCTCACTAAGGGGGGGGTACTGTTGTGAATTTGCTTTTTGCTCCCTCTAGTGGTTACTAGTTTTTTGACTCTGGTTTTTCTGTCATTCCTTTTATCCGCACCTGGGTCGTTAGTTAGGGGTGTTGCTATATAAGCTCCCTGGACCTTCAGTTCAATGCCTGGCTACGTAGTTATCAGAGCTAGTCTGCTGTGCTCTTGTCTACTGATCCTGGTTCCAGTTATATCAGCTAAGTCTGCCTTTTGCTTTTTGCTATTTGTTTTGGTTTTGTATTTTTGTCCAGCTTGTTCCAAATCTATATCCTGACCTTTGCTGGAAGCTCTAGGGGGCTGGTGTTCTCCCCCCGGACCGTTAGACGGTTCGGGGGTTCTTGAATTTCCAGTGTGGATTTTGATAGGGTTTTTGTTGACCATATAAGTTACCTTTCTTTATTCTGCTATCAGTAAGCGGGCCTCTCTGTGCTAAACCTGGTTCATTTCTGTGTTTGTCATTTCCTCTTATCTCACCGTCATTATTTGTGGGGGGCTTCTATCCAGCTTTGGGGTCCCCTTCTCTGGAGGCAAGAAAGGTCTTTGTTTTCCTCTACTAGGGGTAGCTAGATTCTCCGGCTGGCGCGTGTCATCTAGAATCAACGTAGGAATGATCCCCGGCTACTTCTAGTGTTGGCGTTAGGAGTAGATATATGGTCAACCCAGTTACCACTGCCCTATGAGCTGGATTTTTGTATTCTGCAGACTTCCACGTTCCTCTGAGACCCTCGCCATTGGGGTCATAACACAGGACACAGTTTTATAAGTGGTAAAGTCTATATTATCACACGGTGATTCAAACAGGTGAAGAAAAAACTCAAGTCCACAACACTTGGTGTAAATATTAAATGCAGCTTAGCAGTCTATAGGAAACTTCAGAGGAAAATGCAATCAAGCAGAAAGTCTATGAAGCACAGTTATTCTTGAGGATACTTGACACGAATAAATCCTTGTCTTAGTCCAAACACAGATAGATAAGCTTATAAGGCAGTTCAAATCATATCTTAGCTCAACCAGGGAGGCCTGGTTAAGTCTCAGGTTTTTGCAGAGCAGAAACAGCTTACATGCCCAGCAAATGCAGATGGAAGTAAACACGAACAGCAGGTGAAGGAGGATTACTGGAAACTGGTGTATGCAGCAGGAACTCAGAGCAGAGTAGCAGGATCACCACACAGGATCACAGGAGCAGGTATATAGCCAGGGAGTAATCAGAGGTCAGGAGCTGGATGCAAGGCAGACTACTCTAGTACAGACTGAAGGCTGGGGAGGAGTTTTATAGCAGGAATACACAGTGCACATGAGACCAAAGACGCCATCTTGGAGAAGGGCAGTAATGCACAAAAGATAAAAAATGTTCAGAGTCCTGACATTTCTCCCTCCTTAGAAGCGCCCTCAGGACGATCCTGGACCTGGTTTCTCAGGGAATCTCTGATGAAAACGAGAAATCTTCTGTTGGGCATTGATGTTTTCCACAGGTTCCCAAGTGTCTTCCTCAGGGGGATATCCCTGCCATCTTATCAGATATTGGAACCGATTCCTGCGAATCCTGGAATCAATAATTTCCTCCACCACAAATTGTTCTTGCCCATCAATCACCACAGGCTGCGGAGGTGGCACAGCATGTCCCTGGAAGGTATTAGGAGATACAGGCTGTAGTAAAGATACATGAAAAACTGGGTGTACCTTCATAGTCCTAGGCAGCTTCAGCCGGCAGGCCACAGAGCTCACAATACCGTTAATCTTGAAAGGGCCAATTCATTTCTGTCCAAGTTTTTGTGATGGAACGTTTAACTTCAGATTCTTAGTTGCTAACCACACGGAATCTCCTACCTTGAACATGGGTGCAGGTTTACAGAATCTATCAGCCGATCTCTTTTAACGTTCTTGAGCTGGGGTCAGGGATTCCTTCAGAATCTCCAGATTTTGTCTCATCGCAGTCAGCCTTTCCTCCACTGCTGGAACCGGAGAATTAATTGGAGACCTAGGTAAAATACACAGATGATAACCCAGATTGGCAAAGAAAGGTGTAAATTTAGTGGAGGCGCTCTGAGAATTATTATATGAAAATTCGGCTAACGGCAACAACTCCAACCATTCATCTTGGAGATGGCTGACATAGCATCTTAGATATTGTTCCAGCGTCTGGTTGGTGCGCTCAGTCTGACCATTTGTCTGGGGATGGTAAGCGGAAGAGAGACAGACATTAATATTGAGTGCAGAGCAAAACCCCTTCCAGAATCTTGAAGTGAACTGTACTCCACGTTCAGAGATGATCTCATCCGGAACCCCATGCAACCGAAAGACATTCTGTATAACCAAGTTCACTGTATCCTTTAGCTGAGGGGAGGCCGGTGCATGGAACAAAATGAGCAGCTTTAGTCAGGCGATCAACTACCACCATGATTGTATTCATACCCCCCGATGTAGGCAGCTCCACAATAAAGTCCATTGATATAGACCCTCAAGGGCGGGACGGAACAGGTAATGGTTGTAGAAGACCCGTAGGTGCCACATGAGGAGTCTTGTAATGGGCACATACCTCGCAAGAGAGAACATAGTCCTTGGTATCCTTCAGGCAAGTTGGCCACCAGAAGAATCGGCTCAGGAACTCTTGTGTCTTCTGTACCCCCCTGTGACCTGCCAACTTGGAGTCATGTACCAACTTGAGGAACTGCAGACGGACGACCTCAGGGACATAGATACGTCGATCTCTGAACCACATGCCACCCTTAAAGACAAGATTAATATCCACAGGTGGGTGGGCCAGAAATACATCACGTCATAGGCCTCCCTGCACTCCTTCCACAAGTCCTGATCGTGGATAACTCCGATGAAATTGGCATCAGATAGCATGGTCTTAGATGGGGCTCCAGGTACGGAATCCGCAGCATGGATTCGGGATAAAGCATCAGCCTTCCCATTATGAGAACCTGGACGGTACGAGATTACAAAGTTAAATTGATTTAAAAATAAGTTCCAACGAGCCTGACGATGAGAAAGACATCTAGCGGATCTATGGAACTCTAAATTGCGATGGTCAGTTAGCACTATGATCTGTTGTACAGCTCCTTGCAGATGATGCCTCCATTCTTTGAAAGCCGCAATAATAGCCAGCAATTCCTTGTCTCCCACGTCGTAATTCTTCTCTGCTGAGGTTAGTCTATGGGAAAAGAAAGCAAAAGGTTGTAGCAGACCCTTCTCTCCAGTTCTTTGGGAGAGAATAGCCCCCAAAGCATTATCAGAAGCGTCCACCTCCACAATGAGTGAAAGTGTTGGATCTGGGTGTATCAACAGCGGTGCTGATGTGAAACAGATCTTAAGGTACCTTCACACGAAACGACTTTGTAACGATATCGCTAGCGATCCGTGACGTTGCAGCGTCCTGGATAGCGATATCGTTTAGTTTGACACGCAGCAGCGATCAGGATCCTGCTGTGATGTCGCTGAATAAAGTTCAGAACTTTATTTGGTCGTCCGATCGCCGTGTATCGTTGTGTTTGACAGCAAAAGCAACGATACCAGCGATATTTTACACTGGTAACCAGGGTAAACATCGGGTTACTAAGCGCAGGGCCGCGCTTAGTAACCCGATTTTTACCCTGGTTACCAGTGTAAAATGTAAAAAAAAAAACAGTACATACTTACATTCGCATCCCTCGCCGTCTGCTTCCCACACTGACTGAGCGCCGCAAAGTGAAAGTGAAAGCACAGCACAGCGGTGACGTCACCGCTCTGCTGTTAGGGCCGCGCTCAGTCAGTCAGTCAGTGCAGGAAGCGGACGCCGGGGGACGTGCAGGTGAGTATGTACTGTTTGTTTTTTTTACATTTTACGCTGGTAACCAGGGTAAACATCGGGTTACTAAGCGCGGCCCTGCGCTTAGCAACCCGATGTTTACCCTGGTTACCCGGGGACCTCGGCATCGTTGGTCGCTGGAGCTCTCCAGCGATCAAACAGCGACGCTGCAGCGATCGGCATCGTTGTCGCTATCGCTGCAGCGTCGTTTCGTGTGAAGGTACCTTTAAGCCGATCAAAAGCTTCTTGAGCCTGTAATGACCACTTAAAGGGCTTTTCCTTCTTTGTCAAGGAAGTAATGGGACGGAAAATATCAGAAAAATTTAGAATGAAGCGTCTGTAGAAATTTGCAAAACCAATAAAACGTTGGACCTCCTTAACGTTCTTGGGTACCGGCCAGTCAAGGATAGCCTGAATCTTACCAGATTCCATGTTCAGCATGTTCAGCCCCTGGGGAGAGATGATATAACCTAAGAACTGTATCTCAGAACAATGGAACTCGCATTTATCCGGCTTGATATACAGATGGTTCTCTTTCAGATGTCTTAAAACAGCTTTGACATGTTCTTCATGTTCCTGTAGAAAGTCAGAAAAGATTAGAATATCGTCCAAATAGATCACCACAGACTGGTCCAACAAATCTCTGAAAATGTCATTAGCAAGGTATTGAAACGTTGCAGGGGCATTACAAAGCCCGAAGGGCATCACAAGATATTCCAAGTGTCCATACCAGCATCGGAATGCTGTCTTCCACTCATCCCCTGGACGAATACGCACCAAATTATAAGCCCCACGAAGATCCAGTTTAGAGAACACCTTAGCATCGCGGACTCTTTCCAGTAATTCAGGAATCAGAGGCAAAGGGTAACGGTTTCGTACGTTTACCTGTCATGAATCCCAATGGCTAGGGATAGCAAGGGACAAGCAAAGTAATACAAAATATCGGACGAGCTCTAGGGTGATGGAACCTGGGCTGACCGCTGCCCTACGCCTGACAAACGCAACTAGAGATAGCCAGGGAGCGTGCCTACGTTGGTTCTAGACGCCACGCACCAGCCTAAGAGCTAACTAGTACTGCAGAGAAAATAAGACCTCACTTGCCTCCAGAGGAATGAACCCCAAAAGGTATAGTTGCCCCCCACATGTATTGACGGTGAAATGAGAGGAAGGCACACACATAGAGATGATATATATAGGTTCAGCAAATTGAGGCCCGCTGTAAACTAGAAAGCAGAACGATACAAAAGGGGTCTGAGCGGTCAGCAAAAAACCCTAATCAAAAAACCATCCTGAGATTACAAGAACCCATGTGCCAACTCATGGCACATGGGGAGAACCTCAGTCCACTAGAGCTACCAGCTAGCATAGAGACATAATAAGCAAGCTGGACAAAAAACCAAACAACTGAAAATCAGCACTTAGCTTATCCTGAAAGATCTGGGAGCAGGTAGGCAGGAACCAAACAGAGCACATCTGAATACATTGATAGCCGGCAAGGGAATGACAGAAAGGCCAGGTAAAATAGGAAACACCCAGCCTCTGATGGACAGGTGGAAACCAAAGGCCGCAACCCACCAAAGTCACCCAGTACCAGCAGTAACCACCAGAGGGAGCCCACAAACAGAATCCACAACAGTACCCCCCCCTTGAGGAGGGGTCACCGAACCCTCACGAGAACCCCCAGGGCGATCAGGGTGAGCTCTATGGAAGGCGCGGACCAAATCAGTCGCATGAACATCGGAGGCGACCACCCAGGAATTATCCTCCTGACCATAACCCTTCCACTTAACCAAATACTGGAGTTTGCGTCTGGAAACACGAGAATCCAAGATCTTCTCAACAACATACTCCAATTCTCCCTCCACCAGCACCGGAGCAGGAGGCTCAACCGAAGGAACAACGGGCACCTCATACCTCCGCAACAACGACCGATGGAACACATTATGAATAGCAAACGATGCTGGGAGATCCAAACGAAAAGATACAGGGTTAAGAATCTCCGAGATCCTATAAGGACCGATGAACCGAGGCTTGAACTTAGGAGAAGAGACCTTCATAGGGACAAAACGAGAAGACAACCACACCAAATCCCCAACAAGAAGTCGGGGACCCACGCGGCGACGGCGATTAGCAAACTGCTGAGTCTTCTCCTGAGATAACTTCAAATTGTCCACCACCTGATTCCAAATCTGATGTAGCCTGTCCACCACCACGTCCACTCCAGGACAATCCGAAGACTCCACCTGACCAGAGGAAAAACGAGGATGAAACCCCGAATTACAAAAAAAAGGAGAGACCAACGTGGCAGAACTAGCCCGATTATTAAGAGCAAATTCGGCCAGCGGCAAAAAAGCAACCCAGTCATCTTGATCAGCAGAAACAAAACACCTCAAATAAGTTTCCAAGGTCTGATTAGTTCGCTCCATCTGGCCATTCGTCTGAGGATGGAATGCAGACGAGAAAGACAAATCAATGCCCATCTTGGCACAAAACGTCCGCCAAAATCTAGACACAAACTGGGATCCCCTGTCAGAAACGATATTCTCCGGAATCCCATGCAAATGAACCACGTTCTGAAAAAATAAAGGGACCAACTCAGAGGAGGAAGGCAACTTAGGCAAGGGCACCAAATGAACCATCTTAGAAAAGCGGTCACACACCACCCAGATAACGGACATTTTCTGTGAAACCGGGAGATCAGAAATAAAATCCATGGAAATGTGCGTCCAAGGCCTCTTCGGGATGGGCAAGGATAACAACAACCCACTGGCCCGAGAACAGCAAGGCTTAGCTCGAGCACACACTTCACAAGACTGCACAAAGGTACGCACATCCCTAGACAAGGAAGGCCACCAAAAAGACCTGGCCACCAAGTCTCTAGTACCAAATATTCCAGGATGACCAGCCAACACAGAAGAATGGACCTCGGAGATGACTCTACTGGTCCAATCATCCGGAACAAACAGTCTTTCTGGTGGACAACGATCCGGTTTATCCACCTGAAACTCCTGCAATGCACGTCGCAAGTCTGGGGATACGGCGGACAATATTACCCCATCCCTAAGGATACCAGTAGGCCCAGAGTCTCCAGGAGAGTCAGGCACAAAACTCCTGGAAAGAGCATCTGCCTTCACATTCTTTGAACCTGGCAGGTATGAAACCACGAAATTGAAACGAGAAAAAAACAACGACCAACGAGCCTGTCTAGGATTCAAACGCCTGGCAGACTCAAGGTAAATGAGATTCTTGTGATCAGTCAAGACCACCACACGATGTTTAGCACCCTCAAGCCAATGACGCCACTCCTCAAATGCCCACTTCATGGCCAAAAGCTCCCGATTACCCACATCATAATTGCGCTCGGCGGGCGAGAATTTTCTAGAGAAGAATGCACATGGCTTCATCACCGAGCCATTAGAACTTCTCTGTGACAAAACCGCCCCCGCTCCAATCTCGGAAGCATCAACCTCAACCTGAAAAGGAAGTGAAACATCTGGTTGACACAACACAGGAGCAGAAGAAAACCGGCGCTTAAGTTCCTGAAAGGCCTCCACGGCCGCAGGAGACCAATCAGCAACATCAGCACCCTTTTTAGTCAAATCAGTCAAAGGTTTAACAATACTGGAAAAATTAGCAATGAACCGACGATAAAAATTAGCAAACCCCAAGAACTTCTGAAGGCTCTTAACAGATGTAGGTTGTGTCCAGTCACAAATCGCCTGAACCTTGACGGGATCCATCTCAATAGTAGAAGGAGAAAAAATGTACCCCAAAAAAGAAATCTTCTGGACTCCGAAGAGACACTTTGTGCCCTTCACAAACAGAGAATTGGCCCGCAGAACCTGAAACACCTTCCTGACCTGTAAAACATGAGACTCCCAGTCATCAGAAAACACCAAAATATCATCCAAATACACAATCATAAACTTATCCAGATATTCACGGAAAATATTGTCAATAAAGGACTGAAAGACTGACGGAGCATTGGAGAGTCCAAAAGGCATTACCAAATACTCAAAATGGCCCTCAGGCGTATTAAATGCGGTTTTCCACTCGTCACCCTGTTTTATCCGCACCAGATTATACGCACCGCGAAGATCTATCTTAGTGAACCACCTAGCCCCCTTAATGCGAGCAAACAAATCAGTCAATAATGGCAGTGGATACTGATATTTGACTGTAATCTTATTCAGAAGGCGATAATCTATACAAGGCCTCAGGGAACCATCTTTTTTTTCCATGAAAAAAAAAACCTGCTCCCAGAGGGGACGAAGATGGACGAATATGTCCCTTTTCCAAGGACTCCTTAATATAATTCCGCATAGCAGTATGCTCTGGCAGTGACAGATTAAATAAACGACCCTTAGGGAACTTACTGCCAGGAATCAATTCTATAGCACAGTCACAATCTCTATGAGGAGGGAGCGAATTGAGCTTAGGCTCCTCAAAAACATCCCTATAGTCAGACAAAAACGCAGGGATCTCAGAAGGAGTAGATGAAGCGATTGAAATCGGAGGTGCATAATCATGAACCCCCTGACATCCCCAGCTTAACACAGACATTGTTTTCCAGTCCAGGACAGGATTATGAGTTTGTAACCATGGCAGACCAAGCACTAGTACATCATGTAAATTATACAGTACAAGGAAGCGAATCACCTCCTGATGAACGGGAGTCATGCGCATGGTCACTTGTGTCCAATACTGCGGCTTATTCATAGCCAATGGTGTAGAGTCAATTCCCTTCAGAGGGATAGGAACTTCCAGAGGCTCCAGACTAAAACCGCAGCGTTTAGCAAATGACCAATCCATAAGACTCAGGGCAGCGCCTGAATCCACATAGGCATCGACGGAAATGGAAGACAGTGAAAAAATCAGAGTCACAGACAAAATGAACTTAGGCTGCAGAGTACCAATGGCAAAAGATTTATCAACCCTTTTTGTGCGTTTAGAGCATGCTGATATAACATGAGCTGAATCACCACAATAAAAACACAATCCATTTTTCCGCCTATAATTTTGCCGTTCACTTCTGGACTGAATTCTATCACATTGCATAGTCTCAGGTGCCTGTTCAGAAGACACCGCCAACTGGTGCACGGGTTTGCGCTCCCGTAAACGCCGATCAATCTGAATGGCCATAGCCATCGACTCATTCAGACCTGTAGGCGTAGGGAACCCCACCATAATATCCTTAATGGCCTCGGAAAGACCATTTCTGAAGTTAGCAGCCAGGGCGCACTCATTCCACTGAGTAAGCACCGACCATTTCCGAAATTTTTGACAATATATTTCCGCTTCATCATGCCCCTGAGAGAGGGCTAATAAAGCCTTTTCAGCCTGAATCTCCAGGTTGGGTTCCTCATAGAGCAATCCCAATGCCAGAAAAAACGCATCCACATTGAGCAATGCAGGATCCCCTGGTGCCAATGCAAATGCCCAATTCTGAGGGTCGCCCCGCAGGAAAGATATTACAATCTTGACCTGTTGAGCAGGGTCTCCAGAGGAGCGAGATTTTAAAGAAAGAAACAATTTACAATTGTTCCTGAAATTCAGGAAGGTAGATCTATCTCCAGAAAAGAACTCTGGAATAGGAATTCTAGGTTCAGACATGGGAGTGTGAACAACAAAATCCTGTATGTTTTGAACTTTTGCCGCAAGATTACTCAGGCTGGAAGCCAAACTCTGGACATCCATGTTAAACAGCTAATATCAGAGCCATTCAAGGGTTAAGAGGAGGTAAGAAGCAGCTAGACAGCAATTAAGGGCTAGGCAGCAAAACTCTGAAGGAAAAAAAAAAAAAAAAAAAAAAATTCCCTTAAACACTTCTTTTTCTCCTGCTTCAGCCCAAACAATTAACACTTTGTGGGCCGGCTATACTGTCATGAATCCCAATGGCTAGGGATAGCAAGGGACAAGCAAAGTAATACAAAATATCGGACGAGCTCTAGGGTGATGGAACCTGGGCTGACCGCTGCCCTACGCCTGACAAACGCAACTAGAGATAGCCAGGGAGCGTGCCTACGTTGGTTCTAGACGCCACGCACCAGCCTAAGAGCTAACTAGTACTGCAGAGAAAATAAGACCTCACTTGCCTCCAGAGGAATGAACCCCAAAAGGTATAGTTGCCCCCCACATGTATTGACGGTGAAATGAGAGGAAGGCACACACATAGAGATGATATATATAGGTTCAGCAAATTGAGGCCCGCTGTAAACTAGAAAGCAGAACGATACAAAAGGGGTCTGAGCGGTCAGCAAAAAACCCTAATCAAAAAACCATCCTGAGATTACAAGAACCCATGTGCCAACTCATGGCACATGGGGAGAACTGTCATGATCTCAATGGCAAGAGAACATAGCATAAGCATATATAGGAACTAGCTCTTGGAAGATGGGAACTGAGCTGACCATGAACTAAACCTAACGCACAACTAGCAGTGGCCGGGTAGCATGCCTACGTTGATTCTAGATGCCCAGCCCAGCCGGAGGACTAAATAAAGCTAGCAGAGGAAAATATTAGTCCTAGCTCACCTCTAGAGAAATACCCCGAAAGGAGACAGAGGCCCCCCACATGTATTGGCGGTGAGTTGAGATGAAATAACAAACGTAGTATGAAAATAGGTTTAGCAAATTTGAGGTCCACTTACTACATAGCAGAAGACAGAAAGGACACTTTCATGGTCAGCTGAAAACCCTATCAAAAAACACCATCCAGAAATTACTTTAAAACTCTGGCATTAACTCATAACACCAGAGTGGCAATTCCCGTTCACAAGAGCTTTCCAGACACAGTAACGAAACTACAGCTGTGAACTGGAACAAAATGCAAAAACAAACATGGACAAGAGTCCAACTTATCTAGTAGTTGTCTAGGAGCAGGAACAAGCACAGAGAGGCTTCTGATAACATTGTTGACCGGCAAGCAACTAACAGAGCAGCAAGGTTATATAGCGACTCCCACATCTTGATGGGAACAGGTGAACAGAGAAGATGAAGACACCAGTTCAATTCCACCAGTAGCCACCGGGGGAGCCCAGAATCCAAATTCACAACAGTACCCCCCCCTCAAGGAGGGGGCACCGAACCCTCACCAGAACCACCAGGGCGATCAGGATGGGCCCTATGAAAGGCACGAACCAGATCGGAGGCATGAACATCAGATGCATTCACCCAAGAATTATCCTCCTGGCCGTATCCCTTCCACTTGACCAGATACTGGAGTCTCCGTCTGGAAACACGAGAGTCCAAGATTTTCTCCACAACGTACTCCAACTCACCCTCAACCAACACCGGAGCAGGAGGCTCAACGGAAGGCACAACCGGTACCTCATACCTGCGCAATAATGACCGATGAAAAACGTTATGAATAGAAAAGGATGCAGGGAGGTCCAAACGGAAGGAAACAGGGTTAAGAATCTCCAATATCTTATACGGGCCGATAAACCGAGGCTTAAACTTAGGAGAAGAGACCCTCATAGGGACAAAACGAGAAGACAACCACACCAAATCCCCAACAGAAAGCCGAGGACCAACACGACGGTGGCGGTTGGCAAAAAGCTGAGTCTTCTCCTGGGACAACCTCAAATTGTCCACCACCTGCCCCCAGATCTGATGCAATCTCTCCACCAGAGCATCCACTCCAGGACAATCCGAAGATTCCACCTGACCAGAGGAAAATCGAGGATGAAACCCCGAATTACAGAAAAACGGGGACACCAAAGTGGCAGAGCTGGCCCGATTATTGAGAGCGAACTCCGCCAATGGCAAAAAAGCAACCCAATCATCCTGGTCAGCAGATACAAAACACCTCAGATATGTCTCCAGGGTCTGATTAATCCGCTCGGTCTGGCCATTCGTCTGAGGATGGAAAGCGGACGAAAAAGATAAATCTATGCCCATCCTAGCACAGAATGCCCGCCAAAATCTAGACACGAATTGGGTCCCTCTGTCAGAAACGATATTCTCAGGAATACCATGCAAACGAACAACATTTTGAAAAAACAGAGGAACCAACTCGGAAGAAGAAGGTAACTTGGGCAGAGGAACCAAATGGACCATCTTAGAAAAACGGTCACACACCACCCAGATGACAGACATCTTCTGAGATACAGGCAGATCTGAAATAAAATCCATCGAGATGTGCGTCCAAGGCCTCTTAGGAATAGGCAAGGGCAACAATAATCCACTAGCCCGAGAACAACAAGGCTTGGCCCGAGCACAAACGTCACAAGACTGCACAAAGCCTCGCACATCTCGTGACAGGGAAGGCCACCAGAAGGACCTTGCCACCAAATCCCTGGTACCAAAAATGCCAGGATGACCTGCCAACGCAGAAGAATGAACCTCAGAGATGACTCTACTGGTCCAATCATCAGGAACAAACAGTTTATCAGGTGGGCAACGATCAGGTCTCTCCGCCTGAAACTCCTGCAAGGCCCGCCGCAGGTCTGGAGAAACGGCTGACAATACCACTCCATCCTTAAGGATACCTGTGGGCTCAGAGTTACCAGGCGAGTCAGGCTCAAAACTCCTAGAAAGGGCATCCGCCTTAACATTCTTAGAACCCGGTAGGTATGACACCACAAAATTAAACCGAGAGAAAAATAATGACCAGCGCGCCTGTCTAGGATTCAGGCGCCTGGCGGTCTCAAGATAAATCAAATTTTTGTGGTCAGTCAATACCACCACCTGATGTCTGGCCCCCTCGAGCCAATGGCGCCACTCCTCAAAAGCCCACTTCATGGCCAAAAGCTCCCGATTCCCAACATCATAATTCCGCTCAGCGGGCGAAAATTTACGGGAAAAGAAGGCACAAGGCCTCATCACGGAGCAGTCAGAACTTTTCTGCGACAACACTGCCCCAGCTCCGATCTCAGAAGCGTCGACCTCAACCTGAAAAGGTAGAGCAACATCAGGCTGACGCAACACAGGGGCAGAGGAAAAACGGCGCTTAAGCTCCCGAAAGGCCTCCACAGCATCAGGGGACCAATCAGCAACATCAGCACCCTTCTTAGTCAAATCGGTCAATGGCTTAGCAATATCCGAAAAACCAGCAATAAATCGACGATAAAAGTTAGCAAAGCCCAAAAATTTCTGAAGACTCTTAAGAGAAGAGGGCTGCGTCCAATCACAAATAGCTTGAACCTTGACAGGATCCATTTCAATGGAAGAGGGGGAAAAAATATATCCCAAAAAGGAAATCCTCTGTACCCCAAAAACACACTTAGAACCCTTCACACACAAAGAATTAGACCGCAAAACCTGAAAAACCCTCCTGACTTGCTGGACATGAGAGTCCCAGTCATCCGAAAAAATCAGAATATCATCCAGATACACAATCATAAATTTATCCAAATAATCGCGAAAAATATCATGCATAAAGGACTGGAAAACTGACGGAGCATTAGAAAGACCAAAAGGCATCACTAAATACTCAAAGTGGCCCTCGGGCGTATTAAATGCGGTTTTCCACTCATCCCCCTGCCTGATTCGCACCAAATTATACGCCCCACGAAGGTCAATCTTAGAGAACCACTTGGCCCCCTTTATGCGAGCAAACAAATCAGTCAGCAACGGCAATGGGTATTGATATTTAACAGTGATTTTATTCAAAAGCCGATAATCAATACATGGTCTCAAAGAGCCGTCTTTTTTTGACACAAAGAAAAAACCGGCTCCTAAGGGAGATGACGATGGACGAATATGTCCCTTTTCCAAGGACTCCTTTATATATTCTCGCATAGCAGCATGTTCAGGCACAGACAGATTAAATAAACGACCCTTTGGGTATTTACTACCCGGGATTAAATCTATGGCACAATCGCACTCTCGGTGCGGAGGTAACGAACCAAGCTTGGCTTCTTCAAAGACGTCACGATAGTCAGACAGGAACTCAGGAATTTCAGAGGGAATGGATGATGAAATGGAAACCACAGGTACATCCCCATGAGCCCCCTTACATCCCCAGCTCAACACAGACATAGCTCTCCAGTCGAGGACTGGGTTGTGAGATTGCAGCCAAGGCAATCCTAGCACCAAATCATCATGTAGATTATACAGCACCAGAAAGCGAATAATCTCCTGGTGATCCGGATTAATACGCATAGTTACTTGTGTCCAGTATTGTGGTTTATTATTAGCCAATGGGGTGGAATCGATCCCCTTCAGAGGAATAGAAGTCTCCAAAGGCTCTAAATCATACCCACAGCGTTTGGCAAAGGACCAATCCATAAGACTCAAAGCGGCGCCAGAGTCGACATAGGCGTCCGTGGTAATAGATGACAAAGAGCAAATCAGGGTCACAGATAGAATAAATTTAGACGGTAAGGTGCAAATGGAAACAGATTTACCAAGCTTTTTAGTGCGCTTAGAGCATGCTGATATAACATGAGTAGAATCACCACAATAGAAACACAACCCATTTTTCCGTCTAAAATTCTGCCGCTCGCTTCGGGACAGAATTCTATCACACTGCATACTCTCTGGCGACTTCTCAGTGGACACCGCCAGATGGTGCACTGGTTTGCGCTCCCGCAAACGCCTATCGATCTGAATAGCCATTGTCATGGACTCATTCAGACCCGCAGGCACAGGGAACCCCACCATAACATCCTTAATGGCATCAGAGAGACCCTCTCTGAAAGTCGCCGCCAGGGCGCACTCATTCCACTGAGTAAGCACAGACCATTTACGGAATCTTTGGCAGTAAATTTCCGCTTCATCTTGCCCCTGAGATAGGGACATCAAAGTTTTTTCTGCCTGAAGCTCCAAATGAGGTTCGTCATAAAGCAACCCCAAGGCCAGAAAAAACGCATCCACATTGAGCAACGCAGGATCCCCTGGTGTCAATGAAAAAGCCCAGTCTTGAGGGTCGCCCCGGAGCAAGGAAATCACAATCCTGACCTGCTGTGCAGGGTCTCCGGCAGAGCGAGATTTCAGAGACAAAAATAATTTGCAATTATTTCGAAAATTCTGAAACCCGGATCTATTCCCCGAGAAAAATTCCGGCAAAGGAATTCTCGGCTCAGATACAGGTGCATGACAAACAAAATCTTGCAAATTTTGTACCTTCGTGGCGAGATTATTCAAACCTGCAGTTACACTCTGAAGATCCATTACAAACAGGTGGACACAGAGCCATTCAAGGGTTAAGAGGAGGTAAGAAGCAGCTAGACAGCAATTAAGGGCTAGGCAGCCAAACTCTGAGGGGAAAAAAAAAAAAAAATTTCCCTTCAACACTTCTTTTTCTCCTGCTTCAGCCCAAACAATTAACACTTTGCGGGCCGGTCAAACTGTCATGATCTCAATGGCAAGAGAACATAGCATAAGCATATATAGGAACTAGCTCTTGGAAGATGGGAACTGAGCTGACCATGAACTAAACCTAACGCACAACTAGCAGTGGCCGGGTAGCATGCCTACGTTGATTCTAGATGCCCAGCCCAGCCGGAGGACTAAATAAAGCTAGCAGAGGAAAATATTAGTCCTAGCTCACCTCTAGAGAAATACCCCGAAAGGAGACAGAGGTCCCCCACATGTATTGGCGGTGAGTTGAGATGAAATAACAAACGTAGTATGAAAATAGGTTTAGCAAATTTGAGGTCCACTTACTACATAGCAGAAGACAGAAAGGACACTTTCATGGTCAGCTGAAAACCCTATCAAAAAACACCATCCAGAAATTACTTTATAACTCTGGCATTAACTCATAACACCAGAGTGGCAATTCCCGTTCACAAGAGCTTTCCAGACACAGTAACGAAACTACAGCTGTGAACTGGAACAAAATGCAAAAACAAACATGGACAAGAGTCCAACTTATCTAGTAGTTGTCTAGGAGCAGGAACAAGCACAGAGAGGCTTCTGATAACATTGTTGACCGGCAAGCAACTAACAGAGCAGCAAGGTTATATAGCGACTCCCACATCTTGATGGGAACAGGTGAACAGAGAAGATGAAGACACCAGTTCAATTCCACCAGTAGCCACCGGGGGAGCCCATAATCCAAATTCACAACAGAGAACCTCAGTCCACTAGAGCTACCAGCTAGCATAGAGACATAATAAGCAAGCTGGACAAAAAACCAAACAACTGAAAATCAGCACTTAGCTTATCCTGAAAGATCTGGGAGCAGGTAGGCAGGAACCAAACAGAGCACATCTGAATACATTGATAGCCGGCAAGGGAATGACAGAAAGGCCAGGTAAAATAGGAAACACCCAGCCTCTGATGGACAGGTGGAAACCAAAGGCCGCAACCCACCAAAGTCACCCAGTACCAGCAGTAACCACCAGAGGGAGCCCACAAACAGAATCCACAACATTTACCTTATTGAGTTCCCGATAGTCAACACAGGGTCTCAGGGTCCCATCCTTCTTTTTTTACAAAAAATATAGGTGCCCCTGCTGGTGAGGAAGAAGGACGTATGAAGCCTTTGGCCAGATTTTCATCAATATACTCCTTTAAGGCTTGAAGCTCAGGTGCCGCCAAAGGGTATACGTTACCAAAAGGAATAGCTGCCACAGGAAGCAGCTCAATGGGACAGTCATAATGCCTGTGTGGAGGAAGCTGATCTGCATTCTTCTTGTCACAGATGTCAGAGAACTCTTTATATGCTGGAGGTAAAGAAAATACCTGTACATGTGGTTCCGTAGCCGTGGACTCAGGGACAGCTTCTGTTAATGCTGAGTTGCTCCTTGTTGGAAAGATAATCTCCTTGGTCTCCCAGTTGATAATTGGGTTCTGAGAACGCAACCAAGGAATGCCTAAAATCACAGGAAAATGAGGAGAAGAAATTAGCAAGAAAGTTGCTCCTGATGATTAGGCTCCAACAAAATTTCAAGGGGTACGGTCTCCTGATCCACAGGCCCAGAGATTAAAGGTGACCCATCCACTGTTTCCATGGTAATTGGAGAGGCTCTTTGCTGAATTTCAATACCATGTTCCTTGGCAAATGCGATATCCATGAAATTGCCACCTGCACCTGAGTCAATCATAGCTGCACTGGAAATCCACTTTCCTGAACACAGGATCTTAATAGGGAGAGAACAATGAGAGTTCTTCTCCTTCAGCTCCTTGGGGGGTGAAGTAATAGAAAGTTAATGGAATATAGCATTTAAAGGCAGGCTACATTCAGAGATGTCAGATTCATCATCACAGTTGTCATACTCCCCTACTGCTGCTAGCACCTTGTTAGGCCGTCTAGGACACTTAGGACAATTGATCAAGAAGTGGTCAGACTGGCCGCAGTAGAAACATAGACTTTCACGAAGGCGATACTCCCGGCGCTCTTTGATCTCGCGCCTCTGAACGGAATCAATTTGCATGGGCACCTCCCGAGAGGTTTTACCTGCAGGCTCTTTTGAAGGAAGGGAAAAGTTAGAAATACGGTTATATGCAGCAATTTCTCCTGCCTACGCTCAGTAAGTCGAATGTCTATGCGCACACAATGCTGTATAAATGTCTCTAGCTCTTGTGGTGACTCAGAGCGAGCTAGTTCATCTTTTATAATACTAGACAGACCCCTTTTAAAAAAAGGGAATTGTGCATAACTGTCCCAATTGGTATCTACCGCTAATCTCCTGAATTCAGTGGCATACTCAATAACAGAACGTTTAGCCTGGCATAAAGACAACAAAGAAGATTCAGCGGTTGCACGGCGATTAGGGTCATCAAACATTAATGCCATAGCGGCCAAGAAATCATCCAAGCTATTTAGCCGTGGGTCACGAGACTCAATCATCGGATTCGCCCAGGCGAGCGCTCGTGAGGTCAGTAGCATTATTACACACAATACTTTGGATCTATCAGTAGGAAAATGGTCAGCATGCACATCAAAATATAGCATACATTGATTCACAAAGCCAAGAAATTTGTCGCGATCACCATTAAATCTGAATGGGGGTAACTTAGGTGGGCTAGCTGGTGGCGGTTGCCCAGAGGGTAAAGTCACTTGTGCAGCTATTTGCGTGCTTATGTCCTGAAAAGTCCGTCCATACTGGGACTCTATGCCAGCAAGTTTGTTTTCCTGGGCTGCCATGCGGTTGCTTAAGTCCTGCAAGGTTTGTCCAAACACTTGTTGATTGTGTTCAAAGCTTCTAAACTTCTTTTGCAGACCTTCCACATCTTTCTGCAGCGATCTAATTATGGAAAACACCTGCTGTAATCTGCTTTCTGCAGTCATTGTTCCAGCAGTCTCCTTTTTTTTATGGCTAGAGTATCCTGTAATAATTATAGGGGATAACTCAGGAGACTCTTTGCGTGGAACAAGACAACTACAGGACACAGTTTTATAAGTGGTAAAGTCTATATTATCACACGGTGATTCAAACAGGTGAAGAAAAAAACTCAAGTTCACAACACTTGGTGTAAATATTAAACGCAGCTTAGCAGTCTATAGGAAACTTCAGAGGAAAATGCAATCAAGCAGAAAGTCTATGAAGCACAGTTATTCTTGAGGATACTTGACACGAATAAATCCTTGTCTTAGTCCAAACACAGATAGATAAGCTTATAAGGCAGTTCAAATCATATCTTAGCTCAACCAGGGAGGCCTGGTTAATAGTCTCAGGTTTTTGCAGAGCAGAAACAGCTTACATGTCCAGCAAATGCAGATGGAAGTCCTGACACAGTCCTCCATATAGTATAATACACTCCTCAGTCCTCCAAATAGTGTAATACATTCCTCATAGTGCTCCATATAGTATAATGCCCCGCCATTGTCATCCATGTAGTACAATTCACTTCCCATAGTATAATGCACCCCATAGTTCTTCCTATAGTATAATGCATTCCCCATAGTCCTCGATACAGTGTAATGCAGCCCACATATAGTATAATGATGCCACCCTAGAGTATAATGCAGCCACCTCACAGAATATATTGTAGCCCCAAGTATAATGTAACCCCCCCAGAGAATATAATGCAGCCCCCTCATATAGTATAATGCAGCCCCTGCATATATAATATATGGTAGCCCCCTCATAGAGCATAATGCAGCCTCCATAGAATATAATGTAGCCCCTCCATAGAATATAATACAGCACCCCATAGAATGTAATATAGCCCCCCATAGAATGTAATACAGCCCACCTCCCCATAGAATATAATACAGTCACATAGAATATAATGTAGCCCCCCTAGAGTGTAATACAGCTCCCCCATAGAATGTAATACAGCCCTCCCCCATAGAATGTAATACAGCCCCCTATACAATGTAATATAGCCCCCCATAGAATGTAATACAGCCACCCCCATAGAATGTAATGCAGCCAGCCCCCATAGAATGAAATGCAGAACAGCTCCCAT
Source organism: Ranitomeya variabilis (assembly GCF_051348905.1). Classification (NCBI taxonomy): domain Eukaryota; kingdom Metazoa; phylum Chordata; class Amphibia; order Anura; family Dendrobatidae; genus Ranitomeya; species Ranitomeya variabilis. The sequence goes on along the minus strand of NC_135235.1, from coordinate 547,892,346 downwards.
AGAATGTAATGCAGCACAGACCCCATAGAATGTAATACAGCACAGCCCCATAGAATGTAATGCAGCACAGCCCCCATAGAATGTAATGCAGCACAGCCCCCATAGAATGTAATGCAGCCAGCTCCCCATAGAATGTAATGCAGCCAGCCCCCCATAGAATGTAATGCAGCACAGCCCCCATAGAATGTAATGCAGCACAGCCCCCATAGAATGTAATGCAGCACAGCCCCCATAGAATGTAGTGCAGCACAGCCCCAATAGACTGTAATGCAGCACAGCCCCCATAGAAGGTAATGCAGCACAGCCCCAATGGAATGTAATGCAGCACAGCCCCCATAGAATGTAATAAATCCCCCCCCCATAGAATGTAACACAGCCCCCCCCAATAGCCCCACAATCCAGTTATCACTCATTGATATATTTAAAAAAAACAAAACACTCCTCACCTCTCCTCGTGCCCGGGCTGCTCCTGGCTCCGGTCTCAGCAGCTGTAGTCTGCCCGCCCGACACACAGCAGGTGCGCGATGATATGACGTCATCGTGCACCCGCAGTGTCAGCGCCAGGCAGAGCGGGGAATGATGGGAGAGGGAGCGACAGCAGACGCTGTCTCCTCCATCATTGCATTCAACTGTACCGGTGTCATAGACGCCGGTATAGTTGAATGCGGCGGCACTGGCGGGGAGGTGAGCCGGCGGCGGGGGGAGTCGGCGCTGACGAGCGGCCCACGACTGCCACCAGCCCTTCTGGCATTTGTGGCTTCTACGAAGTAGGTGTTGCTTACAGGATTCTCAGGGGTCGTGTCCGATGTTGATCCAGAAAAGTAGAAGTGTCATGCAAGTACAATGCGATATTTCTCTCCTAGCATCCGTATGTCACACGTATGCAATGCATTTAAACATCATCTTTTGCATACTGTAATTCTCTATGTAATTTAAAGCTAGATTACAAACTAATAAAGCAATATTATATACAGAGATGGGAAGATACATGGATATTGGAAATAAATTGGTATCGTCTGTCAAAAACCCTTCAGTGAGAGAGAGATACATTGGGGAACCCTCGGGAACAGTATTCAGGAGCAGGACCACAGCCTCTAAAGGGCCCTATTTTAATACCTCATCCCTGTTCAATCCATTAGCTCTTGTCCTGACTAGGGCACTAACCATCAGTCCCTCTCAAAGCACTTTGTATAATACTCTTCAGGGGAGAATTCATATGAAAGATGGGGATTAGATCTAATGAATAGATGGGAGCACCTGTCACTGAAACGATTATTGCATGTATGCCTGGGGTACTTGGGTACTGTCGTGGTGGTCTACTCACTGGTTCACTTATGATGGTGCAGCGCCCCCACTGCCGCAGGGCCGAGGGGTACCCGGTACCGGGCCTCTGAGTCTCTGCTCTGGGGTTGTCACGGTGGCTAGACCCTGCTGAGGGGCGCCCAAATAATAGGGTGTAGATGATGGTAGTGGTGCGGTGTAGTGCCGGTCACAGTTAATAACGAGGACACAAGGTTGCAGTCTCTTTACCTCTTTACTGAAGGCTTCTGGGTCCTCAGTCCGGAATACAGTTAGCCGGGCTGCGCAAGTCCGGCCGGTCCGATGGCACCTCCAGAGTTCCCTTCGCAGGTGGAAATCTGTGGGCTCCCCCTGGTGGCTTTGTTTGTTATCCTGCGGGTCTGTGGCTGATCAGCTGCCTCGTTATTCACTTGGGAGTTTCCTATTTAGCTCTGTTTCACTTCCACTTGTTGCCGGCTGTCAATGTACTCAGTGCTATTCTGATTACTCCTGATTATCTTCGGTTTCAGTCTCTTCAGGAGAAGCTAAGTTCTGTTTAATTATTTTTTGCTCATCAGTCTGCAATGTGATTTCTGTGTATGATGAGTTTAGTCCAGCTTGCTAATATGTGATTTCTTCTGCTGGTTTGCTCTGGGGTACAGAGTTGCTTCCCCCGCACCGTTAGTTGGTGCGGGGGCTCGAGCGATCTCTGCGTGGATATTTTGAATAGGGTTTTTAATTGACCGCACAGTTCCCTTTCTATTTTCTGCTTTCTAGTGTTAGCGGGCCTCATTTGCTAAATCTAATTTCATCTCTGCGTTTGTGCTTTCCCCTTAACTCACCGTTAATATTTGTGGGGGGCTATTCTATATCTTTGGGGTCATTTCACTGAGGCAAGTGAGGACTTTCGTTCCCTCTAGGAATAGTCAGTTTCTCAGGCCATGAAGAGACGTCTAGGATTTTCAGGTAACGTTCCACGGCTGCCTATAGTTGTTTGCGGATAGGATCAGGTTGCGGTCAATTCAGTTACCACTTCCCCAGAGTTTGTAGTCGGTTTAGTTACTTAGCTAGTCCTACTTGCGATCCTTGCCACTAGGATCATAACAGTACAGCCGGCCGGTAAAGTGTTAATTGCATGGCAGAAGCAGGAGAAAAGAAGCCTTGAGAATTTTTTTTTTTTTTTTTTGCCGTGTGTCTAGCTGCTGTGTGTCTAGCTTCTCTCCTCCTCTTAATCTTGGTGTGGCTCTGAACTCAGCTGCTGATATGGATATTCAGAGTTTGGCCTCCAGTGTGGATCATCTTGCTGCAAGGGTACAAAGTATTCAGGATTTTGTTGTTCACAGTCGTATGTCAGAGCCTAGAATACCTATTCCGGAGTTGTTTTCTGGAGATAGATCTAGGTTCCTGAATTTTAAGAACAATTGTAAATTGTTTCTTTCTTTGAAACCTCGTTCCTCTGGTGATTCCGTTCAGCAAGTTAAAATTATAATTTCTTTCTTGCGTGGTGACCCTCAAGATTGGGCCTTCGCATTTGCGCCAGGGGATCCGGCATTGCTCAGTGTTGATGCGTTTTTTCTGGCCCTTGGATTGCTCTATGAGGAACCTAATCTTGAGAACCAGGCTGAAAAAGCATTGTTGGCCCTCTCTCAGGGGCAAGATGAAGCAGAGGTGTACTGCCAGAAATTTCGGAAATTGTCGGTGCTTACTCAGTGGAATGAGTGTGCCCTGGCTGCAAATTTCAGAAAAGGTCTTTCTGAGGCCATTAAGAATGTCATGGTGGGGTTCCCTACGCCTGCAGGTCTGAATGAGTCAATGACTCTGGCCATTCAGATTGATCGGCGTTTGCGGGAGCGCAAACCTGCGCACTATTTGGCGGTGTCTTCTGAACAGACACCTGAGTCTATGCAATGTGATAGAATTCTGACCAGAAGTGAACGGCAAAATTATAGACGGCAAAATGGGTTGTGCTTTTACTGTGGTGACTCAGCTCATGTTATCTCAGCATGCTCCAAGCGCAAAAAAAAGGTTGATAAATCTGTCACCATTGGTACTTTACAGCCTAAGTTCATTTTGTCTGTTACCCTGATTTGTTCCTTGTCATCTTACCCAGTTATGGCTTTTGTAGATTCAGGTGCTGCCCTGAGTCTGATGGACTTGTCATTTGCCAGGCGCTGTGGTTTTGTTATGGAGCCTTTAAAATTCCCTATTCCACTAAGGGGAATTGATGCTACGCCATTGGCTACGAATAAACCTCAGTACTGGACACAAGTGACCATGTGCATGACTCCTGTTCATCAGGAGGTGATTCGCTTTCTTGTGCTGCATAATTTGCATGATGTTGTCGTGTTGGGTCTGCCATGGTTGCAGACTCATAATCCAGTCCTGGATTGGAAAGCAATGTCTGTGTCAAGTTGGGGTTGTCAGGGAATTCATGGCGACGCTCCTGTGGTGTCAATTGCTTCATCCACTCCTTCTGAAGTCCCTGCGTTTTTGTCAGACTACCAGGATGTATTTGATGAGCCCAAACTCAGTTCTCTACCTCCTCATAGGGATTGTGATTGTGCTATAAATTTGATTCCTGGTAGTAAGTTTCCTAAGGGACGACTTTTCAATTTGTCAGTGCCGGAGCATGCTGCCATGCGGAGTTATATAAAGGAGTCTTTGGAGAAAGGACTTATTCGCCCCTCCTCCTCCCCTCTTGGTGCGGGGTTCTTTTTTGTGGCTAAGAAGGATGGTTCTCTGAGACCTTGTATTGATTATCGCCTTCTAAATAAAATCACGGTCAAATTTCAGTATCCTTTGCCATTGTTATCTGATCTGTTTGCTCGCATTAAGGGGTCTAGTTGGTTCACCAAGATAGATCTTCGTGGTGCGTATAACCTTGTGCGTATTAAGCAGGGTGATGAATGGAAAACTGTATTTAATACGCCCGAAGGCCATTTTGAGTACTTGGTGATGCCTTTTGGACTTTCTAACGCTCCTTCTGTCTTTCAGTCTTTTATGCACGACATCTTCCGTGAATATCTGGATAAATTTATGATTGTGTATCTGGATGATATTCTGTTTTTTCTGATGATTGGGAGTCCCATGTTAAGCAGGTCAGCATGGTGTTTCAGGTCCTGCGTGCCAATGCTTTATTTGTGAAGGGCTCAAAATGTCTTTTTGGAGTCCAGAAGGTTTCTTTTTTGGGTTTCATTTTGTCTCCTTCTACTATTGAGATGGACCCAGTCAAGGTTCAGGCTATTCATGACTGGACGCAGCCTACATCTGTTAAGAGTCTTCAGAAGTTCTTGGGTTTTGCTAATTTTTACCGTCGCTTCATCGCTAATTTTTCTGGTGTTGTTAAGCCTTTGACGGATTTGACCAAGAAAGGTTCTGATGTTACTAACTGGTCTCCTGCGGCTGTGGAGGCCTTTCGGGAGCTGAAGCGCCGGTTTTCTTCGGCTCCGGTCTTATGTCAGCCAGATGTCTCTCTTCCTTTTCAGGTCGAGGTTGATGCTTCCGAGATTGGAGCGGGGGCTGTTTTGTCGCAGAGAAGCGCCGATGGCTCTGTGATGAAGCCATGTGCTTTCTTTTCAAGAAAGTTTTCGCCTGCCGAGCGGAATTATGATGTCGGTAATCGGGAGTTGTTGGCTATGAAGTGGGCATTTGAGGAGTGGCGACATTGGCTCGAGGGAGCTAAGCATCGTGTGGTGGTCTTGACTGATCACAAGAATCTCATTTATCTCGAGTCGGCCAAGCGGCTGAATCCTAGACAGGCTCGTTGGTCGTTGTTTTTCTCTCGTTTTGATTTCGTGGTCTTGTACCTGCCTGGGTCGAAGAATGTAAAGGCTGATGCTCTTTCTAGGAGTTTTGTGCCTGACTCTCCTGGAGATTCAGAGCCAGCTGGTATTCTCAGAGAAGGGGTGATTTTGTCTGCCATCTCCCCAGATTTGCGACGAGTGCTGCAGGAGTTTCAGGCGGATAGACCTGACCGTTGTCCACCGGAGAGACTGTTTGTCCCGGATAGATGGACCAGCAGAGTTATTTCCGAGGTTCATTCTTCGGTGTTGGCGGGCCATCCTGGAATATTTGGTACCAGAGATTTGGTGGCCAGGTCCTTTTGGTGGCCTTCCTTGTCGCGGGATGTGCGTTCCTTTGTGCAGTCTTGTGGAATTTGTGCTCGGGCTAAGCCTTGCTGTTCTCATGCCAGTGGTTTGCTGTTACCTTTGCCTGTCCCGAAGAGGCCTTGGACGCACATTTCCATAGATTTTATTTCGGATCTCCCTGTCTCTCAGAGAATGTCTGTCATCTGGGTGGTGTGTGATCGTTTTTCTAAGATGGTCCATTTGGTGCCCTTGCCTAAGTTGCCTTCCTCCTCCGAGTTGGTTCCGCTGTTTTTTCAAAATGTGGTTCGTTTGCATGGGATCCCTGAAAATATTGTTTCCGACAGAGGATCCCAGTTTGTGTCTAGATTTTGGCGGACCTTTTGCGCTAAGATGGGCATTGATTTGTCTTTTTCGTCGGCCTTCCATCCTCAGACGAATGGCCAAACCGAACGAACTAATCAGACCTTGGAAACCTATTTGAGATGTTTTGTTTCTGCTGATCAGGACGACTGGGTGACTTTTTTGCCATTGGCCGAGTTTGCCCTTAATAATCGGGCTAGTTCTGCTACTTTGGTTTCTCCTTTTTTTTGTAATTCGGGGTTTCATCCTCGTTTTTCCTCGGGTCAGGTGGAGCCTTCTGACTGTCCTGGAGTGGATGTTGTGGTGGATAGGTTGCATCAGATTTGGAATCATGTTGTGGACAATTTGAAGCTGTCACAAGAGAAGGCTCAGCGCTTTGCCAACCGCCGTTGCTGTGTGGGTCCCCGACTTCGCGTTGGGGACTTGGTGTGGTTGTCTTCTCGCTTTGTTCCTATGAAGGTCTCCTCTCCTAAGTTCAAGCCTCGGTTTATCGGTCCTTATAAGATTTTGGAAGTCCTTAACCCTGTGTCATTTCCTTTGGACCTCCCAGCATCGTTTGCTATTCATAATGTGTTTCATCGGTCGTTGTTGCGGAGGTATGTGGTGCCTGTGGGTCCTCCGGTTGAGCCTCCTGCCCCTGTGCTGGTTGAGGGAGAATTGGAATACGTGGTGAAGATCTTGGATTCTCGTATTTCTAGACGGAGGCTTCAGTATTTGGTTAAATGGAAGGGCTATGGTCAGGAGGATAATTCCTGGGTTGTCGCCTCTGATGTTCATGCGGCCGATTTGGTTCGTGCCTTCCATGTGGCTCACCCTGATCGCCCTGGGGGTTTTGATGAGGGTTCGGTGACCCCTCCTCAAGGGGGGGGGTACTGTTGTGAACTCTGTTTTCAGGCTCCCTCTTGTGGTCACAGGTGGTATTGTGTGACTTTTGTTTTGGGCTCCCCCTGGTGGCTTTGTTTGTTATCCTGCGGGTCTGTGGCTGATCAGCTGCCTCGTTATTCACTTGGGAGTTTCCTATTTAGCTCTGTTTCACTTCCACTTGTTGCCGGCTGTCAATGTGCTCAGTGCTATTCTGATTACTCCTGATTATCTTCGGTTTCAGTCTCTTCAGGAGAAGCTAAGTTCTGTTTAATTATTTTTTGCTCATCAGTCTGCAATGTGATTTCTGTGTATGATGAGTTTAGTCCAGCTTGCTAATATGTGATTTCTTCTGCTGGTTTGCTCTGGGGTACAGAGTTGCTTCCCCCGCACCGTTAGTTGGTGCGGGGGCTCGAGCGATCTCTGCGTGGATATTTTGAATAGGGTTTTTAATTGACCGCACAGTTCCCTTTCTATTTTCTGCTTTCTAGTGTTAGCGGGCCTCATTTGCTAAATCTAATTTCATCTCTGCGTTTGTGCTTTCCCCTTAACTCACCGTTAATATTTGTGGGGGGCTATTCTATATCTTTGGGGTCATTTCACTGAGGCAAGTGAGGACTTTTGTTCCCTCTAGGAATAGTCGGTTTCTCAGGCCGTGAAAAGACGTCTAGGATTTTCAGGTAACGTTCCACAGCTGCCTATAGTTGTTTGCGGATAGGATCAGGTTGCGGTCAATTCAGTTACCACTTCCCCAGAGTTTGTAGTCGGTTTAGTTACTTAGCTAGTCCTACTTGCGATCCTTGCCACTAGGATCATAACACTCCCCTGCTGTGCTTACGGGATAGTCCCCACAACTGTTGTGTCTGTTTATCGTGTTCCCTCACGACTCGATTCTGATGTTCTTCTTCTCCCCGTCCCCCAGATCTTATGGTAGGATGCACCCGTATGACGGGAAGGCTCGGAGCTCTTCCGGGACCCTAGAGTCGCCCCTCTCCAAAAGTTGCCCCCTATGTCTGCGTAGGTGATGTAGGTGAGGCAGCCAGCCTATAGCTCTCTGCCCTGCCGTTGGTTTGAAGTAATGCTTAGAGCTCTGTACTTCCTCGGCGTTCCGGCCACCGGTTATTTACGCCTCAGTAGGATGTTGCCTCGGTCTAACAGCATGACTCCTACTGGTATTTCTCCCTGTTGCGTTGATCTCGTTTCTCACTCAGCACAATAAATCTCGCTTCTTGTCCTTTCTTAGGGCACCGCCGCTATGAAGTGCAGGCGCGGTCCCGTAGCTTTCTTTCTGATTGCCAGGCCTCTGTCAGGATCCCACCCCTGACAGGGACCCTACCGAATCTTCCCCTACAACACCCTCTGCCACAAGGTGTTGCCTGGTTCCAACCCAGTCAGCGTTCTCCCTAACTTCCTGCCTAACCCCCAGTTTTACCAGACTGTGAGGAGTGGCCTAATGAATAGTACCCTTAGCTCCCCCTGGAGGCCAGACTGTGAAATATATTGGTGTATGTGATACCTGGTCAGATGAACTCCTTCAGTGCCATCAGACGTACCATAGCCCCCCTTAGCGGCGGAGCCACAGTACTGCAACGACCAGGACTCTGGGGCGCTGCACTCCCCTCCGGTTAAATCCAGTACTCCTGGACTGGGAAGAAAACAACAATACATGTCAGCAAAAAGACATACAATTTTGAAAATGCAAGTACAAGTCAACTTTGTAACAGAGCTTCCCTTCATGGGAGGTGAGGACACTTGAACGTTACAAACATGGTTAAACACTTTTAAATAACTTTACTATAAATAACTTTTCATACCCAACCGGGTATTCTAGTAAGTGCAAAATCTTTGAACAATAATTTAACATTGCCTTTAAGGACGTACTCGCTAAATCCACTAAAGACCTTCTTATATCACATATAAGGCTAATTAACTTTTATGCGTTCTCCTACTTTAAGTCTGCAGGACCGCCTGTCCTAACTGCTCCAGACCTACTGCCTCTCCTTTCTGTTACAAGACCGCTCCTTTCCGCCCGAGCCTACTGTCCTTCCACCACTATACACAGTATAGAACATATCATTTTTCTTTCAGTTTAAGATCACTGAGCCATCTCTATATGGCTCCTAGGAGGACTCACTACTAACCCCTACGGGTTCACTTCCTGTCCTCATTCTTCTATTAACATTATTGAACATTTCTTACAATCAACTAGTTAGTTACATTTAACTTTCACATATCAACATCATCAATACTTTCTTTTCAAGACATTATTGTCATTCAACCATCTTAAGGCAACACTGTACATAAGTGCAAGATATGAACATCCCCTTTAAGAGGGGACCAAGTCTCTACGAGGTAGTACAACTTCTCAAGCCGCAAGTCCGTATGCAGCAAGGACTCCAGTGCAAGTTCCAAGAACCGTATCTTCGCAAAGAGTCCTTTCGCTTACAAAACCAGTAGAGAGCACCTTTAAGAAGGTGCAAACTATTTACAAGATCAGTTTTTGAATCATTCACCGTCCATGATTCGGCAGTTCTTTGATAATGGAGCAAAATAGAAAACAAACAAAAGGCAATAGGGATCCCGGGTCAACAAAGGGATCCCTTTAAGAGTTAACCCTGGACGGGTTTTAGCAGCAAAACAGTGAAAACAATTACCTATGTACATGTTCAGGTTTCCGAGGTTTAGTTGGACGGCTTCCAGGGCTGCACCTGGCACTTAACCCTTCTTGGCCTGGGGAAAGTGACGTCCAGGGTTACACCCAGTGCTGGACAAACGCCGTTAATCCGTCTTTCATGTATGGTTAAATCATGCGCAGCGATGGAGGTCTGCGCAACTTGAGTATGGGCATTTGCTGCAGCAGAGGTAGCGGCTGCTGCAAGATCAGTCACTGGAATGGAGTCAGCAGTTGTGGCACTAGCAGTCACTGGAGTGGTGTCGGTCGTCAGGGCAGGGTCGTCCTTCATACCTGCTTTAGATGCGGTCCCTCCGGTGCCGATCTGCTCCGTCTCTGCTGGGATCTGGAACGCTAGTTGCAGGGCCTTGCGCTGCGGCGTTGTCATCTCCGCTTGCAGCATCTCGCTTTCCGGCAGGGCCTTGCTTTCTGGCTTTGGAGCGCTGTAACTTCCTTCTTGCTCCGGACCAGACGAGGCTGCCGACAGACGTCTGGCGAGGCTCCCGATGATGGTCTTCTTCCACCCGGCCTCAGTGCTCAGCTGCGTCCGCAGGAGTTGGTCGCTGAGCTTGTCCACTCCGGCCTGCAGGAAGTCAGAGCCAACAGGTGATGCCTGGCCGCGGCATCTCTCTGGGTAGCTGGGGGAGTCCTCTGCTCCGACCCCACGCTCCGGCTCTGGGCGGCTGGCCATGGCGTCTCCCATGTCGCTGACTTCTTCTTCCTCGTCCTTTTCCCGCTCTCTCCTTCGTGGGCGGTTTCGCTTTCGTTGTCTCCGCCCCCCATTGAGGATCAGTAGGCAGATCTCGGCTGCTGACGGACACGTCCTCAAGGGGCAGAAATATTTAGACTGGGCGGTCATTGTCTTTCGCGCTCTCCAGCTTGTCTACGCCCACTCCACGCCCTTCTTCTTCTCCTGCGCTCTCCTTAGCGCTGTAATGGCGGCGGTTTTGGCGGGAACTTCTGGCTGCAAGTGGCGATACACAGTCTTTGCAATAAGTCACAGTCCAAACACAATAAATCGCAATTCCAAGGCACACATGACCTGATTCTTCAGGCTTAAGTAGATCCTGTTCGTGACGCCAAGTTTGCAGTGCCCCCACTGCCGCAGGGCCGAGGGGTACCCGGTACCGGGCCTCTGAGTCTCTGCTCTGGGGTTGTCATGGTGGCTAGACCCGGTCCGTGACCCTGCTGAGGGGCGCCCAAATAATAGGGTGTAGATGATGGTAGTGGTGCGGTGTAGTGCCGGTCGCAGTTAATAACGAGGACACAAGGTTGCAGTCTCTTTACCTCTTTACTGAAGGCTTCTGGGTCCTCAGTCCGGAATACAGTTAGCCGGGCTGCGCAAGTCCGGCCGGTCCGATGGCACCTCCAGAGTTCCCTTCGCGGTGGAAATCTGTGCCTTCCTTCTAGCGCTTATGTGTTGTGGTCCTCCCCTGCTGTGCTTAGGGGATAGTCCCCACAACTGTTGTGTCTGTTTCTCGTGTTCCCTCACAACTCGATTCTGATGTTCTTCTTCTCCCCGTCCCCCAGATCTTATGGTAGGACGCACCCGTATGACGGGAAGGCTCGGAGCTCTTCCGGGACCCTAGAGTCGCCCCTCTCCAAAAGTTGCCCCCTATGTCTGCGTAGGTGATGTAGGTGGGGCAGCCAGCCTATAGCTCTCTGCCCTGCCGTTGGTTTGAAGTAATGCTTAGAGCTCTGTACTTCCTCGGCGTTCCGGCCACCGGTTATTTACGCCTCAGTAGGATGTTGCCTCGGTCTAACAGCATGACTCCTACTGGTATTTCTCCCTGTTGCGTTGATCTCGTTTCTCACTCAGCACAATAAATCTCGCTTCTTGTCCTTTCTTAGGGCACCGCCGCTATGAAGTGCAGGCGCGGTCCCGTAGCTTTCTTTCTGATTGCCAGGCCTCTGTCAGGATCCCACCCCTGACAGGGACCCTACCGAATCTTCCCCTACAACACCCTCTGCCACAAGGTGTTGCCTGGTTCCAACCCAGTCAGCGTTCTCCCTAACTTCCTGCCTAACCCCCAGTTTTACCAGACTGTGAGGAGTGGCCTAATGAATAGTACCCTTAGCTCCCCCTGGAGGCCAGACTGTGAAATGTATTGGTGTATGTGATACCTGGTCAGATGAACTCCTTCAGTGCCATCAGACGTACCATAGCCCCCCTTAGCGGCGGAGCCACAGTACTGCAACGACCAGGACTCTGGGGCGCTGCACTGGCATGTGCTGGTGGGTATGGGTGGTCCTGCACAGTTACACTTTAAGAGTATGTGCACACTTTGCGGATTTGTCTGCGGATCCACAGCAGTGTTCCATGCGGTGTACATTACCATGTAAATCTATGGAAAACCAAATGCAGTGTAACGCACTCCATTAACGCTGCTATTAACCCTGTGTGACCAAATTTTTGCCTATGCAGCATCAATAGTAAAAAAATCTAATCTTAAAAATAATAAAAAAATAAAAAATCATTATATACTCACTTTCCCGCTCCTCGCGACGCTCCGGTGACCGCTCCATGCAAGCGGCAGGTTCCGGTGCCAAGGATGGTATGCGAGAAGGACCTGCCATGACGTCACGGTCATGTGACCGTGACGTCATCACAGGTTCTGCGCTCATACCAACCCTGGGACCGGAAGCTGCCGCGTGCACCGCACACAGGGCCAGGACTTCAACAGGTCTTTGGAAGGTGAGTATATGTTTATTTTTAGTCTGTATACTACGTGACTCTGTGATGTATACTCTGTCGCTGTGCAATATACTACGTGGCTGGGCAATATACTACGTGGCTGGGCAATATACTACGTGACTGGGCAATATACTACGTGACTGGGCAATATACTACATGGCTGGGCAATATACTACGTGGCTGGGCAATATACTACGTGGCTGGGCAATATACTACGTGGCTGGGCAATATACTACGTGACTGGGCAATATACTACGTGGCTGGGCAATATACTACGTGACTGGGCGCAATATACTACGTGGACATGCATATTCTAGAATACCCGATGCGTTAGAATCGGGCCACCATCTAGTGTTATATATTTTCAGAATTATGTCCTTGATCCTCTGATTATTATTTGATTTAATGTTTTTGCAGGCACTGTACCCTTTTGTTTTTGATTAATTTATTATATTTGTTATTTTATATTGTCTTGCCATAGTTTAATTTACCAATGACCAAACTACCTTTTTCTTTTGGCTTTATGGGGTGTTTTAAATAGGTTTTTTTTTCTTCTTATATTTGTGTTACAATTAGATGTCCTTATTAAACTTTTAAATATTTGTGTTTCAGATTTTTTTTTTTTTTATATATATATTCTAATTCTTTGAGTCATTGATAGGTTTGTATAAATAAGTGTTTGGGGACTCTAACAAAGTTGTTTATTTTTTTTTAATTTTCTTAGTATGTTTTTTTTCTTGTTCAATTTTGATTATTAATAGCTTCTTGCATTGCTGCCCCCTTTGAAGATGTCCTGGATACTGGACGATGGATGCTGTGGGAGAGGTGAGTGCAGCGCTGGCTCTCTATCCTCTGCTGCAATAGCTTCTAACTGTGAAAGACTTCGAAATGGGATGGGGATAGAAGCAGTGTGTGTGTGATAACAGCGCTGCCCCACAGTTTCTAGCAGCTTCAAATGAATCGTCACCATTGAGCAGTGCTGGTATCACTCAATCTTTCTAGCACAAATCAGCAGGAGGCAGTGATAGAAGCATTGAGTGACCCCAGTGCTGTTCTCTGATGACGATTCATTTGAGTGTGGTGCTAGAAGCTGTCGGGTGGGCCTGATGTCAATCAAAGCTTCTATCTACACCCACTTTCACAGAAGCTACATCGGCAGAGAAAGATACAGAGAGCTGGTGCTACAGTCACATCTACCACAGTGTCCATTACCCAGGATCCAGAACATCTTCAGGGGGGTAGCAATGCAGAAAACCAGTAACTGCAGAAATGCTCCCTGATAGCATCCCGTAATAGGAGATGCGATGGATGCTACGAGGAGTGAGTGCAGCCCTAGCCTCCGGTGACATCACATTTGAGACTCCTTTCAAACGAAACGTCACAGAAAGTACAGTAATAAAAACATATTTAGGTATTATCTAGGTAGGGAAAAGTGTAGGGTATTGTGTAATGAAGCAAAATACAAAAGTGGTTATGGTGTACCGTAAGTATCGTTTTTGTTGTTTATTAAACATATGAGCCTATGGTTGATAGATGCTGCTTATGCAGTGTGAGTTCCCAAAAGTATGTATCAAGAAATTCTCCAAACTTATATCTGGACAAACCATAAATTTTAAATTAAGTAGTAAAAATAAAAATAACAGATGCTCACCTCTCACAACCGCCGTGTTCCACCAATGTCGGCACCTGGGTTTGCATGGCTTTGTTAAGGCACATGAGCCCTGCAGCCAATCAGCCGCTGCTGTGCTCTCACTTTTTTCACCTGTCCAACATTTGGAAGTAAGAGTGCAGCAGCCCAATAGCAGCTACAGCTTGGCTGCATGGCTCACATGCATGCCAACCCAGGCAGACACAGCGCCAGACATTGATGGAATTAGCGCTGTTGCGGGAGGTAGATATCTGCTTTTTTTTCTTACAAGAGGAACTAATTCATTTAAAAAAGGGGTTATTCAGGTAGTGGACAACCCCTTTAAATGGTTTGTATAGGTGGAACAATTTATGACCACTAGGTGACAACTTTTAGATTGGTGGGGGGGATCCAACCTCTGGGATCATCAACGATCATCTGAATGGGGCACTTTTATCCTCATTAGAAAAAAGCAGCGGAGCCTAAGCTCGACCACTACACCATTTATTCTCTATGGAACTTCCGTGACGCTGTATACGGCTTTCTCCGGCCATTCCTTAAGGAACAAATGGAGCTGCACATAAGCATTCATAATGCTGCTCCAACAGGCATAAAAGTGTCCTTTTCTGGCTATCAGTTGGGGTCCCAGGAGTTGGATCCCCACCGATCTGAAAGTCATCACCTATTTTGTGGATAGGATAGGTGATAACTTGTTACAACTGAACCTTTCCTTAATAATTTTACTGTAGCTATTCTAACAGCAACATAGCAACAACAATATTAATACATAAAACATTGGCTAATAGTACTGCTGTAAAGAAGTACACCACTACCCCCTCAAACTGTGTCATTTATCAGTGACCTTATCTGCCCTCATTAGCTCTATAAATATTTTACCATATGGGTGTCTGGTATCTATATCAGTGCATTATTAGTGTGTGCATGTTCATATATATATACTGTATATACATTTGCTAGCGCATATAGAAATGTATATGGGACTTCTTTGACATACTTACGGTATATGCTTTAGATTAACCCCTTCCCCCGAAGACACTTTTCACCCTCCTGCCAAGTCTGCATTTAAATTTAATACCTGTCTCTTCTCTTTGTGCTTCTGCTCCAAGTGATTCTGAAATTCTTTTTTAGTGACTTTGTTTGTGCTTAATTTAGGAACAAACGCATGATTTGCGTTTATTTATATAAAAAAAATATCGAAATTTGATGAACATGTAGAAGCACTTGCAATTTTTGATCTATTAATTTTTATGCCCTTAAAGGCAGCATCGCTCCTACGATGTTGATGCCGCTGTTCCCGTAGAGTGACGGTGACATTGCTGTGTCACGTGTTGGCTGCAGGTAATCAATACTCATTCAAGGCGGACGTCCGCTCTGATGGAACAGTAAAGCTGCAGCTGATGACCAACTGCTGATTGACTGCAGCCAACATGTGACACAACAGTGTTACATCACTCACTGGGAACAGCAGCATCAACATCGCTGGAATGGCGCTGCATCTGCATTTTATTTCAATTGGGTTCTTAATGATTAAAGTGGGGTTGTCTAGTGGTGGGCAACCCCTTTAAAAACAGACATGACACACAAAATAGTGAATAAATAATATTTACCATATGTCTATATCTGCATCATCTTTAAATGGCTTTTTTTATTAGGGTGTTACAAATGTGAAGCTTTTTCAGTAATTTTTCATTTTTTTGCACTGAAATTTATATAACCTGTTTTTTTTTAAGGACCACTTCACTTTTGAAGTGTCTTTTAGGGACCTATATGTCAGAAAGACCCCATTTTAAAAACATCACCCCTTCAGGTATTCAAAGCCACATTCAGAAGGTTTGATAACCATTCAGGTGCTTTACAGGAATGAACGCAAAGTGAAAGGAATTAAAATGAATAATTACATTTTGTAATGGTATGTGGGTGTCCTGTCACATTAGCAGATTTCTCCGGCAAGTGGAGGCGGCAGGTGTGTAGCGATGCTACGGAACCTGGGCTGGGAGGAGAAGGTGTCAGGCGGTGCGAGGCTGCGGTGGGTCCCAGGCTTTCACAAAATTGTCCCATTGTTTTCACTGCAGTGGACTTTGGGAAAATAGTCGCCAGATGCAGCGCATGCGCAGATTGAGGTCTTGGCTTCCGGCAGCCATTTTCCTGAAATCCACCGCAGTGAAAACAATGGAAAGTGCGGGAACTCCGCTGACATTTTGTGAAAGCCTGAAGGCCATCACAGCCTTGCAACGCCAAACTCCCTCTCCTCCTAGCCCAGGGCCCGCAGCATCGCCCCATTTCTGCCACCGCTGCCAGATTCCAGCAGCAGCGACCCTGCCTCCTGTGACCCTGCTCAACCTCCCTGGTAAGCTACTGTAAAATCGGACAATAAGACACACCACCATCTAATTAAAAAAAATTTTCTATTTTACTCCCTGGACTCATCTTATAGTCCGCAAAATACGGTACTCCTCTTGGTGAATACATCTACAGGTAAAATGACGATTTTTACTCCAGGGGTCTTTTTTTTTTAGAAATAAGTACGCAGTTGGTGTTGCAAATGTTCCAAGGTAATGCCAAATACATTGTGCCCAACTTTCACTTCTTTAGACATGCACTCCATAAGTTTGTTTAGGGGGTTTCCTTGCTAGAGCAATGCCAAACATGTGGACGCCAACTGCAGTTTAGGTACACTGTAAGACTCAGCAGGGAGGGGACATTTGGACTTGGGTAGTTTTTCACATATGAGTTCTATCAATGTTTTTCACGGATAGAACTCGTACCTGTTAGGGTATGTTCACACGCTGCGGGTTTTGCTGCGGATCCGCAGCGGATTTGCACTGCGGATCCGCAGCTTTTTTCCATGTAGGTTACAGTACAATGTAACCCAATGGAAAACAAAACCGGCTGTGCCAACGATCCTTTTTTCCCCAGGCAAATCCGCTGCGGATTTGCCTGCAGAAAAAAGAAGTACCATGTCAATTATTTCTGCGGATTCCGCTGCGGGTTTCCAGCAGCACCAATAGGAAACTGCAGTTGGAAACCCGCAGTGGAATCCGCAGTAGAAAAAGGATCAAAACCCGCAGGGAAAAGCACCGCGGATTTCACTGCGGATTTTTCCAAAAAAGGACCTGAAAAATCCGCAGTGAAAAAAGGATCGTGTGAACATACCCTTATAGTCTATGTGGCTGTTTACATGTTTTCTCAAAATCTTGGAGACATGTCTGATATTGATCCATGTGTCAATTCAAAATCGGTACTGCAGGGCTATGGATAGTTAACATTTGACAGCACCCGTTTTTCGCTGATTCCTAAATAGAAGATAAAGAAACTTTTTTTGTCATCCAGAACCAATGATAAAACTCGGAACAAAATCAGATTATTAAACTCTGATGAAACTAAACTAAATCACTGATGAAGCCAGGATCATTTTTCTTGTCCATAAAAAAACTGAATTATGAATGAGCCACTTTTAGGAGGCAGAATTAACAAATCAACAGCAGTTCAATAATTGCTTCTATTTATTTATGCCGTTCACTGTGTTTTATAATTGATAAGACAGCTTCTGATTGTGTTTTTCTACTTTTACACACTAAAATCAAACTAAGATACTGTATGTAACTTTTCTATTTTTTTGCTAAAAGAGTCATGTGAGGGCTTTTTTTGTGTGAGAGGAGTTGAAGTCTTTATTCGTACCATTTTTGGATACACAGTATGTTTTTAAAGTTTTTGAGAAGCATAAAGAGCAAAAAAATTGCAATTCACAAATAATTTTTCATTATTTTTTTTAACCTTTTGGTCGCATTTAATTTCACTTTTTTGTGCATCAGAATGATGAACAAACAGCACTTTTGTCGTGTTTTTTGAGGGAAGAGCATTCATTCTGGCGGTTAAATAATACGACGATACCAAATCTGTTTACTTTTTTGTTTACATAAAAAATGTGTATTTTTTTACCTGAACATTTTTTAAGGAATTTTGCGCTCTTAGTTTTGTGTATTTTTATGTTTATTCCTAAAGAAGGTGCGGTTACAGTCGTACTCTCTATGCACAGAGTGGTGACTGAATGCAATCAGAGGGAATAAAGTTAATCTCCCGGCAGCGGGGCTCTGAGCTGTGATGGTTCAGAGCCCATATTTACCTGCAGATTAACCCAATATCTGTAGGTTAATAGCTTTTTTTCACCTGACAAGTTCCCTTTAACTATTTTAATTGTTTACTTAGTTCCTCTGTGGAGTATACTAATGTATTGCAGACCTGTCGATGTTACACTGATAGTAGGCTTATTAGAAGCTGCTTATGGCAGGGCCTAAGCGTCTATGCACACATTGTGTTTTTATCTCAGTTTTTGTTTTATTGTTTTTTTTCTGCAAAGTTTTGTAGCAAAACCTGAAGGATTTCCTAGTCCCAGCAAAGTGAATAAGATTCTAGAAATCTTTTGCACATCTTGCTTACTTTTTCCTTCCAGATTTGCAGCAGATTTAAGTCTGAAGCATGTCAATTTTTTCAGCTTTTTTGCTGCACATTTTACCCACACTAATGAGTGAGGGAAAATCTGCAATAAAAACATGTAAAACACGTCTGCATTTTTTCCTGCCAAGAGATGCAGAAATACGCATATCCTAATATGCCACCCAACCTAGCATACCCAAGATCCAGTTGCCATAACAACCATTGGCCCTCCACGATCGCGTGTTGGGGGTGATTTGGTAAGAAAGAACGACACCCCCTTTCACAACCTTCTACTAGCGCCGGTTGCTATTAAACGTTGGCACCGGCCCTGGCTGTTGCTGCAGGAGCTCGGCTGTCAGTTAGGCTGAGCTCCAACTGTGGTCATGCTGGGCACAAGCCCCTGTGCTCGCACAATCACCTAGATGTACTGATGAATCCATATTTGGGAATACTTCAGCAAATACCAATATATCCCATATCAGGAAGTGGTTAAAGTACAAAATGTGAAGAAGTGATATCACTTTGTCCTTTAATAATATGTACAACAGACATGAAATTTGTATCACAAATTAAACATACAATTACATATTATAGGCTCAGACAAAGGCCAGATCAATATAGTACAGTTTTGGTGTATTTTTTTTCCTATCCGATTAATATGATACCATGAGGAAATGAATTGTTGCATGTTGCAACACATGCCGTATTACAGAGGTATTCTTTTCTAGCAGCATTCCCTTTAGGGAGAATACGGTTTTTCACAAAAAGGCACCATACCACTGCGGATAGAGTAGCTACTGATCTATATTACAGGATTTTGCTATGTACATTATCCCTTAGACTGGTCGTCTCATATATTTCTGCAGGATGACACTGCTCCTATGTCTCCTACCTTCCTGCTGGCTGGTGAGCGGGGCACTCCTGCTTGAGTGACCGTTTGTGGTGCTGACCTAAATTGTGCTCTTTCTGATGCTAAAAGCAGAGAGTTGTACTGAAGCTGGCCAGATCAGAAGCTAGCAGTGTGCTCCAATCTGTTCTTAGGATTTCTATTAACTAACAAATATCTATTTATTTTGATCCATCAAAAAAGGAAGAATAGAAACTATCCAACGATACTAACAACAAATGGTCTTTTTCAAGGACATTAGTATTGAGAAGAGCCATACATAATGTAGTGCCCTGGTAGAGAGCTGTATGCCAAGCATAAGGGAGATAGTACACTAGTAGAGAGCCGTATGCCTGGCATATGGGAGGTAGTATGCTGGTTGAGAGCCGTATGCCTGGCATAAGTGAGGTATTGTGCTAGTAGAGAGCTGTATACACGACACCCGCTAGGGCTGTGGGGTACTCGGAACCGGGTCGGACGGTTCTTAAAGGGGTGCTCACGGCAGCAGTGACGCGGTCTGTGGTCCTGGGCGCGCAATAAAAGTGATGCACTGATGTTTGGGAATAAAGTTTATATAGGATAGGGGATATTGTTCGTAACGCCACCTGTGGTACTCGGCCAGGGATGGCTGACACTGCTGAAAAGGACCGCTAGGCTGATGGTGATGCGGCAGAGTTATTACAGCTCTCCACAGGTAGAGCTTAGTTCCCAGGGCAGTTAAAGAAGTGTATGGTAAAGTTATTGATGGAGGGTAGTGGGGCAGGGTGAGTGATGCAGGAAAGGATTGAGAGGACGCAGCAGGGTGCAGTTTTCACCTTTTACTCACAGTTCGGATGTTATTCCCCAGCCGAGGTGCTGTGTCCTCCATGTCAGTGGTCCAGCAAATTCTCCAGTAGATTGGGGCACTTGTTCAGAACCCCCTAAGTATGTGCTTTTCCTGGCCGTCTTACTGCGCTGGCTCTCACCTCTCCTGCCCTGCGTTTCACACCCAGTGTCCCAAGCCGGTAGTCACGGGTCCTGTTGGGCGACGTCTTCACGGTCCCCTTGACCCTCTGTGTCTACTTTTCAGCGAAATAGATGTGCATGTGGCTGTTGCATTTGCAGTCACGACAGCCTTCGGGTTCCTAGCTGGGACTTGTATTTCCTCCACTAGATCAGGGGCCGGTTCCCCTACTGTATAAACAAAAGCCGTGTGCACTGCTCAAATGGATGGTGCCCAGGTAGGTTCCAAAACCATAGTGATACATATAAGAAATAACCTGGCACTCAACTTGCATAAAGATGCTTTTTAATAGTTCCAAGCGGGAATACAGTGACAGCAATAGCAAAACGTTTCGGTCATAAATGTCTGACCTTCATCAGTTGCATACAGTGATTGCTGGTTGCGTAAATGTTGTCACTAACAGTAGTTTGTGGTATAGGTAGCCCTAAATGGAAAGGCACTGTTCGATATAATATGACATGGGCGCAGCCCTGCTGTGGCGCTGCCTGACGCGGAGTCCACAGCTTGTGTGACACAAGCATTCACGCCACCAGCAATCACTGTATGCAACTGATGAAGGTCAGGTTATTTCTTACATGGTTCCCCTACTGTGACCTGGTCCCTCCACCTGGCGATGGTCAGCGTGGATGCGGGCCCCATGGGTGGTTTCCACACTTTCCGTGCCCCTAGGAACCCTTTGTTCCCTCTGGGAGCTCCTTTCTGTTCTCTCTCTGTTCAGACTGTCAGGAGCTTCAGACCCACACGTCTGCTCTGCTCCACTTCTCCTCATCAAGTCATCAACTTACTTACTCTCTCCTCCCCTTTCTCCACCCACACCTTCTACCTAATCCCTCCCTGGCCTGGCGAGGTCTAGTGATGGGTGCAAGTGTTGTACAGCGTCCCCTCCTTACCAGAGAGTTAGGGCACCACACCCTTGGCTGAGATGCAGTACCTCTGTGGCGAGTGGACCCTCAGGGTGCCACATACCTTCCCCGCCCCCCATTAAACACAGCACGTCCCCAGGCTGGAACAAAGCAAAAACAGGTGAACACATACAAAATTTTGTGCAACGCATTTCAACAGGTAAACCGGTAAAACATGAACTTTTCTTCCCTTTTTGGGAGGTACCATTTTCTTTAACATTACAGTTAAAATATTTAATAGTGCCAAACATACCAAAAGTGCAAAACATAACATTTACTTTAACTAACATTTCCCTTTAAGTGCAACAGGTTGTGAGATCCCACACAGGGGTGTCCTTCTCACTAACGGTAACATGCAGTTACAATGGTTTTCTCAACTTTCTCCACCCACACCTTCTACCTAATCCCTCCCTGGCCTGGAGAGGTCTAGTGATGGGTGCAAGTGTTAGGGTTCTGTACAGCGTCCCCTCCTTACCAAAGAGTTGGGGTACTACACCTCTGGCTGAGATGCAGTACCTCTGTGGCGACTGGACCCTCAGTGCACCACATATACTGGGCATAATAGAGGTAATGAGCAGGTAGATTGCCTATGCCGGGCATAAGGGAGGTAGTGCTCTCTTAAAGAGCCACTTGCTGGGCATAGGGGACGTAGTGATCTGGTAGAGCGCCATATGCCGGGTATAAGCAAAGTAGTGCGTTGGTAGAGAGCTGCATGTCGGGCATAAGAGAGGCAGTGCACTGGTAGAGAGCCGTATGCTGGGTTTAAGGGAAGCAGTGCACTGGTAGAGAGCCGTATGTCGGGCATAAAGGAGGCGGTATGCTGGTAGAGAGCCGTATGTTGAGAATAACGGAGGTATTGTGTTAGTAGAAAGCTGTATACTGGACATAAGGGAGGTAATGCGCTGGTAAAGAGCCATATGCTGGGTATAAGGGAGGTAGTGTGCTGGTAGAGAGCTGTATGCTGGGCATAAAGGAGGCAGTGCACTGGTATAGAGCCGTATGCTGGATAAAAGGGAGGCAGTACGCTGGTGGAGAGCCGTATGCCGGGTATAAGTGACGTACTGTGCTAGTAGAGAGCTGTCTACTGGGCATAATGAAGGTAGTGCGCTGGTAGATAGTGGTATGTCAAGCATACAGGAGGTAGTACCCTGGTAGAGAGCTGTATGCCGGTTATAAGGGAGGCCGTGCACTGATAGAGAGCCATATGCAGGCCATAAGGGAGGCAGTAAGCTGGTATAGAGTCGTATGTTGGGCAAAAGTGAGGTAATGTGCTAGTAGAGAGCTGTGTACTGGGCATAAGGGAGGTAGTGCGCTGCTAGAGAGCCATGTGCCGGGCATAATGGAGGTAATGTGCTGGTAGAGAACTGTATGTCAGGCATAAGAGAGGTAGTGTGCTGGTAGAGAGCCATATGCCGGGTATAAGGAAGGTAGTGTGCTGGTAGAGAGCTGTATACCGAGCATAAGGGAGGTAGTGTGCTGGTAGTGAGCTGTATGCCGAGCATAAGGGAGGTAATGTGCTGGAAGAGTGCTGTATGTCGGGTATAGGGGAGCTAGTGTGCTGGTAGAGAGCCGTATGTTAGGCATAAGGGAGGTATTGTGTTGGTACAGAGCTGTATGCCGACCATAAGGGAGGTAGTGTGCTGGTAGAGTGCTGTATGCCAGGTATAGGGGAGGTAGTGTGTTGGTAGAGAGCCGTATGATGGCCATAAGAGAGGTAGTGTTCTGGTAGAGAGCTGTATGCCGAGCATAAGGGAGGTAATGTGCTGGTAGTGTGCTGTATGCTGAGCATAAGGGAGGTAGTGTGCTGGTAGAGTGCTGTGTGCCGGGTACAAGGGAGGTAGTGTGCTGGTAAAGTGCTGTATGCGGGGTAAAGGGTAGGTAGTGTGCTGGTAGAGAGCCGTATGCCGGTCATAAGGGAGGTAGTGTTCTGGTAGAGAGCTGTATGCCGATCATAAGGGAGCTATTGTGCTGGTAGAGAGCAGTATGCCGGACATAAGGGAGATATTGTGCTGGTAGAGAGCTGTATGCCGAGCATAAGGGAGGTAGTGTGCTGGTAGAGTGCTGTGTGCCGGGTATAGGGGAGGTAGTGTGCCGGTAGAGAGCCGTATGCCAGCCATAAGGGAGGTAGTGTGCTGGTAGAGTGCTGTATGCCGAGCATAAGGGAGGTAGTGTGCTGGTAGAGTGCTGTGTGCCGGGTATAGGGGAGGTAGTGTGCCGGTAGAGAGCCGTATGCCAGCCATAAGGGAGGTAGTGTGCTGGTAGAGTGCTGTGTGCCGGGTATAAGGGAGGTAGTGTGCTGGTAGAGAGCCGTATGCCGGCCATAAGGGAGGTAGTGATCTGGTAGAGAGCCATATGCTGGGCATAAGGGAGGTAGTGTTCTGGAAGAGAGCCATATGCCGGGCATAAGGAAGGTAGTGTTCTGGAAGAGAGCCATATGCCAGGCATAAGGAAGGTAGTGTTCTGGAAGAGAGCCATATGCCGGGCATAAGGGAGGTAGTGTTCTGGTAGAGAGCTGTATGCCAGGCATAAGGGAGGTAGTGTTCTGGAAGAGAGCTGTATGCTGAGCATAAGGGAGGTAGTGTTCTGGAAGAGAGCTGTATGCTGAGCATAAGGGAGGTAGTGTTCTGGAAGAGAGCCATATGCCGGGCATAAGGGAGGTAGTGTTCTGGTAGAGAGCTGTATGCCAGGCATAAGGGAGGTAGTGTTCTGGTAGAGAGCTGTATGCTGAGCATAAGGGAGGTAGTGTGCTGGTAGAGAGCTGTATGCTGGGCCTAGGAGAGGTAGTGCGCTGGTAGAGAGCTGTATGCTGAGCAGAAGGGAGGTAGTGTGCTGGTAAAGAGCTGTATGCTGGGCCTAGGAGAGGTAGTGTGCTGGTAGAGAGCTGTATGCTGAGCAGAAGAGAGGTAGTGTGCTGGTAAAGAGCTGTATGCTGGGCCTAGGAGAGGTAGTGTGCTGGTAGAGAGCTGTGTGCCGAGCATAAGTGAGGTAGTATGCTGGTAGAGAGCTGTATGCCGGGTACAGGGGACGTAGTGTGCTGGTAGAGAGCCATATGCCGGGTATAAGGGAAGCAGTGCACTGGTAGAGAGCCGTACGTCGGGCATAAAGGAGCCGTATGTCAGGCATTACCTCCCTTATTCCTGGCTCTTCTCAATGCAGATGTCCTTGAAAAAGACTATTTGTTGGTCTAGTCATTGGACAGTTTCTGTTCTTCCTTTTTGTCAGATATATTTGCAGCAAAATGTACTGCATTTGTCTTCTTCGGGGCCTCTTGATATCACCACACAGCAAAACAGGGCCCTCATGCAGCCGTGTCGACAAAAAAAGAAAAAAGATATAGCTCTTGGAAGAGGGGAGGGAAAAAATGAAAGCGTAAGAACAGAATATTGCCAGTTCCCATAGGAGTGAATGTAGTCATACACCTTCAATATCTTCAACAGAACAAGCTCCTGACCTCCACTTAAAGGGATTGTGCCAAGTTTTGTAGTTATGAATAGGGAAGAAATTAACAATCACTAGGAGTCTGACGGTTAGGACCCCTCTGATCCCAAGAAGGGACACCTTGGTGGCTTATCACCCTTGAGAACAGAGGATTGGGCATGCTGAAATTCAACAGGCCTATCCTTTTTAATCCTCCAAGATTTGCTGAATAAATGTCAGCCATACTCTGCAGGTCCAACCAACTACAGTACAGGCTAATGAGAGAGACAAGGCCGGGCCGGGCTCCTGGGACACCTAAAGATTTACATATATATACATATAACGTCCAAGTTTCCATTGCAATATGAACATAATATGATTAGAAGAAAAGCAGAGATTGGCAAATAAATGACTGGAATATTTCTTCTATTGTATTTAGCATTTTGTCTTTAGTGTTTATTTAGGTTTATAGCCAGCTATTCCATGTTTACCAGGGCTAGTATGACAGATTTATCTGCTAGATGCAGGGTGGCTTCTAAATGCATATTTTATATTTACCGCAGTTTAAGACAAACATTAAAACAAATAGATTTTCAAACAAACAGTGCGGTTTTAGGTTTACAGTGTTTGTCTGGACTTTTTTAAGTAGTCTGTCACCTTTTTCTATCCTCCAGGCTGCTAGGGGTGATGTATGGGGTGAGACGTGGCTGGTGTTTATATATAGGCTGCTAGCGTCCTGTTTCTGATTTGCAGACCCTTAGGCAGTGTAGAAAGATTTCCTCATATCCTCCTCCTCCTTTTTAGGATGTTGAGGAACTGGTGCCTGAGGGGCTGATAGGGAGAGAAGAGATCGCTTATGAGATAAATCTCTGCCTTTTATTTCTGCTGTACGCATATTAATTCTACATTGTTTCCTTTGTTTAAAGGGGTTTTCTGGAACTAATTTATTTTTTTACTAAGGGTCTAAAAACTACCTGTCTGTTCTACCCAGCGCCGGCTCAGAACAGTCTTGGACCACTTCTACCTCCGATTCTGCTGCTTCATGTCAACAGAGAAGCTCTTCGTCTTCTGGGCTGCTGTGTCAACTGGGTGTGACTGCCGGCATCATGCTGATTGACAGCTGGCTCCCCATTGTTAGGCAGCTGGGAGTTGGCTGTCAATCAGCATGACATCAGCAATCACACCCCATCAACAGAGTAGAGTGGAAGAAAAGCAGCTGCTCTGTCAAAGTGATGTCAGCGAAACTTAACAGCCACAGAATTGCCGGCAGTATTGGACACATCTGTGCTCAGCAGAACAAGGTTGTTAGTAATTACCTGCTTGTTAGTTCTTAGGGCCATGGTATAAAAATAAATTAATTAGTCCCGGACAACCCCTTTAATGCTTTATAGACCTGTTGTACTGCACTACAAAGTGTTATCACATGAAAATCAAGTCCCCTGTACTTTTTGTCTACAGTTCAGCTATATCTGCAGTGCATTAACTTTTAATGCATGATCTTTAACTTTTCATATTACACTGTAACTGTCATCTGAATGCATAATATAACACTCCTGATACCCCATATATCCTCCCCTATATTTCCTTCTATTACTCCATATAACCTTCCTATAACTCCTCCTATTACTCCATATAACCTCCCTATATCTCCTCCTATTACTCCATATAACCTCCCTATATCTCCTCCTATTACTCCATATAACCTTCCTATATCTCCTCCAATTACTCCATATAACCCCCTATATCTCCTCCTATTACTCCATATAACCTCTCCTATATCTCCTCCTATTACTCTATATAACCTCCCCTATATCTCCTCCTATTACTCCATATTATTATTATTATTATTATTATTTATTTATAAAGCACCATTGATTCCATGGTGCTGTACATGAGAAGGGGTTACATACAAGTTACAGATATCACAGTAGACAGACTTACAATGACAGACTGATACAGAGGGGCGAGGACCCTGCCCTTACAGGCTTACATTCTACAGGATTATGGGGAAGGAGACAGTAGGTAGGGGGTTGCAGGAGCTCCGATGTTGGTGGGGCGGTAGCTTCAGTAGTGGTGAGGAGGCAGCGGGGTCAGTGCAAGCTGTTAGGCTTTCCTGAAAAGATGAGTTTTCAGGTTCCATCTGAAGGATCCGACTGTGGTTGATAGTCGGACGTGTTGGGGCAGAGAGTTCCAGAGGATGGGGGATATTCGGGAGAAGTCTTGGAGGCGATTGGATGAGGAGCGAATAAGTGTGGAGGAGAGAAGGAGGTCTTGGGAGGACCGGAGATTACGTGAGGGAAGATATCGGGAGATTAGTTCAGAGATATATGGAGGAGACAGGTTTTGGATGGCTTTGTAGGTTATGTGATATAAGTGATGCAGTAACCCCTGTAACAGGTAGGGGGCGCTGCATGGTCTCCCCGGGATGTGCACGGAGTTGTATTGAGGCCGTGAGAATTGACCTGCAGTGATGTCAGGATCACGTGACCAGCCCATGTGATCCATTACTGTGGGTGTGGTTACAGGTACATAACGTGACCAGAGTGTGGGTCACATGTTCTTGTGTGGTTCCAGTGTTTGGACCTGAAGGGTCCAAGTGCAAAACCCCTGAGGGAGTTCCTGAGGGCTCGGTGTGTTCCTGTGTTGGAAGCCTGAGAGGAGGCTTCCTGGAAAGCACCTGCTGGCGTGGGAGGTCCTAGTAGGAGGACCGGATCCCGGAGCAGTGCACAGTGGAACTGGGGAAGCTGGAGTCCTTCGGTGAGGTCTGGACTGACTACTGTATGCCGGACAGGCAAGTTGGGGATCCCTGTTAGGCAGCTTACCCAGAAGAGTGATAACGGAGTCTGGGGAAGCTGGAGTCCTTCGGTGAGGTCTGGACTGACTAGTGCGTGCCGGCCAGGCAAGTTGGTGATCCCTGTAAGGCAGCTTACCCGGAGGTGTGGACTGGCGAGGAGTCAGCAGGTGGAGCCGGAGCTCCCGTCAGGTATCGTACAGGCCGGTAGTGCTTGTGTTCTATGAACTATGTGGTCTCCCTTGGGAACTGGTTAAGGGAGGACCAGCGTGTTAGTGTCCGTGAGGCAAAGCCGTACACTGAAGTGTTAGAAGCTGCAAGTAAATATCACCAGTTGGTGCCTGTTGTGTTTCATGTTATGAACTGTGCGTAACCTGGTTTATGAGGCTTAATAAACCGCATGGACTGCTTTGTTTTATAAACCCGTGCCCGTGTGCTTGAATATCGCGGCCAAGTGAGTGTCCCCCAACACTCTCAGTAAGAGAAACCTTACAATTGGTGGAGAATTTTGGCAACAATCCCGCTAGCACACGTGGAGTTAATTGCTGTGGCAGAGCCACGAAGGTGACAAGCGTCTAGCGGTAACTCGGTGGGGTTACGAAAGTGACAAGCGTCTGCTGTGACTCGGCGGGGTCACGAAGGTGACAAGCGGCAGCGGTGGACCCGTGCAGAGCCGTGTGGAGAGTAGCCGTGGTTGCAGCGAGAGGTTCCACAGCAGGCGGAGCTACTGTGACTTGTGGTTGGCAGCACATGGAGGTGCCGGTTGTGTGTGACTGCAGCGGGAGCTGTGGCGGTACCAGCAGGAGCTGGTGAAAGTGACATAGAGAGAAAAAAAAAAAAAATTCTCTTTTTGTGCAGACTCTTAAAGGGTCAGTACAAGCCCAGAGACATTGGGGTGTACTGTGTGAACTGGGGCCTGAGTGCCGTGGGGGAGTCCACGGGGTGTATCCCAGGGAGGGGAGTATCCCTAATAGTGAGCGGTGGCCCAAACGGGGATGGTTGCCCAAAAGGGGGCGGAGACCCAAAAAGGGCGGTAACCCGAATAGGGGTAATGGCCCAAAAAGGGGTGGAATCCTGAAGGGGGGCTGAATCTCGAACCGGGGTGGTATCAAAAAGCGGAGCACTTGCCCAGAAAGGGGGCGGAGCCAAAAAAGGGGCGGCAATCAGTGAGGTGTCACGACTGTGTCCTTTTTGGCTGGATGGAAAGTGTGTGCAAGGGTTGATAGACCCGGGGAGAGAAGCGTCTGTGCTGAGAACCCGTCTGGGAGATTCTGTGTCACCTGGCGACACTGAATATCTCCAGGTAGCCACTATCTACATTGTCGCAGCGGAGGTTTCCACATACCATGAGGTGGTTGTAGACCCGATCTTGCCGTATCCTATGGTAATAGGACAAGATTTGGTAGCACTGTGGGAAAAGGCTGAAGTGTTTGTGGATATCATGTGGATGTCAGTTAGTAATGTGGAGAAGGCAGGCCTGACCAGAGGGAAAGGTGCGACTGTCCAACTAACTGATCTGACGTCACCTAAAGTGTGCCACAATACGACTGATAGTGGTCTGCTGGATAAAACACGTGGAGCTGACACCCAGACAGAGAGTGACTTGCAGGGTCATCAGACTGTGGGGTGTGACACAGATTCAGGGGGTGACTGTGACAAGTCATGGCCAGTAACAGACGCATATGCCCTGGTGACAGGTGGAGGACGGGGTCCAGGACCTGTGGTAACGGGTGGAGGACGGGGTCCAGGACCTGTGGTAACGGGTGGAGGACGGGGTCCAGGACCTGTGGTAATGGGTGGAGGACGGGGTCCAGGACCTGTGGTGACGGGTGGAGGACGGGGTCCAGGACCTATGGTGACAGGTGGAGGACGGGGTCCAGGACCTATGGTGACAGGTGGAGGACGGGGTCCAGGACCTGTGCTGACGGGTGGAGGACGGGGTCCAGGACCTATGGTGACAGGTGGAGGACGGGGTCCAGGACCTGTGCTGACGGGTGGAGGACGGGGTCCAGGACCTGTGGTGACGATCGGTGGCAAAACAGAGGCCACCAAGGAGATGGTGCCGGAAGTGAATACCTCCTCAAGTGATGGATGTTTCACCAGTCCGGAGGATGGGAGAAGCGAGATGGAATTGGTTATAGAGACGGTGAACAACCATGTCGAACGAGAAAGGGTCCTAAGACAAGCGGCTGAGCGCAGAGTGGATGAGCTGGAGAAGGAAGTCTCGGAGCTCAGAGGCCACCTGTTCAGGTGGCAAAGTGTGTATCAGACCCTAAAGGAAGACATTGTAGTGCTTAGAGAAGCACTAAAAGGCCCTCTACAAGGAAAAGAGGTGGTGGTCGCAGACTTCTCGTGCCAGTACCAGAGTGGTAATGAGAGTAAAGCTGAAGAGGAGTTGGCGCTAAAAGCAGAACAAGATGGTCACCCGGTTGTGACAGGTGTCTTGATGGAAAGGTCCATGGCAAGGCAGGAGCCATCTGTTCTTGAAGGAAGTGAGACTCCGCTCTTCAAGTGCGTGATAGATGTACCCGTAGAGGCGCAAGATGCATGTACCCGCGAGGGTGTGCATGAGGCCTTTAAAAAGGCAGTGGAAGCGTGTAGTGGGCACTGGAGACGAAACAGTTGGTGGTACTGTCTACTAAGGAAGTCACAGTGAAGAGGGTGGCTGTCCTGAGGGACATGCACCTACGGTGCCTCTGCACGAAACAGAGAGTCCTGTTGGGGAATGGTGAGGCCACTCGTTGTTTGGAGCAAGCCAGGAAAGCTCAAAGTCGTCTGGGTTTGATGGAGGACACAGTCCAAGTGCCCAGAGCTCTGGTAGCGAAGCTCACTGGCCGATTTGGAAAAGCGATGCAGGAGATGGTGGATGTGTCCGGTGTGAAGAGACTGAGGATTCCGGCTGAAGACAAGGCCCAGGTGGGTGAAGATGGAATGGTGTCATTCCTGGTTGTCGGGTCCAAGGAGAGTCTAGCGAATATCCGGATGCTCCTGAAGTATCGCGTGGCCTACGTGAGAGAAATAGAGCAGCTGAGACTGTACAGACGGCAGGTCAATAAACAGCTGCAGAACACAAGGTGGCAGCCGCCTTCTTCCCAACGAAAAGGAAACAAAAAGGACATGTACAGTAGTAGACGTAGTGATGGAGGGTCAGACTCTGATCAGTTGCTAGTCTCGACTGTAAGTGGGACTAATGTCCGTACCAACCGTGGGTGGCGACCCTGGAGAGGAAGGTCGAGTAAAAAGACAAACTTGACTAAAGGTTTGGTGTCACGGACAGACTGTAACGTAAGGGCCAAACCTCAAGGCCTACATGTTGACCGCTGGGGGCGGGGTAAACTCAACAACTGGATGGGTCTGTGTGATGCTCAAAACCGACTGAGACGGTTCTCTCGACAGGTAGGGCAAGGCAACGTGCATGACATATCCCGTGATCCCACGTGTATGACAGGTGTTCAACCCTACAGGTGTGAACAGAGGGGGAGGATATGTGATATATGTGATGCAGTAACCCCTGTAACAGGTAGGGGGCGCTGCATGGTCTCCCCGGGATGTGCACGGAGTTGTATTGAGGCCGTGAGAATTGACCTGCAGTGATGTCAGGATCACGTGACCAGCCCATGTGATCCATTACTGTGGGTGTGGTTACAGGTACATAACGTGACCAGAGTGTGGGTCACATGTTCTTGTGTGGTTCCAGTGTTTGGACCTGAAGGGTCCAAGTGCAAAACCCCTGAGGGAGTTCCTGAGGGCTCGGTGTGTTCCTGTGTTGGAAGCCTGAGAGGAGGCTTCCTGGAAAGCACCTGCTGGCGTGGGAGGTCCTAGTAGGAGGACCGGATCCCGGAGCAGTGCACAGTGGAACTGGGGAAGCTGGAGTCCTTCGGTGAGGTCTGGACTGACTACTGTATGCCGGACAGGCAAGTTGGGGATCCCTGTTAGGCAGCTTACCCAGAAGAGTGATAACGGAGTCTGGGGAAGCTGGAGTCCTTCGGTGAGGTCTGGACTGACTAGTGCGTGCCGGCCAGGCAAGTTGGTGATCCCTGTAAGGCAGCTTACCCGGAGGTGTGGACTGGCGAGGAGTCAGCAGGTGGAGCCGGAGCTCCCGTCAGGTATCGTACAGGCCGGTAGTGCTTGTGAAGTTCTATGAACTATGTGGTCTCCCTTGGGAACTGGTTAAGGGAGGACCAGCGTGTTAGTGTCCGTGAGGCAAAGCCGTACACTGAAGTGTTAGAAGCTGCAAGTAAATATCACCAGTTGGTGCCTGTTGTGTTTCATGTTATGAACTGTGCGTAACCTGGTTTATGAGGCTTAATAAACCGCATGGGCTGCTTTGTTTTATAAACCCGTGCCCGTGTGCTTGAATATCGCGGCCAAGTGAGTGTCCCCCAACACTCTCAGTAAGAGAAACCTTACAGTTAGTATTAGTAATTTGAACTGGATACGCTGAGGGAATGGGAGCCAGTGAAGAGATTTGCAGAGGGGGGAAGCGGGGGAGTAGCGAGGAGAGAGATGGATTAGTCGGGCAGCAGAGTTAAGGAAGGACTGGAGAGGTGCAAGGATGTTAGCAGGGAGGCCGCAGAAAAGGATGTTGCAGTAGTCAAGGCGGGAGATGAGGGCATGAACAAGCATTTTAGTAGATTGAAGGTTGAGGAAAGGACGGATTCTGGAGATATTTTTGAGCTGGAGGCGACAGGAGGTGGAAAGAGCTTGGATGTGCGGTTTGAAGGACAGGGCAGAGTCGAAGGTTACTCCGAGGCAGCGGACTTCCGGTACGGGGGAAAGCGTGATGTCATTGATTGCGATAGATAGGTCAGGTAAGGAGGATCATTAAAGGGGAGGTTGCAGGATCATAGGTGGCAGAATACAGCAGACAGCAGAGAGGTTTGTACCATTAAAGGGGAGGTTGCAGGATCATAGGTGGCAGAATACAGCAGACAGCAGAGAGGTTTGTACCATTAAAGGGGAGGTTGCAGGATCATAGGTGGCAGAATACAGCAGACAGCAGAGAGGTTTGTACCATTAAAGGGGAGGTTGCAGGATCATAGGTGGCAGAATACAGCAGACAGACACCTATTAACAGACAGACAAACAGACTCCTATTACTCCATATAACCTCCCTATATCTCCTCCTATTACTCCATATAACTCCCTATATCTCCTCCTATTACTCCATATAACCTCCCTATATCTCCTCCTATTACTCCATATAACTCCCTATATCTCCTCCTATTACTCCATATAACCTCCCTATATCTCCTCCTATTACTCCATAGAACCTCCCTATATCTCCTCCTATTACTCCATATAACCTCCCCATATCTCCTCCTATTACTCCATATAACCTCCTTATATCTCCTCCTATTACTCCATATAACCTCCCTATATCTCCTCCTATTACTCCATATAACCCCCTATATCTCCTCCTATTACTCCATATAACCTCCCCATATCTCCTCCTATTACTCCATATAACCTCCCCATATCTCCTCCTATTACTCCATATAACCTCCCTATATCTCCTCCTATTACTCCATATAACCTCCCTATATCTCCTCCTATTACTCCATATAATCTCCCCTATATCTCCTCCTATTACCCCATATAACCCCCCCTATATCTCCTCCTATTACCCCATATAACCTCCCTATATCTCCTCCTATTACTCCATATAACCTCCCTATATCTCCTCCTATTACCCCATATAACCCCCCTATATCTCCTCCTATTACTCCATATAACCTCCCTATATCTCCTCCTATTACTCCATATAACCTCCCTATATCCTCTCCTATTACCCCATATAACCTCCTCTATATCTCCTCCTATTACTCCATATAACCTCCCTATATCTCCTCCTATTACTCCATATAACCCCCTATATCTCCTCCTATTACTCCATATAACCTCCCCATATCTCCTCCTATTACTCCATATAACCTCCTTATATCTCCTCCTATTACTCCATATAACCTCCCTATATCTCCTCCTATTACTCCATATAACCCCCTATATCTCCTCCTATTACTCCATATAACTCCCCATATCTCCTCCTATTACTCCATATAACCTCCCCATATCTCCTCCTATTACTCCATATAACCTCTCTATATCTCCCCCTATTACTCCATATAACCTCCCTATATCTCCTCCTATTACTCCATATAACCCCCCTATATCTCCTCCTATTACTGCATTACTCCATATAACCTCCCTATATCTCCTCCTATTACTCCATATAACCTCCCTATATCTCCTCCTATTACTCCATATAACCTCTCTATATCTCCTCCTATTACTCCATATAACCTCCCTATATCTCCTCCTATTACTCCATATAACCTCCCCTATATCTCCTTCTATTACTCCATATAACCTCTCTATATCTCCCCCTATTACTCCATATAACCCCCCTATATCTCCTCCTATTACTCCATTACTCCATATTACCTCCCTATATCTCCTCCTATTACTCCATATAACCTCCCTATATCTCCTTCTATTACTCCATATAACCTCTCTATATCTCCTTCTATTACTCCATATAACCTCCCTATATCTCCTCCTATTACTCCATAGAACCTCCCTATATCTCCTCCTATTACTCCATATAACCTGCCCATATCTCCTCCTATTACTCCATATAACCTCCTTATATCTCCTCCTATTACTCCATATAACCTCCCTATATCTCCTCCTATTACTCCATATAACCCCCTATATCTCCTCCTATTACTCCATATAACCTCCCCATATCTCCTCCTATTACTCCATATAACCTCCCCATATCTCCTCCTATTACTCCATATAACCTCCCTATATCTCCTCCTATTACTCCATATAACCTCCCTATATCTCCTCCTATTACTCCATATAACCTCCCTATATCTCCTCCTATTACTCCATATAATCTCCCCTATATCTCCTCCTATTACCCCATATAACCCCCCCTATATCTCCTCCTATTACTCCATATAACCTCCCTATATCTCCTCCTATTACCCCATATAACCTCCCTATATCTCCTCCTATTACTCCATATAACCTCCCTATATCTCCTCCTATTACCCCATATAACCCCCCTATATCTCCTCCTATTACTCCATATAACCTCCCTATATCTCCTCCTATTACTCCATATAACCCCCTATATCTCCTCCTATTACTCCATATAACCTCCCTATATCTCCTCCTATTACTCCATATAACTCCCCATATCTCCTCCTATTACTCCATATAACCTCCCCATATCTCCTCCTATTACTCCATATAACCTCTCTATATCTCCCCCTATTACTCCATATAACCTCCCTATATCTCCTCCTATTACTCCATATAACCTCTCTATATCTCCCCCTATTAGTCCATATAACCCCCCTATATCTCCTCCTATTACTCCATTACTCCATATAACCTCCCTATATCTCCTCCTATTACTCCATATAACCTCCCTATATCTCCTTCTATTACTCCATATAACCTCTCTATATCTCCTTCTATTACTCCATATAACCTCTCTATATCTCCCCCTATTACTCCATATAACCTCCCTATATCTCCTCCTATTACTCCATATAACCCCCCTATATCTCCTCCTATTACTCCATTACTCCATATAACCTCCCTATATCTCCTCCTATTACTCCATATAACCTCCCTATATCTCCTCCTATTACTCCATATAACCTCTCTATATCTCCTCCTATTACTCCATATAACCTCCCTATATCTCCTCCTATTACTCCATATAACCTCCCCATATCTCCTCCTATTACTCCATATAACATCCCTATATCTCCTCCTATTACTCCATATAACCTCTCTATATCTCCTCCTATTACTCCATATAACCTCCCTATATCTCCTCCTATTACTCCATATAACCTCCCCATATCTCCTCCTATTACTCCATATAACCCTCCTATATCTCCTCCTATTACTCCATTACTCCATATAACCTCCCTATATCTCCTCCTATTACTCCATATAATCTCCCTATATCTCCTCCTATTACTCCATATAACCTCCCCATATCTCCTCCTATTACTCCATATAACCCCCTATATCTCCTTCTATTACTCCATATAACCTCCCCATATCTCCTCCTATTACTCCATATAACCTCCCTATATCTCCTCCTATTACTCCATATAACCCCCTATATCTCCTCCTATTACTCCATATAACCTCCCCATATCTCCTCCTATTACTCCATATAACCTCCCTATATCTCCTCCTATTACTCCATATAACCTCCCCATATCTCCTCCTATTACTCCATATAACCCCCTATATCTCCTTCTATTACTCCATATAACCTCCCCATATCTCCTCCTATTACTCCATATAACCTCCCTATATCTCCTCCTATTACTCCATATAACCCCCTATATCTCCTCCTATTACTCCATATAACCTCCCCATATCTCCTCCTATTACTCCATATAACCCCCCCATATCTCCTCCTATTACTCCATATAACCTCCCTATATCTCCTCCTATTACTCCATATAACCTCCCTATATCCCCTCCTATTACTCCATATAACCTCCCTATATCTCCTCCTATTACTCCATATAACCTCCCTATATCTCCTCCTATTACTCCATATAACCTTCCTATATCTCCTCCTATTACTCCATATAACCCCCCCATATCTCCTCCTATTACTCCATATAACCTCCTATATCTCCTCCTATTACTCCATATAACCTTCCTATATCTCCTCCTATTACTCCATATAACCTCCCCTATATCTCCTACTATTACTCCATATAACCTCCCTATATCTCCTCCTATTACTCCATATAACCTCCCTATATCTCCTCCTATTATTCCATATAACCCCCCTATATCTCCTACTATTACTCCATATAACCTCCCTATATCTCCTCCTATTACTCCATATAACCTCCCTATATCTCCTCCTATTACTCCATATAACCCCCCTATATCTCCTACTATTACTCCATATAACCTCCCTATATCTCCTCCTATTACTCCATATAACCTCCCTATATCTCCTCCTATTACTCCATATAACCTCCCTATATCTCCTCCTATTACCCCATATAACCTCCCTATATCTCCTCCTATTACTCCATATAACCTCCCTATATCTCCTCCTATTACTCCATATAACCTCCCTATATCCTCTCCTATTACCCCATATAACCTTCCTATATCTCCTCCTATTACTCCATATAACCCCCCCATATCTCCTCCTATTACTCCATATAACCTCCCTATATCTCCTCCTATTACTCCATATAACCTCCCTATATCTCCTCCTATTACCCCATATAACCTCCCTATATCTCCTCCTATTACTCCATATAACCTCCCCATATCTCCTCCTATTACTCCATATAACCTTCCTATATCTCCTCCTATTACTCCATATAACCTCCCTATATCTCCTCCTATTACTCCATATAACCTCCCTATATCTCCTCCTATTACTCCATATAACCTCCCTATATCTCCTCCTATTACTCCATATAACCTCCCTATATCTCCTCCTATTACTCCATATAACCTCCCTATATCTCCTCCTATTACTCCATATAACTCCCTATATCTCCTCCTATTATTCCATATAACCTCCCTATATCTCCTCCTATTACTCCATATAACCTCCCTATATCTCCTCCTATTACTCCATATAACTCCCTATATCTCCTCCTATTATTCCATATAACCCTCCTATATCTCCTCCTATTACTCCATATAACTTCCCTATATCTCCTCCTATTACTCCATATAACCTTCCTATAGCTCCTCCTATTACTCCATATAACCTCCCTATATCTCCTCCTATTACTCCATATAACTCCCTATATCTCCTCCTATTATTCCATATAACCTCCCTATATCTCCTCCTATTACTCCATATAACCTCCCTATATCTCCTCCTATTACTCCATATAACCTCCCTATATCTCATCCTATTACTCCATATAACTCCCTATATCTCCTCCTATTACTCCATAGAACCTCCCTATATCTCCTCCTATTACTCCATATAACCTCCCTATATATCCTCCTATTGCTCCATATAACCCCTATATCTCCTCCTATTACTCCATATAACCCCCTATATCTCATCCTATTACTCCATATAACCTCCCTATATCTCCTCCTATTACTCCATATAACTCCCTATATCTCCTCCTATTATTCCATATAACCTCCCTATATCTCCTCCTATTACTCCATATAACCTCCCTATATCTCATCCTATTACTCCATATAACCTCCCTATATCTCCTCCTATTACTCCATATAACCTCCCTATATCTCATCCTATTACTCCATATAACCTCCCTATATCTCCTCCTATTACTCCATATAACCTCCCCTATATCTCTTCCTATTACTCCATATAACCTCCCTATATCTCCTCCTATTACTCCATATAACCTCCCTATATCTCCTCCTATTACTCCATATAACTTCCCTATATCTCCTATTAGTCCATATAACCCCTATATCTCCTCCTATTACTCCATATAACCTCCCTATATCTCCTCCTATTACTGCATATAACCTCCCTATATCTCCTCCTATTACTCCATATAACCTCTCCTATAAAGTTTGGGTTACAATAATAAGGTAATTGAAGGCCCTGCAGCGCTTTCTTGGTTTTGTCAATTATAATCGTAAATTTAAAGTTATTTAAAAATGGTTCCACAATTGCTAGGCCCTTGACTGATCTTGCCATAAAGAGTGCTTCTGTTGTCCATTGAAAGCCCAAGTCAGAGAGCTTTATTTCCTAAGCATTTTTTTCTCAGCTAGATCTGGAACATCCCTTTAAAGTCGGGGTTGAGGCTTCAGAAACCATTGCTAATGCTGTACTTTTATAGAGGGAACCTCGGCCCTCATCAGTCTTCCTCCGTGTGTTTACTTTTAATATACATTTTGACCTCCAGAAACAAATTATGAAAGTTGGTATTTGTGAATTGGTAATTTTATTGTAAAGTGTGAAAGATAAGATCCCAATAATCACTGACCACAAAAAAATGAGTCTGCTGCTAAATGGCTAAACCCTAGACAAGCTGGGTGGTCCATATTTGTCTTTAGGTTGTTTTCTATGATTAAATTCAGACCTGATACCAAGAATGTGAGAGCTGACACTCTTCCTGTCTAATAATACTGCTCCTATCTCCATTCTGGAAAATGGGATTGTACTTTTAGCAATTTCACTGGATCTAACAAAAATTAACCCACACTAATACTCCTGTTTAAAAAGTGTTATGTTCCAAGAAATTTTACTGAGCATTTCAAATGTTATTGAACTAATAATCTAGTCTCCCAAAATTTTTGGTTGGTGTCAATATTCATAAATCTCGACGGACACCTCTTCGAGTATTTCTAATTTGCTAAATACATATATTTATGGCTAAAAATCAGTTTTGCAATTGGGTTTCATTAAAAATTTGCACCTATGATAAAATGGAAAGGCCTTTTACTCATTTATTATACAAAGGAGAAACTACATAAAATCATGAAGCCATTTGACCAGGCCAGTTGGTATTTACTGGAAGACTTGGGTAAAACATTGGGAAAGTGCAAAATAATTGATCCGAATGTGGGGGGGAAAGAGGGGAGAGATACAGACTAACAGAACATTGTATAGAGATTAAATAAGGAAGTGCAACATCCGAGGGGTTACTTTGGTCAAGAGGATAAAAGTGAACACTGGAAATATGAATAGTATGTCCTGCATATCTGGGTAGAGGGAGGGTAGTTGGGGAATTATAGAGTATATTGTTCATTTTTTTTTTTTTTTTTTTTTCAATTACTCTGTTTGTGATCCTTTCATTTTGAAAATGGAATAAAGGAAGGAAACTAAATCTGAGAGTTTGTAAATTTAGTGTATATAATTTTATTGTAAAATTGTAGGTGTTAAAACTTAATAAAAAGTATTGTTAAAAAAAATTTGCGCAATTTCCCTTCTCTGGATTAAATGTTGCAGTATCTATTGTTCGGGACTCTTTTTTGGAGACAGGACTGAGTACCCTCAATTTGCATAGGTTCCTCAGATTGAGAGATGGATGCTAAATCCATTTTGGACTTTGCAGTGATGTAGAATTGTAGTTCTGATGATGATTCATGCAGGGAAAAGAGACCCACCTGATTCTGCATAGGGCTTAGAATGATTCAGCCAGTCAGGTATTAATCAGGTGATGTCACATACCTAGTGGAAAAGAGAAGAATTAGCTGGGTAGAAAGGCAAAATGAGCAATTGTAAGTACTCAGTGCTATATAATATGATGACTGCAATAAATTAAGGGGATACAAACTTTGATGGGAGGAGTGCATCTTTAAAAGTTATCTTTCACTGAGGACACTTCATTTTGACTATTTTTCTATCTACTGGCTAGCATGGTACAAAGATGTAATTTCCTGATTATTTAGTCATCATTGTGCTGCTTATAAAGCTAAATGCACACAGTGCTTACTACTGTTGTCGGGCTGTAGACGTTCATGAGGTATAGTCTGACAGTGGCAACAATAGGTTAGTTTACTACATGATGCTGTATATGTTCTTTATAGGAACTAACAGGTTGCTGAGATTTACTACATTGTGGGAATAAATGGTTTGCTGACCCACGTCGGCCAAAGGGACACTCTTGGCAAATGTTTGGTGAATGGGGGCCTAGGAAATTGTTCATTTATAGGCCAGGAGCTGTTTCCCCCCACACATTGAGATTTGGGCGCTTAGCCTAAACACGACTGTTTTACTGATTGAATTTTGATTGAAATACACAGGCAGTCAGCCACTGTTCAATCAGAAAGTGTTTTGCCAGAAAAGCCTTTAAAGTAGGCATGGGGCCAAGCCATCAAATGATAAGTCTGGAGCAGTTTGGCTCATCACATGGGTGGCCAAATATTTGGTAATTTGTAAACAGATGAAACAAGCGGATGTGCCTGTGTGTGGCCAACATCAGCTTCCATGACGTCTGCTAAATACAGCTTGGCTGGGTTGCAACGCTGAACAGCAAGATACTCGCTGATAGTCCTCAGCCTGGCTGTTTGTCGGTGACAGACATCTTGCCAGCCATTCCTTCTTCATACAGAACAGCTGCACATAAGAGAAGTGATATGATATGCCTTAGAAAAGCGCGATGATTGAAGAACATGGCACTGCCGACTGTAAATGCGACTTTATGCACTTTTTTGTTCAACTTATACCACCCCCCAACAAGTTTTTGTTTTCCATTTCTGTTTTTTCATGCTTTGCCTGTGCTCTACCTCCCTGCCCCCTCTGTCTCCTCTCCCTCCTTCCTGTAACCCTAGCTTGTCTCTGAGGCTGAGGTAAGAATGAGGGCGCTTTCTGCAGTGAGGCCCCGTGACTTCAGGAGGTAATTGAAACCATAGGGTTGGGTGGAAGGAGAGGGGGGGAAGGTGTGCATTAGCTCCAGAAATCAAAGTGAGTTTTGGGGCCGGGATGCAGGCCTGCAGCCTGATTTACTGCTCCAGAAGGTAGGGGGTTAGAGACATTCACCTGTCAGCTAAGTATGCATGCTCCCATGGGGCACTAAGCCTGACTGCTGGCGGGGTTCTTCCCATACTGCACCACGTTCAGTCTTTACATTTACATAATGCTTCTTTTACAGTTACCAGTCCGGACCGTTTTCTATTTGCCATTACTTTATACTTTATACTTGTGTTTCTTTCATCCTGATGTACAAAGCCGGTAGAGCAGGTATACATCCTCAAGCTTTGGAAATGTGAGTGGCCTATTTTGTTATTAAAGATGCCAGGATGATCAGCCCTGCTACATAAAAAAACTTTCTATTTTTGCTGTTAACATTTTAATATGACAGTTTTAGGACAGAGCAGCTAACACTTCCTATATCAGGGCACACAGGTTTTCATGTCTCTATCAAAG
This sequence comes from Ranitomeya variabilis, assembly GCF_051348905.1. NCBI lineage: Eukaryota > Metazoa > Chordata > Amphibia > Anura > Dendrobatidae > Ranitomeya > Ranitomeya variabilis. The sequence goes on along the minus strand of NC_135235.1, from coordinate 547,851,421 downwards.
TATCTACGTTGCCATCTACCCTCCAAAGCGATTGGCCCAGTATGGTTAGTGCATTATTCTTTCTTTTAGTCCTTATTTGAAGGGGTTGACCACTAATTTATAAGTCATTTTCATGTGAACTGCCATGGATAAGCTCTTTTGTAAATATTTTGCTTTCCCAAATCCCTCTGTAACCTGAACTGTTCTCTAGGTCACATGATCTCTGTCTGAGAACCATCGGATTTCCTGTGATATCCCATCAATTTCTGCCTGGCTTTGGAATTTGACATGACAGAACAATCATGTGACTTTCATGCTCTATTCAGCAGAGCTCACCCACTGCTTCTGTGCATACAGCTGCAGACACAGCTCTCCCGCCTCCCTGTACACTTCTCCCTGCAGAGCTCTCCCTTTTATGTGCATGTATACAGCACAATGTGTATATAAATACAGTTAGGTCCATATATATTTGGACAGAGACAACATTTTTCTAATTTTGGTTATAGACATTGCCACAATGAATTTTAAGCAAAACAATTCAGATGCAGTTGAAGTTCAGACTTTCAGCTTTCATTTGAGGGTATCCACATTAAAATTGGATGAAGGGTTTAGGAGTTTCAGCTCCTTAACATGTGCCACCCTGTTTTTAAAGGGACCAAAAGTAATTGGACAGATGCAATAATTTTAAATGAAATGTTCATTTTTAGTACTTGGTTGAAAACCCTTTGTTGGCAATGACTGCCTGAAGTCTTGAACTCATGGACATCACCAGACGCTGTGTTTCCTCCTTTTTGATGCTCTGCCAGACCTTCACTGGGTGGTTTTCAGTTTCTGTTTGTTTGTGGGCCTTTCTGTCTGAAGTTTAGTCTTTAACAAGTGAAATGCTGCACAATTGAGTTGAGATCAGGTGACTGACTTGGCCATTCAAGAATATTCCACTTCTTTGCTTTAATAAACTCCTGGGTTGCTTTGGCTTTATGTTTTGGGTCATTGTCCATCTGTAGTATGAAACGACGACCAATCAGTTTGGCTGCATTTGGCTGGATCTGAGCACACAGTATGGCGGCTCTGAATACCTCAGAATTCATTCGGCTGCTTCTGTCCTGTGTCACATCATCAATAAACACTAGTGACCCAGTGCCACTGGCAGCCATGCATGCCCAAGCCATCACACTGCCTCCGCCATGTTTTACAGATGATGTGGTATGCTTTGGATCATGAGCTGTACCACGCCTTCACCATACTTTTCTCTTTCCATCATTCTGGTAGAGGTTGATCTTGGTTTCATCTGTCCAAAGAATGTTATTCCAGAACTGTGCTGGCTTTTTTAGATGTTTTTTAGCAAAGTCCAGTCTAGCCTTTTTATTCTTGATGCTTATGAGTGGCTTGCACCATGCAGTGAACCCTCTGTATTTACTTTCATGCAGTCTTCTCTTTATGGTAGATTTGGGTATTGATACGCCTACCTCCTGGAGAGTGTTGTTCACTTGGTTGGCTGTTGTGAAGGGGTTTCTCTTCACCATGGAGATTATTCTGCGATCATCCACCACTGTTGTCTTCCGTGGGCGCCCAGATCTTTTTACATTGATGAGTTCACCAGTGCTTTCTTTCTCAGGATGTACCAAACTGTAGATTTTGCCACTCCTAATATTGTAGCAATTTCTTGGATGGTTTTTTTCTGTTTTCGCAGCTTAAGGATGGCTTGTTTCACCTGCATAGAGAGCAAAACCTTCCAAAATGTAAGCACCACACCTCAAATCAACTCCAGGCCTTTTATTTGCTTAATTGAGAATGACATAATGAAGGGATTGCCCACACCTGTCAATGAAATAGCCTTGGAGTCAATTGTCCAATTACTTTTGGTCCCTTTAAAAACAGGGTGGCACATGTTAAGGAGCTGAAACTCCTAAACCCTTCATCCAATTTTAATGTGGATACCCTCAAATGAAAGCTGAAAGTCTGAACTTCAACTGCATCTGAATTGTTTTGTTTAAAATTCATTGTGGTAATGTCTATAAACAAAATTAGAAAAATGTTGTCTCAGACCTAATATATATGGACCTAACTATATATATATATATATATATATATATATATATATATATATATATATATATATATTGTGGAAGGTCAGCTCAGCTACTCCTCATGGTAGACACAGGCACACGTGGGGTTAAGGTTTCTGGGTGGTTTATTGCATCATAAACCCAAAATGGTAACAGAAAAAGACCTTCCTGGCTCAAAAGAAAGTAAACAGTTCATACAAAGTCCTGCCCAGTACTTCTGGGACAACATATATGGCAGCTCTCACAGGAGCGTCAGCCTGGAGGCTTCCTCTGCATATTACAACACAGACAGAGAAAAAAAACCTGTCTGGACTTTTATTTCCCCAGCCACACCCTTGAGGTGGACATATGGTGAGTAGGTGTCCCGCCCATCTCTTACCTACTCACCTAAAAACCCACCCATAACATGTCTGCTTAACTCCTTCAGTACATAGCATGCTGAAAAGAAACTTATGGGCTTCTAGATAACGGAGGAAAGCAATCTCCCTGACAAATATGTCCCCTCACATAAAGTGCCAGTGACCCTGTCACTGTATATATATATATATATATATATATATATATATATATATATATATATATATATATATATATATATATATACAGTGCCTACAAGTAGTATTCAACCCCCTGCAGATTTAGCAGGTTTACACATTTGGAATTAACTTGGCATTGTGACATTTGGACTGTAGATCAGCCTGGAAGTGTGAAATGCACTGCAGCAAAAAAGAATGTTATTTCTTTGTTTATTTTTTTTTTTAAATTGTGAAAAGTCTTTTCAGAGGGTCATTTATTATTCAACCCCTCAACCCACCAGAATTCTGTTTGGTTCCCCTAAAGTATTAAGAAGTAGTTCAGGCACAAAGAACAATGAGCTTCACATGTTTGGATTAATTATCTCTTTTTCCAGCCTTTTCTGACTATTTAAGACCCTCCCCAAACTTGTGAACAGCACTCATACATGGTCAACATGGGGAAGACAAAGGAGCATTCCAAGGCCATCAGAGACAAGATCGTGGAGGGTCACAAGGCTGGCAAGGGGTACAAAACCCTTTCCAAGGAGTTGGGCCTACCTGTCTCCACTGTTGGGAGCATCATCCGGAAGTGGAAGGCTTATGGAACTACTGTTAGCCTTCCACGGCCTTGACAGCCTTTGAAAGTTTCCTCCCGTGCCGAGGCCAGGCTTGTCCGAAGAGTCAAGGCTAACCCAAGGACAACAAGGAAGGAGCTCCGGGAAGATCTCATGGCAGTGGGGACATTGGTTTCAGTCAATACCATAAGTAACGTACTCCACCGCAATGGTCTCCGTTCCAGACGAGCCCGTAAGGTACCTTTACTTTCAAAGCGTCATGTCAAGGCTCGTCTACAGTTTGCTCATGATCACTTGGAGGACTCTGAGACTGACTGGTTCAAGGTTCTCTGGTCTGATGAGACCAAGATTGAGATCTTTGGTGCCAACCACACACGTGACGTTTGGAGACTGGATGGCACTGCATACTGCTGCCACCACCTACAGTCAAGCATGGTGGTGGCAGCATCATGCTGTGGGGCTGTTTCTCAGCTAAGGGGCCTGGCGATTTTGGCCAAGAACCTCCGCTCCTCCATCAAGGATCTTAAGATGGGTCGTCATTTCATCTTCCAACAAGACAACGACCCAAAGCACACAGCCAAGAAAACCAAGGCCTGGTTCAAGAGGCAAAAAATCAAGGTGTTGCAGTGGCCTAGTCAGTCTCCTGACCTTAACCCAATTGAAAACTTGTGGAAGGAGCTCAAGATTAAAGTCCACATGAGACACCCAAAGAACCTAGATAACTTGGAGAAGATCTGCATGGAGGAGTGGGCCAAGATAACTCCAGAGACCTGTGCCGGCCTGATCAGGTCTTATAAAAGACGATTATTAGCTGTAATTGCAAACAAAGGTTATTCCACAAAATATTAAACCTAGGGGTTGAATAATTATTGACCCACACTTTTATGTTTAAAATTTATAAAAATTTAACTGAGCAACAAAACTTTTTGGTTTGTAAGATTTATGCATCTGTGAATAAATCCTGCTCTTGTTTGAAGTTTGAAGGCTCTAACTTATTTGTATCTTATTAAACCTGCAAAATCTGCAGGGGGTTGAATACTACTTTTAGGCACTGTATATACACACACATACTCTATATGTACAGACACCTACTCTATAACTCTTGATATACTTGAACTATGCAGTACATCCATTATAATATATACACATATACATACACACTGCTCTTTACCCTGTTTGTGTAATAAGGCTGAGACTGGCCCACAGGAGAATCCTCTGGTGGACCTGTAAGAAGAGGGACCGGACCGTGAGTACCTTTCTTGCGCCGGTTCCAGAACTGTCGGGACTGTCACCTTTGTTGTCTGGGGGAAAATTTAGAGACCTGAACCGCCCTTTGCACTTGACAGCAGGGGGGCGTAGCGAGGATAAAAAGAGCAAAGCGTGCGAAAAGGAGATCAGACTTGGTGGGAGCACGCATTGTGCAGCAGGGGAAGTTTGGTGCTCCGTCCTCTGAGCACCGTGACAGCACAGGTCCGCGCTATATCGTCCCTGCTGCCACTTAGAAAGACTGTGACCAGAGAACTGTATTTTGCCCGCTTACTCCCACTGCTCAAGGTACCCAACGCAACAGGTCAGTAAATAATGCGCGCATGCTGCCTAAGATACACCGGGTGACTTACCGAGAACTGTTCCGTCTCTCACCCGCCTACTTCTGCCAAGCCTTGTCAAGTCCCAGCAGTGTCGAGATTGCTCTTCACTCTGCAACCCAAATCCTGGACCCAGGACCCAGTGTAAGACATCAAGGACTCATCGTCACTGCCAGGAACCGGATCTTTAATGCAGGACGACACTGGATTCATCACGTGCTGACCGCGTCTGCACCACCATTGTTAGAACCTAAAGGTACCTTCACACGAAACGACATCGCTAGCGATCCGTGACGTTGCAGCGTCCTGGCTAGCGATATCGTTTCGTTTGACACGCAGCAGCGATCAGAATCCTGCTGTGATGTCGCTGGTCGCTGAATAAAGTCCAGAACTTTATTTGGTCGTCCGATCGCTGTGTATCGTTGTGTTTGAAAGCAAAAGCAACGATACCAGCGATGTTTTACACTGGTAACCAGGGTAAACATCGGGTTACCAAGCGCAGGGCCGCGCTTAGTAACCCGATGTTTACCCTGGCTACCAGCGTAAAAGTAAAAAAAACAAACAGTACATACTCACCTGCGCGTCCCCCAGCGTCTGCTTCCTGACACTTACTGAGCGCCGGCCCTAAAGTGAAAGTGAAAGCAGAGCGGTGACGTCACCGCTGTGCTGTTAGGGCCGGAGCTCAGTCAGTGTCAGGAAGCAGACGCTGGGGGACGCATGTAAGTATGTGCTGTTTGTTTTTTTTACTTTTACGCTGGTAACCAGGGTAAACATCGGGTTACTAAGCGCGGCCCTGCGCTTAGCAACCCGATGTTTACCCTGGTTACCCGGGGACCTCGGCATCGTTGGTCGCTGGAGAGCTGTCTGTGTGACAGCTCTCCAGCGATCAAACAGCGACGCTGCAGTGATCGGCATCGTTGTCGCTATCGCTGCAGCGTCGCTTCGTGTGAAGGTACCTTAAGACTCTGCAGTCAGGAAGCCGTCAGACTGATAAGTTTAACCTTAATGAACAGTTGTTATACCTTTTGCCCTCATTACCTCCCTCAGCACACCTGCTGTGCTCTTATCACCTGCATAACCCTGCCTCTACTTTCCCCCGCCCTGTGTGGAGTATACCCCTGTTTTAGTAAAATTACCTTTAACCCTTGCTCTGCCTCCTGTCCGCTACTCCATCTCACAACCTGCACACAGGTCCCTTTTGCAGGACTGGTCACCACCCTCTTATATGAGCAGTATTTGGCACAATACACTTGATTTACTATGTACAGACAAAAGAAACATCTTATTCAACAATCAACCCATTTTATTGCTATAGAAATTTGTGAATGAGGATAAAGTCATATTTGCTGAAAAGTGGGGCCCTGGAGTTGATGTTACTGGTGGGCCCTTGGCATCCCAGTCCGACTCTGTGTGTAATATATAAAAACTAAGATTAAAAAAAAAAAAATAGCACATACCCTGTAGTAAGTAAATAAATAAATAAATATTAATAGTACACTTAACTAACATAGGGTACTTAGTTGACACTATTTTGATCAAAAAAAGCCATCCCACCACAACAATGTGTTCCCAATAGTGATGAACCCTAACTCTTCTAGAACACCTTCATATGTGTCAGCAGAACTAATATAGATGGGGAAGAGCAGGACCAATATCCAACTGTTCAGACACCTACCTGTGGAAAGTTATATAGACAAAATGCCCAGCCCAAAATGGTGAAGCCTCACCCCTGTTTCTACAAAGTACAAAAAAACTAAAGCAGAAACAAAGAAATTACACAGAACATATGTTGGTATAAGTGCAATGTGTAGGTGCATGTTCACACTATGGACATTTAACAGACAAAATAAAAAATAAACAAATTGAGCAAATATCCTGTAGTAGGTGTCTGAACATTCAGGTCTGGGACCTGCTCTGTCTTCTCTATATTGAGGTCTGCAAACACATATTGTTTGTGTGTATTTTACACTTTTTTTTCATCAAACTAATGTCAACTAATTTTCCTGTGTAATATAAGTACCATAAATCAGTGCACCTCTTTTGAAAAGTAAAATGTTACTCAATATCTCACTGAAAACAAGATCATCTTCCAAAGTTTTGTCAAGACTGAGTGTCATAGAACATTTTTTTTACCTATAACATGAAAGAAAGATAAGGATAGGAAATTTAGATTGTGAGCCCCAAAGGGGACAGTGATTATGATATGTAAAATTCCGTGAAATACGATGGCGCAAAGCATGGTAAATTTAATAAAAAATAGTATAACTTTCATTACAAAATTTTTAGTATTAATCAAATTATTTGATGCAATAAGGAATACACCAGACATCAAAATGTATGACCTTCATGATTTTTATGGATAGCAACAAGTCTTCTATTCATAGAAGATGACGACATATTGTGAGCCCTCAGGGGCAGGGTCCTCTCTCCTCCTGTACTGGTAGGTGACTTTGGATCCCCCTCAAGGGCAGCGGGGTACTCGGTACCGGGTCCTTCGGTTCTCAAGGGGGTTGTCACGGTGGCTGTCCCGGGCCGTGGCCCTCGGGAGGTCCGTATTAAGGGGAAAGGTCTTTAAAGGGGAAATGTTCGTGACGCCACATGTGGTATTCGGTCAGGGTGACCGACGCTGCTTTAAGGGGTCTGCTGGGGTGATGTTATGGCAGCTAGATGGTATACCTTCCAACAGGTGAAGTGTGTCCCCAGGGCTTCCCAGTGTGTAGATGGTGGATGGTGAGAGGCGCAGTGAAGAACGAGGACACAAGGTTGCAGTCTCTTTACCTTTTTACTGAAGGCTTCAGCATCCACAGTCCAGAGCACAGACCACAGGGCAGGCAGAGTCCGGCCGGTTTGGAGCCAAATCCAGAGTCCCCTTATCCAGGTAGAAATCAGTAGCCTTCCTCTAGCGCCGTGTGTTGTAGTACCTTACTGCTAAGCTTCTCATAAGGTCCTCACAACTGTTGAAGATGTTACAGATGTAATGTCTCTCTCTCTGTCCCCCGGATGGATACGACAAACCCGTATGACCGGTGTCTTGAGGCTTTTTACAGGGACTCTATCATGCCCCAGCCTCTCGTGGGTGCCACCTTGCCTCCTGGGTATAGGGCGGGCAGGTAACTTGAAATTAGCTGTTCTGCCGGTCTCTGGAGTAAGGCATAAAGGACTGTTGCTCCCTCGGTGTCCGGCTACCGGGATCTTGCGCCTCAGAAGGAGGCAGCCTGTGCAGGGCAGAACTCCTCTGATATCCACTCCTTTGCTACGACTTCTTCACCCTCTCTACAATACAATTCTCCTTCAATGTCTCTGTCTAGAAGCTGCCGCACTCAGGGCAGGCGCAGCTCCGTGTCCTTCTGTCTCGGCCTCTGACAGGATCCCACCCCTGTCAGGGACTAACTACCTGAGCGAAGCTCAGGCAGCAGCTGTCTAACTTCCTATCCAGGCAACCAGTTTTTACCTAAGTGTGAGAAGTGCCCTAATAAATAGGAGCATAGCTCCCCCTGGTGGCCTGGAGTGCGAAATGTGTTGTATGTTTGTGATACCTGGATTCAGTTGTCTTTCATTGCCTCCAAACATAACATTACTCCCCTCTAGAGGAAAATGACATTACTGCAAAGACCAGGACCCTGGGGCGCTGCAACTTCTTTTGTTCAAGATTACTGTACTTGTTTTTTTCAATGTATACTCATTTTCACATGTCAAGCGCCATGGAATAAATGGCGGTATAATAATAATAATAATATTGCAACATCTGTCTTTTTCCATTCTTCAAGAACGACCTCGTTTAGAGCCTGGATGATGGATGGAGAGTGAGGCTCAACTTGTCTCTTTAGAATCAACAATTGTAAAATTTAACGAGCAACCACCTTTTCAGCCAGCGGTTGTCGCCTGTTGGCCATGGTAAATGATAATTTCTGTAAAATTATGATACCACCACTAGGGTTGAGCGACTTTTATTTTTATAGGATCGGGTCGGGTTTCACGAAACCCGACTTTCTCAAAAGTCGGGTCGAGTGAAATCGGCCGATCCTATAAAAAAGTCGGGGTCGGGGTCAGCCGAAACACGAAACCCAATGCAGTGCAATGGGATACTATGGTTCCCAGGGTCTGAAGGAGAGGAAACTCTCCTTCAGGCCCTGGGATCAATATTAATATTCCTATTAGGTATATACTCACCCTCGGACGCACCCTGCTTCTTTCCGGCAGCCTTCCTTCCTAAGAATGAGCGCGTGAAGGACCTTAGATGACGTCGCGGCTTGTCCATGTGACCTCTCGCGACCAATCACAAGCCGCGACGTCACCGCAGGTCATTCATGCGCTCATTCTTAGGAAGGAAGCCTGCCGGTTAGTACCAGGGCGCGTCCGAGGGTGAGTATATCAATATTTTTTATTTTGATTCTTTATTTAACACTTAAATATGGATTCCGATACCGATTCCCGATATCCCAAACATATCGGAACTCGGTATCGGAATTCCGGTACCAGATTCAGAAGATCGCCGACCTCATGGCCGACCCCACACAGGGGTCGGGTCGGGTTTCATGAAACCCGACTTTGCCAAAAGTCGGCGACTTCTGAAAATGGCCGACCCGTTTCGCTCAACCCTAACCAACACCTGTCTAAAGAGGTACAGCTATTACAGACGATATTTATGGACAGTACACTTATACTGATAACATACAGTATGTGGGCGGGAAAGGCCCCTATTGATGTTGGCACGATCAATTCACCATATCTTGAGTAAGATGGTCTCCCGTAATTGCCCTATCCTTTGTTGTGCGGTAAGATAAGCCGCTGCCTTATGATTCTGACACAGACTTACTCCACTCTCAGTATAGAGAAACCAGTAACACTATTGTTGTTAATTGCCGAGTTGGTACAGATAGCTCTTGGCTGGGTGATCATTCAGCCAACAGTTATCTAATGTGTATTGCCAACTTTAACCCCTTAAGCCCCGAGGGTGGTTTGCACATTAATGACCGGGCCAATTTTTACAATTCTGACCACTGTCTCTTTATGAGGTTATAACTCTGGAACGCTTTAACGGATCTTGGCGATTCTGACAATGTTTTCTCGTGAGATATTGTGCTTCATGTTAGTGGTAAAATTTATTCGATATAACTTGCGTTTATTTGTGAAAAAAACGGAAATTTGGCGAAAATTTTGAAAATTTCGCAATTTTTCAACTTTGAATTTTTATGACCTTAAATCACAGAGAAATACTTAATAAGTAACATTTCCCACATGTCTACTTTACATCAGCACAATTTTGGAGCCAAAATTTTTTTTTGTTAGGGAGTTATAAGGGTTAAAAGTTGACCAGAAATGTCTCATTTTTACAACACCATTTTTTTTTAGGGACCACATCTCATTTGAAGTCATTTTGAGGGGTCTATATGATAGAAAATACCCAAGGGTGACACCATTCTAAAAAACTGCACCCCTCAAGCTGCTCAAAACCACATTCAAGAAGATTATTAACCCTTCAGGTGTTTCACAGGAATTTTTGGAATGTTTAAATAAAAATGAACATTTAACTTTTTTTCACACAAAATTTACTTCAGCTCCAATTTGTTTTATTTTACCAAGGGTAACAGGAGAAAATGGACCCCAAAAGTTGTTGTACAATTTGTCCTGAGTACGCTGATACCCCATATGTAGGGGTAAACCACTGTTTGGGTGCATGGCAGAGCTCGGAAGGAAAGGAGCGCCATTTGACTTTTCAATGCAAAATTGACTGGAATTGAGATGGGACGCCATGTTGTGTTTGGAGAGCCCCTGATGTACCCAAACAGTACAACCCCCCCCCACAAGTGACCCCATATTGGAAACTAGACCTCCCAAGGAACTTATCTAGATATGTTGTGAGAACTTTGAACCCCCAAGTGTTTCACTACAGTTTATAACGCAGAGCCGTGAAAATAAAAATTATTTTTTTTTTCACAAAAATGATTTTTTTAGCCCCCAGTTTTGTATTTTCACAAGGGTAACAGGATAAATTGGACCCCAAAAGTTGTTGTCCAATTTGTCCTGAGTACGCTGATACCCCATATGTGGGGGGGAACCACTGTTTGGGCGCATGGCAGAGCTCGGAAGGGAAGGAGCGCCATTTGGAATGCAGACTTAGATGGATTGGTCTGCAGGCGTCACGTTGCATTTGCAGAGCCCCTGATGTACCCAAACAGTACAAACCCCCCACAAGTGACCTTATATTGGAAATTAGACCTCCCAAGGAACTTATCTAGATATGTTGTGAGAACTTTGAACCCCCAAGTGTTTCACTACAGTTTATAACGCAGAGCCGTGAAAATAAAAAATCCTTTTTTTTCCCACAAAAAATGATTTTTAGCCCCCCAAATTTTTATTTTCCCAAGGATAACAAGAGAACTTGGACCCCAAAAGTTGTTGCCCAATTTGTCCCGAGTACGCTGATACCCCATATGTTGGGGTAAACCCCTGTTTGGGCGCATGGGAGAGCTCGGAAGTGAAGGAGCACTGTTTTACTTTTTCAATGCAGAATTGGCTGGAATTGAGATCGGACGCCATGTCGCGTTTGGAGAGCCCCTGATGTGCCTGAACAGTGGAAACTCCCCAATTCTACCTGAAACCCTAATCCAAACACACCCCTAACCCTAATCCCAACTGTAACCCTAACCACACCTCTAACCCTGACACACCCCTAATTCTAATCCCACCCCTAATCTAAATGTAATCCAAACCCTAACTTTAGCCCCAACCCTAACCCTAACTTTAGCCCCAACCCTATCCCTAACTTTAGACCCAACCCTAACTTAAGCTCCAACCCTAGCCCCAACCCTAACCCTAGCCCTAACCCTAGCCCTAACCCTAGCCCTAACCCTAACCCTAGCCCTAATGGGAAAATGGAAATAAATACATTTTTTAAATTTTATTATTTTTCCCTAACTAAGGGGGTGATGAAGGGGGGTTTGATTTACTTTTATAGCGTTTTTTATATCGGATTTTTATGATTGGCAGCTGTCACACACTAAAAGACGCTTTTTATAGCAAAAAAGTTTTTGCTTCTCCACATTTTGAGACCTATAATTTTTCCATATTTTGGTCCACAGAGTCACGTGAGGTCTTGTTTTTTGCGGGACGAGTTGACGTTTTTATTGGTAACATTTTCGGACACGTGACAGTTTTTTATCACTTTTTATTCCGATTTTTGTGAGGCAGAATGACCAAAAACTAGCTATTCATGAATTTCTTTTGGGGGAGGCGTTTATACCGTTCCACGTTTGGTAAAATTGATAAAGCAGTTTTATTCGTCGGGTCAGTACGATTACAGCGATATCTCATTTATATCATTTTTTTATGTTTTGGCGCTTTTATACGATAAAAGCTATTTTATAGAAAAAAAAATTATTTTGGCATCGCTTTATTCTGAGGACTATAACTTTTTTATTTTTTTGGTTATGATGCTATATGGTGGCTCGTTTTTTGCGGGACAAGATGTTTTCAGCGGTTCCATGGTTATTTTTATCCGTCTTTTTGATCGCGTGTTATTCCACTTTTTGTTCGGCGGTATGATAATAAAGCGTTGTTTTTTGGCTCGTTTTTTTTTTTCTTACGGTGTTCACTGAAGGGGTTATCTAGTGGGACAGTTTTATAGGTTGGGTCGTTACGGACGCGGCGATACTAAATATGTGTACTTTTATTGTTTTTTGGGGGTTTTTTTAGATAAAGAAATGTATTTATGGGAATAATAATTTTTTTTTTCTTTTTTATTTAGGAATTATTATTTTTTTTTTTACACATGTGGAATTTTTTTTTTTTTACTTTTTTACTTTGTCCCGGGGGGGACATCACAGATCGCTGATCTGACAGTTTGCACAGCACTCTGTCAGATCGGCGATCTGACATACGGCCGTGCAGGCTTACCAGCGCCTGCACGGCACCCAGAAGTAGTCCCTGCAGGACCCGGATGCAGCCCCTCGGCCATTTTGGATCCGGGGACTGCAGGGAGGAGACGCTCGGTACAAGGTGAGTACATCGCCTTGTACCGATCGTCTAAGGGAAGCACGCAGGGAGCCCCCTCCCTGCGCGATGCTTCCCTATACCGCCAGAACACTGCAATCATGTTTGATCGCAGTGTGCCGGGGGTTAATGTGCCGGGGGCAGTCCGTGACCGCTCCTGGCACATAGTGCCGGATGTCAGCCGCGATAGGCAGCTGACACCCGGCCGCGATCGGCCGCGCTCCCCCCGTGAGCGCGGCCAATCACTATGACGTACTATCCCGTCGGTGGGAATTAAGGCCCACCCCACCTCGACGGGATAGTACGTCATATGGGATTAAGGGGTTAAGGTCCAATTACACTGCATGATTCGAGCACAGCGTTAAACGACCGCCAACCAGCAAAATGCTTAGTAGCCTGTTTACACTTAGCCTATAAAGGTGACTATGTAAGACAGCTGTCTTTAATGCAGGTAATGAATCTGTAGGAGCCAGTACTCTTAATGGTTGGTAGGGGATCAAATACTTATTTCTCACTGCAAAATGCAAATACATTTATATAATTTATACAATGTGATTTTCTGGATTTTAGTTTTGATATTCTATCTCTCAATTTTAAAATTAACCTACCTTTAAAATTATAGACTGTTCATGTCTTTGTCAGTGGACAAACTTACAAAATCAGCATGGGATCAAATACTTATTACCCCCACTGCATATTATGTGCATATCAGTCAAACCCACTACTTTATTTTCTTATTGCTGCAGAGAACTCATGCACTCACTGTTGAGCTGAACATGCATGTGTATGGGGGGGTTGTCAGGGATATAGCTGTCACCTATTGAAAGTTCAGCTGACAGCTCTCTAATCTGTATGACTAGCCTTACTGACAGCAGTGAGGAGGCCAATGTGCACTGGATAACCTTTTTCTTTCCATATAATATTACTATTGTATGTGACGGCGGTGGTTATGGAACCAACTGTGCACCACTAGCCAGGCTTACCCAGGAGGGGCGTGACTAAGTGACTACCTGGCCATCACTAGAGCCCCTGATGGTGACAATAGGCTTGCGCTGTTAGGCTAGTCACCAGGTGCCACTCCAGGGCAGTGTCTGAACCTACAGTACTACAGGAACTGACCTGCAGGTCATAGCAGAAATGTGAGCCACAGAGGACAAAGACAAAAACATGGTCAGACAGTGGTTGTGGCAGGCAGTATGGGTTCCAAATACGAAGCCGGAGTCAGGAGCGGAGAAATCAGACAAACCGGGAAAAGAAGCCGGGTCTGTAACAGGACAGTTAAAGCAATAACGGACCTAGACAGGAATCTGACTGCAACAGAACCTAAGTTCAGGCAAGGTGTGGAGGGAAGAGATTCCTAATATATCCCCTGCTGGCCAGAGAAGCAAAACTCTGCAGGACACAGCAGGTTAAATTCCTGCAGCGCCTCCCTATAACCAGATGAAGACTCTCCAGCAACAGATGAATACAGCAGTGCTGGAGTGCTGCAAGAAATAGTTCAGTGTGATGGTTCTGACACTGGGTGGAGCAGAGCGGTGAACGCAGAGTGTAGGACGGCGCTAAGAAAGCATGCGAGTTATTGGTGTGACATTGTTTAGAATGATTTTATGGGAGAAACCAGTGCTTACTAAGAGATGAAGGACTGTCTTTAATGGATACTATAGACTCTAGTGGTAGAAGTAATGTACAACGTTTGTTTAAGGTTTACTACTCAGATTAAAAGGTAACTGTCACAAGATTGACGTGTTTAATATAGAGCATCAGTGCTCATAACTTAAAAGGGAACCTGTCAGCAAATTTTGCGGCTATAAGATGAGGCCACCGCCATTTAGGGCTTATGTACAGCATTCTATAATGCTGTAGATAAACCCACGGTCCGACCTGCGAGTGAAGAAAAATAAGTTATATTATACTCACCCGGGGGGGGGCGGTCCGGTCTGATGGGTGTTGCAGGTCTGGGTCCGGCACCTCCCACATTCTTGCGACGACGCCCTCCTGCTTCTTCATCGTTCCCTGGCATCGGCACTCCTGCGCAGGAGTACTTCTCTGCCCTGTTGAGGGCACAGTATAGTACTGCAGTGCGCAGGTGCCGGAAAAGCACTAGCGGCACTAGCAGCACTAAGTGATACAGTGGGTACGGAAAGTATTCAGACCCCCTTAAATTTTTCACTCTTTGTTTCACTGCAGTCCTTTGGTAAATTAAAAAAAAGTTTTCTCATTAATGTACACTCTGCATCTCATCTTGACTGAAAAACCCCCCAGAAATGTAGAAATTTTTGCAAATTTATTAAAAAAAGAAAAACTGAAATATCACATGGTCATAAGTGTTCAGACCCTTTGCTCAGACACTCATATTTAAGTCACATGCTGTCCATTTCCTTGTGAGCCTCCTTGAGATGGTTCTACTTCTTCATTGGAGTCCAGCTGTGTTTAATTAAACTGATAGGACTTGATTTGGAAAGGCACACACCTGTCTATAGAAGACCTCACAGCTCACAGTGCATGTCAGACCAAATGAGAATCATGAGGTCAAAGGAACTGGCCAAGGAGCTCAGAGACAGAATTGTGGCAAGGCACAGATCTGGCCAAGGTTATAAAATAATTTCTGTAGTACTCAAGGTTCCTAAGAGCACAGTGGCCTCCATAATCCTTAAAAGGAAGACGTTTGGGACCACCAGAAGTCTTCCTAGACCTGACCATCCAGCCAAACTGAGCAATCGTGGAAGAAGAGCCTTGGTGAGAGAGGTAAAGAAGAACCCCAAGATCACTGTGGCTGAGCTCCAGAGATGCAGTAGGGAGATGGGAGAAAGTTCTACAAAGTCAACTATCACTGCAGCCCTCCACCAGTCGTGCCTTTATGGCAGAGTCGCCCGACGGAAGCCTCTCCTCAGTGCAAGACATATGAATGCCCGCATAGAGTTTGCTAAAAACACATGAAGGACTCCCAGACTATGAGAAATAAGATTGTCTGGTCTGATGAGACAGAGATAGACCTTTTTGGTGATAATTCTAAGCGGTATGTGTGGAGAAAACCAGGCACTGCTCATCACCTGCCCAATACAATCCCAACAGTGAAACATGGTGGTGGCAGCATCATGCTATGGGGGTGTTTTTCAGCTGCAGGGACAGGACGACTGGTTGTCATTTAAGAAAACCTGAATGCGGCCAAGTACAAAGAAATCCTTGATGAAAACCTCTTCCAGAGTGCTCTGGACCTCAGACTTGGTCAAAGGTTCACCTTCCTAAGCTCTCAGCTAAAATAACATAGGAGTGGCTTCAGAACAACTCTGTGACCATTCTTGACTGGCCCAGCCAGAGCGCTGACCTAAACCCAATTGAACATCTCTGGAGAGACCTGAAAATGGCTGTCCACCAACGTTCACCATCCAACCTGGCGGAACTGTAGAGGATCTGCAAGGAAGAAGAAGGAGGAATCCCCAAATCCAGGTGTGAAAAACTTGTTGCAGCATTCCCAAGAAGACTCAAGGCTGTACTAGCTCAAAAGGGTGCTTCTACTCAATACTGAGCAAAGGGTCTGAATACTTATGACTATGTGATATTTCAGTTTTTCTTTTTTAATAAATTTGCAAAAATTTCTACATTTCAGTTTTTTTTTACTCAGTCAAGATGGGGTGCAGAGTGTATATTAATGAGAAAAAAAATGAACTTTTTTGAATTTACCAAATGGCTGCAATGAAACACAGACTGAAAAATTTAAAGGGGTCTGAATACTTTCTGTTCCCACTGTACATACCTGGAATCAGGATCTCATGCCCTACATTATGCTGTTCTCAGAATAAATAGCAAAAACTGCTGACAAATTCCATTTAATGCTTTTCATAAAATGGTGAATCACTTTTACGACTCAATATTTTTGTTTGACATTAGAGATGCTTGCAAAAAGTCTTGTGCTCGCACGTTACACATAGACTCTGCAGTGATTAGTGACCAAATGTGATCTTTGTCCACTTTCTAATCAAACGATTATTTCCCTACCCTCAAATTATAGTTGGATCTATGAAATGATTTTGGGTTGTGGCCACATATGTAGGCACTAAGCCGTAGGTTCAGTACATTCTTCCAAGACATTTGTGAGCAGTAGAAGTATGCGACTGAAGACAGTGAATGTGCTTTATAGATATTATGCCCTCTACTTGCAATCACACAGACTGATTCTAATGTCACCTGTCACTCTGTCTTTGCTCTCTTCTTCTCACACAGAGACTTATTATGTGAAAAGAAAGAACGATTTGTCTCTTTTTTTCCGGTTGCATTGACAGGAATGAGGAAACTGCCAAAACTTTACTCCTCATATTGAATAAGGCCTAGGATCCCTTTTCTGTCTTGCAATCCTTTCCCTCCTGTTTATCAGCCTCTTTTTCTGTGTTTTCCTTCCTCCCCCTCTGTCTACATTTACCTCCTCTCTCAGGGGAGGCTCAGCCTGCTGAGTTTGGAATTACAAGCATCTGAAATACAAACATAGGATCTTATTTACAGACCTTTACAAGGACCCGATGCAAGGCCATGCCATCAGCTTCAGGACTGGAAACACACTGGTCTCTAAAGGGGCATCACTGTGGGTAGAGCGCGGAATCTACATTGGTCATCAATAATCAAAAGACAAACTACGTATATCCTAACAATTCAGATTCGATTGGAATTAAGACTAATATCTCCCAAGCACATGACACTCTGGGAAGCTTATATGGAAAGTTGGATGGTAGATCATTATCCTGTAAAGTTGTTTTTACTGTCCCTATGTCTGTCCAGACTAAAAGTCTTTAGGGATATACCTCCTCTCTATCATGTTACATGGGTTGTCTTATTTATTTATTTTTTTAGAAATAGCGCCACTCCTGTTGATGGACTGTGTCTGGTAATGCCGCTTAGCCTGACTTAAAGTGGTAGTCCACTACTCAGACAACCCATTCTCAATCCGTATGTTTGCCCCCAGTAAAATAATAACACCTATGCTCACCTCCTATGCCAGCGCCATTCCAGTGGTGATGTCCCTGGCTCTCTCGGGGATCGTGTGACATTGTTACGTCACATGATCCCTGCAGCCAATCAGCTGCCACTTCACTCTCCTTTCCTTTTGGACAAATCGCTTGCATCCAGAGGAAGTGAGAGATATTGCTCTATCACATCTTTCAGATGTGTGTGATACGTCCAAAGGTGAGAAGAGTGAAGCGGCTGCTGATTGGCTGCACGGATCATGTGATGTAACAATGTCACATGATCCCTAAGCTAGCCAGGGACATGGCCGATGGATCAGCACCAGAATGAGAGATGAGTATAGATGTTATTATTTTACTGGGGTCAAACATACGGATTGAGAATGGGTTGTCTGAGTAGTGGACTATTGTCTGATCATAGATTTCTACAGTAATAAACCTTTAAATGAGAATTAGTGTTGGTGAATGTAGAGTCATGAGAAAAACTAAGGACACCCTCTTTGAATTCTATTGTTTTACTTATCAGGACATAGTTAAAAAAAAGTCCTTAGAAAGATATCAAATTAGTTAAATACAACTTCTGATGAACGACAGAATATGACAAGCTACACCGTTATTATTTATTTAACACAAGCTAGGCCAAAATTAAGCATTGTTTGAAAAAAATAAGTACACCATATGAAGCAGTAGCTTGAAGAACCTCCATTGGCAGCAATGACTTTATATCATAATTTTCTGGATGACTGTGTCAGTCTCTCATAGATCTGGAGGAATTTTGGCCATCCTTACTAGCGTTGCTTTAAGGCCATTCTTCATAACATTGATCGTTTCAGGGTGGGGGCAGGGGATGCGGCAGTGACCCCAGCATCTGCTCCCTGATGACGGCTCGTTTTAGTATCCAAGCATGCATTTGGGGTTTATAAAACGAAGCGTCATCCAACAGGAAAAAGGTACAAAAAAAAAATAAAGCAGTTAGATATTGAGGAAATGATAGGGCCTTTTAATTAAAAGTCTGTTAAAAAAGAGATTAGATTATAACATTAAATACACATATATTTCAGACCACCCCCTTTAAGATCATTGGGGTTTGTGGGCATTTGTTTATGCACAGTTCTGATAAGCATTGCAGTTTAACTGAGATTTGGACTTTGACTAGACCATGACATTACTTTAATATTTACTTTAATTTGCTGGTGCTTTGAATTATTGTCCTGTTGCATGATCCAGTTTCGGGTTTCCCTTTAGATTTTGGATAGCTGGCCATATTTTTTTACTC
This sequence comes from Ranitomeya variabilis, assembly GCF_051348905.1. Classification (NCBI taxonomy): domain Eukaryota; kingdom Metazoa; phylum Chordata; class Amphibia; order Anura; family Dendrobatidae; genus Ranitomeya; species Ranitomeya variabilis. The sequence continues at coordinate 547,832,477 of NC_135235.1, read as the reverse complement.
CAGAATACATTGGTATACAAAGAAGTTCATGGCCGGCTCAATGACTGCAAGGTGCACAAGTCCTCTGATGGCAAAATAAGTTAAAATTATCACCCCTCCAATGCTATGTTTTATGGTTGGTATGAGGTTTCTATGCTGATATGCTGAGTTTGTTTTTTCCAAATGTAATGCAGGGCATTATGACCAAATATCTCCACTTTTGTCTTATCTGTCCAAAGTACAATGTTGCAACAGTTTTGTTTTTTTTTTCAGATGCAGCTTTGCAAACTTTAGCCAGGTGGCTATTTTCAACTGTTCCAATTAAACCATATTTGTTCAGTCTTTTTCTAAATAACATGAACATTTAAATGGTTACTCTCAACTTGTGTGTTTAGCAGCACACTGCTGTACAGCCCTTTACTTCCTTTTTTTCTCAGTGGGGGCTGGCACGCCTCCTTGAGTGACAGTTCTGGTTCAGTAGTTTTGTGCTACTGCTGAGTTTCTGATACTGTAACATAATTAGGAAAACTGCTCTGGAAGCTGCACATAGCGGAAACAAGGGGATTGTGAATCTGCAGGACTGATAACTTGTAAGGAATTGACAGGGAGGTGAGCAGGTAACTGCTCTACAGAAATGAATAGGTGGCTGGGATCTCATGAGTTAACTCTTCAGTCGGGAATGTAACTACTATGCATATCTGCTATGCTTTGGTTGTTGATCTCCATAGCAACAAGCTGTGCACTATATAAGATAAAAGGTCTCATAGCACAAGACTGATAGCTGATAGACAAAGCAAAGTCAATTGCAGACTTGCTTATTTTCATGCTGTTTGTCTGTCTGTCTGTGTCTCTCTCTCTCTACATATATATTTCTTTATTTATTAGAAAGAATGGTGGAAAGCCCATGAGGAAGAAATTTATCTGAGCATTGTACAGTTTAACCTTGTTTCCCAAGTGTGATTAATCTTTCTAGTTATTGAATGATGGACTCCAAATTGTTTGGAAATGGCCTTATAAGCCATAAGATTGATAGACAGTAACAGTTGCTGATGTCTCTCCTCCGTTCTATCATGTTAACATACGCCTGAATACTCCATACCAGCAAACAGCCAAAACTTCTGCTTTTATAGAGGTGATTGCATTAGTTCATAAATTAATCAAGGGCACTTTATTAACAGCACCAGCATGCTATGTGCCATCTTAAAGAGAACCTATTACCAGAAAAAACGCTATTAACCTGCAGATATGGGGTTAATCTCCATGTTAATAGCGTTATTATCCTGCTCAGAGCCCAAACTTAACAAAATGCCGGACTTTATTCTCCCGGTAGCGTTTGGGTTTCAGTTACAGGGGCGCCGCCAGCGCTGGTTCAATGTAGAGCGGCGGCTGTAACTGTGCCCCTGCCCTGACTGACAGCCAGCCCCAATGCAGAGCCAGTGTCAGTCAGTGCCGGGGTGCACTTACCGCCGCTGCTCTGTATATTCAGAGCAGTGACTGGGCCTTTCCAGCATTGCCCCCGTGACGGGAAGTTGAGTGCCAGCAACGGGGAGGTTAATAACGCTATTAACCTGCAGAATAACCCCATATCTGCAGGTTAATAGTTTTTTTTTCTGGTGACCGGTTCTCTTTAATTCCTATGGAAACAGCAAGGGTGTACTTCATTTTTCACACACTGTTTCTTCATGTTAGCGTAGTTTCATCTGTTCATCTGAAGTTGTATTTACCTAATTTTAACACCTTCTAAAGACCAGATATTGTTTTTTTATGTCCTGATACAAAAAATCATATAGTTCACTTAGGCTAAGTTCACATTAGTTGCATTTTGTGTGGACGGCGGGCGCATCAAAACGACGCATCCGCATACATCCGCATGTCCTGAGCACCCAATCTTAAAGATAGGTACACAGGACGCATACAGAAGTATGCGGAAGTAGGCGGAACTTAGTAGAGGACGTACGCAGCCCTCCGCAAAGCCTCCAAGCGCTAATGTGAATCTGGCCTTAGTTACTTACTTTTTCTCTTTACTTTGTGTAAGTAAAGACCTATTAAGCACATTTCATATGTTCAGGATTTGTGCAAATACAATGCAAGCAAATGGGGCTTTCAAAAGCCCATTCACATGATGCAGAAATAAAATCTAATCAAAATTATAGCTTGATGCAGAATTGAAATCTGCAGGATGCTCATTCTTGTTTGGATTTTCATTGTGGATTTCACTCTTTTCATTGCTTTGTAATTTAGTATAGTGAAATCAGCAAGTAACACACAAATTCTATATGTTGATTTGTGATCAAATTGGCAGTGGAAATTTTCTGCAACATGTGAACATGGCTGTAGGCTTATTTATTTACTAGCTGGCCACTTGTTGCTGTGGCTCAGTCTGGTTAAATGGAAAAAAAGAGAGAAAATGCACATTTCTAATATGTTTAACCCCTTCCCGACCTGTGACGCCACGTAGGCGTCATGAAAGTCGGTGCCAATCCGACCTGTGACGCCTATGTGGCGTCATGGAGGGATCGCGTCCCTGCAGATCGGGTGAAAGGGTTAACTCCAATTTCACCCGATCAGCAGGGACAGGAGGAGTGGTACTTCAGCCCAGGGGGGGTGGCTTTGCCCCCACGTGGCTACGATAGCTCTGATTGGCTATTAAAAGTGCAACAGCCAATCAGAGCAATTTGTAATATTTCACCTATGAAAAGTGGTGAAATATTACAATCCAGCCATGGCCGATGCTGCAATATCATCGGCGATGGCTGGAAAACCTAATCTGCCCACCGCCACCGATCTCCCCAGTCCTCCGTTCTGTGGTCCGCTCCCCCATCCTCTTGTCCACTCCCCCCTGTGCTCCGATCCCACCCTGTGCTCCGATCCCCCCTCATACTTACCGATCCTCCTGGTGTCCGTCCGTCTGTTCCATGGGCACCGCCATCTTCCAAAATGGCCGGCAGATTCGTTCCATGTACATTTTGATCACTGTGATAAAACCTATCACAGTGATCAAAATAAAAAAAATAGTAAATGAACCCCCCTTTATCACCCCCATAGGTAGGGACAATAATAAAATAAAGAAAATATATTTGCTTTTATTTTTCCACTAGGGTTAGGATTAGAATTAGGGTTAGGGCTAGGGTTAGGGTTAAAATTAAGGTTAGGGTAAGGCTATGTGCACACGTATTCTGGTCCTCTGCGGATTTTTCCGCAGTGCAAAACCGCTGCAGATTTATTGCGGATTTACCGCGGTTTTTCTGCGGATTTCACTGCGGTTTTACAACTGCGGTTTTCTATAGGAGCAGCTGTAAAACCGCTGCGGAATCCGCAGAAAGAAGTGACATGCTGTGGAATGTAAACCGCTGCATTTCTGCGCAGTTTTTTCCACAGCATGTGCACAGCGTTTTTTGTTTCCCATAGGTTTACATTGAACTGTAAACTCATGGGAAACTGCTGCGGACCTGCAGTTGCGGAAACGCTGCGGATCCGCAGCGTTTTCCGCAGCGTGTGCACATACCCTTAGAATTAGGCTATTTGCACATGGTGCGGATTTGGCTGCGGATCCACAGCGGATTGGCCACTGCGGATTCGTAGCAGTTTTCCATCAGGTTTACAGTACCATGTAAACCTATGGAAAACCAAATCTGCTGTGCCCATGGTGTGGAAAAGTACTGGGCGGAAACACTGTGTTGTATTTTCCGCAGCATGTCAATTCTTTGTGCGGATTCCGCAGCGTTTTACACCTGTTCCTCAATAGGAATCCGCAGGTGAAATCCGCACAAAAAACACTGGAAATCCGCGGTAAATCCGCAGGTAAAACGCAGTGCCTTTTCCCTGCGGATTTTTCAAAAATGATGCGGAAAAATCTCAATGAATCCGCCACGTGGGCACATAGCCTTAGGGTTAGGGTTGGAATTAGAGTTAGGGTTGGAATTTGGGCTAGGGTTGGAAATAGGGTTAAGATTAGACTTGTGGTTAGGGTTTTGGTTAGGGGTGTGTTGGGGTTAGGGTTGTGGTTAGGGTTGGGTTAGGGTTGGGATTAGGGTTAGGGCTGTGTTGGGGTTAGGGTTGTGGTTAGGGTTGGGTTAGGGTTGGGATTAGGGTTAGGGGTGTGTTGGGGTTAAGGTTGTGGTTAGGGGTGTGTTGGGGTTAGGGTTGTTATTAGGGTTTTGGCTAGAGTTGGGATTAGGGTTAGGCACATCAGGGGTCTCCAAATGCAACATGGCGCCACCATTGATTCCAGCCAATCTTGCGTTCAAAAAGTCAAATGGTGCTCCCTTGCTTCCGAGCCCCGACGTGCGCCCAAACAGTGGTTTACCCCCACATATGGGGTACCAGCATACTCAGGACAAACTGGGCAACAACTGTTGGGGTCCAATTTCTCCTCTTACCCTTGGGAAAATAAAAAAATTGTTGCTAAAAGATCATTTTTGTGACTAAAAAGTTAAATGTTCATTGTTTCCTTCCATGTTGCTTCTGCTGCTGTGAAGCACCTGTATGGTTAATAAACTTCTTGAATGTAGTTTTGAGCACCTTGAGGGGTGCAGTTTTTAGAATGGTGTCACTTTTGGGTATTTTCAGCTATATAGACCCCTCAACCTGACTTCAAATGTGAGGTGGTCCCTAAAAAAAATGGTTTTGTAAATTTTGTTGTGAAAATGAGAAATCGCTGGTCAAATTTTAACCCTTATAACTTCCTAGCAAAAAAAAATTTTGTTTCCAAAATTGTGCTGATGTAAAGTAGACATGTGGGTAATGTTATTTATTAACTATTTTGTGTCACATAATTCTCATTTAACAGAATAAAAATTCAAAATTTGAAAATTGCGAAATTTAAATTTTTTTTGCCAAATTTCCATTTTTTTCACAAATAAACTCAAAAATTATCGACCTAAATTTACCACTAACGTGAAGCCCAATATGTCACGAAAAACAATCTCAGAACCGCTAGGATCCGTTGAAGCGTTCCTGAGTTATTACCTCATAAAGGGACACTGGTCAGAATTGCAAAAAACGGACAGGTCATTAAGGCCAAAATAGGCTGGGTCATGAAGGGGTTAACTTTACAATGCTTGTGGGCAGTAGCGTAGCTACTGGGGGGGCAGAGGGAGCCATCGCCCCGGGCCCTGTCACATGAAGGGGCCCACTGGGAGCCAGGGCAGGGCCACTTCTGTGACGAGGCAGAACACAGCATAGGAGCAGAGCAGTGTAATGTCTGCTCCCATCTGAGATCTGACAAGCTGCACGCTGCTAGCACAGTAGCGGCTGCAGAGTCTCCCTCCTGCAGTGAATGGTTTCGCCCGTCTGACCTGATGATGAAGCTTTTCCCCGGCTGCAGTTTTCTTCACTCTGTGCACGCTGGGATTGGCTCAGGCATGCTGGGTCCTAGTGCCCACCTTGCATTTCACCTAGACACTTCCTGGTCCTGCCTGCAGTGCAAACTTTATCAGTAAGCGGGGATGGAACTTATTAGGGTTATTAAATTCAGGTATGTCACTGTGAGACCGTTGGGGTATTGTGGGCGCTGAAAGTGGGTGAGGGGGGACAGGGTACTGGGGGGTGATGTGGGCGCTGAAAGTGGGTGAAGGGGGACAGGGTACTGGGGGGTGAATGTGAGACCATGGTGGTATTGTGGGGGAGGAGACAGGACACTGGGGGGTAAATATGAGACGATGGGGGTATTGTGGGGGCAGAAGGTGGTGAGGTGGGACAGGGCACTGAGGGGGTGGATGTGAGATGATGGGGGCATTGGGGCTGAAGTGGGGGAGGGGAGACAGGTCACTGGGGGCTGAATATTATAATGTTTTGTTATGATATTATATGCGCTCCATCACATGTAATATTTGCTGTCTGGGGAGGCTGGAGATGGGGGAGTCGGGGGCTTTTGATACGTACCACCTGGGTCTTTTATGAGTATTAGTATAAGGAGCCGCATACAGTAACCAAGAGCTGCATCACATTTACAGCACCACTCCAGCATTAGTTTTTATCTCATTGCTGGAGCGGTGCTGATAATCCCTGTCCCCTGCAGCAGTGCCACAAAATAGTGAATACGCCAGAGGATGAGTAAATGACCGGGGCATCCAAATCATAACAGGGAGCTGTGAGTCCAACATACTGTGTATAAGGAAGCTGTGAGTCCATCATACTGTGTATACGGGAGCTGCGGGCCCATCATACTGTGTATAAGGGAGCTACAAGCCCATCATACTGTGTATACGGAAGCTGCGTGCTCATCATACTGTGTATAAGGAAGCTGCGGGCCCATCATACTGTGTATAAAGGAGCTGTGGGCCCATCATACTGTGTATACGGGAGCTGGGGGCCCATCATACTGTGTATAAGGAAGCTGTGAGCCCATCATACTGTGTACAGGGGAACTGTGGGGGACATCATACTGTTTGACGGGAGCTGCCGGCCCATCATACTGTGTATAGGAAACTGTGAAGGCATATTGTGCATATGGGAGCTGTTGGCCCATTACACTGTATATAGGGGAGCATTATACTTTCTATAATGGAGCTCTGTCAGCATTATACTGTGTATAGGGGAGCATTGGGCTCATATTATCTATAGGGGAGCAGTGGGAACATCATACGGTGTATAGGGGAGTTATAGAATCATCATACTGTGTATAAGGGAGCTGTGGGGGCTTAGACTGTGTATAGGGAAGCTTTAAGCTCACCATACTGTGTATAATGGAGCAGTACGTGGGGGAACTTAGGGGACATTATTAAATGTAAAGTGGGCACTTAAGCATTATTGTTATAGGGGCACTCAGAGTATTGTGACCATCAAAGTTGCATATGATCACAATATGGCGGTAAAGTCAATGTTCGTTTTTGTATATAGATTTATTTTCAATAACAGTAGGGTCATATTCTGAGGTTCCCCTATATTCACAACTAGAGTGCGCAACCGTAGCTGTAATCAGGGTTAGCTGGTTAGGGGCCCACTCAGATGTTTCGCCCCCCCTAAGTTGAAACCCTAGCTACGCCTCTGCTTGTGGGTATACAATATTGTTTGTTGTTTTTGTTGTTCCATTGTCTTTGTAGATATATAGTCTGGTTTGCCGACTCTAGAACACGCAACGTATAATTGTCCATGTAAGAAAGAAGAAGCAATCTGTGAGCTTTGTTGATGGTGATTGTAAACGCCAATCGAATTGGGAATTGCAATCTCTTGAATTGAAATGGCATATCCGTTGGAATCATAGGAATGCGATGAATAAGGACATCTTCACCTTTGTAAGGTCCTGTCAAGATTGTTGCTTCTAAAACGCTGCTCATTCATTTTTTTTACTTCAATACGTGTGCCATTGCAAAGCTTTGGCTGGTTGATATTTCGCAACATGATAATTGGCACTCCGATTTTCGATTCCAGTTCCAGTACGAGCGGTGGCATCCCTGGCAGATTGAGAGAATTCAACAATTCTGTTGGATAATTAACTGCTTCATCCGCTTCCACAACAGTGTCGATGGACTTGTATGTGACTGCCTCGCTCTGAATGTTAGACTGAATAATATTGTTAGGCTACTTTCACACATCAGTTTTTTGCCATCAGGCAGGATTCGGCAAATTTGTAAAAAAAAACAACGGATCCGTTGCAAATTGTGAAAAACTGATGCAACTGATCCGTTTTTTTTGCTGGGTCCATTTTTTTTTTTAATTAATGAACCCGAGAGAGAGACCCCAGAATGGAAATTGTGCATGATTGTGTGGAGAGTGCATGGAAAACCGGATTCGTAAGCCGGATTCATCATTTCACATGTCGGTTTCATCCGTTTATCGCTGGAACCGTTGCTAGCCGTTTTTTCGCAGGACAGGAAAAACGTTCATATGAACGTTTTCTCCTGCAGCTGGAAAATTAATTTTAGACGGATCCGGCAAAAAAACGGATGAAACATGTGGCCATCAGGCGCAATCCAGCGTTAATACAACTCTGAGAAAAAAACGGATCCAGTGGAAAACAAAAATTTATCCTTTTTTTTTAAAACTCACCGGATTGTGCCTGACGGCAAAAACCTGATGTGTGAAACTAGCCTAAAGTTCGTAGACGTCTTTGTTATTGGCCGCAAGAATAGTTAGTTCACTCAGCCAATCGTGATTCTGGCTCTGGCGGTTCTCCAACTTGAGGCAGTTTAATTTTTCCGGTGGCGCAACACATTTCTTTCGTTTCTTCATTAAGTTTCAGAGCCTTGCAATAAGGACACACTTCAGTCATAGTGCCGATGAGAATATGCCGGCTCCAACTATAATCATCAGCTGGGTTGTACCGGAATGCAAGGCGATTGGAATTGCGTGATTGCTGAGCATGGAGTCATGATTGACCCTTATCTTCTGTTTCTCGCTGTCGTCTTTCAGCCTTTCTTAGCCTGTCACATTCATTCTGTTGAAAATTAAGCAGATCTGTATAACACGATCACCGTGCTTGCAACCATGCATGCTAAAGTCTGGCTGCACGTTGCTCTGCTGCTTCCTCGGTACGTATTTGAGCCATTCTTTGTCTGTTTCGCTCTTTCGCTGATGCCTGTTCTTTCTCAGGTTGCTTTGCAATTACTTGTCGCACTGCTTCTGCTCTGTGAATACGACAACCTAAGTTTGCTCTTGTGCGAGGCATTATTTGTATGAACTAAAGCAGATCGATTGCACAGAAAAAGAAGAAAGTTATAAAAAAAAATGAAAAAAGAAAATGAAAAAATAAACTACAGTATATTCACGAAATGAACACTATGTCGCAATTCTACAGCTCAATTTCACCGCAATGTCACACGAAATAATTAAATCGAAATGAAAATAGTCAAAAAGTCGAAATCTATGAAAATTCAATTCAACCCCTTCAGGGTTTGACGTTGTGTCAAAATTTCAAGCAATCCGTGAAGAACTTTCAGAGATTTAAGATTTTGAACAAACGGACATTTACATTTTTATTTATATATATATTATATATATATATATATAGATTATACTTATGATATTGTTGGCAAATCTAGGGGTAGGTTGATCTTCACAGACTGGGGTTTGGATGGACACCCTGAAAACAAATTGAAAGGATGTAACAAAGCCAAATCAGCTGCTTAAATGACAGTGGCCGTAATGATAAAAACAGACACTACTTTCAGAAAACATTTATTTGTCTTGTAATTATGTCGGAAACAGATAGGGAGACATTCTGGGAAAGTAATTAACTTTTGGTTGTCCCTTGGCTGGATAGGGTTAGGCTGTCCCATCACATGTCTGTCCCTTGCACTGCTGATGATGAATTGGCCCCTGCTGTGTGTTATTAAATTCATGCTGTCCCTGTCTCGTATAGCTGTGACACAGTTAAAAGCAAAGGTTATAGTCACTGATGTATTTTGACCTCTTTTGACCCCCATAGGGAGAAGGGGATGCTCTGATCATCCCTAGCCGCATTTATCAAGTGGAGGCATGCAGCTGTTTCCAGGCTTACAGGCAGTCATCCAAATGTCAGGGCGATAGTCTCTCTCATGCTGTCTTTAGGACATTGCACTACATTGCCACACATCTATCAAGACTTTGAATCACAATGTCTTTTTCTTGTAACACGCTGGGATGGAAGTGAAGCTCTGCTTTGTATTAGTTGGTGTGAATTAGGCACTGAGAAATATGCACTTTCTGTGAAGGAGGCTACAAATTGCTGACAGTTTGGGCTCAAGCAGGCGATCGTTTTAATTGGACAAGAGCTATTTGTGGTATTGACAGATAGTACTCGTACCCAGGTTAATCTATGGCTCTGTGAACATGTCCGATTTTTTTCCTCAGACCAAGTGGTCCAAAAGAAAAAATTATCAGAATGCACGATTTGCCACCAAGAATCGGATGTCAGTCGTCCATTCATATCTATGGATCTGTGTAAAAAACTGGACCAATACCAGTGATCTGGTCAGATTAGCGTAATTGGGTTGTTTTTCTTGGATGGAGGGAAAAACGATCGTCTGCACCTGCCCATTCTAAGTATTTATCGCTCTCTATTTTCCTCTTCTGGTGATGCTGCTAATGCTGTGCTGAAGTACGTTAACATGGCTTTACAAGTAATATAACACATAAAAGCTGACATTTTAATTACAATTATACATTAAAGTTCTTCACTAGTGCACTCCTGGTCAGTACAGACAGGAAAATAACCAATGATGCCTGTGAGTATATTTACAGAGGAGGAGAGGCTGATGCTGGGCCCGAATGAACCATTGCAAATATAGGCCCGATTCATCAAAGCCATTGTGCCAGAATTCTTAAATTGAGTGTAAATTGCTTTAAAAAATCCCAAAATTTGTGCACAATTTTTGTGGAACTGGGGCAAGACAGGGGCATGGTAGAAGTATGATGCCACAACTTGTCTAATCATGAAATGATGCGGCGTTGTCTTCGCTAGAAATCTTACTCCATTCAGGGACTAGAGTAAGATTTGCGGATCGGCGTATGCCACTCCTCAGACGCTCCTGATTCATTAAGAGGTGTGTGTCTTTTAATGAATTAGGAACCTCTCACTACAACACGTCCCCTCATCAAGACCACTTTTGATAAATCGGAGTCATAGTTTTAATCTTTATCCCCTTAAGGACCAAGTGATTATTTTTTTAGTTATTGGGCTTTTATTTGTTCCTCCTCATCTTCCAAGAACTCCAACTTTTTTTTATATTTCCATCAATATAGCCATATGAAGGATTGTTGTTTTTTTTTACCAGTGAGTTGTAGTTTTCAATGATATCATTGATTTTACCATGTACCGTAATTTGCTTAAAAATGTGAAAAAAAGACAGTTCTGATGAATTGATGGAAAAAACAATGAAAGTCCTCTCATTATATGGTAAAGTTACATGGCGATATGGTTCTTCAGGTCAGTATTATCACGTGATACCAAACGTGCAGTTTTTTTTTTTTTTTATAGTTTAAGGATATTTTCCCACAATGAGTTTTTGGTGAGTTTTTACACTGCATATTTTTGGAAAAAAATACGCATCATCAAAAACTCACCAAAAGATCATTGTGGGAACCTAGCTGTAGATGCTTAAAAAATGCAGAACTTTGAAATAAAAAATAGTTTTTTGTTGACATTTTCTGAAATTTATTACCTTTTTTATTCTTCAGCTAAGTTGATTTAAAGCTTCTTTTTTGCATGGTGAGCTAACATTTTTTATTGATACCATTTTGGGATATATATGATTATGTAATCTTTCTTAATTGCATTTTTTAAGAGCAATGACCAGAAAACTACAATTCTGGCTTTTTTTCAAATTTTATTCTTAACTAAATATGTTGTACGTGTGAATTACTTTTATATTTTGATAGATTGGACTTTCACGGCACACACACTACTAGATATGTCTTTTTCTATATATTTTTTGTCTTTATTTTTAAACGGGGATAGACGGGGTCAAAATTTTATATACCGTATATTTTTTTTAACTTTTTTTTTTATCCTTGTAGGGGACTTGAACTGGTAATCTTTTGATTGCTTGTTATATTACTGCAACACAACAGTATATAGTGTAGTTGATGATCTCCTTTGAAGCCCAGCCCATGGCCCGAGTACCAAGGTACCAGTAATGGGGGCTTTCAGCAAGTCCCAGGCTGCCATAGTAAACCATCCACACCCTTTGATCACATTGTTGCATTTAAATGTTGCTGTCAGCATCATTGGTTAGCACTGTTGCTTTGCAGCTCTGGGGTCCCAGGTTCTCGGGGAGATTGTATGTTCTTCCCGTGTTTATGTGAGTTTCTCCGGTTTCCTCTCACACTTCAGACATACTGATAGGGAACTTAGATTGTGAGCCCCAATGGGGACAGTGATTATAATGTCTGTAAAGCGCCGTGGAATTAATAGTGCTATATAAGTGTATAAGTGAGTAAAATAAATAAATTTACACCGCCTTTTAAATAGCAGCCATAGGAGCTGCGTTATAGCTCTGGTAGCTATCATGTGTAGAGCGGCTAGCACACTTACAAACCTCAGTGTGTACGTCCATTTGAAAAAAAGGGTTAAAAATAAAATATCGCAAGTTTTCTGAAAAAGAAAAGAATTTTAGCAGTGTGTGACAGGCCCATATTTCTCCCATGAAGAACATGCTTGCACTAATTAAAACGTAAAGCAGATGTGTCACCAGATTTCACAATACAGACTATATATATCATATTAAAGATCTCCTAGTCCTGATGAGGCTGGTGAAGTTACTTTGAAAATCCATGTCAGAATGAGTCTAGGAAAAAAAAGCTCATTATGAATCTGTAATAACATAGGGCTATTCCAGGTAATGGATTTTCAATTATCTGTCTACTAGAATTTAATGTAAGAATTACATTTCAAAGTATTTGTTTCTTATTCTGTGACTCACACTTTCAAATTTATCAGGTTAATGTTAATTAAAGGGGTTGTCCCAACTAGGTTTCATCTTCTCAAAACTAAGTTATTCGGGTCAAAGGTACAGCAACTGGAATTACTGAAACCATGTGACGTCAGCAGATGTTACTGGGCAGGGGCGTAACTACCACGGTCGCAGAGGTCGCTGACGCCAGCAAATACTTCAACTGGATGTGCATCCTTGTACACAGATTGAGCAGAAGAATATTGCGGTGCACAAACCCGTCAGGTCCATGCGCTGCAATCCACTGTCAGCCAGGGACAGGACAAAGTATTTTGGTGCCCTAGGCAGATGAAGCCAATGGCCCCCCTCACGGAATGGCTCGGAGAGTAGGGTAACAGGACTCCTTAATGCACATCCGCTCTTCCCCTCCGATGGGTAAAGTAGCAAACTCTGATGACCACTTCTACTAGAATTGTTACCTTTTTCACAAAAAAATGTTATCAAAAGTAAAAAAGTGGTGTACTTTAGGGGTATGACTTAACAGGGAGTGTAATTTCAAAGTTAGATACAGAATCAATAATTTTTTGCTGACCATTTACGCAATACAGGGGAAAAAATAGCGATATTCATCCCTGACGTCCTATATGTTTAATGTAGAACCCAAGGATAGTTATGGAAACTAATAAAGCAAAACTATAATTGGGGCCTTTTGGTTTCATTTAAGGTGTCCAGCATTTGGCAAATACCCTAATGGAAAATAATCAGACCCTTATTATAAATAAATGGATATGTCTGATTTTTTTTGCGTCTGTCATGCAACAAATACAGCTTGTACAAAACTGGTTCGGATTACTGTATATACTCGAGTATAAGCCAACCCGAGTATAAGCCGAGACCCCTAATTTTGCCACAAAAAAACTGGGAAAACTTAATGACTCGAGTATAAGCCTAGGGTGGAAAATGCAGCAGCTACTGGTAAATTTCAAAAAATAAAAATAGATACCAATAAAAGTAAAATTAATTGAGACATCAGTAGGTTAAGTGTTTTTGAATATCCATATTGAATCAGGAGCCCCATATAATGCTCCTTACAGTTTATGATGGGCCCCAAAAGATGTTCCATATTAAAATATGCCCCATATAATGCTGTACATACATGGCCCCATAAGATGCTCCATACAGATATTTTCCCCATATAATGCTATACTTGGCCCCATACAGATATTTGCCCCATATAATGCTGTACTTGGCCCCATACAGATATTTGCCCCATATAATGCTGCACATGGCCCCATACAGATATTTGCCCATATAATGCTGCACATGGCCCCATATAGATATTTGCCCCATATAATGCTGCACATGGCCCCATACAGATATTTGCCTCATATAACGCTGCACATGGCCCCAATAGATGCTCCATACAGACATTTGCCCCATTTGCTGTTGCTGCGATTAAAAAAAAAAAAAAATTAAAAAATGACATATTCACCTCAGGACCCCGGCACTTGCTATATTCACCGGTCTGCATTCCACCGACGGCCGCCGCTGTCTTCCCCGTCCTCTGCACTGACGTTCAGGCAGAGGGTGGCGGACACACTAATCGCGTCACCGTGCCCTCTGACCTGAGCGTCATTGCAGAGGACGCGGAGGACGCTGCATCGGCCGTCGCTGGAACGGGAAACAGGTGAATATCGCGCACTGCGTTATACTCACCTGCTCCTGGCGTGATCCCTGGTTCTCCGGCATCAGCAGCTTCTTCCTCTATTGAGCGGTCACATGGTACCGCTCATTACAGTAATGAATATGCGGCTCCACCCCTATGGGAGTGGAGCCGGGTCCATATTTTTTAATCGCAGCAACAGCATATGGGGCAAATGTCTGTATGGAGCATCTATTGGGGCCATGTGCAGCATTATATGAGGCAAATATCTCTATGGGGCCATGTGCAGCATTATATGGGGCAAATATCTGTATGGGGCCACGTGCAGCATTATATGGGGCAAATATCTGTATGGGGCCATGTGCAGCATTATATGGGGCAAATATCTGTATGGGGCCAAGTACAGCATTATATGGGGCAAATAACTGTATGGGGCCAAGTACAGCATTATATGGGGCAAATATCTGTATGGAGCATCTTATGGGGCCATGTATGTACAGCATTATATGGGGCATATTTTAATATGGAGCATCTTTTGGGGCAAAGTACTTGGCTCCCTGGAACTTTTCAACCTTTTCCCACATATCATGCTTCAAACATAGAGATACCAAATGTAAATTTTTGGTGAAGAATCAACAACAAGTGGAACACAATTGTGAAGTTTAACTAAATTTATTGGTTATTTTAAATTTTTGTGGAAAATCAAAAACTGAAAATTGGGGCGTGCAATATTATTCGGCCTCTTTAACTTAATACCTTGTTGCGCAACCTTTTGCTGTGATTACAGCTGAAAGTCGCTTGGGGTATGTCTCTATCAGTTTTGTACACCGAGAGACTGAAATTCTTGTCCATTCTTCCTTGGCAAACAGCTCGAGCTCAGTGAGGTGAGGTTTGATGGAGAACGTGTGTGAACAGCAGTTTTCAGCTCTTTCCACAGATTCTCGATTGGATTGAGGTCTGGCCTTTGACTTGGCCATTCTAACACCTGGATATGTTTATTTGTAAACCATTCCATTGTAGGTTTTGCTTTAGGTTTGGGATCATTGTCTTGTTGGTAGACAAATCTCCATCCCAGTCTCAGGTCTTTTGCAGACTCCAACAGGTTTTCTTCAAGAATGGTCCTGTATTTGGCTCCATCCATCTTCCCATCAATTTTAACCATCTTCCCTGTCCCTGCTGAAACCATGATGCTGCCACCACTATGTTTGACAGTGGGGATGGTGTGTTCAGGGTGATGAGCTATGTTGCCTTTACGCTAAACATATTGTTTGGCATTGTTGCCAAAAAGTTCGATTTTGGTTTCATCTGACCAGAGCACCTTCTTCCACATGTTTGGTGCGTCTCCCAGGTGGCTTGTTGCAAACTACACTTTTTATGGATATCTTTGAGAAATGGCTTTCTTCTTGCCACTCTTCCATAAAGGAAGTGTCGACTGATTGTTGTACTATGGACAGACTGTCCCACATCAGCTGTAGATCTCTGCAGGTCATCCAGAGTGATCATGGGCCTCTTGGCTGCATCTCTGATCAGTCTTCTTGTGTGAGATAAAAGTTTAGAGGGACAGCCCGGTCTTGGTAGATTTGCAGTGGTATGATACTCCTTCCATTTCAATATGATCGCTTGCACAGTGCTCCTTGGGATGTAAAAAATGTTTTGGAAATCAATTTTTTATCCAAATCCGGCTTTAAACTTCTCCACAACAGTATCACGGACCTGCCTGTTGTGTTCCTTGGTCTTCATGATGCTCTCTGTGCTTCAAACAAAACCCTGAGACTATCACAGAGCAGGTGCATTTATACGGAGACTTGATTACACACAGGTGGATTATATTTAGCATCATTAGGCATTTAGGACAACATTAGATCATTCAGAGATCCACAAAACTTCTGAACTGAGTTTGCTGCACTGAAAGTAAAGGGGCCGAATAATATTGCACGCCCCACTTTTCAGTTTTTGAATTTCCCAAAAAATTTTAAATAACCAATAAATTTCGTTCAACTTTACAATTGTGAAATTATGTTTGAAGCATGATATGTGGGAAAAGGTTGAAAAGTTCCAGGGAGCTGAATACTTTCGCAAGGCACTGTAAGTGTCACACTATCCGCCTTTATCAACCACGGCCTATACCATGGCCTAATTTTCCAATACCCTTTCTATATCTCCACACTGTCCCCCGCCATGCAAACCCCTCTGCATATTGTGCCTCCATTTCATGCTGTCCCCACTCTATATTCATTCTGTTCCCCTTTTCACACTATGCACTCTGCCTCCTACTACAGATCCTCTCCTCCTTTGACATTAAAGACCTCGCCCTATCCTGGATCTCCTCATACCTTAACAACCGCACATTCATTGTCGCCCACTCCCACATTACCTCCTCATCCCACTCTCTCTCTGTTGGAGTCCCCCAAGGCTCTGTTCTAGGACCTTTACTTTTCTCAATCTATACACTTGGCCTGGGACAGCTCATAAAGTCCCATGGATTCCAGTACCACCTTTATGCTGATGACACTCAGATTTACCTCTCTGACCCAGATGTCACCTCTCTGCTGTCCAGAATCCCGGAGTATCTACCAGCCAGCCTCCTGCTTCTCCTCTCGCTTCCTCAAACTCAATGTGGATAAATCTGAACTCATCATCTTTCCTCCATCTCATAGATCTTCCTTACCTGACCTGTCTATCGCAGTTAACGACATCATGGTCTCTCCCGTACCAGAAGTCCGCTGCCTCGGAGTAACCCTTGACTCTGCCCTGTCCTTCAAACTGCAAATCCAATCTCTTTCCACCTCCTGTCGCCTCCAGCTCAAAAATATCTCCAGAATCCGTCCTTTCCTCAACCGTCAATCTACTAAAATGCTTGTGCATGCCCTCATCATCTCCCGCCTCGACTACAACATCCTTTTCTGCGGCCTCCCTGCTTACACCCTTGCACCTCTCCAGTCCATCCTTAACTCTGCTGCCTAACTAATTAATCTCTCTCCTCGCTACTACGCCGCTTCCCCCCTCTGCAAATCTCTTCACTAGCTCCCATTCCCTCAGCGTATCCAGTTCAAATTACTAATACTGACCTACAAAGTCATCCACAACCTGTCTTCTCCATATATCTCTGAACTAATCTCCCGATATCTTCCCTCACGCAATCTCCGGTCCTCCCAAGACCTCCTTCTCTCCTCCACACTTATTCCCTCCTCACCCAACCGCCTCCAAGACTTCTCCCAAAAATCCCCCATCTTCTGGAATTCTTTGCCCCAACACGTCCGACTATCGATCAAATTCGGATCCTTCAGACGGAACCTGAAAACCCACCTCTTCAGGAAAGCCTACAGCCTGCACTGACCCCGCTGCCTTCTCATCACTACCGGAGCTACTGCCTCACCAACACCGGAGCTGCTGCAACCCTCAACCTACTGTAGAATGTAAGCCCGCAAGGGCAGGGTCCTCTCTCCTCTGTATCAGTCTGTCATTGTTAGTTTGCTTACTGTAATTGACATCTGTAATTTGTATGTAACCCCTTCTCATGTACAGCACCATGGAATCAATGGTGCTATATAAATAAATAATAATAATATTGCCCACTACGCTGCCCTCTTCAAATTGTAACCACTCTTCACACTGCCCCCCTGCACAGTATGATGGTCTCCACAGCCTCTCATACAGTATGATATCCACAACATCCCCCCAATATATAGTATGGTCACCACCACAGCCCCCATATAAAGTATGATGTCCACAAAGCCATAAATAGTATTATGTCCAAAACAGTCATCATATATACAGGGTTGGGCGATTAATTTTCCCGAGGGGCCACAAGAGAGACCGTGACTGTAGTGGAGGGCTAAACTAACAGGCCAAAATTATTTTTGCTCAATATTAATATCGATATATTATAATTATATTATTGATAATTTTATTAATATTAATTGTATCACTTAATATTTAGCAGAATTAAGTATGCCGACATCCCCCTATATATCGTTTGAACTCGAGTACAGCCCCTTCTATATATCGTATGAGGCCCTAACATAACTTATATGCTGCATGAGCCCCACACAGCCTCCCCCATATGCGGCATGAGCCCCACACAGCCTCCCCATATATGGCATGAGCCCCACACAGCCTTCCTATACACACTGCATGAGCCCCACACAGCCTCCCAATATACTGCATGAGCCCCACACAGCCTCCCTACATACACTACATGAGCCCCACAGTCTCCCTATATACACTGCATGAGCCCCACACAGCCTCCCTATATACACTGCATGAGCCGCACACAGCCTCCCTGTATACACTGCTTGAGCCCCACACAGCCTCCCCATATATGACATGAGCTCCACACAGCCTCCCTATACACACTGCATGAGCCCCACACAGCTTCCCTATATACACTGCATGAGCCCCACACAGCTTCCCTATATACACTGCATGAGCCCCACACAGCCTCCCTATACACACTGCATGAGCCCCACACAGCTTCCCTATATACACTGCATGAGCCCCACACAGCTTCCCTATATACACTGCATGAGCCCCACACAGCCTCCCTATATACACTGCATGAACCCCACACAGCCTCCCTATACACACTGCATGAACCCCACACAGCTTCCCTATATACACTGCATAAGCCCCACACAGCCTCCCTATACACACTGCATGAACCCCACACAGCCTCCCTATACACACTGCATGAACCCCACACAACCTCCCTGTATACACTGCATGAGCCTCACACAGCCTTCCTATACACACTGCATGAGCCCCACACAGCCTCCCAATATACTGCATGAGCCCCACACAGCCTCCCTATATACACTGCATGAGCCCCACAGTCTCCCTATATACACTGCATGAGCCCCACACAGCCTCCCTATATACACTGCATGAGCCGCACACAGCCTCCCTGTATACACTGCTTGAGCTCCACACAGCCTCCCCATATATGACATGAGCTCCACACAGCCTCCCTATACACACTGCATGAGCCCCACACAGCCTCCCTATACACACTGCATGAGCCCCACACAGCTTCCCTATATACACTGCATGAGCCCCACACAGCCTCCCTATACACACTGCATGAACCCCACAGAACCTCCCTGTATACACTTCATGAGCCTCACACAGCCTCCCCACATACAGCATGAGCCCAACACAGCCTCCCTATACACACTGCATGAGCCCCACACAGCCTCCCCATATACTGCTTGAGCCCCACACAGCCTCCCTATATATACTGCATGAGCCCCACACAGCCTCCATATATACACTGCATGAGCCCCACACAGCCTCCATATATACACTGCATTAGCTCCACAGAGCCTCCCTATATACACTGCATGTCGCCCCCATAGCCTACCCATGTGCAGCATGTCACTCCCATATGCAGCACCATGTGCAGCATGTCACCCCCATGTGCAGCACCATGTCACCCCTCCATGTGCAGCACCATGTCACCCTCCATGTGCAGCACCATGTCACCCCCATGTGCACTACCATGTCAACCCCCATGTGCAGCACCATGTGACCTCCCATGTGCAGCACCATGTCAACCCCCATGTGCAGCACCATGTCAACCCCCCATGTGCAGCACCATGTCACCCCCATGTGCAGCACCATGTCACCCCCCATGTGCAGCACCATGTCACCTCCCCATGTGTAACACCATGTCACCCCCCATGTGCAGCACCATGTCACCCCCCATGTGCAGCACCATGTCACCCCCCCATGTGCAGCACCATGACACTCCACATAGCCTCCCCATGCCCACCCAAACATCCCATACACATGAAAAAAAAAGAGAACAGCACATACCTCCTTCCCGTTCCCCAGTGCTCTGCTTGTCTCCCTGCCTCCGGTGCGCTGACTCCAAAGTACACAGCTGACACGATGAAATGACGTCATTGCGCTAGCTGTTTCACACACTGATTGGTGGAGGAAGTGGCCGAGGCACCTCCTCCACCAATGGAGTTGGCAGCGCAGTGCAGATGGAGACAGCAAGCGTGCAGGCACTGTGCAGCCCGTGGACCTCTGGTTTCCAGCCCCACGACTGTCTCGGTCAACGGGCCGGACTGAGACAGCGAGAGCGCTGGTTGTGGCCCGCAGGCTGGACTTTGCCCAGGTCTGATATATACTATGATGATCCCCACAGCAACCCATACAATATTATGGCCCAGAGCCACTTACATGGTTTACTATGCGGTGGACCCCGGGAAAATGGCTGTCGGGGGCCGCTCATGCGCAGATGGAGATCTCAGCACCAAGATCTCGGCAGAGATCGGCAGAGCCCCCGCAGCACCATACACCCGCAGCGGTGCACCTCACATCTGAACACCCCCTCATCTCAGCCTGCGGCCTGCAGCAATGCTCCACTCTTGCCTCCTCCAGCAGCGACCCTAGGACCCTGCTCCACCGCGGCCGGTAAGGTATATCCGCATTATAAGACGCACCCCCATTTTCCCCCAAATTTGGGGAAAAAAGTGTGTCTTATAATCCGAAAAATACGGTATATCAGGATGAGGGATATATATCAGGATGGGGCCAAGGATAAGGAACATATATACCAGAATGAGTATGATGCAGCAGCAAAAAAGGCAAATGCAATTCTGGGATATATTAACAGAAGCATAAAGTCTAGATCACACAAAGTCATTATTGCCCTCTACTCCTCTTTGGTCAGACCTCACCTGGAATACTGTGTCCAGTTTTGGGCACCACATTTTAAAAAAGACATCAACAAACTGGAGCAAGTTCAGAGAAGAGCGACCAGAATGGTGACCGGTCTGCAAACCATGTCATATGAGGAACGTTTCCAGGATTTGGGAATGTTTAGCTTGCAAAAAAGAAGACTGAGAGGAGACTTAATAGCTGTCTACAAATATCTCAAGGGCTGTCACATTGTAGAAGCATCATCTTTATTCTCATTTGCACATGGAAAGACTAGAAGCAATGGGATGAAACTGAATGGGAGGAGATACAGATTAGATATTAGAAAAAACGTTTTTGACCGGGTAATTAATGAGTGGAGCAGGCTGCCACGAAAGGTGGTGAGTAGGGTTGAGCGAAACGGGTCGGCCATTTTCAGAAGTCGCCGACTTTTGGCAAAGTCGGGTTTCATGAAACCCGACCCCTGTGTGGGTTCGGCCATGAGGTCGGCGATCTTCTGAATCTGGTATCGGAATTCCGATACCGAGTTCCGATATGTTTGCGATATCAGAAATCGGTATCGGAATCCACATTTAAGTGTAAAATAAATAATTAAAATAAAAAATATTGATATACTCACCTCTCCGGAGGCCCCTGGACATCGCCGCTGGTAACCGGCAGCCTTCTTTGCTTAAAATGAGCACGTTTACGGCCTTCCATGACGTCACGGCTTCTGATTGGTCGCGTGCCGCTCATGTGACCGCCACGCGACCAATCACAAGCCGTGACATAATTCTCAGGTCCTAAATTCCTCATTCTAGGAATTTAGGACCTGAGAATTACGTCACGGCTTGTGATTGGTCGCGTGAGCGGTCACATGGGCGGCCGCGACCAATCACAAGCCGTGACGTCATCTAAGGCCCTTCACGCGCTCATTCTTAAGAAGGAAGGCTGCCGGAAAGAAGCAGGGCGCGTCCGAGGGTGAGTATATACCTAATAGGAATATACTCACCCTCGGCTTCTTTCCGGCAGCCTTCCTTCCTAAGAATGAGCGCGTTCAGGGCCTTAGATGATGTCACGGCTTGTGATTGGTCGCGGCCGCCCATGTGACCGCCACGCGACCAATCACAAGCCGTGACGTAATTCTCAGGTCCTAAATTCCTAGAATGAGGAATTTAGGACCTGAGAATTACGTCACGGCTTGTGATTGGTCGCGTGGCGGTCACATGAGCGGCACGCGACCAATCAGAAGCCGTGACGTCATGGAAGGCCCTGAACGCGCTCATTTTAAGCAAAGAAGGCTGCCGGTTACCAGCGGTGATGTCCAGGGGCCTCCGGACGGGTGAGTATATCAATATTTTTTATTTTAATTCTTTATTTTACACATTAATATGGATCCCAGGGCCTGAAGGAGAGTTTCCTCTTCTTCAGACCCTGGGAACCATAGTATCCCATTGCACTGCATTGGGTTTCGTGTTTCGGCCGACCCCGACCCCGACTTTTTTATAGGATCGGCCGATTTCGCTCGACCCGACTTTTGAGAAAGTCGGGTTTCACGAAACCCGACCCGATCCTATAAAAATAAAAGTCGCTCAACCCTAGTGGTGAGTTCTCCTTCCATGGAAGTCTTCAAACAGAGGCTGGACAGACATCTGTCTGGGATGATTTAGTGAATCCTGCTTTGAACAGGGGGTTGGACCAGATGACCCAGGAGGTCCCTTCCAACTCCACCATTCTATGATTCTACATAAATATCAGATATCAACCAAAATGTCCAAAATAATACAGAAGGCACTTCTGCATACAATATCACCCAACTTCCATTTTACATTATATTTATGGTAATAAGAAGAGATCCCATATTAAAATAAAATGTAGCTTTTATTCAATAATACATTAAAAAACAATTAAAAAGCAATAATACTATCAAAAGGACACTGAACAAGTAAATACACCAATGAACCACTGACGTTATTAATACACGGGAAATTCTACACTAACAGTAATAGTGCTCAAAAGATATATATTACTGTGCCTATATAATGCACCTTGTAAGTTCCCAACCGTTATATAATAAATGCCAAAATACAAAGTACTATCAAAACAGCATATACTCTCCCTATCACTATTTAATGGAAGCCGGCACTAGATATATTTAAACAAAAAGAAATCAAATAGTGTTGATATTCATTAAGTAATGGCTCATTTAGAATGACTCCCTGTTATAAAGCAATGCAACGATATATGCAACAGATCTCCTACCGTCATATGAGCCGATCTTAACATAAGGCTAATAATAAGGCTAATAGTAATGTCCACCTTGCCCACAATAATTTGGTCACTAGTCCCATGAATCCATTCAAAATGTAATAATTACCTATATGAAAGGTGCTGTGTGCTCGCTCGGCATCCTCTCACCCCGACGTACGTTTCGTCGCCATCTTTTCCGGGGCTTGACAGTTAGGGTGATCAATGAGTGGAGCAGGCTGCCAGGAGAGGCGGTGAGTTCTCCTTCCATGGAAGTCTTCAAACAGAGGCTGGACAGACATCTGTCTGGGATGATTTAGTGAATCCTGCTTTGAACAGGGGGTTGGACCAGATGACCCAGGAGGTCCCTTCCAACTCTACCATTCTATGATTCTACATATATATCAGAATGGGGCCCAGGATAAGGGACATATATATCAGGATGAGGGACATATATACCAGGATAAGGGCATATATACCAGGATGGAGGGCATATATATATATGCCAGGATAAGGGACGTATATATCAGACTCTAGTTACGCCACTGTTACTGGGGAAAGCTGCAGACAGACAGCTAAACATAGTCATACAAAGTCCCCCAGGGCAGTACTCATGTCTATGGGATCCATGCAGCCACCTTTACCTTTTTTTGTATAAAGAGATGTCCGCTTTAATATAGCACTAAATGAATTTTACTGTCATTTGAAAATAATGATTTTAATAATTATCGTTTTTGTCATGACACAGCTGTCGGGTGACCCAGTGCCAGGGGCTCCTTCCCTGTCCCTAACACTAGGGGTTGCCCTAGCTCGCCCTGATCCCCGGGATACTTCAGATGGTGAAGATGCCGGTGCCTCCACCCTTGCCTTACCTCCTGAGTTGGCCCTCCATCTGTTCTCTTTCCCCACCCAGGGAAGAGGGGGATCTTCTGTGCACCATAGTACACCAACCCGACATAAAAGGCAACAAACAAGGGTTAACAGAAGACTCCAGGCATACAAAGTATTCACTCACATGTAACAGAGGATTATATGGGGGTTTGAAGGTAAGGGAGTAAACAAAAACAGAGTAGGATAAGGAATTACCATGCATACAAACCAAGCAACAGTCACTAATAACTCCTACAACTCTCCTTCTCATATGTGCTCCTCTCCCACGTTAGCCATACAGCAAACGCTAGCTCTGATGAGGATTTGTAGCAGAGCCCAGAATATAAAGGGGAATGAAGTGGCTAACCAAGCTCAGCTTTGAACACAGGGATTTCCAACAAGGACAATAAACCCCTGTTCTGCCAGAAGAAATAAACACATTTAAAATTAAGGAGAAGTGCTTCTTCTCAGCGCCGGAGTATGAGCAATCAGACGCTGCGGTCTTCTGCCTCCACACTGTCGCTGTAACCCCGTGACAGTTTTATTTAATTATTCCTGGGGAGGTAATTCTTGTGGTCCTTAGGTGGCTTTATTACATTGCCTATGTGATAGTTATAAACCTACTAAAAGAAGGAAATAACTAAATAATGGAAAATGTGTGATAGTCTGGCGGTGTAAGGGTGATGATAAATACTTCCAGTGATCCTGCATATTGTGAATAAATGAGCTCAGCCTCATAATATGCAGAGCAAATCTTGGTCCTTACTATAAAAGCCACGCTACTGCGGTTAACAAATCACATGCTAAAATGTCACACCCCGATCAAGAGCTATAATTTCAATTTACTCTGGATTGATGGCAAACGGTTCTTCTTCTCAGACAAGTGCAGCCTCTGTATTTGGACATGACACAGTAAAACAAGACTGATCAATGACAAACTCATATTTACCCTAACGATCGTTCCTGGTGAAACAAACGTCACCATATGCTGTAATTTGACCTTCATTCTCACTTGATCATCGGGGTCTGCATATTTAGGACATATTCAGAGGTTGTGTTTGTGCACAGGTCCTTGCCAGAGGTTTAAGAACCATGTGACAAAAGTGCATGCGGTTTTGCTGCAAACTGCCACATATTCAATGCAACCACAGTTGTTGCCCATTAATACAGCAAAAATTCAGTAATACGTGGTAAAACCACAGTCTATGCAGTTTTTGCTTTGCAGTTCGTCTTTGTGGAAAGTAACACAACACGACAGCTAGATGCTAGTTTACCTTTTTTTTGCTAGTTTGCCAACTTAGTTTTCAGTTTAACAATTGAATTTGTATGATCCCCATGATGTTTTACATAACATGATTTGTTTGTAACAATTTTCTGAAATCACAGCAGATGAAGTGACCCGATTGTAACATGACTAAACACTAAGGTCCTTTACAGTTTCCAAAAAGTTCAGTTGACATTTTGTTTCTTTACCTCGAGAAAGTCACTCAAACATGTTGGTGTTAATAAAAAAACTTATTTCTACTACCAAGACCTCCTCATTCCTGCAAGTGCAGCCCACCTATCGTGATATCCCCAATTTTTGTTAATTGGTATCTGGAAGAAGATTCTCCTCCAGCCACGTTGCTGCTGCTGAAGCAGATTTGAAGACTCTTTTAGGCGTTGTGTCCTCACACAACCCCTCCAGGTGAGCGCTAACCGCTCTTCCTTTTCCTTTGTTTATATGGTATTTCCCTATTTTGTGTACTCTGTCCCCACCACATTTCCAAAGGTTCAGGGTCAGCATCTCTGGGAACCCATTTAGGCCCCATGACAAATACACTGTAATATTAGCGTAGAGTTTAGTGACAATATGTATAAATTTGGCTACAAACGTGAAACTAGTTTAGTAGACAAGTGATTTGATTTCGGTGGACTCTGCTTTTAGTTCTGATAAGATTTTATACAATTATTTTACATTTTCTGTATAGGAATATTTGACTATAAGGACCCATGCTTCCTCAATGATCCATAAAGGAATAATAACTGATTGAAAACATTTGTATCATCCCTGTGCCTACCTCCACCTGTAATATACAATACACTTTTATATTTATCACAAAGAAATAGTCTCCAGAGCCATAAAAGGATGCATAATGACCTTATGAAGAAACAGAAGGACTTCTATGCAATGTGAAGTGGTGTATTCCTCCAAGAGGGCGAGTTCTGCTTCTCAATGCACCTTGACCTTCTCGGCAGGGGAGAAGGGTTGGTCTGCATGTCGGACAAGACCCCTGCCAAGCTCAGCCATTGAACACTGCGCAGTTCAGCATGCTAAGGAAGTTCAGAGAATGGCTGTGCTAATTCTTCCCACTGAGAGAGATGGATTAAAGTCTGGGGAATGAGAAGAGGAGGGATGTGATTAAAAATGGGGATGAAAAGAGCAAACTAACTGAGAGAAAACCATTCTTCGCTTTGCCTGTGGAAAATAAGAAAAGACTTTTACAAAAAGAAAGCTCATAAACAAATACAGAGAAATACAAGAAATAACCCACACAACCAGTCATTACAGATTTGATAGTGTTAGGATGGCCGGGTAATCAGAGTAGGGGATCTGAGGGGTCTGTACATTCAGCTGTGGCTGAGAAGCAGGTGTGTGGCAGCAGTGTTTACAGAGGACACCACACCAAATGATCAAGAAAATAGGCAGCAAGTGGTCACAGAACCATATAAATTCAGGGGCAGATGAAGCTGAGAGGTGGCGTATAGCATAAGGCAATGTGCCCATGTTGCATTTTGTAAGCGTTTTTTTCCCGCGTTTTCCCGCTGTGGAAACGCTTACAAAACGCATCACATTATTTTTAATGGAATTATGCATTGTTGCGCCCATGCTGCTTTTTTTCCACAGCGGAAACACATTACGGAAAAAACGCATGTTCATTAATTTTGCAGAATCGCGGTGATTTTGCCACTATATAATTGTATTGGGACGCATGGAAAAAAACGCAAGAAAAACGCGACAAATATGCGGAAAAAAAATGGTAGAAAAACGCAAGCGGATTTCCTCGCAAGGGAATCCGGTTTTGATGAGGAAAATTCTGCTTCCATTCTGCAACGTGTGCACATAGCCTTAATGTCAGGATACTAGCATACACATAATCCCACGTAGGGCTTGCTCACGTTTAGTTCCTGCTGCGTGTCTCTCCTTCCTCTCCCCATTAGTTATATTTTCATATACTGAGGACGACATTAAAAGTTTACTTTTTCAGTTATACCAGCTAGGGTATCAGAGAAGCTAGATTCACATTCTAAATGGTACTGGGACAGTTTCTAAAGCTTCAGAGACCTGACAGGTTCCCTTTAAAACTACCATTTCTTTGTAGACTAGATGATCATGTTGTCCCCACAGACGTCAGTTGAAGCTGAAAAGATTCTCCAGCTTTTTTATTTTACATCTGAACTAGTTTCCTTTTTAGAATCTGCAGTATTGTGAACCATATCTTCAGACTTTGAAAGATAACAAAAAAGGACACATGCACTAAAACAGTTTACTAACCTCGCCTCGTCCTTTATATGTGCCCACACAGAAATATTGCTTCTGTTGAAGCCAGCTAGTATTTCCACATAGTGCCCCCAAACACAGTATGATGCGCCCACAGTACAGTTCCTCACACATATTATGATGCCCCCACAGTTGATTCCCACACACACTGTGTGATGTCCCCATAATACATTTCACCACGCCCTAAAAGTAGATTGCCCACACACAGTATGATGCTCCCACGGTAGATTTCTCCACACTTGGTATACTATGTCCCCATAGTACATTCCCCCACACACTTTATGATGCCCCACACATTATAATGTCCCCCACCCAATATGATGGTCCCAGTATCTCCCAACTCTCCCCAAAGTATGATTCCCCCTCATAGTATCCACCTGCCAACACACACACAATATGGTACCTCTCACATAACATTCCCCCACACAGTATTAGGCCCATATTGTCTTCCTCATATAGTATGTCCCCATGCACAATACTATGCCCCCACAGCTACTCATACAGTATACCTCCAGTGTTCCCCACACACAGTATATTTCCCATGCTACAATCCTCCACAGCATGATGCCCCCACATAACCCAGTATGATCTTGCCACAGCCCTCCACACGGTTTCATATCCCCACCAGATCTCTGCAAAGCCATGCCCCCACAGAGACCTCAACATATAGTGTGGCACCTTTCACATTCCCCCACACAACATGAGGCCCCAGGGACTTCCGCACACAGTATGATGTCCCCTCAGCCTTCCACATAGTATGATGTCCTCACAGCTCCAAACACACAGTATTATACCCCACAGCTACTCACACACAAAGTATGATTTCCCCACACCCCACCACATAATGATGCCTCAAGAATTCCCCACACACGTTATGTCTCCCACAGTACAACCCCCCTCAGCTTGATGCCCCCACATTCACCCACCCTCAGTATGCTAACCCCCACACACAGCATGATGCCACCACAGTACCCTACACAAAGCATGATATCCCCCACAGTGTCACACACACACACAGTATGATGTCTCCCACAATCCCTGCCACACAGTATATTGCCCCCAGAGTTCCTCATTTAGTTTGATTCCCCCACAGAAACATTTCATGCATCTCTGCAGAGTTCGTCTTAGATCCCAGTCACGTGTCCTGGCAGGTCCTTCAGTTTCTATCCAGACAGAATGGTGGAGTAATAATTATTATTATTATTTATTGTTATAGCGCCATTTATTCCATGGCGCTTTACATGTGAGGAGGGGTATACATAATAAAAACAAGTACAATAATCTTAAACAATACAAGTCATAAATGGTACAGGAGGAGAGAGGACCCTGCCCGCGGAGGCTCACAATCTACAAGGGATGGGTGAGAATACAGTAGGTGAGGATAGAGCTGGTCATGCAGCGGTTTGGTCGATCGGTGGTTACTGCAGGCTGTAGGCTTGTCGGAAGAGGTGGGTCTTCAGGTTCTTTTTGAAGATTTCGATGGTAGGCGAGAGTCTGATGTGTTGTGGTAGAGGGTTCCAGAGTAGAGGTGATACCATAATCTGATGGTTCCCTGCTCCACTCTTGTATTCAACTGTATCCTGACTACACCAATGCGAGTCAAGTTGGTACATGTCCCTGACTTCCACAGACAGGTCTCCAAATTTGTGTCTGTCGAAATGTGTCCATGGTGGTTGGAAGGTATGTTGATGACATGCAAGTAGAGTACAAGTGTTCTAAATAAAGCACTTCATTTTGGGATTCTCTGGACTTTTTTTGCAAGTTGTTTTTTCATGGTGAATCAAAGTGCAAAGCCCCTGTGATGGCACACTACTAGTGATAAGCGAAAATACTCGTTACTCGAGATTTCCCGAGCACGCTCGGGTGTCCGAGTATTTTTTAGTGCTCGGAGATTTAGTTTTCCTCACTTCAGCTGTTTGATTTACATCTCTTAGACAGCTTGATTACATGTGGGGATTCCCTAGCAACCAGGGAACCCCCACATGTACTTATGCTGGCTAACAGATGTAAATCATTCAGCTGCGGCGATGAAAACTAAATATCCGAGTACTAAAAAATACTTGGAGCGTGCTCAGGAAATCTCGAGTAACGAGTATATTCGCTCGTCACTACACACTACAACTTAATCTGGTGCACGATAATCTGTCTGGATGCAATAATGATAATAAAATTAATGTGACAAGGACGGAACAGACAGAATAACTGTATCTTGGCCGAAATGTAAGAAACAGTGTATGGTTATGTGTACATTAGATCTATGGAGCAAATCTAAATACACTTTTACTGTGTTGAGTTGCAGGCTACAATCCTATATAGTAAATGGGAAGAGGAAAATGAATGCTTTAGCTACAGGCATGACTTGATGTTATATGATGGTGAACACATGTTATCCTCTAGCCCTACATAATAAAATATGCATAAAAAGTACTAATTAATACAAGGTGTTAAGGCAATAATTTGCCCACTTCATAGGTAGCAGACGCCCAATTCTATAAAATTTGAATTATGATCTCCTTATATAAAGTAACTATAAATTAAAAATGTGTCCTAAGTCCATAAAACTTCCCTCTATAACTTTTCCCATCTCTGTTCCCCTTCAAATGTCCCCACGAAAACTCGTGCAACAATAATTATATTATTCTCAAGTTGCTAAGAGGTTAATCCCAAATCCTCCAGGGTAGAAAAAGGGGGAAGGGTTTTTTTTTCTGAAAGATGAGGGCATGCGACCTGGTTTTTATTTTTTAGAATTGCTTGGCAGGGGGAGTACTGGGCCCCCTATTACGTATAGTGAATCGGTAATTGCAAGTTAATGAGGCTCTTTTACCAGAGCCGGGCACAGCATGCTGATCTCAGCTGCCAGCGCAGGGAATCATTTCGACTCTGCCACGGCCTCTGTCAGCAAGAGATGGGGACACTTAGACTTGAAAGGCATGTGATTGTTCCTCCCTGCTTAGATCCCCTAGACATCTGTCAGGGGGGCAGAATAGAGGGGATGAGGGGGATTAGCTAAGGTGCCCTCATTGTAAAAAAAAGCCTTTATCAGCAAGTAGTATTCGAGAAAAATAAGAAACACTTTGAAGTATTTCTATAGGATACATTGGTGTTACTGGATTAGTTATTAAACTAGACGTCAAAAGAGCAATCTTATATCTCATGTGTTTCTAAGCTTAAAAAGATTTTGCTTAAAAGTGCAGAATTAAAAAAATCCCCTAATAATCCTTATTTGGGACAATGATTTGGACCGGAATGGAACTTCTCTGAGCCTGGTCACTTCAGTCCGATTTAATATATGTTATTAGGGAATTCTGAGTTAATAGAGGGGTACTGTGGCCAGAATGAAGATTGACTATAAAGATTGTCTCTCACTCTGGAGGAGATATCCTGCATTTTATTGCTCAAAATTAAGTTTATAGACTATGAAAGGGGTCTCCCTGATGATGTGACAACCAGTTGTTGGTTAGGCATTGCTAACTAGACAGTTATTATCCAAAAAAATGAAGGCAGCACTCCAATAGAAAAAAATAAAAGTGGTGTATTGGCCCATGTGCAACGTTTCAGTCCAGGATGTGGACCTTTCTCAAGCTAATTAGACAGTTATACATATGATAATTGCTCATATGTTACACAAGCCTTTATATGTTCGCAGCATGTCTGATACATTTCTGCATCTAGCCAAAGGTGTACATAGGGAAAAGCTCCTGGTTTATACTTTAATGGTGCCATAAGCCCTCATTCACTAGATAGAGGCCAGTTTGGTCACTGTATGCGTCTGCATACTATTCAAAAGGGTTTTCCCACTAACAAGGTTCATTTTGATCAATAGATCTTGGAGTAATAATAAGTTCCACAATTGGATGTGTTAAATAATCTTAGATAATCTTATAAATGTGCCCCTGTTATGTATTGTGTAATGGCTGTGTCTGACTGTACAGAGCCGTGGTCTGATCATACCACAGCTCCTGGGCGCAAAACAGTATAAAGACAGGACAGCAGGGGATCACAGCCGATTGTTTCTTTGAGGTAAAACATTGCTTAAAAGCAGGCAGGGAAATGTTTTACCTCACAGGAAGAATCAGCTGTTACTGTGATACCATGTTGTCCTGTCTGTATATTTTTTGGCTTCCTCACCTGGTCAGTAGATGTGGAATGATCAGACCATGCTCCTGCACTGTCAGACACAGCCATTACACAGTACACGCCAGGGACATATTTATAAAATTATCTCAGCACAGGAAAAACATTTTTAAAACATCCAATTGTGGAACTTATTATTATTCTAAGATCTAATAATTAACTTTGTTCGTGTGACAACCTCTTTAACCCCTTCACGACATGCGCTGTATATGTACTGCGCATGTCATGTCTCTCCCTTTGATGTGGGCTCTGGCGCTGAGCCCACATCTTTCCCAGCACATATCAGCTGTTTTGTACAGCTGACATGTGCATCTAACAGTCGCAGGTGGAATCGCGATCCACCCATGGCTGTTAACCTGTTAAATGCAGCTGTCAATCTCTGACAGCAGTATTTAATGTGATCGCGCCGTAAGCATGTCACTAATCCTGCCTATCGGCGCCCTTGTCACATGACCACTGGTCGCTGATGGGTTGTCATTGCCGGATTGCTATGAGCGCTGCCCAGCGGTCGGCGCTTATAGCAAGTGAGCATTTCTGCTACACACAGGCAAGCTGATCATCGCCTGTGTACGGCAGAGACAATCAGATGATCGCAGCTTCTAGTCTACCATGGAGACTATTGAAGCAAGTGAAAAGGAAAAAAAAATGCTTAAAAATATTAAAAAAATATTAAAGTTCAAGTCACCCCTCCATTCACCCCAATCAAAATAAAACAATTAAGTTTTTTTTTTTTAAAAAGACAATACGCATATTTGGTATCGCCGCTTTCAGAATCACCCGGTCTATCAAGCTATAAAAAGGATTAATCCGATCAGTAAATGGTGTAGCGGAAAGAAAAGTGAAAACGCCAGAATTACGTTTTTTTGGTCGATGCAACATTGCATTAAAATGCATTAACGGGCAATCAAAAGATCGTATCTGCGCCAAAATGGTATCAATAAAAACATCAGCTAGGCACATAAAAATAAGCCTCATCTAGCCTCAGATCATCAAAAAATGGAGACACTACTGGTCTTGGAAAATGACGCTTTTTTTGTTAAGAAAACGTTGTTGTTTTTTTTTAAACACTTAAATTAAAAATATCCTATACATGTTTGATATCGACAAAATCGTAATGACCTGGAGAATCATAATGGCAGGTTAGTTTTAGTATTTCATGAACATGGTAAAACTACTTCTTCTACGCACTTCTAATTTTTTTCCCGTTTTCCAGTACACAAAATGGTAAAACTAATGGTGTTGTTCAAAAGTACAACTCGTCCCGCAAAAAACAAGCCCTCACATGGCCATATTGACAAAAAATAAAAAAGTTATGGCTCTGGGAAGAAGGGGAGCGAAAAACAGAAACGCCAAAACGAAAAAGAAGGGCTTGAAGGGGTTAATTTCTTTAACCCCCAAGGTGATTTGCATGTTAATGACCAGGCCAATTTTACAATTTTGACCAGTGTCACTTTATCAGGTAATAACACTGGAATGCTTCAACGGATCCCACTGATTCTGAGATTGTCTTTTCGTGAAGTATTGTACTTCATGATAGTGGTAACATTTCTTCGATACGAGTTGCATTTATTTGTGAAAAAAAGGAAATTTGGTGAAAATTTAGCAATTTTAAAACTTTGAATTCATATGCCCTTAACCCCTTCATGACCCAGCCTATTTTGGCCTTAATGACCTTGCCATTTTTTGCAATTCTGACCAGTGTCCCTTTATGAGGTAATAACTCAGGAACGCTTCAACGGATCCTTGCGGTTCTGAGATTGTTTTTTCGTGACATATTGGGCTTCATGTTAGTGGTAAATTTAGGTCGATAATTTCTGAGTTTATTCGTGAAAAAAACGGAAATTTGGCGAAAATTTTGAAAATTTCGCAATTTTCACATTTTGAATTTTTATTCTGTTAAACCAGAGAGTTATGTGACACAAAATAGTTAATAAATAACATTTCCCACATGTCTACTTTACATCAGCACAATTTTGGAAAGAAATTTTTTTTTTGCTAGGAAGTTATAAGGGTTAAAATTTGACCAGTGATTTCTCATTTTTACAACAAAATTTACAAAACCATTTTTTTTAGGGACCACCTCACATTTGAAGTCAGTTTGAGGGTTCTATATGGCTGAAAATACCCAAAAGTGACACCATTCTAAAAACTGCACCCCTCAAGGTGCTCAAAACCACATTCAAGAAGTTTATTAACCCTTCAGGTGTTTCACAACAGCAGAAGCAACATGGAAGGAAAAATTGAACATTTAACTTTTTAGTCACAAAAATGATCTTTTAGCAACAATTTTTTTATTTTCCCAAGGGTAAAAGGAGAAACTGGACCACAAAAGTTGTTGTCCAATTTGTCCTGAGTACGTTGATACCTCATATGTGGGGGTAAACCACTGTTTGTGGGCACGGCAGGGCTCGGAAGCGAAGGAGCGCCATTTGACTTTTTCAATGAAAAATTGGCTCCAATCTTTAGCGGACACCATGTCGCGTTTGGAGAGCCCCCGTGTGCCTAAACATTGGAGCTCCCCCACAAGTGACCCCATTTTGGAAACTAGACGCCCCAAGGAACTTATCTAGATGCATAGTGAGCACTTTAATCCCCCAGGTGCTTCACAAATTGATCCGTAAAAATGAAAAAGTACTTTTTTTTCACAAAAAAATTTTTTTGCCTCAATTTTTTCATTTTCACATGGGCAACAGGATAAAATGGATCCTAAAATTTGTTGGGCAATTTCTCCTGAGTACGCCGATACCTCATATGTGGGGGTAAACCACTGTTTGGGTGCACGGCAAGGCTCGGAAGGGAAGGCGCGCCATTTGACTTTTTGAATGAAAAATTATCTCCATCGTTAGCGGACACCATGTCGCGTTTGGAGAGACCCTGTGTGCCTAAACATTGAAGCTCCCCCACATGTGACCCCATTTTGGAAACTAGACCCCCCAAGGAACTTATCTAGATGCATAGTGAGCACTTTAAACTCTCAGGTGCTTCACAAATTGATCCGTAAAAAATGAAAAAGTACTTTTTTTTCACAAAAAAATTTTTTTAGCCTCAATTTTTTCATTTTCACATGGGCAACAGGATAAAATGGATCCTAAAATTTGTTGGGCAATTTCTCTTGAGTACGCCGATACCTCATATGTGGGGGTATACCACTGTTTGGGTGCACGGCAAGGCTTGGAAGGGAAGGTGCGCCATTTGACTTTTTCAATGGAAAATAAGCTCCAATCGTTAGTGGACACCATGTTGCGTTCGGAGAGCCCCTGTGTGCCTAAACATTAGAGCTCCCCTACAAGTGACCCCATTTTGGAAACTAGACCCCCCAAGGAACTAATCTAGATGTATAGTGAGCACTTAAAACCCCCAGGTGCTTCACAGAAGTTTATAACGCAGAGCCATGAAAATAAAAAAATATTTTTCTTTCCTCAAAAATGATTTTTAGCCCGGAGTTTTTTATTTTCCCAAGGATAATAGGAGAAATTGGACCCCAAATGTTGTTGTCCAGTTTGTCCTGAGTACGATGATACCCCATATGTGGGGGTAAACCACTGTTTGGGCGCACGGCAGGGCTCGGAAGGGAAGGCACGCCATTTGGCTTTTTGAATGGAAAATTAGCTCCAATCATTAGCGGACACCATGTCGCGTTTGGAGAGCCCCTGTGTGCCTAAACATTGGAGCTCCCCCACAAGTGACCCCATTTTGGAAACTAGACCTCCCAAGGAACTAATCTAGATGTGTGGTGAGCACTTTGAACCCTCAAGTGCTTCACAGAAGTTTATAACGCAGAGCCATGAAAATATAAAATTATTTTTCTTTCCTCAAAAATGATTTTTTAACCCACAATTTTTTATTTTCCCAAGGGTAACAGGAGAAATTGGACCCCAAAAGTTGTTGTGCAGTTTCTCCTGAGTACGCTGATACCCCATATGTGGGGGTAAACCACTGTTTTGGCACACGTCGGGGAGCGGAAGGGAAGTAGTGACGTTTTGAAATGCAGACTTTAATGGAATGCTCTGCGGGCGTCACGTTGCGTTTGCAGAGCCCCTGATGTGCCTAAACAGTAGGAACTCCCCACAATTGACCCCACTTTGGAAACTAGACCCCCAAGGGAACTTTTCTAGATGTGTGGTGAGCACTTTGAACCCCCAAGTGCTTCACAGAAGTTTATAACGCAGAGACGTGAAAATAAAAAATGTGTTTTCTTTCCTCAAACATATTTTTTTAGCCCAGAATTTTTTAATTTTCCCAAGGGTAACAGGAAAAATTTGACCCCAAAAGTTGTTGTCCAGTTTCTCCTGAGTACGCTGATACCCCATATGTGGGGGTAAACCACTGTTTGGGCACATGGCGGGGCTCGGAAGGGAAGTAGTGACGATTTGGAATGCAGACTTTGATGGAATGGTCTGCGGGAATCATGTTATGTTTGCAGAGCCCCTGATGTGCCTAAACAGTAGAAACCCCCCACAAGTGACCCCATTTTGGA
This sequence comes from Ranitomeya variabilis, assembly GCF_051348905.1. Taxonomy (NCBI): domain Eukaryota; kingdom Metazoa; phylum Chordata; class Amphibia; order Anura; family Dendrobatidae; genus Ranitomeya; species Ranitomeya variabilis. The sequence goes on along the minus strand of NC_135235.1, from coordinate 547,796,610 downwards.
AACTAGACCCCCCAAGGAACTTATCTAGATGTGTGGTGAGCACGTTCAACCCCCAAGTGCTTCACAGAAGTTTACAACGCAGAGCCGTGAAAATAAAAAATCATTTTTCTTTCCTCAAAAAAGATGTTTTAGCAAGCAATTGTTTATTTTCACAAGGGTAACAGGAGAAATTGGACCCCAATATTTGTTGCCCAGTTTGTTGTGAGTACGCTGGTACCCCATATGTGGGGGTAAACCACTGTTTGGGCGCACGTCAGGGCTCGGAAGGGAAGTAGTGACATTTGAAATGCAGACTTTGATGGAATGGTCTGCGGGCGTCACGTTGCATTTGCAGAGCCCCTGATGTGCCTAAACAGTAGAAACACCCCACAAGTGACCCCATTTTGGAAACTAGACCCCAAAAGGATCTTATCTAGATGTGTGGTGAACACTTTCAACCCCCAAGTGTTTCACATAAGTTTTATAACGTAGAGCCGTGAAAATAAAAAATAATTGTTCTTTCCTCAAAATTATGTTTTAGCAAGTATTTTTTTATTTTTGCAAGGGTAACAGGAGAAATTGGACCCCAATAGTTGTTGCCCAGTTTGTCCTGAGTACACTGGTATCCCATATGTGGGGGTAAACCACTGTTTGGGCGCACGTCGGGGCTTGGAAGGGAGGGCGCACCATTTGACTTTTTGAACGCAAGATTGGCTGGAATCATTGGTGGCGCCATGTTGTGTTTGGAGACCCCTGATGTGCCTAAACAGTGGAAACCCCTCAATTCTAACTTCAACACTAACCCCAACACACCCCTAACCCTAATCCCAACTGTAGCCATAACCCTAATCACAACCCTAACCCCAACACACCCCTAACCACAACCCTAACCCCAACACACCCGTAACCCTAAATCCAACCCTAATCCTAACCCTAATCCCAACCCTACCCACAACTGTAACCCCAACACAACCCTAACCCTATCCTTAACCCTAACCACAAGCCTAATCTTAACCCTATTTCCAACCCTAGCCCTAATTCCAACCCTAAGGGTACCGTCTCACATAACGATTTACCAACGATCACGACCAGCGATACGACCTGGCCGTGATCGTTGGAAAGTCATTGTGTGGTCGCTGGGGAGCTGTCACACAGACCGCTCTCCAGCGACCAACGATGCCAAGGTCCCGGGTAACCAGGGTAAACATCGGGTTACTAAGCGCAGGGCCGCGCTTAGTAACCCGATGTTTACCATGGTTACCAGCGTAAAAGTAAAAAAAAAAAACGTACATACTCACATTTTGGTGTCCTTCAGGTCCCTTGCCGTCTGCTTCGCGCTCTGACTGAGTGCCGCCGTACAGTGAGAGCAGAGAGCAGCGGTGACGTCACTGCTGTGCTGTGCTCTCACTTTCCGGCCGGCAGACAGTCAGAGCGGGAAGCAGACGGCAAGGGACCTGAAGGACACCGAAATGTGAGTATGTACGTTTTTTTTTTTTTTTACTTTTACGCTGGTAACCACGGTAAACATCGAGTTACTAAGCGCGGCCCTTTCCAACAAAATTTGAAAGACCATTTTTTTTTTGTACGTATGGATATGTCTAAGGTCGGAAAGGGGTTAATTTACTGTACAGTCATGGCCAAAAGTTTTGAGCAGTTTTTTATTTTCAAAGTTTATTGCTTCATTGTTTTTAGATTTTTTTAGCCAGAGATTTCTATAGTTACTGAAGTACAATTAAAAGCATTTCATACTTTTACTGACGATTACATCACATTTATGCAAAGACTCACTATTTTCATTGTTGTCCCTTATATAAAGACTTCTGCCCTTTGCCCTGGCAGCTGAATTCATGATGACAACCCATTTTTCCCTAACCAGTGCTTTGAGTTTATCACAATTTCTGTGTTTTTGTTTGTCCACTTACTTTTTGAGGATTAACCACACATAGACCCAAAATTTCAATGTTTTATTTCCGGAGCCCCTTAGTTATGACTTTTGTCTTGTGACATTGTGCTCCATCATGCTGGGAAAAGCATTGTTCATCACCAAATTGCTCCTGGAACATTAGTAGACACTTCTCTTGGAAGATAGTTAGACCACTAACTGTAGTGAGCCCACTCCCTTGGATCGAAAGGAGGCCCTCAGATGAGTAGTCTCACAATGCTTTACAGTTGGCATGGCACAGGACTCATGGCAGTGCTCACATTTTCTTCTCTGGACAATCATTCTTCCTGCTGCCCTTCTTGACACCAGGTCAGTCTCTAAAAGCATGCGTCTCACTGTGCATGAAGATGCACTGACACTTGTCTGTTGTCATTCATGAGCATGTTCTGCACTGGTGTTGAAGCTTTACCGTAGAAGTATCCTCTTTAGCAGATGGTCTTCTCACTTTGCTCGACTTTCTTGGGTGCCCTAAAGCCATCCTCACAGTAAGGGCAGTGTCACACTTGCAAGTGCAATGCGAGTCTCTCGCATCAATTGCCGACACTCGGGACCGGAGTTTGCGGCTGCATGTATTTCTATGCAGCTGAACGCTCCGGTCCCGCGTGTCGGTGGCAGTGCCAAGAATTGATGCGAGAGACTCGCGTGAGTTTCTCGCATTGTGTTCGCAAGTGTGACCCCGGCCTTACTGAACATCTCTATTTCATGTTCTTGACTTTAAGATAGATGGTTGATTTAGGGGCAATTTTACAAGCAGTGATATTCTTGCCTGTAAAGCCCTTTTGATGCAAAGAAGTGATGACTGCATGTGTTTCCTTGGAGGTAACCATGAATAACAGAAGAAGACAATGATTTCAAGCAATAACGCCTTCTGACTGGGTGATTTTCCATTTTTGCAGTTTTGTTTTTTTCTTCTCTACTACCAAAAGCCTTAACTTTTTGTACTTTTCCATCTGCATATCAGTATGAAGGCGTTTTTTGCAGGATGATTTGTAATTTTAAAGTACACTTTCTTTTTATCATGTGATACAGTAGAAAATGGGAAAAAGAGAAAAAGGGCAATTTTGTCATTGTTTTTTGAGTTTTGTTTGTACAGCGTTCTTTATACTGTACCTTACGACATTATTCTCTAGGTCAGTATAATTTCATTAAAAAAATGTATCAAAAAAAGTGTTTTGCAACTTTCCGAGACCTCTAACATTTAGGCTATGTGCACACGTCAGGATTTCTAGCAGAAATTTTCCTGATAAAACCCGGACATTTCTGCCAGAAATCCGCATGCGTTTTTTTCGCGTTTTTTCATGCGTTTTTGTGCGTTTTTTTTCCAAATGCATAGAATTGCGGGAAAACTCGGAAAATCCACAAAAATAATGAACATGCTGCTTTTTTTTACCGCAATGCGTTTTTTTCACGGAAAAAAACGAACCATGTGCACAAAACATGCAGAATGCATTCTAAATGATAGGATGCATAATGTATGTGTTTTTAATGAGTTTTTATAGCGTTTTTATTGCGAAAAAAATGCGAAAAAACCTGAACGTGTGCACATACCCTTAAAATTTTTGGTCGATGGGGCTGAGTGAGGGCTAATATTATGCGCCTGTTTTTATTGATTCCAGTTTGCCTACAGATACAATGTTTTGATTGCCTTTCATTGCATTTTTTGTGGTGTTGTGGTAGATGAAAATCCACAGTTCTGACGTTTAGAATTTTTTTTCAGTATACTAAGAATTTTTTCTCATTGTACTACAGGTTAATAAATTTTATGCTTTGATAGATCAGAGTTTTTCAGTCATGGAAATACCACATTCTTTGTGATTTTTATTATTATTTATTTTAATTGGAAATAGGGGGTGATTCGAACAGTTACCGTATATACTCGAGTATAAGCCGACCCCCCTAATTTTGCCACAAAAAACTGGGAAAACTTATTGACTCGAGTATAAGCCTAGGGTGGAAAATACAGCAGCTACCGGTGAATTTCAAAAATAAAAATAGATGCTCCATACCGTTCATTATTGCCCCAAAGGAGGTTCCATATAAAGCTGTGCCATATATAATGCTCCATACCGTTGATTATTGCCCCATAGATGCTCCATATATAGCTGTGCCATATAGAATGCTCTGCACCGTTCATTATTGCCCCATAGATGCTCCTTATAAAACTGTGCCATATATGCTCTGCACTGTTCATTATTGCCCCATAGATGCTCCTTATAAAACTGTGCCATATATGCTCTGCACTGTTCATTATTGCCCCATAGATGCTCCTTATAAAGCTGTGCCACATAGAATGCTCTGCACCGTTCATTATGGCCCCATAAATGCTCCTTATAAAGCAGTGCTATATATGCTCTGCACTGTTCATTGTTGCCCCATAGATGCTCCTTATAAAGCTGTGCCTTATATGCTCTGCACTATTCATTATGGCCCCATAAATGCTCCTTATAAAGCAGTGCCATATATGCTCTGCACTGTTCATTGTTGCCCCATAGATGTGCCATATAATTCTGTGCCATATATGCTCTGCACCGTTGCCCCATAGATGTGCCATATAATTCTGTGCTTTATATGCTCTGCACCGTTGCCCCATAGATGTGCCATATAATTCTGTGCCTTATATGCTCTGCACCGTTGCCCCATAGATGTGCCATATAAATCTGTGCCATTGCTGCTGCTGCAATAAAAAAAATAAAAAAACACACATACTCACCTCTCTTGCTTGCAGCTCCTCAGCGTCCCGTCCCGGCGTCTCTCCGCACTGACTGATCAGGCAGAGGGCGGCGCGCACACTAGTACGTCATCGCGCCCTCTGACCTGAACAGTCAGAGCCAGAGGACGGGAAGACAGAACGGCGCCCGGCGGGTGGAACGTGGACAGGTGAATATAAAATACTCACCTAGTGCTATTGCTATTGACATTAAATTTTCACCGGATGTCGGTAACAACCCATCCAATCCAAATAGGCAAAGAAATCAAACCATAGATGTCCATAAATTATGTTAGGTGGAATACCGAGAAATGACACAGGGAAAAAGTATTGAACATGCTTACTGAGACTTATTTAATACTTCATATACAAGCCTTTGTTGGTGATGACAGCTTCATGATGCCTGTTGTATGGATAAAATAGTTGCATGGATTGCTTAGGTGTCATTTTGGCCTGTTCTTCCACTCAAACTCTTCAAATCCTAAAAGTCCCATGGGTTCCTTCTGTGAACTCTAATGTCACAGGTTTAGCGTGACAGAGAGGAGCCAGAAGAGCACAGCGTCTGATTTCTCCTACTCCTGCACTGTTTAAAGGCACTTCACCTTCATATTTAATGGTTCAGGTTTCTTTTAGTAGTGCAGGGGTTAATCTGGTTAGGCTAGTTTCACACTAGCTATTGGCAGAGCTGGAGATGGCAGCCTTCTTCCTCCGTTAAGCCCTGCCCACTGTCGCACCTCTTCCTTCAGCTCCGCCTACATCTGCATGCGTCCTGCGTATCCTATCTTTAACATTGGGTACGCAGGCCATGCGGATGTATGCGGATGCCTCCGCATGCATCGTTTTGACGCTGCGCCGACCGCAACAAAATGTAACATGTTGCGTTCAACGCAGCTCATTGCAGCATCAAAATGACGCACGAGGAGGCATCCCCATACATCTGCATGGCCTGCGTACCCAATGTTAAAGATAGGGTACGCAGGACGCATACAGACATAGGCAGAGCTGAAGGAAGAGGTGCGGCAGTGGGCAGAAGGCTTTCATCCGCAGCTCTGCTGACGCAAGTCTGAAACCAGCCTTAGTTGAGAGCTCTTGGAAGCTTTCCTGCATTAAGCTCTCAGCTTCTCACTGTTGGCCACTCCCCACTCCTATATATTTGGAGCCCTGGCAAGCACTCATTGGCAGAGTTAGCTGCATGGTTAGGAGATAGTGGTTTATGATTTTTGTTTGAGTAGACGTTTGGTGGATTTATCTGAGATTGTTGCTAGGTTTTGGGTGTGTTCTACTCCCCCTTCTTCTCCTACTTTGGTTTTACACCATCCTCCAGTCTGCAGTGTTTACCTCTGTTGTTTGTGTGATTATAGTTGTATGATTGGTATTTTCCTTTATCCCTGTTTGTATTACCTTGTAAATCTGGTTGGTGTATTACGGTACACTACTACTCACCTCTTCCCTGGGTGGGGGAAGGGTACAGACTGAGGTCGGGTTCAGGAACTAAGGCAGAAGTAATCCAGGGAACAGGGCGAGCTAGGGCACCCCTAGCGGTAGGGACAAAGAAGGAGCCCGTGGTCCCGGGACACCCAACAACAGAGCTGTGAAATCTGAGCTTTAGTTCCTTCCATAAAGTTTGTATTGGATTCATGTCAGGTGATTGGCAATGCCATTCTAGTAGCTTTATTTTCTTTCTCTGAAACCAATTGAGAGTTTCCTTGGATGTGTGTTTGGTATCATTGTCTTGCTGAAATGTCCAGCATCGTTTCTTCTTCATCATCCTGATAGATGACAGCAGATTTTTATCAAGAATGTCTTGGTACATTTGTCCAATCATCCTTCAATTATATGAAGTTTGCCAGTGCCATAGGCAGAAAAACAGCCTCACCATGATGTTCCCACCTCCAAACTTCACTGTTGGTACGTTGTTTTCGAGGTGATATGCAGTGCCTTTTGGTCTCCAAACATGGTGTTTATTATGGCATCCAAAGAGTTAAATTTTGGCCTCATCTGACCAGACTATACTCTCCCAGTATTTTACAGGCATGTCTAATTGTTGTTGCGCTCCATACACAATAATGGGTCCCATATCATGCTCCATACAGAATAATGGGTCCCATATCATGCTCCATACAGAATGGGCCCCATGTAATTTATTCTGGAATGCTTCCACTGATCCCACTGATTCTGAGATTATTTTTTCATGACATACTGTACTTCAGGGTAGTGGTAAAATTTCTTCTATGTGACTTGCTTTTATCTGTGAAAATATTGGAAATTTGACGTAAAACTTTTGAATTTTTCAAACTTTTATTTTTATGCCCTTAAATTAAAGAGTTATGTTATGCAAAATAGTTAAGAAATAACATTTCCCACATGTCTACTTTACATCTGCATAATTTTTTAAACATATTTGTTTTTGTTAGGAAGTTAGAAGGGTTAAAAGTTGACCAGCGATTTCTTATTTTTCCAACAAAATTTACAAAAACCATTTCTTTAGGGACCATATTACATTTGAAGTGACTTTGGGAGGCCTATATGACAGAAATTACTCAAAAGTGACACCATTCTAAAAACTACAACCATCAAAGTACTCAAAACCACATTCAAGAAATGTATTAACCCTTTAGGTTCTCCACAGGAACTACAGCAATGTGGAATGAAAAAATTAACATTTAACTTTTTTTTCACCAAAATTTTATTTTAGCTCCAAATTTGTTATTTTCAAAAGGGTAACGGGAGAAAGTGGACCATCAAATTTGTTGTACAATTTCTCCTGAGTATGCCAATAAAATATGTGGGGGAACTCTACTGTTTGGGCGCATGACAGGGCTCAGAAGGGAAGGACTTGACTTTTTGAACACAAAAATGGCTGGAATTGAGAGCAGACGCCATGTTGCGTTTGGAGAGCCCATGATGTGCCTCAACAGTGAAAATCCCCCACAAGTGACCCTATTTTGAAAACTAGACCCCTTAAGGAATGTAACTAGATGTGTGGTGAGCACTTTGAACCCCAAGGTGCTTCTCAGAAGTTTGAGCTGTGAAAATACAAAATCACATTTTATCCACAAAAATGTACTTTAAGTTTTTAGTTCCAATATTTTTATTTTCACTAGGGTAACAGGAGAAAGTGCTAAACAGTGACCAAGACCGCAACATTTATTGCACCATCAAAGTTTGCTACTAGTTGCTGCTACATTGCAGCACAGTACAAGTAAATGGGGTGACAACTGAAGGACAACCAATGATCCGATGATCAGACCTGTACAGCTGCCCAAGTCTCATTGATACATGTAAGGAGTAAAGCTTAGACTGCCAGGTTGGATAGTGTATCAGCAATTGCTGAAAAGGTATAATGCTGGTTATTATAGACTTATTATAGACTTTAGAGCTTGCTGGGTAAGTGGGGATGTAGTCACAGAGTCACAGACTGGTCACGGTGCCTTGCTGAGCTCAGTCCACAGAAGAGTACAAACAATGGACACATAATCATCAGAACTGATCCATCAAGTCATAGAAGAAGGTGGTCAGGTCTGAAAAATCACAGTTTTTGCTTGAACTGAAACCCTTCTCCAGCCTTTAGATGTTTGTGTGCTTTTCCTTAGTTTTCTTGATAATGGGTATGAACTGACTGGGAGGGATGGATAGATTAACAAATGTATAAAAATGAGGTGAGAAATATAACCAGAATCTAATTATACAAATAGTTGCCCCTAATAAAAGATAACTTTTATTTATCACAATTAAAACAAAATATCACACTACTTCCTGGAATATAGGAATAATGTTGGCCTAAGTGGATTTGGTTATCAACTATTCCAGTACCACCTGTATGCTGATGACACTCAGATCTACCTCTCTGGCCCAGATGTCACCGCTCTGCTGTCCAGAATCCCAGAGTGATTATCAGCCATATCCTCCTTCTTCTCCTCTCGCTTCCTCAAACTCAATGTGGACAAATCTGAACTCATCATTAGGGTTGAGCGACCTTTAGTTTTTTAGGGTCGAGTCAGGTTTTGTGAAACCCGACTGTCTTAAAACCCAATGAAATCCTCCTCCTCCTCCTCCTCCTCGCACAGGGATCGGGTCGGGTTTCATGAGACGCCGACTTTGCCAAAAGTCGGCGACTTATGAAAATGAACGACCCGTTTCGCTCAACCCTACTCATCATCTTTCCTCCATCCCACAAATCTTCCCTACCTGACCTATCTATCGCAATCAATGACATCATGCTTTCCCCCGTACCCGAAGTCCGCTGCCTCGGAGTAACCTTCGACTCTGCCCTGTCCTTCAAACCGCACATCCAAGCTCTTTCCACCTCCTGTCGCCTCCAGCTCAAAAATATCTCCAGAATCCGTCCTTTCCTCAACCCTCAATCTACTAAAATGCTTGAGCATGCCCTCATCATCTCCCGCCTTGACTACTGCAACATCCTTTTCTGTGGCCTCCCTAACACCCTTGCCCCTCTCCAGTCCATCCTTAACTCTGCTGCCCGACTAATCCATCTCTCTCCTCGCTACTCCTCTGCTTCCCCCCTCTGCAAAGCTCTTCACTGGCTACCATTCCCTCAGCGTATCCAGTTCAAATTACTAATACTGACCTACAAAGCCATCCATAACCTGTCTCCTCCATATATCTCTGAACTAATCTCCCGATATCTTCCCTCACGTAATCTCCAGTCCTCCCAAGACCTCCTTCTCCCCTCCACACTTATTCGCTCCTCATCCAATCGCCTCCAAGACTTCTCCAGAATATCCCCCATTCTCTGGAACTCTCTGCCCCAACACGTCCGACTATCAACCACAGTCGGATCCTTCAGACGGAAACTGAAAACTCATCTCTTCAGGAAAGCCTACAGCCTGCACTGACCCCGCTGCCTCCTCATCACCACCGAAGCTACTGCCTCACCAACACCGGGGCTCCTGCAACCCCCTACCTACTGTCTCCTTCCCCATAATCCTGTAGAATGTAAGCCCGCAAGGGCAGGGTCCTCGCCCCTCTGTATCAGTCTGTAATTGTTAGTTTGTTTACTGTAAGTGATATCTGTAATTTGTATGTAACCCCTTCTCATGTACAGCACCATGGAATCAATGGTGCTATATAAATAAATAATAATAATAATAAATAATAACTACTAAACTAAACAAACTACATGACTGAGTAAGTCATGTTACAGAGCAAAGGAGAAACTGATACTTTCCCGAAATGCCCTACCTGACTTCAGAGGTTGGCACCCTAAATAAAGCACGCAAGATTTGGCAACCACGCTCACCGTCATCTAACTCTCAAGAACCCTAGGGAGACCTGTACTCACAAAGTCACCCCTAATCTGAATGAATTTGGGAGAGAAAAAACACAATATCCATAAATATGGAGTGACTATCAAAGAATAGGTCATACGTAATTAAATGTAGATGCGGAACAAGAACCACACGTGCATAAACGTGCACACACAAAGGGCCACAAGGAGATACAACATAATATAGTTCCAGTGCAAATAATATATACATCCCAGATAAAGTGCTAATAGTGCTTAGATTATAAAAGGTACCTGTTTCAGCTTGGGAAAAAATCCCGATATGTCCAGCATCCAATAAATCCAAAATTGTACAACCAAACAGAAATATGTCACTTATAAATAAAGGACCCCATATAACTTCCAATTCACTGTGACCCCATCCTTGATATAGGTTAATCGGGAGGTATTAGAGCAGGGGTCCCCAACCTGTAGCTCGGGAGCCACATGTGGCTTGCGGTCTCATGAATTATGGCTCACGACTGTCTGCTAGCTTGGTGCATTAGTTACAGATTTAGTAAACTGGTATGAAGAGCACATCTCAAAATGGTGAACTTTGTGAGTAGCCCTGCATCGAAGAGCAGATTTGGGTACACATCTACTGGTTTTGGGGGTTTAGAGATTATTTAAGTATAGTACGCTGGAGACAGGATGATACTACAGGTCAGAGGAGGTGCTTGAAGATGTATGTGACTGCTGAATGTGGTGGGGTGGGAACCCCTGGATCTTGGTATACTGATTTGAAGTGATTTGTGTGGAAAAGCTTTGGTTATCATTATACCCGTAATGGGGGCTTTGGTTGCCTCTACTATGAGGGGAGCAGGAGCTGGATGTGGCTTGCAACCCTCTTGCAGAGCTGAATGTGTCTCTCAAGGTCAGAAAGATTAGGGACCACTATATTAGAATGTAGTCCAAAGCAGATTCTTGGAGTCATGATGCCTGGATAACAGCCGAGGTTGCAGTGAATTGGTAGCTATATGAGGTCCTTTATTCATAAGTGACTCATATTTCTATTTGATCTTATGATTTTATATTTACTGCCGTAGTAGACTGCAACTGGGTGTTCGCCTCCAGTAGGTATATAAGCCCCAAAATGATGCACATCAGAGCACATTTTTACTTTGTCTGCACCATTATAGTCTATGACCCTGTCAGTGCATAGATCTGAATTCCATTTTGGGGGATTCTGATGTAAGTCTCGACAATGCCACTGAATGGGTGCCAAAATGCAATGTGAAAGCACCCTGATATACAGGAGGGATGATGCACAGGATGCTGAGAGCTTGAGGAAGGGGAGTCTCATGGCTCCTTTCTCTTGGTGTTGTGACGATTGTTGCTGTGGTTTTGTGCTTGTGGAGCTGGAGAGTCTGGGGTCATGGGGACTCAGTGTTGCTACATGGGCGCAGTAAGGCACCAGGACACCCACCCTGCTAGTGCATTGTTGCTGCAGCGGTGGTTTGCGCCCGACATCGCTTGTTTAATGCAATAAAAGTTAGGACCCCCTGATAGGTTCGCCGTGACGTGGCAGTAGGCTTCATGCAGTCTGATCAGAATGTTACATTTGAAAGAAGCCTTCTGACCGAGCACTCCGCCTCCTAGCCACAGGTGTTTTAATTGCAACAGGTCCATTACCCCTCCAGAGAGAGAATGTTAGTCTAAGAAGAGGTTTTCATAGGCACCCATTCAGATGGAGATGTTTATTCTCAGCGAGGAAAGCGTAGGACCTGGTATAAGAGAGATGCCGTAAAGTGGCTACCAGGTACACATAAAATTGGCCATTTTTATGCGCTAAACGCTCTCATTTTTCATATTTCTAATGCAGTAATGCAGTTTAATTTTCGTGTTTCATGTTTGCATGTTTCAGCGCTGCAGTGTGCTGCCTTATTTGCTTGACTGATCAGAATGTTAAACTTAAAAACCTCATGTTCAGTTATATATATTTTTGCCTAGCGGCATTAGATCAATGTATGATTTTTGGAGGTGCGATCCATGCTCTTTTTTCAGCATATTGCATGATTCACAGGAGGGATGCCAGCTTGGTTTCAAATAATTATTAGTTCACTTGCAGGAAAAATCTATCTTTGTACCATGTTAGCTAGTAGTTAGAAAAATATTACAATTTTAGAGTCTTCGGTGGTTGATACCTTTTAATGGCGAACTGAAAAGATGGTAATAAATAGCAAGCTTTTGAGATTACTCAGGTCTCATCATCAGGCATAGACTAATACAAAATCTGAAGAATCACATATTTATAAACAGCCTTTACACAGGAGTAATTCAGTAAATAAGACAAGTGATGTGAAGCAGAGCTATCAATGTGGGAAGGGGAAAAACGGTTGTGGCACTAAATATTGGAACAGTTCATAGATACGAAGTGTGAAAGTATTATTATTCCTTTCAACTGGAATCTGTTGCTGTGGGCCACTTGCAAACTCTGGCCCGGAGGAAACGGACCGGCCCCACTACCTTCCTGCAGTCCGTTTCAACAATAAAAGCCCATACTGGGTTTCCTGAACAATTCCTTGGTCACATAGACCAGGTTCATACTTACCGTATTTTTCGGACTATAAGATGCACTGGACCATAAGACGCATCCCAAATTTTGGGGTGGAAAATAGCAGAAAAAAGATTTTTATGAGATGGGGGTCCGTCTTACTGTCCGAATTCAAGGTATCTTACCTGAGGGCCTGTGGTGGTACAGCGGGGTCACAGGACGCATGGTGCCTTCCTCAGGAAGCCAGCGGTGTAAGTGGAGCAATGCTGCAGTCCCGAGGTGCGATGCAGCGGGTCCAGTGTCGGCAGTGAGGCAGAGCACCGGAGCAGGGTCTCTTCCTCAGGATGACGGCAGCAGAAATGTGTCCACGCTGTTGTTTGGTGTCCACGGCGAGCGCATCACCGGTTTCCCTGCTGTCTTCCTGAAGCTGTGGGCCGCTGGAGGTTTCAGGAGAATGGCCGCCGGATGTCGCGCATGCGCAGATTGAGATCTCGGTGGCCATTTTCCTGAATCCAGCAGCCCACAGCTTCAGGAAGATGGCCGCAGAGAAACCGGTGATGCGCTTGCCATGGACACCGGGCTGCGGTGTGGATAGTGGCGTGCGACACCGGACAGCAGCATGGACACCGGGCCGTGGCGTGGACACATTTCTCTTGCCTGCATCCTGAGGAAAGGACCCTGCTCAGGTGCACTCCGCACCGGCCACCGCTGCATCGCCACCCCTCTGCCGCCGATTCCGCTGCCGCAACCCCCCGGTAAGCCTGTGTTCGCACCATAAGAGTGCCCCCATTTTCTGGGAAAAAAGTGCGTCTTACGGTTCGGTACTAACAATACAGTACTTTTATTCTGCCTTGTGACCCACAGACATCCTGCTGTGACCACAAGGCACTCCAGCAGATCTAATACGCTTCTGAGCGCATCCTGGGGGACACATAGCGACACTCACAAATGACACTAGTCACTGCCTCACAGTGCTTATAATTACGTACACCACATTAGATGTGATGCAGCTGAAAGTACCTGGGATCTTGTAGTCCGGATGTGAGTTGGGGATCTTTATCTTGTCCGCGGTCATTATAAATGGACAGGTTTTACATTTTTTTCTGGTTGCAGGGAAATGTTGCTGTTGGAGAGGACAGGGAGCTTCTGACAATGATGCTCCTTAAGGTACCTTCACATTAAGCGACACTGCAGCGATAGCGACAATGATGCCGATCGCTGCAGCGTCGCTGTTTGATCGCTGGAGAGCTGTCACACAGACCGCTCTCCAGCGACCAACGATGCCGAGGCCCCCGGGTAACCAGGGTAAACATCGGGTTGCTAAGCGCAGGGCCGCGCTTATTAACCCGATGTTTACCAGCGTAAAATGTAAAAAAAAAAAAACAGTACATACTTACATTCGCGTCCCCCGGCGTCCGCTTCCTGCACTGACTGAGCGCCGGCCCTAACAGCAGAGCGGTGACGTCACCGCTGTGCTGTACTTTCACTTTCACTTTACGGCGCTCAGTCAGTGTGGGAAGCGGACGGCGGGGGACGCGAAGGTGAGTATGTACTGTTTGTTTTTTCTACATTTTACACTGGTAACCAGGGTAAACATCGGGTTACTAAGCGCGGCCCTGCGCTTAGTAACCCGATGTTTACCCTGGTTACCAGTGTAAAACATCGCTGGTATCGTTGCTTTTGGTGTCAAACACGACGATACACGCCGGTCTGACGACCTAATAAAGTTCTGAACTTTGTTCAACGACCAGCGATATCACAGCAGGATCCTGATCGCTGCTGCGTGTCAAACTAAACGATATCGCTAGCCAGGACGCTGCAACGTCACGGATCGCTAGCGATATCGTTTAGTGTGAAGGTACCTTTAGATTTGGAGGCTGCCTAAAACACTGAAGTGGAGATTCTGAAACTATAGATTGAAATTGGGCATCTTGTTGTAATAAAGGTTGTAGTATCCGAGGAGCTCCGCTTAGTACCTCCAGATTTGGATTGTAGGTGCCTACTATAGAGAGTGGATTGTTTTCTTCTTTAGTTTTGTAATATAGGAGATGATTCCTTGATATTCTAATGGCTCTTGCAATCTCATTTTCAATTATTCTTGGATGGTAGCCCTGATTTAAAAAGGTCTTGGAACATAGATTGTATCTATATAGCTTGTTCACTTTACAAATGGGTATTTTTTATTTGATTTTCATATGGCAGGAGCGCCCCCTCGTGGAAATATGATGCTTTCCTTTTTCACCTTTCTATTGTATAAATCAGTTATTTAGATTTCCACTTTTGTCTCTAAGACTTCAGATTGTGTTTGCCCCGCATTTTTATAAACAGTGTCTCATCTCTCAATATTAATATCTTCTCTTTGTAACAGTAAAAGAAGAATTATTTAAAGATGCTTGTTTGGTGTTTCTCTACAAGAAAAAGGTAATGCGTTTTAATGTCTCATTGTATAGTTTAATCAAGTATCAAGTGACATTGTGTTGCTCTGGGTTTACTCCATTTTTAACTTAAAACTTAACTTAAATTAAGTTACCACAAAGAGTTTTTGGTGATTTGTTGACCCCGCGTACTTTCACTGCACCAAAATCGCATCATCCTATAGTTCCAGCAATGTGGATGAGATTTATAGAAATCCCATGCATGCTGTGATTTGTTCTTTTTTACTCAACATAAACTGACTTGCGCTGTGAGTTTAAATCCGCAACATTTCTATTTAGCTTTTTGTGTAGTTTTTCCACATAGAATTGCATTATATACTGAAAATCCACAGGTAAAAAAACATGTTTTTATCGTGGTTTTGGCGCTGCGTTTTTTTAATATCTTTTGTTAGTATATCAAGTTTTAAACAAAGCTGTTTTGTTTTTTATACTTTTAGGCATTTGGATTTGACAAAACTTTATTGATACAGATGTGTGGGGAGTCCATACCTTTTTAGTGTGTTTCCAAGTTCAGATCCAGTAAATAATCATGTGTGTTTACTAAATTACAAAACTATTTTTTTTAGGTACCAAATTACCTTTGATGTGGCTTTTTAGGGGGCTATATGCCAGAAAATCCCAAAAGTGACATCGTTCTAAAAACTGCACCCCTCAAGGTGCTCAAATTCACATTCAAGAAGTTTATTAACCCTTCAGGGGCTTCACAGAAAATTTTGGAATGTGGAAGAAAAAATACTCAAGCTACTTACCGGTAGGGGTGTTTTCAGGAGCCCATGACAGCACCAACGAGAGGGGGAATCCGCCTTTCAGGGACAGGAAACCTACAGACATAAAAGGGTAGTACCTCTCTCCCGCATCAGTTGGATTACAGAGCATGAGAGGACCTCCTTGGTTAGTAGCACATAAATAATTTATACATTCCACCATGTGACTAAACTTAAAATTTTATATAAACAAGTGGTGATAAGCCATACCAGCATAAAGGAAGGGAATATAAGGGTGCTGTCATGGGCTCCTGAAAAACACCGCTACCGGTAAGTAGCTTGAGTATTTATTCAGTCGTCATGACAGCACCAATGAGAGAATTACAGAGGAAAGAGGGACTTTTCTTCTTAGGGAGGGACTACTGCTTCCAGCACCCTTTTACCAAACGTGAGATCGGAGGAGCCACCCAGATCTAGTCTATAATGCTTAAAGAAAGAAGATGGAGATGACCATGTGGCCGCCTTACATATGTCCTCAATCGAGACCTCCGACCTTTCCGCCCAGGATGTCGCCATGGCTCGAGTGGAATGAGCTCTTATACCTTCCGGAATTTCTAGGCCACCTGCTGAATAAGCCAAAGATATCCCTTCTCTAATCCATCTACCTAAGTTGTTTTTGGACACCCTAAACCCTTTCCTGACTCCCTGAAAGGATATGATGAATTAAGAACTATCTTTTTTCCAAGGGTCTGTTAATGAAATATACCTGAGCAGACATCTTTTTACATCTAACAAAGAAAGTTTAAAGTTCTTTTTGATTTGTGGGATTAGGACAAAAAGTGGGGAGATTTATCTCCTGTAGTCTGTGGAACTTTGACGCTACCTTTGGAAGGTAAAGAGGATCAGTTCTTAATACTACCCTATCGTCTCTAAACTGAATGTATGGAGGTTGTCTAGAGAGGGCATGTAGATCACTAACTCTCCATGCCGATGTGAGAGCGACCAAAAGAGCTGTTTGAACCCCTTAATCCCATATGACGTACTATCCCGTCAAGGTGACCTGGGACTTAATTCCCAGTGACGGGATAGTACGACATATGCGATCGGCCGCACTTACGGGGGGAGCACGGCCGATCGCAACCGGGTGTCAGCTGACTATCACAGCTGACATCCGGCACTATGTGCCAGGAGCGGTCCGTGGCACATTAACCCCCGGCACACTGCGATCAAACATGATCGCAGTGATCCGGCGGTACAGGGAAGCATTGCGCAGGGAGGGGGCTCCCTGCGTGCTTCCCTGAGACGATCGGTACAAGGCGATGTGCTCACCTTGTACCGAGTGTCTCCTCCCTGCAGGCCCCGGATCCAAAATGGCCGCGGGGCTACTTCCGGATTCTGCAGGAGATGGCTTACCAGGTGCTGGTAAGCCAGGAGCAGGGCACGTCAGATCGCTGATCTGACACAGTGCTCTGCAAAGTGTCAGATCAGCGATCTGTCACCATACAGTGATGTCCCCCCTGGGACAAAGTAAAAAAAAAATTTTTTAAATGTGTAAAAAAAAAAAAAAATCCTAAATAAAGAAAAAAATATATTGTTATCATAAATACATTTCTTTATCTAAATTATTAAAAAAATCAATAAAAGTACACATATTTAGTATCGCCGCGTCCGTAACGACCCGACCTATAAAACTGTCCCACTAGTTAACCCCTTTAGTAAATACCGTAAACCCCCCCCCCCAAAAAAAAAACGCTTTATTATCATACCGCCGAACAAAAAGTGGAATAACACGCAATCAAAAAGACGGATAGAAATAACCATGGTACCGCTGAAGACGTCATCTTGTCGCGCAAAAAACGAGCTACAATACAGCATCATCAGCAATAAAATAAAAAAGTTATAGTCCTCAGAATAAAGCGATGCAAAAATAATTATTTTTTCTATAAAATAGTTTTTATCGTATAAAAGTGCCAAAACATAAAAAAATTATGTAAATCAGGTATCACTGTAATCGTACTGACCCGGAGAATAAAACGGCTTTATCCATTTTACCAAACGTGGAACGGTATAAACGCCTTCCCCCCCAAAAGAAATTAATGAATAGCTGGTTTTTGGTCATTCTGCCTCACAAAAATCGGAATAAAAAGCGATCAAAAAATGTCACATGCCCAAAAATGGTACCAATAAAAACATCAACTCGTCCCGCAAAAAACAAGACCTCACATGACTCTGTGGACCAAAATATGGAAAAATTATAGGTCTCAACGCAAAAAATATTTTTTTGCAATAAAAAAAGCGTCTTTTAGTGTGTGACGGCTGCCAATCATAAAAATCCATGAAAAAACCCGCTATAAAAGTAAATCAACCCCCCCCTTCATCACCTCCTTAGTTAGGGAAAAATAAAAAAATTCAAAAAAATGTATTTATTTCCATTTTGCCATTAGGGCTAGGGTTAGGGCTGTGGCTAGGGTTGGGGCTAGCGTTGGGGTTAGGGGTGAGGCTAAAGTTAGGGCTACAGTTAGGGTTAGGGCTACAGTTAGGGCTGGGGCTACAGTTAGGGTGGGGTCTAAAGTTAAGGTTAGGGCTAGTTAGGGTTGGGGCTAAAGTTAGGGTTAGGGTTGGGGCTAAAGTTAGGGTTAGGGTTTGGATTACATTTACAGTTGGGATTAGGGTTAGGGGTGTGTCAGGGTTAGGGGTGTAGTTAGGGTTATGGTTGGGATTAGGGTTAGGGGTGTGTTTGGGATAGGGTTTCAGTTAGAATTGGGGGTTTCCACTGTTTAGGCACATCAGGGCTCTCCAAACGCGACATGGTGTCCGATCTCCATTCCAGCCAATTCTGCGCTGAAAAAGTAAAACAGTGCTCCTTCCCTTCTCTCCCATGCGCCAAAACAGGGGTTTACCTCAACATATGGGGTATCAGCATATTCAGGAAAAATTGGACAACAACTTTTGGGGTCCAATTTCTCATTACCCTTGGGAAAATAAAAATTTGGGGGGCTAGAAAAACATTTTTGTGGGAAACAAATTAATTTTTATTTTGACAACTGCGTTATAAACTGTAGTGAAACACTTGGGGGTTCAAAGTTCTCACAGCACATCTAGATAAGTTCCTTGGGGAGTCTAGTTTCAAATATGGGGTCACTTGTGGGGGATTTCTACTGTTTAGGTGCATCAGGGGCTCTGCAAATGCAACGTGACGCGTGCAGACCAATCCATCTAAGTCTGCATTCCAAATGGCACTCCTTCCCTTCCGAGCTCTGCCATGCGCCCAAACGGTGGTTCCCCCCCACATATGGGGTATCAGCGTACTCAGGACAAATTGGACAACAACTTTTGGGGTCCAATTTGTCCTGTTACCCTTGGAAAAATACAAAACAGGGGGCTAAAAAAATAATTTTTGTGAAAAATAAAAAGAATTTTTATTTTCACGGCTCTGTGTTATAAACTGTAGTGAAACACTTGGGGGTTCAAAGCTGTCAAAACACATAGATACGTTCCTTAGGGGGTCCACTTTCAAAAATGGTGTCACT
The DNA here is from genome assembly GCF_051348905.1 of Ranitomeya variabilis. NCBI lineage: Eukaryota > Metazoa > Chordata > Amphibia > Anura > Dendrobatidae > Ranitomeya > Ranitomeya variabilis. The sequence goes on along the minus strand of NC_135235.1, from coordinate 547,777,535 downwards.
TGTGGGGGTTTCAATGTTTAGGCACATCAGGGGCTCTCCATACATGACATGTCAATTTTGCATTGAAAAGTCAAATGGCGCTCCTTCCCTTCCGAGCTCTACCATGTGCCCAAACAGTGGTTTACCCCCACATATGGGGTATCGGCGTACTCAGGACAAATGGCACAACTTTTGGGGTCCAATTTCTTCTCTTACCCTTGGGAAAATAAAAAATTGGGGGTGAAAAGATCATATTTGTGAAAAAATATGATTTTTTATTTTGATGGCTCTGCATTATAAACTTCTGTGAAGCACTTGGTGGGTCAAAGTGCTCACTACACATCTAGAAAAGTTCCTTAGGGGGTCTACTTTCTAATATGGTGTCACTTGTGGGGGGTTTCAATGTTTAGGCACATCAGGGGCTCTCCAAACGCAACATGGCGTCCCATCTCAATTCCAGTCAATTTTGCATTGAAAAGTCAAATGGCGCTCCTTCCCTTCCGAGCTCTGCCATGCGCCCAAACAATGATTTACCCCCACATATGGGGTATCAGTGTTCTCAGGACAAATGGCACAACAACTTTTAGGGTCCAATTTCTTCTCTTACCATTGGGAAAATAAAAAATGGGGGGCGAAAACATCATATTTGTGAAAAAATATGATTTTTTATTTTGACGGCTCTGCATTATAAACTTCTGTGAAACACTTGGTGGGTCAAAGTGCTCACCAAACATCTAGAAAAGTTCCTTAGGGGGGTTTACTTTCCAAAATGGTGTCAATTGTGGGGGGTTTCAATGTTTAGGCACATCAGGGGCTCTCCAAACGCAACATGGCGTCCCATCTCAATTCCAGTCAATTTTGCATTGAAAAGTCAAACGGCGCTCCTTCCGTTCCGAGCTCTGCCATGCACCCAAACAGTGGTTTACCCCCACATATGAGGAACTTTTGGGGTCCATTTTCTCCTGTTATCTATGGTAAAATAAAACAAAATGGAGCTGAAGTAAATTTTTTGTGAAAAAAAGTTAAATATTCATTTTTTTTTTTAAACATTCCAAAAATTCCTGTAAAACACCTGAAGGGTTAATAAACTTCTTGAATGTGGTTTTGAGCACCTTGAGGGGTGCAGTTTTTAGAATGGTGTCACACTTGGTTAGTTTCTATCATATAGACCCCTCAAAATGACTTCAAATGTGATATGGTCCCTAAAAAATATTGGTGTTGTAAAAATGAGAAATTGCTGGTCAAATTTTAACCCTTATAACTCCCTAACAAAAAAAAATTGGTTCCAAAATTGTGCTGATGTAAAATAGACATGTGGGAAATGTTACTTATTAAGTATTTTGTGTGACATATCTGATTTAAGGGCATAAAAATTAAAAGTTGGAAAATTGCCAAATTTCCGCCAAATTTCCCTTTTTTCACAAATAAACACAAGTTATATCGAAGAAATTTTACCACTATCATGAAGTACAATATGTCACGAGAAAACAATGTCAGAATCGCCAAGATCCGTTGAAGCGTTCCAGAGTTATAACCTCATAAAGAGACAGTGGTCAGAATTGTAAAAATTGGCCCGGTCATTAACGTGCAAACCACCCTTGGGGCTTAAGGGGTTAAAGGACAGGACTTTTATAGGAGCAGATTCAATAGGTTCAAAGGGGGCTTCAGTTAAAGCTGTAAGTACCAAGTTTAAATCCCATGGGGCTAGTTTTTTGTTAGCAATGGGTCTCGACCTAGCCACTGCTTTGATGAATCTAGTAATCTAGTGATTGCTAGCTAAATCACAATTGTATAAAGCTGACACATGGACTCTAAGGGTGCTTGTAGCTAGACCCATTTCTAGACCTCTCTGCAGGAACTCCAGAATCTTAGTAAGGCCTCTTTCACACATCAGTGTCTCCGGTACGTGTAGTGACAGTTTTCTCACGTACCGGAGACACTGACACACGTAGACCCATTCAAATTAATGGGTCTATGCACATGTCTCCGTGTTTTCACGGACCGTGTGTCCGTGTGCAAAACACGGAGACATGTCCGTTTTTCTCCCGCAGCACGTACTGCAATACGTCCTGCACACGTGCACACGGAGAACAGTGTGCACTCTCCTCCGTGTGCACGTACCGCCCGCAGGAGAGACAGCGCTACACTAAGCGCTGTCCCCCCCGCATGTGGTGCTGAAGGCAAAATTCATCTCTTCTCCCCCAGCGTTCGTTGGAGAGAAGAGATGAAAGATCTTTTTTTTTTCTTTTTTTTTGGGTGAAAAATAAAGTTTGCATGTGCCCCCCGCCTTCCCCCCCAGTGCGCCGCCTGGCCCCTTGCCGAAGAAATACTCACCTAGCTCCCGCGATGTCTCCTCTGTCCTCTCCGCGCTGGCAGCTTCTCCTGTGTGAGCGGTCACGTGATACCGCTCATTACAGTCAGGGAATACACTGACTGTAATGAGCGGTACCATGGGCACATGCAAACTTTATTTTTCACCAAAAAAAAAAAAAAAAAAAAGATCTTTCATCTCTTCTCTCCAACGAACGCTGGGGGAGAAGAGATGAATTCTGCCTTCAGCATCACATGCGGGGGGACAGCGCTTAGTGTAGCGCTGTCTCTCCTGCATGGTCCGTGTGGTCCTCAGGCGGCACACGGATGCCGCACGTGTGCCATACTGATGTGCCACTAGAGCACACGGACACGGATAACTCCGGTACCGATTTCTCCGGTACCAGAATTATCTGGACGTGTGAAAGAGGCCTAATACTGACTTTTTGACCAATCTCTGATCCTGAAACAGTCAAGAATTTTTTCCAGACTCTAACATAAATATTTGTCGTGGAAACCTTCCTGCTTTTTAGTACCCCGTCTATAGGAGGGTCTTCCTAAGTAAGTAAAAAACGTTTCCCTATCTCCTGCTTTCTCCAATAGTTCATCTAGAACTGACCCGAACAAATGCGCCCTCTCACACAGAATATTGCACAGCTTTGATCTGGCCTGCATGTCCCCTGGCCAACATTTTAGCCAAATGGCTCTACGGGCAGCATTAGAAAGGGCCGCTGATCTGGCTGCCAGCTTCACAGAATCTGCAGATGCATCCGAAAGGTAAGCTGCTGCTCCTTGAATCATAGGAAGAGAGGATAAAATCTAATTTCTCGGAGTCTTGTTTTTAAATTGATCCTCTATGCTGTCTAGCCATACCATCATAGAACGTGCTGTACAGGTAGCTGCAATTGATGGCCCGAGAGCTCCTGCTGATGTTTCCCAAGCTCCTTTAAGGAACACATCGGCTCTCCTGTCCAGCGGGTCCTTTAAAGTCCCCAAGTCCTCAAATGGTAGAGAGGATTTTTTGGACGCTTTGGCTATGGCAGCATTGAGTTTTGGGGCTTTATCCCATGCTGAAGATGCCGCCTCCTCAAAGGATATTTTCTTTTAAATGACGGCGGAAGAGAACCTTTCCTCTCAGGTTTCTTCCACTCTTGTAAAATAAGGGAGTTCACTTTGTCAACCACAGGAAAACATCTACGAGATTTCCGGTCTAGTCCTTTAAACATGACATCCTGCATAGATTTCTCGGACAGGGTTTCTTCAATTCCCATAGTATTATTTACCGCCTTGACTAGCCGGTCTATCCGGTCAAAAGAAAAACATGAATCACCGGACTGTCTCTGAAGAAGATGATGAAGAATGAGGAGAATCTGATTTTAGCTCCCCTGAGTCACTGTCTTCAATTGAAATCGGGCATCTGGACTCTCTTCCTCTAATCTCTCTATCATGAGAAAGGGATTTGACCGAACCTCTGACCTCCTGCCTGACCATCTGTCTCAGGCTGGTAAAGTCTGGTGTCTCCTCCGCTATCAAACGCTGAATACAAGGTCCGCATAGCTTCTTTATGTGGTTGTCCAGTAAAGGAACTCCACATTCAGCACATTCTCTATGTTTAGTTTTAGTGGACCGTTTCTTTCCCTGATAAACAAGGAGAGAGGGAACATAAGTGGAGACAGACATCACCAATTGAACTTTCTCGGAGATCACTTACCCCTAGATAGTAACTGAGTGGTACCGTAGATTGCGGGGGGTCCTTCACAGCCGGTGCGTTATCTTTACGGCTTGAGGATCTATCAGGCTTAAGTTTCTGACCGGTCCTTTCTCTTTTAGGGTGACTACTGCCACTGGACTGTCGCTGGATAGTCGATACTTGGGGCTCCTCCAAGGGCTGACACTGCTGCTCTGGAGAATGCTGCAGTGCTCTTTGCTCCTGAGACTCCATTTTCCAATATGGATAAGAAGCATGTAGTAGCCCATAAGGATCTCTTAAATAGCCGGGTCCCCCTCAGGTACCTCCTCCGGATGGAGTCAGCAGGCCAATCCGAGTGAACTGCCTGGTACGTAGTATATGGGAGGCCCCTCCCCAACGAGACTGCACCCCCTTCGGTACTATCTCCCGCCTGGTGTGTCACTCTCTTTATCTACCCATTAGCTCCGTCTGCCCCAAGGGCCCGCCAAGCGCCCGCGTTCCCCCGTGGTACTCTACAGGGCGCCGCCATATTTACCGCTGCGGCCCCAACTGCGCATGTGCCACGCATCATCGATCCGCGCCAGCAGACGCTCACCAAGGCCTGTCCCTTCCTGTGCGTCATTCACGTCGCGCCCCGCCGTGCCCGGAATGCCGACCGCACCACTACACCCACGAAACACACCCGGTTCCAGCCGGAACGCTAGCCCCGTCGCATAGTCCCGGAGAACAGGGCCTCCCATGTTATACGCACCTGTACCTGCGGCGATGGGACACCCAAAGTCAGCACTCCCTCTGAAGGCTGCTTCTTCCTGCTGTTGCCTACCCCCACAGCCCTCTGTGGTGTGGCCCTTCCAGGACTCCGATCAACACCGAGGAAGGGGAGCTCCCGCCTCCTGAACCGGTTTGCCAGGTCTGGGCACAGTCTTCTATCTTCACTTTTCTTAAGGTATGCCTGCAGGGTCCCCTGTCAGGGACAGGAAACCAACTGATGCAGGAGAGAGGTACCGCCCTTTTATGTCTGTAGGTTTCCTGTCCCTGAAGGGCAGATCCCCTCTCTCGTTACTGCTGTCATGGCGACTGAATAAAATTAACATTTAACTTTTTGTCACAAAAATGTTACTTTAGACCCCAATTTTTTAATTTTGCAAGGGTAACAGGAAAAAATAGTCAGCAAAATTTGTGCACTTTCTCCTGAGCATGCTGATAGCCCATATGGGGGGTATATGTGCCCACTGTTTGGGCATACGGCAGCACTTGTTGTGTTTGGAGAGACCGTGATGTGCCTAAACAGTGGAAACCACCCACAGGTGACACCATATTGGAAACTAGACCCCTCAGGAAACTTATCTAGATGTGTGGTGAGCACCTTGAACCCCCAGGTGCTTCACAGAAGATTATAACTTTGAGCCGTGAAAATAAAAGAATTGCATTTTTCACCACAAAAATGTTTTTTACCCCCACATTTTGCATTTTCATAAGGATATTGTATCATACAATTTGTTGGGCAATTTCTCCCGAATACGCTGATACCCAACATATGGGGGAAAATTACTGTTTGGGTGCACAGCAGGGCATGGAATGGAAGGAGCGCCATTTGACTTTTTGAATGCAAAATTTGCTGGAAAAATACTGTTTAGGCTCAAGGCAGGGCTCAAAAAAGAAGTAGTAACTATTTAGAACGCAGACATTGATGGAATGGTCTGCCAGTGTTATGTCTCATTTTGAGAGCCCCTGATGTTCTTAAACAGTGGAAAACCCTCACAAGTGACACCATTTTGGAAGCTAGACCCCTCAAGGAATGTATCTAGATGTATGGTGGGCACCTTGAACCACCAGGTGCTCCACAAAAGTTTAAAACGTAGAGCAGTGAAAATGGAAAAAAATCACGTTTCCTCACAAAAAAATGCTCCATTTTTTTATTTTCAGAAGGAAAGCATGAGAAAATGGACTCCGGACTCCACAATTTGTTGTGCAATTTCTCCTGAGTACGTTGATACTCCATATGTGGTCAAAAACTACTTTTGAGGCACAGTGCAAAGCTCAGAAGGAAAGAAGCGCCATATTGGAGTTCACATTTTACTGGACTGGTTTAAGGTGCCATGTCACAATGGCAGAGACCTTGAGGTGCCAGAAAAGCAGAACTCCCATAAGAAACCCTATTTCAATGAATTCATCTAGGACTGCAGTGATCATATTGACACCGTAGGTGGGTCACATAATTTTATACCACTGCCTCCACTTCATCCACACTCTTCGACCCGACAACCAACATAGTGGAGGAGTGGATATTCTCCTTTCTACTAACTGCACCTTTAACCCCTTCAAGACCCAGCCTATTTTGACCTTAACCCCTTTACCCCCAAGGGTGGTTTACACAGTAATGACCAGGCCAATTTTTACAATTCTGACCACTGTCCCTTTATGAGGTTATAACTCTGGAACGCTTCAACGGATCCTGGTGATTCTGACATTGTTTTCTCGTGACATATTGTACTTCATGATAGTGGTAAAATTTCTTTGATATTACCTGCGTTTATTTGTGAAAAAAACGTAAATTTGGCGAAAATCTTGAAAATTTCGCAATTTTCCAACTTTGAATTTTTATGCAATTAAATCACAGAGATATGTCACACAAAATACTTAATAATTCAAGAAAAGCACATCCAGCCCATGAATGGCAGCGCTTCCCAGGACTCACATTCAAAGATGATATTTCATATTTTTTTATTTCATAACTTAAAATATAAGAGATACAACGCGTTTCGGATACAGTATATATCCTTCTTCAGGTATCATAAAAACACAGTACAAATCCTACTAGTATAAAATTCAATTACACTTATATATAGTATCAAACCCTTTATCCCAGCCTCAGAAACTTGATTTGGGGTGTGGACCAAGTTCAGGAAAACACCCACTAATTGATACAGCCTTGTTAACATTGATGCAAGAAAGAGGAAGAAGAAAAAAAATAAAATAAAATAAAATAAAAACCCAAAAGGGGAAAAAAAAAAAAGCAACCTTTACACTCTCTCTATAATATCATTCAATCCATTTGGAAATAATGTTCCCAAACGATATATCCAAAACGTTTCTTTCCTGTTTAAAAGAGAATTCCTGTTTGCAACCCCAGAGGGTATCTGCTCCATTGGAGTTACTTTTATGTTAAAAATTTTATTATGTTTAAGTAGCAGATGTCTTGAGAGACTATGTTTTAAAAAGCCATTTTTTGCTCTATTTCTGTGGCCATTAATGTGGGAGCGCAGTGTCTGTACAGTGCGTCCCACATATTGCAAACCACAACTGCATGTGATGACATATACAACATGATCACTACTACAGGTGAGTCTTTGTGGGATATCAAAGACATCACCAGTATTATTGCATTTGATATTTTTAGCTCCATGATCTAGGATCCCACAGGTACAACATTTTTTGGAGTTACATTTGAAAACTCCAGTGCCTTGAAGAACTCCACATAAAGTTTGATCCTTATTTTTATAAATGTTTTTTCTTTTTGAATCCAACTGTTTTTTTAAAGTCCTCATCGTCACTTTCTAAGCCTGTTTTCTATGACAAAATAAAGCTTTATAAGCGCTTCATAGATGATCTGATTATCATATGGAAGGGGACAGAGGAGGAAGCGGCACAATTAATAAAGGAGCTCAATAATAACACCTGGGGGATTACGTTTACATCACAAATTAATAAAGAAAAAATGGTATTTCTTGATTTAGAGATCAGCCATAGTGGGAAAAAAATCATCACGAAATCCCACTTCAAAAAAGTGGATTCAAATGGCTTTTTAGATTTCAATAGTGCACACTACAAGAAGTGGAAGGTTAATATACCCCACAGCCAATTTTATCGCATCAGAAAGAATTGTACGAGAGAATCTGATTATGTAGCTCAGTCTAAAATTTTAAAAAGAAAATTTAAGGAAAAAAGATACCCGAAAAATTTGATAAATGGTGCATATAGGGACAACAAAATAAAAACACAGGAGGAATGTTTAAAAGGAAAAACCAGGAAGGGGGATACTTTGACTACTGGTAAGGAAAAAAGTGATGATCGCTGGAAATTGAATTTTGTGACAACATTCAATAGGGGAAATAAAGTCATAAGAACTGTGCTTTCTAAATATTGGTATATCTTGAAGCGTGACCCTGTCTTGGGAAAACATCTCCCTGATAAACCAGGGATTACATATAGAAGGGGGAAAACTTTGAAAAATTTGGTGGCCCCCAGTAAATTAAAAAAACAGTTGGATTCAAAAAGAAAAAACATTTATAAAAATAAGGATCAAACTTTATGTGGAGTTCTTCAAGGCACTGGAGTTTTCAAATGTAACTCCAAAAAATGTTGTACCTGTGGGATCCTAGATCATGGAGCTAAAAATATCAAATGCAATAATACTGGTGATGTCTTTGAAATCCCACAAAGACTCACCTGTAGTAGTGATCATGTTGTATATGTCATCACATGCAGTTGTGGTTTGCAATATGTGGGACGCACTGTACAGACACTGCGCTCCCGCATTAATGGCCACAGAAATAGAGCAAAAAATGGCTTTTTAAAACATAGTCTCTCAAGACATCTGCTACTTAAACATAATAAAATTTTTAACATAAAAGTAACTCCAGTGGAGCAGATACCCTCTGGGGTTGCAAACAGGAATTCTCTTTTAAACAGGAAAGAAATGTTTTGGATATATCGTTTGGGAACATTATTTCCAAATGGATTGAATGATATTATAGAGAGAGTGTAAAGGTTGCTTTTTTTTTTTTTTTTCCCCTTTTGGGTTTTTATTTTATTTTATTTATTTTTTTTTTTCTTCTTCCTCTTTCTTGCATCAATGTTAACAAGGCTGTATCAATTAGTGGGTGTTTTCCTGAACTTGGTCCACACCCCAAATCAAGTTTCTGAGGCTGGGATAAAAGGTTTGATACTATATATAAGTGTAATTGAATTTTATACTAGTAGGATTTGTACTGTGTTTTTATGATACCTGAAGAAGGATATATACTGTATCCGAAACGCGTTGTATCTCTTATATTTTAAGTTATGAAATAAAAAAATATGAAATATCATCTTTGAATGTGAGTCCTGGGAAGCGCTGCCATTCATGGGCTGGATGTGCTTTTCTTGAATTACTCATCCTGTGTGAGCCTTACTCTGGCTCTTTCACTTGGATCCACCCGAGGCAAGCTGCAAGCCCTGTATATTGAAAAGTATCTCAGAGGGAATTCTGAGGATACATAATCTAAAGCCATTTCAGTCTTTTATCAGGTGAGTGCATAAAATTGTGCACCCTTTAAAGACTATAATATTGTGTTTACGCACTTAGGGCGCCGCGATTTGTCTGTTCTTCTTTCCCAAACAGGGTTTTTTTGTATATTGTTACCGAAAGGAGTTCTTCCTAATCGGTTGAAGATCGACACCCCAGACAACAAAGGGGAGCGAGCAGCCTGGAGTGAAAATGGAGTATTATAATAACAGAATTGAGAGGAGAAAGGAGCTGTTATCATCCATTAAGAACATGACTAATACAAGGTTGGATAATTCTTGTACTGAACCTGTGATTGATATTGAGACAAAAAGGACCATCACTGGTCTTTTTTTGGACTTTGAAAAACATATGAAGATGGAAATAAGACATCAGATTGATGCAGAATTTCTAGGTATTTGTATTCATCAAAAAATTGTTCCAAATGGTTTGAAGATACATTTTAATAGTACTTTTCCAGATGACAGTAATTTTACCAATAATTGGAATAATATTTTAAATGATTGTTCTTATAGTCTTATGAGTTTGTTAGTGGAAAAACGTTCTGAGCTAGCCAGTAAAGCTGCAATGATTTGTGAAAAGAAATTACTTGAACTTGAAAATTTTAAAAATTTGCATTTTTTTAATTTGGTGAACGATGACATTACTAGGAAACTCAAAGTATTTGAAAATGATCTGGTAGATGTAAAAATAAAAAAATTTCGTAGGGATACTGTTAAAACTAAACCAATGTCAAAGGAACCAATCAGGAATAAAAACCTGATAGGTATCAATGAACCAACAAAGAAAAATCCTGGTAATTTAAGAACAGAAGTCCGGGTCCCACAGGAATTAGGTTTAAAACAAACAAGGACTATAATTAATTCAAATATAAAAAATATGCATGATATTGAAACAACTATATCTCAAATTAAATTACCTCTAAATACGTCTACCCCCGAGAATATTCACACCATATTTAATAAAAATGCAAAGAAGAAAAAACCTCCACCCATTGAAAAAAACATTCCATTAGAGCCCAGGATCATTATAATGAAAAATGCTCCAACATTACCTCTCCCTAATCCTGGACTTCCCCCATTGGAAATTCCTACTGCTTCCCACAGGTTGGAAATTTCCAATGTTGAATTTGATATAAATGAACTAACTATCCATGATCACACGGAATCCTCATCTACATTTACCACAGTATTACAAGCACCCACTCCATCACCATCCTCAGTAATATCCAACATCTCTTTTTTAGAGATAGGTCCCACACGTCCAAGTGTTTCAGAAATAATTTTACCACCACTAATCAGTTCTTCACAAACAGCTCAAATTTTAAGTCCAATACAAAAGAATCCTATTACAAATTACTTTGCACCAACGGTAATATCAAGATCCAAAAAAAGAAAAGTAGAGCAAGAGGAAAAAGAGGAAAGGGATCTAATAGAAATCTGAGAATATGTAAAAAAACAAGGAACCCTGAAACTAATAAACAACTAAATCCGCCTCTGGTTAAAATATTTAATTTATCATCCCATATTTTATCCTCCTCAGAAATGGAAATTTTAAGTAGGGGACTAAACTTCTGCCCTGCTCAAGATATGAATGCATTTGATCTTTTTCTCGATTTAAATGCGTACACTCGCAAACTCACTCTTAAAAGGCATTTCTTGTTGAACGAAAAAAATGGGGACATTGGGGATGCAAAAGAAATATTGATCCCAATAGAGACAAACAAAGAAAGGGAATATATCCACAAGGAGGTACACCCAAAATCTCTATTTAATCCTCATCAACACAGAGGACCAAATATAGACACTTTTTTTTCATTAGTATCTGAAGAATTTAGGAAATGGGAAAATAATAATAATAAACATAAAATCCAAAAGCATGGAATTGGAAAAAATAAGATAAAAAAGGAGAACAATATCTCTAAAAGAGAAAAAATAGCATTGGAGGATTTGAGACAAAATACAGATATAGTAATAAGGCAGGCTGATAAAGGGGGGGGAGTAGTTGTGCAAAACAGATCTGACTATATAGAGGAAGCTTTGAACATATTGTCTGACATGAGATATTACAAAATTCTAAAAGAAGATCCTACACAATCCTTTGTTCGGGACTATCACCATATGATTAAGGAAGCCTATGAGAGGAACATTCTCAATAAAACAGAAAAAAGGTTTTTATCAAATCCTGCGCCAACCATGGCGTTATTTTATCATTTACCAAAAGTGCATAAGAACTGTGAAAAACCACCTGGCAGACCAATAATATCAGGAATAGGGTCTTTAACTTGTCATCTTTCTCATTATATTGACTTGTTTCTACAAGATCTAGTAAAGTCTCTTCCTTCATATTTGAGAGATTCCACACAATTAATCGAGGAACTGAGGGATATTGAATGGGAAGATAACTATTCCTTTATCTCATTGGATGTAAATTCATTATATTCCAACATAGATCACGAAATGGGGGTAAATGCGGTGAGTTTTTATTTAGCAAAGACAGAGATGCTCCCCGAACAAAGAGATTTTCTGCTAAAGGGTCTGAAATTCATTCTTGAACACAATGTGTTCATTTTTGAAGGCATACTGTACTTACAGTTGCTCGGCACCACGATGGGGACTCGGGTCGCGCCAAGTTTCGCAAACTTATTCATGGGGCGATTCGAGTCCTCATCGTCACTTTCTAAGCCTGTTTTCTATGACAAAATAAAGCTTTATAAGCGCTTCATAGATGATCTGATTATCATATGGAAGGGGACAGAGGAGGAAGCGGCACAATTAATAAAGGAGCTCAATAATAACACCTGGGGGATTACGTTTACTTCACAAATTAATAAAGAAAAAATGGTATTTCTTGATTTAGAGATCAGCCATAGTGGGAAAAAAATCATCACGAAATCCCACTTCAAAAAAGTGGATTCAAATGGCTTTTTAGATTTCAATAGTGCACACTACAAGAAGTGGAAGGTTAATATACCCCACAGCCAATTGTATTGCATCAGAAAGAATTGTACGAGAGAATCTGATTATGTAGCTCAGTCTAAAATTTTAAAAAGAAAATTTAAGGAAAAAAGATACCCGAAAAATTTGATAAATGGTGCATATAGGGACAACAAAATAAAAACACAGGAGGAATGTTTAAAAGGAAAAACCAGGAAGGGGGATACTTTGACTACTGGTAAGGAAAAAAGTGATGATCGCTGGAAATTGAATTTTGTGACAACATTCAATAGGGGAAATAAAGTCATAAGAACTGTGCTTTCTAAATATTGGTATATCTTGAAGCGTGACCCTGTCTTGGGAAAACATCTCCCTGATAAACCAGGGATTACATATAGAAGGGGGAAAACTTTGAAAAATTTGGTGGCCCCCAGTAAATTAAAAAAACAGTTGGATTCAAAAAGAAAAAACATTTATAAAAATAAGGATCAAACTTTATGTGGAGTTCTTCAAGGCACTGGAGTTTTCAAATGTAACTCCAAAAAATGTTGTACCTGTGGGATCCTAGATCATGGAGCTAAAAATATCAAATGCAATAATACTGGTGATGTCTTTGAAATCCCACAAAGACTCACCTGTAGTAGTGATCATGTTGTATATGTCATCACATGCAGTTGTGGTTTGCAATATGTGGGACGCACTGTACAGACACTGCGCTCCCGCATTAATGGCCACAGAAATAGAGCAAAAAATGGCTTTTTAAAACATAGTCTCTCAAGACATCTGCTACTTAAACATAATAAAATTTTTAACATAAAAGTAACTCCAATGGAGCAGATACCCTCTGGGGTTGCAAACAGGAATTCTCTTTTAAACAGGAAAGAAACGTTTTGGATATATCGTTTGGGAACATTATTTCCAAATGGATTGAATGATATTATAGAGAGAGTGTAAAGGTTGCTTTTTGTTTTTTTTTTTTTTGTTTTTTTTCCCGTTTTGGGTTCTTATTTTATTTTATTTTATTTTTTTTTCTTCTTCCTCTTTCTTGCATCAATGTTAACAAGGCTGTATCAATTAGTGGGTGTTTTCCTGAACTTGGTCCACACCCCAAATCAAGTTTCTGAGGCTGGGATAAAAGGTTTGATACTATATATAAGTGTAATTGAATTTTATACTAGTAGGATTTGTACTGTGTTTTTATGATACCTGAAGAAGGATATATACTGTATCCGAAACGCGTTGTATCTCTTATATTTTAAGTTATGAAATAAAAAAATATGAAATATCATCTTTGAATGTGAGTCCTGGGAAGCGCTGCCATTCATGGGCTGGATGTGCTTTTCTTGAATTACTCATCCTGTGTGAGCCTTACTCTGGCTCTTTCACTTGGATCCACCCGAGGCAAGCTGCAAGCCCTGTATATTGAAAAGTATCTCAGAGGGAATTCTGAGGATACATAATCTAAAGCCATTTCAGTCTTTTATCAGGTGAGTGCATAAAATTGTGCACCCTTTAAAGACTATAATATTGTGTTTACGCACTTAGGGCGCCGCGATTTGTCTGTTCTTCTTTCCCAAACAGGTTTTTTTTGTATAAAATACTTAATAAGTAACATTTCCCACATGTCTACCTTACATTAGCACAATTTTGGAACCAAAATTTTTTTTTGTTAGGGAGTTATAAGGGTTAAAAATTGACCAGCAATTTCTCATTTTTACAACACCATTTTTTTTTAGGGACCACATCTCATTTGAAGTCATTTTGAGGGGTCTATATGATAGAAACTAACCAAGTGTGACACCATTCTAAAAACTGCACCCCTCAAGGTGCTCAAAACCACATTCAAGAAGTTTATTAACCCTTCAGGTGTTTCACAGGAATTTTTGGAATGTTTAAATAAAAATGAACATTTTACTTTTTTTTACAAAAAATTTACTTCAGCTCCAATTTGTTTTATTTTACCAAGGGTAGCAGGAGAAAATGGACCCCAAAAGTTGTTGTACAATTTGTCCTGAGTACGCCGATACCCCATATGTGGGGGTAAACCACTGTTTGGGCACATGGCAGAGCTCAGAAGCGAAGGAGCACCATTTGACTTTTCAATGCAAAATTGACTGGAATTGAGATGGGACGCCATGTTGCATTTGGAGAGCCCCTGATGTGCCTAAACAGTGCCTAAACAGTGGAAACCCCCCAATTATAACTGAAACCCTAATCCAAACACATACCTAACCCTAATCCCAACGGTAACCCTAACTACACCCCTAACCCTGACACACCCCTAACCTTAATCCCAACCCTATTCCCAACTGTAAATGTAATCCAAACCCTAACTCTAACTTTAGCCCTAACCCGAACTTTAGCCCCAACCCTAACTGTAGCCTTAACCCTAGCCCCAACCCTAACCCTTGCCCTAACTCTAGCCCTAACCCTAGCCCTAACCCTAGCCCTAACTCTAGCCCTATGTTATGACCCCAATGGCGAGGGTCTCAGAGAAATAGGTAAGTCTGCGAAGTACAAAAATCCAGCTCATAGGGCAGTGGTAACTGGGTTGACCATATATCTACTCCTAACGCCAACACTAGAAGTAGCCGGGGAACATGCCTACGTTGGTCGCTAGATGTCTCGCGCCAGCCGGAGAACTAACTACCCCTAGAAGAGGAAAACAAAGACCTCTCTTGCCTCCAGAGAAAGGACCCCCAAAAGTAGGATACAAGCCCCCCACAAATAATAACGGTGAGGTAAGAGGAAATGACAAACATAGAAATGAACTAGGTTTAGCAAAGAGAGGCCCGCTTACTAATAGCAGAATGTAGTAAGATAACTTATATGGTCAACAAAAACCCTATCAAACATCCACGCTGGAAATTCAAGAACCCCCGAACCGTCTAACGGCCCGGGGGGAGAACACCAGCTCCCTAGAGCTTCCAGCAAGGACAGGATACAGATTAAGTACAAGCTGGACATAAATGCAAACAAAAACAAATAACAAAAAACAAGAAAGCAGACTTAGCTTAATCTAGCAGGAACCAGGATCAGTAGACAAGAGCACAACAGATTAGCTCTGATTACAACGTTGCCAGGCATTGAACTGAAGGTCCAGGGAGCTTATATAGCAACACCCCTGAACTAACGGCCCAGGTGAGCATACAAGGGATGACTGACATATCCAGAGTCAAATCACTAGTAACCACTAGAGGGAGCCAAAAAGCAAATTCACAACAGTACCCCCTCCTTAGTGAGGGGTCACCGAACCCTCACCAAGACCACCAGGGCGATCAGGATGAGCGGCGTGAAAGGCCCGAACTAAATCGGCCGCATGCACATCAGAGGCGACCACCCAGGAATTATCCTCCTGACCATAGCCCTTCCACTTGACCAGGTACTGAAGCCTCCGCCTGGAGAGACGAGAATCTAAGATCTTCTCCACCACGTACTCCAACTCGCCCTCAACCAACACTGGAGCAGGAGGCTCAGCAGAAGGAACCACAGGCACAACGTACCGCCGCAACAAGGACCTATGAAATACGTTGTGAATGGCAAACGACACCGGAAGATCCAGGCGAAAGGACACAGGATTAAGGATTTCCAATATCTTGTACGGACCAATGAAGCGAGGCTTAAATTTAGGAGAGGAGACCTTCATAGGAACAAATCGAGAAGACAGCCATACCAAATCCCCAACACGAAGTCGGGGACCCACACCGCGGCGGCGGTTGGCAAAACGCTGAGCCTTCTCCTGTGACAACTTCAAGTTGTCCACCACATGATTCCAGATCTGCTGCAACCTATCTACCACAGAATCCACCCCAGGACAGTCAGAAGGCTCCACATGTCCCGAGGAAAAACGAGGATGGAAACCAGAGTTGCAGAAAAATGGCGAAACCAAGGTGGCGGAACTAGCCCGATTATTAAGGGCAAATTCAGCCAACGGCAAGAAGGTCACCCAATCATCCTGATCAGAAGAGACAAAACACCTCAAATAAGCCTCCAGAGTCTGATTAGTTCGCTCCGTTTGTCCATTAGTCTGTGGATGAAAAGCGGACGAAAACGACAAATCAATGCCCATCCTACCACAAAAGGATCGCCAGAACCTGGAAACAAACTGGGATCCTCTGTCCGACACAATATTCTCAGGAATGCCGTGTAAACGGACCACGTTCTGGAAGAACACAGGAACCAGATCGGAAGAGGAAGGCAGCTTAGGCAAAGGAACCAAATGGACCATCTTGGAGAAACGATCACATATCACCCAGATGACAGACATGCCCCGAGACACCGGAAGATCAGAAATGAAATCCATAGAGATGTGTGTCCAAGGTCTCTTCGGGACAGGCAAGGGCAAGAGTAACCCGCTGGCACGAGAACAGCAAGGCTTAGCTCGAGCACAAGTCCCACAGGACTGCACAAAAGACCGCACATCCCTAGACAAGGACGGCCACCAAAAGGACCTGGCCACCAGATCCCTGGTGCCAAAAATTCCCGGGTGCCCTGCCAACACCGAGGAATGAACCTCGGAAATGACTCTACTGGTCCACCTAGCAGGCACAAACAATCTGTCAGGTGGACAAGAGTCAGGCCTACCAGCCTGAAATCTCTGCAACACACGTCGCAGATCCAGAGAAATAGCTGACAAGATAACTCCTTCCTTAAGAATACCCACAGGTTCAGCGACTCTAGGAGCATCAGGCACAAAGCTCCTAGACAGAGCATCGGCCTTCACATTCTTCGAACCTGGTAAATACGAGACCACAAAGTCAAAACGGGAGAAAAACAATGACCAGCGGGCCTGTCTAGGATTCAGGCGTTTAGCAGACTCGAGATACATCAGATTTTTGTGATCAGTCAAAACCACCACACGATGCTTAGCACCCTCGAGCCAATGACGCCACTCCTCAAATGCCCACTTCATGGCCAACAACTCCCGATTGCCCACATCATAATTTCGCTCTGCAGGCGAAAACTTCCTAGAGAAAAAGGCACAAGGTCTCATAGTAGAGCAACCAGGACCTCTCTGAGACAAAACGGCCCCTGCCCCAATCTCCGAAGCATCCACCTCAACCTGAAAGGGCAGTGAGACATCAGGCTGGCACAAAACAGGCGCCGAAGTAAACCGGCGTTTCAACTCCTGGAAAGCCTCCACGGCAGCAGGAGCCCAGTTAGCTACATCAGAGCCTTTCTTGGTCATATCCGTCAAAGGTTTAACAACGCTAGAAAAATTAGCGATAAAACGACGGTAAAAGTTAGCAAAACCCAAGAACTTCTGAAGACTCTTAACTGACGAGGGCTGAGTCCAATCATGAATAGCTCGGACCTTGACTGGGTCCATCTCCACAGCAGAAGGGGAAAAAATGAACCCTAAAAAGGGAACCTTCTGTACACCAAAGAGACACTTTGAGCCTTTAACAAACAAAGAATTTTCACGCAAAATCTTGAAAACCATCCTGACCTGTTCTACATGCGAGTCCCAATCATCAGAAAAAACCAGAATATCGTCCAGATAAACGATCAAAAATTTATCCAGATACTTCCGGAAAATGTCATGCATAAAGGACTGAAAAACTGAAGGCGCATTAGAGAGCCCAAAAGGCATCACCAAGTACTCAAAATGACCTTCGGGCGTATTGAATGCGGTTTTCCATTCATCTCCTTGCTTAATGCGCACAAGGTTGTACGCACCACGAAGATCTATCTTGGTGAACCACTTGGCACCTTTAATCCGGGCAAACAAGTCTAACAACAGCGGCAAAGGATACTGAAATTTGACAGTGATCTTATTTAAGAGCCGATAGTCAATACAAGGCCTCAAAGATCCATCCTTTTTGGCCACAAAAAAGAATCCCGCACCAAGAGGGGAAGAAGAAGGACGGATATGCCCCTTCTCCAGAGACTCTCTAATATATGAACGCATAGCGGTATGTTCAGGTACCGACAGGTTAAATAATCTTCCCTTAGGAAACTTACTGCCTGGAATCAACTCTATTGCGCAGTCACACTCCCTATGAGGAGGCAGTGCACTGGACCTGGACTCGCTGAAAACATCCTGATAATCAGACAAATACTCCGGAACTTCCGAAGGCGTAGAAGAAGCAATAGACACGGGCAGGGAATCCCCATGATTTCCACGGCATCCCCAACTTGACACTGACATGGCCTTCCAATCCAAGACTGGATTATGGGTCTGCAACCATGGCAACCCCAAAACAACCAAATCATGCATTTTATGCAAAACAAGAAAACGTATAACCTCCCGATGTTCAGGAGTCATACACATGGTAACCTGTGTCCAAAACTGCGGTTTATTTTCTGCCAACGGCGTAGCATCAATACCCCTAAGAGGGATTGGATTTTCTAATGGCTCAAGAACAAAACCACAGCGCTTGGCAAATGACAGATCCATAAGACTCAGGGCAGCACCTGAATCTACAAACGCCATGGCAGGATAAGATGACAGTGAACAAATCAAAGTTACAGATAGAATAAATTTAGATTGCAAATTACCAACGGTGACAGGACTAACAACCTTAGTTAGACGTTTAGAGCATGCTGAGATAACATGTGTAGAATCACCACAGTAGTAACACAAGCCATTCTGGCGTCTATGAATTTTCCGCTCATTTCTAGTCAGGATTCTATCACATTGCATTAAATCAGGTGTTTGTTCAGACAGCACCATAGGTGAATTTGCGGTTTTTCTATCACATTGCCTTAAATCAGGTGCCTGTTCAGACAACACCATAAGGGAATTTGCGGTTTTGCGCTCCCGCAACCGCCGGTCAATTTGAATAGCCAGGGCCATGGAATCATTTAGACCTGTGGGAATAGGGAAACCCACCATCACATTCTTAATGGCTTCAGAAAGGCCATTTCTAAAATTTGCGGCCAGTGCACACTCGTTCCACTGAGTCAGCACGGACCATTTCCGAAATTTTTGGCAATACACTTCAGCCTCGTCCTGGCCCTGAGACATAGCCAGCAAGGCTTTTTCTGCCTGAATCTCAAGATTGGGTTCCTCATAAAGTAAACCGAGCGCCAGAAAAAACGCATCAATATCCGCCAATGCCGGATCTCCTGGCGCCAGCGAGAAGGCCCAATCCTGAGGGTCGCCCCGTAAAAAAGACATAACAATTTTCACTTGCTGAGCGGAGTCTCCAGATGAACAGGGTCTCAGGGACAAAAATAATTTACAATTATTCCTGAAATTTCTAAACTTAAATCGGTTTCTGAAAAACAATTCAGGAATCGGTATCTTAGGTTCTGACATAGGATTTCTGGTAACATAATCTTGTATGCCCTGCACACGAGCAGCAAGCTGGTCCACACTTGTAATCAAGGTCTGGACATTCATGTCTGCAGCAAGCTTGAGCCACTCAGAGGTAAAGGGGAAAAGAAAAAAAAATGAGAGAGAGAAAGAAAAAAAAACTCAGAATTTTCTTTCTTATAATCCCGCTTCTGCAATGCATTTAACATTTAATACTGGCCTGGCAAACTGTTATGACCCCAATGGCGAGGGTCTCAGAGAAATAGGTAAGTCTGCGAAGTACAAAAATCCAGCTCATAGGGCAGTGGTAACTGGGTTGACCATATATCTACTCCTAACGCCAACACTAGAAGTAGCCGGGGAACATGCCTACGTTGGTCGCTAGATGTCTCGCGCCAGCCGGAGAACTAACTACCCCTAGAAGAGGAAAACAAAGACCTCTCTTGCCTCCAGAGAAAGGACCCCCAAAAGTAGGATACAAGCCCCCCACAAATAATAACGGTGAGGTAAGAGGAAATGACAAACATAGAAATGAACTAGGTTTAGCAAAGAGAGGCCCGCTTACTAATAGCAGAATGTAGTAAGATAACTTATATGGTCAACAAAAACCCTATCAAACATCCACGCTGGAAATTCAAGAACCCCCGAACCGTCTAACGGCCCGGGGGGAGAACACCAGCTCCCTAGAGCTTCCAGCAAGGACAGGATACAGATTAAGTACAAGCTGGACAAAAATGCAAACAAAAACAAATAACAAAAAACAAGAAAGCAGACTTAGCTTAATCTAGCAGGAACCAGGATCAGTAGACAAGAGCACAACAGATTAGCTCTGATTACAACGTTGCCAGGCATTGAACTGAAGGTCCAGGGAGCTTATATAGCAACACCCCTGAACTAACGGCCCAGGTGAGCATACAAGGGATGACTGACATATCCAGAGTCAAATCACTAGTAACCACTAGAGGGAGCCAAAAAGCAAATTCACAACACCCTAACCCTAACCCTAATGGGAAAATGGAAATAAATACATTTTTTTAATTTTTTATTTTTTCGCTAACTAAGGGGGTGATGAAGGGGGGTTTGATTTACTTTTATTGCGGGTTTTTTAGCGGATTTTTATGATTGGCAGCCGTCACACACTGAAAGACGCTTTTTATTGCAAAAAATATTTTTTGCGTTACCACATTTTGAGAGCTATAATTTTTCCATATTTTGGTCCACAGAGTCATGTGAGGTCTTGTTTTTTGCGGGACTAGATGACGTTTTTATTGGTGACATTTTCAGGCACGTGACATTTTTTGATTGCTTTTTATTCTGATTTTTGTGAGGCAGGATGACCAAAAACCAGCTATTCATGAATTTCTTTTTGGGGAGGCGTTTATACCGTTCCGCGTTTGGTAAAATGGATAAAGCAGTTTTATTCTTCGGGTCTGCACGATTACAGCGATACCTCATTTATATGTTTTTTTATGTTTTGCCGCTTTTATACGATAAAAACCATTTTATAGAAAAAATAATTATTTTTGCATCGCTTTATTCTGAGGACTATAACTTTTTTATTTTTTCTTTGATGACGCTGTATGGCGGCTCGTTTTTTGCGGGGCAATATGACGTTTTCAGCGGTACCATGGTTATTTATATCCGTCTTTTTGATCGTGTGTTATTCCACTTTTTGTTTGGCGGTATGATAACAAAGCGTTTTTTTGCCTCGTTTTTTTTTTTTTTTACGGTGTTCACTGAAGGGGTTAACTAGTGGGACAGTTTTATAGGTCGGGTCGTTACGGATGCGGCGATACTAAATGTGTGTACTTTTATTGTTTGTTTTTTTATTTAGATAAAGAAATGTATTTATAGGGACAATATACACTCACCGGCCACTTTATTAGGTACACCTGTCCAACTTCTTGTTAACACTTAATTTCTAATCAGCCAATCACATGGCGGCAACTCAGTGCATTTAGGCATGTAGACATGGTCAAGACAATCTCCTGCAGTTCAAACCGAGCATCAGTATGGGGAAGAAAGGTGATTTGAGTGCCTTTGAACGTGGCATGGTTGTTGGTGCCAGAAGGGCTGGTCTGAGTATTTCAGAAACTGCTGATCTACTGGGATTTTCACGCACAACCATCTCTAGGGTTTACAGAGAATGGTCCGAAAAAGAAAAAAAATCCAGTGAGCGGCAGTTCTGTGGGCGGAAATGCCTTGTTGATGCCAGAGGTCAGAGGAGAATGGGCAGACTGGTTCGAGCTGATAGAAAGGCAACAGTGACTCAAATCGCCACCCGTTACAACCAAGGTAGGCCTAAGAGCATCTCTGAACGCACAGTGCGTCGAACTTTGAGGCAGATGGGCTACAGCAGCAGAAGACCACACCGGGTACCACTCCTTTCAGCTAAGAACAGGAAACTGAGGCTACAATTTGTACAAGCTCATCGAAATTGGACAGTAGAAGATTGGAAAAACGTTGCTTGGTCTGATGAGTCTCGATTTCTGCTGCGACATTCGGATGGTAGGGTCAGAATTTGGCGTAAACAACATGAAAGCATGGATCCATCCTGCCTTGTATGGAGCATCTTTGGGATGTGCAGCCGACAAATCTGCGGCAACTGTGTGATGCCATCATGTCAATATGGACCAAAATCTCTGAGGAATGCTTCCAGCACCTTGTTGAATCTATGCCACGAAGAATTGAGGCAGTTCTGAAGGCAAAAGGGGGTCCAACCCGTTACTAGCATGGTGTACCTAATAAAGTGGCCGGTGAGTGTATATTTTTTTTTTGAATTTTTTTAAATATTTTTTAAACATGTGAATATTTTTTTTTTTACACTAACATTGGGGGGGGGCATCATGTTATAGTGTAAGATCGCTGATCTGACACTTTGCTGTGCACTGTGTCAGATCGGTGATCTGACGTGCACAGCTCCTGGAGGCTTCCCGGCGCCTGCTCTGAGCAGGCGCAGTGAGGCCACCTCCCTGCAGGACCCGGATGCCGCGGCCATCTTTGATCCGGGCCTACTGCAGGGAGGGGGAGGTAAGAGACCCTCGGAGCAACACGATCACATCGCGTTGCTCCGGGGGTCTCAGGGAAGCCCGCAGGGAGCCCCCTCCCTGCGCGATGCTTTCCTATACCGCCGGAACACTGCGATCATGTTTGATCGCAGTGTGCTGTGCTGGGGGTTAATGTGCCGGGGGAGGTCCATGGCCGATCCTGGCACATAGTGCCGGATGTCAGCTGCGATAGTCAGCTGACACCCGGCCCCGATCGGCCGCGCTCCCCCCGTGAGCGCGGCTGATCAGTGATGACGTACTATCCAGTCAGTGGTCATACGGGCCCACCCCACCTCGACGGGATAGTACGTCTAATGTCAGAAAGGGGTTAATGACCTGGCCGTTTTTTGCAAATCTGACCAGTGTCCCTTTATGAGGTAATAACTCAGGAGCGCTTCAATGGATCCTAGCGGTTCGGAGATTGTTTTTTCGTGACATATTGGGCTTCATTTTAGTAGTAAATTTAGGTCGATAATTTTTGCGTTTATTTGTGAAAAAAATTGAAATTTGGCTAAAAGTTTGAACATTTCGCAATTTTCAAATTTTTTATTTTTATTCTGTTAAACGAATGAGTGTTATGTGACACAAAATAGTTAATAAATAACATTACCCACATGTCTACTTTACATCAGCACAATTTTGTAAAAAATTTTTTTTTTTTGCTAGGAAGTTATAAGGGTTAAAATTTGACCAGCGATTTCTCATTTTTACAACAAAATTTACAAAACCATTTTTTTAGGGACCACCTCACATTTGAAGTCAGTTTGAGGGGTCTATTTGGCTGAAAATTCCCAAAAGTGACACCATTCTAAAATCTGCACCCCTCAAGGTGCTCAAAACCACATTCAAAAAGTTTATTAACCCTTCAGGCATGGGCGGACATACCGCCGGTTCAACCGGTGCGGCTGCACCGGGGCCCAGAGGCTCTGGGGGGCCCTGCAGGGCGGCTAATATAGAGGGCAATCTGGCCAGTCTATCCGGCCCTGAGGCTCCGGGGGCCCCCTGGCCAGATTGCCCTCATGTG
Organism: Ranitomeya variabilis; assembly: GCF_051348905.1. Classification (NCBI taxonomy): domain Eukaryota; kingdom Metazoa; phylum Chordata; class Amphibia; order Anura; family Dendrobatidae; genus Ranitomeya; species Ranitomeya variabilis. The sequence goes on along the minus strand of NC_135235.1, from coordinate 547,754,001 downwards.
CGGCAGGCAGGGAGCAACCCCTGCAGCTCCGCTGCCTGCAAGAGAAAATGGCAACGGATCTGCAGGGAATGAATCCATCCTGCTTCCTTTCTCACACAGACAGCAGCGGCTGAATGACATCATCATTCCGCGCTGCGGCTGGGCGAGACAGGAAGCTGCCGGCGTGCAGCTTCAGGGTAGGATCCGTGCGCAGAGGTGGGACATCTCCTGTCTTCTTCACAGCTGATCACCCCCCTTCTCCCTGCACACACTTCCAGCCTGTGCAGAACGGCGTCTGCACACTCATTGCTGGAAGGAAGCTGCAGCTGTGTGCAGGACCTCAATCACCCCCTGAACAGGAGGTAAAGAACGGTCTGAATGTGACGGATTGTTTGCAGAGTAAAGAGGGGAGGCAGGGGCTGCAGTCAGAGACTAGAAGCAGTGATTTACTGACTGTGACCCCCGGAGCTTTGTGTTCTCTGGTCAGTGTAGGATTCTCATCCACACACAGCAGGGACCAGAGAGCTCAGAACTTGGGAACACAGTCACTAAATCACTGGGTCTATTCTCTGACGGGACCCCAGTCATCACTGCAGTGTCAGATCCAGGCTGGGACTCACTGACCCCTGAGCCCATCCCCCAGTGAAGACTTTTTCACATATACTGCATCTGTTGCATTAAACACACAGGTACAATACATAGACACATATAAGGGTATGTTTCCACTGTCAGTAAACTCTGCGGATTGGACGCTGTGTACATCCGCAGCATCCAATCCACAGCAGCCGGATGTTACAGCATAGTGCATGAGATTTCAAGGAATCAAATGTCCACTATGTATGCAGCGGCACCCGCAGCTTCCCTGCGGAGACGGACATGCGGCGCATCTTTCTAGACCGTAGCATGTCTATTTATCTTGCGGAGACGCTCAGTCTCCGCAAGATAAATATCACTGTCCAATGTATAGGATGCGGTGATTCCGCATGGTTCAATGAACACATGCAGAATCATCACTCGTACAAAAGTCGGCAGCGCTTTGGACCGAGCGGACATGTGCTGCATCCAAAGCGCTGCCGATTCCTGACCGTGGAACCATACCCTTATACATTAATGTATAGTATGTCACATGTGCAGTATACACAGGTGTTTATTATACATGGGCATATTCTACAGTATATGTATGCATTTTATATAGGTATGTACTATGAGTGCACTTCATATATATAGTTATACACTGATGCATTGATATACTGTAGGCAGCTACATCATTTTTGCCTACTACTAGTTTTGAAAAATCTCCCCAGACTGTATAAGCCCTTAACGAAATATGACATACTGCATACATCATATGTTGCCTTCCTGCCTTCATGCAGGCTCGCAAGCTGATCCCGCATATTTCCTGACAAATGATGGCAGTGATATTCAGCCATCATCTGTCACTAACAGCCACTGTTCACCTATTAAACACCGCTGTGGATCTGTGACAGCAGCATTTACAGCATGTCGGCAGGGGAGAGTGTTGATCAATGCATCCATTGGGACTCTTGTGACATGACGGTGGGGAGCTGATGGGTTGCCATGATGGCCAGAGGCCTGTTGACAGCCTATGCCTGTCATGACAAATTTCTGTGAAAACCAGCCTGCAGCTGAGGACGTGGTGCAGAAGTGGAGTTTTTCCAAGAGTGGGCAATGAGACTGTGGAAGGTTCGAGACACCATCACCTGTTTCTCAACGCAGTGATCCAGAACACTGCCCCCATCCCTAATGGGAAATATGCAAATGCATGTAGAAAAGCTGCGGAGACACCATCACGTGTTTCTCAACGCAAGCAGTGAATAGCCAGGTCTTTCACCGGGAAGGAACAACCACGGGAAGGGCAGCATCCAATAAAGGAAAACCACCTATGCCAAAACATGTTATCCATTCACAGACAGCTGTTTCGGGGTATTTGCCCCTCATCAGTGTGGAGTAGGAAACTGGCTATTAGGAGCAGTGCCTAGTGAAAAGGCTATGAACATAAGGATGAATGACCTCGAGGAGATCAAAACATCCAACACCGCGGAGACACCATCACGTGTTTCTCAACGCAGTGATCCAGAACACTGCCCCATCCCTAAAGGGAAATATGCAAATGCATGTAGAAAAGCCGCGGAGACACCATCACATGTTTCTCAATGCAAGCAATGAATAGCCAGGTGTTTCACCGGGAAGGAACAACCACGGGAAGGGCAGCATCTGGATCACTCCGTTGAGAAACACGTGATGGTGTCTCCGCGGTGTTGGATGTTTTGATCTCCTCGAGGTCATTCACCCTTATGTTCTTTTATTACATAGTCCCCTCTCTTGTTAGATATAAAATGACTACTGATGGAGGAGCCGGTGACCAGACTACCAGTCCATCAGCTCCTCCTTTAGAAAAGAAGCTTTCTTATGCTCCATCAGCCATCATTGCATTTTACAGCTAACAAGACAGGACGGTATGTAATAAAAACACAGGGCTCTATAAAATCCAATATGTAAGCGACGGTGCAGTACATACAATACACAATAGGAGAGGGCACTGTATAATAAGGGACGGCAATATACATAATAAAGGATTGGCTATATATATATATATATATATATATATATATATATATATATAAATATATACAGTATATATTATATTATGTAGCTTTGTCGCCTTTAAAGGAGGGGGGCCCAGACACATTTTCTGCACAGGGGCCCCAAGCTGTTTGTGTCCGCCCCTGCCTTCAGGTGCTTCATAGCAGCAGAAGCAACATGGAAGGAAAACATGAACATTTAAATTTTTAGTCACAAAAATGATCTTTAGCAACAATTTATGTATTTTCCCAAGGGTAAAAAGAGAAACTGGACCCCAAAAGTTATTGTACAATTTGTCCTGAGTACGCCGATACCCCATATGTGGGGGGGAACCACTGTTTGGGCGCACGACAAGGCTCGGAAGGGAAGGAGCGCCATTTGACTTTTTCAATTAAAAACTGGCTCCAATCTTTAGCAGACACCATGTCGCGTTTGGAGAGCCCCTGTGTGCCTAAACATTGGAGCTCCCCCACATGTGACCCCATTTTGGAAACTAGACCTCGCATGGAACTAATCTAGATGTGTCGTGACCACTTTAAACCCCCAAGTGCTTCACAGAAGTTTATAACGCAGAGCCGTGAAAATAAAAAATCATTTTTCTTTCCTCAAAAATTATTTTTTAGCCCGCAATTTTTTATTTCACAAGAGAAGCAGGAGAAATTGGACCCCAAAAGTTGTTGTCCAGTTTGTCCTGAGTACTCTGGTACCCCATATGTGGGGGGGAACCACTGTTTGGGCACACCAGGGCTGTGGAGTCGGAATCGGAGTTAGTTTTGGTTGGAGTCGGAGTCGGTAGAAATGTACCGACTCCGACTCCAGCTTTAAAAAAAATGTATTAATATTTCATAATTGAACTTTCATATGAATTTTATAAATGTTACTCAAATATATATGTTCTATCAAACTATGAACAACAGTGATAAGCAGTTCTGCTGGAGATAGAGACATTTCTTACTTCATGTGTGTCACTGTTCTCCACTGCCCTTATCTAATCTTATACTTGGTTAACCTCATGGTGCCCCAACCCCCCTACTTACAATGTATGAAACTGAAAGTGAAAATGCTTTGCAAATTCTTAGTAGTAAAGCTCCTCCTCTAGACTAGATGTTTACTAGGTGTGCGTCTTCCAAGCATCTCACAGCTGCTACTCAGAAGAGGAAGACTGTAAGAAGTATTATCCTTTCAACAAACATTGCATCAGTTAACTGTGAGTACATGAGGAATAACAGTATTACTGACCACTATATCAGTTGTACGACCTGGCAATAATTTTGTACAATTGTTTTTAGGAAAAACAATTGTCATTTGGATTGTGAATGCAGAATTAAAAACCTGAGAATGTCAAAGAAGCGTCACATTAAATCAGCTGTATTTGAACATTTCACCATCACTCAAGATAGAAAACATTATCTGTCAGTGTATGACAAATGATCCAGATGAAAACAAATGCTGTGAAGCCAAGATCAGTGCATATTCAGGCAAAGATAAAAATGCTCCTACCAGAGCTTCTAATCTAAAGAGACATTTACAGCGCTTTCATCCTGAAGTACTGAAAGCAGTGGATGAGAAAGACTGCATCCAAACCAATGAACCAGTGCCCAGCTCTTCCAGCCAAAGGAGCAGAGAACTTTGCAGCCATCAGTTGCAAGATATTTTGTCAGTGACAAAGTTACTGTGACAATGACAGTAGATACATTTAAAAAACAGATCATAGAGCTTGTTGTAAAGGATAGTGTGTTAGGGGTCGAGTTCCTGCCTCTGCACAGGGGGAATCTCAGGCCATCTCCGCTGCGGTCTCCCATTCTTCTCCTGCCGCAGTGGAGCCTGCTCAGCAGAGACGTTAGTCCCAGCATCTCGCTCAGTGTGACTCTGTACAAACGGTTACTGCTGCTTTTCCAGCTTCTGCCATTGAAGTCAGTGCTGGGCAGCGGTGAGCAGACGCTTCTGGGACTAAGTCCTGCTTTTCTCGTTCTGAGCATGCCCAGAGTAAGATCTCTCAGTGGAGATCGAGGGTCACATGTTCAGATACTGCAGCTAAATCCATTGGTCTTCCAGGAAGGTCCTGAAGGTGCTCAGGCTCTGTAGCAGCCTCTCATTGGTCCTTCTAGGAAGGTCCTGTACTTGCTGCAGCTATTTAAGGCTCTCATGACCGCACGGCCATGCGCTAGTATTGAATCTGTTACGTGCATGCGCCAGTGTGGTCATTTATGTGTGTTCAGGGAATCGGCTGAAATAAGCCCCTAGAATGGAAAGTGGTGACCACGGCACTCAGGGATTCTTGGGAGGTGCTCAAGTTGGGGATCCAACCCGTAATATGCGACTGAAAATATACTTGGCACTCAAGAGAAATTTGTTGCAAGATTCAAAAGTAGATTTTTATTTTGGTGCATCCAGCTCAACATATAAACGTTTTCGGTCTCGACAACTGAGACCTTCATCAGATATAGTTGTCAAAGCTGCAATGTATATACAAAAAAAACAAGAGAAATGCTTTTAAATAAAGAGAATACTGTTGCACAATAACACATGAGAAATAAATGACAAATTTTGCGATCCATACTGTATTATTAAAGAGACAGTCTGCATAAAATACAAGTGATGGCATGCAGCACGGGTTGCGGAATGGGTGGATCCGGCCTAGACCAGCGTGAAGCGTGAGTCCTGTTCAAAAAGTGCTGGAGAGTGTACACGTGTTAAGGTTATGCTAGGTGGAAGAGAACATGAAAAGGTAACATTAAAAAGGTAACATGAAGGACTTAAGATATGACCTCGTGGTGGGTCTAACATTACGTCAAAAGCACTATCCTAGGTAAAGGATACGGGAAGTGGAAAACCCTCCACTAATGGGTGTGGGGATATGCGACTAAGGTGCACAGTGGGCTACCTGTAAAAGAGAGAATACGCATCAGAGCATTAAGACCAAAGAGCTACACAGTGAAGGGGCACAAAATGCCCTGTGGGATACATGCCAGAGAGTCTAACGGGGTGACCACCTGATAACCCAGACAACTAATATATGGTATAGGGTATAGGGCTGGACACGGCCCGAGGAGGAATACCTGGAGACCATGGGTGGTGTGTGTGGGTCACACACTGGGTGTATAGCCAGGGAGCGGGAGCGCAAGGCGCCTGTAGGATGGAATGAAAATACATATGACAGCTGCAGGGCTATAAGGAAAGGCTGTCCTGAACCTGGATGTCATACCTGAGACAATGAAGGGCAGTATGAGGCGCTTGTAGCAAAGCGAGGTACTCGCAGGGTGAGGAGCGCTGTGGACAACAGGTATGGGCAAAGGATTAGTTGGACTGGAGCCAGACTGGAGGTAAGGCAGAGCCAGCGCTGGGCTGGGACCGGCTGTAGTATTTTACCTGAACGATACCGCTGCCAGGGGTGAAGTAGACGCTGTGCTGCTGTGCAGGGAGACGCTCCCGGGGCTGCTAGGAGCGCAGCACTTCCGGGTATAAGAGCGCGCTGGGGTGCGTCACCTGACGCCCGACGTCATCGGATCATGTGACCGGAGGAGCCGGCGCATGCGCAGGAGAGCCGATGTGAGTGCCAGTAGGGATAAGCGCAGAGAGAGCCGGCGCTTGCGCAGTGGGCCCCAGGGAGCAGAGTAAATGGATATTGGGCTGCATCGCAGTACATAGGAGTGTACAGGCTGGATAAAAAGGGCAGGGGACTACAACTAATAAGGTGTTGAACACCCCAAGGGCATCTGGCAAAAGCCCCTAGAATGCCGGCACCTCTGGTGAGGAGATTGTGTGCATGGATTTAGGGCCCCGGCTGAAATAAGCCCCTAGAATACCGGCTCCTCCGGTGAGGAGATTGTATGTTTGCATGACCACTGACTGCTCTCTGATGGGCAGTTAACCTGTGCTCCTGTGAAGTCTAACAGGGCGCAGAGCTTTCCTTTCTTGGCTACTCTGTGAGGTAACAGAGCTAGTCTATACCGCCAAATAGTGCCACCATTTACTAGCAGCAGGTTCCCCTGCATGGTGGACCCCGGGCTGCGAACGCATCAATAATAATAAACATCTATATTTACTCGGTGCGTTCCGCTAGCCCTAACAGAATACTAGTGCCAGGGTCTGGCTAGTAAATGGCGGACATACAGCAGTCCTTGCGGTACATCCAGCAGCTGGAGGGTAGGTTGGCGGCTCTTGAGAGCACAACCTCAGCTGTGGATGTTACCGCAGTTGCTGTACAGGCTGCTAGCGTGGCTGCAGCAACCTTGTCCATTGCCACCCCTGTTCCGACATTATCTCGCCTCCCGCTGCCAGAAAAATTTTCTGGAGATAGTAAATCTTGTAGGGGTTTCGTGAGTCAGTGCTCTATATACCTCGAGCTCCTGGCTGCACGTTTTCCCACAGAGCGGGCAAAGGTGGGATTTATTGTGTCTCTCTTGTCGGACAGGGCGCTGGAATGGGCTACGCCGCTGTGGGAGCGTGGCGATCATGTGGTGCAGAGTGCTCCACTGTTCCTGAGCACTCTGAAACAGGTCTTTTTAGGACCTCGAGTCACCCATGATACGGCGTTCCAACTGCTGGCATTGACTCAGGGTTCGTCCTTGGTCAGCCATTTTGCCGTCCACGTCCGTACCCTAGCATCTGAGCTGGAGTGGTCAGATAAAGTCCTTATCCCCATATTTTGGAGGGGGCTGGCTGACCACGTGAAGGACACTCTGGCAACTAGGGAGATTCCCACCACACTGGAGGAGTTGATAGCTGTCTCCACTCGTACTGACCTCCGTTTTAACGAGCGGAGGTTAGAGCGAGCCCAGTTTAGGCAGAGGTTTCGGTTGGCTCCCACCTTCACCAAACCTCTGGAATCTCCGGTCCTGGTCCCTGAGTCACATGAGGCCATGGAAGTGTCACGAGCGGGATCCAAGTCCCAGACCGCTTGTGCACACAAGGTCTGTCATGTTTGCCAGCAGTCAGGACATCTTGCCACCAGATGTTCCCAGCGGTCGAGGAAACGTCAGCATCTAGTGATAGTAGGTGGAGGTACACTAGACATGGCGACGTTTGCCTCCAAATTGTCCTTTAAGGGGATAATTACTATAGGCTCATCCACCCACTCGGTGGAGCTCTGCATGGATTCTGGGGCGGAGGGCAATTTTATGTCTTCTGCCTTCGCCCAACGTCACGCAATACCCCTGGTGATGCTAGCTCAGCCAGTGACGGTACGAGTGGTGAATGGGTCGACACTGCCCTCACAGATAACACACCAGACCATCCCTTTTACTCTGTCCATGTCGCCATCCCATCAGGAGATTATATCTCTGCTCGTCATTCCTGAGGGAATTGATGAGGTCCTGTTGGGGATACCTTGGCTACGGTACCACTCTCCTCATATCGAGTGGTCCTCGGGCAGAATTCTGGGATGGGGTGAATCTTGTAGGGGTAGGTGGCAGAGAGAATGCGTTCAGGTTGCTACTACTGAGGTACCCGCAGATCTATCCTCTCTCCCCAAGCAATATTGGCCCTATGCGGACGTGTTCTCCAAAAAGGCGGCGGAGACCCTTCCGCCCCACCGCCCCTATGACTGTCCTATTGATCTCTTGCCTGGTGCTGAGCCTCCCCGGGGTCGAGTCTATCCGTTATCTCTCCCGGAGACGGAGGCAATGTCTCAGTACATTCAAGAGAATCTGGCAAGAGGGTTCATCAAGAAGTCAGTGTCACCTGCAGGGGCTGGGTTCTTCTTCGTACAGAAGAAGAACGGGGAACTATGTCCATGCATAGATTACAGGGGTCTTAACGCCATCACCGTTAAGAATAAGTATCCTCTGCCCCTGATATCGGAGCTCTTTGATAGGCTTCAGGGAGCAAGGGTATTCACAAAATGAGATCTGCGGGGTGCTTACAACCTGATTCGCATCCGTGAGGGGGACGAATGGAAGATGGCTTTTAACACCAGGGATGGGCACTATGAATATCTGGTGATGCCCTTCGGGCTCTGTAATGCCCCAGCCATTTTCCAAGACTTTGTTAACGATATCTTTCGGGATATGATCTCCACTTCGGTCGTTGTCTATCTGGATGATATTCTCATCTACTCTCCAGATATTGACTCCCACCGGAGAGATGTTGCCTGAGTCTTCGACATCTTACAAGCAAATTCCCTCTATGCAAAGTTGGAGAAGTGTATGTTTGAGCAGGAGTCTTTACCTTTCCTGGGCTATATCATCTCTGCCCAGGGATTGGCTATGGATCCTGCCAAACTACAGGCTGTGATGGACTGGCAAGAACCCCATTCTCTTAAAGCAGTGCAGCGCTTTATGGGGTTCATTAATTACTATCGCCAGTTAATTCCCTACTTCTCCACTTTGGTAGCTCCCTTGGTAGCCCTCACCAAGAAGGGAGCAAATCCCAAATTGTGGTCTGAAGAGGTCTCCAAGGCCTTCTCTTCTACTAAGCCGTACTTTGCTAGCGCTCCCATCCTACATCGCCCCGATGTAGATAAGCCATTTATCATGGAGGTGGATGCCTCATCCGTTGGTGCTGGAGTAGTCCTTTTCCAAAAGGATGCTCAAGGTCGGAAGCATCCTTGCTGCTTCTTCTCCAAGACCTTCACACCAGCAGAGAGGAATTATTCCATCGGGGACAGGGAGTTGCTAGCCATTGGCTTTCTCTGAGTGGAGACATCTCTTGGAGGGGGCTCGCTTTCCCTTTCAAGTATTCACACACCACAAGAATTTGGTTTATTTATAGACCGCCCAGTGGCTAAATTCTCGCCAGGCCAGATGGTCCTTGTTCTTCTCTCGGTTTCATTTCACCCTCCATTTTCTTTCTGGGGAGAAGAACATTCGTGCCGACGCTCTCTCTCGCTCCGTGGTATCATCTGAGGAGGAGGAAGAGGTGCCTTGGCTTATTGTCCCTTCCGAGAGCCTGAGAACTGTGGCCCCGGTTTCGCTAGAGTCTGTGCCTCCGGGCAAGACTTTTGTACCATCCAATTTGCGTCCAGAGGTTCTCTCTTGGGCTCACTCGTCTAGGGTGGGTGGACATTTCGGGACCAAAAGGACATCTGAGTTACTGGCGAGGACATATTGGTGGCCTCATATGGTCCGTGACGTCGCAGATTATGTTCGGGCATGTGTCTCCTGCACCAAGAACAAGTCTCCTCGTCAATAGCCAGCTGGGTTGCTTTACCCTCTGCCGGTGGCAGATAGGCCCTGGGAGATGGTCGGAATGGATTTTGTGGTGGGCTTACCCAAGTCTCGTAGCTGAACCATTATTTGGGTGATCACCGACCATTTTTCCAAAATGGTGCACTTGGTGCCTCTTCCACGGCTACCTTCTGCACGGGCTCTGGCGGCGTTGTTTATCAAACACATATTTCGTCTACACGGTATGCCGGACAAAATTGTCAGTGACCGGGGTCCCCAGTTTGCGTCTCGATTCTGGAGAGCTTTGTCGTCTACTCAGCATTGAGTTGTATCTCTCCTCAGCATATCATCCCGAGACGAATGGGTTGGTAGAGAGGGCCAACCAGACCCGGGTCACATATCCGCGACATTTTGTCTCTGCCAGGCAGGATGACTGGGCATCCTTGCTATCGTGGGCGGAGTTTGTGCTTAACAACGCTGTAGCCGACTCCACCGGTCAAACTCCTTTCCCCCTTAATTATGGCCAGCATCCGCGGATTCCTGTGCCTATGCCCATGTCTTCTGCTGACTCCAGGGTGGCAGACTGGGCAGTGGAGGCACGAGACATTTGGGACCGCACTCAGGATGCCATCCGGACCTCCAAGGAGAGAATGAGGTCCTCCGCCAATGCACATCGGCGCCCTGCTCCGACCTTTGCTCCTGGCGACTTAGTGTGGCTCTCCCCCCGTAACATCAGGCTGCGTGTTGAGTCCACTAAGTTTGCACCTCACTACTTGGGTCCCTTCAAGGTCCTCGAACAGGTTAACCCTGTGGTCTACCGTCTGGCCCTTCCTCCACGCCTAGGTATCACCGACACCTTTCATGTGTCTCTCCTTAAGCCTGTATACATGTCCCGGTTTTCTGAGTCATCTGCTGGGACATCGGGTTCATCTACGGACGATTACGAGGTGAACGCTATTTTGGGGTGCAAGGTGGTACGTGGCAAAAAAAATTATTTGGTGTACTGGAAGGGTTATGGTCCTGAGGACAGGTCCTGGGAGCCTGCTGAGCACATTCAGGCTCCGCATCTCATTGCTGCCTTCGAGCCTAGCGAGGCCCAAGGAGGGGGGGGGCCCTGGGGGGGGTAATGTTAGGGGTTGAGTTCCTGCCTCTGCACAGGGGGAATCTCGGGCCATCTCCGCTGCGGTCTCCCATTCTTCTCTTGCCGCAGTGGAGCCTGCTCAGCGGATACATCAGTCCCAGTGTCTCGCTCAGTCTAACTCTGTACAAAGGGTTACTGCTGCTTTTCCAGCTTCTGCCATTGAAGTCAGAGCTGGGCAGCAGCGAGCAGACGCTTCTGGGACTAAGTCCTGCTTTTCTCGTTTTGAGCATGTCCAGAGTAAGATCTCTCAGTGGAGATCGAGGGTCACATGTTCAGATACTGCAGCTACATCCATTTGTTCTTCAGGAAGGTCCTGAAGGTGCTCAGGCTCTGTAGCAGCCTCTCATTGGTCCTTCTAGGAAGGTCCTGTACTTGCTGCAGCTATTTAAGGCTCTCATGACCGCACGGCCATGCGCTAGTATTGAATCTGTTACGTGCATGCGCCAGTGTGGTCATTTATGTGTGTTCAGGGACTCGGCTGAAATAAGCCCCTAGTATGCCGGCACCTCTGGCGAGGAGATTGTGTGCATGGATTTAGGGCCCCGGCTGAAATAAGCCCCTAGAATACCGGCTCCTCCGGTGAGGAGATTGTATGTTTGCATGACCACTGACTGATCTCTGATGGGCAGTTAACCTGTGCTCCTGTGAAGTCTAACAGGGCGCAGAGATTTCCTTTCTTGGCTACTCTGTGAGGTAACAGAGCTAGTCTATACCACCAAATAGTGCCACCATTTACTAGCAGCAGGTTCCCCTGCATGGTGGACCCCGGGCTGCGAGCGCATCAATAATAATAAACATCTATATTTACTCGGTGCGTTCCGCTAGCCCTAACATAGTGTGCCTATTTCATTAATTTCACGACCAGCTTTTATGTGTCTGAAAGGGGAAATGGCCCGCAAGCTTGGTGTTTCTCTGGAGAGAGAGAGAGTGTATTAGAAAATTAGTAATCAAAGAAGCTTTTAAACAAAAGGAAGAACTTAAAAAAAAACTCTCAAGGGACACTTTCTGTTTCTTAAAATGGATGCCTGCACACGTTACAGTGAACTATTTTGCCATCAATGTCCGATTTGTTTGTGACAAAAATGAAATAGTTACCAAGACATTGGCAGTAAAAGACACCAAAGCTCATCACACCAGTGAGTTTCTCCAGGTCTTGGTGGAAAAGGTTCTGCAAGACTATGAACTTAAAGAGCAAGTTCTGTCGTAACTGACAATGCTTCAAATATGATAAGTAGTGTTGAGCGATACCGTCCGATACTTGAAAGTATCGGTATCGGAAAGTATCGGCCGATACCGGCAAAGTATCGGATCTAATCCGATACCGATACCCGATACCAATACAAGTCAATGGGACTCAAGTATCGGACGGTATTCCTGATGGTTCCCAGGGTCTGAAGGAGAGGAAACTCTCCTTCAGGCCCTGGGATCCATATTAATGTGTAAAATAAAGAATTAAAATAAAACATATTGCTATACTCACCTCTCCGACGCAGCCTGGACCTCACCGAGGGAACCGGCAGCGTTGTTTGCTTAAAATGCGCGCGTTTCCTGCCTCCCGCGACGTCACGGCTTCTGATTGGTCGCGTGCCGCCCATGTGGCCGCGACGCGACCAATCACAGCAAGCCGTGACGTAATTTTGAGGTCCTGGAAGCCTAATTCTAGGCATTCAGGATTTTAAAATTACGTTCCGGCTTGTGATTGGTCGCGTCGCGGTCACATGGGCGACGCGACCAATCACAAGCCGTGACGTCACGGGAGGCAGGACACGCGCGCATTTTAAAATTACGTCACGGCTTGTGATTGGTTGCGTGCCGCCCATGTGGCCGCGACGCGACCAATCACAGCAAGCCGTGACGTAATTTCAGGTCCTGAATGCAGAAATAGGCATACAGGACCTGAAATTACGTCACGGCTTGCTGTGATTGGTCACGTCGCGGCCACATGGGCGGCACGCAACCAATCACAAGCCGTGACGTAATTTTAAAATGTGCGCGTGTCCTGCCTCCCGTGACGTCACGGCTTGTGATTGGTCGCGTCGCCCATGTGACCGCGACACGACCAATCACAAGCCGGAACGTAAATTTAAAATCCTGAATGCCTAGAATTAAGCTTCCAGGACCTCAAAATTACGTCACGGCTTGCTGTGATTGGTCGCGTCGCGGCCACATGGGCGGCACGCGACCAATCAGAAGCCGTGACGTAGCGGGAGGCAGGAAACGCGCGCATTTTAAGCAAACAACGCTGCCGGTTCCCTCGGTGAGGTCCAGGCTGCGTCGGAGAGGTGAGTATAGCAATATTTTTTATTTTAATTCTTTATTTTACACATTAATGTTGTATTGTACACATTAATGTTGTTTCGATACCGATACCCGATACCACAAAAGTATCGGATCTCAGTATCGGAATTCCGATACCCGCAAGTATCGGCCGATACCCGATACTTGCGGTATCGGAATGCTCAACACTAATGATAAGTACTATTAAGCTAATGAATGAGAGTAATGATGGTGACCAGCAGCTAGAAGAACATTCTGGGTCCACAGACACAGAAATGTTTGAAATAGAGGAACACAGTATTGTAACTGAGGAGCAAACTGAAGTTGCTTCAGATGAACAGCAACATGATAGTTTAGATGATTTTGTTGAAACTGTGTCAATACGTTCTTTCATTCATCACATGCGCTGTGTTGTGCATACGCTACAGCTGGCTATAAGAGACAGTCTGCAAGGACATGCTGCTGCACTGATTGGCAAGGTGATAAAATTGGCTACTGTTGCCAGAACCCCTAAAGTTGACTCAATTTTGAAGAGACGTGCTGGAAAAGGGGCAATTATTGATCAAGCCACACGATGGGGCACTACTTAGTGATTCAGCGCTTGGTTGAACTGAAAACCTTTCTAGTAGGCATGGCTAACCCTCAACTGACGCTAAATGAAAGTCAGTGGAATCAGGTGACTGAGCTGGAAAAATTACTAGAGCACCCATTTACAATGACTAAAAAATTACAAGCAGAGGACTTAACTCCAGGTATTTTCTTAAAGGAGTGGAAGAACCTGATGTTTCGCCTGTCCCAAAGAGGAGGGTTAATTGCAACTGGCATTGCTACATCAATGAAACGGAGAGAGGAGCTACTATTACAAAATAACATTCTTTTGGCAGCTGTTTATGTAGACCCAATGCATTGGATTCTTCTAGATGATCAACAGCTAACTAAAGGAAAAGAAGCTCTGTTTGAAATAGCAGTAAGGGTGAAAGGGTTGCAGAACAGTCAGGAGGAACAAGAAGAATTTGGTTGTCCTGCCACATCTTCACCCTCATCAACTGATGAAGAATTTAATTTCGAAAAATATTTGGATCACAAGGACTGTGCAAAGCGTTCCCGCATAGAAGAGTCATCCCCATCAAAGAACACAGCCAGTACATTTCAGCAGAATTTTTCATGTGCACTAAAAGAAATTGAGAAATTTGACCGTTCATCAAATATAACAGTGCAACAAGCGATTCCTCTGTATCCTGACATTGTCAGAGATGTTGCCCGAGTGGTTACTGCTTTGCCACCAACCCAAGTTAGTGTAGAGAGGTTGTTCTCTGCTCTCAAAATAATTAGATCAGATTTGAGGGCATCTATGAAGGAGGATCTGACAGAGGCAATACTTTTTCTGAGGACAAATTTATAGATTTCTTCTTATTAACTGCATAACAGTGTTTATTGCATATTTACTTACAAGAGTTTAGAAAAGTTTATAAAAGTTATTTGCTATATTCTAATTGTATTCTAATAAATATAGTTTTTGCTCTAAGTGGTCTGATTACTTATATGATGGTGAGAAACTGAATAAGCACGATGTTAATATTTTACAACAGTAAATTTATTGTTACGAATTGGCCATTCATGAAGGAGTCCGAGCTGAAGTCGGAGTCAGAGCCGGAGTCGGAACCTGATAAAATCCAGGAGTCAGAGTCGCAACTGTGGCTTACCGACTCCACAGCCCTGGGGCACACGACAGGGCTCGGAAGGGAAGGAGCGCCATTTGACTTTTTCAATGAAAAATTGGCTCCAATCTTTAGCGGACACCATGTCGCGTTTGGAGAGCCCCTGTGTGCCTAAACACTGGAGCTCCCCCACAAGTGACCCTATTTTGGACACTAGACCCACCAAGGAGCTTATATAGATGCATAGTGAGCACTTTGAACCCCCAGGTGCTTCACAAATTGATCCGTAAAAAATGAAAATACTTTTATTTCACAAAAAAATTCTTTTAGCCTCAATTTTTTCATTTTCACATGGGCAACAGGATAAAATGGATCCTAAAATGTGTTGGACAATTTCTCCTGAGTACACCGATACCTCATATGTGGTCACAAACCACTGTTTGTGCACACGGCAAGGCTCGGAAGGGAAGGAGCGCCATTTGACTTTTGAATGAAAAATTAGCTCCATTGATAGCAGACACCATGTCGCGTTTGGAGAGCCCGTGTGCCTAAACATTGGAGCTCCCCCACGTGACCCCATTTTGGAAACTAGACCCCCCAAGGAACTTATCTAGATGCATAGTGAGCACTTTGAACCCCCAGGTGCTTCACAAATTGATCCGTAATAATGAAAAAGTACTTATTTGTTTTCACAAAAAAATTCTTTTAGCCTCAATTTGTTCATTTCCACATGGGAAATAGGATAAAATGGATCCTAAAATTTATTGGGCAATTTCTCCTGAGTACACTGATACCTCACATGTGGGGGTAAACCACTGTTTGGGCACACGACAGGGCTTGGAAGGGAAGGAGCGCCATTTTACTTTTTCAATGAAAAATTGGCTCCAATCTTTAGCGGACACCGTGTCGCGTTTGGAGAGCCCCTGTGTGCCTAAACATTGGAGCTCCCCCACATGTGACCCCATTTTGGAAACTAGACCTCCCAAGGAACTAATCTAGATGTGTGGTGAGCACTTTGAACCCCCAAGTGCTTCACAGAAGTTTATAACGCAGAGCTGTGAAAATAAAAAATCATTTTTCTTTCCTCAAAAATTATTTTTTAGCCCGCAATTTTTTATTTTCCTAAGGGTAACAGGAGAAATTGGACCCCAAAAGTTGTTGACCAGTTTATCCTCAGTACGCTGGTACCCCATATGTGGGGGGGGGGGAACCACTGTTTGGGCACACATCGGGGCTCGGAAGGGAAGTAGTGACGTTTTGAAATGCAGACTTTGATGGAAGGGTCTGTGGGTATCACGTTGCGTTTGCAAAGCCCCTGATGTGCCTAAACAGTAGAAACCACCCACAAGTGACCCCATTTTGGAAACTAGACCCCCCAAGGAACTTATCTAGATGTGTGGCGAGCACTTTGAACCCCAAAGTGCTTCACAGAAGTTTATTATGCAGAGCTTTGAAAATAAAAAATAATTTTTCTTTCCTCAAAAATTACGGTATGTTTTAGCAAGCAATTTTTTATTTTCGCAAGGGTAACAGCAGAAATTGGACCCCAATAGTTGTTGCCCAGTTTGTCCTGAGTATGTTGGTACCCTATATGTGGGGGTAAACCACTGTTTGGGCGCACGTCGGGGTCGGAAGGGAGAGAGCACCATTTGACTATTTGAACGCAAGATTGGCTGGAATCAAGGAATCAAAGGTGGAGCCATGTTGCGTTTGGAGACCCCTGATGTGCCTAAACAGTGGAAACCTCTCAATTCTAACTCCAACACTAACCCCAACACACCCCTAACCCTAATCCCAACTCTAGTCATAACCCTAATCACAACCTTAACCCCAACCCCAACACACCCCTAACCCTATTCCTAACCCTAACCCCAACACACCCCTAACCCTAACCACAAGCCTAATCTTAACCTTATTTCCAACCCTATCCCTAATTCCAACCCTAACTCTAATTCCAACCCTAAGGCTATGTGCCCACGTTGTGGATTCGTGTGAGATTTATCTGCACCATTTTTAAAAAATCCGCAGGTAAAAGGCACTGCGTTTTACCTGTGGATTTACTGCGGATTTCCAGTGTTTTTTTGTGCGGATTTCACCTGCAGATTCCTATTGAGGAACAGGTGTAAAACGCTGTGGAATCCGCACAAAGAATTGACATTCTGCGGAAAATACAACGCAGAGTTTCTGCGCGGTATTTTCCGCACCATGGGCACAGCGGATTTGGTTTTCCATACGTTTACATGGTACTGTAAACCTGATGGAAAACTGCTATGAATCCGCAGCGGTCAATCTGCTGCAGATCCGCAGCCAAATCCGCACCATGTGCACATAGCCTAATTCTAACCCTAACCCTATTTCTAACCCTAGCCTTAGCCCTAACCCTAGTGGAAAAATAAAAGTAAATATATTTTCTTTATTTTATTATTGTCCCTACCTATGGGGGTGATAAAGGGGGGAGGGGTTCATTTACTTTTTTTTTTATTTTGATCACTGTGATAGGTTTTATCACAGTGATCAAAATGTACCTGGAACTAATCTGCCGGCCGGCAGATTCGGCGGGCACACTGCGCATGGGCCCGCCATTTTGGAAGATGGCGGCGCCCATGGAGAAGACGGACGGACACCGGGATGCTCGATAAGTATGAGGGGGTGGGATCGGAGCACGGAGGGGCGGACAGGACTGGGGAGGAGATCGGTGGCAGTGGCAGGGGGGCAGATCAGGGTTTCCAGCCATGGCCGATGATATTGCAGCATCGGCCATGGCTGGATTGTAATATTTCACCACTTTTCATAGGTGAAGTATTACAAATTGCTCTGATTGGCTGTTTCACTTTCAACAGCCAATCAGAGCGATTGTAGCCACGGATGGGGGGGGGGGGGGGCGAAGCCACCCCCCTGGGCTGAAGTACCAATCACCCTGTCCCTGCAGATCGGGTGAAATTGGAGTTAACCCTTTCACCCGATCTGCAGGGACGCGATCCCTCCATGATGCCGCAATATATATATCCTTAAAAGGTATTATTCTTAGGGCAAAATTTCACACAAAAGAAAAAGTGCAAGGTACTTCGGACAAACAACACTAAAACATAGTGCAGTGCACATAAAAGAGTAGGGTAATCTTATGTATCGGAGACCCCTAAAGGCTTATACAATAATAGGTTCTTCATAGATAGGATCAAAGAACCTACAGTCCCTACAGAACTATATACATATACGATGTTCGATTCCGAAATAGAGGAACCAGACTTTGGAGAACAATCTCACAGCACAGTGGCTCAGT
The DNA here is from genome assembly GCF_051348905.1 of Ranitomeya variabilis. Taxonomy (NCBI): domain Eukaryota; kingdom Metazoa; phylum Chordata; class Amphibia; order Anura; family Dendrobatidae; genus Ranitomeya; species Ranitomeya variabilis. The sequence goes on along the minus strand of NC_135235.1, from coordinate 547,735,956 downwards.
GGTTAGCACAGCAGCCTTGCAGCGCTGGAGTCCTGGGTTCAAATCCCCCCTTGGACAACATCTGCAAAGAGTTTGTATGTTCTCCCCGTGTTTGCGTGGGTTTCCTCTGGGCACTCCGGTTTCCTTCCACATTCAAAGACATACTGATAGGGAATCTAGATTGTGAGCCCCATCGGGGACAGTGATGATAATGTGTGCAAACTGTAAAGCGCTGTGGAATATGTTAGCGCTATATAAAAATAAAGATTATTAAAGATTATAACATATACAAATTCGACCAATTCGTGCAGACTCCACATTATTATATTAGTCTGAAAACCTCAATAGGAAGGCTATATAGACAATACATCAAACAGTATCGTTCACCTGGAACTCCTGCCCCGATGTAGGCAAGTATGACTAATACATCTAGTGGATCCTTTTATAGAGTCTCAGGACCGTCTACTTGCCACAAGATAGACCCTCTCTTAAAATCATGTCTAAATAGCCGGACATGCAACAAAACACCAGGGTCACCTATGACAGCAACCACTATCACAAAAAGGTATCACCTATTGATGCAGCATTTTTTGTCGGTGCATCCTCTCCGAGGTGAACCTCACTCCTATCCCTCTCTCAGGAGGGGATCAATGCAATATGAAAAATTGCCATACTTCACAAATTGGAAAGGTCTCACAAATTATGGAAGGAGCCAAACATTACGACTATGAGCGAGTATACTCGATGCTGGGGTTTTCCCAAGCACGCTCGGGTGGTCTCCGAATATTTCTAACTGCTCGGAGATTTAGTTTTCCTTGCCACAGCTGCATGATTTGTGGCTACTAGACAGCTTGATTACATGTGGGGATTCCCTAGAAACCAGGCAACCCCTACATGTACTCAGGCTGGCTAGCAGCAGTAAATCATGCAGCTGCATCAACAAAAACTAAATCTCCGAGCAGTCACAAATACTCGGAGACCACCCGAGCAACGAGTATACTCGCTCTTCACTAATTACGACCCTACATCCAGGTTCAGCAGTGGACACTTTCCCCCCTTCTCCCGACGTGTTTCATCATGCTCATCAGGTGAGTGCCATGGGGCCAGTATAACCATGTCATCAAAGACGTTGCAGTTATACGTGGACAAACCTGTGTCATCCGTCCTTATATTCATGCCCTGCTGTGAAATACACAGGTACTTCCGGCTTCCGTCATGTGAAGGTTCCGGTGTTACTTTCTGTAGCATGTCAATTCTTTGTGTGGATTTTTAGTGTTTTTCACCTATTGACTTCAATTGAGTCAGTCAAATCCGAAGCAAAAACGTCGGTATAAAAATGTTTGCAGATTTTTTTGCTTGTGTTTTTACTGGCTTCCTATGGTGTTTCCCATGCTGTCATCTGTCGGACAGCATGGGAAACACCGGCGCGGTGATTCTTATCGGTGGTAAAGTTACCGCCGGTAAGACCGTTTTGTCAGAGCGCCGTTTTTGTCAGACATTTGTCAAATGTCAGCGTGATCCCGCAGAGATACTGTGACCTGCGGGCCGGCCTCCGTGACTGAAGACCAGGTATTTCTGACAAATTAAAAAACGGATTATTTCTCTAGTTACAGCACCCAGAACTAAAAGAGCCACCTTGTCAGAATGCAGCATTACTGCTGCACAAGGTGGCTCTTTTAGTTTGAAACGACTGGGAGGGGGGGTGACAGGTTCCCTTTAAAAAAAAAAAAGTAAAATAATTGAATACATATTCAAATAAAAAACACATTATACTCACCTAGTACCAAATCCCCAATGCCCTCGTCTCCTATAAGTAATGTAAAATAAAAAAACATATACTCACCTTAAAGCCTAATCCCGATGCCCATGTCTCCTAGAAAAAATAATAAACCACCATCACCTGTCCGCCGTATTCCACATAATCCTGAGTGTCCTACAGCAATCTCATGTGTAGAACAGTCACGCCGGTGATACACTGACAGGAGGTAATCGCTCCCGCAGTGTATCACTGAGCTACCGTGAGACAGGTCACAGGAGTTCATCAGCTCCGATGCTCTCACTTATGGCACTGCTGCGTGAGAACTTTCTCACGGCACCTCAGTGATACACAGCAGGAGCGATTATCTCCTGTCAGTGTATAGCCGGCTGCCTTTGAGAGCAGTCACATCAATGACTGCTCTCAAAGTCATCAGGATCGTCATGGGACATTATGGATTATCTTCTCTGCAGACAGGTGAGGAATATCATGGTTTATTATTTTATTTTTGTTGCAGGAGAAGCTGGCTTTGATGGCTTAGGTGTTCGGTAAGTATGGTTTAATTTAGATTCAGTGAAGAAGTCTATGTCATTATTTCAATTAAAGGACTTTATTCTGGATGTTTTTTTTATAATATCACTATGGGGATAGTAACAGGGGCGTCGTATAGATGCCTCTCCATTATTAACCTGTGGGATTGATGTGATGTCACCTGATGATACAAAGGTGACATCAACCCCCCTCCAACCATTACCCCACTTGACACCTCTACAGTGCAAGTGGGAAGAGCAAAACTAAGTGCATGCGTCTTTTCTGGGGCGGCTGAGAGCTGATGTTTTTAGTTTGGGAGGGGGCCAATATCCATGGCCCTTTCTTAGGCTATTAAAATCAGCCTGCAGCTGCCTGCCTAGTCTGTGCTGGTTAGATTTTTCTGTGGTCCTCCTGTAAACTAGCCAGTAACGGCTGTGAGCTGATATTAATAGCCTGGAAACCTTTATGGGTATTGGTTCTGTCCCAGAATATTAACATCAGTCCTCAACTGTTGACTTTCCCTCTGCTGGTTATTAAAGTAATGCGGGAGCGCACGCAATTTCTTTTTCATGTTTTTGTATTATTAATAATGTTATAGGAGACAGGGTGCACTCTAGCCGTATATCAGAATTAGTTTTACGGCGTGCAGAGCCAAGTCCAATAATATGTAACCTGAACTGAAAAAGGAAGAAAAAGAATGGACTACAAAATGGCTCGCACAACCATGTATAATATGAAAATACACAAAATGTTTATTCAAAACACCACAACACAACAAATAAAAACATTAAAAACACACAGTATCTTGTATAAATCACCCACATATAGTTATATGCATCAAATAGGAAAAAAGATCCCAAATAGCCGTATCACAAATATCATGCCACGGACTCAATTAGACACCAGGTATAATACCTCAAAATGTCATGGCGGCTAAATAAGACAAGCCCCCATAAATATAATCATGCATAATGGCGAAGATACCCCTAAACTAGAGTCTGGATGAGAAGCTGAACAATAATAAGATGTAGATCTATACAGACCTAAGGGGTGAAAGAGCGCCAAATAGTCAGCAGATATAGCTAAATAGCACAGGAGCTAAGCCGTCACCCAAGCCTCAACAAACCATGAGGTCCTACATAGGAGTCCAAGTCAGATGTCCGGCATGTGGATACGGAAAAGTCAGGTGATAAGCAAGCACCCCACGCGTATCGCCGCCGCAGCGGCTTCGTCAGGGGAAGTAGGTGTAGTGGTGGTCAGAACCTTCATATATACAGACCAATCAACATCCGGAGTGTATGCAGCTGGATCGCCGCCATGCAGGAGGCGGAAGTAAGGAGGTGTGCGCTAATCGCATGAAGGCAAGGACAGACGCCGGAAGTGTAAGGGGTCTCCATGGAGATAAACGGCGTCTGCGCAAAGCCGACTCAATAGTGAGTCGCATTGCGCAAGCGTCAAAGGAACCATGCCCGGACCCAGGGAGATGGGCCGACCAGAAAGGTGAGAAATAAAAGATGAAAAAATGAAAAAAGGAGACTATACTATATCGTTCGAGTAGACATCCCTTGAGGGCATACATCAATTGCAAGTCTAGGGATGTCATCTATGCCCTCATTTGTTCATGCAAAATGATATATGTTGGACAGACGTCACAGGAACTCAGGAAGCGGGTCCAGAAGCATATATCTACGATACATTTAGCGGCCGCGGACTTAAGGAAAGGAAAGACCCTCACTCCAGTGTCTGAACACTTTTTGGAACACCATAGTGGTTCCTCTGCGAATCTACGGGTGGTTGGTTTACAAAAGATCACCCGTAATGAGAGGGGAGGGGACAAACATAGGAATCTCCTACAAGTAGAATCTAGGTGGATTTTCCTATCACAAACTGTGGCCCCCCTTGGACTCAATGAGGAACTTCTCTTCACGGGATTCCTCGGCTGTTGATTTATGGTCTTTTTCTTATTACTATCCCTTGTCCTGGGCGGTTAATGTATGTGATTTATCTGTAATTATCTTTTTCCTAGGATGGTGCAATTGGCTGAGATAGTTCTCGTCACCTAAAAATTATTTTTCTACCATCTGGGAATTTGTTGGACTGCCATCTGAGTATGTGTCTGGACCCTGCAATGGGAGGAGGGATTGTGGACTATGCGACAAGCTACCTCTTCACCTCTGGATGGGATTAAAATCTCTACATCGGGACGCCATATTTGTGGAATCGGGCCGGACACTCCTTTCATGTACATGACCTGATTGGCATGATATTTTTTTCTCTTTGATAGGGTGCATTATCTGCAGCGATCAGGCGTGGCGATGGGCGCGAAATGTGCACCAGCCTATGCGAACATCTTCTTGGGCTGGTGGGAGATTTGTGTTTACCCGTCACCCGCATTCGCGACCCACGTACACGCCTGGTTTCGCTTTATAGATGATGTTTTTATTCTGTGGAAGGGCACTGTAGAGGAGTGTGTGGATTTTTTTAATCATCTCAATTCCAATCCCTATAACATCTATCTCACATATTCCTTCTCTACTAGTGAGATCACCTTCCTGGACTTGAAGATCTTTCCTCAGGGGAATGGCTTGGCGACGAGCCTTTATCGCAAGCCAACTGCAACGAATTCGTTACTGGCATTTACAAGCTTTCACCCCTGGCATACCAAGGTGGGTGTCCCCACAGGACAGTTTTTACGTGTCAGGCGTAACTGCACTCGCGACTCTGATTTTTTGATCCAGGCTCGGGATCTAACGGATCGCTTCCAGCAGAGAGGTTATCCGAAACGCGTTATATCCACCGCCTATCAAAGAGCAAGAAGCCAGGATCAGAGATCTCTTGTGACCCCCAGGCAACGGTGTCAAGAGACACAAACCAGATTCATTACTGACTTTAACAGTAGTTGGACACAGGTCAGTAACATCTTAACTAAACACTGGCAAATTCTACGAGCAGACTCACAAACAGCAGAAATCACTAGTGAGCGACCCCTCATGACAGCAAGGCGGGATCCAAATCTAAGGGATCTAATCACTAGAAGTCACTTCAGTAGACCTACGACGAGGCTTAATAGAGGTATTATCATTAGGGGTTCGTTTCCATGTGGGGACTGCAATGTCTGTCCTCACATGGCAGTTACACGAGACGTTTTTGTCCATCCTACTCGTTCGAGTAGACATCCCTTGAGGGCATACATCAATTGCAAGTCTAGGGATGTCATCTATGCCCTCATTTGTTCATGCAAAATGATATATGTTGGACAGACGTCACAGGAACTCAGGAAGCGGGTCCAGAAGCATATATCTACGATACATTTAGCGGCCGCGGACTTAAGGAAAGGAAAGACCCTCACTCCAGTGTCTGAACACTTTTTGGAACACCATAGTGGTTCCTCTGCGAATCTACGGGTGGTTGGTTTACAAAAGATCACCCGTAATGAGAGGGGAGGGGACAAACATAGGAATCTCCTACAAGTAGAATCTAGGTGGATTTTCCTATCACAAACTGTGGCCCCCCTTGGACTCAATGAGGAACTTCTCTTCACGGGATTCCTCGGCTGTTGATTTACGGTCTTTTCCTTATTACTATCCCTTGTCCTGGGCGGTTAATGTATGTGATTTATCTGTAATTATCTTTTTCCTAGGATGGTGCAATTGGCTGAGATAGTTCTCGTCACCTAAAAATTATTTTTCTACCATCTGGGAATTTGTTGGACTGCCATCTGAGTATGTGTCTGGACCCTGCAATGGGAGGAGGGATTGTGGACTATGCGACAAGCTACCTCTTCACCTCTGGATGGGATTAAAATCTCTACATCGGGACGCCATATTTGTGGAATCGGGCCGGACACTCCTTTCATGTACATGACCTGATTGGCATGACTTATGTGCCTTGGACCTTTCTCGATGTTATTTTGGACTATGGATGAATTGATGAAGGGCTTCCTTTGGGACAATATTTATGGATTACTTTTGTATTATTTTGATTGGACAACATGAGATAAATATATATCACCCATGTTCAGTTGCACTGTGGATATGACGTAAGATACAATTGCATGTGATATGTGCTTGGTATGTTTATTCGTACACATATATTTATCTTATGTGGATTTGTATCCCGTCTGTATCGGGATATATTTATTTCCGGGGTTTATTCTTTTGCCTCATTTGTTGCATAGATTACTTGTCTGCTTTATATCTATAGACTTTCATTTCTATATATATGTATATGTTCCATTTGGTATGTGTTTTCCATCTAACTTCACTTTATTCCTTAGGTGCCCTACCGATTCTACTGCTACATTGTCCCGTGGGTTTCCTTTCCAGCTACTATAATACCCATAGTCCCCACGTATTTGTTATAGTCTCCTTTTTTAATTTTTTCATCTTTTATTTCTCACCTTTCTGGTCGGCCCATCTCCCTGGGTCCGGGCATGGTTCCTTTGACGCTTGCGCAATGCGACTCACTATTGAGTCGGCTTTGCGCAGACGCCGTTTATCTCCATGGAGACCCCTTACACTTCCGGCGTCTGTCCTTGCCTTCATGCGATTAGCGCACACCTCCTTACTTCCGCCTCCTGCATGGCGGCGATCCAGCTGCATACACTCCGGATGTTGATTGGTCTGTATATATGAAGGTTCTGACCACTACACCTACTTCCCCTGACGAAGCCGCTGCGGCGGCGATACGCGTGGGGTGCTTGCTTATCACCTGACTTTTCCGTATCCACATGCCGGACATCTGACTTGGACTCCTATGTAGGACCTCATGGTTTGTTGAGGCTTGGGTGACGGCTTAGCTCCTGTGCTATTTAGCTATATCTGCTGACTATTTGGCGCTCTTTCACCCCTTAGGTCTGTATAGATCTACATCTTATTATTGTTCAGCTTCTCATCCAGACTCTAGTTTAGGGGTATCTTCGCCATTATGCATGATTATATTTATGGGGGCTTGTCTTATTTAGCCGCCATGACATTTTGAGGTATTATACCTGGTGTCTAATTGAGTCCGTGGCATGATATTTGTGATACGGCTATTGGGGATCTTTTTTCCTATTTGATGCATATAACTATATGTGGGTGATTTATACAAGATACTGTGTGTTTTTAATGTTTTTATTTGTTGTGTTGTGGTGTTTTGAATAAACATTTTGTGTATTTTCATATTATCCATGGTTGTGCGAGCCATTTTGTAGTCCATTCTTTTTCTTCCTTTTTCAGTTCAGGTTTTATTATTATTAAGAATTGCTGTTGGCTAGAGCTTATGTAAGTTTGTTCTGTTAATGCTCCTACCTAGGCTGGTGACAATGTGTGTTTATGTTTGTGTTTACTTACCAGCTCAGTAATGAGGGTGTCTGGCTGACACCTCTTCATTACTAAACCTAGAGCTCGGTGTCAATGACAGCTGCTGACACCAAGCCCTAATCCCATTACCCTGATCCCACTGCACCAGAATGAAAAAGGTCGTGTTCAAACAAGAAATGGCATCACAAAACTTTTTTAAAATTATATTTAGCTCAAAAAAGCCTTCATTGCTGTACAAAAACGCATGAAAAAATACACGTTTCTCTACAGCGTTTTTACAGCCAAGAAATGCAGAAATTTCTGCACCCACATACTCACCGTGCGCACATAGCCTTACACTATTTCACCACACTGGGAGTTTTTTCCTGCTATTCAGGAAGGTAAAAGCAACTCATCCTGCGAAAACAAGGTCTCCCACGGGCATGTCTGAGGGAAAATAATACGTTATGGAGAAAGACGAGGCGAAAACATAAACCTGTCCGGTCATGAAGGGGTTAGCGAGGAGCTGTTCTCCCACCAGAGTGTTAAAAAATAAAAGCAGGCGAGCTGTGAATGCAATGTCCGCGCACTGCGGCTGCGCACGGCCCGGGGTCACGGGTACAGCACACGTCACCTTTCACCTTGGTAATAAACAATGAGATTTGCTTCGTAAACGTCGGGTCGGATTAGGGCACGCTATGGATTATCGGCTGGCGGATTATAGGGCTGTTCCAGGCTGGGCCCCACGTGACACGGCTCTTCCGGCACAGAGCCATTAGCACTCGTCGCAGAAGCCAGGGTAGTTCTGCCCTCGTCAATGTCATGACGTCAGAGCGCTGCTGCAGCCTGTGGGCGGGGCCCTACGTATGACATGGGTAGACTTAGTACGTGCTCCCGTCGTGTGGGCGGGGTTATGCTGTGCGTCTTGCAGCGAGTGGGCGGGGTTCTAGAGAGGCGACAGTCGCTCCCACAGTCGCAAGAAGATGGCCGCGGATAGATTCTCCCGGTTTAACGAAGACCGAGACTTCCAGGTGCGGGAGGAGGTTGGTGGGCGGGAGTGAGAGCGAGTGTGGTGGTCTTGTCAGACGGCGAGCGCTGCATGTAGCGGGGTTACCGAGGGCTCGTCACCTGTCTGTGTGCGGGGAGCCGGTCCTAGCTGCGCTCCGTAGTGCTGCGCCCCCTTCCCGTACCTCGGCCATGGCGTTACCTTATACGAACTCACAGTGTCAGCTCCTCCGCGGCTCCTCCCATCGCACCAGTCCGTCCTCCATTGCCCCGGCTCGGGTCGTCCCCAGCTTCTGCTACGGCTGCCCCCTGGCGGGATCGCCCGGTGTTGTCCCCAGCTGCCCCTCAGGAGAGATCATCCGGGATTGTCCCCATCCCCCCTGCATTATCTCTAGCTGCCCTCCCAAGGGGAGAATTGCCCCATATTGTCTCCCCCATCTGGGGGAGTCGCCCGATACTGTCCCCAACTTCCCCCCTCAGGGGAGATCTCCTGATATTACTCCCATCTGGGGGCATTGCATGTATTTTTCCCAGCTGCCCCTCTCAGGGTGCATCGCCCCCAGCTGCTCCCCCCCCCCAGGCAGGGATCGCCCCGTCTCGCCCCCAGCTGCCCACCTCAGGGTGCATCGCCCCATGTCTTCCCCAGCTGCCCACCTCAGGGTGCATCGCCCGTTATTGTCCCCAGTGTTGTCCTGTCCCTGAGGTCGGTGCTGCCATCGGAGCCCGTACCATGGTAGCCGTACTCCCCAGCAGTGCCCGCTGCCTCCATTCTGTGGCTCCTGCTCCCGTTATTTCCCGTGTTGATGCTTGGTGCTTCCGCCGTCCCCCTTATGTTTATCTCATCCTTTCCTATGAGTAATTTTTCATGCCATCATTGGATTGACTTTGGCTCCAGCTCTAGTGTTCACCCCCTGCGGCCGGCTCCTTCCAGGTGTCCTCTGCTCCATAGTAATGTTTACAGTCCTCCCAGCGCCGTCCGCAGTCTCCTGGTTACTGTTCCCTCGCTGCCGTCTCAGCACATTCGGCCTTTGGTCCTCTCTCCTTCTAATCCTGGGAATCTTCTCAGACCGCTCGCTGCCAGCGTCCTCGGCTATTTCTGTCCCCGCGCAGAGCTGACTCCATACATTGGACTATTTTTAGGGGGTCACTTCCTGTAGGAATATAGGGCTGTGGACGCTATGTATCGGGTAATGCATTAGGAATGAGGCTTTTTTTTTTCCACATTGGCAAATACAGATTCATTGACATCAGGACAATATTGTGCCAATTACAGAGACATTTCTAAAGTAGTGGGCACCATCAAATGTTAATGGGCTCACCTAATACATACTAAATATACATGACCAACCAAGAAAAAAGGTTATGCAAGAAACAGGGATCGCCAGAAGATATACATCTTTATTAATGAGGTAAACAAGCAGAAGTAAGATTAAAAATACTTAACAAAAAAACCCCATGGCTATAAAACCATATCCGAATAACCCATGATGGGGTTATATTCAATCCCTGCTATCCAAGTGAATATTTCCGCTCACCTATAATGAGGGTATCAATATAGGGTCATTCCATATCAAGTGATCCAAATATGAATATTTTTTTTACCTTACGTCTTTAGATTTTTTTTATTTTTTGTTTTTATGAAGTACAACTTTAGTTAATTACAAATTAAAAGTTTAAATTTTTTTTCTTCATCAGTTAATTTTTTACAGATTTTTAAAGTTTTGAAAAAGCATGGATTTTGGCCTGGTATGGCTTTACATTTTTTATCATATCTCGGGCTAGAATTAAGATATAGAGGTGGGAGAGGCATCATTTTTCTCAGAACGGTACTGGCTTTCATTTGATATGTCACAAGACTATGTTTCTTTATATTTTGTTTTGGAGAAATCAAATTAAAAATTTTGATGCGCAATTCTGAAAAAAACGTATGTTTTAAAATTGTGAAAACATGCATGTGTGTTACTTGTGTCCTTGTTTATATTTGTACATGGATTCAACTTGGGATCTATCACATTTGTATTTTTTTTTTTAAGCCTTGAATCATCTGATTTTATGTTTGTGTGAGTTTCTTCCTTTTTTCTTTTCAAATTACAACTTATTGCATTCAGCATTTATATGTAACAATAAAGAAACAAAAAACAAATACCGAAGTGCCAGAATAAATACATCTAAGGGTATGTTTCCACGGTCAGGAAACGCTGCTTGTTTGACGCTGCGCAGAGCTGCAGCGTCAAACAAGCAGCGTCCAGATGTTCCAGCATAGTGGAGGGGATTTTATGAAATCCCGTCTCCACTATGCGTGGAAACCCGCACGCGGCGGTCCTGCGACTCCGGACATGCTGCGCGTCTTTTCAGATCGCAGCATGTCCGTACACCTTGTGGGGACGCAGCGTCCCCGCAAGGCATATCACAGGGCGCTATGGGAGAGAGCGATCATCCCGGATGTGAAGAGTTAACACATCCGGCATGATCGCGTCCCAGAAAGGGGGCGGGGCTTAGCGCCGAGCGGCTTTGCCGCTGCGGCGATACCGCCGGCCATCCTGACAGTGGAAACATACCCTTAGGGTATGTGTCCACGTTCAGGATTGCATCAGGATTTGGTCAGGATTTTCCATCAGTATTTGTAAGCCAAAACCAGGAGTGGAACAATTAGAGGAAAAGTATAATAGAAACATATGCTCCACTTAAGCATTTATCACCCACTCCTGGTTTTGGCTTACAAATACTGATGGAAAATCCTGACCAAATCCTGATGCGATCCTGAACGTGGACACATACCCTTAATCATCATAACAACTTGCTCAGCATTTTCAACCTGAATTCATTGAACAAGCCAAAAGATAAAAGGTGATCACATCCTCAAGTGTGATTTTCTAAATACAGTCTCGTCCTAATTATGTTAAAAACAAGATTAAAAGAACCAATATTTTTACCACCTATTTATACATGGAACAATTTTTTTTCTACTATATCACTAAACATGTCATTTCTGAAGTGTTTAAGAAGAATAGTCCAGTAGTTAAATCCTCGTACTATAAAATATGAACTAATCAAACAATTAATAGTAGATTTTTACACTGGCCTGTTATCATCAATGTGTCCCTTCTAGTGGGTGAAATGTCATCTTGTCCATAAGCGCTCACTAGCAATGGCCGTTTCCTTCTGTGTCAGAGTATGTGCGGCTGTCATGGTGCTCGGCTCCACCTGAGTTAATATCTGATTTTTGTTCACTTTTACAATGTCTGATTTTCTTGGATAGACATAGGACGGCGCTGGACCAGAAGGTGCAGAAAAGTCACTTCTATGTCTAAATTTTCACAATCTTTGGAGAGTCCAGTAGCCGCCAGCGCCGATCATATTCACAGGTCACATCACCAGTTATGTCATCCATTGCCGATCTTGTGCCGCCTTCTACCACGTCATGGACGTCACTGTCTTTATTTCCACTACATGGGATGACAGTCCGGTATTGCGGAGTCCCTGTGATGGGTTCTGCTTCCTGTAACCGATGTTATAACAAACTCTCCTCCTCCCCGTAGTCCTGGTTTGTACAATACATGAACTGGACGTTAAGAGTATTTTTCTCCCTCCATTTGAGGAGTTGCCTGGGTGATAAGATTTGGTGTGAATATGGCCTCTGGAGGCCCGAGCTGCCGGCCTGTCATCTGCTCTGCAGTCACCGTCTACCCCTGGTCATTCTCAGCCCTAACAAAGCTTCTCCTCTGTCCTCTCATGCTTCTATGTGGTAACATAATAAAATAATACAGTAATATCTAACAATCATGGATTATTTGGTAAATCTAGACCCCACACTGTTAGACCACAGGCTGAACAGATCTGAAATCGAGATTTTTGAACTGACACTGTAATAGTTTTATTTTTTAAAATATGATCCCATCATGATCCCATCTTGTATTTTGGTACAGATGTGAATAGGAGCACAGCAGGGACATGTGCAGTTTTTGAAATTTTTAAATTAAACGTTTTTTTCGGAAATGCGTTTTAAAGTTTTGCGCCTGTGTTCGCATAGGTAAATTATTATCAAAGATACTCTTGTGACATATCTGGTGAAAGCCTGTACTGTTCTGAGTAGAATTGTGTTTATTTTGTTTCTCTATCTCTTTTCTAGCCTGAGTTATGGGGAGAAATGTAAAGGCAGGCAACACCGAAATTCGCACTTTTTCCGAACTTTGAAAATCAATAAAAAATAAAAAAAAAATCTAGAATTTTTCTTTCTTCGCATTTTGCATTCTCTGACACACTATTACCAAATAACAAAATCTCAAAAGAATTAAAAATATAGTGGTAAAAATCATTGGTTCACTTGACATGGAATGACCCTATAGTGAACGCGCAACTTGCCCAAAACACAGCGACTAAGGGTACTGTCACACTCTGCAACTTTCCAATGATCACGACCAGCGATACGACCTGGCCGTGATCGTTGGAAAGTCGTGTGGTCGCTGGGGAGCTGTCACACAGACCGCTCTCCAGCGACCAACGATGCCGAGGGCCCCGGGTAACCAGGGTAAACATCGGGTTACTAAGCGCAGGGCCGCGCTTAGTAACCCGATGTTTACCCTGGTTACCATCGTAAAAGTAAAAAAAACAAAAACGTACATACTCACATTCCGGTGTCCGTCAGGGTCCCTCGCAGTCTGCTTCCCGCTCTGACTGAGTGCCGCCGTAAAGTGAAAGCAGAGCACAGCGGTGACGTCACCGCTGTGCTCTGCTTACTTTCCGGCCGGCAGTCAGTCAGAGCGGGAAGCGGACTGCGAGGGACCCTGACGGACACCGGAATGTGAGTATGTACTGTTTGTTTGTTTTTTTTACTTTTACGATGGTAACCAGAGTAAACATCGGGTTACTAAGCGCGGCCCTGCGCTTAGTAACCCGATGTTTACCCTGGTTACAAGCGAACGCATCGTTGGATCGGTGTCACACACACCGATCAACGATGACAGCGGGAGATCCAGCGACGAAAGAAAGTTCCAAACGATCTGCTACGACGTACGATTCTCAGCAGGGTCCCTGATCGCTGCTTCGTGTCAGACACAGCGATATCGTATGGATATCGCTGGAACGTCACGGATCGTACCGTCGTAGCGACAAAAGTGCCACTGTGAGACAGTACCTTTAGGGTACTGTCACACAGTGCAATTTTGATCTCTACGACGGCACGATTCGTGACGTTCTAGCGATATCGTTACGATCTCGCAGTGTCTGACACGCTACTGCGATCAGGGACCCTGCTGAGAATCGTACGTCTTAGCAGATCGTTTGAAACTTTCTTTCGTCGCTGGATCTCCCGCTGTCATCGCTGGATCGTTGTGTGTGACAGCGATCCAGCGATGCGTTCGCTGGTAACCAGGGTAAACATCGGGTTACTAAGCGCAGGGCCGCGCTTAGTAACCCGATGTTTACCGTGGTTACCAGCGTAAAAGTAAAAAAAACCAAACCGTACATACTCACCATCTGATGTCCGTCAGGTCCCTTGCCGTCTGCTTCCTGCTCTGACTGACTGCCGGCCGGAAAGTGAGAGCAGATCACAGCGGTGACGTCACCGCTGCGCTCTGCTCTCACTGTACGGCCGGCAGTCAGAGCGGGAAGCAGACGGCAAGGGACCTGACGGACATCAGATGGTGAGTATGTACGTTTTTTTTTTTTTTTACTTTTACTCTGGTAACCACGGTAAACATTGGGTTACTAAGCGCGGCCCTGCGCTTAGTAACCCGATGTTTACCCTGGTTACCCGGGGACTTCGGCATCGCTCCAGCGCCGTGATTGCAACGTGTGACCGCAGTCTACGACGCTGGAGCGATAATCATACGACGCTGCAACGTCACGAATCGTGCCGTCGTAGCGATCAAAATTGCACTGTGTGACAGTACCCTTAGATGTCACATAAGATCTGTGTATACACAGAAACCACTTTATAAACAAACAGTCAATTTAAAGGATGCGCTGCCAGCACAGTGCATGCTAATAAGGTAAGTCACAAAGAGTATTCTAAGGTGCGAGAGGACCCGAATAGGGCAATTACATGGCGGCAGAACCATTCGCATGGCTAAAGGAGGGAAGGATAATACTTAGCAATCCAAGGTGGGGGTTCTCATGGAGCATTATGCGCTCCCTGATATCATCTAATAGCCATGGGCTTTTTAAACTGTCATTAATCTTGCTTCTGCTCTATTATATTTTTGGTGATTCCCTGTTTCTTGCATAACACTTTTTTCGCGGTTGAACCTTTATTACATAGCAGCGTCATATGCTCTCAGAGAAATCCTTCAAAAACTGGCGCATGTGAGACGTTGCCACTCAGCATGGCTGTTGGCTACTAATAATGATGGCGTAAAGGGCATATTTGCACCTCCTGTTCACATCTTCACGCAGGAGCTGCATACAGTGAAACGCATGGCAGGAACCACCCAATATTACAGAGCAACATAGTGGCCCAATGGTATGTTTTCCTGTACCAGATGGCTTAGGTTTGTTGCCTGTGAGCAATAACCATGCATCAATGCCTATTATTTCCGTGGTATTTCTGTGCTGTTTTTGCTCAGTGACGACAAACTACACAGAAAAACCCATATAACGTGTATATAGTATGGCAGCTTTTGTCTGCCTTGCATACTAGTAGTGCCATACAGCAGATCAGAATACACCTTTCACACATCCATCTTTTGCTGAGTACAGACCTGTAGTGCACAAACTCGCCTCAGGTCCCCTGACCCGAACTCAGTTGCAGACTGCAGCGCTTTGCTTTTTCCATCACTTATAGTGAATGAATGGAGCAATGGTGCACATGCTTGTCCACCATCCCATTCTTAGCAGTTGGACCCTTGTCAATCAGCAAGTGTCTAAATTACATGTGTGATTTTCAAATGAATTCCCACACGTTTGATCATTGACTAAGGGTCTGTTTACACGGAACAACCAGCAGCAGTGAACTTTTACCATTTGGCAGTCATTTAATAGCCTGCTTACACAGGCAGACCAGAGTAAACGATGCGCACTGAGCAATCTGTATAGAGCGCTCAGTGCGCGTAGGCTGCCACTGTTCTCTGCAGCGCGAGTCCTATTTATATAGGACGGTGCACCGCTGAGAATGATTTTGTGCTGTATGAAGCACCATTTCACCCAATTTGCGAGCCAATTTTGCTTTTTCTTTTTCTTTTTCACACAGAAAAATTACCGTGACATGAGCACTCTTGCCTATTGTGCACAATCTTTCAGTGTAAATGCCTTAGTCACCCCATTTAAGGTCAAAGGGTCTGTGGAAAACAAAGTAAAGTTGGATGGAAAGCAACTGCTTTTGACTCATAAAATGCAGTCATAATATAAATCCATGTGGATTTGCGAATATGAAATCTACCCATGGTCACTGCACTGGCGATGTGGATGACGCTTTCTCAGATGTTAAATCTGCAGGTTTTTGGGCAGGTTTTTCCGCCCTGTGTGGACACAGCCGAATGCCTCATTCAGAAAGTCTATTGGGAAGATTTGCACACTTTGGATGTTTTTGGCTTATGAATACTAATGAAGGATTCTGCTTGGGGCTAGTCTCGCTGGCTGATTGTGGCTTATCACCCTACTGACACTACAGGCTCAGTGGCGGCTCATGTGTTAATATAACACACTTTCACTTGGCAGAAGCTGCCCATTTTGCTTCTATTTGAGGCTCTTAGCCCTCAGCTGTTCACGGGTATGTCCCCTTTACCAGTAATAGTTTTGTGCTTTGACTTGTCAAGTAAATGAATGTCACAAGAGCTGGCGATGACCTGCAGTGTAATCTCCCCAGCCAGTGCCCCCTGCCATGCAACCATCTGTATAGTGGGGGGGCGGCGATCTGGTGGCCACGTTCCTCTATGTACAACTGTACTTTCCACCAGCTTATCTGCTCCATGGTTAGTGGCTAGTTCCTCTATGGAGCTCCAATAATGACAGCCATCAGCAGTTGTAGCTGTTTCTAGGGACTTGAGAGCCCTAGAGTGCTGTTTTGTGAGCACCGCGCACTCCAAAATTATGCAGTAGAGCGTGAGTAACCACAACCTCACTCCCATGTTTTCCAGGAGGTTCTTTTTAACATGAAGCCTAGCATTGCCACACTCCTGTCACATCTGTCCCATCCAGTGTGTACTAATCTTACACCGGTATCTAGGGGATGCAGCTTTGTTTATAAGAAGGGCCGAATCTCTCCACGAAGGGCAGCAGATGGCAATATTTTATCGGGAAATTGGTAGCGCAGTTCCCTATTGTGGCACCCAGAGTGATGGTTCCTTATGTGCTAGTGCCTTCAACCCTCTTGGTAAGAACCTGCAATATGTGCCAGAGAAATGGCCATTGGCCTCCCATTTATACCTGTTGTATGGGCCGCCCCAGAGTAATAATTAGGTTTCATTCTGAGCATTTTAAGACTTGGCAGTGCTCACTTGGTATTTTAGGCATGTAACACTAATGGTTACAGCAGGCGTCGCCTCTAAATGACAAAAAGTCATTGTTACATGGACCTGGCCGAGAGAAATCTGTTCCCTGTTGTTCTAGACACTGGAGCAGCTTGTGCTGTGGGCCGTGCATATGCGCTGGATTCCATAATCCTGTGGATTATATGAGCTTGCTTATTGAGCAGATACTCCTGCAGTTGGCCACTAATATGCTTTAAAGCCACTGGATTTCATACTAAGTAATAACCTTCCCCCATATGTGTGTGAGGGGTGGCCGTCGGATAATACATACATGGATATATAATTTTTTACTGGATTGAAATAAACTTAGGCTGATATATCTCGCTTCTATTTGCAGCAGAAACCCCTTTTTTTCTAGCGAATGGTGGGGGGCCACAGAGTCCACCACTGGTGATATCTATACTTGTATACTTGCTCTTGTTTCAGAGGATGCTTTGCTTTTTTCTTTTTTTTTATTTGACACTAATCTAATGCAGCTGGTGGCTTTATGGGTCACAGTAAGGAACTTATGAGTGTGAATGGGAGGTAGTGCTGGTTTGTAGTGCTACCTCCTGTACATTTTCAGGATCAATGGGGGTCAGACTACCTCCAATCCTAAAGTATTGGTGTATACTTCTGACAGACTCCAACTTAAGGTGAATCTTTCTGTAGGACCATCCCTCCTAAGCCGTCTATATTAGCATGTAGGTTATAGGAAGCTGAATAACATGATAACCTTGATATATGGGAACCAATGTCTTCTTCCAGAGAAATCCACTTTTTTTCATAATATATAAATGAGCTGTTAAAGGGAATCTGTCACTTCATTTTTCGCACATAAGCTGTGTTCACCTCCATTAGGGGCTTATCTATAGCATTCTGTAATGCTGTAGATAAGCCCCCAATGTCACCTGAAAGATAAGAAAAACAAGTTATATTATACTCACCCAGGGGCGGTCCCGGTCCGATGGGCATCACAAGTCCGGGTTTTGTTTTTGTTATCTTTTAGGTTACATTGGGGGTGTTTATCTACAGCATTACAGAATGCTGTGGATAAGCCCTAATGGCGGTGACCGCAGCTTATAGCGGCAAAATGAGGTGACAGACGGACACTGATGTCCCTGAGAATCTGCCTTCAGAGGTTATTATAAACTACATGGTATCCCGATTCTAACGCATCGGGTATTCTAGAATATGTATGTCGTTTATTTATGAAGATTTTAGAATAATACATTGAATACACAGGATTCGGCCGGCCGCGACCAACTGCACCTGTCTGCTGATTGTTCGCGGCCGGCCATGTAGTATATAACAGCCCACGCAGTATATAGCACAGCCCACGCAGTATATAGCACAGCCCACGCAGTATATAGCACAGCCCACGCAGTATATAGCACAGCCCACTCAGTATATAGCACAGCCCACGCAGTATATAGCACAGCCCACGCAGTATATAGCACAGCCCACGCAGTATATAGCACAGCCCACGCAGTATATAGCACAGCCCACGCAGTATATAGCACAGCCCACGCAGTATATAACAGCACACGTAGAATATAACACAGGCCGCGTAGTGTATTGCACAGCCCACGCAGTATATAACAATGTGGGCATCATATCCCTGTTTCAAAAAAAATAATTAAAATAAAGAATAGATATATACTCACCTTCCGTTGGCCCCGGATCCAGGCGAAGCGTTTACCGACGCTCCTCGCGCGCTCCGGTCCCAAGAGTGCATTGCGGTCTCGCGAGACCGCTACGTCATCCTCTCGCGAGACCGCAATGCATGGAGCGGTCACTGGGGCGTCGCGAGGAGCGGGAAAGGCCGGTTCTGGATCCGAGGGGCCGACGGACGGTGAGTATAATATAACGATTTTTATTTTTTTTTAATTATTTTTAACATTAGATCTTTCTACTATTGATGCCGCATAGACAGCATTAATAGTAAAAAGTTGGTCACACAGGGTTAATAGCAGCAATAACGGAGTGTGTTACACCGTGGCATAACGCGGTCCATTGCCGCTGCCATTAACCCTGTGTGAGCGCTGACTGGGGGGGGGGGGGTTTGGAGCGGATGCCGGGCACTGACTGTGGGGAGTAAGGAGCGGCTATTTTGCCGCCGTACTGTGCCCGTCGCTGATTGGTCGTGGCCGTTTTGCCGCGACCAATCAGTGACTTGGATTTCCATGACAGACAGAGGCCGCGACCAATGAATATCCGTGACAGACAGACAGACAGAAAGACGGAAGTGACCCTTAGACAATTATATAGTAGATGAAAGGGGGTGTTACTAGCATGAGACACACAGATCAGGAGAGTAGACTGTCAATCATTACATGTTTCAAGTGGTAACGCCACCTTTCATTTGAATTAAACCCTGAAGGCAGATTCTCATGGAAATCTATGTCTGGCCCATAGATCTTTAGGGTATGTGCACACGTTGGATCCGCCGCGGATTGGCCACTGTGGATTCGCAGCAGTTTTCCATGCGTTCTACAGTACCATGTAAACCTATGGAAACCAAATCCGCAGTGCACATGCAGCGGAAAATACCGTGTGGAAACGCTGCTGTTTATTTTCCGCAGCATGTCAATTCTTTGTGCGGATTCCGCAGCGTTTTACACCTGCTCCTCAATAGGAATTCGCAGGTGTAAAACCGCAGGTGAAATCCGCACAAAAAACGCAGGAAATCAGCAGTGAGGCTACGTTCACACTAGCGTTGTGCGCCGTTGCGTCTGCGACGCAACGCACAACGCACGCAAAATCGCGTCAAAACGCACGCAAAAACGCTGCGTTTTGCGACGCATGCGTCGGTTTTTGCCGAAAATCGGACGCAAGAAAAATGCAACTTGTTGCGTTTTCTTGGTCCGACGCTTGCGGCAAAAAAGACGCATGTGTCCCCCATGTTAAGTATAGGGGCGCATGACGCATGCGTCGCCGCTGCGTCGCCGACGCAAACCCGACGCACATTAGCTTAACGCTAATGTGAACGTAGCCTTACTCCGCAGGTAAAACACAGTAAGTTTTGCCTGTGGATTTTTTAAAAACGCATTTTTCAAAATCCGCACACGAATCTGCAACGTGAGCACATAGCCTTACAGCCAACTTAGGCTACTAATGTGCTTGCAGGATGCGTGTTTTGCCCATAGACTTGTATTAGTGACGGATGGGCACACGTCGCATCCGTCGTCTGAACGGATCCGTCGTGTTTTGGCGGACGCGACGCACAAGAAAACGTTCAATGTAACTTTTTTTTTTGCAACGTGGCCGCCGTTTTCGACCATGCATGTGCGGCCGAAACTCCGTCCCCTCCTCCCCGCTCACCACAATGGGCAGCGGATGCGTTGCAAAACGGCATCCGCTGCCCACGTGCTAAATTTAGCACAACGTCCGTTGGGCCGACGGTTTGCGACGGCCCCGTACCGACGGAAGTGTGAAAGTAGCCTTAGGGTATGTGTCCACGTTCAGGATTGCATCAGGATTTGGTCAGGATTTTACGCAGGTAAAATCTGCACCTGAGGTCACTGGCAGGTCACCTGCGGTGTTCTTGCGTTGTTTGAGCATTGTAAGGACATGCTGCATTCTGAAAAGACGCGCCGCATGTCCGTTTCCGCGGGTCTGCCGCATGCGTCTTTTAATGCATAGTGGAGACGGCATTTCATGAAATCCCCTCCACTATGCTGTATCATCTGGACGCTGCGTGTTTGATGCTGCGGCTCTACGCAGCGTCAAACACGCAGCGTTTCCTGACCGTGGAAACATACCCTTACATGTCAAGTGAAGAAAAACTGGGATTTCTCTGAAATAAGACATCCGATCGCAGATATAATTTTATTCAGCGTCCTATGACCTGCATGCTCATATAGACGGCTTAAGGGCTCATACTCACCTGCGAGAAACTCGGATGAGTCTCGCACGGCAATACCCGGCACTGCACGCGGACAAATTCCCTTTTAATATGCAGGTTTACTTTTCAGCTCAAAACTTCTTTAGGCGATATGCCACATCAAAGGGGACGGACTCTCCAAATGGTAAAGCAAAATTGTATGGAAGCTTGGAAACCCCTCTGAAAAAGTTGCGCACAGCAGTCTTTTAAGCACTATTGGCACTTATTTAGTGATTGGTGGGAATGGCAGCATTGGCCACCCCCCTCTCCTTCTATCGATTAGATATTGGTGGCGCAACCTAGAAAGATGAACCCAGGCAGGCTGGCTTTTGATAGGTCGTTCAAGGACACACATCTGCTGATGGACTAATAGTTGCATTTTTGATTCTCCCATGTTTTGTTGTTTTCTTATTGGATCATTCCTGCCCCTAAAAATATCAATTAAAGTAAATAATTCTTAGTGCACTGCTGTACATGCAGCTCCCTTGTATTCGCCGACCAGTCTTTCTGCGTCAGATATTGCTGCATTCTCTCCCTCTGCCTTTCCTGTTTTTCTTTCCAATCCTCCTTGTGTGGTATCATTTTTCTTGTCAGTATGCTCACCGGGGCCAAGTAGTTTCCTATGGGTGTAGCCCTGATCACGGAAGTATTTGGCAGCCACTGACCTACTTATTTCTTGGAATCTAATTGAGCCAAAGCTTTAGCACACAACCATAAACATCAGATGTGTCAGATCTTCACTCCTGCTCCAATCAAGGCTTTCTGTAAAGTAAGCAGTGTATGTACTGGATGATAATCTACCATTACGTGTAGCGCTATCTGCTGTGGCCGTAAATCAGAAGCTTGGATTTCATTGTCAGGGTGCACATTTATTCCATTGGCGAAGGTGACGTCCAGAGAAAACCACTGAGCCTTGGCCACTACTGGTTAGGGGCGCATAGAGGGAATACAAAGTGTCTCCAGTAGGACGTCGACTTCATGAGTATTTTTATTGTTGAAAGTTATTCAAAAGTATAACAAAACGACAGTGGCATAAGGTCCGTGCCACCCCTAAGGACCACGGCTCTGCTGCAGGTGGGCACTTTCATGGAGCTACAATACATCTTGATTTTATTTAATTTTTATAGGAGGCGCCATGTTTCCTTTCTTTCCCTAGCCCATTGTATTCCTTTTATCACAGGTTCGTATATAGAGACGCACACCGTGTCCGCTTTCTAGACATTTTACCTGCCAAAATAATAACCCTTTTGACAGACTCTACCAATCATAGAAAATTATACTCCTTGAGGTATCAGGCGTTTTTATATATTTTTGGCCTGCATACGCCTCCGTTTGTTTTAAATTTTGTCCTTTCGTGTTTTATGTTTGTGTAGCCACATTATTTTTCCCATTTTTGGGGAACTTGTATTGACTCATTTGTGGTAGTCCTATGTAAATCGACGTAATTTTCTTCTAAGAATTTTGTTAGCTGATTGTAGCAAATCTTTGTGTACTTGTGCGCCGTTCTGTGTGTGTAGCGGACCTGTCTAGAACAAGTACAGGCATTACAAATTGTGTCCCCACCTGATACAAGCAGCAATACTTTAGTCATTCGCTCACTGCAGATACTTTCAGCTGAGGAAATGGCTAGAAATCTTTGGAAAATCGTGTAAAATGAGTGTTTTCACCTTGTGTGACTATGATTCTGTAATAATCTTACATACTGTACGTTATACATTACTTTTAAAGCAGATTTTCATGTTGAACATGTGGCAGTCATTACACTTTTAGCCCTTGTAGACCTGCTTTTGTGGCTGTGCGAGGTCCTTAGGCTGGGTGCACACAATCCGGAAGTGGCAGCGCTTGGAACGCAGCGCATGTTCACTGTGTCCAAAGCGCTGTAGTCTATTGAACGCAGGTAAATCCGCATGTGTTCACTGAACCCCGTGGATTCACCGCGTCTAATACATTCTTCTGCAGACTGGAGAGACACACCACATGTCCCTCTCCGCAGGTGAGCCACGTCTGATTTCTTGAAATCCCATCCACCATGCTGTAACATCTGGACGCTGCACAAGTACGGAGTGTCCAACCCGTAGCGTTTACTGATCGTCTGCACATACCCTTATGCTTTCTTACTGTGCCTTCTCACTCTGCTGCCGTCTATAGCCTATGTACCGCATTGCAGCAATCCAGATTACAAAAAAAAATTCACATAGGATTTAACTAAAATTTTTAGTCTCCAAATAATTTTATACATGAACAAACGTTTTAATTTCATAAATCAATAGTACATATGAGCATAAGCAACTTTACCATTACTAAGATATGAGATGGCAGGTGCTACAGAAAGGATTCTATGTAGACAGGAGAAGGCAGATACACTTTTTTTTTGCAAGTTCTGAAACAGTTAGTTCTCCATAGAACTTTGAGCACCAACCGTCATCTCCTATCTCAGTAATGGGAAAATCTGTATTCACTGAAGCCAGTGTGAAATCCTATGCCAATATATTGCACTTGCAGCTCTCCTGCCCTCCCCTCCTATTCACCCTCCGCGTCCTGTGTCTAAGGCTTCTTTCACACTTCAGTTGTTTGGCGTCAGTCTGCTCCGACATAGTGACGGATCGACGGATCTGTTACTTGGGGGTTGTCTGGGAAAAGTATCTACTTTTTGGAGCATGCGCAATTAAAAAAGCGGATTGGGGCGACGGATCCGCCAAATGACGGTCGCGAGGTATCCGTCGCCCATAGGCGGCGATTCTATGGAATGGCGGACGTGACGGATCCGTCGCGAACCGCCATTTTGGCGCAGACAAAAAATGTTATAATGTCCGTCAATGTCTAGATGACGTCCGCCAAATCTAGGCGGATCCGTCACATGGCGGATGGAATGGACGACCATCCGCCACAATCCGTCGCTAATGCAAATCTATGGGAAAATAGCGGATCCGCCCCCAAAAAATGGCGGATCTGCTATTTGACAAAAACGGCGGATTCAAACTGACGCCAAAAGACTGAAGTGTGAAAGAGGCCTTAATGGACAGGTCACTGTTGTTTCATTGACCAGCTTTCCCCTCTCAGAGATCTCATGTAAGCTCCTTTAGTGCCCGGGAGGAGGCACATGCTCATTAAGACCCTCATGACCTTGCAAGGCCCAGTGTATCGATTTGCACAAGCACTGCCCCAGGAAGTGAGATCTCTGTAGGGAAGTAAAAGTAACCTGTCAGACTGACATCGAAAGTGGGAGGGAAATGAGGGGGTGGCAGAAGAGCTGCAAGTGCAGTGTCCCACCCTGAAGCCCTTGCACCTCATTAGCATATGATTTCAAGGCTTGGTTACTATAGTCTGGGTAAGGCTTCAATCCGCATGAATCCCCTGTACATACATCCCATCAGATTGAGGTCCCTTTTGAGGGAACCGGTCATTAGATTAATCTAATCTGGACCACGGACAGCATGAATCAGACCTGACTGCGCAGTTACAGACAAGTACAGTGGGGCAAAAAAGTATTTAGTCAGTCAGCAATAGTGCAAGTTCCACCACTTAAAAAGATGAGAGGCGTCTGTAATTTACATCATAGGTAGACCTCAACTATGGGAGACAAACTGAGAAAAAAAAATCCAGAAAATCACATTTTCTGTTTTTTTATCATTTTATTTGCATATTATGGTGGGAAATAAGTATTTGGTCAGAAAAAAACCAATCAAGATTTCTGGCTCTCACAGACCTGTAACTTCTTCTTTAAGAGTCTCCTCTTTCCTCCACTCATTACCTGTAGTAATGGCACCTGTTTAAACTTGTTATCAGTATAAAAAGACACCTGTGCACACCCTCAAACAGTCTGACTCCAAACTCCACTATGGTGAAGACCAAAGAGCTGTCAAAGGACACCAGAAACAAAATTGTAGCCCTGCACCAGGCTGGGAAGACTGAATCTGCAATAGCCAACCAGCTTGGAGTGAAGAAATCAACAGTGGGAGCAATAATTAGAAAATGGAAGACATTCAAGACCACTGATAATCTCCCTCGATCTGGGGCTCCACGCAAAATCCCACCCCGTGGGGTCAGAATGATCACAAGAACGGTGAGCAAAAATCCCAGAACCACGTGGGGGGGACCTAGTGAATGAACTGCAGAGAGCTGGGACCAATGTAACAAGGCCTACCATAAGTAACACACTACGCCACCATGGACTCAGATCCTGCAGTGCCAGACGTGTCCCACTGCTTAAGCCAGTACATGTCCGGGCCCGTCTGAAGTTTGCTAGACAGCATTTGGATGATCCAGAGGAGTTTTGGGAGAATGTCCTATGGTCTGATGAAACCAAACTGGAACTGTTTGGTAGAAACACAACTTGTCGTGTTTGGAGGAAAAAGAATACTGAGTTGCATCCATCCAACACCATACCTACTGTAAAGCATGGTGGTGGAAACATCATGCTTTGGGGCTGTTTCTCTGCAAAGGGGCCAGGACGACTGATCCGGGTACATGAAAGAATGAATGGGGCCATGTATCGTGAGATTTTGAGTGCAAACCTCCTTCCATCAGCAAGGGCATTGAAGATGAAACGTGGCTGGGTCTTTCAACATGACAATGATCCAAAGCACACCGCCAGGGCAACGAAGGAGTGGCTTCGTAAGAAGCATTTCAAGGTCCTGGAGTGGCCTAGCCAGTCTCCAGATCTCAACCCTATAGAAAACCTTTGGAGGGAGTTGAAAGTCCGTGTTGCCAAGCGAAAAGCCAAAAACATCACTGCTCTAGAGGAGATCTGCATGGAGGAATGGGCCAACATACCAACAACAGTGTGTGGCAACCTTGTGAAGACTTACAGAAAACGTTTGACCTCTGTCATTGCCAACAAAGGATATATTACAAAGTATTGAGATGAAATTTTGTTTCTGACCAAATACTTATTTTCCACCATAATATGCAAATAAAATGATAAAAAAACAGAAAATGTGATTTTCTGGATTTTTTTTTTCTCAGTTTGTCTCCCATAGTTGAGGTCTACCTATGATGTAAATTACAGACGCCTCTCATCTTTTTAAGTGGTGGAACTTGCACTATTGCTGAATGACTAAATACTTTTTTGCCCCACTGTATGTTTTACTCTGAAACTCTTGAGCATTTATTTCAGAGAACACCTAGTTTGAAGAGGCTGCTGAGGACTATAAGGAGAAACCTGACTAGTCCGATGTGGCCCCGCTACAGCTGATTGATGGGTTTCTCCATTGTGTGTGCACATCCCGGCCTCTGCTTCATGTTACCCGTTCTTCAGGCAGAATGAATCTAGCGACAGGTTGCCTTCATTACACCTGGGTTGCACGGGTGTAACATGTTACATCTTATACCTGAGTTATAGTGCTGTTATACCTGGGTCATGGGGTACTTATATTATGCTTCTTTATATCTGGGTCATGGAGAAAAGTCTGATTATAACATGAAAACAATCCCAGGTGGTATAGCTATGTATAACGGACGCAGTATAGGAAAACGTCCATACAGCTGCTGTTGTGTGAAGAGATTTGTTCACCACTCTACTTAAAATATTAACCCCCGGATAGGGGAACCTTCACTCCAAAATAAGTCTAGACACACCTGTGCCGATTATATGCTTTTCTAACCGAGGATGTTGTAATGGTGGATAGTATAGCAATACCCTTCCCTATTAGGACATGGAAGCAATAGTGTATAATGTAATTACCCCGCTCCCCCATGATACAGGTATTCCTACTTACAGTAGCTGTCCTCTGCGGTGTCCCTGGTTACTCATGTAGTAAAACTAAATATTGTGTTCAGGCCACTCCAGGCCTTTGTGACCGTCACATGTTAGGCCCATGGTGACCTCTGCCACTGTCCTCTCCCAGGGGTTTACTGTAGGTCACAGTAAAGATGTTATGACCCATCAAAGCCCATAAGCTGTGCTGCACTAATGGAGCTCTGCATTACTTGCTCCCACTCTGCTACCTGCCCGTGTCTGCTATGCTGAAGCTAGGAGCTATGCCACATACCCATTACATCCAGTTTAAAACCACAATGTGTGAGTAAAATGTCACGAAGCATTGCTGGGGGAGAGCACAAACCTCAAAAGATCTGGCGCTCCTGTGCACACACCTGTGTTAGGGTTCATGTGAGCGCAGAGGACAGCGCCTGGGATGCACATTTGGAGATCATAAAACCAGAGCTCAGTGTAACATCTAACCTGGGAGGGTTTCGTCAAGGACCTATTGTGTATGTGCACTTTTAGGATGGTTTTGTGCAGTCTTAACCTATGAAATAATGTTAAAGGGAACCTGTCACCCCAAAAATTGTATATGAGATAAGGCAACCAGCATCAGGGGCTTATCTACAGCATTCTGTAATGCTGTAGATAAGCCCCCGATGTATCCTGAAAGATGAGAAAAACAAGTTCGATTATACTCACCCAGGGGCAGTCCCACTGCGGTCCGGTCCGATGGGCGTCACGGTCTGGCTCCGGCACCTCCTATCTTCATTCCATGACGTCCTCTTCTTTGCTTCCTGCCGCGGCTCCTGCGCAGGCGTACTTTATCTGCCCTGTTGAGGGCTGAGCAAAGTACTGCAGTGCGCAAGCGCCGGGAAAGGTCAGAGAGGCCAGACACCCATCGGACCGGACCGCCCCTGGGTGAGTGTAATCTAACCTTTTTATCTCATCTTTCAGGATACATGAAGGGGGGGGGGGGGGGTTTGGGGCTGGGGCGCTTATCTACAGCATTACAGAATGCTGTAGGTAAGCCCCTGATGCCAGTGGCCTTATCTCATATACGATTTTTGGGGTGACGGACTCCCTTTAACCTCTTGCATGACTGTAGTTCTTGTCTTAATGACCAGATGTGATGAGATTTTTGTTTGCTTTTTAGTTCATAAAATGTGGACCTCATTTCCACTTTATATTTTCTAGTAGTTTGCCTATCTTCATGTAAACTGGTGAGGATGGCTTCATTATGTTTCACCTATTTATTGCATGATCCAACATGGCAACTGGATAGGCGATGGCTACTGTAGTCATAATGTGACCCACTACACAGAAGACCATGCCGTATAGGCGCTCAGTGTTAAGCCTCACACTTGCTGACATGTTACAAGTAGTCTGTAATATGACTCGCTGTACATCTGATTGTATAAGGAGGCAGATGGAAGTTTTCCTTAATACGTGCCCCCAAACAATGAGAGCGTGGTCTTCCTGATGCTTGTTTGGCGTGCAGTGATCGCTCCTGAATCTTCAGCCTGGCTAAGTGGGATTCGAATGAGATCTTTTTGGCAGTGGCTTATCTCGTCCGAGATGAAAATGGCATGGTATTTGGGGGAGAGAAATCCTTTTCTCCTCCACGTCGTCTGTCATGGAAGGGTTGGGAGGCCACCCAATACGCATAGAATGGTTGGCCCGACACACCAAAATCAACTAGTTTAGCCAGCTTTCATCTGATGTATGAGGGGACTTACAGCATTCTCTGCCATATGCAATATTATGAAGACCGTCTTAGTCAGTTTGAGGTAATTTTCGATTCTCTACTACCTTTTATAATTCTATATAAAACCAAGGCTGTGGAGTCGGTAAGGCAAACCTCAGACTCCTCAATTTCCCTGACTTCCTGACTCCATCTCCACAGCACTGGTCACCACGGAGTATGTACATAAAGTGCAGCACAGATTCATCTCAACTAAAAGCCGAGATCCTTGGATCAGGAACAGAACTGACATTTATAGGACATTTCATAACTTTCACAAATTATGAAAATATTTACAGCACATCCTGCATTGTACTACTGTACCCAATTTATTATATATTTTCTGAGTTGGAATTGGTCCATATTTTATACTGAATCCAGTGCCACCAAAATGGATATCCGACGCCACAGCCCTGTACAAAACCATTAAAATACTTACAAATGACCATGTTCCCCAGTTTCCAGCGTCGCTCCGGACCTGTCTTGTATTGCCGACTGAGACACAGGGCTTACTGTGTGGGGCGTTGTAGCTTTCCTATGTAAGTCTATGATTTTACAGGATTTTTGGAGTATGCTTGAAATGCAAGCCCTACTCCAAAGATAAGCCCTAGTTACAGTCAGGACCGATGTTAGGAAAACGGGACCTGGGTGCCTCCACTCTCTTAAGACCCCCCCATCATTTCTACTCAGTTTGACTGCTCAAGGACCTTTGGTGACATCACGGTCATGAGTCCATGTCACTACAGATCCTTTAACTGTGGGAGTCTGGAGGAACTGAAGAGTTGACAGGCTGGTGTGTGTATATACAGTGGTGTGAAAGTGTTTGTCCCCTTCCTGATTTCCTATTCTTTTGTGTGTTTTTCACACTTAAATGTTTGAGATCACCAAATAAATTTAAATCTTAGACAATGATTACACAAGTAAACAGAAAATGTTGTTTATAAATGGAGGTCTTTATTATTGAGGGGGAAAAAATCCAAACCTACAGGGCCCTGTGTGAAAAGTGATTGCTCCAGACCCCAACCCCCCCACCCCTTTATGACATAAATTAACTGTGGTTTATCACATCTTTGGGAAGTGGAGTACAATTCCCCTAGCCACACCCAGGCCTGATTACTGCCACATCTGTTCTCAATCAAGACATCCCTTAAATAGGACCTGCCTGTGAAGTGGAAGTAGACCAAAAGATCCTCAAATACTAGATATCATGCCGCGATTCAGAGAAATTCTGGAACAAATGAGAAACAAAGTAATTGAGATCTATCAGTCTGGAAAGGGCTATAAAGCCATTTTTAAAGCTTTGAGACTCCAGCGAACCATAGTTAGAGCCAATATCCACAAATGGCAAAAACGTGGAGCAGTGGTGAACCTTCCCCGGTTCAGCCAGATGACCAAAATTACCCTAAGGGTATGTGTCCACCTTCAGGATGGCCGGCGGTTTGGACGGAGCGGCAAACCCGCTCCGCCCCCTTCTGTGACGCGATGATTCCGGATGTGTTCATTGCACACATCCGGCATTATCGCACCCCACACATAGGGCCCTGTGATTTACCTTGCGGCGGCGCAGCGTTGCCGCAAGGTAAGCGGACATGCTGCGATCTTAAAAGAGGCGCCGCATGTCCGGAATCGCAGGGCCGCCGGGTGCGTGTTACCACGCATAGTGGAGACGGGATTTGATAAAATCCCATCCATTATGCTGTAACATCTGGATGCTGCGTGTTTGACACTGCGGCTCTGCGCAGCGTCAAACACGCAGCGTTTCCTGAACGTGGAAACATACCCGTAGAGTGCAGCGACGACTCATCCAAGAGGTCACAAAAGACCCCACAACAACATCCAAAGAACTGCAGACCTCATTTGCCTCAGTTAAGGTCAGTATTCATGACTCCACCATAAGAAAGAGACTGGGCAAAAATGACTTGCATGTCATAATTCCAAGAAGAAAACCACTGCTGAGCAATAAGAGCATACAGGCTCCTCTCAGTTTACCAGACTTTTGGGAGAATACTGTGTGGACTGACGATACAAAAATTGAACTTTCTGTAAAGTAATTACATCTGGCATAGAAGTAACACATCATTTCAGAAAAGTAACATCATACCAACAGTAAAATATGGTGGTAGTGTGATGGTCTGGTGCTGTTTTACTGCTTCATGATCTGGAAGACTTGCTGTGGAACTATGAATTCTGCTGTCTACCAAAAAATCCGGAAGGAGAATGTTTGGCCATATATTTGTGACCTTAAGCTGAAGCACACTTGGGTTAGGCTACTTTCACACTAGCGTTAACTGCAATACGTCGCAAATGCGTCGTTTTGCCGAAAATACGCATCCAGCAAAAGTTCTTGCTGGATACGTTTTTTCGTCATAGACTAACATTGGCGACGCATTTGGAACGCATTGCCAAACGTTGTGTCCGTTTTGCGACGCTTGGGCGTGTGGTAGCGGACCGTCGGGAAAAAAAAACGTTACATGTAACGTTTTTTGCTCCCGACGGTCCGCTTTTTCCGACCGCGCATGCGCGGCCGGAACTCCGCCCCCACCTCCCCGCACTTCCCCGCACCTCACAATGGGGCAGCGGATGCGTGGGAAAAATGCATCTGCTGCCCCTGTTGTGCGGCGGAGACCACGCTAGCGTCGGGAACGTCGGCCCGACGCACAGCGACGGGTTGTTCCCGACGCTAGTGTGAAAGTAGCCTTATGCGCAGGACAATAATCCAGAACACACCAGCAAATTCGCCTCTGAATGGCTTGAGAAAAACAAAATTAAGACTTTGGAGTGGCCTAGTCAAAGTCCTGACTTTAACCCCTTCCTGACATCAGACGTACTATCCCGTCGAGGTGGGGTGGGCCCGTATGACCACCGACGGGATAGTACGTCATACGCGATCGGCCGCGCTCACGGGGGGAGCGCGGCCGATCGCGGTAGGGTGTCAGCTGCCTATCGCAGCTGACATCCGGCACTATGTGCCAGGAGCGGTCATGGACCGCCCCCGGCACATTAACCCCCGGCACACCGCGATCAAACATGATCGCAGTGTACCGGCGGTATAGGGAAGCATCGCGCAGGGAGGGGGCTCCCTGCGGGCTTCCCTGAGACCCCCGGAGCAACGCGATGTGATCGCGTTGCTGCGAGGGTCTCCTACCTCCTTCCTGGCTGCAGGTCCCGGATCCAAGATGGCCGCGGCATCCGGGTCCTGCAGGGAAGGAGGTGTCTTACCGAGTGTCTGCTCAGAGCAGGCGCTGGTAAGCCTGCAGCCCTGCACAGCAGATCGTCGATCTGGCAGAGTGCTGTGCACACTGCCAGATCAATGATCTGTGATGTCCCCCCCTGGGACAAAGTAAAAAAGTAAAAAAAAATTTTTTCCACATGTGTAAAAAAAAATAAAAAAAAAATTCCTAAATAAATAATAAAAAAAAAAAAATATATTATTCCCATAAATACATTTCTTTATCTAAATAAAAAAAAACAAAACAATAAAAGTACACATATTTAGTATCGCCGCGTCCGTAACGACCCAACCTATAAAACTGCCCCACTAGTTAACCCCTTCAGTAAACACCGTAAGAGAAAAAAAAAAAAAAAGAGGCAAAAAACAACGCTTTATTACCATACCGCCGAACAAAAAGTGGAATAACACGCGATCAAAAAGACTGATATAAATATCCATGGTACCGCTGAAAACGTCATCTTGTCCCGCAAAAAACAAGCCGCCATACAGCATCATCAGCAAAAAAATAAAAAAGTTATAGTCCTGAGAATAAAGCGATACCAAAATAATTATTTTTTCTATAAAATAGTTTTTATCGTATAAAAGCGCCAAAACATAAAAAAATGATATAAATGAGATATCGCTGTAATCGTACTGACCCGAAGAATAAAACTGCTCTATCAATTTTACCAAACGTGGAATGGTATAAACGCCTCTCCCAAAAGAAATTCATGAATAGCAGGTTTTTGGTCATTCTGCCTCACAAAAATCGGAATAAAAAGCGATCAAAAACGGTCACGTGTCCGAAAATGTTACCAATAAAAACGTCAACTCGTCCCGCAAAAAACAAGACCTCACATGACTCTGTGGAGCAAAATGTGGAAAAACTATAGGTCTCAAAATGTGGAGACGCAAAAACTTTTTTGCTATAAAAAGCGTCGCTGGTTTCACACTTGCGTTTTTGTCTGCAGCGTTTTTTGCACAAAAAAACGCATGCGTTTTTTCCCTATATTTAACATTGAAAACGCATGCGGTTTTTTTCTGCATGCGTTCATTTTCAGAAATACAACCTGCAGTATTTTCTTGCGTCTTTAAGCACATGCGTTTGTTTGCATTAAAAACGCATGCATTTTTATCGAAAAAAAACAGAAAAGCCACCCACCATCAAGGTGATAAAGGGATCCTAACCCTAACTCTACCCCTAACCTCACCCCTAACCGTTTAATGAACATTTTCTGACAGTCATAGTGCCACGTATTTCAGTGCCACGTATTTCAGTGCCACGTATTTCAGTGCCACGTATTTCAGTGCCACGTATTTCAGTGCCACGTATTTCAGTGCCACATATTTCAGTGTCACGTATTTCAGTGCCACGTATTTCAGTGCCACGTGTTTCAGTGCCACGTATTTGTGCCACGTATTTGTGCCACGTATCACGTATTTCAGTGCCACATATTTCAGTGCCACGTATTTCAGTGCCACGTATTTCAGTGCCACGTATTTCAGTGCCACGTATTTCAGTGCCTCGTATTTCAGTGCCACGTATTTCAGTGCCACGTATTTCAGTGCCATGTATTTCAGTGCCACGTATCACGTATTTCAGTGCCACGTGTTTCAGTGCCACGTATTTGTGCCACGTATCACGTATTTAAGTGCCACGTATTTAAGTGCCACGTATTTAAGTGCCACGTATTTAAGTGCCACGTATTTAAGTGCCACGTATTTAAGTGCCACGTATTTAAGTGCCACGTATTTAAGTGCCACGTATCTCAGTGCCACGTATCTCAGTGCCACGTATCTCAGTGCCACGTATCTCAGTGCCACGTATCTCAGTGCCACGTATCTCAGTGCCACGTATTTCAGTGCCACGTATTTCAGTGCCACGTATTTCAGTGCCACGTATTTCAGTGCCACGTGTTTGTGCCACGTATTTAAGTGCCACGTATCACGTATTTCAGTGCCACGTATTTCGGTGCCACGTGTTTCAGTGCCACGTGTTTCAGTGCCACGTGTTTCAGTGCCACGTGTTTCAGTGCCACGTGTTTCAGTGCCACGTGTTTCAGTGCCACGTGTTTCAGTGCCACGTGTTTCAGTGCCGCGTGTTTCAGTGCCGCGTGTTTCAGTGCCGCGTGTTTCAGTGCCGCGTGTTTCAGTGCCACGTGTTTCAGTGCCACGTGTTTCAGTGCCACGTGTTTCAGTGCCACGTGTTTCAGTGCCACGTATTTCAGTGCCACGTATTTCAGTGCCACGTATTTCAGTGCCACGCATTTCAGTGCCACGTATTTCAGTGCCACGTATTTCAGTGCCACGTATTTCAGTGCCACGTATTTCAGTGCCACGTATTTCAGTCACGTTTAGGGTTAGGGGTAGGGTTAGGGTTAGGGCTAGGGTTTGAGGTAAAGTTAGGGTTGGGGCTAAAGTTAGGGTTGGGGCTAAAGTTAGGGTTAGGGTTTGGATTACATTTACGTTTGGATTAGGGTTGGGATTAGAATTATGGGTGTGTCAGGGCTAGGGGTGTGGTTAGGGTTACCGTTGGGATTAGGGTTAGGGGTGTGTTTGGGTTAGGGTTTCAGGTAGAATTGGGGAGTTTCCACTGTCCAGGCACATCAGGGGCTCTCCAAGCGCGACATGGCGTCCAATCTCAATTCCAGCCAATTCTGCGTTGAAAAAGTAAAACAGTGCTCCTTCCCTTCCGAGCTCTCCCGTGCGCCCAAAAAGGGGTTTACCCCAACATATGTGTTATCAGCGTACTCGGGACAAATTGAACAACAACTTCTGGGGTCCAAGTTCTCTTGTTATCCTTAGGAAAATAAAAATTTGGGGGGCTAAAAATCATTTTTGTGGGAAAAAAAAGATGTTTTATTTTCATGGCTCTGCGTTATAAACTGTAGTGAAATACTTGGGGGTTCAAAGTTCTCACAACACATCTAGATAAGTTCCTTGGGAGGTCTAGTTTCCAATATGGGGTCACTTGTGGGGGGTTTGTACTGTTTGGGTACATCAGGGGCTCTGCAAATGCAACGTGACGCCTGCAGACCAATCCATTTAAGGCTGCATTCCAAATGGCGCTCCTTCCCTTCCGAGCTCTGTCATGCACCCAAACAGTGGTTCCCCCCCACATATGGGGTATCAGCGTACTCAGGACAAATTGGACAACAACTTTTGGGGTCTAATTTATCCTGTTACCCTTGTGAAAATACAAAACTGGGGGCTAAAAAATCATTTTTGTGAAAAATAAAAAATAAAAATTTATTTTCACGGCTTTGCGTTATAATCTGTAGTGAAACACTTGGGGGTTCAAAGCTCTCAAAACACATCTAGATAAGTTCCTTAGGGGGTCTACTTTCCAAAATGGTGTCACTTGTAGGGAGTTTCAATGTTTAGGCACATCAGGGGCTCTCCAAACGCAACATGGCGTCCCATCTCAATTCCAGTCAATTTTGCATTGAAAAGTCAAATGGCGCTCCTTCCCTTCCAAGCTCTGCCATGCGCCCAAACAATGGTTTACACCCACATATGGGGTATCAGCGTACTCAGGACAAATTGCACAACATTTTTTGGGGTCCAATTTCTTCTCTTACCCTTGGGAAAATAAAAAATTGGGGGCGAAAAGATCATTTTTGTGAAAAAATATGATTTTTTATTTTTACGGCTCTGCATTATAAACTTCTGTGAAGCACTTGGTGGGTCAAAGTGCTCACCACACATCAAGATAAGTTCCTTAGGGGGTCTACTTTCCAAAATGGTGTCACTTGTAGGGGGTTTCAGTGTTTAGGCACATCAGGGGCTCTCCAAACGCAACATGGCGTCCCATCTCAATTCCAGTCAATTTTGCATTGAAAAGTCAAATGGCGCTCCTTTCCTTCCGAGCTCTGCCATACGCCCAAACAGTGGTTTACCCCCACATATGGGGTATCAGCGTACTCAGGACAAATTGTACAACAACTTTGGGGGTCCATTTTCTCCTGTTACCCTTGGTAAAATAAAACAAATTGGAGCTGAAATAAATTTTGTGTGAAAAAAAGTTAAATGTTCATTTTTATTTAAACATTCCAAAAATTCCTGTGAAACACCTGAAGGGTTAATAAACTTCTTGAATGTGGTTTTGAGCACCTTGAGGGGTGCAGTTTTTAGAATGGTGTCACACTTGAGTATTTTCTATCATATAGACCCCTCAAAATGACTTCAAATGAGATGTGGTCCCTAAAAAAAATGGTGTTGTAAAAATGAGAAATTGCTGGTCAACTTTTAACCCTTATAACTCCGTCACAAAAAAAAATTTTGGTTCCAAAATTGTACTGATGTAAAGTAGACATGTGGGAAATGTTACTTATTAAGTATTTTGCGTGACATATGTCTGTGATTTAAGGGCATAAAAATTCAAAGTTGGAAAATTGCAAAATTTTCAAAATTTTCGCCAAATTTCAATTTTTTTCACACATAAACGCAAGTTATATCGAATAAATTTTACCACTAACATGAAGTACAATATGTCACGAGAAAACAATGTCAGAATCGCCAAGATCCGTCAAAGCGTTCCAGAGTTATAGCCTCATAAAGGGACAGTGGTCAGAATTGTAAAAATTGGCCCGGTCATTAACGTGCAAACCACCCTTGGGGGTGAAGGGGTTAATCCGATTGAAATCCTATGGCATGACCTTTTAAAAAGGCGGTTCATGCTTCGAAACCGTACAATATAGCTGAATTACAACAATACTGCAAAGGTGAGTGGGCCAAAATTCCTCCAGAGCGTTGTAAAGGACTCATCGCCAGTTATCGCAAGTGCTTGATTGCAGTTGTTCCTGCTATTGATGGCCCAACCTGTTATTTGGTTTTGGAGGCAATCACTTTTTTTACACAGGACCCTGTAGGTTTGGATTTCTTTTTCCCTTAATAATAAAAAGCTTAGGTTAAAAACTGCATTTTGTGATTACTTGTTATCTTTGTCTAATATTTAAATTGGTTTGGTGACCTGAAACATTAAAGTGTGACAACCATGCAAAAGAATAGGAAATCAGGAGGGGGCAAACACTTTTCCACACCACTGTATGTGTAAAATATATATTATACACGTATATGTGCAGCATGTATATTGCACATTTAAGTGTGTGTGTATGTATGTGTGTGTATATATATATATATATATATATATATATATATATATATATATATATATATATATATATATATATATATATATATATACCTATATACCGTATGTGTGTGTGTTTACATGGTATATGAATAAATGTTGATTGTAGTTAATGGAAAATAGACAGCTTACCTTTCAGAACAAAATCTAATTTAAAACTGGCTTATTTTAGGGGAAACATAGTAAACATTTGTAAGAGATTAGGGAAATTTAAGATGGGAGATCTACTTTAAAAGCCTGTGACTGGTGCTATACAGTGGCACATAAAGGGCCTATAAATAATGTGTGCCACCTTACAGTCACTGTGCATATTGCAACACGAATAGGATTAGATGATAATCCATGAGGAGCTTCTGTGAGAGAGGATTCTTCCCTTGGATACCATATTATCATAACTCCCCTCCCCCGCTCACCTCTCCATCATTCTTTCAATTATCTCTCAGAACTTGATTACTCTACCGATCATCTATTACCCAAATCAGTCCAGCTCATAAATGTAATAAGTGTGTGGGAGGGAATCGCAGTATGCAAGTAAACTCCGACCCATTTCACTTGTGACCTAATCTGTTGTTTTGTTCTTTGACAATAGTTATGATCATTTGTATAAAACTGTTTTTTTCCAGAAGCCTTCGCGCTCCTGTAGTGTTGGTGTGCCATTTACGATAATGTGTTCTCCCATAGCTCTTGTCGTTTCTTCTCTGGGTCCTCAATCGACTCCAGATTGTGAACATGCTGAAACCATCTGTAGACTTTTGTCCTGAACGTCTTTTGGAAAAATAGCCTCTTTCGTGTTGTTTTTAATTGCTGAGTAGGAGGCTGAGCTCACATGCTGTGCGCAGGCAAAATATGTATCCCAGCTGCCTCATCTTCGCAGGGATCCCACTCATGGTTTGTGCACAAGAATTATCCATGCCAATGGTCTTTCCTGCTTTTGCAGGTTGTCCTATTGGTATTGGCCAAACCTAGTACAAATAAATTGATACTCAAATATTTCTGCTACTTGGAAACCTCAAAAGCTGCCCTTTGCCATAAAACATCCACCTTTATCAAATAACTAGATGGTGGCCCGATTCTAACACATCGGGTATTGTAGAATATGTATGGCCACGTAGTATATTGCCCGGCCACGTAGTATATTGCCCGGCCACGTAGTATATTGCCCGGCCACGTAGTATATTGCCCGGCCACGTAATATATTGCCCGGCCACGTAGTATATTGCCCGGCCACGTAGTATATTGCCCGGCCACGTAGTATATTGCCCGGCCACGTAGTATATTGCCCGGCCACGTAGTATATTGCCCGGCCACGTAGTATATTGCCCGGCCACGTAGTATATTGCCCGGCCACGTAGTATATTGCCCGGCCACGTAGTATATTGCCCGGCCACGTAGTATATTGCCCAGCCACGTAGTATATTGCCCAGCCACGTAGTATACAGCACAGAGCCACGTAGTATACAGCACAGAGCCACGTAGTATATTGCCCAGCCACGTATGATACAGGTTAAGAAAATAAAAAATAAACATACTCACCTTCCTCAGGCGCGTTGTAGCTCTGTGGCCTGTGTGGGGTGCAGGCGGCAGCTTCCGGTCCCAGGGTGTGATGACGTCGCGGTCACGTGACCATGTCGCGGTCACATGACCGTGACGTCACGGCAGGTCCTTGTCGCGCAGGACCTGTGATGACGTAGCGGTCACATGACCGTGTAGCAGTCACATGACCGTGACGTCACGGCAGGTCCTTTCCGCGCAGGACTTGTGATGACGTCGCGGTGTGACGTCATGGCAGGTCCTTCTGCCACACCATCCTTGCCACTGGAACGTACCTCTTGCATCGCGAGGAGCGGGAAAGGCGGTGTAGGTGAGTGTATAATCATGTTTTATTTTTATTATTTTTAACATTAGATGTTTTTACTATTGACGCTGCTGTAAAAAACTTGGTCACACAGGGTTAATAGCAGCGGTAACGGAGTGCGTTACCCGCGGCATAACTCGGTCCGTTACCGCCGGCATTAACCCTGTGTGAGCGGTGACCGGAGGGGTGTATGCGGGCGCCGGGCAGTGAGAGCAGGGAGTAAGGAGCGGCCATTTTCTTCCGGACTGTGCGCGTCGCTGATTGGTCGTGGCAATGGTCGTGGGCGTTTTGCCACGACCAATCAACGACTTGGATTCCATGACAGACAGAGGCCACGACCAATGAATATCCGTGACAGACAGACAGAAAGATGAAAGTGACCCTTAAGACAATTATATAGTAGAAGGTGCGAGAATATGGAAAATTCTCGACAGACTTCCTGCAAAACCCCATTGTGTGACAGCTCTAGAAAGGAGATAAAGGATGCCAAACATGGTGGTCCTTATTTCTATCAAGTTCTTTCAAGACATGAAACTGTTCTGGGTATGTGAGCAACTGAGCACTGCCAGTCTTAGGGTACGTTCACACAGGACTTTTTTGCTGCTTTTTTTTTGCTGCTTTTTTTTATGCTAATTTTCAGCTGCTTTTTACAGTACCAGTAAAGCCTATGAGATTTCAGAAATCTCATGCACACACGTTGGTTTTTTGTTTGATCAGTTTTTTCTGCTTTGCTGCTTTTTTTGGACATAGGGCATGTCACTTCTTTCAGCGTTTTTGCTGCGTTTTTGCAGCGTTTTTTCACCCATTGACTTGAATGGGTGATGAAAAAAACGCTGCAAAAACGCATGTAGCATTATTTGCTGCGTTTTTTGTGCAGAAAATCATGGCCAGCAGGAAGGGATCTCACAGCCAAGAGCTTAGGGGTGTGGTTAGTGAGGTGTGAAGAGCCATTGTGAGCCATGGTGAGGTGTGAAGAGCCATTGTGAGGTGTCCTGATTGTGATCTATTGTGAGGGAGTTCCTGGTAGTAAGGTGTGAAGAGCCATTGTGAGGTGTCCTAGCAGCTGAAAATTGGCATAAAAAAAGCAGCAAAAATCTGCAGCAAAAAAGTCCTGTGTGAACGTACCCAAAAAACGCACCAAAAACGCACCAAAAAAACGCACCTAAATTAGCATAAAAAAAAGCAGCAAAAAAGTCCTGTGTGAACGATGGCAGTTTCATGAGTACAAGTACATGAGTTGCTGTATGTGGGCCAGCCGTCATGACTAGGAATTTCTCATTTAGACTACCTAAATAATGATTCCCACTTATCCCGAGGGTGAGGTTGTATTCACAGAGTGCAGTCATATTGACTT
This sequence comes from Ranitomeya variabilis, assembly GCF_051348905.1. Taxonomy (NCBI): domain Eukaryota; kingdom Metazoa; phylum Chordata; class Amphibia; order Anura; family Dendrobatidae; genus Ranitomeya; species Ranitomeya variabilis. Next base: position 547,696,056 of record NC_135235.1, on the reverse strand, counting down.
TTCTCCTTTGACAACTTCGACTTGGGATGGGGTCAAATGTCCATTCACTCTCTGGTCAATTGAACATAGAAGTTGACTGTGTTCCCTCTTACTTTCAATAAAGGGTGATGGTAAAATTATAACCACTTCTACTCAGAAAATGGAGATCAGATACTTTGTTTTAATTAGATGATCGGCCATCTGCTTGTCAGGAAAGAGCATGACCTTGTTGAGAATCGGCCAGTGTAAATGAACCCTAATGGCTCATTCGTGCGGCCGGTCCAATCGGTCGTAGCATGGACCGTTAATGCACAGCCTGGCTGCTGCTCTTCCAGCCCAAGTATAATGGCTCCATATATTTCTATGAATGCTCTGATCAGGAGACCCACAGCCAGTCCATGTATTGCATCTAAAGGATTTGCACAGACGTCTGAATGAGCCTTTAGGTTATGCGCACACAGTTTTTTTTTAAGGAATTTGTGAAGCAGAAACTGACCATAAACTCTCCAAACCTTAAAACTCCCCAAAATGCAGTGGTTTCCAAGGGCTAATGGGTTAAGAACTGACAGGAAGTTTCTAAATACCTGTCTATTCTGCCCATCTTGGAGCGGTCACGTACTGCTTCTCCTGGTTCCTGTCAACAACAGAGCAGCTTTTCTGTGCTGCACTATTGGCAGGGGTGACTGCCGATGTCATGACTGACAGTTGGCTCTCTGCAGGTAAGCAGCGGGGAGTCAGCTGTCAATCAGTATGACATCGGCAGTCACGCTCCGTCGACAGAACAGCAGTTCTGTCAATGTGATGTGACTGTAAGCTGCAGAATTGCTGACTGGAGTGGTCCATGACTGCTCTGTGGTGACAGATCAGCCAGGCACAACAGGCAAGTAGTTAGCAACCACCCCTGCCCCTAAGCTCTTAACCCAATGAAAAAAAAAAAAGTCCTGAATAACCCTTTTAACTTGGAGTTTCCGCTCTGAAAACTGAGCAGAAAGACTGTGCATGTAGTGGGTATGTCCACACTAGTCTTTTTGCTGAGTTTTTGGAGCAGAAACTCCAAGTTAAGTTATTTGAGTAGTTTTTGAGGAATATTTTGACGTTTCAGCTAAAAACAAATCCTCAAAAAGATTGTGAACACATATTTTACCATCGTCTTGCTTTTGTCTTTAGGGTAACCACTTTGACCAGTATGAGGATGGACATCTGGAGATTGAACAAGCCTCCCTGGACAAGCCCATAGAATCGGTAAGAGGCGGCACTTTGGGCAGGCGTTTATAGCTTTGTTCCTTTTTGTTTGCCCCACAAGATAAGATCTAGAATTTAGGAGATGTAGGTGTTAAGCACTTTAACCAGATATTGATGTTTTTTTATTTGTTTTTTTATTTTGTTTTGCTATTTGATCTTCGTATTGAAAACACTTTGCATTGTCTTGAGAGGCTAAGGGGCATGCTGATTATTTATTTTTTATTTTTATAATTTAGGATAGCCCAGGGAAAAATGGGTTACATTTAGCCCAGTCTGGCAAAATCCACTTCTTGATTTACAATGGGTCTATCACCTATCCTCGGCGGATGCGGACAGTTTACGTGTTTCACAGAGACTCCTATCACCGTCTGAAGAAGGCGTATGTTTCTTCTGAGATTACATGGTGGCTAAGCCCAAACAAATGTCCGCTTCCTCCTTGTGTATGTGATAGGCCCACTACAAGTGAAATGCACATTGACCCTCAGCATGGCCACACAGTCTGAACCTGTGACTTACTTTTTAACCTCTCGATCACTGGCTCAAATGGCCAGTCTGTTTCACATACAGGGTGCAGTATACTTAGGAAGTGTATGAATCTCTGGTCACGCTTGAGTCCTCTTCTGGTTCATAGGTGCTCCACAGCTTATAATCACAGCACTGTGCAAGGCCTCGATCCCAATTTTGTTGCAGATAGGTTTTTCCAAAAACCTATCTGTATTAGAAGGCTTATCCCAGAGCTGCAACACTGGCTAAGGAACAATGTGCATCTCCCTGCTGAAGTGTAGGTCTGTGTTGTGTTTGTGTGTGTGTCTGTGTAGATGGTAATACAGAACTTTACACAACTTTGGCCCTATCTGGCCTTTCTCTTCCACAGCAGTTGATCCCAATATTAGCTAAGCTGCTCATGACCTGGTTTGTATTGCACGCTCTGCCTTTTTAATTTTTTTTCCTTTTTTTTTTTCCTTATATATTTCTATATATTTATACATTTCCTTTTTATTTTTTTCCCTCTAACCACTCACTGCTAGAGGGTCTGGCAATATGGGGTATTGCTTCTCCTCCCAGCAGTGACGGGGTTAATACTCTAGGACTACTTTCCTCCTCTCTTCTACCCTTCTCCTTTCTGTTATGGTCCAGTGAACACCACGTATATATTTGTGTGTATATATTATCTCCCCTTTCTCTGCTATGTGCTGGCATGTTGCTAGCTAAAGTGCGCACAAGGTAATGCTGCAGAGGAGGACACCGCTTCACACAAGGCTTTAGGGCAGACACAGGCAAGGATTAGCATGCACCAACTACAGAATCCTGAATAGTGCTTGTTCCCTGGGTGGGCATTGTAGCATATACCTGCCTTTCATGGTATTACATTACTAGCACTTATTTAAATAGTCTTGCAGGTGAAACTGTGGTAGTTTTAAAACCATTCCTTAATATGAAGTCTAAAATGTAGGAAAGTGAGCAGTGGGATTGTCTAAGCTTATGATATTGATGGCCTAAGATTGGTGGGGGAATCAAACTTCCGGCACCCATACAGTCTGATTTGTTTATTTTTTTTTTCATTTTTTTTCGATAGCCGGATGTAAATACTAAGTGGTCAGGAATACCACAGCTCTGTATACTGTGTAGTGTCCATTGGTGTAAACCTCAGATCATCTCCTAGCAGGATCTTGCTTAATCTGACAACAGCGTAATGTAGGAGCGGAGAGCCTGATTCCAAGGATGTGTCACTTACTAAGCTGTGTGATGTTGTTTCAATACAATCAGTGTTTTATCAGAAGGAGATTATCACCGCCCGGACCAGGTCACAAGTCAACCACTCTGACTAATCTGTGTAACCCCGCGCCCACCACTGACAGCTTGCTGGCAATGTACAGCATATGTAGGAAACTGCCCAATCAGGGGTGTGGGCGGGGTTATTCAGAGCTCAACATTCTGACCAAAGAAAACAGTAATTGTATCAAAACTGCACCAAGCAGCCCAGTAAGTGATGCATCACTGTAATCACGTGCACAGCCACTACCTCATGCTGCTTTTAGATTAAATAGCAAAAGCCTGACGACGTATTCCCTTTTAATAGGTTTCTACAATGGTAACTGCAGTGTACAGAGCTGTACTGTTCCGGATTTGTTCATTTTTTTTTTTTGTCTGGCTGCTATCAGAACTGAAGATTGTGTAATCAGTGCGAGTCTTAGGTTATCAATGCAAGTCATATAAGTCTGGCCTACTGCTTTAAGGTTCCCATGTGGCAGGTTTGTTGCAATATTGTTTTCCATTGAAGTTCAGTTAATTTAATCTGAATAGGATTGTTTTGGCAGCAATACATGAACCTCTGCTAGCCCCTTTCCAATAAATAGGACAGTCGCAGATTTTTTATTTATTTTTTGTTGCAGTTAATCTGCCATATGTAAATATACACTAAGTAGTACAGCTAATGTCTCCGATACAGACTAGAAGCAAAATAATGAACACCTGACATCCCTGCCAAGAAAATAAAGTATATTCTCTACTGATTACAACTGAAAAATAATGTGCTGGTAACACTGGATTAAGTTGACTGTTTTCTCTTGCCTATCCCTGACTGTCAACCAGCCTTTAAAGGGTTATTCTCATGTTATGAAGTCATCATAGTTGGGTACAATGTCTGAAAATAAGCAACTTTTTAATTAATGGGGTAGTCTGGTACTTTTATAAATTCCTTTATAAATACCTATCTTTAATCCCTAACCACTTTTGTAATTAGCTTTATTATTACAGTCCCCGCACTTCTCCCTGTCCTGCTATTTCCTATATGTGTATTTTTTTTTATCAGATCTTTGATAAGATAAAATATATAATATTACAAGCCAGTCAATTAATAACATTGTTATAATTACCGTACATGACAGGCCATCACAGTATTGTTATCCATTACATTTAAGCATTATCCAGTTATATAAACATCTTTATCTCTTATTTATTATTCATTATAAAAATATAAACCAGTGGCTCTCCCCAACCTCCCCTCCGATAACATATGAGAGCAAACTACATACATATTTCAATATACCACATAAGGTATACCCTAAATTGATTGACATTCAAGAGTCAGCCCTGAACGTTATGACCTAAAGCAACCCCTTTGACCATTACCCGGGAATACTGTAACATTCTAACCTGGAACCAATAACTGCCATAACCTATGTCTCATCAATGCATCAGAAGATCGGCCTGGAACATTCAGCCAGGGTGCCCATATATTTTCAAATTTCTTTTTTGCTTTTCTCTTTATGCCACCTTTCCCAGCTATGTTATCATTTATTCTATTTATTCATTGATTGAGGGAGGCTGAGCCTTCAACCAATGCAGTTATCTTGCGGGTTTGGTATAGTATTCGTGATAACTGTGTATTTTTACTTTTCTTCCGGTGAGTGGCATCTCAAATGGGACATCACAAAAAGCTGGGCCTGCACTCTCTACTTGGTTGGGTAGCATTCCTGAAACAGGACTTTATCAAGGTGCAGTTCTGCCGCCACTTACGATAGCCCCTGATGACCTCCTGGTTCAGTAGATGTGATCGAGATGTGACCACCTCGTTTAGTTGCTGTCATCAGTCACTGCTTATGACACCGCAGCCTCTTTTCCCTAACATGAATCGTCATTGGGGGGTTGGGCGGTGATAGCAGTGATTGACACCAGTGACACTCCTTGATGATCCACTTGAGGGCGGTGACAGAAGCAGGGTAAGTGACTGCAACTCCAACCCACAGCTTCTATCACCGCCCTCAAGTGAACTGATTAGATGGGTGCGCTGGTGTCGCCCACTGCCACATGATGCCAATTAGTTTTAGGGAAAGTGACTGTGACGGAAGCAACTCAATATGCGGTCACTTCTCAATCACCTCTACTAAACCAGCGTGTCATCAAGGGGCGGTAGTGGCAGTAGCTGTGGTAAGTGACCACAGCACTGCCCCCTGATGACACGCTGTTCTAGGAGCGGACACTGCTGAGAAGTGAGTGCAGCCCCAGCCTCCTGTGATGTCCCATTTGATACTCCCAGGGAGTGAATTAGGAAATGGCAGGATAGGCAGAAGTATCGGCAATTTAATTAAGCCATAACCACTTTTGTAATTTGCTTTAAGATACATTTAAAGCCCTTTAGACTACCCTTTTACATGAATCTTCTAGGTTGTACCATTCTCCTGATACTCGTTTTTGTTTTACTTTGTACAGCTTGTTGCCTAGGGGAATGACCGCCAGGAGGGTGGCTGAACATACGCTGTTACATCATAGCATAGGGGCCGGCCAGGATCCTAGGAGTGCGCATTTATAAGCCATAGCTCCAGATCTGTGCCGGCTTTCTAGCAACAGACCACCTCCATCTCCTCCTCTCCCCTGATCGGCTGTAGGGAACATCAGATGAGTCTGCTCCTGGTGCTCTCTGCAGCGATTGCTGTTGTGAGGCTCTCCCCCTGTCTACAGTGATGGGTCAGATCACAGTCTGATTCCCTCTGCTTTTTATCACAATGTAACTGCTTACATCTGAACATGCAGACCCAACTGATACATCTGCATCTGGAGCGTGCATGCTCAGCTCAGCAGCAATTCCCATGTACGAGAGCCTGGGGAGAGATGCACTACTCAAGTCAAATTAAGAACACCCCTTTAAAGACATGGTTTCCAGTCATATATCAGATTGACACATCTACCGTATATACAATGTCATCAGTAAGATGCATTTGCAAGGTACTGAGCTGCAGGGGGCGCACTATAGTGTTGATGCAGGGAGGGTGTTTGTGGGAGTGTTAGCTGACCTCTGCAGCAATACCTGTGAGGAAGAGTGCAGGTTTGGGCTATGGCTCTTCTGCTCCAGGAGTCTACAGATCCTAGCCTTGGGCTCAGAGCCAGAGAATAATGAGAGACCATGCCTATCCTTATGATTTAGAGTGCCCTCTTTGCCCATGTGTAAATTTCCTGTATGTATATAGTGTGTCATCTCTGCAGCCCCCTCTGATGATATCTTGGAAAGGATGGCTATCGTTGATTATATGTATGTATGTATATGAGTCCAGATCTCCTCATGGGAATGCCTCACTAGCTTTGGGTCTTAATTCTAGCAGAAGCTGGTGATCACATTGGACTCTCTGAAAAAGCAGTAAGCCAATAGAGCATTCCCCATTCCTTCCTGGGTAGCCTCCCAGAGGAATTGGTATTGTATCTGCTCAGCTGGAGGGAATGAATGGGAGGTCATCAATTGACTTCTGAGTGCAGCTGACAGGATCTGTGGACTCTGAGACCAACTGGCCTCAACTTGACCGGTTTTAACCCTTCTACTGCCTGAGGCTCTTGCCAGCACTTACATTGAGTAGTGAGCCAACCGGCAGTAAGAAAGATTATCTGCGCCAAGCTGGGTGCCATTTGGCATAGCCTAACGCCACTGCTTCCTCTCTGTCCGGCCTTGGTGGTGTCAACTTGTAGTGAGCTGCAGGGTTTGGTTTTGAGGGGCTGATCAGGGTCTCTCAGCCCTGCAATATGCATGAGAATCCCACAGTGAGCATTTAGTACTTACTACAGAGCACGCTAAGCCGAACTTATCGCCCACTCAAGAGCTGATGGGGATGGAGTGAGGAGTGCAAGATCGAGGTGGCATCTGTTCACTTGCAGTCTGATGTCTCCTTCCAGCACTTGGCCTAAATACATGACCACACAGCTGCCATTTATCTGATGGTGCCGGTGCATTTCCCTGGTGACTATTGAGTAGTCGCAGCTGCCCTTCATGGTCTGCAGCCAGTAAAATTCCCAGCCCCCTTTACTGTACGGTATTGTTAGAAAATCCAGCCACTGTATTGTATAACAGTAGATTTATTGTACTGAGTGGCTCCATGTGTGATGATGGCACACAATGCATCCCCATTGTAGCTGCCACCCCAGCAATAACCAAGAAGTCATTATGTCCGGGACTGTGCCACCATTCTACCCCTTCACAGTCCGAGCTCCACATCAGCCGTGCTGCTGAACAGATTCCTTTCCTCCGGCTGGGTCTAATACTGAATAATGGGTGGGGTGGGACGGGACTGTACTGTTAGCAGCAGGCGTTATGGCTGTATCCCTGTTTTCCCAGCAGCCTTTGCTCTTGACTGGCTCTGTAAGTGACGCAAATGTCTGCCCAGTGCATCCGTCACCCCTCCGTGCCATCTTTTCTTTTAACTTCTCCATTTTTCCTGTCTTTTCTTTTAAACCCCTCTCCTCTGTAATCGCCAGCACTCAGTACATCCCTCCGATTTACCAAGTTATTTATTTATTTATTTTTTTTTACAATTATTTTGTCTTTTCATTTCACCTTCCTGCTTTCACCTATCTTATATATTAAGCCTTTAACTTGCAAGCAGTGGCTTGGTGACAATGCAAGAAAAAAAAAACTTTAAAAATACAAAAATAAAACAAATCTGTGTTTCTTACTGTGTTACATTTAATTGTTCCTTTGACAGCCCTGTTTTTAAAGCCAGGTTCGTATTTCCACTCCACTTGTATTCTCTTTTGGAAACTAGCAATGCTTCCCCATTTTGTCTGTCTTTTTTTAACCTTTCTTGTAGAAAATTCATAGTACCCTTTCCTGTGCCCAAGCAGAGTGCCTCCCCTCCTCCCAGCAATCTGTCTATTCCTGCCACAGGTGTACCAGTATTGTGCACAAATGCCCAGCTCGCTCATTAAGGGGGAAGTTGCTAATTTCTCAGCAGTTTCTAGATCCTCTGCAAAGATAAAGCATTAAAGGGGCTGTCCACTTTGGCTTTATTTTAACAAATGGGTTGGGCTTTGTGGCACTTGCTAATCTAGAAATGCCAATCTTCGCCTTTAATGAAGCGTCGTTCGCTTGTTAGTGCAGCCTTCTTTACAGAGCTCTCCTGGTCTTCATGTATCTGATGGACAGGTCTGTCTCTTGGGGACCGAAGAGCTGCGTATTCATGTGCCCTGTAAGGAAAAGTGCAATTTCAGTCAGGTTTTTAAAGGGAAGGTAGTGTCAGAAAATTACTTATGGTTTATTTTACTCACCTATATAGCTCAAGCTTGTTCCACAGCTCTTGACAGACACCATCCATGTCCCCATTGGGGCTCCCAATCTAAATTCCCTCTCAGTATGTCTTTGGGGTGTGAGATTGAAACTGGATTACCTAGCGGAAACCTACGCAAACACACGGGAAGCACTCCTTGTAGATGTTGTTATTGGCAGGAAACATACACACTTTTTTGGCATGTACAGTATTTTTAACGCACTTTTTCTCCCCTCCCCGTTTTTGTGAAAAACGCTGAAAGAGTTGATAATGTTGTAAAACTGACAAGTTTTTGCTGTGGGAGGGACAAAAGCACAAATGCAATGTGTGAAATATACCTTAACACAGTTTGTATGTTCTCCTGTGTTTGCATGGGTTTTCTCCGGGTTCTCCGGTTTACTCTCACACTCGAAAGACATAATGATAAGAATCTAGATTGTGAGCCCCAATGGGGACAGTGATGATAATGTCTGTAAAGTGCTGCAGAATGAGATGGCGCTATATAATCAGAACATAATAAATAAACACAAACTGCTTTAAACAATGGTTTATTTTCTGATATCTTAATTTTAAAGGGAACCAGACAGCTGATACATGCCGCCTGTGGATTGGCCTCAGGTCTCTCCCTGTGCGTGTTTATGGAGAGCACTGTCACTCCAGGGCAGCAGGCGGGGGAGAAGCTGCTGGGACCGCTGGTGCGACTAGTCTGCTGTCACCCAATCCCCGGCTGCTTTTAAAGTGTTTCAGAGTCAAAGCTACCTGGCTGAAATCATGTAGCCAGTGCCCTGATACAAGCTTTTTCTTGAAGATTGTTACCGCTGCAGGAAGATTGTGTGCTTTCCCCCATTATTGCTGCCCTTTCCAAATGCCCCTGTCCAGGTGCTCTCCTATCATATGAGCGCTGTGCTTCTGTAATATTTGTATTTTTGCTCTGTGTGCACCATTCTGGTCGCCTGTTTATAGGATTACGCTTTGTATTCTGAGCAGTAGGAACTGTTTGAAGGGTCTGATTTAGCCGCACCATTAAGCCATTAGATGATTCCCAAACCGTTGTGGTGTTATTAGTGGGGACTTGTCAGCACCTCCCTACTGCCGGGCTGCAATGCGCCTTTGTGCATAGGAATGCAGAAGCAGACTCCCTTCTATGTCCTGCTATGTTCCACCCTGCAGTATGAGTCACCCATCTCCCCTCCCTCAGCCTTCCTCAATTGTTTCCCTCCTCCCTTCCCTGTGACTTTTAGTGCCTCCCCTTCATCATTGCTCAGAAATGATGTCTGCGCTGTGCTCTCCACACTCAGTATGCATCTGACATATGCCGAAATGCATTCAGGAGTAATGAGCACGTCTCCCTGTCCTAAGCCACCGATGGCCAGATACCTACACTTAGATTTCATGGAGACGTCTTCCCCAATGGGCTGTGTTCCCTCCGACTTGTGCATTTTCCACACTGAAGGTCACTTCAAGGTCATGTCACTTTTAGCCATCGATTAATTGTGTAAAAAGGGGAGATGAGACACTCTGCTGGGCCCCCCACCTCTCCTCTTGCCTCTGTTTTGCTTTATCATTTGCACTTGAACGTCCTTGGCTGTTAACCCCGTTCTAGTCCTGTCTCACCCGATGCATTAGGTGCTATGCAATCATTCATGATCCTCATTTCATAAAGCCAGACCTGCAGGTGTATCTCTTCCGTTTACTTCTCCCCTCCTCCCCCATGATTATTATTACTCTACCTAAATAACACTAACACAATGGTTTCTTCCGAAATCTCAATAATATCGTTTTGCTGCATGCTTTTAGTTCCGTCTGAGTTAAAGAGCATTGTAATAAAGGAATCTGGTTGGGACCCAACTGGTATCGACCTCCGTAATCTACTCTGCTACTATGGCTTCTCCCACAATCGTGTTTGTTTGGATATGTCCCAGGAAATCGAGTGCTGCCCCATGGAGTGCTACCGAGAACCGCGCTCCACTTCTGATCACTCTATCGATCACATTTCCCTCCTCATTTTGTCACCAGCAGAAAGGATTATGCAGCATTGCCTTGGCGTCCTGTAGTGCCAGGCTTGGCCGAACATGCCAGGGCACGTCATTATTGGCTGCAGATCTCCCATCTAATATAGATCCAGCTTTGATTTGGGCACTAGCCCCGGCCCCCGCGCCTTCTCGTTGGCTCTCTGTGGGATAGCACCTGCCTTGCGGTCCAGGTGATGGATAGATGTTTGTCTTATGCTCTGTGTTTTCTCAGTTCCATATTGGATTCATATCCACGTATGTTCCCACCACAAGCCACAACCTTTTATTATGTGTTTTTCAGATGACTTGCCCCCAGTCTGACATAGCTGGAGGGTCACTAGGAGTGCCACCATTTTATGAGAATTCCATAGTGTAGGGAGCACAGTGTTTTGTCACCATACACTAGATTTTCTTTCTTTTTTTTTCTTATTTGCTTTGAAATTGTAAAGCTACCTGTTTATTATATATCCTTTTTATCGCATGACTCAGTTCTCACAAAACTCGGTCACTGGTGGAGAGTCAATGACAGCGGGAAAGGGGGGGTCAATTTTATTACTGGAATATTTTCGTGTTTTTTTTCTCCCCCTCCTTCTCTCCCCAATCCATCAGGATAACATCGGACATCGCCTGCTGCAGAAGCATGGGTGGAAACTTGGCCAGGGCCTGGGGAAAACTCTTCAGGGTAAGTGAAATGTCAGCGTAGACTTCACTGTCTTCTGAAATGTTTATCATTCAGTCTTCATGTGCTTCCTGCACTTTCCTCTTCTCGCCTTTTTTTGCTTTTCCACTTCCCCCTTCTGTTTTGCAACTGCAAGAGGTGCTAAATAACACAGACCAGGGACTTGTTGGAAAGCCTAATTCATATGAACCCCTACGTTTCTTATAAATTGTAGTGCGGAAATGGACTGGTGTTGTCTGCTGTGCGTTTTGTGCTTTATGCTCTTGGTGATGACTTTCCAGTGAACATTGCATCTAGTCTACGTACGGAGTCTGCAAGAATTAGAGAAGAATAAAGTCTATTTAAAGGGATTTCTGAGAATTCAGTATCGTTGAGCTATCCTTAAAGACCATAACTACTAGATCCATGTGGGTCTGACTTGCCGTACCCCCACCTTCAACAAGCGCTAGATCCTCTTCATTGTTTATGCAGGTCCATACTTTGACTATCAGCTGTTCTTATTATTGTGGGTCACTGCAGCTAGTGAAACGGAGCTCCAATATCTGGCCCATCCACTGCTAAGCGTACTTACTGACCTGGAAAAAGAAAGGAATGTGCATTAGTTTCAATTGATTGGCAAAGTGCTAATAGTCTGACCCCAACCCCACTCCTGGAAATCCCATTTATCACCTCACCGCTGTGTCATTTACCATTACATCATGCCCGGTAGTACTTTGCTATAATAGTACACCAGGGACGGTGTGGGAGTCGGCTGTAATATACTGCCTGATTTCTGCTGCAGCAGCCAAAATCGGAGCTTTGATCACCGTCCTTGCAGTTAACGCTCGCATTGGCAAGTAAGTTAGACAGTGAGGGGGTCTCACACTGCCACCCAATCAGCGCCGAAAGGTTCTCATCTGTCTCAACAACCCACCTTTGTTTCCCAGGGCTGCCATTTAACTAGCACAGAATAACTGTTCAAGCCAAGTACAGGCGCTTGGGGCTTCATTGCAGACCAATCATTTATATACACCTTCCAAAATGCTTGGTTTCCATCTGTCTCCTCCCTTCTCTGATTCTATGAAGCCAGAGCTGTCAATCAAATAAGGGGAGTAAAGATAGAGGGTAAAACTGCTTTGACGGTGTGTTAATGATTGACCCCACTTTGCAGTAGCGAGCGCCTGTGAACAGTCACTTTGCTGACAGTCCCTTTAAATGCACCTTTCCACCTATGTGTTTTCCACCCCTCTCAATCCTTTTCTCAATCCTTGGCTTTATAATGCCAATCAAAGAAGGAAAGTATGGGATAGAAAGAACAAGCAGGTGGGAAGGTGCACGTAAATGTTTGGCCTGCCATAATGCACCGATCCCCTGTACTTGGTTCGAAGAGTGTACTGACGAGAGTCCCTTTATGCATTGCCACATCAGAATATTAGGGTACCCATAATTGTCTGCCAGCTGAACATCCCACACTATGATCATCTTGTTGTGTGGAAAAAATAGATAAAATACCCAAGTGAGAATTGTTTATCCTGACTCCCAAAAATAAAAAGGAACAAGAAAAAAAGTAGAATGGAATAAAAATCTATAAATAAGTTGTCTGTTCCTCAAATGGATACCATTAAAGACCTTTTCCTTCAATCTCACTGTAAACATAAAAATCAGCTATGGATCACAAAAAGCAAATGTAATCATATTGCCCCTCCCTCGTGTAAAGCGTCATGGAATAAATGGCGCTATAAAAATGAACAATAATAATAAAATCTACTTCCCTCCATCACTGGGTAATGCGAGCATCACAAAGTACAGTATATCTGCAAATTTGAAATACTTTTCATTAAAGAAACCACCGGTTCATATTAATGGGTGGAGTTGGTAATGTGTAGTATGGTGGACAAACACAGGAGCGTAGGGCAGGAGACCTACTTTCCAAGTTTAATAATGACCTAGTGAGAATCTAGAGGATCAGTGACTGGTGTTTGGGGGGATAACGTGCTCACGTAGGGTCCTATTACATGGTAAAGAGAACTTGTGTTGTGCAGCTCCTCTCACTGAGCGGTCATATCTCTACTCACTTTGCTTTTCTTCTACGTTGTAGCCAGCTCCTGCAAACTAGTGATTGGAAAACGTCCTAAGATCTGACCGAAACATCACATTTTTAGATTGCTGAACTATATCTTGCAACTTGAAAAAAGTTCCAAGTTCTTTTTACCATGCGTCATTGGGGGATCGGGACAGAGCACCCAACTAATAGTGACTGCTGAACGTATGAGGACCTATAGGACCATTCACTGTCTTTAGCATGTGGGGTGCGAACAAGTGTTTAAATAAGATGCCGATCATGCAGCCGTCACCATTTCCTTAACGACTTGTATCCCGTCATGCTGGCAGTCTGCTCTAAAAATTCTCCCTGCTGAATCATAAGTGGTGAAACGCGTTGGAGTAATGCGAATAATTAGGGATGTTGGCTAGGACAGAATGGGAAGTATGTGAAGGAAGACTGGAATAATCACGGCGTGAAAATAAAGTATGGCTCAATACACTACATGAACAGGATAAGTAACGGATCAAAGAACTAACACAACAGTGAAACGTAACGTGGGTGATTGGTGTATGAGGGGAGGGTAACATTATAAGCCCTCGGCTACAGACCCTATGAACGAATGAGGAAATAATAGCCAAAAATAGTGAAAAGATAAATACTTGGGGTAAATGAAGCTTTAAACCCTATAATAAGCATTTGGCAAAGAAAGCAAAACAAATGTAATTCTCCACAGAAAACACACTATATGATGTAGATTTCCAACAATCTGATGCCACTCTCCACAGCAATTTCTGGACAACTTGGCTGCATGACAGCGAGTTGCATACAAGTTGGCGGATCACAAAATATGTGTAAAGTAGCTATTTAGCTCTGGCCTGGGTTTGGCATCTGAGTGTTTTTAAAGTGTTTGGTTGTATTGTGTATGAGAGTGTCTTCCAGGCCCGGAGGCAGTCCATTATTCTGTACATTGACCACCATGGTGGAGGCAGGGGCAGCACATCGATTTGCTGCAATATAGTCTATTAAACGGCAAAAGAAAATGAGTTGGGGAAGAAATCACTTTATATTTTAGCTCAGCCTTTTACCTACTGGCATTACAAGAATGGTGAATTATCAGGCCTTGGGCCCGCAGTTCTCATGATTAGTGGAGGTCCGAACTTTGAACGTCCCAGAGGGTATACATTTCCCATCTATCCCATGGAAGGTGGAATAACGCCTTTAATGGCAGCTTGTATTCTGCCTTGATTTTCGACAGAAGGGGAGTGGTGTGCAGCAATTTCGACACCCTCATGGAGATCACCATGCAGAGTACAGTTGCCTTCTCCCATCGTCCTGCACGGTTACCAGGATCGCTCTGCGAAATGGTTAAAAAGTGGGATTAGATGCTATAAGTGCATAGTGGTTTTTAATCTTTGCTGCTATCGGACGGCTTTAGTGTAATTACTTCCTAAGTATGCACTACCTTTGGACACAGAAACCATTAGCAAGTCCTTGTGTGCTAGCAGCAGGATCTGAGAGAATGGTGGTCTTATTGGATAAGGTTTCTCAAGCCCTCCAGCTAAAGAAGCAGCCGAATAATAGACATTTCATAAATAATTTAATCATGTGACAATTTCCTGGCACTGTCTCTGCAGGCTCTGGGCACATATCCAGCCCTTCTTGTGAACAAACAAATGGCTTCTTTTGGTTTTGTACAGGCAAGGATGTCCTTCCCGACTTTTTAGGGTATGTTACCGCGGTGGGGTGTCATCTGCATGCACATTATTGCTGCTACATATAATTTCTAAGGCTCACATTAGTGTTATGGTTTTTGCTCATATTGACGTTGTGCCTATCAAGAGGAGTTCTCGCTGACCTTATTGGCTTACAATAGGATTTTTTTGGTTTTCCACCGTTAAAATACCTTTATTGGCAAGGCTATGCTATTCCTGATGTCAAAATCCAATATAGATCCCTGAAAATGCCAACATGGACATACGTCTAAAAATAGCATTGTAGTAAAAATACAACCTATATAGTACTTGAGTAGTCAATGCATCCATCAGATGAAGGCTGCAGATCGTTTTCCTACAATGTAATAGGACACCCCTAATATCCCATGTGTGTACTAGACTGGTGTGCATTGCCTTGTAACGCTTCGTGCAGCCCTGCCTGACCCATCTGGAATATTCATGGCCTGAATGTAACTCAATACTTCTATTATATATTTAAAGCTTTTGTCTTTTACACAGACCTCACAGGGTTAGGTTACCTGGCATCTCCAGACATAAAGGCTTGTCAGCTGGAAAACAGTTATGGGAGGTTGTGTAGGTGAAGAATTGGACTCCTAACAGGCACCTGAGCTGCTCACATTTTACATAAATCCTATACATATGAGGTCACATCAAGTTAACACGGTGTAAAAATGACTTAACTTGTCTACATGATAAAATGGCAATACATTAAAGGGGGTGTCTGGTGGAAAAATAGTAAGGTATTTAATGTGCTGATGTAGTTCTAATAGGTCAGGTGACCCCATCTCTGGGAAGTCACTCCATGCCATGGGTCGCCCACCTTACTTCTGATTCTGTGCTTGGCACAGTTTGGCATTTCCTGTGTCTGCTCCATATTGATGTGTGGAAACTCCTTGCTTTCATAGCTAAGCCAGCCCCCTTTACTTGCAACTATTTCTCTAAGAGTGATTGCCTGCACAACTGGCAGTAACACAGTACAGGACATTTAGTCACGTGATGCCCGTTGAAGCAATAGGCTGCCATCTAAAATATGGTTGTGTGGCCATTAGAGTTATAGCTACCTTTTTGGACCTGCTCTCATATATTAATGTCCATGTTTGTGTGCTGGCTTGATAGGATAGATGGCTACAAACAAGAAAACACAGCAGCACTCTGTAAACGCTATGATGTGTGCAAACACTGAATAAGGCTACTTTCACACTAGCGTCGGGCTCGGCCCGTCGCAGTGCGTCGGGCCGAGGTCACCGGCGCTAGCGTTGTCTCCGCCGCACAACGGGGGCAGCGGATGCATTTTTCCAGCGCATCCGCTGCCCCATTGTGAGGTGCGGGGAGGTGGGGGCGGAGTTCCGGCCGCGCATTCGCGGTCGGAAAAAGCGGACCATCGGGAGCAAAAAACGTTACATGTAACGTTTTTTGCTCCTGGCGGACCGCCACAACACGGCGCAACCATCTCGTGACGGTTGCGACGTGTGGCAATCCGTTGCAATGCATCGCTAATGTTAGTCAATGGAGAAAAAACGCATCCTGCAAGCACTTTTGCAGGATGCGTTTTTTCTGCAAAACGACGCATTGTGACGGATTGCAGTTAACGCTAGTGTGAAAGTAGCCTAAATGAAATCTGAACTGCATTATTGCTATATAGCAGTGTTCCCCAACTCCGGTCCTCAAGAGCCACCAACAGGTCACATTTTCAGGATGATTATTATTATTATTTATTTATATAGCATCATTAATTCCATGGTGCTGTACATGAGAAAGGGGTTACATACAGGGTTATAGATATCGTTTACAGTAAACACGTTTACAGTGACGGACTGGTACAGAGGGGCGAAGACCCTGTCCTTGCGGACTTACATTCTATGGGGATTTCCTTAGTATTGCACAGGTGATAATAGCATCACCTGCACAGGCAATAATTCCATCACCTGTGCAATACTAAGGAAATACTGAAAACATGACCTGTTGGTGGCTCTTGAGGACTGGAGTTGGGGAACACTGCTATATAGAATGTACTTACAGAAGTGAAGGTTCTTAGGGCATAAATTGGCTAATGCATGTGTGCCCATCAACCACAGCAAGGTGACCTTGATTTGATGGGTATCTAATATTTCTCAAACATGACTCTGCTGTGCTATAAGCCTACATTTAAATGGGCAGGTAGGATCTAACACCAATTAAAGACACCCTTGGGCTCATGGGAGGAGGGCACAGTCAGAAAGGAAGACAGTCACAACCTTCAATAGCAAACTACAAAAAGCTGACTGCTATCTGCCCATTTAAATGTAAGCTTATTTCCTGGAAGAGACATGTTTGATAAGTAATACGTTAGGTACCCTTCAAAGGAAGGTCACCTTGCTCTGGTTGATGGGCACACATGAAATGGCCAATTTATGTGCTTAGAACCTTCATTTTTGTAAGTACTTTTCTATTTAGAAATAATTCAGTTTTCGCCTCCTATTGTGTTTGCATACATCTTGTCACTTACAGAGGCTGTTGTGTTCTCTTGTTTATAAATTGTGCTTACATTGCAGCTTGCACCTGTTCACACTATCTTTATTCTGTAAGGAGGTGTTGGTCAGTTTTTTTTGTAGGTAGATTCTGAGAACAGGGGTGCCAGGTCTTTTCCAGGGATGGAGTTCCCATTAGTGATCTGCTGCTTTTCGTCGAAGTGAATGATTTGACAATACTACATTCCTTGGACCAGATGCCCCCGGGGTCAGACACAATCTGATCGCAATTTTATAAAATGTCTTGTGCGTGTGACACGAAAAAATGTTTTCAGAGCTAAACAAAAGAGGCACAGATCAAAACAATACAATAGACAAACTGAGATAAATCCAGAAGCTTTTTTTACAAACGGCACATATAAGACCAGACACTTAAAAACAAGTATGAAGAGCGCATAT
Organism: Ranitomeya variabilis; assembly: GCF_051348905.1. NCBI lineage: Eukaryota > Metazoa > Chordata > Amphibia > Anura > Dendrobatidae > Ranitomeya > Ranitomeya variabilis. The sequence continues at coordinate 547,678,454 of NC_135235.1, read as the reverse complement.
GGTCACCTGGTAAGTACTGGTAAGGGGCGAATTCGCGGCCGGACTGTGCCTGTCCGCGACCAATCAGCGACGCGGGATTTCTGAGACAGACAGACAAACAGATGGAAGTGCCCCTTAGACGATTATATATATAGATTCTGACATGGATTTTTCATCAAGCCCATCAGTGTGATCATTGTTTAATAATGTATACCGTTTGTTTTCTGGTGACAGATCCACATTTAGTGATATATCTGCTTTCTGAGGCTTCACTTTGTAGCAAGTTATCTTAGTGCTGTTTATCAGCCAGCGCCCGGTAATGATGGCGGTCGCTGTTGCCGGAGGTTAGCCCATGACATCTGTCTTTTTTTCCATCTTTCCATCATTCTGTGGCTTTCCTCTCTCCCCATCCTCTATGGTGAAGGACACAAGCTGTAGAGACCTCTTGCTATTCTTCCCTTCCTTCCCTGAAGAAGCCTTGTCTTCCTGCTCGCCACCTCCCACCCCCTCACCTCGTGATCGCTGCCTAACCAACCGTGTTTCTTTTTTACAGCATAATACCCCTGGACTTGTTGTGGTGATGGTAAACTTAGCCGTGGTAATTGAAACTTTCTGTTCAGACTGACTACCTTTTTGTCATCAGTGCACCAATGTTAGGCTTCCTCTCTTTCTGTTCTGTCGTAGCGTTCATATATTGCTTGGACCGTCCTTTCTTCCTCTGTCTTTCCATGCACACGTGTCTGGTCCTTGTCCATTATAAGGGACATGTTGAAGGGGTGTTTTTTTATTTTATTTTGTGTTTCCATTAAAATAAATAATTGCAGCCTGCCCTCCACCCTTCCTGACCTTTCCTCTTCTTCTTCCCTTTTCCCTTCAGTTTTCTCAACGTTAGCTGGAGGCCTGTGGGAAATAAATTATAAATGACTTTTCAGAAATTCTAACACTGTTCAATGTGGATTTTGATTATTTATTTTAATTTGTTTTTGTTTGCGCCACACGATTGAATACTAGCATTCGCTATAAGTGGGTAATGATAGGATGCAGGTTGTGGCTCAGAACAGAGGCAAAGGACTAAAGGTGTTTGGAAACCAGGCTTTTAAAATTGAGGAACAGCAAGGCTTGATACACTATGATAATGAATAAATGCAAATGTTCAACTTTTTTTAAATTTTAAATATGAATACCATAGCTTATACCGTATTTCTCAAGCCATTGTAGAATCTGCAAAATGTTATGTTAGGAACAAACCGATGTGTCAGTAAAAGCAAAAATTGAAACTCTAGCCAAAACATATTCCCTTAAATTGTATATTCCTGGACCTTTATAGTATAATATAGTTAGAGTACACATGTAAAAGACAGTTTAAGTAAATAAAATGGAAGGTGCGAAAAGTCTGGTACCTGGCATCCAGCTAAAATGGATATAATAATAATCTTTATTTTTATATAGCGCTAACATATTCTGCAGCGCTTTACAGTTTTGCACACATTATCATCACTGTCCCCGATGGGGCTCACAATCTAAATTCCCTATCAGTATGTCTTTGGAATGTGAGAGGAAACCGGAGAACCCGGAGGAAACCCACGCAAACACAGGGAGAACATACCAAGGACTCCAGCGCTGCAAGGCTGCAGTGCTAACCACTGAGCCACTGTGGATATGAAGGAAGAAGTCCTGTCCGCTGCTCTCACCTATACTGAGTAATTTTTTGTTGATGCTGAGAGTAATGTGAAATCTACACTGCAACCCTCTTTCCTTTCAAAACTTGGTTGTAAGAAGTCACCTGCTCAACAGTAGTAACATTTCAATGGATATTTTTTTTGTTTGTTTTTTATTTTACACGGAGTACATCCTCCAGTTGGTGCTTCTCCACTGATTCTGGAACAGTGTTCCTTTTTCTTCTCTATCCTTTAGAGAATCCCCCATAAAGTAAAGGTGCAGAGCTTTTCCCATCAAGCAACTGGGCATATACCTCCATATATTCTCTGTGGATGTGGCCATGTTTTGATTGGCTAGCATTGGAAGAGGAGAAAAAGCAAACGCCCACTGAGAAGTTCTGTGGTATACACCTAGTTGGTTGAAGGGGCAAAATGTTTATATTTTGGGGGTTATAACTTAGGAATAAAGAGGCACAGAAGGGGAAAAACCCATTCCAGAATCGGTGGAACAATACCAGTTGGAGAAGCTGTTAAATATTGTTTAAGATGATAATGAATGGCCCTTTTTAAGCTATCCTACATCAGAGATTGTGGACCGCCAAAAAAGGTTACTTTCTCCTGACCACCTGCATTTTTACAACAAATGTGGTAAAAGCTGGCCAATGGCAGAAAACTGTAGAAAAGTTGATCTGCCTTGTTCTATATATTTTTTTATGGTCAAGTAGTGTTGTCGAAATCGTTCATACTGAGCCACAGATTTGCATCCCATCAATGGGATCGTGACGGATATTAACTGGTGATTTATCATTTTAAATTATGGCATTGTCCTCTAATACCACAACTTTCTCAGTACAATTACTATTGAGGTTTCCTGAGTTATTGAAGCAGATACATGGACAGGCCTTTTGTTACTTAACACAGGCACCACGTCCACCTTATAAAGTCTGATTTTTCTCTTTACAGTGGGGAGTGGACGGCCTCTACAATAATGTGATATTGTACAGTCATGCCTAGTGGCCTCCACTCTGCTGTTGCTTTATCAGTTTGGGAAGTGTGCTCAGTTTCTTCATGTCCAAAGTGTCTTCTACGGAAACATGGGGACAGCTGTGGGAAGTCTGAACCATGCTTCTCCATTGGTCTGGGATGGCCCAGTGAAGGGTTGTGCTGTGGTTCATCTTGGGCATGAGAAAGGCACAGCGCTTCCCATGTGTTTTCAGTGACTATTTTGGACATGGAGAGTGCGCACCAGCCAATACGTTAGAATTACATAATATGGGGTGTAGGGTTACTTAAGATGTAAAAATGAACCCCCCAAAAAAGTTGAACATTTTCATTAAATTGTCATTTTTGTGAATTTTACCTTAAAAGGGTTATCTCATCAGGGAGCTGTTTTAGATGCATCTACTGGGGCAATCACCTGATTTTTTTTTTCAGGTCATGCTTTTGGCATCTGGCAAATGCGATGTTAATGGGGCATGCCAGGCATTTTCCCTGTGAAAGTGTAATACTATATTTACAATATTGTATCATTAAGAAGAATGATAATACATATATTAGGACTACTCAAGTCCTCCCTATCTGGAGCCTCAAGCAAGAAAACGCCCTTTATGATGTCCATATACCCTAATCGGACATATGGACCAAGGTTGTCCTCATGAGACAACCCTTTTATTATGGGAAGGTGGTGGGCTTAAGAGATTTGGCTATTATGGGTGTAAATGTCCTAGTAGGAAGCTTGCGATTTCCAGCTAAAAATGGTATTCCACAAGAAACCATTTTCAGACACGGCGCACTCTTCAGTCCTTTCCCTTATGGCGTGGCCACTGCTTTCTCTAAATTATACCATTGGGCTTATAGATTTGTATCCTGTAATATCTGCCGTCTGCCTTCAGCCTGTATGCCAAACCATCCATTCATCCATCCATCCATGTGTAACCTTGAGAACCAAGACCTATGAGGCTCCAAACTAGGAGAATGTATTAGTGGTGCAGTCCTGAATCCTCACTGGCCACATGTTATATGCCCCTATGGTAATTGTTATGAGAAGAGCAAAATCAACCCCCAAGCTTTTTTTTTTTTTCCCCCACTGGGTGAAGTTTACTTTTTAACTGCGGAGAGTCTCTTGTCGGCTTTGTGTCCACATTTATGAAATATTGAACTCCCTTTAAGTACAGTTTGCCTACAGATGAGGAGCACTGCCAGCCATCATGTCATCTTAACAAAGCACAAATGCCATTAAATAAAGGAAAATGCTTGGAGTAGAGAAATGTATGGCATGTATCAGAGTAGTAAATCTGATTTCTGACCCTGAATCACTGTTAAGTTATGTTAGTATATATCTATATATGTAATAAAGCACTACTTCAGGAAAGCTTCGAAGAAGCTTTAACTCTTTCATTCACCTTTGTGTTTTCTGTGTCCCCATGTGTAGGAAATAAACATGCAGATTATATATAAAAGGGAAACAAGGTGCTAAATAGCACAGTAAAACCAGGATAAACGGCAAGGACGGGGTAACAGCTAGAATGCTCCCCCCAATGGTGTGCAAGTAACAGGTAACGCCAGGGACGCCAGCTCCTGCTCCATAGCAGACAGATCAACCACCACCTTCATAGAGTAGATCACAAGGTAAAGTTGAAATGTGGACTTTGCTGGTAGAGAACATCCCAAATTCAAGAAGAACATCTCAACTTTTGTCAGTGAAACATATTAAAAGTTCCATCAAACTGCCTGATGAGGGCATTGGTCCAGTGCTGAACACACTGCTTGCCTTTTAGCGACTTAAAACTATTTGGATAGCGCCTTTGACTTTTGGCCACGACTCAGCTTTACCCTGTGGAATCGCCTTGGGCACTGTCGTGTAGGTGTCGGCTGTTGTATACATTTTGCATAATCAATGCATATTCTATCCCTATATGAAGCCTTTGGAAACTTATTGACTAATCTCATTAGCCCCATGAGGCTGTCCACCCGCTTCAGGCCCCCAAATTCTGATTACAGGTGTCTGAATTACTGGACTACCACTCCCTCCCATACCTAGTGCGGAAGGGATGTCAAGGCTGACAGTCACTTTAATTGTTGAGTGTCTTATTGACAGTACATTGAGGACTGCACCACAGAATCTAAAGCTGCCTTTTACCCAAGGCCTACATGTACAGCCTACTAGTAATGCCTCTGAATGGACATTGACTGAGAACAAGCCCAATGGTATAATGTTCAGGTGTGTGCCACATGCATACCAGGTACCTGGGCAACCACATATTAACAGTCTGTCTTTTTACACAAGGTGGGTATCCCATGCAGGTAAGTCCCCCTCCCCGTGTCCCAGACGTACATCCCATTGTGATGTAACCTAAAAACGGAATCTGCACCAGTCTGAGATCAGATGCGGTAGCGAGTTGCCTCTCTGCTCTTCCCTAATTGATCCCATCCCCGCTGCCCCATTCCCATTCCTGCTTTGGCTGGTTCTGAGTGGATTTCGGATACTCTTCGAAGCGAGAAAAACAAAATAAAATTCAATCTGCTGCTAGTTTGATTTAGATGAGTCAATTCTTTATTTGCATCTGGTCTTTTTCACAGCTTACCAGGCACGCATGAGCCGTTCAGCTAGGGATATTTGGGTCAATTATGCCTTCCCTTTTATCATGCACTTGTAGTGTATTGCTGCTTGCAGCAAGTAGTCGTGTGCTTTTTTCTTCTTTTCCTTGTGCATTTTTGTTTTATATATCCAGAATGTTAATCCAATAGTACATTATGGTATATATCGGAAGGGAAAGGCCATCCCCTGATTGACCTATATGCCATCATGGGTGCCAGCTGGGCAAGCTGTGAGAATGACTATTGTTTGGTCCACTGTAGCTTTCTGGTCTCTGCACTTCAAGGCAAATTGTCTAACCACCCAAACCCATTGAATAACCAATTCATCTCATCGTTTCACTGTTTTTAACCTTCATCTTTAACTGTTTCTTTTTCAGGCAGAACAGATCCTATCCCTATCGTGGTTAAATATGACGTAATGGGGATGGGACGTATGGAAATGGAGGTGTGTATTCTTGTTAATGGAAAATAATCACTGTATGGAATAAACCAGCCCAAACACCGCTTTAATCTGTTATTGTCATTCTTCGGAGCTACAGCATTTGTTATAAAGAAAAATATTACAAAAAAGCCCTAAAAACTAAAGGAAATCACATTTTAGGCAGCTTATCTGCTGTGAACATTCCTATGTGGTTGGATGGTTCCCCCAAGAGGGTCCTGCTGCCAAGACCTTCAGCAACCACAAAGTTAGATTTTCTGCAGCGCCACCATACGGCAAAATAGGCATTACAGCGGGGCTGTTTAGACCAATGACTGATCTGTGTACTACAAGGACGTACTAGGTTCTGTATGAGATTTTTTTTTTTTTTATACTGGCTCTTTGCTCTGGGTAATTGATGACGGTCCACAACTGTGTACCCCTTTAGTTCCTAATTGATACTAAGGCTGTGTTTTAAAAAAGAATATTTAAGAAATTCCAGGTTTTTTTTTTCTCCAATTCTTAGAAGTTTTAATGTCTTTACATATAATCCACTCACATTTCAGTTGGACTATGCAGAAGATGCCACAGAACGAAGACGTGTCTTGGAGATAGAGAAGGAAGACACTGAAGAACTAAGGCAAAAGTATAAGGTGATTCTCTCCACTAAATATATTACCATTAGAGAATTGGCGGTAAGTAATTGCTGGGGCACTCGCTGCGCTGCGGCTAAATGTGTGGTGGAACCACTGATGAGCTGTATACAGTCCATAAAACGAATGCTGCTGACTACATGGGCTGCACATTCACACTACAGAGCCATATGCATGTATGGTGCATCAGTTCAGCACCCAACTGCGAAGAAACTTCTGTCCTAGGACTAAAGTCTAGTTGACGTGTATGGTTTTCTCTTGCAGACCCATCTTTTCCTTCAGGTGTGTTTTAGTTGTCCGCTTGATTCACTAAGTATGTGATGGGGTGTCCACAACTAAAGTCCAACCAATATACATAAGATTAATGTCGTCCAAACCTGCTGATATTGGTGTGTTCAGACTTCATTCTAATGCGTATGGGGGCCCAGGGTGATTTGTCAGTGACTATTTCTCACTGCTGATCCTTTTTGTTGTTCCCCGAGATGAGCCTATGGCAGAAAAGCCTGGAGGTGGCAGTTGGCTCATAGAGCACAGGAGCGCTCCACCAGACAGCAGCCATCTAATATGTATGCTTTACATGCCAATGATCTAGTCATAGGATTGGTCATCAATATAGGATGTACATACCCCAACAATCGGTTATGCGCTCAATACTTAAACAATATATGGCCACTAAACCGTTTATGGAGTCTTAGTGCTTCGGCTCTGTATGTTGTTTTACACTCGGTTGGAGGAAATAACAGCTGATTGTTGGGACGTCGTGTGTCCAACTTCCACCTTGTTGATGTCCTGATCTAAGTTAAATGAATTTGTATCCACTGTCTTGCATTAAGGTCCCTACTTTTGATTTTCCTTATTCTTCCTAGTTGTAATAATATGGTTTTCTAAATGTTTATATACTAATTGGAGATGTGTCTGCAGGATTTTGTGGATAAGGAGAAAGCCATTGCGAAAGCCCTGGAAGAGCTGCGGGCTAACTTCTACTGCGAGTTGTGTGACAAGCAATATCAGAAGCACCAGGAATTTGACAACCACATAAACTCTTATGATCACGCTCACAAACAGGTGAGGAAAGGTGCACTCTATCAATAGAGGTCACAGCACTGTCACCCCACTGCCCCTAAACATGCTCACACAGCCATATGTCCTCTCCAAACACCTCTGGCTGCCGTTTATCACTTTGGGGAATACTAAAATTGAGTAATGTTCATGTGGCCTCTCTGGCCCAATTGTTGTGGGCATTTAAAACAGTCTTGACAAAATGAGTTTGGCAATAGCCTACACCACTCATCCCATATAAAAAGTGATAAAAAAAAATAAGACCTCTTACTAATCAGATTGGCAAGAGATCTGGCAGAGAACCACAGAAATTCATACAGCAGATATTGTAGATTTGTGTCTCTGGATTCCAACTATACTCCTCAACTCTCTTTCTAGACAGATGAGAGGAGCATGGCTAATTATATGCAACGAATGAAGGTAGCAGGACATAATTCTCCAGGGACATTGTTTATTTGATTTGCTTTAAGACTTTGCTTAAAGAAGCACTCCCATCAATGTTTTTGTCCTCTTAATATATTGCAGGCATCATATTATATAGGACTGTGCACTTACAATTGCTCATTTTGCCCCTCAACCCAGTTACTTCTTCTCTTTTCTCTGCTGTATGTAGAAACATGAAGTCTCTTGTCCCTGCATTTATCATTCCTCAACTCTTGACCCAGCTGATTTGCCCCTCGCCCTGTCAGACTTTTGCAGTGACTCATGACTTGTGCAGAGAAAATTGACCTCCCGTTTCTACATAGAGCTTAGAAGGATTCAGCTCGTCAGTTTTTAATCACTTGATGTCATAGACCTATTGGAAAAAGGGAAGAATTGGCTGGTTAGAAAGACAAAAATGAGCAAATGTAAGTGCACAGTGCTACATAATATGATGATTGCAATATATTAAGAGAATACAAATTTTGATGGGAGTGCTTCTTTAATATGGACATTTTTGAGAATTAATGTTGATAAATGTAGAGTAATTCACCTGTGATGGTGTAATCCTATTGCTGCATGTACATTAAATGGAAGTATAGTCAGGACTACAGAACAGGAGAAGGACTATAGGGTATTCTGGTTACAGTTAGCTGAGCAGCAGTACTCAATGTCGGGCAGCAGACGCAAAAGCAGACAAGATTTTAGGGACTGAAGGATGACACCAGAGAGGTTACACAAAATCCCTCCGCTGCCACCCCTTGTGAAGAATGACATCAGAGAGACCACGCAGAATCCCTCTGCTGCCACCACACGTGACGAACCCGCACCTCGCCACCCCGACTGACGTCACTAAAAAAAGATAAAATCTCAACTTATTGTTACCCCTTTATAAATCACTGGTGAGGCCTCATGTAGAATATGGGATCCAATTTTGGGCGCCACATTTTAAAAAGGATATTCAGAGGTAGGTTAGTTCAATGACGGACAACTAGATTATTACAAGGGATGGAAGGCCTCTCCTATGATGAAAGGTTGGAAAAGTTGGGCTTGTTTAGCTTAGAAAAAGATTACTCATAGGGGATCTCATTTACATGTATAAATGGCACATGCCTTATTCCTTACGAAGATCATAGTAAAGACCAAGGGGCACTAATTAAGGGTGGAAGAAAGGTGAATCTGGCAGCTAAGGCTACTTTCACACTTCTGTCTTTTCTGATCCGTCACAATCCGTCGATTTTTGAGAATCCATGATCCTGCAAAAAAATTTGCAGGATCCTGCATTTTCCCATAGACTTGTATTAGCGACTGATTGTGACGGATGGCCATCCGTTTCATCCGTCGTAAAATAGCAGTCTGTCGTGCAGAGAAAACGTTCATTGTAACGTTTTTTGTGCACGTCGGAAAATCGGTCAGCGACACATCCTGCACGGCCCGTCGTCGGCCACAATGGAAGCCTATGGACGCAGGACCCGTCGCTGACCGTCACACACAGGAATCCAGCAACGGATCCAGTTTTTCTGTCTGTCTCTCTCACGACGCATCGTCATTTCACAGGAGCCGTCGCAGACGTTTTTCAATATTTTCATGACGTCCGTCGGTACGTCATTTCACTGCACTTCGACGGAAAACAAAAAACGGAATTGTGAAAAGTAGCCTTATTAGGAAAGGGTTCTTTACAGCTAGAGCAGTCAGACAGTGGATTTCCCTACCACAAAAGGTAGTAAGGGCAGACACTTAAAATGGCTTTTAAAAAGGGCTGGATGATTTCCTCAGTACACAAAACTTAATATTATTATTATTTATTTATATAGCACCATTAGTTCCATGGTGCTGTACATGAGAAGGGGTTACAATATAATATAATATTGTGGGTTATGGATAATTTGGTGACAAAAATGTATAATTAGTGGAGAAACGTTGAACTTTATGGACCTAGGTCTTTTTTTCAATCTATGTAACTATGTAAATATACAAAAAAATATAAAATGCTGTCGTAATTTTCCTTATAATGCGAAGTATAACTTCCTTAAAAAAAAAACAAAAAAAAAAACCTTTTTGTCTTTGAGAGGTTTGATGCTTCTTCTGGAAAAGTATATGTTCAGTGATGTGAGAATCATTCAGATTCACATCGGTAACCACATCGAAATCTGGAATATAGCTAGTGGATACGATTTACAAACCCTATTCATGCAGGGAAATTCAGAAGACTTTAGGGCATGCTGTATGTTTACACTCTCGATCCCCTGTAAATCTTGATTGCCATATTTAACCATTGCAGGCGATGGAATCCCTTTTGTGGTGGGCACACTTTATTATTGCATTTATTTATATGCCCACATGATGGTTGGTATCCCAGAATAACTCAGACATCACAGCCAGATTAGCAGATAAACCTTGGTCGGGAGATTAAACCTGGCTTTACGTACCTAAATCTGTGTACCAGGAGGGCCTGCCTGAGGGCTACAAGGAGAATTTCACTATAAGGATTGCGAACTGAGGAAAATAACAAGTTGAGAGATTTACTTTATAAATAAAAAGAAAAACACGGGATAATTCATGAAAGCTTAAAATGTCTGTGGGTCAAAAGCAACTGATGTGGTATCTGTAGTGCTAAGAAAAATACTTGGTGATACAATATACTAGCTTCCCTTCATTAAGGTACCTTCACACTAAACGACTTTGCAGCGATAACGACAGCGATCCGTGACGTTGCAGCGTCCTGGATAGCGATATCGTTGTGTTTGACACGCAGCAGCGATCAGGATCCTGCTGTGATATCGCTGGTTGTTGCTGAAAGTTCAGAACTTTATTTGGTCGTCAGATCGGCGTGTATCGTCGTGTTTGACACCAAAAGCAACGATGCCAGCAATGTTTTACAATGGTAACCAGGGTAAATATCGGGTTACTAAGCGCAGGGCCGCGCTTAGTAACCCGATATTTACCCTGGTTACCATTGTAAAAGTAAAAAAAAAAAACACTACATACTCACCTTCTGCTGTCTGTCACGTCCCCCGACGTCCGCGCTGCTGCTCAGAGCTTCCTGCACTGAATGTGTCAGTGTCGGCCGGAAAGCAAAGCACAGCGGTGACGTCACCACTCTGCTGTTAGGGCCGGCGCTTACACAGTGCAGGGAAGCGGACGCCGGGGGACGCGAATGTAAGTATGTAGTGTTTGTTTTTTTTACATTTACACTGGTAACCAGGGTAAACATCGGGTTACTAAGCGCGGCCCTGCGCTTAGCAACCCGATGTTTACCCTGGTTACCCGGGGACTTCGGCATCGTTGGTCGCTGGAGAGCTGTCTGTGTGACAGCTCTCCAGCGACCACACAGCGACGCTGCAGCGATCGGCATCGTTGTCGATATCGCTGCAGCGTCGCTTAGTGTGAAGGTACCTTTAGTCTGATCGGTTTTCCACAATCACAGCATGTTCCCCATGTCTTTGCTAATCATTTCTAAGGCTGCTGCAGTCTCTTTACTATGAAATCTATGGATTTTTATTGTTGGAAAAAAATTTTTTTGCCTATCACACCTTTTTTATGCAGAGGCTGAAGGACCTTAAACAGAGGGAGTTCGCCCGAAATGTTTCTTCTCGGTCACGGAAAGATGAGCGCAAGCAGGAGAAAGCTCTGCGACGTCTTCTTGAATTGGCAGAGCAGAGGAGGCAGTCTGAAAGGTGAATAGGAAATGAAAAAAAAAATGTTTTGTTTTTTTTTCTACTTACTGTTTTTATCTCAAAATTTTATATTTATCTTCATTTTATATTCAGTGCTGAAATGGTATCTGAAGAGATCAAAACTACATATTCGGATATTACAGCATGGTGTACATTTTTGTTATAATTTAAGACACTTATGTGGAGTAAATAATGAATTGGCCAGGCGTGCTTGGCCACACTGTTAAATGGCAATCTACTCACCATCTCTTACCATGTCTTATTCTAGTTGCATATTGGACATTGTTTTCAAGGTGACAGGTTCACTTCAAACAAGTATGTGAACAGCACACAATTGCTCACTAATTTTATTTCTCTTTTTTTTTAATCTATCCGTTTTAGCAGTGCTCCTGGCAGTGGTCCCATGTTCAAGACAACTACTGTTGCCCTTGATGATGACTCTGTGGAAGATGATGATGTTCCAGTCAGTACATGCTCAACCTTGCAAGACAGCCCTAAACTAGTCCAGGAAGAAACCTTGTCCCAACCTGTCAGCACTGCACCCACGCAACCCACTTCCCCAGCCATAACTTTTGGTTTCAAAAGCTCTTCTGGCCCATCCTCGCTTCAGAAAGTAGGTTTCTCCTTTTCATTTGCCAAAAAAACATCTTTGAAGTTAGAGTCCTCTGCCGCTGTCTTCAAGGACCATGGTGAAGAGGTGGGATCAACAGAGGAGGAAGAGGAGAAGGTACTAGCTGATCTTATATGCTCTGTAAAGCCAGTAGAAGGAGAGATCAGCAAAGAGAATGAAACTAAAGTGGAAGAGGAGGAAGGTCAAGAAGATAATGGCGCGTCCCTTGCAAGCACTTTATCAAAACTGAAGAAGATGAAATGTGAAGAAAGGGGTACTCATGCTGGTGAACCAGAGTACTATCACTATATGCCGCCTGCTCACTGTAAGGTAAAACCCAACTTCCAGTTTTTGCTATTCATGAGATCCACAGAGCAAACAAAGGTGGAAAACGTGCAGCAGAAGAATGAGAAAAAAAATGCTGTTGTTACCAAGGCTAAGGCTGTCAAACAGACTGAAAATAAAAGTGAAAAGAATACTGTTGGTGATGGCAAGGCTTCTGTGTCTCAGTCAGTTGTAAGCAATTCTTCTCCAGTTTCATCCAAAGTTGACAAAAAAGATGATGTGGTAGACAAAGATGCATCTAGCGCTGCAAATGAAGAGTCTCCCAAAAGTTCCCCCACACCAATGAAAGAGCTGCAGGAGAGGCCCAAGCACCCAACAGGTCCTTTTTTCCCAGTCCTAAGCAAGGATGAGAGCACAACTCTGCAGTGGCCCTCTGAGCTTTTAATATTCACCCAAGCAGAACCTTCCATCTCCTATAGTTGTAACCCGTTATACTTTGACTTCAAACTTTCCCGAAATAAAGATGGAAAAGCCAAAGCTGTGGAGAAGCCCAAAGATAACCCAGGTACAAGCCAAGATGGTGCAACTGTTGCTGATTCAAACACAGAGCCGAATGTCACAGTTAAAAAAGAATCTGTCCCAGTGGTACATACTTGTGGAGCACAACCTAAAGTTTCCACTGCTACTTCTAGTGATGTAAAATCTGAATCTCTTGAAGAAGGGAACAAAGGTGAAGCTACGCGGAAGTCTCATAAACAGAAAAAAAAGAAAAAGCACAAGAAGAGCGGCAAGCGAAAACGGAAACCCAAAGAAGGAGACGAAGGTACAGAACCAAAAATGAAGAAAAGGAAGAAGCATAAGCACAAGAAGTCAAAGGTTTCTTCCAGAACAGTGTTGAAGGTAGAAGATACAGAGCAAAGTACATCTCCTGCATTGGCAGGTCGCTCAAAAGATACAGTGCCTCTAGGAAAGCTGCGGACTAAAGAGACTAAAGACGACAATGTGGGTAATCCTAGTAATAAACAGGACCTTCATGCTTCCTCCAAAGAGCCGGAGAACAAAAAAGTTAAAACGGAGCCCAAGCAATCACTTTTACTTCCTGCACAACCAACATCTTCCTCTTCTCTCAGAAATACGCCCACCAAGGCCAGAAACCGCCAAAGTAGTGCAGAGTATGATAGTGAGGATAATGCCAGTGGGAAAAAATCCATGTCTAGGTACAGTGATGAGTATGAGTCTGCAAGTGACCGGTCAAGAAGTCGGTCAAGATCTGGAAAGAGGCGACGGTCTTATTCTTCCAGTTCAGAAGGGTCTTCGGATAGAAGCCGATATAGTCATGATCAGAGTTATTCAGATAGTGATTACAGTGACTATAGCAGTGGATCAAGGAGGCGGTCTAAGCGACGGTCACCTGGTTCAGATTCAGACTCTGTGGCTTCTAAGAGACATTCCACTAGACATAAATATTCGTCATCTGATTACAGCCGTAGTCGTTCTAGGAGCAGAAGTCGCTCAAGAAGAAGTAGAAGTCGGGGTAGAGGAAGATCTAGTAGTAGTAGCCGAAGTCGGAGCAAAAGGAGCCGCAGCCTAACTGGTCACAGCTGGAAGCGCAGCCGTAGCTACAGTAGGGATCGGAGTACAAGTGTTCGCAGTCATTCTGGAAAAGGATCTCATGGGAGGGATAGTGTAGATAGCCGTAGAAGTGGTAGACGGGATTTTAATCGCTCTAAGATTTATCGCTCACAATCTCCACATTATTCACGTTCTGGTAGCCGAAGAGAGAGCAGCCGAGCATCAGAAACCAGAGGAGCAAGTGGCACTAACATCCCCCGCATTAGCACTGAGAAAGATACAGGGAGGTGTTCCTTAACAGCAAAACAACTCCTAGAAAAAATCCAGTCTCGACGTTTAGGGAAGGCAGCAAGCACTACAGATGATGGCAACTCAAAATTAGGTTCAAAAGTAAAAGACCCACCTCAGGGATACTTTGGTCCAAAGTTGCCACCTGCTCTTGGTACTAAAACTACTCCACTCCCATTAATAGGCAAACTGCCAGTGGTTTCCAAAGGCACCGTGCATCAGAAAGGTGAGAATGAGTCTGGAGAGACATCAGTTTCCTTAGAAGGGGAGCAGGGGAAAGAAGAGAAGGCCTCCGTCCAGGTTGATAATGTTCCAGAGTCTGAACCTCCTGCATCTGTAGCGGAACCTCTGTCCAAAGAAGATTCTGTTTTCTGTGAGCCACCTGCTGAAAACCTCGAAGAGGGAACCGTATCTAACCCTTTGGGTAACGGAAGTCTTCCATTTCCACATCTCCATGGCAGAATGATGCCTCCACCACCCGATTCTGAATTTTTTCATGCTTCAGCTTATCCTCCTGCCACAGTTGATCCAAATTCTATTCGGCCAGATGGGGAAGATGAGGAGGAAGAAGAGGAGGATGAAGAGGAAGAAGGCTCATTAGCACCTTTAGAAAGCCAGCCCATCACTTTTACTCCAGAAGAAATGGAAAAATATAGCAAACTACAACAAGCAGCTCAACAGCATATACAACAACAGCTGTTAGCCAAGCAAGTTAAGAATTTCCCAGCAGGAATTATCCCGCATGCCCTGCAGTCTGTTACACCAGCCCTCCAGCCTATACATATTCAGCAGGCACCAACCCCAGTATCTGCTGCCTCTATTACCACTGTACAGCATGCCATCCTTCAGCATGCGGCCGCTGCAGCAGCTATTGGTATCCAACCTCACCCGCAATCTTTAGCACAGGTCCATCACATCCCTCAGCCACATTTAGCTCCCTTCTCTCTTTCTCACCTTACCCACTCTCTAATTCCAGCCCACCCTGCTGCTTTCTTAGCTAGTCATCCAATACACATAATTCCTGCCTCTGCCCTACACCCTGCTGGCCCTCTGACTCTTCATCATGTCCCCCATGCTGCTCTTTACCCAACTCTGCTTGCTCCACGGCCAGCCACAGCTGCTGCTGCCACAGCTTTACACCTTCATCCTCTCCTTCATCCCATCTTCTCAGGCCAAGACCTGCAGCACCCACCTAGCCATGGGACTTGATCTGATCTTGGAGTATGCACTATTACCTGACAGATTATGGGGCAATAGAAGGTGATTGGAGCCTGCCCAGACTCGCCTGTAGTGGGCAGTAAAGGAAGATGCCCTCCAGTCACCTGTAGCTGAATGGAGGAAATTATCCAACTCTTCTGGGTCATTTTCATAACTCTATCTTCCAGTTCTTCTGTGCTTCATTTGATTTTCCTGGCCCAGTTACGTTTTAACAGTTTTGGAGACATAGATTAACTAAATGGTCAAGTTGTATGAAAGAAAATTACACATGAAGGTGAATATTACTTTTATACCCTGCCCAAAATTCTGTATTATATGTATGAAACCAAGCTTTTACCACAAACAAAAATAAGACTGGACTTTTCCCCACATTTGGGGAACGAAAAGATGTCAATTCGACTAACAATGATGTGGGCCCCTCCATGTCCACAATGGATGGGGGTCTTGTGAGACATCTGCACTTTGTACCATACTTGTTTTTCTTGCTGTAGTTGTATAATAATCTGAATTGCAAAACTATAGTTTTCAGCTAGTTTGCAACAAAATGTATTTCTGCTGCTGTGGCATGTATATTTTATCAGAATCTTTTTTTTTTTGTTGAGGTTTATGTATGATACAATGTACAAAAAAGTAATAAAGAGAAAACCTTTCAGGATTGCAGAAAACATGTAATATTATAAAGTGTAATAAAAAGAACAAAAGGTTTGTGTTACATTAGCTGTGGTGTTATTTTATCCAGGAGGGTTAATCCTGCCTTGGGCCATTTCTGTGAACCTTGATAATTTTTAGTGAATCATTCGGAATAATAGAAATGGGAAATTAATGATTATGGACTTTGTTGCAGATGTACTTTTCAATACAGTTATATGAAAAGGTTTGGGCACCCCTATTAATCTTAAGCTTAATGTTTTATAAAAATTGTTTTTTTTACAACAGCTATTTCAGTTTCATATATCTAATAACTGTTGGACACAGTAATGTTTCTGCCTTGAAATGAGGTTTATTGTACTAACAGAAAATGTGCAATCTGCATGCAAACAAAATTTGACAGGTGCATAAATATGGGCACCTCACCAGAAAAGTGACATTAATATTTAGTAGATCCTCCTTTTGCAAAAAATAACAGCCTCTAGTCGCTTCCTGTAGCTTTCAATGAGTTCCTGGATGAAGGTATTTTTGACCATTCCTCTTTACAAAACAATTCCAGTTTAGTTTAGTTAAGTTTGATGTTCGCAGAGCATGGACAGCCCTCTTCAAATGATCCCACAGATGTTCAATGGTATTCAGGTCTGGGGACTGGGATGGCCATTCCAGAACAGTGTAATTGTTCCTCTGCATGAATGCCTGAGTAGATTTGGAGCAGTGTTTTTGATCATTGTCTTGCTGAAAGATCCATCCCCTGCGTAACGTCAACTTTGTCACTGATTCATGAACATTATTGTCAAGAATCTGCTGATACTGAGAGGAATCCATGCGTCCCTCAACTTTAACAAGATTCCCGGTGCCGGCATTGGCCACACAGCCCCAAAGCATGATGGAACCTCCACCAAATTTTACTGTGGGTAGCAAGTGTTTTTCTTGGAATGCTGTGTTTTTTTGCCGTCATGCATATAACGCCTTTTTGTATGACCAAACAACTCAATCTTGGTTTCATCAGTCCACAGGACCTTCTTCCAAAAAGAAATTGGCTTCTCCAAATGTGCTTTTGCATACCTCAGCCGACTCGGTTTGTGGCGTGCTTGCAGAAACGGCTTCTTTCGCATCACTCTCCCATACAGCTTCTCCTTGTGCAAAGTGCGTTGTATAGTTGACCGATGCACAGTGACACCATCTGCAGCAAGTTGATGCTGCAGCTCTCTGGAGGTGGTCTGAGGATTGTCCTTGACTGATCTCACCATTCTTCTTCTCTGCCTTTCTGATGTTTTTCTTGGCCTGCCACTTCTGGCCTTAACAAGAACTGTACCTGTGTTCTTCCATTTCCTTACTATGTTCCTCACAGTGGAAATTGACAGGTTAAATCTCTGAGACAGCTTTTTGTATCCTTCCCCTGAACAACTATGTTGAATAATCTTTGTTTTCAGATCATTTGACAGTTTTTTGAGGAGCCCATGATGCCACTCTTCAGAGGAGATTCAAACAGGAGAACAACTTGCAAGTGGCTACTTTAAGTAGCTTTTCTCATAATTGCATACACCTGGCTATGAAGTTCAAAGCTCAATGAGGTTACAAAACCAAAAAAAGTGCTTTAGTAAGTCAGTAAAAAGTAGGTAGGAGTATTTAAAACAAGAAAATAAGGGTGCCCATACTTATGCACCTGTCAAATTTTGTTTGAATGCAGATTGCACATTTTCTGTTAGTACAATAAACCTCATTTCAAGGCAGAAACACTACTGTGTCCAACAGTTATTAGATATATGAAACTGAAATGGCTGTTGCAAAAAAAACTATTTTTATAAAACGTTAAGCTTAAGATTAATAGGGGTGCCCAAACTTTTTCATATAACTGTATATTATATAAGTGTTCAAGACTGGAAAATGAATAGGAGTTCTAGTTTCGATGCAGACATCTTCCTCCAATAAAGTAAAAATATATATATATTTTTTTTTTACCATTTGAAAAAAAAAACCTCGAGTGACTACTGTCATGTTAGAAGGGTTTTAAATGCTTTAACGATTGACAGTTAAATTTTACCCTTTGACATACATTTACATCTTTCCAGGCAGATGGCTGATTTACTTAGCTATCATGTGCATTTAATAGCCGCTGGTGTAGCGGAGCTCTACCCGCAGCTGTTAAAAGGAATATCCAGAACTTAAAAAAACATGTAGTAGCTAACGGAGGCAACTACCTGGCTTTTATACCTGGCACTGGTATGACTTGCGTTTTATTTGTGAAAAAAATTTGGCAAAAATTTTGAAAAATGTTGCAATTTTCAAACTTTGAATTTTCATGCCCTTAGATAAGTTATGTCACACAAAATACTTAATAAATAACATTTCCCACATGTCTACATCAGCAGAATTTTGGAACCAACATTTTTATTGGTTAGGAAGTTATAAGGGTTAAAAGTTGACCAGTGATTTCTCATTTTTACTGCTTCACATATGGCCTATACCTATATGATAGAAGATGCCCAAAAGTAACACCATTCTAAAAACTGCACCCCTCAAGGTGCTCAAAACCACATTCAAGAGGCTTTTTAACCCTTCAGGAACTTCACAGGAATTAATGGAATGTGGGGGGGAAAAATGGAACATTTAACTTTTTTTTTCAAAAACAATTTACTTCAGATCCAAAATTTTTTTATTTTGACAAGGGTAACAGGAAAAAATGGAACCCAAAATTTGTTGTGTAAATTCTCCTGAGCATGTCGATACCCAATATGAGGGAGAAAAACACTGTTTGAGCGCACTTCAGAGCTTGGAAGGGTAGGAGCGCCATTTGACTTTTTGAGTGCAAAATTTGCTGGAACAATTTGCAGATGCCATGTCATGTTTGGAGAGCCTCTGATGTGTCTAAACAGTGAAAATCGCCCACAAGTGACACCATTTTGGAAACTAGACCCCTCAGGGAACTGATCTAGGTGTGTGGTGAGCACATTGAACCCTCAGGTGTTTCACAAAAGTTTAGAACGTTGAGCCGTAAAAATTAAAAATAATTTTTCCCAAAAAATGTTTTTAGCACAAAATATTGCATTTTCATAAGGGTAACGGGAGAAATTGCACCATACAATTTGTTGTGCAATTTCTTCCCCCATATGTGGGGGAATACTACTTTTGAGGCACAGTGAAAAGCTCAGAAGGGATGAGGTGCAATATTCAAGTTCAGATTTTGCTGGAATGGTTTGAGATTGCCATGTCACATTAGCAGGGTGCCTGAACAACAGAAACCCCCTATATGTGAACTCATTTTACAAATTACACTCCCCAATGAATTAATCTAGGGGTGCAGTAATCATATTGATACCATATGTGCCTCACAGATTAGTCAGCGTAGGGTATTATTCACATAAGTACAAATTGCCTAAAGCAAAAAACCCCTAAAGACCCTAAAACATAACTTTTAATAAGATTAAAAGGGGAATCAAAGTTAAATCTTCCACCTGTCAGTTTATATAAATAGGATGACCATATAATGCTCTAAGGCCAATCTTATAAATAACAAGCGATCCTAATCCTACACAGTAACAGTATTCGGGGTATGGTATTTGGTGCGGCCTCTACCTATATCCACTCATTCCCCTTCCACACACACTGTCAAGTGATTGTTAAAACTAGCCCCTAAGCCTCCCCAACATGTTTCACCATCGGACTGGCTTCATCAGGGGGTTGTGGATACAATGAACAAAAAAAGAGGGTGCTGGCTCTTTTAAGACCTAGATTGGTTGACCCCACTTCTAACATCACAATCACCCCTCACATACGGATGGCCAATCCTGGCTCCTGTTAATTTTTTACCCATGTCTGGGTGATTTATTATAAACGCACAATATCCAAAATAATCTGCCTCAAGTAACCATACTAGTCCAATTATCCATAACTTAATTTGGTGCAACAGGAGTCTGGCGCAGATGATTTAACGCAATATTCCACTTCCATAATGCTACTCGCCTCCAATCAGAGCTACATTGTGGGGACATAGAAAAGTGCTGCACACATATTCCTCCAATCAAAATTAACATCCTCCCGGTGCCTCCGCCATGTGGGACGCTAGGGAAAAACAACTCCAGGTCAGTGCTATGACGTGTCCGTAGTTGCGCAGACACATCGAGCAAAAAGAGATACATTGCGCATGCCCAAGTAAATATCTCGCAGCAGTGATGCCACGCATGTCTAAATCTCAAAATTCCTGTCTACCGGGGTTAACAATACTTCAAGCAAAAGCTCGGTTACACAGCGCTCATAATATTACTCTCAGACATACCCTTAAAGGGATGAATGCATAATCCTATATACTACAAAAGAAGGTATGCAAAATTATGTAGCGCTCACTAACTATAAGAGAGTTTATAATATATTTTATGTCACAATCTTATGTTAAAGTACAACTACCATCCTATTAAACTAATTGAATTATTCAAACATTTCATTATCATTCAATACAGGGTATATCCCTTTTCCCAATAAAGCAACAAATATTAACAATTCATATCAAAAGATCCAGCTAAACCTCAAAAGAAAAAAAGAATGAAACCCACAGTCATATTATTGACTGGAATTCCAGAATACATAAACCCATCACATTATTCCTAAATTCCATCATAAATAAGTCGAGAGGGAATATATTCCCATTTAAATTAGAAAAAACAAACACAGGCGTTAGACCAAAAAGACATGCAGATGGTGGGGATCGGGGGGCCCAGCCTTTCCCTTCCCCACCGCAAGTTATCTGCTGCTGATGCCTGCCATGGGGGTCCCTCAGCCTCCCCAGTGTAGCGCTGCTCCTGGGGTAGGGTCCGCTTCCTCCGTACAGGGGGCTCTCTGTCCCGGGTGTCTGACTGATGGGGGGTGAGTGCGGCAGTCGCTTTCAGCTCAGCGTCCGATTCCCAGCATGCGGCCGCTTTCTTCTCCGGAGACCGCTTCCATCAGCGGCAGCAGCCACTTCCTGGTCCAGGGGCCGCATCACTTCCGGTCGCGGCGAGCACCGGAGCGTGGGACGCCAGCCTCAGGAGAGGCCTTAGAGCACGGTCAGCCGCAGGGGCGCGATGGGCAGGATAAACCAGGTAAAACCTATATAAACATTATAGGGGGGTCTTTATGCCGCCGGCCATTCTGACAAGGAGCACTCGGCTAAGCTATCTCCGCTATGGAAGAGACAGCCAGACCTTGGGGTCAGATCAACTACAGGGGCACGTGAGTGGGCTAATCGAAGCCATACCACAATGCTTCTCACCCCTCCCCCTACTTCCCTATCTACACTGGTATCTATGTATTCTAGGCAGAGCCCATCCCTGCACCTGAAAGGAAAAAATCCAGGAAAAGTAAATGCCCTATTTGTGCTGCTAAATTCCCAGAAAATTGGCAAAAGCCACTATGCAAGTCATGCACATCTAAAATTGTGGGTGATGAACAGACTGCATCATTAACCAGTATGAGAACAATGATCCGTCAGGAGGGCTCGAGCCTGAATCTTCCCCAGACAAGTCAGACAGAACCGCAAACATCACGGAAAAGACCAAGAGAGTCTAGTCCTTCTTCCGAGGAAGAGGATTCGGAAGAATCAAACCAGGAAGGGAGAGACGAATCGTTGGGTAGAGGGAAAAGATATCTCTTCTCGGCGGCAGATACAGATGAACTTCTTCATGCAGTTCGTAACACCATGCAGTTACTGGACACGCCAGAGGAAACCTCGATTCAGGATGAAATGTTTGACGGTTTACATGCTCAAGTCACAAGTATTTCCAGTCAACAATCATATTCGTTCCATGATTTTGGAAGAATGGCAGGAAGTGGAGGAGAGACTAGTAGTGCCTAGAGACTTCAGTCTCCGTTTACCTTATAATCCGGAGGATATTAAAGTGGGATGAAGTTCCCAAGATTGATGTTCCATTGGCAAAGACATCAATCCCATTTGAAGATTCCTCCTCTTTAAAGGTTCCAATGGATCGCAAAGCAGATGGACTGCTCAGGAGAACTTGGGAATCCTTGGCAGCAATAATACGGGCCAATATAGCGGCAGCATCGGTAGCCCGGTCCATGCATTTGTGGATAGACGATATGGAAGAACATCTCTAAGCTAAGACTTCCAGAGATGTTATTCTCAAATCCCTTCCTTTACTAAAACTCGCAACAGGCTTTATGGCGGACGCTTCAGCAGAGTCTGTACGCTTCGCCGCCAGAAGCGAGTCTTTGTCCAACACGGCCAGAAGGGCTATCTGGCTAAAGACTTGGTCAGGGGATATCCAATCAAAAAATAAACTGTGTGGAATCCCATTCTCAGGGAGTAAAGTATTTGGGCCTATTCTAGATGACATTTTAGAAAAAGCCTCAGATAAAAAGAAAGGGTTCCCTGAGGAGAACACAAAAAAAGTTCCAGCCCTTTCGTAGATCCCGACCTAGTCAGAAGACAGACTACAAAGGGAAAGGGAAGTGAAGGAGGTGGTCTTATCCCAAGGGTGGAAAGGGTAGAGACTCCATCTTCCCAAATACCGGTGCAGGAAAGCCAAATAAATGACATCAAGGTGGGAGGTCGGTTACAGAAATTTCTAGGGGGTTGGCAGAAAATTTCCCAAAATCCTTGGATTCTGCAGGTAATTGCTCAGGGGTACAAACTAGAGTTCTCTGGCCATTCCCCAGAAAGATTTGTAGTAACCAGACCCTGTCCGCTCTTAGACTCCCCTATGTGGACAAACATCCAGGAGTTGTTAGAGGCAATCATCCCGGTACCCGTCTCGGAAAGAGGCAAAGGCCATTATTCTCACTTGTTCTCAATAAAAAAAACCTTCGGGAGACTCCCAAACGATCATAAATTTAAAACCCTTGAACAGGTGGATCAGGTACAAAAGATTCAGGATGGAATCTATAAGGTCAACAACGCCTCTCATAGACAAAGGCACGGTGATGTGCACCTTAGATCTAAGCAATGAATACTACCATGTCCCAATACACGCTTCCTACCAAAAGTTTCTAAGATTCGCTCTGATGAACAAAGGAGTAATGTATCCCTTCCAGTTCACGAGCCTCCCCTTCGGTCTTGCTTCAGCACCCAGAATATTTACCAAACTAATGTCAGAGGTAGTAGCCTATCTAAGGAACCAGAATAGTGCCATATCTGGATGACTTTCTGATAATGGCGAGATCAGAGAAACTTCTCAAAATAGACTGCAGCTACACACTCTCCATTCTACAAGATCTGGGGTGGATTGTGAATTGGAAAAAATCATGCCTAGTTCCAAATTTATGAATGAAATTTTTTGGGGTCATATTAGATTCCAACGCCAGAACATCTTTTTTACCAGAAGACAGACAAAAGGCCTTGATCAGGCGCATACACCAATTCAGAAAGAGTACTCCGTCCATAAGAGAAGCAATGAGGATTCTGGGCTTAATGACGGCATGTATACCCTGTGTGAAATGGAGCCAGTTCCACTCGCGAGGGTTACAGAAAGAGATTTTGAGATCTTGGAACAGGAGGCAGGTATCTCTGGAGAAGAAAATGATTGTATCTCCGTCAGGAAAGAAATCTCTAACCTGGTGGACCATACCGGAGAACCTAAAGGTGGGGGTTCCATGGGTCCTATATCCCTTTGTCACTGTTACCACAGACGCCAGTCAGTTCGGATGGGGCAGACATATAGAAAGGACATACTACCAGGGGGAGTGGAGTCCTCAGATTTCTGCAAGGTCGTCAAATTTCAGGGAGCTGTATGCGATTTGGGAGGTGCTATACCAAGCCCAGTCACAGGTCAGAGACACGTAAGGATACTGTCCGGCAATGTGACAGCAGTAGCATTTCTAAGACACCAAGGAGGTCTGAGACATCCACCGCTGCAACACCTAGCAGACCAGATCTTCAGATGGGCGGAGAAATCTGTTAAATCCATCTCGGCAGTTCACCTGGAAGGCGCCAAAAATCAAATAGCAGACTTCTTGAGCAGAATGCCTGTAGATCCCGGAGAATGGGAATTAAATCCAGAAATATTCAGCAGTCTGTGCCAGCAGTGGGGAACACCTCAGGTGGATCTTTTTGCCACCAGGTCAAATGCGAAGACCAGAGCATTTTTCTCTCTCAATCCTCTAGATGGAGCCACAGGAGTCGACGCTTTGTCTCAGTATTGGGGAGAAGGTCTCCTGTACGCATTTTCGCCTCTTCCTCTGATACCGAAGACACTCAGGAAGATACGGAACGAAAGAGCAACAGTAATTCTGGTGGTTCCTTTTTGGTTCCTTTGGTTTTCTCTACTATCCAGAATGTCAACAGAGAAACCAATCTTACTACCGAAAAGGCAGGACCTTCTACAAGGGCCGGTGTTCCACAGAAATCCAGACTCTCTACACCTATCTGCTTGGATCCTGAATGGCGAACCCTAAGATCCAGAGGCCTGTCAGAGGATGTCATTACCACACTCCAGGCAAGCAGGAAGCCGGTGACCTCAGCGATCTATAACAAAATCTGGAAGCGGTATTGTTCTATCTTTGGGGAAGTTCCTGTGGATACTTCAAAACCCGACATTCCCAGAATCCTCGACTTCCTACAACTTGGTTTTGAAAAGGGCCTCCGGCCTAGTACGTTAAAAGTACAGATTGCAGCGCTTAGCGTCTTTTTTGATATGTCACTAGCCTCCCATCCTTGGATAGCAAGATTTTCCAGAGCCACACAGAAAATGAGACCACTTGTAAGGAAATCAACTCCTCCTTGGGACCTAAACTTGGTCCTTAATGCCCTGTGTAAAACCCCGTACTTGTTATCAGAAGATATGGACATAGCCAATCTCTCCGTTAAAACAGCCTTCCTAATTGCCATCACGTCAGCTAAAAGATTGGGGGAGATGCAGGCTCTATCCATTCGGGATCCATATCTTCAGATCTTTGATGACAGAATAGTCTTATGACTTAACCCAGCCTTCCTCCCCAAGGTAGTGTCCTCAACAAATATAAATCAGGAGATAATTCTTCCCTCATTCTGCCAACACCCTAGAAACACGAAGGAAAAGGGGTCTACCATAAACTCGACGTTAGAGAGACTGTTCTAAAATACCTGGGGGCGACTGAAGGTTGGAGACGGGACACTAACTTGTTCATACAGTACGGGGGTCCAAATAGAGATTGTAAGGCAGCAAAATCAACCATTGCTAGGCGGATTAAAACCATGATAAACCTAGCGTATACAGACCAAGGGAAAGATCCCCGGATATTCTTAGAGCCCACTCAACTCGAGCTATTGCTACATCATGGGCAGAGAAGAGGGGAGCCTCCGCAGAGCAGATTTGTAGGGCAGCGACTTGGACCAGTCTTTCTACCTTTGCCAGACACTATAAATTAGATGTCTCATCAGATCAGTTAGCCTTTGGTAGAAAAGTATTACATGCAGTAGTCCCGCCCTAGTTTACTATCCTTTGGTATTCCTCCAATGGTGCTGTCAGGTGGTGAACTGAAAAACGGTAATTAGACTTACCGGTAATTGTAATTCCAGGAATCCATCCTGACAGCACTACTAGTTCCCTCCCACTGCAAGTTTGTATTATAGACTAATGTGATGTAACATTGGTGTATGACTGTTAATAAACTCTCTTTTTGGACCCATCCAGATGTGGTACTTAGAAAATCACTGGTGGGTGGAGTGGGGAGGGTCCTTTTAACCGCTTGTTCCTGTCCCACTGAGGGTAAGAAGGACGTCCTCCAATGGTGCTGTCAGGATGGATTCCTGGAAATACAATTACCGGTAGGTCTAATTACCGTTTTCTCATATGCTCTGTCATTGGTGTATCTATGCCCGTATTAATCTAGCTAATGTTTGGAAAATCAATTCCTGTATCGTTTTGCTCACATACAACTTTGGGCAGGGGCATCTTATCGCATAGACTAGACCCTTTGTCTTACAGTTGATGTCATCCATTAAATAGTATTCCCTATTATCCACAGGATTAACAAAATTGTTAATTCTCGGTAAATATTTGTAAAAAGAACAAGAACCACAGGGGTATGAACCCCTATTCAAACTTCTTCCCTTTTCGTGTGGATCCTTATGTGTGGTGAAGTAACTGTCAGCCCCTTAGATTCATCCCCTACGGTAAGTAACCGAGGGATGTCCACCAATAACATCTCTCAAGTCCGGGTCAGCTCTTAATACTGGCCAGTATTTGCGTAACACCCCAACTGCAATAGCTGCTTTAGCATCAAATATGCCTATAAATCTAATGGTACAATCCTTCTCCCTCTGGGAAGCCCCATCCACAAGTGTATCTCTATTGGTTACCTTCGCTCTGTTAAAGGCCCTATATAAGACCTTCCTTGGGTAACCTCTTGCCATAAATCTCTGGAATAAATTTTGTCTCTCCAAAGAAGGAATCGTTAGAACAATTACGCCAAGCTCGAAGGTACTGCCCAACCGGTATACCGGCCTTTAAAGACGGAGGGCCCCAGCTTTCCCAGTGCAACAAAATTATTAGTAGACGTTGTTTTCCTGTATATATTGGTATGGATATCACCATTCATATCGAATGATATAGTCAAATCAAGAAAGTTAATTTTCTTATGTCCAATTTCCATGGTGAAATGCATACCAGTGTTATTGTTGAGGATAGATACAAAATCAAGAAATTATTGTTTCCCCATCCCAAAAAATCAAAACATCATCTATGTATCTACCCTGTTGTGAATCCGCTTTTTGGGCTCCCCTGGTGGTTGCTGGTGGTACTGGTGACTTGTGTGTGCTTTGCTGTCTCAGGTCACCTATTCCCATCAGTGTTTGGGAGTTTCCTATTTAGCCTTGCTCTCCAGTCATTTCCTTGCCGGTCATCATTGTAACCAGAGCCTTCGGTTGCATGTTCCTGCTACTAGTCTGCTGATCAGCTAAGTGGACTTTGTCCTTTTGTTTTGTACCTTTTGTCCAGTTTGCAGTTTTGTTATTTTCTGTAGCTGGAAGCTCTTGCGGGCTGAAATTGCCACTCCTGTGTCATGAGTTGACACAGGAGTCTTAAAGTAATTTCAGGATGGTTTTTTGAAAGGGTTTTCAGTTGACCGTGAAGTCCTCTTTTGTATCCTTCTGCTATCTAGTAAGTGGACCTCACTTTGCTAAATCTACTTTCATACTGTGTATGTCTTTTCCTCTTACCTCACCGTCATTACATGTGGGGGGCTGCTATCATCTTTTGGGGTATTTCCCTAGAGGTAAGCCAGGTCTGTTCCTTCCTCTACCAGGCGTAGTTAGTCCTCCGGCTGGCGCGTGGCATCTAGGAAGTCGTAGGTATGCTCCCTGGCCACTATTAGTTGTGTGGTAGATTTAGCTCACGGTCAGCTCGAGATTCCATCACCCAGAGCTCGTCCGTTATTTTTGTGTTCTGATGTTTCCCTGCCATTGGGAATCATGACACTACCCCAAAATAAAATATGACTGGTATAAAAAGATTAATCCTCACAGAAAACGTGTATGTCTTCCCACCATCCTAAACTCAAATTTGCAAAAGTGGGTGCACGAGAAGTACTCATAGTGGTACTCCTTATCTGATGAACAAAGGTACCGCTAAAGGTAAAATTGTGCGTAAGAACAAAGCACAATAGTGTATACAAAAAAGTATTGTGCTCGGAAAATGGTCTACAATTGGTGGAAAGAAAATGTGATACCTAAGTCATTGTCTATATTGCTATAAAAATCCTCTATATTAAGACTCATGAGTTTGGTGGTGTCGGGGACATTAAGATCTTTTCACTTCCGAACAATATCTTTTGTATCACGAATGAAAGATGATAATGACTGTGCAAAAGATTTTTATACCACTGCGTGGTGAAGAAAGAATAAATTACATTTTCTACCACTAAAATGTTGTTTTAGCCCTAAGTTTTTAATTTTTCTAATAGGAAGTATTTTTATAACAAACAGAGGTCCATTTTTTCCTGAGTGCGCCAATACCTTACATGTAATCGGGAAATATTTTTCAGGCACAGTGCAAAGCTCAGAAGGCAGAGAGCTAGATTTTACTGTTATGGTTTGCAGGTGCCATGACCCACTGGAAGAGCCCATGAGGTGCCAGAATAGCAGACCCCCCCTATAAGTGACCCCATTTTACAAACTACACCTCAATTCAACTAGGAATGCAGTGATCATATTGACACCATGGGTGTGTCATAGAATTTTATACCATTGGGCAGTGAAGGAAAAATAACTACATTCACCACCAAAATTTTGTTTTAGCCCCAGATTTTACATTTTCACACAAGAAGTGGGTAAAAATGGCACCAAAATTTGTCCCACAATTTCTACTGAATGTGGCAATACCCAATTTGTGGCTGTACTGTACTACTTAGCCATACGGAGAGACTCTGGAGGAACGGAGTGCTATTTGCCTAGTGGAGCGCACATTTTCCTAGAACAGTTTGCGGACTCCATATACAGAGCACCTAATTGCTAAAAGAAAAGAATTCCCCCTCAAGTGACCCCGTTTTGGAAATTATACCCCTTTGGGAATTTATCTACAGGTGTAGTGACGATTTTGACTCCATGGGTATTTTCCAGAAACAAGCAGCTATGAATACTGCAGAGTGAAAATGGCAAAATGTTGTTGTAGTGACCAGTACATTGCAGTCACCAGTACATTATCCCCAGCCCATGCTTCTGGAGGCATGCAGCCGTAAGTTAGGCGGGCTCTCATCACTTAAAAAATGACAAATATGGATGCAGTATGTGGTTTAGTTACACTGTGGGGCTCAGAAGGGAGGGGGCATTTGGATTTGGGAGCGGAGAATTTGCTGAATGTCTTTTGCAGGGTGAGGAGCCATTTTGCTTTTCCAGAGACTTTGCTCTACCAGTCACGTGGAAGCCCCCTATATTTCCGTTAACAGATGACGGACCTGAGTGGGGACTTGCTTTTTTTGTGGATTGAGTTGAACCTTTTATTGGGAACATTTCACATAATGTTTGGAATCACATTTTTTCTCTTCGCCACGACAGCACCCACTGAGAGAGGGGATCCGCCCCTAGGAACAGGAAACCCTACGGAGAGATAAAAGGGGCGGTCCCCCTCGCTCCCACAGTTTGGTTTCCTGTTCCTATGGGAAATCCACGGAGAAGAGGATGCCTAGCCTGGATGCCGCTTGCGCGGTTTACCTGTGAGGACGGCAAGGGCTCCAGAGCTGGAAGCAGCGTCGGGGGTCCTGGTGTCAGCTTCCCCCCTCTGCTGGCAGACGCTGTGAGGCCAGGGCTGGAAGGTGGCTGGCTCACAGAAAGTCATCCGGAACGTCTGCGGGGAGTTAGCGCTGTAATTGGGAACGCTGCGCCGTCCTCGGCGAGCGCTTATACGGCGTGGAGCCCCAGTATGCCCCCCGGAAGTATAAGCTGAAAAGCTTCCGAGGAGAGGGAGGAGACGGCGCTGGTGCCGGTGACAGCGCGGGCATATGGAATATGGCCGCGACCCGGAAGTGATTAGCACTTCCGGGTTCAACAGGAAGAAGATGGCGGCCCCCATGTGAAAAGGACGCCGGCGGTAACGCTCCGGCGTCCAATATGGATTCGGCACAGGACCCTGCGATGTCTTCTATTGAGGCCACCGCAACTACTCCTCGCAGCCATGCCAGCAGCAGCAGCCGCTCCAAGCGGAGTGGATCTTCTAAAAAGAGCAAGCCTCTGCAGTCTCCTCCCCGTCAGCCGGTACCTTCACAGACGCTTCACTGGGGTGAGTGTACATCTACCCTATTAAGCTGATTGCTGTCCCCTCTTCTCTAACACTCTAGGCAAAATGTACTGAAAAAACGAAACACAAACAGTGTGCGATATGTCTTCAGCCCCTTCCGGATAGTTACACAAAGAAACTTTGTAAACCATGCATTGATTCCACCTTACGGGAAGAGGCCTCGGTTAAATCTGAGGACATTAGAGTGTTGATTAGAGAAGAACTACAAGCCCTGCATAGTTCGGGAAAAGAAACGCGTCCTAAGGGGACAAGAGAGTATGTTTCACCCATATCTGACCAATCTTCCGAATTAGAGAATGCAGATTCGGATGTTTCTAGGGATTATGTTTCCTCGGATGAGGATCAAGATACGTGCTTCCCCACCGACAGTATAGATAACCTGGTGAAATCCGTCTGTAACACTATGGGCATCGAGGATTCTAAGACCCCTAAAACACAGCAGGACATAATGTTCGCTGGGCTGTCCGAAAGGAAAAGACCCTCCTTTCCGGTAATAGCAGCAGTTAAAAATTTAATTAAAAAAGAGTGGGAAAGCCAGGGGCAGAGGGGACTACCACCATCTTCAAAGAGACGTTATCCCTTTAATGATGAGGAATTCTCGACCTGGTCAAAAGCCCCGAAAGTAGACGCAGCAGTGGCTTCCACATCTAAAAAATCCCTGCTACCTGTGGAGGATTCAGGTTCACTACAAGATCCTTTGGACCGCAAAGCCGACTCTCTCCTTAAAAGAGCGTGGGAATCTTGTGCGGGAGCCCTAAAACCGGCTGTGTCAGCTACATGCACCGCTAGGTCCATGCTAGTCTGGCTAAATGACTTGGAAGAAGGACTTAAAAACGGTCTCTCTAGAGACAAGTTGAGAGCCTCTATACCTTTAATTAGGGGTGCTACAGCCTTCCTGGCAGACTCATCTGCTGACTCAATACGATTAGCGGCCAAGTCGGCGGGGCTGACTAATGCAGCACGTAGAGCCCTGTGGCTTAAGGGCTGGAAAGGCGATCCCCAGACAAAATCCAAATTGTGTGGTCTTCCATGTCAGGGTGAGTACCTATTTGGTACTAAGCTGGACGAGATCCTGACCAAAGCAGGGGAGAGGAAAAAGGGCTTCCCTAATAATAATTACCTTCCATCTTATAGGAGGGCGTTCCGAAAGCCCATGTTTAACAAGAGGAAGGATTTCAAGAGCCAAGATCGCTGGGCCACTAGAGACACCAGACAGAGAGGAGCACTTTTTGGGAAGCGCCCTTACAAAACTGAGGAAAAACCCCGTTAGAACAGATCTGCCTGTCGGAGGTAGATTGTCTTCCTTCTCAGATCAATGGCAGAAAATAACTTCGAACATTTGGGCAAATAGTATCATCGCCTTCGGCCTAAAATTAAAATTTTCCCGAGTCCCGCCGGACTCATTTCTATTGACTTCTTTAAAAACCCAGTTACAGCAGGAGGCTTTGGAGCAGGAGGTATTGAACCTTCTAGCCAAAGGGGTTTTGGTGGAAGTCCCATTTCTTCAGCAAAAAAAGGGGTTCTATTCCCCTCTATTTTTAATCCCAAAGCCAGATGGATCTTTCAGAACCATGTTGAACCTTAAAAAATTGAACACCTTTTTGCAGAATCAAACCTTTTAAAATGGAGTCTATCCGATCCACCATAAAACTGTTGTCTCCCCATTGTTTTATGACGGTACTCGACCTAAAAGATGCGTATTACCATCTGCCAATTTTTATAGAACATCAACAATATCTCCGCGTGGCGATTGTGTTGAATGGACGTATACGACACTTTCAGTATACAGCAATGCCCTTTGGACTATCAATAGCTCCAAGGGTATTCACTAAGTTAATGTCGGAAGTAATGTCATACCTAAGAGTAAAAGATACCCTCATAATTCCGTACCTTGATGATCTTTTAGTGGTAGGAAGTTCCCCGTCACAATGTCACCAACGATTGTGTAATATGGTCTCGTCCCTGCAGAGGCTAGGGTGGTTGGTGAATTGGGAAAAGTCTAGACTTCTTCCAACTACTCGACAAACATTCTTGGGGATTATAATAGACTCCATAAGCCAAAAATGTTTCTTACCACAATCCAAGCAATTGACAATAAGAAATAAGGTACAGTCGGTAATAGATAAACCTCTAATATCTTTAAGACAAGGCATGTCCCTCCTTGGCTCCTTCACGTCATGTATCCCAGCAGTACCATGGGCCCAATTTCATTCAAGGTGTTTACAATATGCAATTTTACATGAGGAAATAAAATTACAAGGTCATCTAGACGGTAAAATTTCCCTTTCTGAAGACGTAATTAAATCTCTATCCTGGTGGCTAGAACCAGATCACTTGGTTAGTGGGGTCCCCTGGGTAGTTAAACCTTCAAACACAATATTCACGGATGCCAGTCCTAGTGGTTGGGGAGCACATATGAGAGATCAGGTAGCCCAAGGTCTATGGTCGGTTACGGAGTCAGACGACTCGTCTAATATAAGTGAGCTGAAAGCTATCCATCACGCTCTTTGTGAATTCCTTCCGCAGCTACACGGAACACATACAAGGATTCTGTCAGACAACATGACATCAGTAGCGTATATCAATCATCAAGGAGGAACAAGATCAGGAACACTCATGTCTATAGCCGAAGACATCCTAACTATAGCCGAGAAACATCTACTGTCTCTATCAGCACTACATGTCAGAGGAGTGAACAATTCAAAAGCGGACTTCCTCAGTCGCCATACCCTCCACCAAGGGGAGTGGGTTTTAAATCATCGAATCTTCAAAATGATAACCGTAAAATGGGGTTTACCAGAGGTAGATCTCTTCGCTACAAGAGACAACAGGCAATTAAAAAAGTTCGCTTCAATGTTCCAATCCGACAAACCCGATTTTCTCGATGCTCTCCAGGTACCCTGGACATTTCAGAAAGCGTATGCCTTTCCTCCTCTGATACTTCTACCAACAGTAATCAGGAAGATAAGAGAGGACAAAGCCAATATAATCCTGATTGCCCCATTTTGGCCAAAGAGACCATGGTTCTCCCTGCTCAGAGCTATGTCCATCTCAGATCCATGGATTCTCCCAGAGGATCAGGATCTTCTTTTCCAGGGGCCATTCAACCACCCTCATGTGAAGGGTCTACGGTTGACAGCCTGGAATTTGAGAGGCAATTGTTGAAATTAAGGGGTTTCTCTGATCAAGTAATTAATACTCTATTATTAAGTAGGAAAAGATCCACTACTTCTATATATGTAAGAGTATGGAGGAAGTTTCTAAGTCTTTATCCATTGGCCTTGTCAAACAAAATTCCTATACTTAACATTTTAGAATTTCTCCAGAAAGGACGTGACTTAGGTCTTTCAGTTAATACCTTAAAAGTACAAGTCTCTGCTCTAGGGGCATTGTATAGTCACAATGTAGCGGGTGATAGGTGGATAACTAGATTTATTTCAGCCTGCCAGAGGTCAGAACCAGTTCAGATTCCCCGCATACCGCCTTGGGATGTTAATCTAGTCCTTGAGGCCTTGACAGGTCACCCATTTGAGCCACTACACTCAGCTCACATTAAACACGTTACTCTCAAAACTACTCTTCTTGTCGCATTAGTATCGGCAAGAAGGGTAAGTGACATGCAGGCACTATCAGTAGATCCTCCCTTTCTGTCGATATTTCCAGATAGAATCGTCCTGAAAACAGACCCTTCCTACCTACCTAAGAGATGTACTAAGT
This sequence comes from Ranitomeya variabilis, assembly GCF_051348905.1. Lineage (NCBI taxonomy): Eukaryota > Metazoa > Chordata > Amphibia > Anura > Dendrobatidae > Ranitomeya > Ranitomeya variabilis. The sequence goes on along the minus strand of NC_135235.1, from coordinate 547,644,958 downwards.
TTCATAGATCTCAAGAAATTCTTCTTCCTACTTTTTATGATAATCCTACAAATCAGGAAGAGGAGAAATACCATACCTTAGATGTGAAAAGGGCTGTAATGACTTACTTAGACAGGACTAGCGCCTGGAGGAAGAGCAGGGCTCTCTTTGTTTCCTTCCAGGGTCAAAGGAAAGGAGCTGGTGTCACAAAAGGCACATTATCTCGATGGATTCGGGAGACGATATACCTGGCCTATTCATCTAAAGGGGAAGATCCACCCGAGACTGTAAAGGCACACTCAACCCGGGCAATAGCATCATCCTGGGCAGAGCGAGCAGAGGTTCCAATAGAACTCATATGTAAGGCCGCAACCTGGTCTTCGCCTATTACCTTCTATAGTCACTATAGATTAGATCTATCTGCTTCCACTGATTTGTGTTTCGGTAGATCAGTTCTTAACACGATAATCCCCCCCAAATAGCTATCTCTGAAAGTCTCTCAGTGGGTGCTGTCGTGGCGAAGAGAAAACACCGGATTACGTACCGGTAATGCTCTTTTATAGAGCCACGACAGCACCCCTTCACTTCCCTCCCTTATATATTAGTTTACATATGAGCACTGATAAGGGTGATTGGTTCTTGTAAATATACGTGATTAAGTCAAAGATGAAATGTTAATATAGAATGACCTACTAAAACTTGTGGGCGGTTCCTCGCAATCTCTGTAACCCAAACTGTGGGAGCGAGGGGGACCGCCCCTTTTATCTCTCCGTAGGGTTTCCTGTTCCTAGGGGCGGATCCCCTCTCTCAGTGGGTGCTGTCGTGGCTCTATAAAAGAGCATTACCGGTACGTAATCCAGTGTATCCATCGCTTTACACTGAGCACTTACTTTGGGTTTCCATCTAAATCTCTGAGTGATGGGATTCAGCTGAAACCCCCGAGGGATCCATTCACTATAATGAGGCAGCAGAGTTGCTCTGAATTCCATCTGGCCTTTGAGGTGTCCTTTCAGAAGTGCACAAAATCACCAGATCACAGGTCCGCCTTCATCTGCCTCATAGGGAATCTTCCGCCAGAGGTTCCATTGAAACACGTAATTCAGAGATTAACACGGAAACCCGATGCAAACGCTCAGCGCAGAGTGCAGTATAAATGTGATCTGAGCCTTACTGTGATCTTTGGGAGGCAGAATGAAAAAATCAACAGCAGGTGAAGAATTGGTTTTATTTATTTTTTACGCTGTTCCTCGTGCGGTATAAGTGATTAGTGGACTTTATCCTTTGGGTCGGTGTGATTACAGCGATACCAGATTTATATCTTTATTTATTTTTGGCTGCGGTCATGCACTCTAAAAGATGCTTTTTATTGTGAAAACTAGTTTTTGCATCACCATATGTTGAGAGCTATAATTTTTTCATATTTTGACCGAGTCATGTGAGGGCTTGTTTTTTGGCGAGGCGAGCTGATGTTTTCATTGGTACCATTTTCAGGCACATGACATTTTTTGATCACTTTCTATTCTGGTTTTGGAAGACAGAATGAACAAAAACCATCAATTCAGGAATTGCTTTTTTTTTTTTTTATACCGTTCCGCATATGGTAAAATTGGTAAAACTGCTTTATTGTTCGGGTCAATACAATTACACCCATACCTAATTTATATAGTTTTTTTTATGTTTTGGCGCTTTTACACAATAAAAACTATTTTATAGAAAAAATAATTATTTTTGCATCCCTTTGTTCTGAGAGCTACAACTTTTTTATTTTTCTGCTGATGGAGCTGTATGGCAGCTTGTTACATGCGGGACAAGATGATGTTTTCAGCTGTACTATTTTTATTTACGAGGGGCGATCCAAAAGTAATGATAATCAATACTAAACACAATAAATATAGTCGAAATTTTTTTTTATTTTTCTACATAGTCTCCTAACAAGTCTATATATTTAGTCCATCTCTTTTCTAAACTTAGAATTCCCTTCGAAAAAAATTCTTGATCTTGACCCTCAAAAAAATCCCCAACAGCGGTTATCACGTCGCTATTGTCATCAAATTTCTTGCCCCTGAGGTGTTCCTTGAGCCGAGGAAAGAGAAAGAAGTCACTGGGGGCTAGATCTGGTGAATAGGGGGGGTGTTCCACCAGTTCAAAGCCCGCTTCTTGAATGGTAGCCATGGCAACTGCAGCTTTGTGAGACGGCGCGTTATCTTGGTGAAACAGCACTCCAGCCTGCAGTTTGCCGCGCCTTTTCTCCTTGATAGCCTCCCGCAATCTTCTTATTTGTTCTGCATAGTAGGAGCCCGTAATAGTGGCTCCCTTCTCCAAATAGTCCACCATAATAATTCCTTCAGCATCCCAAAAAACGGACACCATAACCTTCCCTGCTGAGCTTGAAACTTTGAATTTCTTCGGCGTCGGTTCGTTGGCTCGTTTCCATGTCATCGATTGTTGTTTAGTTTCGGGATCAAAGTGGTGGATCCAGGTCTCATCCATGGTCAAAAAACGTGACAAAAAATTTTCCTTGTCTGCTTGGAACTTTTCGAGATTTGCTATTGAAATGTCAACTCGTTTCTTCTTTTGCTCGTCGGTTAACATTTTTGGCACCCAACGCGAGGAGATCTTTCTCATATGCAATTCTTTTGCAAGGATTCTTTGAATATTGCCATATGAGATCCCTGTGACCTCAGCTACATGCCTGATAGTCACTCTTCGATCTGCCCATACAACTTCTTCAACTTTTTTCACGTTTCCTTCATTGAGGGACGTGGATGGGCGTCCTTCACGATGTTCATCTTCCGTCGATGTTCTTCCCAGCTTAAATTCCTTGGCCCAGCATGCAACTGTGGAATATGGAAGAGAAGAGTCCCCCAATGTTTCCGCCAAGTCGCTGTGTATGTCTTTGGTAGTCATTTTTTTCAAGCAGAGGTATTTGATGACAGTTCTGAGCTCGTTTTTTTCCATTTTGATGTTCACTCCTTGGCAGTTCATATTCAAATGAGTGTAGCTCCCGGGAATCGTGGTCTATTTAAGTGATTTTTTTTTCCTGGACTAGTGGGTACCTAAGAGAGAAGAAAACATTTTATTTTAATTTCTATGTGCAATAGAAATAACCGATTATCATTACTTTTGGATCGCCCCTCGTATATACAAATTTTTGATCGCATTTCTTTTGCATTTTTTGTTCGGCGGTATGATAAAGCATTAGTGTTTTTTTTTACGGTGTTCACTGAAGGGGTTAACTAGTGGGATAGTGTTATAGAGCTGGTTGTTACGGACGCGGCGATACCAAATATGTGTACTTTTATTGTTTTATTTACATAAATGTATTTATTGGAAAAACATTTATTGCTTTTTTTTCTTTAGGGATTTTTAAAACATTTTTACATTTTGTCATTTTTTTAATACTTTTTTACATTATATTACTGTATTACATTAGATCGCTGATCTAACACTCCGCACTGCAGAGTATCAGATCAGGATCTGACAGGCAGAGTATCAGATCAGGATCTGACAGGCAGGGAAAGAGGCACGCTCACAAGCCACCTTCCATACAGGACCTGGAAGGACCCCGTGGCTATCTTGGAGCCGGGAGTCTCTATGGAGACCATCAGGACAACTCGATGCGATCGTGTCCTGATGGAAGCGCGTGGGGAGTATCCTCCCTGCGTGATGCTCTATGCCGCTGTCACTACTGACAATGCCTGTAATCGGTGCTAGCACTGATCGTGGGCATTGCTGCGGGATGTCAGCTGACACAGTGGACACCTGCACCCGATCTCAGCGTGAGGCCATGCGATCCGTGCACCATACTAGCACTGCTTGTGTGAGCACAGCTCCCACAGAGCAATACTAGTATGTTGAATGTAGGGAAGGGGTTAAAATGGAAAGCCAAACCAGAGAGACATGGAAGAAAAAGGAAAAATACCATTGAAATGGAAGGAATAATAGCCAAAATGGCAAAGGTTCAGCCAATGATCAGCTGCAGGATAATCAAAGACAGTCTCAAGTTACCTGTGAGTACTGTGACAGAAGACTCCTGTGTGAAGCTAATCTCTAAAGGCCCCGTCTCACATAGCGAGATCGCTAGCGAGATCGCTGCTGAGTCACAAGTTTTGTGACGCAACAGCGACCTCCATAGCGATCTCGCTATGTGTGACACGTACCAGCGATCAGGCCCCTGCTGCGAGATCGCTGGTTGTGTCGGAATGGCCTGGACCTTTTTTTGGTCGTTGAGGCCCCGCTGACATTGCTGAATCGGTGTGTGTGACACCGATCCAGCGATGTCTTCACTGGTAACCAGGGTAAACATCGGGTTACTAAGCGCAGGGCCGCGCTTAGTAACCCGATGTTTACCCTGGTTACCAAAAAAAACAAACACTACATACTCGCCTTTCGGTGTCCAGGTCCCTTGCCGTCTGCTTCCTGCTCTCACTGACTGCCGGCCGTACAGTGAGAAGTGAGAGCACAGCAGTGACGTCACCGCTGCGCTCTGCTCTCAGTGTACGGCCGGATCTCAGTCAGAGCAGGAAGCAGACGGCAAGGGACCTGGACACCGAAAGGCGAGTATGTACTGTTTGTTTTTTTGGTAACCAGGGTAAACATCGGGTTACTAAGCGCGGCCCAGCGCTTAGTAACCCGATGTTTACCCTGGTTACCCGGGTGCTGCAGGATTACTTCGGCATCGTTGAAGACAGTTTCAACGATGCCGAAGTCGTTCCCCTGATCGTTGGTCGCTGGGGAGAGCGGTCTGTGTGACAGCTCCCCAGCGACCACACAGCGACTTACCAACGATCACGGCCAGGTCATATCGCTGGTCGTGATCGTTGGTAAATCGCTTAGTGAGACGGGGCCGTTAGCAAGAAGTCCCTGCAAAGTCCCACTGTTTAAAAAAAAAAAAACAAAAAAAAAAACATGTACTGAAGTGGATAGAATTTGCCAAAGAACACATCAACTGGCCTAAAGAGAAATGAAACATTTTGTGGACTGATGAAGGTAAAAGTGTTCTTTTTGGGTCCAAGGGCCACAGGCAGTTCATCAGACGTTCCCAAAACTGTATTCAAACCACAGTACACTCTGAAGACAGTGAAGCATGGTAGTGCAAGTATCATGATATGGACATGCTTCTCTCTACTGTGCTGCTGGACCTAGTCAATGCGGACCAGGGCTCATGGACCAGTTTGCATATATTAAAATACTTGAAGAAGAGGTCATGCATGTTGCCTTGTGCTGAAGAGGATATGCCCTTGAAATGGGTGTTTCAACAAGACAGTGACCCTAAAGGGTATGTGCACACGCTGCGGATTCTGCTGCAGATCCGCAGCGGATCTGACGCTGCGGATCCGCAGCAGTTTTCCCAAAGTTTACAGTACCATGTAAACCTATGGGAAAAAAAAAACGCTGTGCACATGCTGCGGAAAATTCAGCTCGGAAACGCAGCGGATTATTTTCCGCAGCTTGTCAATTCTTTGTGCGGATTTCAACCAGCACCAATAGGAAAGTGCAGTTGAAAACCCGCAGAGGAATCCGCAGAAGAAACCGCGAGAAAATCCGCAGTGAAAACCGCAGTGGTTTTGCACTGCGGATTTTCAAAACCTGCTGTGGAAAAATCCGCAGCAGAATCCGCAGCGTGTGCACATACCCAAACACACCAGTAAACGAAAAAAAACTCAATCTTGGTTCCAGTCCAATAAAATTGAGGTTACGGAAAGGCCAGCCCAATCCCCGGACCGTAATCTGATTGAACATTTCTGAGGCAAAGCCAACAAATGCAAAAAAAAATGATGGAATGTTGTCAAAGCATCCTGGGCTGGAATAACAGTTGACAGGTACAAGAAGTTGGTTGACTCTATGCAATATAGATGTGAAGCCCTTCCAAAAACACTGTGGGTATACAACTAAATATTAGGTTAGTGAGTCACATGAACGCTAAATCCTCAAAAAAATAGCAAATATTGTGAATTTGTAAAGACCAATGCAGACACTGCTATTTTATGGAACAGCACAATGTTCATTTTTTTTGTATTTTTTTTCTGTAAAGTAGTTAAAAATTATATATTTGTTTTCATGTTTTGAATTAGAAAACAGTGTGCAATGCTCCCAATGCATGGAAATAAAAGCTAGTATAAAGATTTTGTGGTTAACTCATTGTTTTGGATCACACTGCTATTATTTTGAACACTACTGTACAAGCGAGATGAACAAGAAAAATCTTATTGTGCCAAAAAGGTACACCATATTATATATAAATATGTATTGAATATTCATTATTCAACTTTATTGGAAATTAATTCTTGCGCCTTTTCCTTTTCTTTTCATAGCTTCCTTTGATACATTTTCTCTTAAGAAGGCCTGCGGATCTTTACTGTGAAGCATCCAATAGTAATCCTCCATCATGTTCACGTTCCATCTACAATGGTATCGTCGTTCAATCTCCTTGATATCCTGATGAAATATTTATTTTTGCTCTTTGTTAACAACACCAAGATTTCCAGTAAGGTAGTCCTAATGGGAATTTAAAAAAAATGTAACTTCAAAGTCATCACACAACCCAAGGCTTTGAAATGTTTCAGCTTGTTCTCGACGATGGACTTAAATTTTGGATGTTTGGTGTTACCTACAAATGTTTTCATGCATTCTTTAAAATAATCCCAAACACCTTTCTAAACAGCTTTCATTTTTGTTTCGAACACATCATCCTTCGCGAGTTTGCGAATATCCAGACCAACAAAATGCATTCACCATACACACAACCAACTCACGTCATACCATTTAGAAAACCTTACGTAATCAAAAATAACATTCCCCAACAAGTTACAACATTATTCCTGTTGTACCCTGTATAACACTGTATGCTTTGGCATCTAGTCCTTCGCCAATTTTCCTTCCCTTCACTTAACTGTGATAATGTCTGGGTCAGATACATTTGCGATGTCTTGAGATAACAACACTTAATGTGCTGAGCTGGAATGTGAGAGGGCTTAATTCGAAATTTAAATAGACATTATAATGGATTTTGTTAAGAAACAAGTACCACATATCATCTGCTTAAACAGGTGCTTGTCACAAAATTAGAATATAATCAAAAAGTTAATATATTTCAGTTCTTCAATACAAAAAGTGAAACTAGTATATTAAATAGTCACTACAAATAGAATGATCTATTTCAAGTGTTTATTTCTGTTAATATTGATGATTATGGCCTACAGCCAATTAAAACACAAAAGTCATTATCTCAGTAAATTAGAATAATTAACAAAAAACACCTGCAAAGGCTTCCTAAGCGTTTAAAAAGGTCCCTTAGTCTGTTGCAGTAGGCTCAACAATCATTGGGAAGACTGCTGACTTGACAGATGTCCAGAAGGCCGTCATTTACACACTCCAAAAGGAGGGTAACCCACAGGGTGTTCACAGAGTGCTGTATCCAAGCATATTAATGGAAAGTTGAGTGGAAGGAAAAAGTGTGGTTAAAAAAGGTGCACAAGGATTGTTAAGAAAAGGCCATTCAAAAATTTGGGAGAGATTCACAAGGAGTGGACTGCTGCTTGAGTCATTACTTCAAGAGCCCCCCCCCCCCCCCACACACACACACACACACACGTGTATCCAGGACATGGGCTTCAAGTGTCGCATTCCTTGTGTCAAGCCATAAAAAGAACTGGAATGTTGCTCAGTGGTCTATGATGTTGTTTTCTGATAAAAGTAAATTTAGCATTTCATTTGGAAATTGAGTATAGAGGAAGAGTGGAGAGGCACACAATCCAAGCTGCTTGAGATCTAGTGTGAAGTTTCCACAATCAGTGATAGTTTGGGGAACCATGTCATCTGCTGGTGTAGGTCCACTCTGTTTTATCAAGACCAAAGTCAGCGCAGCAGTCTACTAGGAAATTTTTAGAGCACTTCATGTTTCCCTCTGCTGACAAGCTTTTTGGAGATGGAAATTTCATTCTCCAGCAGGACTTGGCACCTGTCCACACTGCCAAAAGTACCAATACCTGGTTTAAAAGCAACAGTATCCCTGTGCATGATTGTCCAACAAACTCGCCTGACCTTAACCCCATATCTAAGGAGTATTGTCAAGAGGAAGATGAGACACCAGGCCCAAGAATGCAGACGAGCTGACGGCTGCTATCAAAGCAACCTGGGTATCCATAACACCTCAGCAGTGCCACAGGTTGTTCGCCTCCATGCCACATTGATGCAGTAATATATGCAAAAGGAGCCCCGACCAAGTATTGAGTGCATTTACTGAACATACGTTTCAGTAGGCCAACATTTCGGATTTTAAAATCAGTTTTCAAGCTGGTGTTATAAAGTATTCTAATGTGTAGTCAATGTCTTTCTCCATTGGTCTCAACAGAGTTGTCCTGTCCCGGAGGTTGCATTTTTAAATGCCTCAGTAAGTTGTCTCAGAATCCTCTCTTTGGAGAAATCTCTTTAATTGTGTAGCTTGCATCTGGAAAGTTTGTGCTGAGGAGCAGTTCCTTCAGATTCTAAGAAACTGCACCTTGGGGACACCCCTCTTAAGGCTAACTGGATGATGGCTGTCCCATCTCAATAAATTACATAGGTCTGCAACTAAAAAGTTGTTTGATTATTTTCATATAATTTCCATGTATTTTGGTGTTTTAATAAGAAAAAGAATATTGAAAAAAATCCTAAACATCAGGACTTGCCACAAACTCTGGTGTGAATTGTCGGCAGGTAGCTTATTTTCTTTCCCCATTAGCATCAATAGGAACTGCGTGATTGGCTGTTGGCAGTCAGGTGGTTAGTGACATAATGAAAGGTCCTTATGCCTTCAAGAAACTTCCATTGGAATTTCATTCATCAACCTTGCTTCCCCAAATTAGCATTATGGCTTTGCGGAAGTGTATTAAAGGGCCACTGTCACCCCCCCCAGCCGTTATAAACTAAAAGAGCCACCTTGTGCAGCAGTAATGCTGCAGTCTAACAAGGTGGCTCTTTTAGTTTTTGATTCATTTATTAGCTCAATAAAGCGTTTTATAAATTGGCCACACATACCAGATATTATACCTGGAGGCGGTCCGAAGCGTCCTGTATGAATCCCCCAACTGCCGTCACTCTTCTCTTCAGGGGCGCTGGTCGCCGCCCCCTTCGCGTTGTTGCTTCTTACATCCGGCGCCTGCGCTGTGCGTGCCTGCCTGGGGCCTGCGCAGTCTTCATTATCAGTAGCAGCTCAGATGCAGGGTGCCTGACTGCGCAGGTGCGGGCAGTGCGGCCGCCCTGTTACTGAATCCCCGCCCCGCACTGTTATTCATTATGCACAGTGCGGGGCTGGCATTCCTGGGCATGCGCACTGCGCTTGCCAGACGGTCCCCCGCCTTCCAGCGTTGTTCTTTGTGGCTGTTCCAAACGTCGGCAATGAAACCTGTATATTCGGGCAATGCTGGAAGGCGGGGGACCGGGGGAGCGTCTGAACAGCGCAGTGCGCATGCCCAGGAATGCCAGCCCCGCACTGTGCATAATGAATAACACAGTGCGGGGCGGGGATTCAGTAACAGGGCGGCCGCACTGCCCGCACCTGCGCAGTCAGGCACCCTGCATCTGAGCTGCTACTGATAATGAAGACTGCGCAGGCCCCAGGCAGGCTCGCACAGCGCAGGCGCCGGATTGAAGAAGCAACAACGCGAAGGGGGCGGCGACCATCGGCCCTGAAGAGAAGAGTGACGGCAGTTGGGGGATTCATACAGGACTCTTCGGACCGCCTCCAGATACAATATCTGGTATGTGTGGCCAATTTTTAAAACGCTTTATTATGGTAATAAATGAATCAAAAACTAAAAGAGCCACCTTGTTAGACTGCAGCATTACTGCTGCACAAGGTGGCTCTTTTAGTTTATAACGGCTGGGGGGGGGGGGGTGACAGTGGCCCTTTAATTCCCCTGATCGTTTCTGTTTAATTTGTGAATATACAGTGTTGAATCAACAGCTGAATATTAGACTTTGTGAAAAAAGTATACTTCGCATACTTTGGACTAAAACTTGGAGATCAAGATAAAGTTTGGGCCCGTCATAAAGTATGCAAGCGGTGTGTGAGGACCTCCGAAATTGGTTCAAGGGTAAGAAAATAGCTTTCCGTTATGGGATTCCTATTACTTTTGTTCATGCAATGTAAAAGGGTATAATTCCAAATGGAAGCATTCCATTTCATAACCCAATCTTCACTCAACAATTCGTCCCATCCTCCATGGCACAGATATACCAGTACCCAAGACCCTTGCTATCTTGAAAGAGATACCTAGCTCTAATGAAGGTGAAGTCATACCTGAACCAGATGATGAATCAAGTTCTGACTTTGAAGATGATACAAGACCAATTTTTTTTTCCCCAGGAGGAGATGAAGGATTTAGTAAGAGACTTGAATCTTCCCAAAGATGCCACTGAGTTACTCTGATCAAGGCTTAAAAGCAGGAATTTTTTGTTAGTAGGGGTGTCTTTTTCATGGTTCGGACATCGTGAAAAGAAGTTTGTTCCTTACTTTGCCCAGGAAGACAAGTTGGTTTATTGCATCAAAGTCGAAGGTTTGGATGGGTCAATTCAAAATCCAATATGATTCAGCGCAATGGTGTCTTTTTCTACATTCTTCAAAAAGTCTAAAAGCAGTTTAACTCCACAAAGCCGGTTTTTACGCTTCCATCCCTGTGGGTCATTCCATATACTTGAAGGAAACCTATGAGAGCTTGGAATTGGTTCTTCTTAAACTTAAATATGAACACCACGGTTGGCAAGTGTGTGGGAATCTTGAAGGTCTTGGGTCCTGTGCATACTGCTCGGGCAACATCCTGGATATGCCAAATACCCTTGCTTTCTGTGGGACAGTCGAGACCGACAAAATCACTGGACCAAGAAGAGTTGGCAGCCAAGGGTGCTCACAGACGGTGAAAAAAATGTCCTCTGAGAAACTTTGGTAACTCCATATAAAGTTCTTCTACCACCTCTCCACATAAAATTGGGCTTGATGAAGCAATTCACAAAATCACTTCCAAGAGATGGGGCCTCCAAGTTTCCAAGCCTCTTGGAGGCAAAATTGAAGGAAGGTGTGTTTGTCGGACCAGACATTAGAAGGCTTATAGCTGATAAAGAGTTTGTCAATACCTGTTGTGAATTCTGTTGTGGGTTCTGCTCTTGGGCTCCCTCCGGTGGTTATAAGTGGTAGTGCTGCTGTTTGTCCTTCACAGCAGTCATCAGGTGCGTCCACTTCGGACGGGGCTATTTAGTCTGGCTTCACCCTTTAGTGAGTGCCAGTTGTTCATTGTTTCTGGAGGATTCACATCCCTTCCTGGTCGCTCCTGCTTGCAGTTCATTTCTACAAGATAAGTTCTGCTTGTTTTTCTGCCCACATGTTGTGGGCCTCATTGTTCAATGCATTGCATGTTTTTTCTTGTCCAGCTTTATCTGTGTAAGGATTTATGCAGCCAAGCTGGAATCTCTGGAGAGGCAGATTTACCCTCCATGTCTTTAGTTAGATGTGGAGTTTTTGTATTATCTGTGGTGGACATTTCATAGTATTTTAATACTGACCGCATAGTTCTCTGTCCTATCTTTCCTATTTTAGCTAGATTGGCCTCCTTTGCTAAATTCTGTTTTCAGCCTGTGTATGTTTTTTCCTCTCCTCTCACAGTCAATATTTGTGGGGGGCTGCCTATCCTTTGGGAATTTTCTCTGAGGCAAGATAGTTTTCCCTTTTCTATCTATAGGGTTAATTAGTACTCCGGCTGTGTCGAGGTGTCTAGGATTGGTAGGTACATCCCACGGCTACTTCTAGTTGCGGTGTTAAGTCCAGGGTCTGCGGTCAGTACAGTTACCACATTCTCCAGAGTACGTCTCATGCCGCTCCTAGGCCACCAGATCATAACAATATCATGACAGATCCTCAGAAAGAAGGATGGATTGCTTTTAAAGAGGTCATAGAGAAATTTTTAGGCAATAAAAAATCCGGACTACAAAAAGATCATTGGACCAATGCTGAAAGCATTTCAAGCTTTAGGTTGCCTGATGAGTTTGAAAGTATATTTCCTCCATTCCCACCTTGACTTTCTTGAAATTTTGGAACCTGTGGGTGAAGAGCAAGGTGAATGATTCCATCAAGACATTAAAAAGATGGAAAATACCAGGGAAAATGGTGCATTGCAATGATGGCAGACTACTGTTGGATGCATCAAAGAGACATTCCAGATGCTGCTTACTAGCGTAAATGTACTAAAAGGAGTTTCACAGGGAAGTGAGTGAGTGTTAGTGAGCTCATTTCAGTTCAAAATGACTTTCATGAAAAATTTGTAATAAAAAATAAATTTTATAAGTCTATTTTCATTTATTTCGTGGTATTGCTTTATTTAACATAGTTACCTAAATTGCCAGGAAACGTGATGTCCTATGACAAAGCAAAACAGAGGTGATTTTCAGATTCAGCGCACCAAAAGACATAAAGATTACGTGGAATAACCAAAACAGCTCTTGAAATTTTATTTTTTGCAAACCTGCGTTATTGGTGGAGGTCGGTTTCCTTAAAATTCTCGTCTGGAACCGTCCATCTAAATCTTTTGTGATATTAATGTCTAAGAAGTTTGATTTAGTCCGAACCTCAGGCCAGTGTTATTGATGTTAAGTTCTTGGACAAAATTATCAAAGGAATTCATGTCACCAATCCACAATATAATAGTGTCGTCTCTGTAGCGCCCCCAGAATAATATCTGGAGGCACCACCAAGACTACCCCTTCTCTCCAAACACCATAGTGTCCTCCCACCGGCCCAAGAGCAAATTGGCATAGGTGGGGGCACATGCGCTCCCCATAGCCATACCCCTGAGCTGGTGGTAGAACTTGTTGTCAAACACAAAGTAGTTATGTGTCAGTATAACCTTAGTAACCTGCATATAAGCTCATTATACAGAATCAGATGTAGCCTTGATACCAGCTTCATGTGGAATGCTACTGTATACAGCCTCCACATTGAAGCTAATAGTACATTGTTTTCTACTACCAGGTTTAGGTAGAACTCAGCCTTGATACCAGCTTCATATGGAATGCTACTGTATAGAGCCTCCACATCGATTGAAGCTAATAGTACATTGTTATCTACTTTAACAACAGGTCTGAGGTGTCACGTATGTACAAGGTTAGCGACGTCACAAACTGAGTATCCTGTCAATGTATATACCAAAGTTCTGAGTGATGGAGTCATTCCCAGATACTATGGGTCAGACTTTGAGGGGTTCTAGTCCTTTGTGGACTTTGAGTAGAAGAATGGAATTGTGGGGTCTGTTGAAACATAAAGGCCTTTTCACTTGGATATCAGTCTTGATTCCGAGGCTGAGGTAAGCAAGGAATGTAGTTCCGCATTAAAGGCATCAGTTGGGTCCCTCCGCAGTATACCATAGGTGGATTCATCATTCAAGATTCAATAGCATATTACTTTATATCTTGGATGATCCATAATAACCAGGATATCACCTGTATCTGATGCCTTAAATATAAGATCATTCCCAGTCATTGTCATCATTAACATTCTGACCAAACTAGATTTATTCCAGGTAAAGAGACAGACGGACATTCAACAATTATTCATATACAGGTCCTTCTCAAAAAATTAGCATATAGTGTTAAATTTCATTATTTACCATAATGTAATGATTACAATTAAACTTTCATATATTATAGATTCATTATCCACCAACTGAAATTTGTCAGGTCTTTTATTGTTTTAATACTGATGATTTTGGCATACAACTCCTGATAACCCAAAAAACCTGTCTCAATAAATTAGCATATCAAGAAAAGGTTCTCTAAATGACCTATTACCCTAATCTTCTGAATCAACTAATTAACTCTAAACACATGCAAAAGATACCTGAGGCTTTTAAAAACTCCCTGCCTGGTTCATTACTCAAAACCCCCATCATGGGTAAGACTAGCGACCTGACAGATGTCAAGAAGGCCATCATTGACACCCTCAAGCAAGAGGGTAAGACCCAGAAAGAAATTTCTCAACAAATAGGCTGTTCCCAGAGTGCTGTATCAAGGCACCTCAATGGTAAGTCTGTTGGAAGGAAACAATGTGGCAGAAAACGCTGTACAACGAGAAGAGGTGACCGGACCCTAAGGAAGCAGTGGACTGAGTCTGGTGTGGAAACATCCAGAGCCACCGTGCACAGGCGTGTGCAGGAAATGGGCTACAGGTGCCGCATTCCCCAGGTAAAGCCACTTTTGAACCATAAACAGCGGCAGAAGCGCCTGACCTGGGCTACAGAGAAGCAGCACTGGACTGTTGCTAAGTGGTCCCAAGTACTTTTTTCTGATGAAAGCAAATTTTGCATGTCATTCGGAAATCAAGGTGCCAGAGTCTGGAGGAAGACTGGGGAGAAGGAAATGCCAAAATGCCTGAAGTCCAGTGTCAAGTACCCACAGTCAGTGATGGTGTGGGGTGCCATGTCAGCTGCTGGTGTTGGTCCACTGTGTTTCATCAAGGGCAGGGTCAATGCAGCTAGCTATCAGGAGATTTTGGAGCACTTCATGCTTCCATCGGCTGAAATGCTTTATGGAGATGAAGATTTCATTTTTCAGCACAACCTGGCACCTGCTCACAGTGCCAAAACCACTGGTAAATGGTATACTGACCATGGTATTACTGTGCTCAATTGGCCTGCCAACTCTCCTGACCTGAACCCCATAGAGAATCTGTGGGATATTGTGAAGAGAAAGTTGAGAGACGCAAGACCCAACATTCTGGATGAGCTTAAGGCCGCTATTGAAGCATCCTGGGCCTCCATAACATCTCAGCAGTGTCACAGGCTGATTGCCTCCATGCCACGCCGCATTGAAGCAGTCATTTCTGCCAAAGGATTCCCGACCAAGTATTGAGTGCATAACTGAACATTATTATTTGATGTTTTTTTTGTTTGTTATTAAAAAACACTTTTATTTGATTGGACGGGTGAAATATGCTAATTTATTGAGACAGGTTTTTTGGGTTATCAGGAGTTGTATGCCAAAATCATCAGTATTAAAACAATAAAAGACCTGACAAATTTCAGTTGGTGGATAATGAATCTATAATATATGAAAGTTTAATTGTAATCATTACATTATGGTAAATAATGAAATTTAACACTATATGCTAATTTTTTGAGAAGGAACTGTATATAGCAGCTGTCCGTGATGATCCCTCTCCTGGTTTTGAAATGTCTTTGGATGTATGTAAAGCCATTGAATGGGAATATTTTCATTCACTACTATTGCACCTCAAGTTTGGTTCCAATTTTAGTACTTGCGTTAAACTATTATACAATTCTCCTAGAGTAAGAATTCAAAGTAACTTGGATATATCACAACCTTTTCCTTTGTGAAAAGAGACTAGGCAAGGTTACCTCTTGTTTCCTGCTTTTCGTGATGGCCATTAAGGCATTGGTCCTGGCTATTCGGCAAGCTCGGGACGTCAAGGGTTTAATCCGAGGGTCCTTAACAGAAAAAGTTTCCTTATATGCAGATGATACCTTAGTATATCTGGCGGACGTTGGTCCTTGCATGACTTCCCTCTTAACCCCTTCCCGACCTGTGACACAGCGTATGCGTCATGAAAGTCGGTGCCTTCCCGACCTGTGACGCATATGCTGTGTCACAGAATGATCGCGTCCCTACAGATCGGGTGAAGGGGTTAACTCCGATTTCACCCGATCTGCAGAGACAGGGGGAGTGGTGCTTCAGCCCAGGGGGGGTGGCTTCACCCCCCCGTGGCTACGATCGCTCTGATTGGCTGTTGAAAGTGAAACTGCCAATCAGAGCGATTTGTAATATTTCACCCAAAAAAACGGTGAAATATTACAATCCAGCCATGGCCGATGCTGCAATATCATCGGCCATGGCTGGAAAACCTAATCTGCCCCCACCCCACCCCACCGATCGCCCCCCCAGTGCTCCGGTGCGCGGTCCGCCCCCCTAATAAGTTCTGTCCGCTCCTCCGTCCTCCTGTACGCTCCCCCCGTGCTCCGGTGCCCCCTCCCTGTGCTCCGGTCCCCCCCCCCCCCTGTGCTCCGGTCCCCCCCCCCCCCCCCCGTGATCCGATCACCCCCCCTTCATACTTACCGGGCCTCCCGATGTCCGTCCGGCTTCTCCATGGGCGCCGCCATCTTCCAATATGGCGGGCGCCTGCGCACTGCGCCCGCAGAGTCTGCCGGCTGGCAGATTCATTTCAGAAGTATTTTGATCACTGCGATATAGCCTATCGCAGTGATCAAAATGAAAAAAAAGTAAATGACCCCCCTTTATCACCCCCATAGGGACAATAATAAAAATAAATAAAATATATATATATTTTTTTCTGCTAGGGTTAGGGTTAGAACTAGGGTTAGAATTAGGGTTAGAATTAGGGGTAGGGTTAGGGGTAGGGTTAGGGCATGTGCACACAGTGCGGATTTGGCTGCGAATCCGCAGCGGATTGCCGCGGATCCGCAGCGGATCGGCCGCAGATCCGCAGCGGATCGGCCGCGGATCCGCAGCGGGCGGATTGGCCGCGAATCCGCAGCGGATTGGCCGCTGAGAATTCGTAGCAGTTTTCCATCAGGTTTACAGTACCATGTACACCTATGGAAAACCAAATCTGCTGTGCCCATGGTGCGGAAAATACCGTGCGGAAACGCTGTGTATTTTCCGCAGCATGTCAATTTTGTGTGGATTCCGTAGCGTTTTACACCTGTTCCTCAATAGGAATCCGCAGGTGAAATCCGCACAAAAAAACACTGGAAATCCGCTGTAAATCCGTAGGTAAAACGCAGTGCCTTTTACCTGCGGATTTTTCAAAAATGGTGCGGAAAAATCTCACACGAATCCGCAAAGTGGGCACATAGCCTTAGGGTTAGGGTTGGAATTAGAGTTAGGGTACCGTCTCACAGTGGCACTTTGATCGCTACGACGGTACGATCTGTGACGTTCCAGGGATATCCATACGATATCGCTGTGTCTGACACGCAGCAGCGATCAGGGACCCTGCTGAGAATCGTACGTCGTAGCAGATCGTTTGGAACTTTCTTTCGTCGCTGGATCTCCCGCTGTCATCGCTGGATCGTTGTGTGTGACAGCTATCCAGCGATGCGTTCACTTGTAACCAGGGTAAACATCGGGTTACTAAGCGCAGGGCCGCGCTTAGTAACTCGATGTTTACCGTGGTTACCAGCGTAAAAGTTAAAAAAAAAAAAAAACGTACATACTCACATTTCGGTGTCCTTCAGATCCCTTGCCGTCTGCTTCCCGCTCTGACTGTCTGCCGGCCGGAAAGTGAGAGCACAGCACAGCAGTGACGTCACCGCTGCGCTCTGCTCTCACTGTACGGCGGCACTCAGTCAGAGTGGGAAGCAGACGGCAAGGGACCTGAAGGACACCAAAATGTGAGTATGTACGTTTTTTTTTTTACTTTTACGCTGGTAACCACGGTAAACATCGGGTTACTAAGCGCGGCCCTGCGCTTAGTAACCCGATGTTTACCCTGGTTACCCGGGACCTTGGCATCGTTGGTCGCTGGAGAGCGGTCTGTGTGACAGCTCCCCAGCGACCACACAATGACTTTCCAACGATCACGGCCAGGTCGTATCGCTGGTCGTGATCGTTGGTAAATCGTTATGTGAGACGGTACCCTTAGGGTTGGAATTAGGGCTAGGGTTGGAAATAGGGTTAAGATTAGGCTTGTGGTTAGGGTTAAGGATAGGGTTAGGGTTGTGTTGGGGTTACAGTTGTGGGTAGGGTTGGGATTAGGGTTAGGATTAGGGTTGGATTTAGGGTTACGGGTGTGTTGGGGTTAGGGTTGTGGTTAGGGGTGTGTTGGGGTTAGGGTTGTGATTAGGGTTATGGCTACAGTTGGGATTAGGGTTAGGGGTGTGTTGGGGTTAGTGTTGAAGTTAGAATTGAGGGGTTTCCACTGTTTAGGCACATCAGGGGTCTCCAAACGCAACATGGCGCCACCAATGATTCCAGCCAATCTTGCGTTCAAAAAGTCAAATGGTGCGCCCTCCCTTCCAAGCCCCGACGTGCGCCCAAACAGTGGTTTACCCCCACATATGGGATACCAGCGTACTCAGGACAAACTGGGCAACAACTATTGGGGTCCAATTTCTCCTGTTACCCTTGCAAAAATAAAAAAATACTTGCTAAAACATAATTTTGAGGAAAGAACAATTATTTTTTATTTTCACGGCTCTACGTTATAAACTTATGTGAAACACTTGGGGGTTGAAAGTGCTCACCACACATCTAGATAAGATCCTTTTGGGGTCTAGTTTCCAAAATGGGGTCACTTGTGGGGTGTTTCTACTGTTTAGGCACATCAGGGGCTCTGCAAATGCAACGTGACGCCCGCAGACCATTCCATCAAAGTCTGCATTTCAAATGTCACTACTTCCCTTCCGAGCCCTGACGTGCGCCCAAACAGTGGTTTACCCCCACATATGGGGTACCAGCGTACTCACAACAAACTGGGCAACAAATATTGGGGTCCAATTTCTCCTGTTACCCTTGTGAAAATAAACAATTGCTTGCTAAAACATCTTTTTTGAGGAAAGAAAAATGATTTTTTATTTTCACGGCTCTGCGTTGTAAACTTCTGTGAAGCACTTGGGGGTTGAACGTGCTCACCACACATCTAGATAAGTTCCTTGGGGGGTCTAGTTTCCAAAATGGGGTCACTTGTGGGGGGTTTCTACTGCTTAGGCACATCAGGGGCTCTGCAAACATAACATGATTCCCGCAGACCATTCCATCAAAGTCTGCATTCCAAACCGTCACTACTTCCCTTCCGAGCCCCGCCATGTGCCCAAACAGTGGTTTACCCCCACATATGGGGTATCAGCGTACTCAGGAGAAACTGGACAACAACTTTTGGGGTCAAATTTTTCCTGTTACCCTTGGGAAAATTAAAAAATTCTGGGCTAAAAAAATATTTTTGAGGAAAGAAAACACATTTTTTATTTTCACGTCTCTGCGTTATAAACTTCTGTGAAGCACTTGGGGGTTCAAAGTGCTCACCACACATCTAGATAAGTTCCCTTGGGGGTCTAGTTTCCAAAGTGGGGTCAATTGTGGGGAGTTCCTACTGTTTAGGCACATCAGGGGCTCTGCAAACGCAACGTGACGCCCGCAGAGCATTCCATTAAAGTCTGCATTTCAAAACGTCACTACTTCCCTTCCGCTCCCCGATGTGTGCCAAAACAGTGGTTTACCCCCACATATGGGGTATCAGCGTACTCAGGAGAAACTGCACAACAACTTTTGGGGTCCAATTTCTCCTGTTACCCTTGGGAAAATAAAAAATTGTGGGTTAAAAAATCACTTTTGAGGAAAGAAAAATAATTTTATATTTTCATGGCTCTGCGTTATAAACTTCTGTGAAGCACTTGAGGGTTCAAAGTGCTCACCACACATCTAGATTAGTTCCTTGGGAGGTCTAGTTTCCAAAATAGGGTCACTTGTGTGGGAGCTCCAATGTTTAGGCACACAGGGGCTCTCCAAACGCGACATGGTGTCCGCTAATGATTGGAGCTAATTTTCCATTAAAAAAGCCAAATGGCGTGCCTTCCCTTCCGAGCCCTGCCGTGCGCCCAAACAGTGGTTTACCCCCACATATGGGGTATCATCGTACTCAGGACAAACTGGACAACAACATTTGGGGTCCAATTTCTCCTATTATCCTTGGGAAAATAAAAAACTCCGGGCTAAAAATCATTTTTGAGGAAAGAAAAATATTTTTTTATTTTCATGGCTCTGCGTTATAAACTTCTGTGAAGCACCTGGGGGTTTTAAGTGCTCACTATACATCTAGATTCGTTCCTTGGGGGGTCTAGTTTCCAAAATGGGGTCACTTGTAGGGGAGCTCTAATGTTTAGGCACACAGGGGCTCTCCGAACGCAACATGGTGTCCACTAACGATTGGAGCTAATTTTCCATTGAAAAAGTCAAATGGCGCGCCTTCCCTTCCAAGCCTTGCCGTGCACCCAAACAGTGGTTTACCCCCACATATGAGGTATCGGCGTACTCAAGAGAAATTGCCCAACAAATTTTAGGATCCATTTTATCCTGTTGCCCATGTGAAAATGAAAAAATTGAGGCTAAAAAAAATTTTTTGTGAAAAAAAAGTACTTTTTCATTTTTTACGGATCAATTTGTGAAGCACCTGAGAGTTTAAAGTGCTCACTATGCATCTAGGTAAGTTCCTTGGGGGGTCTAGTTTCCAAAATGGGGTCACATGTGGGGGAGCTTCAATGTTTAGGCACACAGGGTCTCTCCAAACGCGACATGGTGTCCGCTAACGATGGAGATAATTTTTCATTCAAAAAGTCAAATGGCGCGCCTTCCCTTCCGAGCCTTGCCGTGCACCCAAACAGTGGTTTACCCCCACATGTGAGGTATCAGTGTACTCAGGAGAAATTGCCCAATACATTTTAGGATCCATTTTATCCTGCTGCCCATGTGGAAATGAACAAATTGAGGCTAAAAGAAATTTTTTGTGAAAAAAAAAGTACTTTTTCATTTTTACGGATCAATTTGTGAAGCACCTGGGGGATTAAAGTGCTCACTATGCATCTAGATAAGTTCCTTGGGGCGTCTAGTTTCCAAAATGGGGTCACTTGTGGGGGAGCTCCAATGTTTAGGCACACGGGGGCTCTCCAAACGCGACATGGTGTCCGCTAAAGATTGGAGCCAATTTTTCATTGAAAAAGTCAAATGGCGCTCCTTCGCTTCCGAGCCCTGCCGTGCCCACAAACGGTGGTTTACCCCCACATATGAGGTATCAACGTACTCAGGACAAATTGGAAAACAACTTTTGTGGTCCAGTTTCTCCTTTTACCCTTGGGAAAATAAAAAAATTGTTGCTAAAAGATCATTTTTGTGACTAAAAAGTTAAATGTTCACTTTTTCCTTCCATGTTGCTTCTGCTGTTGTGAAACACCTGAAGGGTTAATAAACTTCTTGAATGTGGTTTTGAGCACCTTGAGGGGTGCAGTTTTTAGAATGGTGTCACTTTTGGGTATTTTCAGCCATATAGAACCCTCAAACTGACTTCA
This sequence comes from Ranitomeya variabilis, assembly GCF_051348905.1. Lineage (NCBI taxonomy): Eukaryota > Metazoa > Chordata > Amphibia > Anura > Dendrobatidae > Ranitomeya > Ranitomeya variabilis. The sequence goes on along the minus strand of NC_135235.1, from coordinate 547,623,920 downwards.
AATGTGAGGTGGTCCCTAAAAAAAATGGTTTTGTAAATTTTGTTGTAAAAATGAGAAATCACTGGTCAAATTTTAACCCTTATAACTTCCTAGCAAAAAAAAAATGTATTTCCAAAATTGTGCTGATGTAAAGTAGACATGTGGGAAATGTTATTTATTAACTATTTTGTGTCACATAACTCTCTGGTTTAACAGAATAAAAATTCAAAATGTGAAAATTGCGAAATTTTCAAAATTTTTGCCAAATTTCCGTTTTTTTCACAAATAAACTCAGAAATTATCGACCTAAATTTACCACTAACATGAAGCCCAATATGTCACGAAAAAACAATCTCAGAACCGCAAGGATCCGTTGAAGCGTTCCTGAGTTATTACCTCATAAAGGGACACTGGTCAGAATTGCAAAAAATGGCAAGGTCATTAAGGCCAAAATAGGCTGGGTCATGAAGGGGTTAAGGTTGGTGGATGAATTTAGGTCATCTTCTGGTTTAAAGGTTAATTGGCAGAAATCATTTTTGTTCATCGCCTTTCATAGTCTGAGCCAGACTCAAAATTATCAGCAACTGGTACATAAACATCATCTTATGTATTTGGAGGTTATTGTTTTTCAAAAGGTAGAACAATTTATTGCATTAAACATTGATCAACTAATAGCAGAGACAGGTAGGCAACTCAAGCGCAAACAACATCTGCTGTCTAACTCTTATTGGGGTCATAAATCTTTTAAAATTATATATTTGCTCAAATTCTTATATTTATTTAATTCCTCCCCATTTATGATTGCTAGAGGAACATTTTGTCTCTTGAAAAGTTTGGTGCATACCTTTTACTGGCAGCTCCTAACTTATTCTTTACTTCCTGGCTGCTCAGCGTGCGCCCATTGGTGGATAAATATTGACATGAACAATGCCACCACAACACTAGCAGGAGCATTGATGTGTTCTTATGAAGGGTTAACTGACCTATTATATAGATATAATGCAGTCGTATCAGCTCAAATCCCTCTAAAAACAGTAGCTGGAGTGTGGGCAATAGCACAGAATGGATTGAGGCTCTCAGATATTACACTAGTTTCGCCTAGGATAATGGTTTAATCCTCACCTTCCACATGTATATTCTCTTCCTCATTTGGTCCTCTGGGTGAGGTGCTGTGTCAGAATCACCATTCATATTTTCTCTGTTACATCTGAAATGCTTATCTTTGAGGATTTCCATGCTAGATATGGGGTTCCTGATACCGCTAATTTCTATATATACATCTCCATCATGCAGTGCATGCTGTTTGGAAAATCACTAGTGTCCCTTGGCTTTTCAAAATTGTAGGAGCTCTTGGGGACCTTCTGATGTACCTAAACCCCTCACACAAGCATATTCTCTTCTCCAATCATCTGTTGTCAAGCCTTATGATAAGGCTTATGTAAAGTGTATGGTGGATATACCGGAGTTGACTGTGGGGGAATGGGGACAGGTGGAAGATACATTTTATTCCTCAGCGGTGAGTGCTAGGGACTGTTTGATCAAGACAGAATTTCTAAACAGAGTTAATTATATCCCAGAAAGGTTGAGGAGTTTTGATCGCTACAGTTGTCAGAGCGCTGCGGGGTCACACTGTCAGATGTCAGCGTGACCCGCAGCAGTGACCGGCGGTAAAAAGCTTACTGCAGGTCAGCAGGCATCGGCTGATGAGAGATTACAACTCCCATCAGGCTACGTCTGCTGTCACTGATAACAGTGATAGCATGAATTGCCAAGTTTTTAACACTAAGGTTCGGATACGGCTTTAAAGAAGGCTACTAGCGATATAATGCAATTTTATTTCAAAGTACAAAATTAAAGGAATAATATAATTGCACACTTTTGTATATTTTAACATAGAAGGGTTAAGTACACATGAATATTAAATACATATAAATATTAAGTCCTCACATCATCACCAAGGAGCTCTTTAGGCATCTGTCTGGAATATCAGAGAAGCAAGCACCAAGACAGAGAATCCCAGGGAAATTCACAACACTGCATGGGTGTCCCCACTTACGCAGGTATAACAACACTGTACATGTATAAGTCCAGTTACCCAACTTTCTGGTTTAGTCATGTTTCTCTGGCCTTGCATAGTGATTTACACTGTGTGACTCTGGTTCAGCCTCGCCCTCTAGTGGCCAGCTTTTGGGATAGGATGAATCAGAGATACCAGGCAAACATCAGACAATGGGCAATAAACTCGCATAATTTAAAAGTTCTCGAATACATAAGTCCACAGCAGACAGGTTAAATAAACCTACATGTTTTACAAAAACAAACATAGAAAAACAGAATTATTTGTGAGGTCAAACAATGAAGTAAACAGTTCTCAAGATTGTGTCACTTTGAGCATTGTCTCTAAATGTTTGACAAGTAATGCTCTGTCATGGTCTGAATGCATTCTGTATATTTCAACATGGACTTAAACTATATATTTTTATGTTCACACTACATACAGTAGCAAGAGACGCTGATGGGAGAAGTAGTCTCTCGGCAGCCGGTGCCTGTGTTCAAGCTTAAAAAAAAACAAAAATTTTTTTAAAATATCTGAATACATCTAATATATAAAGCTGAATGTGTGTGTGTGTGTATGTATGTATGTATGTATGTATGTCCGGGATTGGCATCTGAACCGTAGCAGCTACAGCCACAAAATTTTGCACAGTCACACGTCTGGACCCCGAGAGCGTCATAGGCTATGTTGTGAGGTGAAATTTTAACCCCGCGCTTTCCAATTCACCAAACAATTTTGCCCCTATCTACATAATGGGGAAAAAGTGAAAGGAAAAGTGTTGGAGGCGTCGCAGCTACAGGCACAAAATTTTGCACAGTCACACGTCTGGACCCTGAGAGCGTCAAAGCTATATTGTGAGGTGAAATTTTAACCCCGCGCTTTCCAAGTCACCAAACAATTTTGCCCCTATCTACATAATGGGGAAAAAATGAAAGGAAAAGTGTTGGAGGCAAATTAACAGCTGCCAGATGTGAACAAGGGGGACTTAAAGAATGACAGCGATGGCACCAAAGAGTATATACTGTACAGTTGCTAAGGTGGGGCCCCAACATGGGATAATCACACCACCACGGGGATATGAACACACACACAAAATGCGCCACACACTACCACGTGCTCGAACACATATACCACCCTCAGTGCACATTTCACCACACATACACCAACCTCGCCACATAAAAGTAGAAACACAAAAGTCGCCGCTCAAAACTCGCCACGCGCAAAACTCTCCACATGCAAAACTCGCCACACGTGCAAAACTCGCCACACGCAAAACTTGCACACGCAGAAAAATTGCCACACGCAGAAAAATTGCCACATGCACAAAAGTTGCAACACATGCAAAAGTTGCCTCACACAAAACTTGCACATACTCAAAAGGCACCACACATAAAACTCGCCACGCGCAAAACTCGCCATGCGCAAAACTTGCTGCACACAACTTGCTACACTAACCTGTCACATGCAACTCGACACACAAAAAGTTGCTACACGCATGTCGCCACACAAAACTCATCTCACAAAAGTCCCTACATGCATGTCGCCACACGCAACTCAACACACACAACTTGACACACGAAACTCGCCCTAAAACACACACAAGTCTGGTATCCTTCAAAAATAAAAATCTGATTAATAAGCAGACAAACTACAAGAGCAACAAATGTACCATATAGGAATCCGGCAGCTGTCAGTCACATGACCAGTCTATTATGTGTATGTGTGAGCTAATATATACTGCCAGGGGGTGGGCTTACTGTTGGCTGGGGATTTATCAGGCTGCCATTTTAGCTTACAAATACTGAGGTAAAAATACTGACCAAATAACGTGTGAACGAGGGCTAATACAGGAGGAGATGGCATACAGCTATATACTATATACAGGAGATGACACACAGGTATATACTATTTACAGGGGAGATGACACACAGGTATATACTATATACAGGAGGAGATGACACACAGATATATACTATATACAGGAGAGATGACACACAGGTATATACTATATAGAGGAGGAGATGACATACAGGTACATACTACATACAGGAGGAGATGACATACAGGTATATACTATATACAGGAGGAGATGACACACAGGTATATACTATATACAGGAGCAGATTACCTACAGGTATATAGTATATACAGGAGGAGATGACACAGGTATATGCTATGTATAGGAGGAGATGACATACAGGTATATACTATATACAGGAGATGACACACAGATATATACTATATATAGGTGAGATGACACACAGGTATATACTATATACAGGAGATTACATACAGGTATATCTAATATATAAAGCTGAATGTGTGTATGTATGTATGTGTGTATGTCCGGGATTGGCATCTGTACCGTCGCAGCTACAGCCACAAAATTTTGCACAGTCACACGTCTGGACCCCGAGAGCGTCATAGGCTATGTTGTGAGGTGAAATTTTAACCCCGCGCGTTCCAATTCACCAAACAATTTTGCTCCTATCTACATAATGGGGAAAAAGTGAAGGGAAAAGTGTTGGAGGAAAATTGACAGCTGCCAGATGTGAACAATGAGGACTTAAAGAATGAGAGCGATGGCGACAAAGAGTATATACCGTACAGTTGCTAAGGTGGGGCCCCGACATGGGATACTCACCACACACGGGGATATGAACACAAACACAAAATGCGCCACACACTACCACGTGCTTGAACACATATACCACCCTCAGCACACATTTCACCACACACACACACCAACCTCGCCACATAAAAGTCGAAACACAAAAGTCACCACTCAAAACTCGCTACATGCAAAACTCGCCATATGCAAAACTAGGCTCACGCAAAACTCGCCACACGTGCAAAACTCACCTCATGGAAAACTCACCTCATGCAAAACTTGCACACACAGAAAAATTGCCACATGTACAAAAGTTGCACCACATGCAAAAGTTGCCTCACACAAAACTTGCACATACTCAAAATGCACCACACATAAAACTCGCCACGCGCAAAACTCGCCATGCACAAATCTTGCTGCACACAACTTGCTACACTAACCTGTCACATGCAACTCAACACACAAAATGTTGCTACACGCATGTCGCCACACAAAACTCATCTCACAAAAGTCGCTACATGCATGTCGCCACACGCAACTCAACACACACAACTTGACACATAAAACTCGCCCTAAAACACACACAAGTCTGGTATTGTCCTTCAAAAATAAAAATCTGATTAATAAGCAAACTACAAGAGCAACAAATGTACCATATAGGAAATACGGCAGCTGTCAGTCACATGACCTGTCTATTATGTGTATGTGTGAGCTAATATATACTGCCAGGGGGGAGGGCTTCCTGTTGGCTGGGGATTTATCAGGCTGCCAATAGCAACCAATCACAGCTCAGCTTCTATTTTGCTACAGTTAATTAACCTGAGCTCTGATTGGTTAATATAGGCAACAAAGACATTCTCAGTATAACAAAGCTAATATATGTTGTGAAATGCTTCTATTTGCTTAGTTTTTGCCTTTTAATAATTACATTTCTATCTATTTGTTTTGTGGTTTTTGTGTGCAGAATAAATTTTTGTTAACACATTCTATTTTGCTAACAGCAGTCATTAACCCGGGCGAAGCCGGGTAGTACAGCTAGTATTCAATAAAAATAAACACATTATAGTCACCTAACACCAAATTCCCAATGCCCTTGTCTCCTATAAAAAATGTAAAATGAAAAAAACAACATATACTTACCTTAATGTCTAATCCTAATGCCCATACCCAAAAATAGTAAACCACCATATACTCTTGTCCACCATAGTCCTCATAATCCAGAGTGTCGCACGGCGATCTCAGGTGTAGAACAGTCACATCGGGAGATGTGACTGCTCTAACCAGCCACCGCCGATATGCTGACATAAGCATCATCGCTCCCACTGTGTTTAGCGCTGAACTGCTGTGAGAGCTCTCCGGAGTTCATCAGCTGATCAACTCCGATGACCTCCCTTTCGGCACCACCACTGCGTAAGAGAGTTCACTGGAGTTCATCAGCTGATCAACTCTGGTTATCTCACGGCACCACCGCTGTGTGAGAACTTTCTCACACCAGTGGTACCATAAGGGAGGTCAACGCAGCTGATCAGCTGATGAACTCCAGTGAACTCTCTTGGCAGCTCAGTGCTATACACTGCGGGAGCGATTACTTTCTGTGTCAGTGTGTAGCTGGCTGTTCTTGAGAGCAGTCACATCAGGGGGACCCTATGTCAATTTTTTTCTGGGGTCCCCCTGTAATCTAGCCAGTAAAGGCTAAGTCGACATCTGTGAGCTGATAATAATAGTCTGGGAACCTTTATGGCTATTGGCTCCTTCCCATCATATTAACATCAGCCCTCAGCCGTTGGCTTTTTTTCTGATTATGAAAACTACTCGGGAGCCCACACAATTTTTTTTTCTCCATTTTTTTTTTTACATTAATAGTTGCTGTTTGGTTACAGCCTATGTAGTGTCATTCTGTTAACGCTCCTACATAGGCTGGTGGCAATGTGTGTGGGTGTCTGTGTTTACTTACCGACTTATCTATGAGGGTGTCTGGCTAACACCTTTTCATTACTAGAGCTCCATGTCAATGACAGCTGCTGACAGGAAGCCCTAATCCCATTACCCTGATGCCACTGCAAAGGTGGTGTTAAACCAAAAAATTACATCACAAAACTTTTTTATATATATACTGTATATCTTTATTGAGCTCAAAAAAAGCCTTCATTGTTGTACAAAAACACGCAGAAAGTTCATGCAAAAAACACATACAACACAGCTGCAAAAACACAGCAAATGCATGTTCGTAATGCAGTGTTTTTGCTGCCAAGAGATGCAGAAACCTTGCAGAAATTTCTGCAACCAATTACTCAATGTGCGCACATAGCCTAAAAATCCTTCTGTCCTTGAGAACAGAGTGGATTTTTCAATAAGATGTAAAATGCAAACTGTTTTGAGTTTACAAGCACTTTGCAAATGTATTATTATTATTTATATAGCACCATTGAATCCATGGTGCTGTATATGAGAATAGGTTACATACAAATTACAGATATCACTTACAGTAAACAAACTAACAATGACAGACTGATACAGAGGGGTGAGGACCCTGCCCTTGCGGGCTTACATTCTACAGGATTATGGGGAAGGAGACAATAGGTTGAGGGTTGCAGGAGCTCCCTCAACCTATGATGTTGAGTAACCTACTGAAAGGTGTAAATAACCACAGAAAGATAATTTAAAAAAATGTTTAATTTTATTAGTACATATAAATTAAAAGCAAATAAAAATATGTGGGGGGCTATGTTCCGAAGAAAGTTCCACCATAACGCATATAATGAATGGGTATAATATAAATAATGGTGTTGTATTCTCTAAAAATGTATACTGATCTGTATATAGAATATATAGAAAAAAAATATGAATAGATAAATATAGTAAAAAAACTTTGCTTATATTAAATAACAAACCTACTGTAAAGAAAGATGTTCTGTCTTCATACACGTTGATACGGTGTGTGATCCGACATACGGCATAAACCACTTCTGTCTCCCAAATAAGCAGACTGTTCTCTGTAGTCTAACTTGTTTATTGGTAACATGAGCGAGGTAAAACTATAAGAATATAAATGATATGGATAAGTATTGAGCCAAATAACAGCACAACTGATACTTTACAACCAGCAGGCAAAATATACAGGATGATGCAACTTCTATATATAACTACATACAGCAGGTCACTGATAATCACATTTCCTGTGTACTGGCTGCTATACAGTTAATCGCATTCTGTACAACACTACATTGCAAGAACAGGGATAACAATCTTACCAGATAAACATAACCAGGATGGCAAGCAAGTGAGGTATTTCCAGCACAGCAGAAGAACACGTGTGTCCAGGAAGAACACAGAGGGAAAATGGAGGTTCCTCATCCCAAAATGCCTTGGTGCAACCCACAATGCAACACTCTAATTATTACTAAAAACACAGGTTATAAATGTAACCACCACTGGGTGGTGCTGCAACACAGCAAAAACCAAAACCCTAATAGTAGTGAACCTTTAATGCATGAAACGAACACCTGTCCTTCTTAGAAAGGACAGAACACTCCCCGCTTGGCATCAACCGATGCCACACACAGCTCTTTTGGCGAAAACAGTAAGACAAGTTCTGCAACTGGTCTGAGGAATTAAACGAACGAGGGCACGAACAAGCAAATTTCAAGTTGAGACCCTGTTGAAATGGTGGGATTTGAGGTGATTGTCTTTAGTCACCGTACGTAGAACGGATACCTGAGGGCGGATTTCCTCATCTGGCTCTGATCTACCAGTTCGAAGGTGTTTGACCCGTCAATGTATGGCGTGCAACGGTATAAGAATGTAGGGCCAGTAAACCAGGTTGTGTCCTCAAGGTGTCTTGCTTCAACGGACCTGGTTGCGTGGTCCGCAGGATTGTGGTTTGTGGACACACAGTGCCACTGTTTATATTCGATGGATCTCCTGATCCTTAGCACCCGATTGCTGACATAGACATAAAAGCGACGAGTTTCATTGCAAATGTACCCCAGCACTACCTTGCTGTCAGTGTAGAACTCGACTTCTTTGATTTCCAGGTCCATTTCTGTCGAGATAAGCTCAGCTAAATACTGCTAGCACAGCTGCACAGAGTTCCAGTCTGGGTACTGTTTGTTCACGGAGTGGGGCCAGTTTTGTCCGGCTCATAACAAGCCTCACATGGCATTGTTCATTGATGTCGGTAGTTTTCAAATACGCCACTGCTGCAATTGCTTTGGTTGAGGCATCGCAGAACATACAAAGCCTTTGCATCTTGATTTCTGTTGATGGCACAGAAGCATATGGTCGTGCCACGTAGAGACTTGACAGGGCTTCTAAAGAGTTCTTCCGTCTTACCCACAAATCTCTTCTCGCTGGAAAGCGGATCATCCCAATCGGACGTCTCTTGGGTGAAGTCTCTCAACATCATTTTACCTTGGATAGTTACAGGGATTACAAATCCCAAAGGATCGTACAAGCTGTTTACAATGGACAGGACGCATCTACGCGTGAAGGGTTTCTCTTCACTGATCTGGAAGGTGATTGCATCCTTTTTCAAATCCCAGAGTAAACCCAGGCTCCGCTGCATGGGAAGGGAGTCCGTGCTTAAATCCAAGTCTTTTAAATCGGTTGAGTAATCTTGAGAGGGAAAGGCTGCCATTAGTTTTTGGCTGTTGGAAGCAATTTTGTGCAACCTCAAATTGGATGAAGCGAGCATTTCTTGTGCCCTTTTCAGGAAACTGACTGCCGACTCATCTGTGGGTGTGGATTTCAGGCAGTCATCTACGTAGAAATCCTTTTCCACAAACGATCTTACATCCGATCCATACTTTGCTTCACCCTCTCTGGCTGAATGTCTAAGGCCATAGATAGCGACAGCAGGGGAAGGGCTGTTCCCGAAGATGGGTAACTTCATACGATTTTCCACGATGTCCTTGTAGGGGTCATTATCGCGGTACCAGAAGGACCTCAAGTAGTTTCTGTGTTCTTCTTTAACAAGGAAGCAGTGAAACATCTGTTGTATGTCGGCCATAAACGCTACTGCATCTTTGCGGAAACGAAGAAGTACTCCCAGAAGTCTGTTGTTGAGGTCTGGACAAGACAGGAAGACGTAGTTTAAAGAAACACCTTTGTATCTGGCACTTGAGTCAAATACCACTCTTATCTGGCCTGGTTTCTTCTGATGATACACGCCGAAAATAGGTAAGTACCAACATTCCTCGGAATCTTGAAGTACAGGTGCAATTTCCGCATGGCCACTCTGGAAAATTCTCTCCATGAAGGTAAAGAAGTATTCTATTGTTTCTGGTGCCTTCTGGAGTTTGCGTGTAAGGGAGACAAATCGACTGTAGACAAGTTCTCTGTTGTTGGGTAAACGTTGCCTCTGTGGTTTGAATGGTAAAGATGCGACCCAACTCTTTGATTCATCTCTTACTATCTCTTGCTCCATGATGTCCAAGAACAGTCTGTCCTCTATGGACATCGCTACCTGATTGTCTTCTCTTGTCCCGTGGAAAACTGTGCACCCTATGTGATCTTGCTCACCGTCGCATGCATTGTCTTCACAAGAAGGGTCAGCTGACTGACAAGGTGGAAGGGCTTTGTGTGGCAATTCTTTAATCAGGAAACTGCTCTTGCATGGCTGGAAGAGAGACGGACGTCCATTTTCGAGGGTATTGGTGAGCATGCTGTTGACTGATGTCGGCCTGTGTGCTCCACCCAAACAGACATCTCCCACAATGACCCATCCTAGGTCAAGTCTCTGAGCGTATGGGGCGTTTTGTGGGCCGTTAATCTGTCCTCTAACCTTGTGGACCTGTAGTATGTCTCTTCCGAGGAGTAAGACAATTGGAGCTCCTTGGTCCAGTCCCGGTATCAGGTGAGCTATACGTTTCAAGTGGGTATGATGAGCTGCTACCTCTGGTGTAGGTATCTCAGACCTGTTGTCGGGAATCTGGGTGCACTCCAGTATTGATGGCAAGGATAAGCAGGTTTGACCGTCTATAGACTCTACCTTGAATCCGGTCGCTTTTCTCCCCGCCGTCTCGACAGTACCTGCACACGTCTTCAAGGAGTACGGAGAGCCGGGACCAGCAATGTTGAAGGTGTCGAAGAGAAAGGACTTAGCTAGAGACCTGTTGCTCTGGTCATCCAGGATTGCATATACCTTGATTGTCTTATTCCGTTGGTTCGTTGGGAATACTCTGACAAGACAGATCTTCGAGCAGGATCTTCCTGCTACAAGTTCCTTGCAGATCTCTGTACACTGAGAAGTGACCACTGGGGTGTCTATGTCAGTGTCCATCTGTTTTTCGGCAGACTCTTCTACTCGCGGTGATACCCCTGAGGGTGGCCCAGGGTGTAAGGCCGTGTTGTGCTCCACACTACTACATTCTGCGCATTTCACACTGGTTTCACAGTTCTTGGCGAAGTGTGAGGTCGTCGCGCAGCATCTGAAGCATATCTTGTTTTCCTTTAGGAAACTCTTACGGTCTTCTAGAGACTTCTCCCTGAAGGCTCTACATTTTAGTAGAGGATGAGGTTTCTTGTGTAGGGGGCAGTGTTTGCTGAGATCCTGCGGTTTGTCCTCTTCTGGAGAGGACTTACTTGCCCTGTAAGGAAAACCTGTGGAGGTAACATTAGTTTTGTGTACTGCCACTGGTGTTTTACTGGGTTTTACACCCGAGGCAGTGGTACATGACATAGTGAAATCAAAACTGGGGTCATTTCTAACTTTAGCTTGCTGAGCAACAAAGTCTACAAACACCCTGAAAGGAGGAAATGGTACCTTATGAGCCTGTTTGTAATGGGACCCGTGACTGACCCACTTTTCTTGTAAGTTGTAAGGGAGCTTTTGGACAATCGGGTTGACACCTCTGGCAGTGTCCAGGAATGCCAACCCTGGTAGGTCACCTGCCTGAGCAGCATGTACCTCCATTAACAAGTCGCTCAGTTCCCTGAGCTTTTGATAACCCTTATTTGCTATCTTTGGGAAATCATCAATTCTTTTATACAAAGCGTTTTCTATAGCTTCTATTGACCCATAGCATTCTTAGAGTCTCTCCCACACCATACGAAGTCCTGTGTGTGGATACTTTATGTTAATGTTCCTGATTCTTTTGGCGTGTTCAGCTGACTCGTTCCCAAGCCACTTTACCAGTAGATCTAACTCTTCACTACTGGAAAGATCCAAGTCTCTGATGGCGTTCTGGAAGAAGGCTCGCCATGCTCTGTAGCTTTCAGCTCGATCAGTGAACTTTACAAGTCCCTTGGTCACCAGCTCCCGGCGGGTAAACAACCTTGCAAAGTTCATAGTGGCTGAGTCAGTGCCAACATGAGCTGGTGTGCTGTTGTCATGCGGTGTGGTGCATCCCCATACCTGGTAGAAGCTTCTGGCTTAGGAAAGTCTGTAAAAAAACGTTCCGAAGCGAAGGGTGTCCCTGGCAGTCTGGGAGGAGGCCGTACCTTCTGTTCTGTAAGACGGTAGTGGTGGTCGACGTCGTTTCGCAGTATACCTTCCTGCTTCCAGTACGGTGTTTGGAGGAAGGATCTCTGGTAATCTGTATAGGCTGGTTGGTGTAACGGATCAGTGTTGTCTTCTATTCTGGGATGTTGATGGACATATTCTGAGACGCGTTGAGCAGGGTCCTGTCGATCAAGGTCTGGTCCACGTACATCGCTGTCACGCTCAGATTCAGGAAACTCCACGGCTTCTAAGAACTCAGCATTGGCTATTGCGGCTGCTGCTTCTTTTTCAGAGGAAAGTCTTTCCAAAGTCGCTCGCAGGCGTGCTGTATCTGCGTCCCTATCTGCCTGCAGGTGAGCTCTTTCTGCTTGCAGGCGAGCGCTTTCTGCTTGCAGGCGAGCACTTTCTGCTTCTTGGTCTGCTTGCAGGTGAGCTCTTTCTGCTTCTTGGTCTGCTTGCAGGTGAGCTCTTTCTGCTTCTTGGTCTGCTTGTCTTAACTTTAACTGCATCTCTTGTGCAGCGAAGGAGGATCTTAATTTTGCCGCCTCCGCTTCTGCACGGGCGAGGGAGACATACCTTTTCGATGAATACTTGCTAGAGCGGCTTGTTTGGGACCTCGTCCCGAGTGAAGATGCTCGACTTGCAGACATTTCGTGTCTGCAGACTGTAGGACGTCTCAGAGCGGGTAGAAATGAACTTCAGCGTGGACTGAGGCGTGTCGCGCTTGCTAAGCTGCAGTCTCGGTACTTGTGACTGTATGGCGGCCGCTGCGGTATCCGCGGGCAGTGCGGTGAGGGTACAAGCGGCTCTGTAAGTGGTATTCGCTATCGCTGGTGTCTAGCCTCTGTTTTACTGCTATCGCTGGCGTCTAGCATCCGTTTTACTGTTCTGTCTTCATACACGTTGATACGGTGTGTGATCCGACATACGGCATAAACCACTTCTGTCTCCCAACTAAGCAGACTGTTCTCTGTAGTCTAACTTGTTTATTGGTAACATGAGCGCGGTAAAACTATCTACTATATAATTGTCTAAGGGTCACTTCCGTCTGTCTGTCCTTCTGTCTGTCATGGTTATTCGTTCGCTGATTGGTCTCGCCAGCTACCTGTCATGGCTGCCGCGACCAATCAGCGATGGGCACAGTCTGGAAGAAAATGGCTGCTCCTTCCTCCCCGCAGTCAGTGCCCGCTCCGTACTCCCCTCCAGTCAGCGCTCACACAGGGTTAATGGCAGCGTTAACCGACCGCGCTATGCCGTGGTCGGTTAACGCTGCTATTAACCCTGTGTGACCAACGTTTTACTATTGATGCTGCCTGTGCGGCGTCAATTGTAAACATCTAATGTTAAAAATAATTTAAAAAAAAAAAAAATCGTTATATACTCACCGTCCGTCGGCCCCTCGGATCCACAACAGGCCTTCCCTGCTCGCGACGCTCCGGTAACCGGTACATGCTGCGATCTCACGAGATGATGACGTGCGGTCTCGCGAGACCGCTACGTCATCATCTCGCGAGACCGGAATGCAATCTTCAGACCGGAGCGCGCGACGAGCATCGGTAACCGGCTGCTTCGATCCTGAGGCTCCGGAAGGTGAGTATATAACTATTTTTTATTTTATTTATTTTTTTTTTAACAGGCATATGATGCATACTACGTGGCTCGGCAATATACTACGTGACTGGGCAGTATACTATGTGGCTGGGAAATATACTACGTGGCTGGGAAATATACTACGTGGCAGAGCAATATACTACGTGACTGGGCAATATACTACGTGACTGGGCAGTATACTACATGACTGGGCAGTATACTACGTGGCTGGGCAATATACTATGTGGCTGGGAAATATACTATATGGCTGGGAAATATACTACTTGGCTGAGCAATATACTATGTGACTGGACAGTATACTATGTCGCTGGGCAGTATACTATGTGGCTGGGCAGTAGCATATTCTAGAATACCCGATGCGTTAGAATCGGGTCACCATCTAGTAAGAATATAAATGATATGGATTGATAAGTATTGAGCCAAATAACAGCACAACTGATACTTTACAACCAGCAGGCAAAATATACAGGATGATGCAACTTCTATATATAACTACATACAGCAGGTCACTGATAATCACATTTCATGTGTACTGGCTGCTATACAGTTAATCGCATTCTGTACAACACTACATTGCAAGAACAGGGATAACGATCTTACCGGATAAACTTAACCAGGTTGGCAAGCAAGTGAGGTATTTCCAGCACAGCAGAAGAACACGTGTGTCCAGGAAGAACACAGAGGGAAAATGGAGGTTCCTCATCCCAAAATGCCTTGGTGCAACCCACAATGCAACACTCTAATTATTACTAAAAAACACAGGTTATAAATGTAACCACCACTGGGTGGTGCTATAACACAGCAAAAACCAAAACACTAATAGTAGTGAACCTTTAACCCCTTAACGACCACCGATACGCCTTTTAACGGCGGCCGCTAAGGGTACTTAATCCACAGCGCCGTTAATTAACGGCGCTGTGGAAAAAGTGAATAGCGCCCCCCAGAGTCGGATTTTCTCTGGGGTCTCGGTTGCCGAGGGTAGCCGAGACCCCAGAGAACATGATTCGGGGGGTTTTTACCGACCCCCGAGTTGCGATCGCCGGTAATTAACCGTTTACCGGCGGTCGCAACAAAAAAAAAAAACGCGATTTGCCGTTTAATTTCTCTGTCCTCCGATGTGATCGCACATCGGAGGACAGAGAAATGTGGTCCCCGATGGCCCCCAATAGCCCCCCAATACTTACCTACCTCCCCCGGTGCTCCTCGTGTCTCCCCATGGGCGCCGCCATCTTTTTTCCGGGAAAAAATGGCGGGCGCACGCGCAGTGTGCCCGCCGCCCGGCACCCGGATGTTCTTTGGGGTCTCGGCTGCCGGGGGTAGCCGAGACCCCAAAGAACATGATCGGGGTCGGTTTGCACCGACCCCTGCTTTGCGATCGCCGGTAATTAACAGTTTACCGGCGACCGCAAAAAAAAAAAAAAAAAAAAAGCGATCAGTTATTTCTCTGTCCTCTGATGTGATCACACATCAGAGGACAGAGAAATAGGGGGATTCGGGGACCCTATCATACTCACCCGGGGTCCCTGGGTCCTCTTCTGCCTTCTCCTGCCAGCCGGCTTTTTCATCATGGCGGGCGCATGCCGCCATCTGCTGCCATCTGCCGGCCGGCAGGAGAAGACAAGTTGGGGCTAAAATTAGGGTTAGGGTTAGAGTTAGGGTTAGAGTTAGGGTTGGGGCTAAATTTAGGGTTAGGGCTAGGGTTAGGGTTAGGCTACTTTCACACTAGCGTTTTTTGGCTTCCGTCGCAATGCGTCGTTGGAGAAAAAACGCATCCTGCAAAAGTGCTTGCAGGATGCGTTTTTCTCCATTGGCTTGCATTAGCGACGCATTGCGACGGATTGCCACATGTCGCATCCATCGTGCGACGGATGCGTCGTGCTTCGGCGGACCGTCGACACAAAAAAAACTACATGTAACTTTTTTGTGCGACGTGTCCGCCATTTCCGACCGCGCATGCGTGGCCGGAACTCCGCCCCCGCCTCCCCGCACCTCACAATGGGGCAGCGGATGCGTTGAAAAAACAGCATCCGCTGCACCCGTTGTGCGGCGCTTACAACGCTAGCCTCGGTACGTCGGCCCGACACACTGCGATGGGCCGAGTACGACGCTAGTGTGAAAGTAGCCTTAGGCTTCTTTCACACTTGCGTCGGTACGGGGCGGTCGCAATGCGTCGGCCCGATGTACCGACGCACGTTGTGAAAATTGTGCACAACGTGGGCAGCGGATGCAGTTTTTCAACGCATCCGCTGCCCAGTCTATGTCCTGGGGAGGAGGGGGCAGAGTTACGGCCACGCATCCGCGGAAATGGCGGACGCGACGTACAAAAAAAAGGTTACATTGAACTTTTTTGTGACGACGGGGGCTAAAGTTATGGTTAGGGTTGGGGCTAAAGTTAGGGTTGGGGCTAAAGTTAGGGTTAGAGTTGGGATTAGGGTTAGGGTTTGGATTAGGGTTGGGATTAGTGTTACGTTTGGGATTAGGGTTGGGATTAGGGTTAGGGTTGGGATTAGGGTTAGGGGTGTGTTGGATTTAGGGTTTTGATTAGGGTTATGGTTAGGGTTGAGATTAGGGCTGTTTTGGGGTTAGGGTTGTGATTATCGTTAGGGTTGTGATTAGGATTATGGATCGGGTTGAGATTAGGGTTAGGGCTGTGTTGGGGTTAGGGTTGGAGTTAGAATTGGGGGGTTTCCACTGTTTAGGTACATCAGGGGGTCTCCAAACACGACAGCCAATTTTGCGCTAAAAAAGTCAAATGGTACTCCCTCCCTTCTGAGCTCTGCCGTGCGCCCAAACAGTGGTTTACCCCCACATATGGGGCATCAGCGTACTCGGGATAAATTGGACAACAACTTTTGGGGTCCAATTTCTCCTGTTACCCTTGTGAAAATAAAAACTTGGGGGCTAAAAATCTTTTTTGTTGGAAAAAAATATATTTTTTTATTTTCACTACTCTGCATTATAAATTTCTGTGAAGCACTTGAGCTTTCAAAGTTCTCACCACATATCTAGATAAGTTCCTTGGGGGGTCTATTTTCCAAAATGGGGTCACTTGTTGGGGGTTTCTACTGTTTAGGTACATTAGTGGTCTGCAAACGCAACATAACGCCCGCAGACAATTCTATCAAAGTCTGCATTCCAAAATGGCGCTCCTTCCCTTCCGAGCTCTGCCGTGCGCCCAAACAGTGGTTTACCCCCACATATGGGGTACCAGCATACTCAGGACAAATTGGACAACAACTTTTGGGGTCCAATTTCTCTTGTTACCCTTGTGAAAATAAAAATTTGGGGGCTAAAAAAATCTTTTTTGTGGGAAAAAAAATATTTTTTATTTTCACTACTCTGCATTATAAACTTCTGTGAAGCACTTGGGCATTCAAAGTTCTCACCACATATCTAGATAAGTTCCTTGGGGGGTCTATTTTCCAAAATGGGGTCACTTGTTGGGGGTTTCTACTGTTTAGGTACATTAGGGGTCTGCAAAGGCAACATAACGCCCGCAGACAATTCTATCAAAGTCTGCATTCCAAAATGGCACTCCTTCCCTTCCGAGCTCTGCCGTGCGCCCAAACAGTGGTTTACCCCCACATATGGGGTACCAGCATACTCAGGACAAATTGGACAACAACTTTTGGGGTCCAATTTCTCTTGTTACCCTTGTGAAAATAAAAACTTGGGGGCTAAAAAATCTTTATTGTTAAAAAATATATATTTTTTATTTTCACGACTCTGCATTATAAACTTCTGTGATGCACTTGGGCATTCAAAGTTCTCACTACACATCTAGATAAGTTCCATGGGGGGTCTAGTTTCCAAAATGGGGTCACTTTGGGGGGGTTTCTGCTGTTTAGGCACATCAGGGGCTCTCCAAACGCGACATGGCGTCCGATCTCAATTCCAGTCAATTTTGCATTGAAAAGTCAAATGGCGCTCCTTTGCTTCCGAGCTCAGCCATGCGCCCAAACAGTGGTTTACCCCCACATATGGGGTGTCGGCGTACTCAAGACAAATTGTACAACAGCTTCTGGGGTCCATTTTCTCCTGTTACCCTTGGTAAAATAAAAATTTGGAGGCAAAAAGATCATTTTTGTAGAAAAAATGCGATTTTTTTATTTTCACGGCTCTACGTTATAAACTTCTGTGAAGCACCTGGGGGTTTAAAGTGCTCACCACACATCTAGATAAGTTCCTTAAGGGGTCTAGTTTCCAAAATGGTGTCATATGTGGGGGGTCTCTACTGTTTAGGCACATCAGCGGCTCTCCAAACGTGACATGGCGTCCGATCTCAATTCCAGCCAATTCTACATTGAAAAAGTAAAACGACACTCCTTCTCTTCCAAGCTCTGCGGTGCGCCCAAACAGTGGTTTACCCCCATATATGGGGTATCGACGTACTCAGGAGAAATTGTACAACAACTTTTGTGGTCTAATTTCTCCTGTTACCCTTGTGAAAATAAAAATTTGGGGGCAAAAAGATCATTTTTGTAGAAAAAATGAGATTTTTTATTTTCACAGCTCTACGTTATAAACTTCTGTGAAGCACTTGGGGGTTCAAAGTGCTCACCACACATCTAGATAAGTTCCTTAAGGGGTCTAGTTTCCAAAATGGTATCACTTGTGGGGGGTTTCCACTGTTTAGGCACATCAGGGACTCTCCAAACGCGACATGGCATCCGATCTCAATTCCAGCCAATTCTGCATTGAAAAAGTCAAACGGTGCTCCTTCACTTCCAAGCTCTGCGGTGCGCCCAAACAGTGGTTTACCTCCACATATGGGGTATCGACGTACTCAGGAGAAATTGCACAACAACTTTTGTGGTCTAATTTCTCCTGTTACCCTTGTGAAAATAAGAATTTGTGGGCGAAAAAATCATTTTTGTGAAAACAAATGCGATTTTTTATTTTCACGGCTCTACGTTATAAACTTCTGTGAAGCACTTGGGGGTTCAAAGTGCTCACCACACATCTAGATAAGTTCCTTGGGGGGTCTAGTTTCCAAAATGGTGTCACTTGTGGGGGGTTTTCACTGTTTAGGCACATTAGGGGCTCTCCAAACGCGACATGGCGTCCGATCTCAATTCCAGCCAATTCTGCATTGAAACAGTCAAACGGTGCTCCTTCACTTCCAAGCTCTGCGGTGCGCCCAAACAGTGGTTTACCTCCACATATGGGGTATCGGCGTACTCAGGAAAAATTGCACAACAAAATTTGTGGTTAAATTTCTGTTTTTACACTTGTGAAAATTAAAAAAAATGGTTCTGAAGTAAAATGTTTGCAAAAAAAAGTAAAATGTTCATTTTTTTCTTCCACATTGTTTTAGTTCCTGTGAAGTACGTAAAGGGTTAATAAACTTCTTGAATGTGGTTTTGAGCAGCTTGAGGGGTGCAGTTTTTAGAATGGTGTCACACTTGGTTATTTTCTATCATATAGACCCCTCAAAATCACTTCAAAGGTGATGTGGTCCCTAAAAAAAACATGGTGTTGTAAAAATGAGAAATTGCTGGTCAACTTTTAACCCTTATAACTCCCTAACAAAAAAAAAAATTGTTTCCAAAATTGTGCTGATGTAAAGTAGACATGTGAGAAATGTTATTTATTAACTATTTTTTGTGACATATCTCTCTGATTTAAGGGCATAAAAATACAAAGTTTGAAAATTGCAAAATTTTAAAAATTTTCGCCATATTTCCATTTTTTTCATAAATAATCGCAAGTAATATCGAAGAAATGTTACCACTAACTTGAAGTACAACATGTCACGAAAAAACAATCTCAGAATCAGCGGGATCCGATAAAGCGTTCCAGAGTTATAACCTCATAAAGTGACACTGGTCAGAATTGTAAAAATTGGCTCGGTCATTAAGTACCAAATTGGCTCTGTCACTAAGGGGTTAATGCATGAAACGAACACCTGTCCTTCATAGAAAGGACAAAACAAAAGAGAACTACACAAGTGTAAAAACTCCAACGTATGTTTCACTTGGTGGCAAATTACAGTTTTCTGCAACATGATATCTTGCTGTATTGTGGTATGCATGATAGATTAAGAAATCCTATGTTATTGAAAAAAAACACTAGAAAAGAAAGGAAGCCTAAATCAATTTCCTTGGTTTATAAAACATGGTCACCTGCCCAAGCATGTCTCATTGGGAAAATGAGTTAAATGGGAAAATGAGTTAAAAATGCATGGGCACCAAAGGGCATTCAGCCAAAGGCCGACCCTGTAAATAACTGTGAAAACCATACCCATATCTCTGAAGATCCACTACATTTGTTTTTTTATTAGGTTACACCTGATCAGAGGCTTTGCACACAATTATTATGTATTTAGTTGACATTTTATGGAAGGTTCACGTATGTGAATTTAAGTTGCAGGCTATCCTGACAGCCAACACATTATAGGGGTTTTCCAGGACTTGTATGTTGATAGCCTATCCTTGGGCTAGGTCATACATATCTGATAGGTGTTGCACCTCTGCCCATCAGCTGTTCCCAGAGCTTGTGATGGCCGAATGTGCAGAATTGTGGAGCTGCACACCTTTGCTAACTGCACAGTGTCCGTGGATGGGTACTGCAGAACAGCCTCCTACTCAAATCAATAGGCGGATGTGCAGTACCTGGTCGCAGACACTATACAGTTAATGGAGCTATGCAACATCTGGAAGCCACAGGCATCGGGAACAGCTTTTTGGCGAGGATGCCAAGTGTCACACCTTCACAGTTCAGATATTGATGACCAATTCAATGAATAGGCCATAAATATAAAATTACCGGACAACCCCTTTAATGATCCCAGGTAAAAACTTTAGACATTGTTCACAATAAATGTCTTTTATGTAGTTTGTAGGAGTGGAAAGTAAAATCAGTCCCAAAGATAAAGCATTGTGAAGCATTTCCCTTACGTTTTCGTCTGGGAGCAACTGCCACATCTGGTCATAAAAAATTTCTGTATGGGGGATCCTTCCAGAGAAGTGCAGGAACTTATGAACACTAATCTAGAATTCAAGCTGCTCTCTGACCACATTGCTGTGTCATCATGAAACCTTAAGCTTCCCTGCAGAAAGCACACAGAGACCTTGTGCCCCCTTCCATAGAGCTAGTATCCAGGGGTTATTACCAATTTACCCTAATTAAGTATTCTTGTATCAAACACCCCCAACACTATTGTGTCCAGCTTCAAGATCCCCTCTAACTTACTAGATTTACTTATTTCTCCCTTTTCCCCCCCACTAGTATATGCAGATCCAGATATATTGGGGCTACTTCTGAAAGTCACCATCTGGAGACCTTCTCTTCATAACTTGTTGCTGGACCTGGTGCTAATGTGGCCCCGAGCCGTAAGTTGGGGGACCCCTACATTAGTATCAGCTTCATCAAACCGGTATATGGCTAGATAATTGTGTGTAAACTATTGCATCAGCTCTCACTCTGACAAGCAGGCATCCTTTATCATTAAATTTAAGCTGTGTTTAGATGGGCCGATTTCTGTCCATAACATCAGCACACATCAACTAAACACAAGTCCTTCTTTAGGGTATGTGCACACGTTGCAGATTTCCTGCAGATCCACAGCGTTTTTTTCAGTGCAGAAATGCTGCAGATCCACAAGTGATTTACAGTACAATGTAAATCAATGGGGGAAAAAATGCTGTTCTAATGGTGCGGAAAATTCTGCACTGAAAATGCAGCAGATTCAGAAAAGGACCATGTCAATTCTTTTTGCGGATCTGCAGCATTTCTGCACCCATTGACTTCCATTGATTCAGGCAAATCTGCAGCAAAACCGTAGGGTCTACGGTTTTGCTGTGGAGTTCCGTGCGAGAAACGCTGCAGATCGGGAAGGGGAAGAGTGTGTGGGCGGAGTGTTTGTGGAGACTGTGTGAGCGGAGAAGATGTGCATGTCTGTGTTTGTGTGTGTCTGCGGGGCTGTGTGTGTGTGCGAGGGTCTGCGAGGTTGTGTGTGTTTGTGTCCGGGGGTCTGTGGGGCGGTGTGTGTCTGTGGGTGTGAGGCAGGCATCGTCCGATGGGACTACTAGTCCCATCCAGCTATGCCTTCTACAGTGACAGGTACCTGGATGATGGGATAGTATAGTCCCATCATCTGGCTACTGTGTTCAAGTGTAAAAAAAAACCCACATACATACAACATACAGTACATACTCACCAATCAACAAGCCCCCGAAGCCATGGATCACCTGTAAAAAAATTAAAATAATAAACCAAATGTATATTCCCTGATCCGATGGTAATCCATTTAATTATGAGTGCCCCACGACGATCCCCCTTCGAGAGCTGTCACATCGGCAGATGCGACCGCTCTCCAGGGGCTCCGGCAATACTGAACCGATGGCCGGGGGACCACCACGGTGCAGGAAGACTACTGTACACAAGATGAGGTGCAAACAACAAAGGGTAGATTTATTGGAAGGCAAGGAATGAAGTGGATGAGGAAGATGCAAACGGGTATGCAATGGCAAAAGATAATTTACAAGAGTTATTCTTTAGCTTGTCCATAAAATAGCACGGTGCTCCAACTGTTACAGACTCAATATATGTTACACAAGTAAATGCAAACAATAATCAAAGAATTATGCTACTCTACGTATAACCTCCCTGGCCTTTACTAAGCAGGCCACACGGCTGCCGTGTTCTGACTATTGAAGCCTACACTAGGCCCTGACGTGCACAAAACAGGAACAAACTCACGGTGATGTTGGGAACTCAGATCCAGTCCCGGAGGGTCCCCAGCAGTTTAGTATGGTGGTGCGCACAGCTCTCTGCCAGCTCCGTGAAACGTGGTCTTCTCCTTGCCTTGCTCCTTTCTCCTGGGTCCTGGAGGTGCTCCTGGAAACTGTAAATCCCTTTCTCTGTATCTTCTTGGCTCCTCAAACTAACACAGGACAGCCACCCTCATTGCACCCGGAAAAGTCTGTCAAATCTCACAAGTCCACTCCGTTACAGGCTTGGGGTCCTCTCTTGCAGCTATATCAGGACACAGTTCTCCTCTCTTGCAGCTATCAGCACAAAGTTCTCTCTGCAGCAGCCTCAGCTCACACACACAGTTCAGGCTCCACCCCTGCCATCTGCACAGTCCAGTCCATTCATACAGTCTATTGCAGGGGAGAAGCAGAACGTTCCATCACGCCAGACAAGGGGGTGCAGTCTCTTAAAGTAACAGCGTGTTCCTTACTGTTCATAACAGCATCACCCTCCTACAATACAATGACGGAAGGTATCCTTCAACACTGTATCACTCCGCCGCTGTGAGTGCAGTATAGCTCATACTGACACTTGCGGCACAGCTGGTGGGAAAATTCTCATGCAGCAGTGCCGTAAAGTGAGAGCAATGAACTCATTGAACCCTCAGTGATAACACTGCAGGAGCCATTGTCAGCCAGGTATATGAAAGCCAGAAACCTGTCAATAACCTGGAGCTGCAACTAGTTTCATACTGGGGTGCCAAGGGCCCACCAGTAACATTGACTTGGGGGCCCACTTTTCACCTGCATATAAACATTACACAACCCTCATTCACAAATTTACCTATATCTCTATATAATAATAAGCAGGGTAGTTTGATTAATGAATGATGAGATGCTTTATTTCTGTACAAAGTGAATCATGTGACTTATGCCAAGTACTGCCTATACAATGGGGTTGCTGGCCCAGATCTGCACAGGGGCCCAACGGGGGATTCCCCTGTTACCCTATGGGCCAGTCCAAGCCTGGCTGCATCAGACTAATCTCATATCTGGCTATGGTCCCCAGCCTTCTAACTACATTGTCTTTGAATTTCCAGGTTCTGATTCTTATTGTAAAAAGATAAGATCAAGAAAAAAAAATGAGCATATACTATGTAGTAAGTAATAGTACATGTAAATAACAGAGTACTTTATACATACTCCCCGACAAAATCTGTCTAGTGGGTGTGGCCTCGCTCCATACACTTGTATAGAGCTAGGCTGCTCCTTGTCTAGTGATGCAGCCATCAAGTGGATGTGGTGGAATAGAGGTTGCGGCATCGCTCAATAGAAATGTATGGGAGTGTAGAAGAGAGAACCAGGTTGCAAGTGCTGCTGAAGCACCGGGTCTGGAACTGCCAAGACCATGCCTCCTGTTGCAGGGGGGAAGGAAATTGAGGACGAAGGAGACCCATGACCTGCAGAGAGAGGGCATGGTGACTCAAGATAGTATAAGGAGGTTTGCACGGGAACAGAGAGGGGCTTCCCCCCGGAGGGCTAAGTGAGGGAGGACCTGGGCCGTGCCGTGAGCAGCGATAGGCTGCGTGGCAGCGATATGAGTCGGGGATGGGGGGGCAGTAAGGACCCGGGAAGCATCGCTGAGCTTGCAGATCAGAGCACGCCAAGCCGGAGTTTGTTGGGAAAGGCTCCCGGCCGCAGAGCACAGGGAGACACGCGCCGAGCAGAGCATTGCGGTGCAGGCATCCAGGTATTGGCCGGTGCACAGGAAAGCACACGCCGAGTAGAGACTTGTGCAGAGCTTCTTTGGCTCTAACCCGCCCGCAGCAGAGCCGGAGTGGGCCCGTGAATTATGGCAGGCAATGCGAGAAATCAGGGCAGAAATATGGAGCATAAAAGAAGCCCTTGCTGCTACCTTGGAATCGAATCCCATACCCCGGGATAACTTACGGTAGGAAATAAGAGAAATTAGGGAAGAAATACGGAGCGTAAGAAAAACTCCAGCAGCAACCCAAGAATCTAATCCTATATCCTGGGATTAAGAACGATTGCAGAGAGGATATGCCTTTCCCGGCAGACAGCGATACAAAATGGAGCGCCCACCAGACAGGCTCAGAAGTTAGTGTTGGACTTGTGGAAAAATGGGACACGTCAAGGAGTTGCCCTACACGAGGCAGCCAACGACAAAGATTCGCCTACTGCCCAAATGGTCATGCCCACTGGAGAGAACGCTGAACCTGGAGGAGATGGTCCTTGGACAGAAAAGCCCACCCCCAAGGAACAGAGTGGAGGGAGAAGGTCCACCCATTGCAGAGTGACCATAGAGGACTGACGGAAGGAATAGAAAGGTGAGCAGAGGGGAGCCTCACCCTGAGCAATGCAGAGCCATGGCGCAAGACGCCGAGAAGTGAGGGAGAAGGCGTTGTTTGCTTGCAGCGGGATGTCTGCGTTACTCAGGAGCATGGAAGTGAATTGGCTGGAGCCCGTGTGTGCCAAGAAAATTGAAGATCATGGCAGTCCCAGTAAAGCGGCGGAGTTAGGGCTGACACCTAGTATGCAGTCAGATGACTTAGTGGAGGAGGACATTGAATACCATGGAGAAGAGCCAGATGTCAAAATTCTGCATGAGGTACCTGAAGTTCCGAGTACTCCTGACAAGAAAATTTGAGAGGTACCTCAAAGTACTCAGTGTGTCCCCGCTGGTGTCCTGCCCATGCGATATGCGCAGAACGATTTTCTTTGGCAAAATGTAGTGCAAGAGAGGTAGAAATGGGTGCGAATGCTGTGGGCATCTGGCCCACCTCCAAAGAACATAAAGGGGCACAAAGAGCTCTCGCTTGTGGAATGGCGAGCTAGCTTGTATAGAGCTAGGCTGCTCCCTGTCTAGTGATGCAGCCATCAAGTGGATGTGGTGGAATAGAGGTTGCGGCATCGCTCAATAGAAATGTATGGGGGTGTAGAAGAGAGAACCAGTTTGCAAGTGCTACTGAAGCACTGGGTCCGGAACTGCCGAGGCTGCGCCTCCTGTTGCAGGGGGGAAGGAAATTGAGAATGGAGGATACCCATGACCTGCAGAGAGGGGGCGTGGTGAGTCAGTATAGCATAAGAAGGTTTGCGCAGGAACAGAGAGGGGCTTCCCGCCGGAGGGCTGAGTGAGGGAGGACCTGTGCTGTGCCGTGAGCAGCGATAGGCTGCATGGCAGCGATAAGGGTAGGGACAGTAAGGATCCGGGGAGCGTCGCCAAGCATGCAGGTCAGAGCACGCCAAGCGGGAGCTTGTTGAGAAAGAATCCCGGCCGCAGAACAGAGAGATGCGCTCCGAAACAGAGCATTGCGGTGCGGACATCCAGGTACCAGCGGGTGTGCTGAGAGTTGGGCGCTAAGTGCAGCATTGCGGTGTGGGCATCCATGTATTGGTGCACAGGAAAGCACATGCCGAGTAGAGACTTGTGCAGAGCTAGGCTCTTCGGCTCTGCGTTCAATGGACTAGGGGCTCAGCAGGCAAAACCGGTGATCTCCCGCTGCTGCCAGAAGTGGGACCATGTGTTAGGCTGGGAAGCCTAAAGAC
The DNA here is from genome assembly GCF_051348905.1 of Ranitomeya variabilis. Taxonomy (NCBI): domain Eukaryota; kingdom Metazoa; phylum Chordata; class Amphibia; order Anura; family Dendrobatidae; genus Ranitomeya; species Ranitomeya variabilis. The sequence continues at coordinate 547,597,959 of NC_135235.1, read as the reverse complement.
TCAGCACCGGCCTCCGCCGGCATCCCATCACCCACCTCCGCCAGCATCCCATCACTCATCGGACTGCAAGCAGGAAAATGGCAGCGGAGCCACGATGAGTTGAATCTGATTAAAAGACTGTTGAGTTAAATCACCATTACAGTGTTTATCCTGTTTTCCCCCTCCCTGATATCTCCCTTTTATCTCCCTGTTGTCTTCCCTGCAAGGAGTTCATTACTGCTGATTAAGTATACAATAGTTAACCCTTGCTCTGCACCTATGTGTTACTGCATCTGTTTACCTGTTTTACAGAAGCGAGGCTGCACCCTATCTAGTGCTGTGTCCTTCGAGTGGGTGTGGCTGACTTGAGGGCACAGCTTCACTCAATAGAAGTGTATGAGTGAGGCCATGCCCCCTGGCTGGTAGTGTGGATAACACATACAAACCCTCCAGTCCCGGGTCAGAAACCAGTGAAACCCCCAGTGCATAGCGGGGATTCATAAGTCAGCAGTCACAGATGGCAACATCTTAGTTAATTAGAGACACAGCCAGGGCCGAATTTGCCACTTTGGCACTTGAGGGCATGTGCCTAGGGCACCAGGATGCGGGGGGCGGCACCTGAGCAAGTTTTTTTTTTTAAAGTCCGGGGTCGGCTGCCTTTATGGAGCAGCATACAGGGCATATTATTCTATGGAGCATCTTATGGGGCCATCAACCTTTATGGAGCAGCATACGGGTATATTCTATGGAGCATCTTATGGGGCCATCAACCTTTATGGGGCATTATATGGGTCATATTATTCTATGGAGCATCTTATGGGGCCATCAACCTTCATGGAGCAGCATATGGGGCATATTATTCTAATGAGCATCTTATGGGGCCATCAACCTTTATGGAGCATTATATAGAGCATATTATTCTATGGAGCATCTTATGGGGCCATCAACCTTTATGGAGCAGCATATGGGGCATATTATTCTATGGAGCATCTTATGGGGCCATCAAATTTTATGGAGCATTATATGGGGCATATTTTAATATGGAGCATCTTATGGGGCCATTATTAACCTTTGTGCAGCATTATATGGGGCATATTTTTTGTATGGAGCGTCTTATGGGGCCCATCATGAACTTTATGGAGCATTATGTGGGGCATATTTTGTATGGGGCATCTTATGGGGCCCATCATGAACTTTATGGAGCATTATATGGGGCATATTTTGTATGGAGCATCTTGTGGGGTTCCTGATTCAATATGGATATTCAAAAACATTTAACCTACTAATGTCTCAATTAATTTTACTTTTATTGTATCTATTTTTATTTTTGAAATGTACCAGTAGCTGCTGCATTTCCCACCATAGGCTTATACTCGAGTCAATAAGTTTTCCCAGTTTTTTTGTGGCCAAATTAGGGGTCTCGGCTTATACTCAGGTCGGCTTATACTTGAGTATATATGGTAATTCTCATGTTTTTATTTATGTTAGGAGCATTACATGGAATGTCCAGGTTTGTAATGAGTCTGCAGTCATTCTTTGTGATTGCAGACTTCTGAATTCTCACAGTGCACACTGCACGCTCAGGATTCTCTCGTGCTGGCGATTTACATTCGTGCGGTCATGTGCCGACTAGACATGTGTGGCCTCAATGAATGAAAATGAACTGAGCGAGGCCAGGCACGTCTAGTTGGAATGTGGTCAGAGGTATACAAATCACATGCTTGTGCTGACATGACTGTCCACCGGCAAGGGAGAATCCTAAAAGTGTGCAGTGCATTAGTTGTGAGAATTCAGAAGCCTGCAATGTCAGGATTCAGCTCTGCTGGTTCCAGTAGTCATCACATGAACACTTCACTCATATGCGACTTTCATACTTATGGTCCTGTGACAATGAGCTTCTATTCCTGCTTCTCTCAGTTTTTCACTGAACATTGAGAGCATTAGGGAGAGGAGCTTGTGGGTACATGACTAAGGCTGGAGTCACACTAGGGAGGAATATGGACGAGTGCTATGCGAGAAAAAAAATCGCATAGCATTCCAACCAATGTTAATCTATGGAGCAGCTCCCAACATCCGTTGTTTTCTCGTCCGCATTATACGTGCACCGTATATTGGCCGAGACTCGCCAGTGAAAGTCCATGGGTGCAAGAAAAACTCGCACACCACACGGACCATCAGTGTGACTTGCAAGAAATACGCACCGTTGTCCTTTAGAAAAGCCGACAATATAGTGTGGTGTAATGTAAAATCACACTGACAGGTTAGAGTAGAATAGATAAAATAAATGTCTACACGTAGTATAGGTATTGTGAAGAGCGGAACAAAAATGGTTACCTCAATGAACCAAAAAGGAATTTGTGATCAATATTGACCTGTCCATTCAAGGACATTTTAGCTATAGTGTGAAATCCTATTTTTTATTTGTGAAACTGCCACTTAGGCGAAACTGTACTGTTTTGTTTGTTGTGAAACTATCACATAGCCGAAACTGGTTTTTTTTGTCTTCTCTTTTCTCTCTTTGTTTAAACAAGCAAAACTTGTATAACCACTGAAACTACCTGTACAACTATATAAAGAGGGGATAGCACCTTGAAGGCAGGCGTGCTTCAGAGGCTTCCCAGTGATATACTATACGAGACGTGTCTTGTGTATTATTTCTGGTGATTCCCCACTTCCAAAGGCTGCTCCGACTGAGTGTGGTCCCGACATTTCCTGGCGCCTGAACAGGGACCCGAGGTCTGTGTACTCCTTCAAGAACACCGGCAGAATACGAACGAAAAGAGAATCTGGGATAATGGACGGCAGATGAATAAAAACCTGGCCAGGTAAGAGACACTGTTAGATCTCTTATATCTGCCCTGCACTGTCCGTAAGATTTTCTGTGTCGTGTCCTTTAGCGGGTAGTTCTAGTAGAGGAGGATACCTATAGCTCGGGTTCTTGAACTACTTAGGAATTGACCACCTCACGGAGTACAGCATTGAATGAGAGTGAATGTGAATAGAAGGTGTGTGGAAGTTGGGAATAGCCCTATAAGCCGCCCAGGGTGTTGAAACAGAAGAAGTGACTGTCCCACTGGGCAACGTGGTTGCGTCCTTTCGGGGAGACCTCCGCGCCTATGTTCAATCTCTGATCCTGTCTTTGACGAAAATCTGGTGACGGATAAGTGTATGATAGTATGAACCCAGGACAGATAAATTAGCCTGGGACAAGATACATTGTATTTTGATCCTCTGTCTGGTTGCATTTGTGTTGTTTGCTATAGGTGTAGGAATCAGGATTTTCTTACATCAACACGGTACGCAGAAGCCGTTAAACATCCTAGCTCCTTAGGAAGAAGGTAACGAGGTATTCTCATACCCAAACGCCACCTAGGGCAAGAAAAGAAAAAAAGCTCAGGATAAGAAAATGGGGAATAAGCAAACAAGGTCGGAACCAGAAGAATTAGATATCTATACTATCATAAAGGAGAGAAGTGGTGAAGATGCCACTAAGGGGCTGAGAAAGATTTTTAGTAAGTTTGGAGTTACTAAGGCAGAAGCCTTTAGTAGAAAAAAATGGGAAGGAATTCAGGAAAAAAAAAAGGCATAATCAGAGACAAGAAATGGATAGATCAGATCCAAGCGTTGATTGATGTCTCTAGGGTAGCAGAAAAAGAGGGATGGACATATAATCAACAGAATAAAAAGTGGTGTATTAGACCCGCCGGCTATGGAGAAAAACAAAATGTGGAATATAAGAACACCCCACCCCCATACCTTAACCCACATGCCCCATCTTTTCTCCAAACACCACCTCAAAGTTTAGCCGGACCAGGAGGATGGGTATGTCCGCACTGTGGACAACAAAATCCAGACTGGAGAAATGATTGCCTAGCCTGTGGTACACCTAGACATGGCGCTGTACTTGCCCCTGTTAGGGTAGTACCAAGACCCTTTAGGGAACCTGGTGCTGACGGAGTAATGGGAACTAGATATCACCAAACTCGACAATATTTCCCTTGGTCCCCCGCTGAAGGCATGTCTCTCTTGCATAACGCACCAGATCCCACCCAGTGTCCAGTTAGATTTGCACAATATATACAGCAAATTATGCAGACTCACGCTGGAGTTTGGGCAGATGGAGAAGAATTATGTAGAATGAAAATGACTCCTGGACTCTTCCAGGAGCTATTAGCAAATCTACAGGTACATAGGCCCCAGGCAGGAGATGGTGCCTTACAAACGATAGAATCAGGTACGCAATTTGTAGATCACTTAATGGTTTTTATGAGGGAAAAACAGAGGCAGAGAGGAACAACGGGAGTGGTGGCTCAGAAATCTGGACAATCAGTAGACGAATATTATCTAAGTGTAGAAAATAATTTCAGAGATGAAGGCATGGATCTAACCGCTTCAGGAATGATGAGGTTAGTTACAAAAACCTTTATAGATGGATTGTCTCCAAAAGTGAAGGAAAAGCTTAAGGCCGCAACCCCTGATTGGAGAACCTTGGAAGACCCACACCTGGCTAGACAGAAAGCTGTAGGGATAGAAATGGACTTAAGAGAAAATTCTAAGCCAGTAAGAATTGCACAGGCTAATACTGGCTCTGCTAATCAAAAGTTTACTTGTCATTACTGTAAGAAGCCAGGACATTTCCAAAGGGAATGTAGGAAGAGAAAAGCAGATATAGATTCAGGAACCTTTGTACCCAAAAATAGGATAAATAACCCAGCGCCTGATCAAACAGACAGCTCAGAATGACTGAAGGTTATGCAGGTCTCTCTTCCTTCTAGAAGACCAATAATACAAGTTGAGGTTGAGGGTAAAAATGTACCTTTTCTGATAGGTACGGGAGCAACATCCTCCATTTTAAATCAAGACTTTTTACCATATCCTGACAATATATCCTCAAAGGTAACATATGCAGAAGGGTATGATGGTAAAATTCAGGCGTTGCCCTTTACAAAACCTTTAAATGTGAGCTTTGGCCCTAAAACCTTTGTATCCAAATTTTTATTTGCTAAAGGTGCACCTACCTGCTTGCTGGGTACTGATGTCTTAAGTAAAATGCACGCAAACATCCATTTTAGAGAAAATGGCACAGTTATGCTGACCATCCCTGAAGATGCAGAAACTCTGGAACAATATGTTAGAATACAGGCAATGGAGGATTTTCCCGAAATTTACACTCAACAAGCAAAAATTGACTTGTCTCGGGTTCCTGACAGCCTATGGGCAAAAGGAGACACTGATGTAGGATTCTTATCAGTAGCTCCTATACTGTTAGAAACTGCCCCGGGAACCATTTTACCTCAGCTTAGGCAATACCCCATCAGCGCCCAGCAAGAACTGGCGATTTCTCAACAAATTCAGGATTATGTGTTACAAGGTGTTTTGGTAGAAATCAGGTCACCCGCCAATACACCCTTATATCCTGTTAAAAAGAAAGTGTCCTCCAAAGAAACTATGGTGAAATATCGCATGGTGCACGACCTACGGGAAATCAATAAGGTTTTGGCACCGGTCACCCCTGTGGTACCGAATCCTCATACCTTACTGTCTCAAATTCCCAGCACTGCTGCATATTTTACGGTAATTGACTTATCAAACGCATTTTTTTCTGTGCCACTACATAAGAACTGTTGGCATTTGTTTGCCTTTACATTCAAGGGTAAACAATTAGCATGGACAAGATTGCCACAAGGTATGGTACACTCACCAACTTTGTACTCTGAAGCAATGCAGACCGTGCTGAAAAATTTCACCCCAGAACCAGGAGTAGTCATTCTACAGTATGTAGATGACTTACTTATTTGTTGCCCTGATGAGCAGACGGCAGTTACCTCAACTGTTAATTTCTTAATTTTCCTAGCGCAAGAAGGCTGTAAAGTAAATAGACAGAAACTCCAGGCTTGTCAACAAACAGTCGTGTTCTTAGGTCACTGCATATCACAGGGCATCAGACACCTCACACCTCAACGTACGGAAGCCATACGTAACATGCTTGAACCCAGGAATCACAAACAGCTGCGTGCTTTCCTGGGTATTGTTTCACACTGTAGACAGTGGATCATACATGCAAGTCAACTCATGCAGTCTTTATATGACTGTATTGCAAACACGCCATATTCACTCAGTGAAGAGGCTAAACAGTCATTTTCCTCTTTGAAAACAGCACTGGTATCAGCTCCGGCTTTGGGACTCCCAGACTACACTAAAGGCCCCGTCTCACATAGCGAGATCGCTAGCGAGATCGCTGCTGAGTCACAAGTTTTGTGACGCAACAGCGACCTCCATAGCGATCTCGCTATGTGTGACACGTACCAGCGATCAGGCCCCTGCTGCGAGATCGCTGGTCGTGTCGGAATGGCCTGGACCTTTTTTCGGTCGTTGAGGCCCCGCTGACATCGCTGAATCGGTGTGTGTGACACCGATCCAGCGATGTCTTCACTGGTAACCAGGGTAAACATCGGGTTACTAAGCGCAGGGCCGCGCTTAGTAACCCGATGTTTACCCTGGTTACCAGCGTAAATGTAAAAAAAAACAAACAGTACATACTCGCCTTTCGGTGTCCAGGTCCCTTGCCGTCTGCTTCCTGCTCTCACTGACTGCCGGCCGTACAGTGAGAAGTGAGAGCGTCACCGCTGCGCTCTGCTCTCACTGTACGGCCGGATCTCAGTCAGAGCAGGAAGCAGACGGCAAGGGACCTGGACACCGAAAGGCGAGTATGTACTGTTTGTTTTTTTTGGTAACCAGGGTAAACATCGGGTTACTAAGCGCGGCCCTGCGCTTAGTAACCCGATGTTTACCCTGGTTACCCGGGTGCTGCAGGGGGACTTCGGCATCGTTGAAGACAGTTTCAACGATGCCGAAGTCGTTCCCCTGATCGTTGGTCGCTGGAGAGAGCTGTCTGTGTGACAGCTCCCCAGCGACCACACAACGACTTACCAACGATCACGGCCAGGTCGTATCGCTGGTCGTGATCGTTGGTAAATCGCTATGTGAGACGGGGCCTTAAACCTTTTCAATTGATGGCAGCTGAGATATCCTCACATGCTACAGGGGTGCTCACACAAAAACATGGAAACAAACAGAGACCTGTGGCATACATATCAGCTCATCTGGACCCTGTAGCTAGAGCCGCACCTTCTTGTGTAAGAGTAGTAGCCGCAATTTCACTGTTATTAGATAAAGCTTCTGAGATTGTTCTTGATCACCCACTTCTAGTTCAGACCACTCATGATGTACATGGCATTCTTAACCAGGTCCAACCTAAACATATTTCAATGGCCAGACACCTCCGTCTCCAATGTTCCCTACTACTGCCGCCCAACATTTCCTTTGCCAGGGTTCAGACTCTTAATCTCGCGTCTTTGCTCCCTTTAGAGTCTGGGGGGGGTACCATACCTGAGGAAACTGCACTCTCCAACTCCTTTGACCCATCAGAGTCAATGCATGATTGTGTACAATTAATGGAACAAGAGACTCAGGGCTTACGTAATGTACATGACAAGCCACTCTGTAATGCTACATTTGAACTTTTCATAGATGGCAGTAGATATGCAGATATGAATGGACAATTTCATACAGGTTATGCGGTAGTAACTCAGCATGAAGTGCTGAAAGCAGAACCTCTCCCTGCTAATCAGTCTGCACAAGAAGCAGAACTTACGGCATTAGTTGAAGCTCTAAAAATAGCCAAAGATCAGACAGCAAACATATACACTGATTCTAGATATGCACATGGCATTATTTTCGATTTTGGCGTAATATGGAGAGCCAGAGGTTATATGACTGCTTCAGGCCAACCTGTTAAACATGCCTCCCTCATTAGACAGATTCTGGAGGCAGCACAAGAAACTAAAGAAATAGCGGTGATAAAGGTAGCTGCACATGTGAGACTCGACACCGAGGAAGCCAGGGGTAACGATAAAGCCGACAAAGCAGCAAAACAGGCAGCACGTAAACCCTTACATCATGCCCACACACTAGATAGCTCTGAAGATGATGAGGAGAGATTGAAGGAAGCTCAGAAACAGGTAGACGACGAAGAACGAGGGCAGTGGCAGAAAAAAGGGGCAGAAGATCAGCAAGGATTATGGAAAAAAGGAACTTTGTTGTGTTTACCCAGAGCCTGGTACCCCGCAGTGGCGAGTGACCTCCACCTACCTACGCATGTATCGGCAAACGGTATGACGCTCAAGGTAAAAGAAAGGTGGTTGGCTCCAGGCTTTGGTAATTTCGCTCGGAACATGTGTGCTGCATGCGCTATATGCCTGGCACACAATCCAGGTCAGACCATTAAAACCCCAACCAAGCATCATGTAAGACCACTGTATCCCTTTCAAAGACTCCAGATCGACTACATCCAGCTTCCTAGGTACAATGGATACGAATATGTGCTTGTGTGTGTGGACATGTTCTCAGGGTGGCCAGAGGCTTATCCAGTTCGTAAAGCCTCAGCAAAAACTACTGCCATTAAAATAGCACATGAACTGATACCCCGTTACGGCATGCCTGAGGTGATCGAGTCAGATAGGGGTACCCATTTTACTGGAGAAATATTCCAGAATGTTATGAAAATGTTGGGAGTAGAAAACCAGTTTCACACTCCGTATCACCCACAGAGTTCAGGTAAAGTGGAAAGATTAAATGGAACAATAAAATTAAAAATCCAGAAGGCCATGGCAGAAACAGGAAAGCCTTGGACCGAGTGTCTACCACTTGCCCTGTATTCCATCCGAAACGCCCCAAGGGGGAAGGCTAAGCTGTCACCACATGAGATTCTTTTTGGTAGAGCAGCAAATTTGGGTTGTTATTTTCCACAACAACTGATGTTGAATACTGAGACTTTAACTGCTTATGTACAAGAATTACAAAAACGTTTAACTAAAGTGCATTCGCAAGTTTTTGCTTCCCTTCACGATCCAGAAAATCTCGAAGGAGGCCACAAGTTGGAACCTGGTGATCAAATCTACGTGAAAAGACACACCAGAAAGACTCTGGAACCGAGATTTGACGGACCTTTCCAAGTCCTGTTAACAACTCCAACAGCAGTCAAGCTTGAAGGAAAGGCATCATGGATACATGCAAGCCATTGCAAAAAAGCAGTATAAGACTCATGATATTGATGTTAATAATGTTAACCTCAACGGAGGCATGGGAAAGATTGAATTCTCTAGCCCCTTTGAACAATAGATTCGTACAACATCATAGAAAATTAGTGCATGATTTGTTAAATAATACGCAACCCCTGGCAGATTGTTGGATCTGTACCCATTCACCAGTATCAGCCACAAGTATACCTTTTCTAGCAGTTCCCGTGTCAGCTGAAGAAATATTCGCTTGGCCTAATTGTTCAGACAACCTGGCCAACAACCAACCTGGCAATACTAGACTATGGAATACTACAATCGCCATACCAGTTGTGGGATGGGTAGAATTTCCTTGGTGGCAGGGCAATCTTACAGGAAAAATAGGCAACTTACAATATTTAGCACTCAGAGGAGGAGCATGGGTACCTAGGAATAAGACTGGATTAACTGATTTAGGACAGGTCCCCACTGAAAATCTACAGCTCAGTTTCAGTACAACCACCCCTTCCTCTGATGCTTTCAAACCTACAGTATTGGAAAGGTACATACATAATAGAAAATGGGAACATTCCGAGTTGTTCCCCCAAGGTGATGCAAACAGTTGTACAAGTAAGCCGGGGAACCTGGTTTGTAATGAATCCGATGAGTATGTCAACGGAATGCATGTATGTGGGAATCCCGCAGCCGGGTACTGTAGCCCCTTGGGACAAAAACCCTCTTGGTGTATGCTTCAGAATGTATCTAGTTTTGTGGATTTGGCTCACAGATTGGTATTGCAGCACTCAGCTTTGTGGGATCTGCCTGAGGGTACATTTTGGATATGCGGAGAAGGAGCATATAAATGGCTTCCCGTAGGTATAAAGGGTACTTGTACATTAGGACGCCTAACCCCGGCTACTTTCATAATTTCGAACAAACAAGTGAATATGCAAGCCGTGCCCAAGCACACACTGTATAAAAGAGCTGCAGATAACTCACCACGTCCCTCGGGGAGGCCACATATAGTACAAATGGGAATTCCCAACAAAATTGCTAGTACCATTTTTATTTATCCTATGTTAACACAGATGTGGGATAAATTAGTTAGAGCCACGGATTATCTAGATGACCAGATTTGGGATATATTGGACATATTAAATACTAGTATAGCTGTACAGAATCAGCTTATAATAGTCACTAACCAACATACCCTGGTATTGGATTACCTAACTGCCTCACAAGGGGGTATGTGTCAAATCATCGGACCCACCTGCTGTCATTATATAGACCCGAATAGTACTATGAGTATGAGATTTAAATTAGAAGACGTACAACGACTCAGGGATCAGTATGACAAAGACAATGACCAAAATAAGGATAGCTGGTGGTCAGATACCTTTTCTTTTCTTAACCCGGCCAATTAGTTCAGGGGGATCGGTGGGTGGGTTACCGGGATTATGCAAAGCCTAATACATACAGTTATAGTTATTGTAATTATATATGTATTATTCAAGGTTGTACTCAAGGGTATCTCGGTATGCACAAATAAATTTTGTGTAATGGATGCGAGAATATAAAGTTTTTTTTTTGTAATATCACAAAAAGAATGACTAAAATAATCGTCTATATGACAAGGTTTTGAATGGAATATGTCAAAGGGGGGATTGTGAAGAGCGGAACAAAAATGGTTACCTCAATGAACCAAAAAGGAATTTGTGATCAATATTGACCTGTCCATTCAAGGACATTTTAGCTATAGTGTGAAATCCTATTTTTTGTTTGTGAAACTGCCACTTAGGCGAAACTGTACTGTTTTGTTTGTTGTGAAACTATCACATAGCCGAAACTGTTTTTTTTTGTCTTCTCTTTTCTCTCTTTGTTTAAACAAGCAAAACTTGTATAACCACTGAAACTACCTGTACAACTATATAAAGAGGGGATAGCACCTTGAAGGCAGGCGTGCTTCAGAGGCTTCCCAGTGATATACTATACGAGACGTGTCTTGTGTATTATTTCTGGTGATTCCCCACTTCCAAAGGCTGCTCCGACTGAGTGTGGTCCCGACAGTATATACACTCAAAAAAATAAAGGGAACACTCAAATAACACATCCTAGATCTGAATGAATGAATGAAATATTCTCGTTGAATGCATTGTTCTGTACAAAGTTGAATGTGCTGGCAACAAAATCACACAAAAATCATCAATGGAAATCAAATTTATTAACCAATGGAGGTCTGGATTTGGAATCCCACTCAAAATCAAAGTGGAAAATCCAATTAAAGGCTGATCCATCTTCAATGGAAATGCCTCAAGACAAGGAAATGATGCTCAGTAGTGTGTGTGCGGCCTCCACGTGCCTGTATGACCTCCCTACAATGCCTGGGTATGCTTCTGATGAGGCGAGAGATGGTCTCCTGAGGGATCTCCTCCCAGACCTGGACTAAAGCATCCGCCAACTCCTGGACAGTCTGTGGTGCAACGTGACATTGGTGGATGGTGCGAGACATGATGTCCCAGATGTGTTCAATCGGATTCATGTCTGGGGAATGGGCGGGCCAGTCCATAGCTTCAATGCCTTCATCTTGCAGGAACTGCGGACACACTCCAGCCACATGAGGTCTGGCATTGTCCTGCAGTAGGAGGAACTCAGGGCAAAGCGCACCAGCATATGTTCTCACAAGGGGTCTGAGAATCTTATCTCCGTACCTAATGGCAGTCAGGCTACCTCTGACGAGCACATGGAGGTCTGTGCGGCCCTCAAAAGAAATGCCACCCCACATCATTACTGATCCACTGCCAAACCGGTCATGCTGAAGGATGTTGCAGGCTGCAGATCACTCTCCACATCATCTCCAGACTCTGTCACATCTGTCACATGTGCTCAGTGTGAACCTGCTTTCATCTGTGAAGAGCACAGGGCGCCAGTGGCGAATTTGCCAATCCTGGTGTTCTGTGGCAAATTCCAAGCATCCTGCATGATGTTGGGCTGTGAGCACAGCCCCATCTGTGGATGTCGGGCACTCAGACCATCCTCATGGAGTTGGTTCCTAACCGTTTGTGCAGACACATGCACATTTGTGGCCTGCTGAAGGTCATTTTGCAGGGCTCTGGCATTGTCCTTCCTGTTCCTCCTTGCACAAAGGCTGAGGTAGGGGTCCTGCTGCTGGGTTGCTGCCCTCCTATGGCCCCCTCCACGTCACCTGGTGTACTGTCCTGTCTCCTGGTAATGCCTCCAGCCTCTGGACACTACGCTGATAGACACAGCAAACCTTCTTGGCACAGCTCGCATTGATGTGCCATCCTGGATGACCTGCACTACCGGAGCCACTTGTGTGGGCTGTAGAGTTCGTCTCATGCTACCATGAGTGTGAAAGCACAACCAACATTCAAAGTGACCAAAACATCAGCCAGAAAGCATTGGTACTGAGATGTGGCCTGTGGTCCCCACCTGCAGAACCACTCCTTTATAGGGGGTGTCTTGATAATTGCCAATAATTTCCATCTGTTGTCTATTCCATTTGCACATCAGCATATGAAATTGATTGTCAAACAGTGTTGCTTCCTAAGTGGACAGTTTGATTTCACAGAAGTTTGATTTACTTGGAGTTATATTCTGTTGTTTATGTGTTCCCTTTATTTTTTTGAGCAGTATATATATATATATATATATATATATATATATATATATATATACACACACCATACAGACCAAAAGTTTGGACACACCTTCTCATTTAAAGATATTTTCATGACTATGAAACTATAACATATGTGGAATTATATGCTTAACAAAAAAGTGTGAAACAACTGAAATTATAGCTTATATTCTACGTTCTTCAAAGTAGCCACCTTTCGCTTTGATGACTGCTTTGCACACTCTTGGCATTCTCTTGATGAGTCACCGGGAATGGTTTTCAATTCACAGGTGTGCCCTGTCAGGTTTAATAAGTGGGATTTCTTGCCTTATAAATGGAGTTGGGATCATCAGTTGTGTTGTGCAGAAGTCTGGTGGATACACAGCTGATAGTCCTACTGAATAGACTGTTAGAATTTGAGCATGCGCAGACTATCCGCCTGACGCAGTGAACTTGACAGTGTGGGAAAATGTTCAGAAACTTTTCCACACTAATGAGTTTATCTCCGGTCAGGCAGGGAGGCTGTGCAGGCAGCTTTTCATTAATTCCTCCGTGGTTTACAGGCTGGCCAGTAGCATTAGCACCACTCCCGGTTGTAAACAAATTAACCCCTTGAGATGGATTGCAGCGTGGGACTTGACTGTACAGCGGACAGGTATAGGATATTGTTGCTTTTTTATTTTGGATTTTTTTTTTACAGAAGAACGAGTGCTTCGCTTGGATTGAGAGTGTAATAAAGATGGAAAACCTGTATGTTTAATTATTTCATTAAAAGACTTTATTCTTAATGTGTGTGTATTTTTTTTTAACCCATTCATTCTATAGGATTAATAATGGATAGGTGTCTTAATGACACCTCTCCATTATTAACCGGGCTTAATGTCACCTTACAATAGCAAGGTGACATTAACCCTTTATTACCCCATATCCCACCGCTATAGGGCAATGGGAAGAGAGAAGTTAAGTGCCGGAATAGGCGCATCTTACAGATGCACCTTTTCTGGGGTGGCTGGGGGCAGATTTCTTTAGCCGGGGGGCCAATAACCATAGTCCCTCTCTAGGTTATTAATATCGGCCCTCAATCACTGTCTTTCCTTCCCTGGCGGAGAAAATTGCGCAGGCGCCCACGACAGTTTTTTCCGTTAATTAATCCTTTAACACCTACAGCTCCAAAATTTTACACACAGACTACTAACATTATTAGTGAGGGACATATAAAAATCTAACGGATATGCAATGGTTTACTGTATGTAAACCATGTCTCATATCCTGTCGGGTTCAGCAATGATTTTACAGAACCCTACAATTGAATTATCGGCTATTCTGCTATCTAACTCTCTATGAAATATAAAGATATATATATGTGTGTCACTGACATATATATATATATATATATATATATATATATACGGTATATATGTTTTCACAAATATTTGAGGCCATGCATTCATTATATGTCCATTTTATAAGCCGGCGAGAAAATCTCACCATACGGATGCCATACGGATGTCACACAGATGCTTAGATGCGAGAAAATTGCATCCTTGCATTGCACACGGATGACATACGGATCACTGTTCAGGGAACATTTGTGCAATTCTTGGCCGTGAAAAACGGACCGATTTTTTTTTTATACATCATGTGTGACTCCAGCCTGAGAGTGCAAATCGCATATCCTGGGAGAGGGGGGGGGCAAAATTAATTCTTGCCCCGGGTGCCAGAAAACCTAGATACACCTCTGCCGGTATGCTACTGCAAGCGGTGATTACCGGGTCCGGTGGAGGGATGTCTGTTCACAGTGCAGCACAGGCAGTGAGGCAACGACTGAGGGTGTGCACAGAGAGAGAATGGAGACCCGGAGACTGCCCATCCCAGTCTACACGGTAGCTTGGAGCCCTCATTATAAGAATATGTCAATTAATAAATTGTTTTTCTAAAGCTTTATAGTGTAGTTTTAGGTCAGAGGGGATGGTTAGGGATGAGCTAGCAAGGTACAGGGACAGGTACTGATGACTAATTGCAGATATGTGCGGCACTTGCGGTTTTGCACTTGCGGTGACACAAAAAAACACTGCTAACAGCGTTTTTTTTCCATTGCTGCAAGTACCGCATTTGCCTGAACACGGAAAAACCGCAAGTGCTGCACATGTCCGCAAGTCCCATACGGAATGAATGAGGCCGATCGCAGTGTTGCCGTAAGTGATCCACTATGCGGCAGATCTGGATCTGCTGCGAAAGGCTACTTTCACATCAGCGATTTTTGCCAAAGTCACTGCAGATTGTGTCATACTCACCAATAGGGGAGGCAGCACTAAAAGTGCCTAGGGCAGCATAAACTCTAAATATGGCCCTGGACACACCTGTGGATGTATTTTAATGCACACCTGAAACACACTACTTCTTTGTGCAGCATCATGGGAAAATCTAAAAAAAAAGGCCAAGTATCAAGAAGAGAATTGTGGACTTGCACAAGTCTAGCTCATCCTTGGGTTCAATTTCAAGATGGAATATAAACGAGCTCACCCGTGATGCATAAACCAATCTTCGGGAGTACGGACCCGCTGTGTCATGATTAAGGGAGCTTAGTCTCCAGAAACGCGTTGAGATTCTTACCCATATGGTTCGTGCTGAAGTCTGTATCCTCTATGCTTAAAGTTTGTGAATAAAGAAAACTCTTTTTTACGGATTCGGTGAAGCTGGACATTCTCTTCTTTTTTCAATTTCAAGATACCAGAAGGTGCCTCGTTCATCTGTACAAAGAATTATATGCAAGTACAAACAAGATGGGAATGTCCAGCCATGATACCGCTCAGGAAGGAGATGGGTTCTGTGTCCTAGAGATGAATGTGCTTTTGTCCGACATGTGCATATCAACCCAAGATGAAATGCAAAAGACCTTGTGAAAATTATGGTGGAAGCTGGCAAGATTGTTTCAATATCCACAGTGAAATGAGTACTGTAATTAACAAGTCCTGAAAGGCCACTCCGCCAGGAAGAAGCCATTACTCTAAAAGAGACATAAAAAGCCATATTAATGCTGTGGTCTGATTAAACTAAAATTGAACTTTTTGGGCATAATGACATCGTTACATTTGGAGGAAAAAGGGAGAAGCTTGGAAGCCTAAGAACAACATCCCAACTGTGAAACACGGGGGTGGCATCATCATGTTGTGGGGTTGTTTTGCTGCAGAAGGGACTGGTGCACGTCACAAAATAGATGGCATCACGAGAAAAGAAGATTATGTGGTAATAGTGAAACAACATCTCAAGACATCAGCCAGGAAGTTAAAGCTTGGGCGGAAATGGGTCTTCCAAATGGAGAATGACCTGAAGCATACTTCCAAAATGGTAACAAAGTGACTTAAGGATAACAAAGTCAATGTTTTGCAGTAGCCATCACAAAGCCCTGATCTCAATCCTATTGAAAATGTATGGGCTAAACTGAAAAGGCAGGTGCGAGCAAGGCAACCTACAAACTTGGATCAGTTACACCAGTTTTGTCAGGAGGAATGGGCCCAAATTCCAAACAACTATTGTGAGAAGCTTGTGGATCAATATCACAAATGTTTGACCCATGTCATTCAGTTTAAGGGCATTTGTACCATATACTAATGAAATGTATGTAAACCTTTGACTTTGCAGTAAGTAAAAATGCCTTAAAACATTTCTCTCATTATTCTGGCATTTGGCAAATAATAATTATGGTCATCTTAATTGACCTAAAATGGGAAAGTTTTATTCTGATTTTATGTCAGATATTGAGAAAAACATGGATCACTTGGGAGTTTCATCTGAATTACGTCACTCAGAGATTTAGATGGAAACCACGTTTAGCATTCACATGTTTGGAATTTCTGTAGCGATGAGAGCCCGCCTAATTTACGTGTGCGTGTCTTTAGAAGCACGGGCTGGGCAAAGTGTACTGGTCACTATAGTGTATTGGGCACTACAATGTACTGATCAATATAACGTCAATTTGCAATTTTCACTCAGCAACATGCACTGCTGCTAGTTTCTAGAAAACAACATCATCACTACACCTTTGGATAAATTGCCAAAGGGGTTGAATTTCCAAAATGGGGTCAATTGAGGGGGAATTCTGCTCTTCTAGCACTTAGGGACTCTGTATATGGAGTCCACAACTATTCTAGGAAAATCTTCGCTTCAGGAGGCAAATAGCATTCCATCTCTCCTGAGTCTCGTCGTGTGGCAAAGCAGTATTGTACAGCCACATATGGGATATTTCTACATTCAGCAGTAATTGTGGCACAAATTTTGGTGTCATTTTTACCTATTTCTCCCCTGTGAAAATGGAAAATGTGGGGCTAAAACAAATGGTATAAAATTCTGTGACACGCCAGTGGTGTAAATATGATTACTGCACCCCTAGATGAATTCATTGAGAGGTGTAGTTAGTAAAATGGGGTAACTTGTGAGGGGTTCTGCTGTTCTGGTACCTCAGGGGCTCTCCCAGTGGGTCATGGCATTAGCAAACCATAACAGTAAAGTCTGCACTATAATATGGCGCTCCTTCCATTCCGAGCTTTGCACTGTGCCTGACAAGTATTTCCCGTTTACATTTAGCAAGGTAGCTAGAAGGAATATAGAGCGCAAATACGGTCTTATCCAAGATAAAAGGAATATTCGTGAGAGATAGTATAAATTCACTCACCTATTATGGTTGTGTAAGACACAACCACTGCCCTTAGCATTGGCGGCTGCTGCAAGCCCCGGTGTGATGATCCTTTGCTAGGTGAAGAGAATGGGGCATCAGACTGCGCTGCTCGCCTGTCAGGATAATGCACCAGAGAAGTTCAAGTAGATGTAATAGAGAATAGACTTTATTTCTACGCGTTTCATGGTGATCACACCACTTCCTCAGGACAGTCTATACACATACACATACAGGGTCTTGTATTTATAGCAAAAGAAGGCACATGGAGACGCCTTCTTTCAAAAAAACACCACACCCAGTGGGCGGGGAATCCGACTTAAACACAAATTCAAACGCATATGTACATCATAAAACACACGAAACAATCATAAAATATAATTGAGTATAGCCCTTAAAACCATTAAACACATTAAAAAGAGTAGTTAAGCAAATGAATAACTTAGATTAGAATGACAGGACATGTAACCTAAACCTGTAGTTATCCTGCAGCTACAGAATAAAAGTCAAGGTGTGAAGGTACAAGTCCCCCTTACACAAAGACTGGGAATGCTGGAATTTATGGTTCTACAGCAGCTCCAGAATAATAAAAACAAGCCTTGCTGGAAGGTGTACATGGGGCAGCGCAGACACAGACTGCAGAGGCCCCTAATAGTGATCAGGACATGGTTAATGTCCTGCTTCAGTGATTCCTCTCAGCACCTCCCCCTCTGTTCACAGCCTCATGTCAGCAGCAGGGCACAGGCAGCAGCAGCAGAGGGAATCACAGCGTGAGGCTCCGTGTGATGCTCCTTCCCTCCCCGCAGCATCAACACTAACAGGTGAGGACAGGGCCCCTGTCAGGATAATCTTGTGTAGTCTGTAGCTGAGCGGGCCGGCCTCTCCTGCTAGCGCTGAAGCTGCCGGACATGCTGGGACTAGTAGTTACACACCAACTACCGAACAACTGACCTGGACACAACCATCCTCCCCCGCAGCTGCAGACAGGCAGGAACTGAACTTGGCGCCACAGCGAGGAGGGGGCGGGTCTGCAGTGTGAGGTGTTTCTCTTCCAGCTCCCGGCCTCCACTGCAGCATATGTGATAGCACAGCGCAGGAGCCAGAAGAGGGAGATGGGGAAGAGAGAGAAAGGGAGGGCGGGTGGGTTTGGATGGGCGCTACCCCGCACTATTATTAAAAAAAAAAATGTTGTACCAACATATGGAAATGACATGGATACAGCTAACAATGGTTCTATCACAAAAAGTAACAATATTTTCAATCTATCCAGTTATAACTTTTCCTTTACAGAAACCTCTCTCCTACAGAAAGGTCTTTCTTTTTGTCCCACCCATAACACTAGAGACATAGATCTATTCATGGACTTTCATTCCTTTATAAGAAAGCTAACACTCAAGCGACATTTCTCCAAAGAAAACTGTCTCTAGAGCACCAAAATAACAGAAGATCCTATTTATCATGCAGGATTAAAAGGAACGTCTAATTTTTACCCCATCCAAAGTCAAGGCCACCATCTGATCTTGTTTCGAATGACCTGGACAAAATCATTTTGACACATAGCAAGGGGGAATCCAATCTCACCCCAAAAGAAAAAGAGGCATTAAAATCCATAAAGAGCAATCCAGACCTTGTCATCCGCATGGCAGACAAGGGAGTAGGAATAGTGGTACAGGACCGGGGGGATTATCTAGCAGAAGCATTTAGACTATTATCTGACCCCAAGACTTACAATAAGGTTGATAACACTCATTATAATAATGCAGTTATTGCTTATAACGCTGTGATATCAAAAGCTGATAGACAGAACATTCTGAATAAATCAGAGAAAAAAATTTTAAGAGTTGTCAATCCCCCGATTGCCTTGTTCTATCACCTTCCGAAAATCCACAAGGATGCTAAAAGGCCCCCTGGGAGACCCATAATTTCATGGATAGGGTCCCTGACATCAAACCTTGCAAATTATGTGGATGTAGTGATGCACACACATGTAGACCAACTACACAGTTACTTGAGGGACTCCAGTCATCTAATCCGACTTACGAAGGACATCCCATGGAAGAACACTTTTGTTTTTATTTTCATGGATGCATCCGCTCTCTACTCCAGCATCCCACATGATTTGGGACTGTTGTGTTTTAAAACCTTCATAGACATTGATCCACGGTTGACACCTACACAAAAAGATTTTTTATATGAAAGCATGCAGTTCATACTCCATAATCATTTCTTTACCTTTCAAGATACCCTATACCATCAGTTACTTGGGACCGCAATGGGCTCGAAGGTGGCACCAACTTATGCAAATTTGTTTATGGCCATCTTCGAGTCCATCTTCATATACAGCAGTATACATGCACCCAACATCATCATTTACAAACGTTACATAGATGATTTATTTTTTATTTATGATAATTCAAACGATGATGTGGGGTCATTCCTCAGGAGCATTGAAGATAACACCTGGGGTTTGGGTTTCACCCCCGTAGTAAACCCTGACACAGTTGACTTCCTTGACCTCACTTTTTTCATGACAATATAAAAATTCATGCAAGAATCTACTTCAAACATGTGGATGCGAACAGTTATGTACACTATCAAAGTGGACACTACACCAAATGGTTGAGAAATATTCCACTCAACCAATACAAAAGAATCAAGAGGAACTGCAGTATGGACATAGACTCTGTTAACCAATCAAAAGTTTTATCACATAGATTTCTTGAAAGAAGCTACCCCCAAAAATTGATCCATAGAGCCTTCTCTGAAAGCAAAAAAATAGAACAGATAGACTTAATCTCTAATAATATAAAAACAAAAAAATCAGCATCTGATACTAAGTTCAGCTTCAATTTTATTACATCTTTTTCAGCTCAGAACAAGAGAATTCGTCTGGTTCTGGAAAAACATTGGGGCATACTTCTTAATGATCCTATATTGGGAAGCTTCTTCCCAGCAATCCCCTGATAACGTTTCGAAGGGCCCCAACATTGAAAAACATGTTGGCCCCCAGCCGGCTAAAGAAAAAAGAGGATCTCAATCCCTCTACAAAAAAGCCCAGGCAAGGCTCCTATAGATGTGGCCTCCCGAGATGCCTATGCTGCTCCAGCATCATTCATGATGCAAAAACTTTTTCATCGGACAGTGGAAATTCAGATGAGTTTCAAATCAAATACCATTTGACTTGCCAATCCAGTTTTGTCATCTATGTCATTATATGTGAATGTAAGAAATTATATGTGGGCAGGACAACGCAACAGCTGCATAAAAGAATAAACTCACACAGGTATAATATAAAAAAAGGATTTTTACAGCATGGCCTTTCCAGGCATTATACAATGCATCACGACAAAAGGATCTCCTTCAGGGTGATCCCTATCGACCATGTCCCCCTTGATAATCCTAATCGAGTCCAGACTCTCAACAGAAAAGAGATCTTCTGGATTCACAAGCTGAACACTATAAATCCCCATGGACTCAACGAAACAACTGATTTGTTCAATTGATTTGGATATTTCTATGGATTCTGCTCTGTTCCCCTGTAGAAACTCATTATTCCTCTGCATGTTATAACAATTGTTTTTATTTATTTATTTATTTATTTATTTATTTTAAATCTCAGGGATTTTTATTTGGAGGGGTTTTTTTTTGTGTGTGTGTGTCTTTTTTTGTTTTCCACTGTTGATTTCACAGACTCTTGTGAAACTACCAGCAAACAAAACAATCCAATCAAATCCACCCACGGCTCAATGGTTCAAAACATCAGTAGCTGGGTCCTGACAAAGAATAAATGTTTTAACATCATAGGTTCTAGCACTCCCCCAGCTTGCAAAAGTTATTCATTTGCTTAACTACTCTTTTTAATGTGTTTAATGGTTTTAAGGGCTTTACTCAATTATATTTTATGATTGTTTCGTGTGTTTTATGATGTACCGTATTTTTCGCTTTGTAAGACGCTCCGGATTATAAGACGCACTCCAAATTTTGAGGAGAAAAATAGGAAAAAACTTTTTTTAATAAATTGGTGGGGCGTCTTATAATCCATGCGTCTTATTACTTACCAGGGGTTGTGGCTGTGGTGGATCAGGGTCCCAGGGTCGTTGCTGGAGGCAGGAGTGGAGCATTGCTGCAGGCTGGGATGAGGGGGTCTGCAGGGGGCTCCTGTGCTGCAGGGGGGCTCCTGTGCTGCAGGCTGGGATGAGGGGTCTGCAGGGGAGCTACTGTGCTGCAAGCTGGGATGAGGGGTCTGCAGGGGGCTCCTGTGCTGCAGGGCTGTCTCCGGTGCTGCGGGGTCTCTGGCGACATTTTGTGAAAGGCCAGAGCCCCCGGCAGTTCGTCCATGCGTTCCTGTATGACTGACTCCGGGAAAATGGCCGCCGGAATCTCGAGAGATGAGATCTCAGCGCTGAAATCTCATCTCCCGAGATTCTGGCGGCCATTTTCCCGGAGTCAGTCATACTGGAACTAACTCCGGGAAAATGGCTGCCGGAATCTCGAGAGATGAGATCTCAGCGCTGAAATCTCATCTCCCGAGATTCCGGCGGCCATTTTCCCGGAATTAGTCATACTGGAACGCATGGACGAACTGCCGGGGGGCTCTGGTCTTTCACAAAATGTCGCCAGAGCCCCCCGCAGCACCGGAGCCTCCAGCATCACCCGGGGCAGCAGCGGACAACCCCGGCAGCGGCGGCGGACGACAGCGGCGGCGGGCGGTAGCGGCGGCGGACACCCCCTCATCCCAGCCTGTAATGGTAAGCGGTATATCCGCTTTGTTAGACGCACCCACATTTCCCCCCTCAAATTTGGGGGAAATTAAGTGCGTCTTACAAAGCGTGAAATACGGTACATATGCGTTTGAATTTGTGCTTAAGTCGGATTCCCTGCCCACTGGGTGTGGTGTTTTTTTGAAAGAAGGCGTCTCCATGTGCCTTCATTTCCTATAAATACAAGACCCTGTATGTGTATGTGTATAGACTGTCCTGAGGAAGTGGTGTGATCACCACGAAACGCGTAGAAATAAAGTCTATTCTCTATTACATCTACTTGGACTTCTCTGGTGCATTATCCTGACAGGTGAGCAGTGCAGTCTGATGCCCCATTCTTTTCACCGAGCAACGGACCGTTTACATTTAGGGTATTTGCGCACTCAGGAGAAATTTTAACAACAAACTAAAGTCCATTTTTAACCTATTAGATCTTAGATAAGTTAAAAACTTGGGTCTAAAGCAACATTTTAGTGATAACGAGGCACAAGTGGTGTTAATATGATCACTGCAACCCTGGATTAATTCATTGGGGAGTGTAGTATCTAAAATGAGGTCACTTTTGGAGGTTTCTGCTGTTCTGCACTTCACGGACTCTACCAAAGTGACATGGCACCCTCAATCCAGTCCAGCAAATCTCAACTCCAATATGGTGCTCTTCCCTTCTGATCTTTAAACTGTGCCTCAAAAGTAATTTTCAACCACATATGGGTATTGATGTACTCAAGAGAAACTACATAACAAATTTGAGGTCCATTTTCTTCTGCTATCCTTGTGAAAATGAGAAAATTTGGGGTTAAAACAACATTTTTGTGGGAAATATACATATATTTTCATTTTCACAGATCAACATAAAATTCTGTGATGCACCTGTGGGGTCAAGGTGCCCACCACACATCTAGATAAATTCCTTGAGGGGCCTAGTTTCCAAAATGGGGTCACTTGTAGGGGGTTTCTCTTTTT
Organism: Ranitomeya variabilis; assembly: GCF_051348905.1. Lineage (NCBI taxonomy): Eukaryota > Metazoa > Chordata > Amphibia > Anura > Dendrobatidae > Ranitomeya > Ranitomeya variabilis. The sequence goes on along the minus strand of NC_135235.1, from coordinate 547,574,892 downwards.
AGGGACTCTCCAAACGCGACATAACACCCGCAGACCAGTCCATCAAAGTCTGCTTTCCAAAACATCACTCCTTCCTTTCTGAGCCCTGCCTTGCACCAAAACAGTAGTTTACACCCACATATGGGGCATCTACTAGTGATGAGTGAATAGCATTGTGCTGGGGTCTCCCCGAGCATGCTCGGGTGATCTCCGAGTATTTTGTAGTGCTCAGACATTTAGTTCTCGTCGCCTCAGCTGTATGATTTATGGCTGCTAGCCAGGCTGAATACATGTGAGGAATGCCTGTTTGTTAGGGAATTCCCACATGGATTCAGGCTGTCCAGCAGTTGTAAATCATGCAGCTGAGGCCGACGAAAACTAAATGTCCGAGCACTACTTAATACTCGGAGATCACCTGAGCATGCTCGGAGAGACCCAAACACAATGCTATTCGCTCATCACTAGTATCTCAGCAGAAATTGCACAGCAAATTTTGGGTTCCATTTTCTCCTATTACCCTTGTGAAAAGAAAAAAAAAGTTGGATCTAAAAGAACATTTTTGTTGGAAAAATTACCGTATATACTTGTGTATAAGCCGTATAAGAGTTTTTCAGCACATTTTTTTATGCTGAAAACATCCCCTCGACTTATACATGAGTCACAGTGCAGAAAGCCAGGAGGGGGGTCGGCGGAGCAGAGGGTGCTAGGAGATGGCGCACATATTATACTCACCTACCTGCGCACCCTCGGTGCTGGCACTCTGCATCTTGTTCCTGCCGCTGATGCCTGCCTGCACTCTTCCTGTGCTCAGCGGTCACATGGTACCGCTCATTAAGGTGATGAATATGGACGCGTCTCCACTCCCATAGGGGTGGAGCGCATATTCATCAACTTAATGAGCGGTACCACGTGACAGCTGAGCACAGGAAGAGTTGCAGGCAGGCGCCGGCGGACGGAACGAAAATGCAGTGCCAGCACCCAGGGTGCGCAGGTAGGTGAGTATGATGTTTTTTGTTTTTTTCAATAGTAAACATGCACACAGGGATAGGAAATAAGGAGGCATGTATATGAAGCGCCCCATAGTCCTGGTCGTTGCAGTAATGTCGCTCTCCCACCAGGGGGAGTGATATTACGTCTGATGGTACTAAAGGAGTTCACCTGATCAGGTATCACAAGTCACAATAAAACTGGTGGGATGGATAGGAAGTGAGAGAGAAGCTACCTGGGTTCGATCCAGAGAGGACCTGTCAGGCAGACAGGGGGAGAAGGAGGAACATCTGAGCTGCAGCCAGAGGGTCCCTGTCAGGGGTGGGATCCTGACAGAGGCCAAGCACAAGATAGAACGCTACGGAGCTGCGCCTGCACCCATTGCGGCAGCATCCTAAGAAAGGACACAAAGCGAAGTGTATTGTGGAGAGTGAGAAACGAAGTCACAACACAAGGAGATAATACCGGGAGGAGTTCTGCCCCGAGATCGGCAGCCTCCTTCTGAGGTGCGTAGCCGGTGGCCGGAACACCGAGGGAGTAATTGACTCTACGTATTACTTCAGAGACCGGCAGGACAGTCAATTCCAAGTTGGCTGCCCGACCTTAATACCTAAGAAGACACGGAGGCAAATTGTGGGAGAGGGGCGACACTAGGGTCACTATAAATAAGCTCCAGGCCTACCCCGTCATACGGGTTGTCCTATCCATACCATCTGGGGGACAGAGCAGAGAGAGAAGATCAGAAACATCCACGAAAGTTGTGAGGACTATCCCGTGGTGCTGAGCAGGGAGGTACTACAACACACAGGCGCTAGTAGGAAGGCTACTGATTTCCACCTGATTAAGGGAACTCTGGATGTGCCTTCGGACCAGCAGGATTCTGCCTGCCCTGTGGACGGTACTCTGGACTGTGGACGCCAAAGTCTTCAGTAAAAGGTAAAGAGACTGCAATCTTTGTGTCCTCGTTATTCACTGCGCCTTACATTGTCCACCAACAACACCTACACATCTGGGAAGCCCTGGGGACCTACTTCACCTGTGGGAAGGTATACCATCTAGCTGCCATTCCATCACTCCAGCGGACCCCTAAGCAGTGTCGGTCACCCTAACCGAGTACCACAGGTGGCGTCACGAACATCAGACAAAAGACAAACTACACCTTTAATTAGGCGCCCCTCAAAGGGCCACGGACCGGGTCGGGCTACCGTGACATCCCCAGAATCGAGAGAGAGATAGACCCGGTACCGAGTTCCACAATGCCCTACTACGTGGGGGCGCTTCATATACAGGGACGGAACCAGGGTGGGATGCATACAGGGACGGAACCGGGGAGGCATGCATACAGGGATGGAACAGTGGAGGCATGCATACAGGGATGGAATGGGGGAGGCATGCATACATCGATGGAACATATATATATATATAGTTACATATAGGTTACATATAGTTATTAAGGTTGAAGGAAGACTTTAAGTCCATCTAGTTCAACCCATAGCCTAACATGCCCTAACATGTTGATCCAGGGGAAGGCAAAAAAAACCCATGTGGTAAGAGTAAGCTCCACCATGGGGAAAAAAATTCCTTCCCGACCCCACATACGGCAATCAGACTAGTTCCCTGGATCAACGCCTTATCAAGGAATCTAATATATATACCCTGTAACATTATACTTTTCCAACGGGAGAGGCATGCATACAGGGATGGAACGGGGGAGGCATGCAGACAGGGACTGAGCAGGGGAGGCATGCAGACAGGGACGGAACTGGGAGGCATGCATACAGGAACAGAATGGGGGGAGGCATTCATACCAGGACAGGGAAGGGGGAGGCATGCATACAGGGAAGGAATAGGGGAGGCATGCAGACAGGGGCAAGGACGGAGAGGCATTCATACCAGGACAGTGAAGAGGGAGGCATGCATACAATGACAGGGACAGGGGAGGCATGCAGACAGGGATAGGGATGGGGAGGCAGTCATACCAGGTCAGGGAAGGGGGAGCCATGCATAGCAGGACAGGGATGAGGGGACAATGCATACCCGGCCTAAACTCGAGTCAATAAGCTTACCCAGTTTTCCGTGGCAAAAGTAGGTGCCTCGGCTTATACTCGGGTCAGCATATACTCGAGTATATAAGGTAGATTTTATTTTCACGGCTACTTTATAAACTTCTGTGAAGCACCTAGGGGTTCAAGATGCTCAAAACACAAAACACATCTAGATACATTCCTTGAGGAGTATAATTTCCAAAATGGGGTCACTTGTTTGGGGTTTCCATTGTTTAGGCACATCAGGGGCTCGTCAAACGAGACATGGCATTCGCTAATGATTCTAGCCAATTTAGAGCTAGAAAAGTCAAATTGCGCTCCTTCCCTTCTGAGCCCTGCCGTGGACCCAAACAGTAGTTTTCCCTCACACATTGGGTATTGGCGTATTCAGGAAAAATTTTACAACAAATTGTATGGTGTAATTTCTCCTGTTACCCATTTGAAAATAAAAAATTTAGGTATAAAGTAAATTTTTTGTGAAAAAAAGTTAAAAGTTTATTTTTTCATGCACATTCTGTTAATTCCTGCGAAGCACCTGAAGGGTTAATAAAATTCTTGAATGGGGTTTTGAGCAGTTTTTAGAATGGTGTCACTTTTGGATATTTTCTGTCATATACACACGTGATCAAAATTGTTGGTACCCCTCGTTTAATGACAGAAAAACCCACAATGGTCACAGAAATAACTTGAATCTGATGAAAGTAATGATAAATTAACAATATACGAAAATGAACAAATTAAAGTCAGACATTGCTTTTCAACCATGCTTCCACAGAATAAAAAAAAAAATAAAACTCATGAAATAGGCCTGGACAGAAATGATGGTACCATTAACTTAATATTTTGTTGCACAACCTTTTGAGGCAATCACTGCAATCAAACGATTCCTGTAACTGTCAATGACACTTCTGCACCCCTCTCCACACGTATTTTTTCCCACTCCTCAAGAGCAAACTGCTCCAGTTGTCTCGTGTTTGATGGTTGCCTTTACCAGATGGCATGTTTCTGCTCTTTCCAAAGATGCTCAATAGGATTTACGTCACGGCTCATAGAAGGCGACTTCAGAATAGTCCAATGTTTTCCTCTTAGCCATTCTTGGGTGTTTTTAGCTGTGTGTTTTGGGTCATTATCCTGTTGCAAGATCCATGACCTGCGACTGAGACCAAGATTTCTGATACCGGGCAGCATATTTCACTCTAGAATCCCTTAATAGTCTTGATATTTCATTGTACCCTGCACAGATTCTAGACACCCTGTACCAGATGCAGCAAAGCAGCCACAGAACATAGCCTCCTCCATATCTCACAGTAGGGACAGTGTTCTTTTCTTGATGTGCTTCATTTTTCTGTCTGTGAACATAGAGCTGATGTGCCTTGCCAAAAAGTTCCATTCTTGTCTCCTCTGTCCATAGGATATTCTCCCAGAAGCTTGTTGGCTTTTCAACATGAAGTTGGCAAATTCCAGTCTGGCTTTTTAATGATTTTTTTTTCAACAATGGTGTCCTCCTTGGTCTTCTCCCATGAAGTCCACTTGCTTTATTAGATGCTGTGCGGCTCAGGCACGGGAGACATGTGCAAGGTACGGACTGCAGCTGTTTCACGCAGGACCTCTTGAAGCGCTGAGGCGCGAAACAGCTGTAGTCCGTACCTTGCACATGTCTCCCGTGCCTGAGCCGCACAGCGTCTACTAAAGAAAGAAAAAAACGCATTGGTGAGTGCCATCCATTGTTTTCTTCTGTCATTGTGGATTTCATATAATTTTCTTTCTAATCTCCTGAGACAACTCTTTCCTTCGCTTTCTCTGGTCCATGTTGAGTGTGATACACACCATGTCACCAAACAGCACATTGAGTATCTGTAGCCCTAAATACAGGCTCACTCACTGATTGCAAGATTGCAGACACCTGTGATGCCAATTAGTGGACACACCATGATTTAACATGTCCCTTTTGTGACATTATTTTCAGGGGTACCATCATTTCTGTCCAGGCCTATTTCATGAGTTTTTTTTTTTATTCTGTGAAAAGCATGGTTGAGAAGCAATCTCTGACTTTCATTTGTTCATTTTCATAGATTTTTAATTTATTATTACTTTTGTCAGATTTTAGTTATTTCTGTGACCATTGTGGGTTTTTCTGTCATTAAACGAGGGGTGCCAACAATTTTGTCCACGTGCGTAGGCCCTCAAAGACACTTGTGGTCCAAATTTTGTTGGAAAAATGAAAAATCGCTGGTCAACTTTTAATAGTTTTAACTTCCTAACAAAAAATAAATTATGTTTCAAAAAATGGTCTCCTCATGTAAAGTAGACATGTGGGAAATGTTATTTATTAGCTATATTGTGTGATATGACTCTCTGATTTAAGGGCATATAAACTAAATGTTTGAAAATTGCTAAATGTTCAAAATATTCACCAAATTTCCAATTTTTTCACAAATAAACACAAGTCATATCGAACATATTTTACAACTATCATGAAGTATGATATGTCATGAAAAAAACAGCCTCAGTATTAGTGGGACCTGCTGAAGCCTTTCAGAATTCTTACCACATAAAGTGACATGGGTTAGAATGGTAAAATTTGGCCTGGTCATTAAGGTGAAAATAGGAAATGTGCCATCAAAAAATACATTTTTATTGAAGGATTTTCATATTTCACAAAATATATATATATATTTTTTTAAAAGAAAATAAAAAAGCAGATATAAACAGATAACAAGATTTCAATGACAAGTTAAACCGAATACATAATAGATAAGCATAATCTAATTTTAGGATATTATTCAGAAATTCTAAATTATAACAGATTGAAAGGAGGGGAAGACATATAAGACTTACAGTACACAAGGGGGGGGAATGTATGTATTGGGAGGAAGCTGATAGGGACAAGCTATTTTGGTTCCTTAGGCTGATGAAGATGACGGCGCCTCACCCCGATAAACCCTGAGCACTCAAGTAAAGGAATGAGTCAGAGATTAATGTAAAAGATCCCTAAAGTACCCTCCTTTTTTCGCCAAAAAATACAAAGTAAAAAAAATTGATGGACTTTAGGGGTGAGGGTCAACAGAGTGTGTTTTTAAAGTTGGATATGGAATCGGTTTGTGGGCCATTTACACAATACAAGGGATAAATAGCAATATTCATCCCTAACTTCCTATATTTTATATGTCAGACCCAAGGACGGTCATGGAAACTAAAGTGAACCTGTCAGCAGGATTTTGCTAAGTAAATTACAGACACTATCAGGTTGGCGCTGTTATACTAATTAGAATGATACTTGGGGATGAAGAAATCTGTCTTGTAGTTCTTGTGTATTTAGTGTTAGAAGTTTTCAGTTAATGATTTGCCCATGCTCAGGGGCGGCCTGTAGGCAGAGTGTTAGCTTCCTGCTCAAAGCCAGAGAAACCAAGGACAGACCTGCCCACGGGCCGCCCTGAAGCACAGCCTGTCTCTCTCTCTCTCTCTCTCTATTATGAGGAACATGTTAGTGCGGAAAAGAATCCACCGCTTTGTCGACGTGACATCAGCAGGAACAGCTGAATCGCTGGAAGGAGCGGTCTGCTGGTCAAGAATGGCGCCATGCACAGCAAGCTGGTAAGTAGCAACTACCTGACTGTTAGTACTTTAGCACATTTTTTGTTTTTAAGAAAGTCCCAGATATACCCTTTAATTGCAGTCTTCATATTATACAGCACTGTGTACTTACAATTGCTCATTTTGCCTTTCTAAAATTCTTCCCTTTTCCATTAGGTCTATGACATCATGTGATTAATAACTGACCAACTGAATCCGTCTAACTATCTCATGAATCTACCACTCGTAGTATGTCCTTATCAGTCTTTACCAGACTGCAAACCATATAGTTGTAGGAGAACAAAGCACAGTGGATAAAACGCTGCAATGAAGTGAAGCTTCCAGGCCTGAACAAAACTCTGCAGAACTGATCTGAAGGAGAGAAGTTGCAGGAGGGACAGAATTAGCCAGTGCTCAGGGTCAGGTGACAGTGATGAAGCCAGCCTTGGATACAAAAGGCCAGCGTCAAAAGGAGAGAAGATTTGGGCCAGGGCAAGTGACATTTGCTCCTGCTGTAGCTCCAGAAACCATAACAGTTGGTTGCAGCCGTGTGTGTCATAAAAGCTCAGACAACGGTCAAGCACTGAAGACCAGAGCTACGCCAGTCAAGGTCTAGACTTCACCGGTCGACGGTCAAGCACCGAAGAATGTACAACGCCGTTCAAGGCTCCTGATCCAGACCCAGACGTCAACAGCCAAGGACCAGCCCCCCATTGATAGGAGATGTTCACTGGCGGTTAAGTATCGAAGAGGCTCTGAGGACATCCAGCCAGTGACCCAAGCTTGGGCTTGTGATTGGAGGCAACATGTGATGATCGGCTGTCACATTCAGCAGAGAATTATGTAACAGAGGGAGGACTAAAGGCCTGTCAGAGTGACGCTAGAGCTGCCCGGAGAGAGCTGATAGATTTTGCCAGTAAAACTTGCAGTTAGGCTAGTTTCACACTAGCGTTTGGCAGGAGTGTGGATGAAATTCTTCTTCCTCTATTAAGCCCCGCCCACTGCCGCACCTCTTCCTTCAGCTCTGCCTACTTCTGCATGCGTCTTGCGTACCCTATCTTTAACATTGGGTATGACACGCCCACAGGACAGTGGGGTACTCGGTACCGGTCTGGTCGCAAAGAGGAATGTCACGTGGCCACGACCCGGTCCGTGGCCCTGGGCATCAACGTTAAAGGGGGTTAAATGTTCAAAGTTTGTAGTGACGCCACCTGGGCAGTTCGGTCAATAGGGGGGCGGACGCTGCTTTAGAGGGGTCCCCTGGGAGATGTTGCCGCAGCCCAGATGTTACACTTCCCTCAGGTGAAGCGGGGTCCCCAGGGGTCCTATGGTGTGTGGCATAGATGGTAAAGCCGGTGAATAAATGGAGGAGACAAGTTATGAGTCTTTACCTGGTTTACTGTATGTTGCTGGCCACAGTCCAGGGTACCAGGCATGGAGGATGGTGGTCCGGCCGGCTCAGAGGCAAGTGAGAGTTCTCCTGTACTAGTAGAGGTCCGTGAGCCTTTCTAACTAGCGCCTTTCAAGGTTAGGTCCCTGCTGCCTGAAGCTTCCTACAGGGTCCTCCAGTTTTCCCCTGTCCTGGGACAGGTACCTGCACGACATGCAGCTTGAGCCTTTTTACAGAGACTCTAACATGCCCCGGGCTCCTCAGGTGCTGCTGCGTCTCAGGCGTGGTGCAGGCAAGTAATGTGTAGTGTCGTGCCCTCCGGTTCTGCTTTGTGTCCCAGAGTCCCACAGGAGCCTCAGGCTCCCGGTTCCTGGCTATTGCGCTTCAGCTCTGAGGGTGCCCTGCCACAGTTCCCCTCTGAGCTCTGTTGCTCTCCTGTGCTCCTTCCCTTCCGGCTACTCCACATCCAACCCTTCAGGTCCTCCTCCTTTCCAGATTTGAAAAAACTGACCGTCACATCCAAACATAGACTAAGTGTGAACAGGTGCTAAACCTAGAGTAACCAACTCCTATACAGCCAAGCAAATAAGGTAGCACACTGCAGCGCTAAAACATGCAAACATGAAATATGAAAACTAAACCGCATTACTGCACTAGAAATATGAAAAATGAGAGCATTTAGCGCATAAAAATGGCCAATTTTATGTGTACCTGGTAGCCACTTTACGGCATCTCTCTTATACCAGGTCCTATTCTTGCCTTCCTCGCTGAGAATAAACATCTCCATGTGAATGGGTACCTGTGAAAACCTCTTCCTAGACTCAGTCTCTATCTCTGTGGAGGGGTACTGGACCTGCTGCAATTAAAACACCTGTGACTAGGAGGCGGAGTTGGTTACTCTAGGTTTAGCACCTGTTCACACTTAGTCTATGTTTGGATGTGACGGTCAGTTTTTTCAAATGTATTATTTAGCCTTCTGACCGAGCACTCCGATTATAGCTTCTGTCTTGTGCGTTGTTATCTCGGTCTGGAGTGGAGAGCTGGTTGTTGGAGATTCGTTGCTGGTGGTGTATTTTCCTTTGTCTTATTTACTCCTTCCTATATTTGTATTTATTTTGCCCTGCACATTTATAGTGTATTCCTGAGTGACTGCAGCGTGGTGTACATTTTCCTTTATCCTTGTCTGTGCTAACTGTGGGTATTGGTGAATTACCTCTTCACTGGGTGGTGGGCGGAGGTTTCAGCCTAGGGTTGAAACAGGAGACAGGGTGAGGTTCGAGGCCTGGACATGCACACCATCAGTGTAAACTCCAGGTAGAGGGTCAGTCAGGATTTCCCTAGTCTGAGGGAAATTGCAGGGGCCCGGGTTATTAGCTCTCGCTCACCTAGTCTCCCCGTGACATTATAATCGGCCCAACAACAACAAAAAAAAGGGTTTCTTTTTTTTGTGTTTTGTCATGGATCCCATGACTTCCATAACCCGCCAGTTGGAGGCGCTGTCCCTACAGGTCACTGAGTTGAGGGAGGCAGTACAGCAACAGGGACTAGCAGTATCTAATGTGCAAGCTGGAGCGACAGGAAAAGTTGCTGAGCCTAAATTCCCTTTGCCTGAAAAATTTGCTGGGGAACGCAGTAAATTTGTTTCTTTTCGTGAAGCTTGCAAACTATATTTCCGTATGCGCCCGATCTCCTCGGGTAATGAGGCTCAGCGTGTGGGCCTGGTGTTGTCATTGTTAAGCGGGGATCCCCAAGCATTGGCGTCTTCTTTGCCATCTGATTCTGCTGCATTTGACTCTGTGGAGAGTTTTTTTTCCTCTCTTGGAAAAATCTACGATGAACCTGACAGATTGGCTCTAGCAGAATCTAAGATACGCACTATTCGCCAGGGGGAGCAAGTTGCAGAGGATTACTGTTCTGAATTTCGTCGCTGGGCGATCGATACACAATGGAATGATCCAGCATTGTGGAGTCAGTTTATTCATGGGGTTTCTGGAAGGGTTAAAAAAGCCCTTCTGATGTACGAGACTCCTGCTTCTCTAGATTCCGCTATGAGTCTGGTTGTCCGCATTGATCGCCGTTTGCGTCAGGGGGAGCATGAGACACCGCCTATGGGAGAGGGTTTAGGTTCACGTGAGGTTGCTGCAGGTGAGCCCACAGAGCCTATGCAAATCGCAGGGGTGTCACATGTGAAGCGTCGAGCCCCTGAGCTCAGGAAGCAGGGAGCCTGTTTTTACTGTGGTAAAACTGGTCATTTTATTAACATCTGTCCTCTGCTGTCTAAGAAAAACGCAACGGCGGAAAACTTCTAAGCTCAGAGGGTGTGGAGGAGACCAATCTGAGCTTATGTATATCCTCCATGGTGGTTTCTCAATGCATGCTCCCTGCTAAGGTTTTTATCACTGGCAGTGAGCTGCCAATTACTGTTTTTGTGGACAGTGGTTCAGCCACAAATCTCATTGATGAGGAGTTTGCGCGCACAGCAGGTTTTAGGATTGAAAAACTGTCTCATCCTATCCGCGTGGTCAGCATCAATGCTGCTCCTCTCTCTCAGGGGGAGATTACTGAATTTGTGGCTGAGGTGAAACTCCACATTGGGGTTCTACATTCCGAGCGGGTTACATGTAAGGTGCTCAGGAATCTTCCTGCTCAGGTGGTTTGGGGTTTTCCTTGGTTGTCTATGCACAACCCGGTAATTGACTGGAAAACTCAGGACATAATTCAGTGGAGCGAGTTATGCCAGGAGAATTGCCTGGCCACATGTGTGGCTGCGGTGACTTCAAGCGTTCCGGAGTCACTTCTGGATTTTGTGGATGTGTTCTCTGATAAGGGTTGTTCAGAGTTGCCGTCACATCGTCCCTATGACTGTTCTATCAGGTTTAAACCAGGTGCCAAGTTGCCTAAAGCAAGGATGTTTAACATTTCCGGTCCGGAGAGACAAGCGTTAAAAGATTATATTGCTGAAAGCTTGAGCAAAGGGCACATCAGGCCGTCATCCTCGCCGGTGGCAGCAGGGTTCTTCTTCGTGAAGAAGAAAGATGGCGGATTACGCCCGTGTTTGGATTTCAGGGAGTTGAACCAGATTACGGTTCGTGATCCATACCCTATGCCACTGATACCAGATTTGTTCAACCAGGTGGCGGGTGCTAAGTGGTTTACCAAGCTTGACCACAGGGGGGGCGTACAACCTCATAAGAGTCCGTCAAGGTGATGAGTGGAAGACGGCTTTTAATACCCCTGAGGGTCATTTTGAAAATTTGGTGATGCCATTTGGGTTGACTAACGCACCAGCAGTGTTCCAACATTTCATCAATGATGTGTTCTCGCATGTTTTGGGGAAATTCGTTATCGTGTACCTAGATGACATTCTCATATATTCTTGCGACCGTGATGCTCATTTAGATCATGTCAGGCAGGTGTTACAGCTTCTCAGAGAGAATAAGCTGTATGCTAAACTTGAGAAATGTGTATTTTTTGTTCAAGAGTTGCCTTTCTTGGGTTATATTGTGTCTGCTTCTGGTTTTAAAATGGACGCCGCTAAGGTGCAAGCGGTGCTGCATTGGGAACGTCCTGATAACCTGAAAGCACTTCAGCGGTTCCTTGGGTTTTCTAACTACAATAGGAAATTTATCAAGGATTTTTCCATCATTGCTAAACCGCTAACTGACATGACTAAAAAGGGTACCAATTTCTCCGTTTGGCTTGAGGCTGCTGTGCGCGCATTTGAATTTCTTAAGAACAGTTTTGCTTCAGCCCCCATTCTTGTGCAGCCAGACGTATCGAAACCTTTTGTTGTGGAAGTCGATGCGTCTGAGGTTGGTGTGGGGGCGGTACTATCTCAAGGCTCATCTTTGAGTGGTTTGCGTCCGTGCGCCTATTTCTCCAAGAAACTGTCGTCCGCCGAACGTAACTACGATATCGGCAACAGGGAGTTGTTGGCTATTAAGTTGGCCTTTGAGGAATGGCGACACTTCTTGGAGGGGTCGGTACATCAGGTTACTGTTATTACCGATCATAAGAATCTGCTGTATTTGGAGTCAGCCAAGCGTCTGTCCCCCAGGCAGGCTCGCTGGGCATTGTTTTTCACGCGGTTCAATTTCGTTGTCACTTACAGACCGGGGTCTAAAAACACTAAGGCGGATGCTCTGTCCAGATGTTTTCCGGGGGGAGAACCTCGGGAGGATCCAGTACCCATCCTCCAAAAGGGTGTTGTGGATTCGGCTCTCACTACTGAGGTTGAGGCTGAGATTGCCGAGGCTCAGGAGGAGGTACCATCTGAGCTTCCCATCAACAAATCTTCTGTACCGCTTCATCTCCGCTTAAAGGTTTTGGCGGAGCATCATGATGCTGTCCTGGCTGGCCACCCAGGGGTTAGAGGTACCTTGGAGTTGGTGTCACGTCGGTTTTGGTGGCCTAAGATCCGACAGGACGTGGTCTCATACGTGTCAGCTTGTACCACGTGTGCTAGGGCTAAGACGCCCCGCTCCCGTCCTGTTGGCACACTACTTCCTCTTGAAGTGCCTAGTAAGCCATGGACGGAAATCTCCATGGATTTCATCACTGATTTGCCCTCATCAGCTGGGAACACGGTCATTTTGGTGATTGTTGATCGGTTCTCAAAAATGTCGCACTTTGTGTCTTTGCCTTCGTTGCCTAATGCTAAGACTCTGGCTCAGGTATTTGTGCAGGAAGTGGTCAGACTTCATGGGGTTCCGTCTGACATTGTGTCTGATAGGGGGTCTCAGTTTGTGGCAAAATTTTGGAAAGCATTTTGCTCATGGCTGGGGATCAAGTTGTCTCATTCTTCGGCATTCCATCCTCAGTCAAATAGTCAGACTGAGCGTATGAACCAAAATTTGGAACAGTACCTACGCTGCTTTGTCTCTGATAACCAGGAGGAGTGGTCTACCTTTCTTCCTTTGGCTGAGTTTGCCATCAATAATCACTGCCAGGAGTCGTCTGGGGAGTCTCCGTTTTTTTGTGTTTACGGGCTACATCCTCAATTTTGTACCTTGAGTCAGAGGGGCTCTTCCGGAGTTCTGGAGGAGGATCAGTTAGGAGCACAATTGTCATCAGTCTGGAGGAGAGTTAAACAGCGCCTGTTGAGTGTGGGTGCTAGGTACAAACGTGTGGCTGACAGTAGGCATGTGCCAGGTCCGGACCTGAGTGTGGATGACTGGGTGTGGTTGTCCACAAAAAACATAAGACTCAAAATACCGTCCCTTAAATTGGGTCCACGGTTTATTGGTCCATTTAGGGTCACCGCCGTCATTAACCCAGTAGAGTACCGATTGGAGCTCCCTACGGTGTATAAGATACACAACGTGTTCCACAGGTCTCTTCTAAAGAAGGTGGTGGGTTCTGTGGACGTGGCGCCTATGCCACCTCCAGTCTTGGTGGATGGTAATTTGGAGTTTGAAGTCTCCAAGGTGGTTGACTCTCGTGTAGTGCGTCGCACTTTACAGTACTTGGTACACTGGCGTGGTTATGGGCCTGAGGAGAGGTCCTGGGTACCATCCTCGGACATTCATGCGGATCGGCTGGTCAGGCTTTTTCATCGTCGCCATCCGGACAAGCCGGATCCTATAAGCCGTGAGGGCCCTGGGGTCCCTTGTAGAAGGCAGGGTACTGTCATGTCGGACGCTGTTCAGACCAGGTCGTTCGACAGACAGCGGTAATTCCGCTTTTGACCACTATTTGCTCATTGGCGTCGGCTAGATTTTATCTAGCTGTTCCGGGGTTAATTTACCTGATCCTCGGATTGGAAGCTGGGCCATGCCCATTGCCTTTAAATAGTTCTCCTGATCATTGGGCGTCGCTGATTATAGCTTCTGTCTTGTGCCTTGTTATCTCGGTCTGGAGTGGAGAGCTGGTTGTTGGAGATTCGTTGCTGGTGGTGTATTTTCCTTTGTCTTATTTACTCCTTCCTATATTTGTATTTATTTTGCCCTGCACATTTATAGTGTATTCCTGAGTGACTGCGGCGTGGTGTACATTTTCCTTTATCCTTGTCTGTGCTAACTGTGGGTATTGGTGAATTACCTCTTCACTGGGTGGTGGGCGGAGGTTTCAGCCTAGGGTTGAAACAGGAGACAGGGTGAGGTTCGAGGCCTGGACATGCACACCATCAGTGTAAACTCCAGGTAGAGGGTCAGTCAGGATTTCCCTAGTCTGAGGGAAATTGCAGGGGCCCGGGTTATTAGCTCTCGCTCACCTAGTCTCCCCGTGACACCTGTTCACACTTAGTCTATGTTTGGATGTGACGGTCAGTTTTTTCAAATTTATTATTTAGCCTTCTGACCGAGCACTCCGCCTCCTAGTCACAGGTGTTTTAATTGCAGCAGGTCCAGTACCCCTCCACAGAGATAGAGAATATGAGTCTAGGAAGAGGTTTTCACAGGTACCCATTCACATGGAGACGTTTATTCTCAGCGAGGAAGGCAAGAATAGGACCTGGTATAAGAGAGATGCCATAAAGTGGCTACCAGGTACACATAAAATTGGCCATTTTTATGCGCTAAACGCTCTCATTTTTCATATTTCTAGTGCAGTAATGCGGTTTAGTTTTCATATTTCATGTTTGCATGTTTTAGCGCTGCAGTGTGCTACCTTATTTGCTTGGCTGTATAGGAGTTGGTTACTCTAGGTTTAGCACCTGTTCACACTTAGTCTATGTTTGGATGTGACGGTCAGTTTTTTCAAATGTATTATTTAGCCTTCTGACCGAGCACTCCGCCTCCTAGTTACAGGTGTTTTAATTGCAGCAGGTCCAGTACCCCTCCACAGAGATAGAGAATATGAGTCTAGGAAGAGGTTTTCACAGGTACCCATTCACATGGAGACGTTTATTCTCAGCGAGGAAGGCAAGAATAGGACCTGGTATAAGAGAGATGCCATAAAGTGGCTACCAGGTACACATAAAATTGGCCATTTTTATGCGCTAAACGCTCTCATTTTTCATATTTCTAGTGCAGTAATGCGGTTTAGTTTTCATATTTCATGTTAGCATGTTTTAGCGCTGCAGTGTGCTACCTTATTTGCTTTCCTCCTTTCCAGAGGCTGCAGCTCCCTCGTGGCTGCCAGGCCTCTCTGTCTGCAATGCGTCTCTCCTAGACATCTGCTCTGCTTGGTCTCCCTGGACCAACTGTCTAACTCCTCCTCCAGGTCAGGATCTTTATACAGGGAAGCTCCCCTGAATCCAGGTATTGAGCTCCTAGCCTGGATTCAGAATGTGTTGCATGTGTGTGCCTTACCTGGTGAAGAGAACTCCATTGCCTCTGAGCAAGATATCACCTTCCCCAAAGAAAAAGCAACATCACTGCAGCAACCGGTAACCTAGGATCCTGCAGGTACGCAGGCGGATGTAAGCGGATGCTTTCGCATGCATCGTTTTGACCCTGCGCCGACTGCAACAAAATGCAACATCTTGCATTCGACGCAGGTCAGCCCAGCATCAAGGCAACGCATGTGGAGGCATCCTCATACATGGCTTGAGTCCCCAATGATAAAGATAGGGTAAAAAGGATGCATGCCGACATAGGCGGAGCTGAAGGAAGAGGCATGGCAGTGGGCGGGGCTTAACTGAGGAAGTCCGCAGCCCTGCCGAACGCAAGTGTGAAGCTAGCCTAAGTGAGATGAAGCAGCTGCCGTTTTTAGGGGCCGGATAGTTGCAGAGGTGCTGTAGTGACTGTTCCTGCCAATACAGCGCTTGCCACCTCCAAACAAGACAGGAGTTGACACATAAATCCTGAACTATTGAAGACATATTTCATGTTGTGCATTAGCTAATGTATCTTTGTATACTGTAGATAATTGCCTGTGAATAGTATTGTGAATGCTTTGCTCGTGTGACACTCAGTCAATATCAACGGTAAACATTTAGGCTATTCCGCCACTGTGCCGCAGGTAAAACGCATGTGGAATTGGCTTGCGTTTTTTCTGCTAAACACTAGCGTATTACAAGCGTAATTAGCTTGCAGAATGCTAGCGTTTTCCAATCGATCTGTAGCATCTCTTGGAAAACTGATTGACAGGTTGGTCACACTTGTCAAACATAGTGTTTAACAAGCGTGACCAAATTTTTACTATTGATGCTGCCTATGCAGCATCAATAGTAAAAAGATCTAATGTTAAAAATAATAAAAAAAAATAAAAAATCGTGATATTCTCACCTTCTGGGATCCCCCGCAGCCTTCCCGCTCCTCGCGATGCTCCCGTTCCCAATAATGCCTCGCGGCAATGACCCCAGATGATGTAGCATCACGCGAGACCGCTACGTGATCACAGGTCATTGCCGCAAAGCATCCCTGGGAACGGAAGCATCGCGAGGAATCCTGAAAAAATGCGAAAAATCCTGAACGTGTGCACATAGCCTTACATCCAGGTACCTTATTGGTCATCATTTCTCTGATTGAGTCTTTTCTTTCTGTTCGTCTCCATCTTGTCCAGATGCCATGATGACTTTTCACATCCACAGCTCGTCTCTTCATATTCCCTCTTCTCCGGTCTTCTGCAGCACATCCCCAAATAGTACTCTTTAAAAATAACAATGTTATTAAAATGCTCCTGAATAAAGAATATCTGTCCATATTCTCACCTAAATAAGCCTGCTATAGTATATGTCTTCCACACCGCCTTAATGATCTACATCTGCCGCACAGCCATTATCAGCTATTACCACTACACCATCCGCCCTTATGAACTACGGCCTATATCATGTAGGGGAGGGTGCTGATGACACTGGTATAGGGGAAATGTAATAATGTCACCCATCTTGTGATGATTCCAGATATATATGTCCCCCATCCTGGTATATATGTCCCCATCCTGGCTGGTATATATGGCCCCCTATCCTGATGTATATGCAACACCCCAGGTAACTGATTGCTGCAGTGATGTTGCCTTCCCTTCCAGGAGGGTGATGTCACACTTGGAGGCAAGGGAGATTCTCTCTATCAGGTAAGGCACTCACATTCAACACATCTGAGTCTAGGCCAGGAGGGGGAGCTCAGGACCTGGATTCAGGGGAGCTTCCTTAGACTTTATGTATCCTGGTCTGGAGGAGGAGCCAGTCAGTCTTGGAGAGTTGTAGAGGAGTTAGGAGAGTAGAAGGACATCTGGAGCAGATGTAGGGGCCGAGCAGCCATGAGGGAGCTGCTACCCCTGGAAAGAGGGAGAAACTGAAGGATTGTTGAATTGTGCAGGAGCTTAGAGGGAAGAAGCACAGAGGAGGAAGAGGCTCAGGAGGGGAACAGCGGAAGGACACCTTATGAGCCAGAGCGCAGAAACCGGGTACCGGGAGCCTGAGGTCGTGTTGTTCTCCAGGACGCACGGCAGAACCGTAGGGCATAGGACTGTATGTCAATTGCCTGCATCAAGTCTGAGGTGAAGCAGTGACCTTAGAGCCCTGGTCATGCTAGAGATCCTTTAAACAGGCTCGAACTGCCTATCGTACAGGCATCTGTCTTAGGACAGGAGAGAGGGGACTTGCAATAAGATTCAAGCGGCAGGGACCTAATCAACTAAATAGCGCAGGTAGGAAAGGCTTACGGACCTCACCTGGGAGAGGGATCTCCTATTGCCTCCAAGCCGGCCGGACCACAGCTACCCTACACTTGGTACCCTGGACTGAGAACTACTACTACCATCAGTAAACCAGGTAAAGACTGCATACCTGTGTCCTTGTTCCTCGCTATACCATCCGCCACACCATCAGTGCCTTACACTTGGGAAGCCCTGGGGACCCCGCTTCACCTGTGGAAAGCATCACCATCTTGCTGCATACCATCACACCAGAGGACCCCTTTAAGCAGCATCGGTCCTCACTGACCAAACACCACAGGTGGCGTCACAAACAATAGACTTTACTCACTAATCCCCTTAAAGACCTTTCCCTTTAATTGGGCATCCAGGGCTACGGACTGGGTCGCAGCCACCATGACATCCCCTTTAAGTACCGGACCCAGTACCGAGTACCCTGCTGCCCTGGTTGGGTGACTCAACTTGGCGTCACGAACAGGATGGACCGACCCAGCGAACTGGGTAATGTGTGCCTTAGAGACTGTGACTTGTTGTGCGGCTATTGAACTGTAATTTTCACCAAAACCGCCGCCATTATAGCACCATGTGGCGTGCAGGAGGAAATGAGCGGGTTGTCGTGGGTGGCACCTGGAGGAACGGCGCGAAAACCATGGCCGCCCCTCATCAGTACTACTATGTCCGAGAAATATGCCCATCAACTAGAGAGGTCCGCCTCCTGATCTGGGATGGCAGAGAGAAGAAAAGGAACCGCCCACGAAGACGGGCGTGGTACAGCAAAACCGCGGGAAACAACACCGAGGAGGCAGAACTGTTAATCAACATGGCAGAGGGAGGTGAGCGGACCCCGGAGCGTGGGATGGAGCACGAGGACTCTCCCAGCCGGGACCTGCAAGAACTGCACCCATCACCGACGATGAACCTGGACCTCCTGCAGAGATAAGAGGAGGAACTGACCCGGCAACTAATGTGGTTACAGCAGGAAACCATGACCGGGTGGAGAGAGATCTTGATCGGAAGTCTTACCGGATGACCGCTAACTACCCTGACCTGTCTGGAGCTGAAGAGGAGTTCCTGTGCTCCAGAGGCAGAGGTAAGGGGCATGACCCTGACAACCCCAATGGCGGAAGGCCTAAGAGACATTCCCGACTCACCTCCCCCGCTGTATACACCCGACCAGGGTGACGAGGTCCTTGACGACACGCCACCATACCTCGAGGGTATCCCCGCTGCCAGCTCGACACCATCTCCTGGGTCACCCTGCTAGGCCCCTTTCCAATCCCGCCGACACCATCGCCCGGACGGACATGTCTTCGGCTACCACGGAACACCAGTGACCTGAGGCAGTTTACAGCACCACTGATCCCCGTTAGTGGGACCCAGGCTAGCTCCCCAGAGCCCGTGATCTTTGCAGAGGGACCCGCGGAGGAGGACATGATCACGCTCCAGGGTGAGATACTCATGATTACCTGGCGGGAGCACTGCAGGCCTCGAGAGGAGAGGGAGCGACAGGAGTCTCTAGCTTGTGCAACAGCATTCGAGGAGAAAAATCTAGCAGGGAAGGCTCGCAAGAGTCAGGCCCCACGGTCAGAAAGAGGACCACTGCGGCTGGGGGAAGTCGTGATCTTTAATAAGCAGCGAGACCTTTCCCTTTAATTGGGCGCCCAGGGCCACAGACTGGGTCGCAGCCACTGTGACATCCCCTTTAAGTACTGGACCCGATACCGAGTACCCCGCTGCCCTGGTTGGGCGACTCATATATATGTCCCCATCCTGGCTGGTATATATGGCCCCATCATCCTGGATGGTATATATGGCCCCCATCCTGATATTACAGTTGTGTGAAAAAGTGTTTGCCCCCTTCCTGATTTCTTATTCTTTTGCATATATGTCTCACTTAAATGTTTCATATCACCAAAAAAAGTAAATATTAAACCAAGATAACACAAGTAAACACAAAATGCAGTTTTTAAATGAAGGTATTTATTATTAAGGGACAAAGATATCCAAACCTACAGGGCCCTGTGTGAAAAAGTGATTGTTCCCCCCTCCCTTAAAACATAAATTAACTGTGATTTATCACATCTTTAGGAAGCGGAGTTCAAATTCCATAGTCACACCCAGGATTGATTACTGCCACACCTGCTCTAAATCAAGAAATCACTTAAATAGGACCTGTATGACAAAGCAAAGTAGACCAAAAGAACCTCAAAAGGTAGACATCTTGTTGCGATCCAAAGAAATTCTGGAACACTGGAACAAATGAGAAACAAAAGTAATTGAGATCTATTTCTAAAGCGTTCGGACTCCAGTGAACCACAGTGACAACAATTATCCACAAATGGCAAAAACATGGAACAGTGGTGAACCTTCCAGCCGACCAAAATTACCACAAAAGCACAGCAACGACTCATCCAAGAGGTCACAAAGAACCCACAACAACATCTAAAGAACTGCAGGCCCCATTGCCTCAGTTAAGGTCAGTGTTCACGACTGTTCTTTTGCTTTAGGACCTGGGAGACTTGCTGTGGTAAAGAGAACCATGAACTCTACTGTCTACCAAAAAATCCTGTAGGAGAATGTCCTTCTGAGTCGCCCACCATGGCTGTGGGGTACCCGGTACTGGGTCCGGTGTTGTTCACAGGGGGATGTCCGGTCCGTGGCCCTGGGGGCCCATGTAAAGGGGAAAGTATTTAAAGGGGTTTAGTGAATAGAGTTTATGTTCGTGACACCACCTGTGGTATTCGGTCAGTGGGGACCCACGCTGCTTTATGGGGTCCTCTGGGGTGATGTTATGGAAGCTAGATGGTATAACTTTCCAGGTGAAGTGTATCCCCAGGGCTCCCGGTGTGTAGATGAAAGATGATGAATGGCGCAGTAAAGAACGAGGACACAGGTTTGCAGTCTCTTTACCTGGCTTACTGAAGACTTCAGGCAGCCACAGTCCAGGGTACCAGATCACAGGGCAGGCAGGGTCCGGCCTGCTTGGAAGCGAATCCAGAGTCCCCTTTACCAGGTGGAGTTAAAAGCTTTCCTCTAGCGCGGTGGTGTTGTAGTCCTTTACTGCCTATGGCTTCAGATAAGGTCCTCACAGTTCTTCCCTCTGTCCCCCTTAAAGGATAGGACAATACCTGCATGACAGTAACTCTAGCCTTTTTACAGGGACTCTATCACGCCCAGGGCTCTATGTGTTACTGTGTCTCAGGTGTGTGTGGCGGACAGATAACTTGCAGTTCAGCTGTCCAGCCGATCTCTGCTGTAAGGCCGGCGTCACACTGGCGAGTTTTACGGACGTAAGAGCGCAGAAACTACGTCCGTAAAACTCGCATAACATACGGCACAATTATTCTCAATGGGGCTGCTCCTATTAGCCGTATATTACGGTTCAGTATTATACGGCTTTCTACGGCCGTACAAAATCGCAGCATGCTGCGTTTGTCAGCGTACTGCGCAAAAAAATCGCCAATGAAAGTCTATGGGGGCGAGAAAAATTCGGATTCCACACGGACCAGCAGTGTGACTTGCGAGAAATACGCAGCGCTGTTAGTGAAAAGTCGGTAATTCAATTGCCGGCTTTTCATTTCTCCTGCACAAACCCGACAGGATATGAGACATGGTTTACATACAGTAAACCATCTCATATCCCCCTTTTTTTTGCATATTCCACACTACTAATGTTAGTAGTGTGTATGTGCAAAATTTCAGCGCTGTAGCTGCTAAAATAAAGGGTTAAATGGCGGAAAAAATTGGCGTGGGCTCTCGCGCAATTTTCTCCGCCAGAGCGGTAAAGCCAGTGACTGAGGGCAGATATTAATAGCCAGGAGAGGGTCCATGGTTATTGGCCCCCCCGTGGCTAAAAACATCTGCCCCCAGCCACCCCAGAAAAGGCACATCTGGAAGATGCGCCTATTCTGGCACTTGGCCACTCTCTTCCCACTCCCTGTAGCGGTGGGATATGGGGTAATGAAGGGTTAATGCCACCTTGCTATTGGAAGGTGACATTAAGCCAGATTAATGATGGAGAGGCGTCAATTATGACACCTATCCATTATTAATCCAATTGTAGGAAAGGGTTAAAAAACACACACACACATGATTGAAAAGTATTTTAATGAAATAAACACAGCGGTTGTTGTAATAATTTATTGTTCTCTCAAATCCATTTGCAGTCCCTCGCTTGGCAACATAATAAACGCACAAGATACATACCTTCTGCTGTCAGATCAGGTCCCACGATGTAATCCATCTGAAGGGGTTAACTAATATTACAAGCAGGAGCCCTGCAAATGCAGCTGTGCTCCGTGCTTGTAATTCCCCTGCGAATGAATGAAATGTAGGTCATTGACCTACATTTCATTCATTCGCGGTGATGCGCCCCCTGGTGGATGTCCTCATATGACCTGGAGCGTGGGAAAAAGTTCCCAGGCTGCAGTTCATGAGAACATCCACCAGAGGGCGCATCACCGCGAATGAATGAAATGTAGGTCAATGACCTACATTTCATTCATTCGCAGGGGAATTACAAGCACGGAGCACAGCTGCATTTGCAGGGCTCCTGCTTGTAATATTAGTTAACCCCTTCAGATGGATTACATCGTTGGACCTGACAGTACATCAGAAGGTATGTATCTTGTGCGTTTATTATGTTGCCAAGCGAGGGACTGCAAATGGATTTGAGAGAACAATAAATTATTACAACAACCGCTGTGTTTATTTCATTAAAATACTTTTCAATCATGTGTGTGTGTGTTTTTTAACCCTTTCCTACAATTGGATTAATAATGGATAGGTGTCATAATTGACGCCTCTCCATCATTAATCTGGCTTAATGTCACCTTCCAATAGCAAGGTGGCATTAACCCTTCATTACCCCATATCCCACCGCTACAGGGAGTGGGAAGAGAGTGGCCAAGTGCCAGAATAGGCGCATCTCCCAGATGT
This sequence comes from Ranitomeya variabilis, assembly GCF_051348905.1. NCBI lineage: Eukaryota > Metazoa > Chordata > Amphibia > Anura > Dendrobatidae > Ranitomeya > Ranitomeya variabilis. The sequence continues at coordinate 547,552,443 of NC_135235.1, read as the reverse complement.
GCCTTTTCTGGGGTGGCTGGGGGCAGATGTTTTTAGCCACGGGGGGGCCAATAACCATGGACCCTCTCCTGGCTATTAATATCTGCCCTCAGTCACTGGCTTTACCGCTCTGGCGGAGAAAATTGCGCGGGAGCCCACGCCAATTTTTTCCGCCATTTAACCCTTTATTTTAGCAGCTACAGCGCTGAAATTTTGCACATACACACTACTAACATTAGTAGTGTGGAATATGCAAAAAAAAGGGGGATATGAGATGGTTTACTGTATGTAAACCATGTCTCATATCATGTCGGGTTTGTGCAGGAGAAATGATAAGCCGGCAATTGAATTACCGGCTGTTCACAGATATCGCGCTGAATGAAAGCTAAATACAGAATATATAATATATGTGTCTCAATGACATATATATATATATATATATACTGTATATATGTTTTAATGAACATTTGAGCACATAAATCCATTAGATGTCGGTTTTGCAAGCCTGCGCAAAAATCTCGCAGTACGGATGCCATACGGATTACATACGGAGGATGCCATGCGCAAAATACGCTGACACACCCTGACTACGGATCACTATTTTGGGAACATTTCACCGTATTTCGGCCGTATTACGGCCGTAAAATACGTGGCGTATTGTCTTACGCCGAGTGTGACGCCGGCCTAAGTCGTAGAGTCCCTTACAACCTCGGTGGCTACCGGTTATCTGTGCCTCAGAAGGAGGCAGCCTGCTCTTAGCTGGTCTGCCGTGATGTTACTCTCCTGTGCTTCGCTCTCCTTCATGCTCACTGAACAATGTTCAGCTTTCTTTATGTCTCATTCTTGGAGCTGTAGCACTTCAGACTACACGGCCCCTTCAGACCTTCTGACACTCTATGTCGGTCTGCTCTCTTCTCTGTCTGTAACTTTCTGAACTCTTTTCCCTCCAGATCAGAATGTATTTATAGGGGAGTTCACCCTAAACTAAGCTTAGAGCTCCCCCTTCTGGCCTGGAGTGTGAACATGTTGTATGCATTGTGGTTACCTGATGAAAGATATCCTTCATCGCTTCCAAACATAACATCACTCTCCCCGTGAGGAAAGCAATGCTACTGTGATGACCAGGACCCTGGGGCGCCACACTTCCATCTGTTTGTGACCTCAAGCTGAAGCGCACTAGGGTTATGCAGCAGGACAATTATCCAAAACACACCAGCAAGTTCACATCTGAATGGCTTAAGAAAAATAAATGACTTTGGAGTGGCATAGTCAAATCATGACCTTAATCCAATTGAGATGCTGTGGCATGACCTTAAAAAGGCGGTTCATACTTGGAAACCCTCTAATGTGGCTGAGTTACAACAATTCTGCGAAGACAAGTGGGCCAAAATTCCTTTAGAGCGTTGTAAAAGACTCATTGCCAGTTATCGCAAACGCTTGATTGCAGTTGTTCCTCTCAAGGGTGGCTCAACCAGTTATTAGGTTTAGGGGGCAATCATTTTTTCACACAGGGCCCTGTAGGTTTGGATATATTTTTTCCTTAATAATATAGACCTTCATTTAAAAACACAAGTAAATACAAAATGCAATTATCTTTGTCTAATATTTACATTCTTTTGGTGATCTGAAACATTTAAGTGTAACAAACATGCAAAAGAATAGGAAAAAAGGAAGGGGACAAACACTTTTTACGCAACTGTATGTCTCCATCCTGGCTGTTATATATGTCCCCCCAATCCTGGTATATATGCCTCCCTATCGTAGTATACAAGTCCCCATCGTGGTATTTATAGCCCCCATCACGTCACACACATATAAAAATCCCGATTCTACTCACATTCCTTCCACTCCCTCGCAGCGTTGCATCCTGTTCTGATGCCAGTGCAGCGCCCCAGAGTCCTGGTCGTTGCAGTACTGACGCTCCGCCACTAAGGGGAGTGATGGTATGTCTGATGGCACTTAAGGAGTTCACCTGACCAGGTATCACAGTCACACATTACACTTCACACTCTGGCCTCCAGGGGGAGCAAAGGGTTCTATGTATTAGGCCACTCCTCACAATCTGGTAAAACTGGGGGTTGGATAGGAAGTTAGGCAGAAGCTGACTGGGTTTGATCCAGGCAACATCCTGTGGCAGAGGGTGTTTCGGGGAAGATTCAGGGGGGTCCCTGTCAGGGGTGGGATCCTGACAGTGGCCTAGCGAAAAGGACAGAACGTTACGGAGCCGCGCCTCCACCCGTTGCGGTGGCATCCTAACAAAGGACACGAAGCGAGGTTTATTGTGGAGAAGTGAGATACGAGATCACAGCACAAAGGAGAATAGAACCAGTAGGATTCGTGCCTTAAGATCGTGGCAACATCCTACTAAGGCGCGTAGCCGGTGGCCGGAACGCCGAGGAAGTATTGGGCTCCAAGCATTACTTCAAACAGCAGCAGGACAGTTAATTATAGGTTGGCTGTCTTACCTAAATCACCTAAGAAGACATAGGAGGCAATTGTGGGAGAGGGGCGTCTCTAGGGTCCCAGAATAACTCCAGTCCTACCCGTCATACGGGTGCGTCCTAGTCATATCATCTGGGGGACGGAGAAAGAACATCAGAACAGATACGAGTTGTGAGAAAGAACATCAGAAACAGACACAACAGTTGTGAGGACTATCCCGTGGTGCTCAGCAGGGAGGTACTACAACACACAGGCGCTAGAAGGTAGGCACTGATTTCCACCTGCAAAGGAAACTCTGCCAGCCCTGTTAGCAGTGCTCTGGATTGCGGACCCTGAAGCCTTCAGTAAAGAGGTAAAGAGACTGCAACCCTGTGTCCTCGTTATTCATCGCACTTTGCACCACGCACCACCATCACACCTTTCATTGGACGCCCCTTAGCAGGGTCACGGACCGGGTCTAGCCACCGTGACAACCCCAGGACTGAGACAGAGAGGCCCGGTACCGGGTACCCCGCGGCCCTGCGTCTGGGGGCGCTCCAACTTGGCGTCACGAACAGGATCTACTTAAGCCTGAAGAATCAGGTCATGTGTGCCTTGGAACTGTGTCTGAATTGTGCTTGAACCGTGATTTATTGCAAAGACTGTGTATTACTATTTACCGCCGAAGATTCCCGCCAAAACCGCCGCCATTACCGCGCCACGAGAAGCGCAGAGGAAGAAGAAGGGTGTGCCATGGGAGGAGACTACCAAAGCGGCGCCAAAAGTGGCGACCGCCCTCTCCGATTACTGCTGCAAGATGATGACCTGCCCCGAAGCAGAGAAGAACCGCCCCCTAGATTGCAACGGCGGGAACCAAGAGAAGAAGGAGCCCCTCCTCAGAGAAATGGCGGAGCCAGGTGCATGTGCAGCTACCGACCTCGAGACCGCGAAGGTGACCAGCGAGTACCTGAACGACGACGAAGTGATCCCGGATTATCCCCACCGGCCAGAAGCGGATCCGAAACCACCGCTGAAGGACCTGAGCTTCTCGGAGCCGCAGGCGGGGGAGCTGAGTCAACCTATCCCGGCCATGGAGCCAGCCGATGCGAAGCCATGGAAGTCGGAGCTGTGCCTGGAGGATGCCTTGGAAGAGCCGCGGTCCGAGCTGCAGCCAATTCCAGTGTCCTCATCAACGGAACAGATCGGCATCGGTGGAATCAGGCCCAGGTAAGGAAAACGCCCCTGCTCCCCCGACCGATCCTGTTCCCGCGACCGCTCCCCGTCCCGACAGTGACCGATCCTTCGCCCCTGAGCTAGTGGCGATAGCCCCTGGCACCATGGAGAAATGGGTGCCACCATTACCGACAACTATGGGGAAGCCACTAGATGTGAGCTCAGAGGGGGTGATCTTCCAATTGGACACTCCACGGATTGGGCTGGACGGGGCCAGGCAGGAGGGCCTCAGCATTGCTGCGCTCACCTGGGAACAATATAAACAGTGTTTAATTCTACATTGGGAAAACCAGAAAGAGACAGAACAAAGTAACCCACCGAAAGTACAAAACCCAAAGACTGCACGCGGTAAGAAGGACTTGGTAAAACGGGGGACTGTACTAGCCTTTCACCCGAAACGGGGTTGGGGCTCTATACAAAAACTGGGACTGCCGACTGAAATCTTCTTTACCAGTTACAATGTGAAGACACTGTTCCGCAATAGATGTGACAATCAGCTACTATGCAGAGGGGACCAGGTGACCTACACTCGCCACCAGAGTGCGCAGGGGTGGTGCGCTCGAGACGTCCAACCATGCGAGCCGGCAGGAGCGCCACCTGCTGTCCCGACTACGACTAACCCTGATTTGACAAATTCTACCACTATCACTACGGTGTGCATTATCGCCGCTACTGAACTTGCAACTAAAGCTGACATCCGAATCCAGACGCCGGGTGACCTGACCGCACCTGGGAGACAAACCAATGACACCGACCCCGCATCAGCCGAGAACACAGAACCGCAGCCCTACCGATCAGGAGGTGTTCGCCACCAGCTGATGCAGTGCAACCTACTGTGAGAATAGACCTCGGAGCCATGAGGATGTAAATAGTTAACTGTTTGTCTTCCTGATGTTTTGCTGCTTTAAACCCGTCCTGTTGTGAAATTGGATTCTGGGCTCCCCCGGTGGCCACTTGTGGAATTGTACTTGTGTGCATCATCCCCTCTGTTCACCTGCTCCTATCAGGATGTGGGAGTCGCTATATAACCTTGCTCCTCTGTCAGTTTCTTGCCGGTCAACAATGTAATCAGAAGCCTTTCTGTGCATGTTCCTGCTACTAGACAACTCCCAGCTAAGTTGGACTTTTGTCCTTGTGTGTTTTTGCATTTTGTTCCTGTTCACAGCTGCTGTTTCGTTACTGTGTCTGGAAAGCTCTTGTGATCGGAAATTGCCACTCTGGTGTTATGAGTTAATGCTAGAGTCTTAAAGTAATTTCTGGATGGTGTTTTGATAGGGTTTTCTGCTGACCATGAAAGTGCCCTTTCTGTCTTCCTGCTATCTAGTAAGCGGACCTCGATTTTGCTAAACCTATTTTCATACTACGTTTGTCGTTTCATCTAAAATCACCGCCAATATATGTGGGGGCCTCTGTCTGCCTTTTGGGAAAATTTCTCTAGAGGTGAGCCAGGACTGTCTTTTCCTCTGCTAGGATTAGGTAGTTCTCCGGCTGGCGCTGGGCATCTAGGGATAAAAAAACGTAGGCATGCTACCCGGCCACTTCTAGTTGTGCGGCAGGTTTAGTTCATGGTCAGTATAGTTTCCATCTTCCAAGAGCTAGTTCTCATATATGCTGGGCTATGTTCTCTCGCCATTGAGAATCATGACAGTTTGACCGGCCCAAAAAGGGTTAAATTACTGGCTGAGAAAGGAGAGAAAAAAGAAGTCTGCTACAATTTTTTTTTTTTTTTCCCTCTAGTTCTAAGTGTGCTCTTAATTGAATCACTTGCTAGTCTGCCTATACTGCAGCTGTTGTGAATTTGGATTCTGGGCTCCCCCGGTGGCTACTGGTGGAATTGAACTTGTGACATCATCTTCCCTGTTCACCTGTTCTGATTAGATCTGGGTGTCGCTATATAACCTGGCTTCTCTGTTAGATGCTTGCCGGTCAACAATGTTATCAGAAGCCTCTCTGTGCTTGTTCCTGCTCCCAGACATCTACTAGATAAGTTGGACATTCGTCCATGTTTTGTTTTTGTATTTTGGTTCCAGTTCACAGCTGCAGTTTCGTTACTGTGTCTGGAAAGCTCTTGTTGTTCAGGAATTGCCACTCTGGTATTATGAGTTAATGCCAGAGTCCTAAAGTAATTTCTGGATGTGTTTTGTTAGGGTTTTCTACTGACCATGAAAGTATGCTTTCTGTCTTCTGCTATCTAGAAAGCGGACCTCAAATTTGCTAAAACTATTTTCCTGCTGCGTTTGTTGTTTCATCTCATATCACCGCCAATATATGTGGGGGGCTTCTGTCTCCTTTTGGGCATTTCTCTAGAGGTGAGTCAGGTCTTATATTTCCCTCTGCTAGCATTATTTAGTTCTCCGGCCGGCGCTGGGCATATAGGGATAAAAAGTAGGACATGCTACCTGGCTACTTCTAGATGATGCGGTAGGTTTAGTTCATGGTCAGTACAGTTACATCTTCCAAGAGCTTGTTCCTATAGAGGCTTATGCTAGTTCTCTGGCCATGGAGATCATGACATGCAGCCTTCCTCTCTTTCTCTCCTTCTAATCCTTGAATGGCTCTGTGTTCACCTGTTTCAAATGGATCTTCAGAGTGTAGCTACAGGTTTGAATAATCTCGCCACAAAGGTACAAAATTTGCAAGATTTTGTTGTTCATGCACCTGTGTCTGAGCCTAGAATTCCTTTGCCTGAATTCTTCTCGGGGAATAGATCTCACTTTCAAAATTTTAAAAATAATTGCAAATTGTTTTTGTCCCTGAAGTCTCGCTCTGCCGGAGACCCTGCACAGCAGGTCAGGATTGTAATTTCCTTGCTCCGGGGCGACCCTCAAGACTGGGCTTTTGCATTGGCACCAGGGGATCCTGCATTGCTCAATGTGGATGCGTTTTTTCTGGCCTTGGGGTTGCTTTATGAGGAACCTCATTTAGAGCTTCAGGCGGAAAAGGCCTTGATGTCCTTGTCTCAGGGGCAAGATGAAGCTGAAATATACTGCCAAAAATTCCGCAAATGGTCTGTGCTTACTCAGTGGAATGAGTGTGCCCTGGCGGCGATTTTCAGAGAAGGTCTCTCTGATGCCATTAAGGATGTTATGGTGGGGTTCCCTGTGCCTGCGAGTCTGAATGAGTCCATGACGATGGCTATTCAGATCGATAGGCGTCTGCGGGAGCGCAAACCTGTGCACCATTTGGCGGTGTCTACTGAGAAAACGCCAGAAAATATGCAATGTGATAGAATTCTGTCCAGAAGCGAGCGGCAGAATTTTAGACGAAAAAATGGGTTGTGCTTCTATTGTGGTGATTCAACTCATGTTATATCAGCATGCTTTAAGCGTACTAAGAAGCCTGACAAGTCTGTTTCAATTAGCACTTTACAGTCTAAGTTTATTCTATCTGTGACCCTGATTTGTTCTTTGTCATCTATTACCGCGGACGCCTATGTCGACTCTGGCGCTGCTTTGAGTCTTATGGATTGGTCCTTTGCCAAACGCTGTGGGTATGATTTGGAGCCATTGGAGGCTCCGATACCCCTGAAAGGGATTGACTCCACCCCATTGGCTAGTAATAAACCACAATACTGGACACAAGTGACTATGCGTGTTAATCCGGATCACCAGGAGGTTATTCGCTTTCTGGTGCTGTATAATCTACATGATGTTTTGGTGCTGGGATTGCCATGGCTGCAATCTCATAACCCAGTCCTCGACTGGAGAGCTATGTCTGTGTTAAGCTGGGGATGTAAAGGAACTCATGGGGACGTACCTTTGGTTTCCATTTCATCATCTATTCCCTCTGAGATTCCTGAATTCTTGTCTGACTTTCGTGACGTTTTTGAAGAACCCAAGGTTGGTTCACTACCTCCGCACCGGGAGTGCGATTGTGCCATAGACTTGATTCCGGGTAGTAAATACCCTAAGGGTCGTTTATTTAATCTGTCTGTGTCTGAACACGCTGCTATGCGAGAATATATAAAGGAGTCCTTGGAAAAGGGACATATTCGTCCTTCGTCATCTCCCTTAGGAGCAGGTTTTTTCTTTGTGTCTAAGAAAGACGGCTCTTTGAGGCCGTGTATTGATTATCGACTTTTGAATAAAATCACGGTTAAATATCAATATCCGTTACCACTGCTTACTGATTTGTTTGCTCGTATAAAGGGGGCCAAGTGGTTCTCTAAGATTGATCTCCGTGGGGCGTATAATTTGGTGCGAATCAAGCAGGGGGATGAGTGGAAAACCGCATTTAATACGCCCGAGGGCCATTTTGAGTATTTAGTGATGCCTTTTGGTCTTTCAAATGCCCCTTCAGTCTTCCAGTCCTTTATGCATGACATTTTCCGCGATTATTTGGATAAATTTATGATTGTGTATCTGGATGATATTCTGATTTTTTCGGATGACTGGGACTCTCATGTCCAGCAGGTCAGGAGGGTTTTTCAGGTTTTGCGGTCTAATTCCTTGTGTGTGAAGGGTTCTAAGTGTGTTTTTGGGGTTCAAAAGATTTCCTTCTTGGGATACATTTTTTCCCCCTCTTCCATCGAGATGGATCCTGTCAAGGTTCAGGCTATTGGTGATTGGACGCAACCCTCTTCTCTTAAGAGTCTTCAGAAATTTTTGGGCTTTGCTAACTTTTATCGTCGATTTATTGCTGGTTTTTCTGATGTTGTGAAACCATTGACTGATTTGACTAAGAAGGGTGCTGATGTTGCTGATTGGTCCCCTGATGCTGTGGAGGCCTTTCGGGAGCTCAAGCGCCGCTTTTCTTCCGCCCCAGTGTTGCGTCAGCCTGATGTTGCTCTTCCTTTTCAGGTTGAGGTCGACGCTTCTGAAATCGGAGCTGGGTCGGTGTTGTCGCAGAGAAGTTCCGACTGCTCCGTGATGAGACCTTGTGCTTTTTTTTCCCGTAAATTTTCGCCCGCCGAGCGGAATTATGATATTGGGAATCGGGAGCTTTTGGCCATGAAGTGGGCTTTTGAGGAGTGGCGTCACTGGCTTGAGGGGGCCAGACATCAGGTGGTGGTATTGACTGACCACAAGAATTTAATTTACCTTGAGTCTGCCAGGCGCCTGAATCCTAGACAGGCGCGCTGGTCGTTGTTTTTCTCTCGGTTTAATTTTGTGGTGTCGTACCTACCGGGTTCTAAGAATGTTAAGGCGGATGCCCTTTCTAGGAGTTTTGAGCCTGACTCCCCTGGTAATTCTGAGCCCACAGGTATCCTTAAAGATGGAGTGATATTGTCTGCCGTTTCTCCAGACCTGCGGCGGGCCTTGCAGGAGTTTCAGGCGGATAGACCTGATCGTTGCCCACCTGGTAGACTGTTTGTTCCTGATGATTGGACCAGTAGAGTCATCTCTGAGGTTCATTCTTCTGCGTTGGCAGGTCATCCTGGAATCTTTGGTACCAGGGATTTGGTGGCAAGGTCCTTCTGGTGGCCTTCCCTGTCACGAGATGTGCGAGGCTTTGTGCAGTCTTGTGACGTTTGTGCTCGGGCCAAGCCTTGTTGTTCTCGGGCTAGTGGATTGTTGTTACCCTTGCCTATCCCGAAGAGGCCTTGGACGCACATCTCGATGGATTTTATTTCGGATCTGCCTGTTTCTCAGAGGATGTCTGTCATCTGGGTGGTGTGTGACCGTTTCTCTAAGATGGTTCATCTGGTTCCCCTGCCTAAGTTGCCTTCTTCTTCCGAGTTGGTTCCTCTGTTTTTTCAAAATGTTGTTCGTTTGCATGGTATTCCGGAGAATATCGTTTCTGACAGAGGGACCCAATTCGTGTCTAGATTTTGGCGGGCATTTTGTGCTAGGATGGGCATGGATTTGTCTTTTTCGTCTGCTTTCCATCCTCAGACTAATGGCCAGACCGAGCGGACTAATCAGACCTTAGAGACATATTTGAGGTGTTTTGTGTCTGCGGATCAGGATGATTGGGTTGCTTTTTTGCCTTTGGCGGAGTTCGCCCTCAATAATCGGGCCAGCTCTGCCACCTTGGTGTCCCCGTTTTTCTGTAATTCGGGGTTTCATCCTCGATTTTCCTCCGGTCAAGTGGAATCTTCGGATTGTCCTGGAGTGGATGCTGTGGTGGAGAGGTTGCATCAGATTTGGGGGCAGGTGGTGGACAATTTGAAGTTGTCCCAGGAGAAGACTCAGCTTTTTGCCAACCGCCGTCGTCGTGTTGGTCCTCGGCTTTGTGTTGGGGACTTGGTGTGGTTGTCTTCTCGTTTTGTCCCTATGAGGGTTTCTTCTCCTAAGTTTAAGCCTCGGTTCATCGGCCCGTACAAGATATTGGAGATTCTTAACCCTGTGTCCTTCCGTTTGGACCTCCCTGCATCTTTTTCTATTCATAATGTTTTTCATCGGTCATTGTTGCGCAGGTATGAGGTACCGGTTGTGCCTTCCGTTGAGCCTCCTGCTCCGGTGTTGGTTGAGGGTGAGTTGGAGTACGTTGTGGAAAAGATCTTAGACTCTCGTGTTTCCAGACGGAAACTCCAGTATCTGGTCAAATGGAAGGGATACGGTCAGGAGGATAATTCTTGGGTCACTGCCTCTGATGTTCATGCCTCCGATCTTGTCCGTGCCTTTCATAGGGCTCATCCTGATCGCCCTGGTGGTTCTGGTGAGGGTTCGGTGCCCCCTCCTTGAGGGGGGGGTACTGTTGTGAAATTGGATTCTGGGCTCCCCCGGTGGCCACTTGTGGAATTGTACTTGTGTGCATCATCCCCTCTGTTCACCTGCTCCTATCAGGATGTGGGAGTCGCTATATAACCTTGCTCCTCTGTCAGTTTCTTGCCGGTCAACAATGTAATCAGAAGCCTTTCTGTGCATGTTCCTGCTACTAGACAACTCCCAGCTAAGTTGGACTTTTGTCCTTGTGTGTTTTTGCATTTTGTTCCTGTTCACAGCTGCTGTTTCGTTACTGTGTCTGGAAAGCTCTTGTGATCGGAAATTGCCACTCTGGTGTTATGAGTTAATGCTAGAGTCTTAAAGTAATTTCTGGATGGTGTTTTGATAGGGTTTTCTGCTGACCATGAAAGTGCCCTTTCTGTCTTCCTGCTATCTAGTAAGCGGACCTCGATTTTGCTAAACCTATTTTCATACTACGTTTGTCGTTTCATCTAAAATCACCGCCAATATATGTGGGGGCCTCTGTCTGCCTTTTGGGAAAATTTCTCTAGAGGTGAGCCAGGACTGTCTTTTCCTCTGCTAGGATTAGGTAGTTCTCCGGCTGGCGCTGGGCATCTAGGGATAAAAAAACGTAGGCATGCTACCCGGCCACTTCTAGTTGTGCGGCAGGTTTAGTTCATGGTCAGTATAGTTTCCATCTTCCAAGAGCTAGTTCTCATATATGCTGGGCTATGTTCTCTCGCCATTGAGAATCATGACACCGTCCAGGGTTATTCTTAAAGGGATCCCTTTGTGTACCCGGGATCCCTATTGTTTTTGCTTTTTGTTTTTGCTTTTGTTCATCGTTATTTACAAAGACTGCCGAATCATGGACGGTGAATGGTTCACAAACTGTGTTGTAAATAGTTCGCACCTTCTTAAAGGTGCCCCCTACTGGTTTTACAAAAAGGAGAACTTTTTGAAGAGACTGTTCTTGAATAAGTTCTTGCCTTTAAACGGACTTGCAGATAGAGAGTCTGCACTACCTCAAAGGGACTTGAGTCCCTCTTAAAGGGAATGTTCATATGTTGCACATAAGTATAATGTTACATTCAGAATGTTGAATGATAATAGGTAGTGTGTAGTTATTTAAAATAGAAAATGTTTAATGATGTTACTAGAGATTGAGGACAGGAAAGAGTAGAAAGCCGAATTTCAATGAAAGTGAACCCGTAGGGGTTAGTGAGTCCTCCTGGAAACCATAGAGAGATGGTTGATTGATTTTGTATTGTGAATAAAAATTGAGCTAATAAAAGAAAAGAGGCAGTAGGCCCGGACGAGTAGCCAGGCGGTCCTGCATGTTCAAAGTAAAAGTGTTGTATTTAGAAAATAAAGACAAAGTTAATTTATATCTTAGAGTTTTATAGTAGGCCTTTAGTGGGTTCAGCTTATACGCACTTAAAGGAAAAGTTAAATTATTGTTCAAAAATTTGCACTTAGTAGATAGAATACCCAGCTGGGTAATGATGGTTATTTATAGTTGAGTAAGTCATAAGTGTTGTTTATAACCTTGAGTAAAAATGTAAATATGTTTCTGTTTGTAACGTTCAAGTGTCCTCACCTCCCATAAAGGGAAGCACTGTTAAATTTACTTGTTCATTGCATTTCAAAATTTTGTATGTCTTTTGCTAACATGTATTGTTGTTCTTCTTCCCAGTCCGGGAGTACTGGATTTAACCGGGGGGGAGTGCAGAGCCCCAGAGTCCTGGTCGTTGCAGTACTGACGCTCCGCCACTAAGGGGAGTGATGGTATGTCTGATGGCACTTAAGGAGTTCACCTGACCAGGTATCACAGTCACACATTACACTTCACACTCTGGCCTCCAGGGGGAGCAAAGGGTTCTATGTATTAGGCCACTCTTCACAATCTGGTAAAACTGGGGGTTGGATAGGAAGTTAGGCAGAAGCTGACTGGGTTTGATCCAGGCAACATCCTGTGGCAGAGGGTGTTTCGGGAAAGATTCAGGGGGGTCCCTGTCAGGGGTGGGATCCTGACAGTGGCCTAGCGAAAAGGACAGAACGTTACGGAGCCGCGCCTCCACCCGTTGCGGTGGCATCCTAACAAAGGACACGAAGCGAGGTTTATTGTGGAGAAGTGAGAAACGAGATTACAGCACAAAGGAGAATAGAACCAGTAGGATTCGTGCCTTAAGATCGTGGCAACATCCTACTAAGGCGCGTAGCCGGTGGCCGGAACGCCGAGGAAGTATTGAGCTCCAAGCATTACTTCAAACAGCAGCAGGACAGTTAATTATAGGTTGGCTGTCTTACCTAAATCACCTAAGAAGACATAGGAGGCAATTGTGGGAGAGGGGCGTCTCTAGGGTCCCAGAATAACTCCAGTCCTACCCGTCATACGGGTGCGTCCTAGTCATATCATCTGGGGGACGGAGAAAGAACATCAGAACAGATACGAGTTGTGAGAAAGAACATCAGAAACAGACACAACAGTTGTGAGGACTATCCCGTGGTGCTCAGCAGGGAGGTACTACAACACACAGGCGCTAGAAGGTAGGCACTGATTTCCACCTGCAAAGGAAACTCTGCCAGCCCTGTTAGCAGTGCTCTGGATTGCGGACCCTGAAGCCTTCAGTAAAGAGGTAAAGAGACTGCAACCATGTGTGCTCGTTATTCATCGCACTTTGTGCCACGCACCACCATCACACCTTTCATTGGACGCCCCTTAGCAGGGTCACGGACCGGGTCTAGCCACCGTGACAACCCCAGGACTGAGACAGAGAGGCCCGGTACCGGGTACCCCGTGGCCCTGCATCTGGGGGCACTCCAACTTGGCGTCACGAACAGGATCTACTTAAGCCTGAAGAATCAGGTCATGTGTGCCTTGGAACTGTGTCTGAATTGTGCTTGAACCGTGATTTATTGCAAAGACTGTGTATTACTATTTACCGCCGAAGATTCCCGCCAAAACCGCCGCCATTACCGCGAAACGAGAAGCGCAGAGGAAGAAGAAGGGTGTGCCATGGGAGGAGACTACCAAAGCGGCGCCAAAAGTGGCGACCGCCCTCTCCGATTACTGCTGCAAGATGATGACCTGCCCCGAAGCAGAGAAGAACCGCCCCCTAGATTGCAACGGCGGGAACCAAGAGAAGAAGGAGCCCCACCTCGGAGAAATGGCGGAGCCAGGTGCATGTGCAGCTACCGACCTCGAGACCGCGAAGGTGACCAGCGAGTACCTGAACGACGACGAAGTGATCCCGGATTATCCCCACCGGCCAGAAGCGGATCCGAAACCACCGCTGAAGGACCTGAGCTTCTCGGAGCCGCAGGCGGGGGAGCTGAGTCAACCTATCCCGGCCATGGAGCCAGCCGATGCGAAGCCATGGAAGTCGGAGCTGTGCCTGGAGGATGCCTTGGAAGAGCCGCAGTCCGAGCTGCAGCCAATTCCAGTGTCCTCATCAACGGAACAGATCGGCATCGGTGGAATCAGGCCCAGGTAAGGAAAACGCCCCTGCTCCCCCGACCGATCCTGTTCCCGCGACCGCTCCCCGTCCCGACAGTGACCGATCCTTCGCCCCTGAGCTAGTGGCGATAGCCCCTGGCACCATGGAGAAATGGGTGCCACCATTACCGACAACTATGGGGAAGCCACTAGATGTGAACTCAGAGGGGGTGATCTTCCAATTGGACACTCCACGGATTGGGCTGGACGGGGCCAGGCAGGAGGGCCTCAGCATTGCTGCGCTCACCTGGGAACAATATAAACAGTGTTTAATTCTACATTGGGAAAACCAGAAAGAGACAGAACAAAGTAACCCACCGAAAGTACAAAACCCAAAGACTGCACGCGGTAAGAAGGACTTGGTAAAACGGGGGACTGTACTAGCCTTTCACCCGAAACGGGGTTGGGGCTCTATACAAGAACCGGGACTGCCGACTGAAATCTTCTTTACCAGTTACAATGTGAAGACCCTGTTCCGCAATAGATGTGACAATCAGCTACTATGCAGAGGGGACCAGGTGACCTACACTCGCCACCAGAGTGCGCAGGGGTGGTGCGCTCGAGAAGTCCAACGATGCGAGCCGGCAGGAGCGCCACCTGCTGTCCCGACTACGACTAACCCTGATTTGACAAATTCTACCACTATCACTACGGTGTGCATTATCGCCGCTACTGAACTTGCAACTAAAGCTGACATCCGAATCCAGACGCCGGGTGACCTGACCGCACCTGGGAGACAAACCAATGACACCGACCCCGCATCAGCCGAGAACACAGAACCGCAGCCCTACCGATCAGGAGGTGTTCGCCACCAGCTGATGCAGTGCAACCTACTGTGAGAATAGACCTCGGAGCCATGAGGATGTAAATAGTTAACTGTTTGTCTTCCTGATGTTTTGCTGCTTTAAACCCGTCCAGGGTTATTCTTAAAGGGATCCCTTTGTGTACCCGGGATCCCTATTGTTTTTGCTTTTTGTTTTTGCTTTTGTTCATCGTTATTTACAAAGACTGCCGAATCATGGACGGTGAATGGTTCACAAACTGTGTTGTAAATAGTTCGCACCTTCTTAATGGTGCCCCCTACTGGTTTTACAAAAAGGAGAACTTTTTGAAGAGACTGTTCTTGAATAAGTTCTTGCCTTTAAACGGACTTGCAGATAGAGAGTCTGCACTACCTCAAAGAGACTTGAGTCCCTCTTAAAGGGAATGTTCATATGTTGCACATAAGTATAATGTTACTTTCAGAATGTTGAATGATAATAGGTAGTGTGTAGTTATTTAAAATAGAAAATGTTTAATGATGTTACTAGAGATTGAGGACAGGAAAGAGTAGAAAGCCGAATTTCAATGAAAGTGAACCCGTAGGGGTTAGTGAGTCCTCCTGGAAACCATAGAGAGATGGTTGATTGATTTTGTATTGTGAATAAAAATTGAGCTAATAAAAGAAAAGAGGCAGTAGGCCCGGACGAGTAGCCAGGCGGTCCTGCATGTTCAAAGTAAAAGTGTTGTATTTAGAAAATAAAGACAAAGTTAATTTATATCTTAGAGTTTTATAGTAGGCCTTTAGTGGGTTCAGCTTATACGCACTTAAAGGAAAAGTTAAATTATTGTTCAAAAATTTTCACTTAGTAGCTAGAATACCCAGCTGGGTAATGATGGTTATTTATAGTTGAGTAAGTCATAAGTGTTGTTTATAACCTTGAGTAAAAATGTAAATATGTTTCTGTTTGTAACGTTCAAGTGTCCTCACCTCCCATAAAGGGAAGCACTGTTAAATTTACTTGTTCATTGCATTTCAAAATTTTGTATGTCTTTTGCTAACATGTATTGTTGTTCTTCTTCCCAGTCCGGGAGTACTGGATTTAACCGGGGGGGAGTGCAGAGCCCCAGAGTCCTGGTCGTTGCAGTACTGACGCTCCGCCACTAAGGGGAGTGATGGTATGTCTGATGGCACTTAAGGAGTTCACCTGACCAGGTATCACAGTCACACATTACACTTCACACTCTGGCCTCCAGGGGGAGCAAAGGGTTCTATGTATTAGGCCACTCCTCACAATCTGGTAAAACTGGGGGTTGGATAGGAAGTTAGGCAGAAGCTGACTGGGTTTGATCCAGGCAACATCCTGTGGCAGAGGGTGTTTCGGGGAAGATTCAGGGGGGTCCCTGTCAGGGGTGGGATCCTGACAGTGGCCTAGCGAAAAGGACAGAACGTTACGGAGCCGCGCCTCCACCCGTTGCGGTGGCATCCTAACAAAGGACACGAAGCGAGGTTTATTGTGGAGAAGTGAGAAACGAGATTACAGCACAAAGGAGAATAGAACCAGTAGGATTCGTGCCTTAAGATCGTGGCAACATCCTACTAAGGCGCGTAGCCGGTGGCCGGAACGCCGAGGAAGTATTGAGCTCCAAGCATTACTTCAAACAGCAGCAGGACAGTTAATTATAGGTTGGCTGTCTTACCTAAATCACCTAAGAAGACATAGGAGGCAATTGTGGGAGAGGGGCGTCTCTAGGGTCCCAGAATAACTCCAGTCTTACCCGTCATACGGGTGCGTCCTAGTCATATCATCTGGGGGACGGAGAAAGAACATCAGAACAGATACGAGTTGTGAGAAAGAACATCAGAAACAGACACAACAGTTGTGAGGACTATCCCGTGGTGCTCAGCAGGGAGGTACTACAACACACAGGCGCTAGAAGGTAGGCACTGATTTCCACCTGCAAAGGAAACTCTGGATATGCCTTCGGATTGGCCGGCGGACCCTGAAGCCTTCTGTAAAGAGGTAAAGAGACTGCAACCCTGTGTCCTCGTTATTCATCGCACCTTGCACCACGCACCACCATCACACCTTTCATTGGACGCCCTTTAGCAGGGTCACGGTCTAGCCACCGTGACAACCCCAGGACCGAGACAGAGAGGCCCGGTACCGGGTACCCCGCGGCCCTGCGTCTGGGGGCGCTCCAACTTGGCGTCACGAACAGGATCTACTTAAGCCTGAAGAATCTGGTCATGTGTGCCTTGGAACTGTGTCTGAATTGTGCTCGAACCGTGATTTATTGCAAAGACTGTGTATTACTATTTACTGCCGAAGATTCCCGCCAAAACCGCCACCATTACCGCGCCACGAGAAGCACAGAGGAAGAAGAAGGGTGTGCCATGGGAGGGGACTACCAAAGCGGGGCCAAAAGTGGCGACCGCCCTCTCCGATTACTGCTGCAAGATGATGACCTTCCCCGAAGCAGAGAAGAACCTTCCCCTAGATTGCAACGGCGGGAACCAAGAGAAGAAGGAGCCCCACCTCGGAGAAATGGTGGAGCCAGGTGCATGTGCAGCTACCGACCTCGAGACCGCAAAGGTGACCAGCGAGTACCTCAACAACGACGAAGTGATCCCGGATTATCCCCACCGGCCAGAAGCGGATCCGAAACCACCGCTGAAGGACCTGAGCTTCTCGGAGCCGCAGGCGGGGGAGCTGAGTCAACCTATCCCGGCCATGGAGCCAGCCGAGGCGAAGCCATGGAAGTCGGAGCTGTGCCTGGAGGATGCCTTGGAAGAGCCGCGGTCCGAGCTGCAGCCGATTCCAGTGTCCTCATCAACGGAACAGATCGGCATCGGTGGAACCACATCAGGCCCAAGTACGGAAAATGCCCCTGCTCCCCTGACCGATCCTGTTGCCGCGACCGCTCCCCATCCCGACAGTGACCGATCCTTCGCCCCTGAGCTAGTGGCGATAGCTCCCGGCACCATGGAGAAATGGGTGCCACCATTACCGACAACTATGGGGAAGCCACTAGATGTGAGCTCAGAGGGGGTGATCTTCCAATGGGACACTCCACGGATTGGGCCAGACGGGGCCAGGCAGGAGGGCCTCAGCATTGCTGCGCTCACCTGGGAACAATATAAACAGTGTTTAATTCTACATTGGGAAAACCAGAAAGAGACAGAACAAAGTGACCCACCGAAAGTACAAAACCCAAAGACTGCACATGGTAAGAAGGACTTGGTAAAACGGGGGACTGTACTAGCCTTTCACCCGAAACGGGGTTGGGGCTCTATACAAAAACTGGGACTGCCGACTGAAATCTTCTTTACCAGTTACAATGTGAAGACCCTGTTCCGCAATAGATGTGACAATCAGCTACTATGCAGAGGGGACCAGGTGACCTACACTCGCCACCGGAGTGCGCAGGGGTGGTGCGCTCGAGACGTTCAACGATGCGAGCCGGCAGGAGCGCCACCTGCTGTCCCGACTACGACTAACCCTGATTTGACAAATTCTACCACTATCACTACGGTGTGCATTATCGCCGCTACTGAACTTGCAACTAAAGCTGACATCCGAATCCAGACGCCGGGTGACCTGACCGCACCTGGGAGACAAACCAATGACACCGACCCCACATCAGCCGAAAACACAGAACCGCAGCCCTACCGGTCAGGAGGTGTTCGCCACCAGCTGATGCAGTGCAACCTACTGTGAGAATAGACCTCGAAGCCATGAGGATGTAAATAGTTAACTGTTTGTCTTCCTGATGTTTTGCTGCTTTAAACCTGTCCAGGCTTATTCTTAAAGGGATCCCTTTGTGTACCCGGGATCCCTATTGTTTTTGCTTTTTGTTTTTGCTTTTGTTCATCGTTATTTACAAAGACTGCCGAATCATGGACGGTGAATGGTTCACAAACTGTGTTGTAAATAGTTCGCACCTTCTTAAAGGTGCCCCTACTGGTTTTACAAAAAGGAGAACTTTTTGAAGAGACTGTTCTTGAATACAGCGCATAAGTTCTTGCCTTTAAACGGACTTGCAGATAGAGAGACTTGCCTGTTAGCAGTGCTCTGGATTGCGGACCCTGAAGCCTTCAGTAAAGAGGTAAAGAGACTGCAACCCTGTGTCCTCGTTATTCATCGCACCTTGCACCACGCACCACCATCACACCTTTCATTGGACGCCCCTTAGCAGGGTCACGGACCGGGTCTAGCCACCGTGACAACCCCAGGACCGAGACAGAGAGGCCTGGTACCGGGTACCCCGCTGCCCTGCGTCTGGGGGCGCTCCACCAGCAGCTGACTTCAGTGTGTAAGAAGCATGTGACGTCATTACTAGGGTTGAGCGACTTTCATTTTTTTAAGATCGAGTAGGGTTTTGGGAAACCCGATTTTGTCCAGAGTCGAGTCGAGTGCAGTCGGCCGATTATCGCTAAAAGTCGGGGATCGACCGAAACACGAAACCCAATGCAAGTCAATGGGGAAGCATAGTCGGCAGTGAGTGGAGGCCAGGAAAACACCTACAGTGCCCATTTTAATGCCAAAAACATCCATTCTTGTTTCTGAAGCTTGCCAATCTTAATTAACTGTATAATAATAGTTGGGCATAGGGAATTGGGGGAAAGTTGTGGGGGGAGTAGGGCTGGCTCAAGTTTTTCGTGGGCCCAGGAAATGCGGACTACGTCACGGCGGTGTTGCAGGGAAAGGTAAGTATTTAAAAGTTGCAAGTGCTGTGATCCTGAGCAAGCAGGGGGGGGCCCACTCGTTCGCATTGCCACTGGCACAGGGCCCCTCAAAGTACGGCGGTGTGTTTGCATGGCGGGGGCGCCTCCCACCAGCAGCGACACTTTTGCGTACTCTGAGGGGCCCTGTGCCAGTGACGTCGCCAACGAGTATGCCCCCCCACCTGATGAAGGAACCTGCACTTTCATCTGCACCTTCCTCTTTGTCCCTGTGTAAGGTGGTATAACATGCGGGAAGGGGAACCTTACTTTCAGCAGGGTCAGATTCTGGCTGTGTAGAGTACAAGGGGAATGTAGTGGTCTAGGTCAATGTACCAGCAGACTCATTTAGCAGTGGCTGGGCAATGGGCAGGATGAGGAGGAAACAGATATAGGGCCAAAGAATAAAGTAGGCTACATGCAGTTCAAAATTGGTAACAGGACTAAACAGGCGGCATTGCTTTGTTCAGTGGAGTAGCAAACCCAAGAGCAGCAGACACTGTTTCAAGGGCCTAACCACACTAGTAGGCCAAATGCAGTTTAATATCTGATAGTATAGGGCGAAAGCCAGAATGTGGAAGCTCAGCTTTGTTCAGTTGAGGACAACACCAGGGAGGGGCAGACACCTTTAGTAGGCCGGAAAAGCCTATTGCATTTTTTAAAATGGTAATTTGGAGCAGAAGGTTGAAGCTCAGCTTTATTTAGTTGAGGGCAACACCAGGGAGGGGCAGAAGCCGTTAGTAGGCCCTAACCACCATTTTTTTTTTTTAAAACCACTTAATGAGAGCCGGAAGGTTGAAGCTCAGCTTTATTTAGTTGAGGACAACACCAGGCAGGGGCACACAGACAGACACCTTTAGTAGGCCGGAAAAGCCTATTGCATCTTTTAAAATGGTAATTTGGAGCAGAAGGTTGAAGCTCAGCTTTATTTAGTTTAGGGCAACACCAGGGAGGGGCAGAAGCCGTTAGTAGGCCCTAACCACCCTTTTTTTTTTTTAAAACCACTTAATGAGAGCCGGAAGGTTGAAGCTCAGCTTTATTTAGTTGAGGACAACACCAGGCAGGGGCACACAGACAGACACCTTTAGTAGGCCGGAAAAGCCTATTGCATTTTTTAAAATGGTAATTTGGAGCAGAAGGTTGAAGCTCAGCTTTATTTAGTTGAGGACAACACCAGGCAGGGGCACACAGACAGACACCTTTAGTAGGCCGGAAAAGCCTATTGCATTTTTTAAAATGGTAATTTGGAGCAGAAGGTTGAAGCTCAGCTTTATTTAGTTGAGGACAACACCAGGCAGGGGCACACAGACAGACACCTTTAGTAGGCCGGAAAAGCCTATTGCATTTTTTAAAATGGTAATTTGGAGCAGAAGGTTGAAGCTCAGCTTTATTTAGTTGAGGACAACACCAGGCAGGGGCACACAGACAGACACCTTTAGTAGGCCGGAAAAGCCTATTGCATTTTTTAAAATGGTAATTTGGAGCAGAAGGTTGAAGCTCAGCTTTATTTAGTTGAGGGCAACACCAGGGAGGGGCAGAAGCCGTTAGTAGGCCCTAACCACCATTTTTTTTTTTTAAAACCACTTAATGAGAGCCGGAAGGTTGAAGCTCAGCTTTATTTAGTTGAGGACAACACCAGGCAGGGGCACACAGACAGACACCTTTAGTAGGCCGGAAAAGCCTATTGCATTTTTTAAAATGGTAATTTGGAGCAGAAGGTTGAAGCTCAGCTTTATTTAGTTGAGGACAACACCAGGCAGGGGCACACAGACAGACACCTTTAGTAGGCCGGAAAAGCCTATTGCATTTTTTAAAATGGTAATTTGGAGCAGAAGGTTGAAGCTCAGCTTTATTTAGTTGAGGGCAACACCAGGGAGGGGCAGAAGCCGTTAGTAGGCCCTAACCACCATTTTTTTTTTTTAAAACCACTTAATGAGAGCCGGAAGGTTGAAGCTCAGCTTTATTTAGTTGAGGACAACACCAGGCAGGGGCACACAGACAGACACCTTTAGTAGGCCGGAAAAGCCTATTGCATTTTTTAAAATGGTAATTTGGAGCAGAAGGTTGAAGCTCAGCTTTATTTAGTTGAGGGCAACACCAGGGAGGGGCAGAAGCCGTTAGTAGGCCCTAACCACCCATTTTTTTTTTAAAAACCACTTAATGAGAGCCGGAAGGTTGAAGCTCAGCTTTATTTAGTTGAGGACAACACCAGGCAGGGGCACACAGACAGACACCTTTAGTAGGCCGGAAAAGCCTATTGCATTTTTTAAAATGGTAATTTGGAGCAGAAGGTTGAAGCTCAGCTTTATTTAGTTGAGGGCAACACCAGGGAGGGGCAGAAGCCGTTAGTAGGCCCTAACCACCATTTTTTTTTTTTTAAACCACTTAATGAGAGCCGGAAGGTTGAAGCTCAGCTTTATTTAGTTGAGGACAACACCAGGCAGGGGCACACAGACAGACACCTTTAGTAGGCCGGAAAAGCCTATTGCATTTTTTAAAATGGTAATTTGGAGCAGAAGGTTGAAGCTCAGCTTTATTTAGTTGAGGACAACACCAGGCAGGGGCACACAGACAGACACCTTTAGTAGGCTGGAAAAGCCTATTGCATTTTTTAAAATGGTAATTTGGAGCAGAAGGTTGAAGCTCAGCTTTATTTAGTTGAGGGCAACACCAGGGAGGGGCAGAAGCCGTTAGTAGGCCCTAACCACCATTTTTTTTTTTTTAAAACCACTTAATGAGAGCCGGAAGGTTGAAGCTCAGCTTTATTTAGTTGAGGACAACACCAGGCAGGGGCACACAGACAGACACCTTTAGTAGGCCGGAAAAGCCTATTGCATTTTTTAAAATGGTAATTTGGAGCAGAAGGTTGAAGCTCAGCTTTATTTAGTTGAGGACAACACCAGGCAGGGGCACACAGACAGACACCTTTAGTAGGCCGGAAAAGCCTATTGCATTTTTTAAAATGGTAATTTGGAGCAGAAGGTTGAAGCTCAGCTTTATTTAGTTGAGGGCAACACCAGGGAGGGGCAGAAGCCGTTAGTAGGCACTAACCACCATTTTTTTTTTTTAAAACCACTTAATGAGAGCCGGAAGGTTGAAGCTCAGCTTTATTTAGTTGAGGACAACACCAGGCAGGGGCACACAGACAGACACCTTTAGTAGGCCGGAAAAGCCTATTGCATTTTTTAAAATGGTAATTTGGAGCAGAAGGTTGAAGCTCAGCTTTATTTAGTTGAGGACAACACCAGGCAGGGGCACACAGACAGACACCTTTAGTAGGCCGGAAAAGCCTATTGCATTTTTTAAAATGGTAATTTGGAGCAGAAGGTTGAAGCTCAGCTTTATTTAGTTGAGGACAACACCAGGCAGGGGCACACAGACAGACACCTTTAGTAGGCCGGAAAAGCCTATTGCATTTTTTAAAATGGTAATTTGGAGCAGAAGGTTGAAGCTCAGCTTTATTTAGTTGAGGACAACACCAGGCAGGGGCACACAGACAGACACCTTTAGTAGGCCGGAAAAGCCTATTGCATTTTTTAAAATGGTAATTTGGAGCAGAAGGTTGAAGCTCAGGTTTATTTAGTTGAGGACAACACCAGGCAGGGGCACACAGACAGACACCTTTAGTAGGCCGGAAAAGCCTATTGCATTTTTTAAAATGGTAATTTGGAGCAGAAGGTTGAAGCTCAGCTTTATTTAGTTGAGGACAACACCAGGCAGGGGCACACAGACAGACACCTTTAGTAGGCCGGAAAAGCCTATTGCATTTTTTAAAATGGTAATTTGGAGCAGAAGGTTGAAGCTCAGCTTTATTTAGTTGAGGACAACACCAGGCAGGGGCACACAGACAGACACCTTTAGTAGGCCGGAAAAGCCTATTGCATTTTTTAAAATGGTAATTTGGAGCAGAAGGTTGAAGCTCAGCTTTATTTAGTTGAGGACAACACCAGGCAGGGGCACACAGACAGACACCTTTAGTAGGCCGGAAAAGCCTATTGCATTTTTTAAAATGGTAATTTGGAGCAGAAGGTTGAAGCTCAGCTTTATTTAGTTGAGGGCAACACCAGGGAGGGGCAGAAGCCGTTAGTAGGCCCTAACCACCATTTTTTTTTTTTAAAACCACTTAATGAGAGCCGGAAGGTTGAAGCTCAGCTTTATTTAGTTGAGGACAACACCAGGCAGGGGCACACAGACAGACACCTTTAGTAGGCCGGAAAAGCCTATTGCATTTTTTAAAATGGTAATTTGGAGCAGAAGGTTGAAGCTCAGCTTTATTTAGTTGAGGACAACACCAGGCAGGGGCACACAGACAGACACCTTTAGTAGGCCGGAAAAGCCTATTGCATTTTTTAAAATGGTAATTTGGAGCAGAAGGTTGAAGCTCAGCTTTATTTAGTTGAGGGCAACACCAGGGAGGGGCAGAAGCCGTTAGTAGGCCCTAACCACCATTTTTTTTTTTTAAAACCACTTAATGAGAGCCGGAAGGTTGAAGCTCAGCTTTATTTAGTTGAGGACAACACCAGGCAGGGGCACACAGACAGACACCTTTAGTAGGCCGGAAAAGCCTATTGCATTTTTTAAAATGGTAATTTGGAGCAGAAGGTTGAAGCTCAGCTTTATTTAGTTGAGGACAACACCAGGCAGGGGCACACAGACAGACACCTTTAGTAGGCCGGAAAAGCCTATTGCATTTTTTAAAATGGTAATTTGGAGCAGAAGGTTGAAGCTCAGCTTTATTTAGTTGAGGGCAACACCAGGGAGGGGCAGAAGCCGTTAGTAGGCCCTAACCACCATTTTTTTTTTTTAAAACCACTTAATGAGAGCCGGAAGGTTGAAGCTCAGCTTTATTTAGTTGAGGACAACACCAGGCAGGGGCACACAGACAGACACCTTTAGTAGGCCGGAAAAGCCTATTGCATTTTTTAAAATGGTAATTTGGAGCAGAAGGTTGAAGCTCAGCTTTATTTAGTTGAGGGCAACACCAGGGAGGGGCAGAAGCCGTTAGTAGGCCCTAACCACCCATTTTTTTTTTAAAAACCACTTAATGAGAGCCGGAAGGTTGAAGCTCAGCTTTATTTAGTTGAGGACAACACCAGGCAGGGGCACACAGACAGACACCTTTAGTAGGCCGGAAAAGCCTATTGCATTTTTTAAAATGGTAATTTGGAGCAGAAGGTTGAAGCTCAGCTTTATTTAGTTGAGGGCAACACCAGGGAGGGGCAGAAGCCGTTAGTAGGCCCTAACCACCATTTTTTTTTTTTAAAACCACTTAATGAGAGCCGGAAGGTTGAAGCTCAGCTTTATTTAGTTGAGGGCAACACCAGGGAGGGGCAGAAGCCGTTAGTAGGCCCTAACCAAAGTTGAAGGCCAAATGCAGTTTAATTTCTGATACTATAGGCCGAAAGCCAGAAGGTGGAAGCTCCGATTTAGACAGTGGAGGACAATTTGAATTAGGGACTGCAGACAGACTTAGTAGGCTGTCCCCTGTGGACCATGCATCCACCACATTAACCCATTGCGCCGTAATGGACACGTAATCTTCCGTGGCCATGCCTACAGGTCCATGCGTCTGTTGTCAGGTGCACCTTTGTACTCACAGATTGCCAGAGTGCATGGACAATGCGGTCTTCTACATGCTGGTGGAGGGTTGGGATGGCTTTTCTCGCAAAAGAAGTGTCGACTGGTTAGCTTGTAGCGTGGTACAGCGTAGTCCATCATGGCCTTATTAATAGTAAATAAAATATATAACTAGGCTCTATGAACTTTTAAATAGGTTCCACGGGTACACGGGCAGCATTGGTGTGGTCAGTGGAGGAGTATTGCAAGTAGGGGCTGCAGACAGGCTATCAAAGGCCTAAAATAACAAACAGTAGGCAGACATGGCAGTTTTACATCGGTTACATGGATACACAGGCAGGCACTCCAGGCAGCATTGTGGTCAGTGGAGGAGTATTGCAAGTAGGGGCCGCAGACAGGCTATCAAAGGCCTAAAATAACAAACAATAGGCTCATTGCAGTTTTACAGCGGTTACATGGATAGACGGGCAGGCAGCTTGGTGGTGAGTGGAGGAGTATTTAAAGTAGGGACCGCAGACAGGCTATCAAAGGCCTAACATAACAAACAATAGGCTCATGGCAGTTTTACAGCGGTTACATGGATACACGGGCAGGCAGCTTGGTGGTCAGTGGAGGAGTATTTAAAGTAGGGACCGCAGACAGGCTTCAAAGGCCTAACATAACAAACAATAGGCTCATGGCAGTTTTACAGCGGTTACATGGATACACGGGCAGGCAGCTTGGTGGTCAGTGGAGGAGTATTTAAAGTAGGGACCGCAGACAGGCTTCAAAGGCCTAACATAAGAAAATGGGCTGGCTGTAGGCACTTTATAATTGGTTCCAGGGGTACACGGGCAGCAGTGGTCTGGCCAGTGGAGGACTAGTGGAAGGAGGGACCGCAGACAGGCTTCAAAGGCCTAAAATAACAAACAATAGGCTCATGGCAGTTTTACAGCGGTTACATGGATACACGGGCAGGCAGCTTGGTGGTCAGTGGAGGAGTATTTAAAGTAGGGACCGCAGACAGGCTTCAAAGGCCTAACATAAGAAAATGGGCTGGCTGTAGGCACTTTATAATTGGTTCCAGGGGTACACGGGCAGCAGTGGTCTGGTCAGTGGAGGACTAGTGGAAGGAGGGACCGCAGACAGGCTTCAAAGGCCTAACATAAAAAAATGGGCTGGCTGTAGGCACTTTATAATTGGTTCCAGGGGTACACGGGCAGCAGTGGTCTGGTCAGTGGAGGACTAGTGGAAGGAGGGACCGCAGACAGGCTTCAAAGGCCTAAAATAACAAACAATAGGCTCATGGCAGTTTTACAGCGGTTACATGGATACACGGGCAGGCAGCTTGGTGGTCAGTGGAGGAGTATTTAAAGTAGGGACCGCAGACAGGCTTCAAAGGCCTAACATAAGAAAATGGGCTGGCTGTAGGCACTTTATAATTGGTTCCAGGGGTACACGGGCAGCAGTGGTCTGGTCAGTGGAGGACTAGTGGAAGGAGGGACCGCAGACAGGCTTCAAAGGCCTAACATAAAAAAATGGGCTGGCTGTAGGCACTTTATAATTGGTTCCAGGGGTACACGGGCAGCAGTGGTCTGGTCAGTGGAGGACTAGTGGAAGGAGGGACCGCAGACAGGCTTCAAAGGCCTAAAATAACAAACAATAGGCTCATGGCAGTTTTACAGCGGTTACATGGATACACGGGCAGGCAGCTTGGTGGTCAGTGGAGGAGTATTTAAAGTAGGGACCGCAGACAGGCTTCAAAGGCCTAACATAAGAAAATGGGCTGGCTGTAGGCACTTTATAATTGGTTCCAGGGGTACACGGGCAGCAGTGGTCTGGTCAGTGGAGGACTAGTGGAAGGAGGGACCGCAGACAGGCTTCAAAGGCCTAACATAAAAAAATGGGCTGGCTGTAGGCACTTTATAATTGGTTCCAGGGGTACACGGGCAGCAGTGGTCTGGTCAGTGGAGGACTAGTGGAAGGAGGGACCGCAGACAGGCTTCAAAGGCCTAAAATAACAAACAATAGGCTCATGGCAGTTTTACAGCGGTTACATGGATACACGGGCAGGCAGCTTGGTGGTCAGTGGAGGAGTATTTAAAGTAGGGACCGCAGACAGGCTTCAAAGGCCTAACATAACAAACAATAGGCTCATGGCAGTTTTACAGCGGTTACATGGATACACGGGCAGGCAGCTTGGTGGTCAGTGGAGGAGTATTTAAAGTAGGGACCGCAGACAGGCTTCAAAGGCCTAACATAAGAAAATGGGCTGGCTGTAGGCACTTTATAATTGGTTCCAGGGGTACACGGGCAGCAGTGGTCTGGTCAGTGGAGGACTAGTGGAAGGAGGGACCGCAGACAGGCTTCAAAGGCCTAAAATAACAAACAATAGGCTCATGGCAGTTTTACAGCGGTTACATGGATACACGGGCAGGTAGCTTGGTGGTCAGTGGAGGAGTATTTAAAGTAGGGACCGCAGACAGGCTTCAAAGGCCTAACATAAGAAAATGGGCTGGCTGTAGGCACTTTATAATTGGTTCCAGGGGTACACGGGCAGCAGTGGTCTGGTCAGTGGAGGACTAGTGGAAGGAGGGACCGCAGACAGGCTTCAAAGGCCTAAAATAACAAACAATAGGCTCATGGCAGTTTTACAGCGGTTACATGGATACACGGGCAGGCAGCTTGGTAGTCAGTGGAGGAGTATTTAAAGTAGGGACCGCAGACAGGCTTCAAAGGCCTAACATAAGAAAATGGGCTGGCTGTAGGCACTTTATAATTGGTTCCAGGGGTACACGGGCAGCAGTGGTCTGGTCAGTGGAGGACTAGTGGAAGGAGGGACCGCAGACAGGCTTCAAAGGCCTAACATAAAAAAATGGGCTGGCTGTAGGCACTTTATAATTGGTTCCAGGGGTACACGGGCAGCAGTGGTCTGGCCAGTGGAGGACTAGTGGAAGGAGGGACCGCAGACAGGCTTCAAAGGCCTAACATAAAAAAATGGGCTGGCTGTAGGCACTTTATAATTGGTTCCAGGGGTACACGGGCAGCAGTGGTCTGGTCAGTGGAGGACTAGTGGAAGGAGGGACCGCAGACAGGCTTCAAAGGCCTAAAATAACAAACAATAGGCTCATGGCAGTTTTACAGCGGTTACATGGATACACGGGCAGCTTGGTGGTGAGTGGAGGAGTAGTGCAAGGAGTGTCTGTCCCAGTATTCCCAAAATATAAATAGATGTTAATGTCTCGCAAAACAACCAAAACAAAAAAAAAGGTGGCATACTTAGGTACAGGGGTGGGCTCATCTGCTGAGTTTCTGACATAGTAATTTGGCAGTAACTATTTAATGGTGCCAATATAGGACACAGACACAGACTACTTTAAGTTGCATCGTAGATGTCTACAAATTTGTATTGTCAGTGCCAGACATTGAATGATGTCAGCGAATAGACTAAAGATTGGTGGAGCTGTGCGACATAATTTTGCATGTGGTAGAGCACATTTTGAGCTGGGGTAGGGGGGAACTCTCTAGAGGCCGGCGGGACCGCCCCAGGGCCCCTCATGTTACAACGGTGTGTCTGACGTTGGGTGTGCACCACCACCGCCAGAGACACTACATTGTACTATGAGGGACCCAGTAGCAATGCCGTCAACCAAAAGCGAGCACACCCACCTCTTCAGACAAACAGCAGTCTCACGGGTGCTTGCGCCAAGTCGCGATACCACGGCCCCGTGTGGGGAGTTTGGCCATTTAGGGAGGTGTAAACATGTCGTATGCTGTACAATCAGCTGCAGCAAATTAGACATTAGAAAAGTAATTCACAGGCAAGAGCCTTTCATAGGAAAGCTAGGTGTCGGCCGGGCAAGGTGGGGCAAAAGATTTCGAAATCCAGTTGTGGTTCATTTTAATGAATGTTAGATCGTCAACATTTTGGGTAGCCAGACGAGTCCTTTTTTCGGTTAATATTGAACCTGCAGCACTGAATACTCTTTCTGATAGGACACTTGCTGCCGGGCAAGCAAGCTCCTGCAATGCATATTCTGCCAATTCTGGCCAGGTGTCTAATTTGGAGGCCCAGTAATCAAATGGGAATGACGGTTGAGGGAGAACATCGATAAGGGATGAAAAATAGTTAGTAACCATACTGGACAAATGTTGTCTCCTGTCACTTTCAATTGATGCAGCAGTACCTGTCCTGTCTGCGGTCATAGCAAAATCACTCCACAACCTGGTCAGAAAACCCCTCTGTCCAACGCCACTTCTGATGTGTGCACCCCTAACACTCCTAGTCTGCTGCCCCCTGGAGCTCGTGTGAGAACGATCACGTGCGCTGTGTGCTGGGAATGCCTGAAGCAAACGGTCAACAAGAGTTGATTGTTTGGTTGCTAATATTAGTTCCAAGTTCTCATGTGGCATAATATTTTGCAATTTGCCTTTATAGCGTGGATCAAGGAGGCAGGCCAACCAGTAATCGTCATCGTTCATCATTTTCGTAATGCGTGTGTCCCTTTTTAGGATACGTAAGGCATAATCCGCCATGTGGGCCAAAGTTCCAGTTGTCAAATCTCCGGTTGTGATTGGTTGAGGGGCAGTTGCAGGCAAATCTACGTCACTTGTGTCCCTCAAAAAACCAGAACCCGGCCGTGACACGCAACCAATTTCCTGTGCCCCCGGGAAAGGTTCGGCATTAAAAATATACTCATCCCCATCATCCTCCTCGTCCTCCACCTCCTCTTCGCCCGCTACCTCGTCCTGTACACTGCCCTGACCAGACAATGGCTGACTGTCATCAAGGCTTTCCTCTTCCTCTGGTGCAGACGCCTGCTCCTTTATGTGCGTCAAACTTTGCATCAGCAGACGCATTAGGGGGATGCTCATGCTTATTACGGCGTTGTCTGCACTAACCAGCCGTGTGCATTCCTCAAAACACTGAAGGACTTGACACATGTCTTGTATCTTAGACCACTGCACACCTGACAACTCCATGTCTGCCATCCTACTGCCTGCCCGTGTATCCTCCCACAAATAAATAACAGCACGCCTCTGTTCGCACAGTCTCTGAAGCATGTGCAGTGTTGAGTTCCACCTTGTTGCAACGTCTATGATTAGGCGATGCTGGGGAAGGTTCAAAGACCGCTGATAGGTCTGCATACGGCTGGCGTGTACAGGCGAACGTCGGATATGTGAGCAAAGTGCACGCACTTTGAGGAGCAGGTCGGAGAACCCAGGATAAGTTTTCAATAAGCACTGCACCACCAGGTTTAAGGTGTGAGCCAGGCAAGGAATGTGTTTCAGTTGGGAAAGGGAGATGGCAGCCATGAAATTCCTTCCGTTATCACTCACTACCTTGCCTGCCTCAAGATCTACTGTGCCCAGCCACGACTGCGTTTCTTGTTGCAAGAACTCGGACAGAACTTCCGCGGTGTGTCTGTTGTCGCCCAAGCACTTCATAGCCAATACAGCCTGCTGACGCTTGGCAGTAGCTGGCCCATAATGGGACAACTGGTGTGCAACAGTGTCATCTGCCGATGGAGTGGTTGGCAGACTGCGTTCTGTGGAAGAGCTGTAGCTTCTGCAGGAGGACGAGGAGGAGGAGGAGGAGGGGGTGCGAACGCCTACAGCCAACTGTTTCCTAGACCGTGGGCTAGGCACAACTGTCCCTAAATTGATGTCGCCTGTGGACCCTGCATCCACCACATTCACCCAGTGTGCCGTGATGGACACATAACGTCCCTGGCCATGCCTACTGGTCCATGCATCTGTAGTCAGGTGCACCTTTGTACTCACAGATTGCCTGAGTGCATGGACGATGCGCTGTTTAACATGCTGGTGCAGGGCTGGGATGGCTTTTCTGGAAAAAAAGTGTCGACTGGGTAGCTCGTATCGTGGTTCAGCGTACTCCATCAGGGCTTTGAAAGTTTCGCTTTCAACTAGGTAGGGCATCATCTCTAACGAGATTAGTCTAGCTATGTGGGCGTTAAAACACTGTGTACGCGGATGCGAGGATAAGTACTTCCTTTTTCTAACCAGAGTCTCATGTAGGGTGAGCTGGACTGGAGAGCTGGAGATCGTGGAACTTTCGGGTGTGCCGGTGTACATGGCAGACTGAGAGACGGTTGGAGACGGTATTGTTTCCGCCGGTGCCCTAGATGCAATATTTCCTCCTACAAAACTGGTGATTCCCTGACCCTGACTGCTTTTGGCTGGCAAAGAAACCTGCACAGATACTGCCGGTGGTGCGGAAAATGGTGGCCTTACAGTGACGGAAGGGATGTTGCGTTGCTGACTAGCTTCATTGGCCGAGGGTGCTACAACCTTGAGGGACGTTTGGTAGTTAGTCCAGGCTTGAAAATGCATGGTGGTTAAGTGTCTATGCATGCAACTAGTATTTAGACTTTTCAGATTCTGACCTCTGCTTAAGCTAGTTGAACATTTTTGACAGATGACTTTGCGCTGATCAGTTGGATGTTGTTTAAAAAAATGCCAGACTGCACTCTTCCTAGACTCGGATCCCTTTTCAGGGATTGCAGACTGAGCTTTAACCGGATGGCAACGCTGTGCTCCAACAGGTTTTGGCTTTGACACGCGTTTTGGGCCAGATACGGGCCCGGCAGATGGAACCTGTTGCGATGTTGATGCCTGCTGCGGCCCCTCCTCCACCTCCGCTTCTGAACTACTGCCGCCTGCACCCTGTTCCCCCAATGGCTGCCAATCGGGGTCAATAACTGGGTCATCTATTACCTCCTCTTCGAGCTCGTGTGCAACTTCGTCTGTGTCACTGTGTCGGTCGGTGGTATAGCGTTCGTGGCGGGGCAACATAGTCTCATCAGGGTCTGATTGTGGATCTGTACCCTGAGAGGGCAATGTGGTGGTCTGAGTCAAAGGAGCAGCATAGTACTCTGGCTGTGGCTGTGCATCAGTGCACTCCATGTCAGAATCTACTTGTAATGGGCATGGCCTGTTAAATGTTTCACTTTCTAAGCCAGGGACGGTATGTGTAAAGAGCTCCATGGAGTGACCCGTTGTGTCGCCTGCTGCATCCTTCTCTCTTGTTGTAGTTTTTGCTGAGGAGGACAAGGAAGCGACTTGTCCCTGACCGTGAACATCCACAAGCGACGCGCTGCTTTTACATTTACCAGTTTCGGAAGAGGAGGCAAAAGAGCTAGAGGCTGAGTCTGCAATGTAAGCCAAAACTTGCTGTTGCTGCTCCGCCTTTAAAAGCGGTTTTCCTACTCCCAGAAAAGAGAGCGTTCGAGGCCTTGTGTAGCCTGACGACGAAACTGGCTCCACAGCTCCAGACTTAGGTGGAATATTTTTATCCCCACGACCACCTGATGCTCCACTACCACTACCATCATTACCAGCTGACAATGAACGCCCACGACGACCTCTTGCACCAGACTTCCTCATTGTTTTAAAATCTTAACCAAAGTAACTTTATTTGTTGCTGTCAAACAACTTACACGGTGAGCTATAACTTCAGTATGATTTCAATATCCCTTAACAGGTTGGTGAGACCACAAGGAAAATCAGGCACAATGTTACACACTCTGTTTTCTGTGGCACAAAATCACAGAGATGACACACACGCAGGACTGTCACTCAAGCACTAATGTCAATATTAATCTCCCACCTAATTTATTTTTTATTTTTTCTCAGGGAGACTTTAGAAACCAAATAATATTAAAAAAAAAAAAAAAAAAAAGGCTTTCTATGGCCCACAATTAGAGGGAGAGAGGTGGCACACCCAGGAGTCAAGACTGGCGCACAAGCTGAAAGGGCAATATTACTCTCCCACTGTTTTTTTAAGTTTTTTTTTTATTTCAGGGAGACTTTAGAAACCAAATAATATTAAAAAAAACAAAAAAAAAAATAGCCTTTCTATGGCCCACTGAATGAGAGACAGAGGTGGCACACCCAGGAGTCAAGACTGGCACACAAGCTGAAAGGGCAATATTACTCTCCCACTGTTTTTTTATGTATTTTTTGTTTTTTAAGGGAGACTTTAGAAACCCAA
The DNA here is from genome assembly GCF_051348905.1 of Ranitomeya variabilis. NCBI lineage: Eukaryota > Metazoa > Chordata > Amphibia > Anura > Dendrobatidae > Ranitomeya > Ranitomeya variabilis. The sequence goes on along the minus strand of NC_135235.1, from coordinate 547,519,648 downwards.
TAATATTTAAAAAAAAAAATAAATAGGCTTTCTATGGCCCACTGAATGAGAGGGAGAGAGGTGGCACACCCAGGAGTCAAGACTGGCACACAAGCTGAAAGGGCAATATTACTCTCCCACTGTTTTTTTATTTTTTTTTTTTTTTCAGGGAGACTTTAGAAACCAAATAATAAGAAAAAAAATAAATAAATAAATAGGCTTTCTATAGCCCACTGAATGAGAGATAGCACACACAGCAGTGGCACACAAGCCCTGACTGAGGCCAATATTTTTCTCCCACTGATTGATGTAGTGTTTTTGTGTTGAGGTAGATTTTAGAACACAAATCAAGGAAAAAAAAAAAAAATGCTTTCTATGGCCCACTGAATGAGAGAGAGGTGGCACACCCAGGAGTCAAGACTGGCACACAAGCTGAAAGGGCAATATTACTCTCCCACTGTTTTTTTATGTATTTTTTGTTTTTTAAGGGAGACTTTAGAAACCCAATAATATTTAAAAAAATAAATAAATAGGCTTTCTATGGCCCACTGAATGAGAGGGAGAGAGGTGGCACACCCAGGAGTCAAGACTGGCACACAAGCTGAAAGGGCAATATTACTCTCCCACTGTTTTTTTATGTATTTTTTTTTTTCAGGGAGACTTTAGACACCCAATAATATTTAAAAAAATAAATAAATAGGCTTTCTATGGCCCACTGAATGAGAGGGAGAGAGGTGGCACACCCAGGAGTCAAGACTGGCACACAAGCTGAAAGGGCAATATTACTCTCCCACTGTTTTTTTATGTATTTTTTTTTTTTCAGGGAGACTTTAGAAACCCAATAATATTTAAAAAAAAAAATAAATAGGCTTTCTATGGCCCACTGAATGAGAGGGAGAGAGGTGGCACACCCAGGAGTCAAGACTGGCACACAAGCTGAAAGGGCAATATTACTCTCCCACTGTTTTTTTATGTTTTTTTTTTTTTTCAGGGAGACTTTAGAAACCCAATAATATTTAAAAAAAAAAATAAATAGGCTTTCTATGGCCCACTGAATGAGAGGGAGAGAGGTGGCACACCCAGGAGTCAAGCCTGGCACACAAGCTGAAAGGGCAATATTACTCTCCCACTGTTTTTTTATGTATTTTTTGTTTTTTAAGGGAGACTTTAGAAACCCAATAATATTTAAAAAAATAAATAAATAGGCTTTCTATGGCCCACTGAATGAGAGGGAGAGAGGTGGCACACCCAGGAGTCAAGCCTGGCACACAAGCTGAAAGGGCAATATTACTCTCCCACTGTTTTTTTATGTATTTTTTGTTTTTTAAGGGAGACTTTAGAAACCCAATAATATTTAAAAAAATAAATAAATAGGCTTTCTATGGACCACTGAATGAGAGGGAGAGAGGTGGCACACCCAGGAGTCAAGACTGGCACACAAGCTGAAAGGGCAATATTACTCTCCCACTGTTTTTTTATGTTTTTTTTTTTTTTTTTCAGGGAGACTTTAGAAACCAAATAATAAGAAAAAAAATAAATAAATAAATAGGCTTTCTATAGCCCACTGAATGAGAGATAGCACACACAGCAGTGGCACACAAGCCCTGACTGAGGCCAATATTTTTCTCCCACTGATTGATGTAGTGTTTTTGTGTTGAGGTAGATTTTAGAACACAAATCAAGGAAAAAAAAAAAAAATGCTTTCTATGGCCCACTGAATGAGAGAGAGGTGGCACACCCAGGAGTCAAGACTGGCACACAAGCTGAAAGGGCAATATTACTCTCCCACTGTTTTTTTATGTATTTTTTGTTTTTTAAGGGAGACTTTAGAAACCCAATAATATTTAAAAAAAAAAATAAATAGGCTTTCTATGGCCCACTGAATGAGAGGGAGAGAGGTGGCACACCCAGGAGTCAAGACTGGCACACAAGCTGAAAGGGCAATATTACTCTCCCACTGTTTTTTTATGTATTTTTTTTTTTTCAGGGAGACTTTAGAAACCCAATAATATTTAAAAAAAAAAATAAATAGGCTTTCTATGGCCCACTGAATGAGAGGGAGAGAGGTGGCACACCCAGGAGTCAAGCCTGGCACACAAGCTGAAAGGGCAATATTACTCTCCCACTGTTTTTTTATGTATTTTTTGTTTTTTAAGGGAGACTTTAGAAACCCAATAATATTTAAAAAAATAAATAAATAGGCTTTCTATGGCCCACTGAATGAGAGGGAGAGAGGTGGCACACCCAGGAGTCAAGCCTGGCACACAAGCTGAAAGGGCAATATTACTCTCCCACTGTTTTTTTATGTATTTTTTGTTTTTTAAGGGAGACTTTAGAAACCCAATAATATTTTAAAAAATAAATAAATAGGCTTTCTATGGCCCACTGAATGAGAGGGAGAGAGGTGGCACACCCAGGAGTCAAGACTGGCACACAAGCTGAAAGGGCAATATTACTCTCCCACTGTTTTTTTATGTTTTTTTTTTTTTTTTTCAGGGAGACTTTAGAAACCAAATAATAAGAAAAAAAATAAATAAATAAATAGGCTTTCTATAGCCCACTGAATGAGAGATAGCACACACAGCAGTGGCACACAAGCCCTGACTGAGGCCAATATTTTTCTCCCACTGATTGATGTAGTGTTTTTGTGTTGAGGTAGATTTTAGAACACAAATCAAGGAAAAAAAAAAAAAATGCTTTCTATGGCCCACTGAATGAGAGAGAGGTGGCACACCCAGGAGTCAAGACTGGCACACAAGCTGAAAGGGCAATATTACTCTCCCACTGTTTTTTTATGTATTTTTTGTTTTTTAAGGGAGACTTTAGAAACCCAATAATATTTAAAAAAAAAATTAATAGGCTTTCTATGGCCCACTGAATGAGAGGGAGAGAGGTGGCACACCCAGGAGTCAAGCCTGGCACACAAGCTGAAAGGGCAATATTACTCTCCCACTGTTTTTTTATGTATTTTTTGTTTTTTAAGGGAGACTTTAGAAACCCAATAATATTTTAAAAAAAAAATAAATAGGCTTTCTATGGCCCACTGAATGAGAGGGAGAGAGGTGGCACACCCAGGAGTCAAGACTGGCACACAAGCTGAAAGGGCAATATTACTCTCCCACTGTTTTTTTATGTATTTTTTTTTTTTTCAGGGAGACTTTAGAAACCCAATAATATTTAAAAAAAAAAATAAATAGGCTTTCTATGGCCCACTGAATGAGAGGGAGAGAGGTGGCACACCCAGGAGTCAAGACTGGCACACAAGCTGAAAGGGCAATATTACTCTCCCACTGTTTTTTTATGTATTTTTTTTTTTTTTCAGGGAGACTTTAGAAACCCAATAATATTTAAAAAAAAAAATAAATAGGCTTTCTATGGCCCACTGAATGAGAGGGAGAGAGGTGGCACACCCAGGAGTCAAGACTGGCACACAAGCTGAAAGGGCAATATTACTCTCCCACTGTTTTTTTAGGTATTTTTTTTTTTTTCAGGGAGACTTTAGAAACCAAATAATATTAAAAAAAAAATAAAAAAAAATAGGCTTGCTATAGCCCACTGAATGAGAGATAGCACACACAGCAGTGGCACACAAGCCCTGACTGAGGCCAATATTTTTCTCCCACTGATTGATGTAGTGTTTTTGTGTTGAGGTAGAATTTAGAACACAAATCACGGAAAAAATAAATAGGCTTTCTATGGCCCACTCAGTGAGAGATGGCACACACAGGGATGGCACTGTAGCAGAAATGCCAATCTTAATCTCCCACAAAAAAACCAAAAAAAAAACAGGGACTGTCCTACAATTACTATCTCCCTGCAGTAATGTAAGCCAGGTATGGCAGGCAGCAATAGGAGTGGACTGATGCACAAATTAAATAAAAAGTGTGGACAAACAAAAAAGATAGCTGTGCAGAAAGGAAGGAACAAGAGGATATGTGCTTTGAAAAAAGCAGTTGGTTTCCACAGTGGCGTACACACAGCAATACAGCTATCACGGAGCCTTCTAGGGCAGCCCAATGAGCTACAGCGCTGAGGGGAAAAAAAAAAAAAATAGCTTCCACAGTCCCTGCACACCGAAGGTGGTGTTGGACAGTGGAAATCGCTGCAGCACAAGCGGTTTGGTGGTTAGTGGACCCTGCCTAACGCTCTCCCTGCTTCTGACGAAGCGGCAGCAACCTGTCCCTAAGCTCAGATCAGCAGCAGTAAGATGGCGGTCGGCGGGAACGCCCCTTTATAGCCCCTGTGACGCCGCAGACAGCAAGCCAATCACTGCAATGCCCTTCTCTAAGATGGTGGGGACCAGGATCTATGTCATCACGCTGCCCACACTCTGCGTTCACCTTCATTGGCTGAGAAATGGCGCTTTTCGCGTCATTGAAACGCGACTTTGGCGCGAAAGTCGCGTACCGCATGGCCGACAAGCACAGGGGTCGGATCGGGTTTCATGAGACGCCGACTTAGCCAAAAGTCGGCGACTTTTGAAAATGATCGACCCGTTTCGCTCAACCCTAGTCATTACCATGCAACCACAAACACTAATGTCAGCTAACACTTGTGTCGACTATTGAAGATCATGAATATTCACTGGTCTCCACTCCCATAGTTCCGCCTACCTCTCGGCGCCGGTTTCAGTGCAGAGAGGTGGTTGAGATTCTGACCGTCGGGAGCAGTGAATATTAATTTTCCTTAATAGCGGACACTAGTGATTACCCAGCTGCTGCAGGAAGCCTGAAACTGAAAGAGATGAACTGGAATCTAAGTTGGTATGCATGAAACGTGTAGGAGCATGGTCACACTGGCCACTAAACAGACAAAACCTAACAGAAACAAAATGTACATACCCTGCTATAGTAAGAGAAAAGCAGTAGTGCATGTAAATAACATACGGTACTTAGTCAACACAGTTTTTGATTAAAAAAAAGCATAAAATCCATCCCACCAGCGCCATTGTATACCCAAATCAGCATGGTCCTAACCTCTAGTATTAACACCTTATTATGTGTCAAAGTGACATCAATGTGAATAAGGTCCAACCAGGACCAGCACCAGCTACTGATACCCGGCAATGGAAAGCTATATAAACTTAATGTCCAGCTCAAAGAAAGAGAAGCTACAAATTGTAGTTGTGTGAAGCTTTGTTACAAGTGTCGACTTTTACTTGTGAACATTTCCTCACACTGTCTTGTGGTTCTGTGCATATAGAGCTATTAATAACCTAAATAATCTATTGCCACATACCAGACAGCGCTGGTCCCAAATGATAAAGAATGATCTTTCCTGCTCCAATGTTTCTCTGGTCATGGAGGGAATAAAGCAAAAGTGGCAGTGGTATTACTTGAGTCCGATGGGCAAGATTTGGACCATCCTGGTACATATATGTCCTCCACCCTGGTATATATCCCATTATATATCCCATATCTTGATATATACTGTATGTACCTTATTCTAGGCCCCATCCTGATGTGTATTGCCCAAAAAAACAAAGGGAACACTTAAACAACAGAATATAACTCCAAGTAAATCAAACTTCTGTGAAATCAAACTGTCCACTTTGGAAGCAACACTCTTTGACAATCAATTTCACATGCTGTTGTGCAAATGGAATAGACAAGAGATGGAAATTATTGGCAATTATCAAGACACACTGAATAAAGGAGTGGTTCTGCAGGTGGGGACCACTGACCACATCTCAGTACCAATGCTTTCTGGCTGATCGGGTTTCAGTGAATATTAATTTTCCTTTATCCTTCCACATGATGGGCATTAGATATGCAGGACTGCGGGCTGTATAACACATGATGGAATTAGATACTCAGGACTATGAGCTGTATCACACATGATGGAAGTAGATGCACAGGACTGTGGAGTGCGTCACACATGATGGAATTAAATACTCAGGACTACGGGCTGTATCACACATGATGGAATTAGATACGCAGGACTGCGGGCTGTATCACACATGATGGAATTAGATACGCAGGACTGCGGGCTGTATCACACATGATGGAATAAGATACGCAGGACTGAGGGCTGCATCACACATGATGGGCATTAGATACGCAGGACTGAGGGCTGCATCACACATGATGGAATTAGATACGCAGGACTGTGGGGTGCATCACACATCATGGGCATTAGATACGCAGGACTGTCGGGTGCATCACATATGATGGAATTATATACACAGGAATGCGGACTGCATCACACATGATGGAATAAGATAGCAGGACTGCGGGCTGTATCACACATGATGGGCATTAGATACGCAGGACTTCAGGCTGCATCACACATGATGGAATTAGATATGCAGGAATGTGGGCTGCATCACACATGTTGGAATTAGATACGCAGGACTGTGGGGTTCATCACACATGATGGAATAAGATAGCAGGACTGCGGGCTGTATCACACATGATGGGCATTAGATACGCAGGACTTCAGGCTGCATCACACATGATGGAATTAGATACGCAGGAATGTGGGCTGCATCACACAAGATGGAATTAGATACACAGGACTGTGGGGTGCATCGCACATGATGGGCATTAGATACGCAGGACTGTGGGGTGCATCACACATGATGGAATTAGATACGCAGGACTGTGGGGTGCATCACACATGATGGAATTAGATACGCAGGACTGCGGGCTGTATCACACATGATGGAATTAGATACGCAGGACTGCGGGCTGTATCACACATGATGGAATAAGATACGCAGGACTGCGGGCTGTATCACACATGATGGGCATTAGATACGCAGGACTGAGGGCTGCATCATGCATGATGGAATTAGATATGCAGGACTGTGGGCTGCATCACACATGATGGAATTAGATACGCAGGACTGTGGGGTGCATCACACATCATGGGCATTAGATACGCAGGACTGTCGGGTGCATCACATATGATGGAATTATATACACAGGAATGCGGACTGCATCACACATGATGGAATAAGATAGCAGGACTGCGGGCTGTATCACACATGATGGGCATTAGATACGCAGGACTTCAGGCTGCATCACACATGATGGAATTAGATATGCAGGAATGTGGGCTGCATCACACATGTTGGAATTAGATACGCAGGACTGTGGGGTTCATCACACATGATGGAATAAGATAGCAGGACTGCGGGCTGTATCACACATGATGGGCATTAGATACGCAGGACTTCAGGCTGCATCACACATGATGGAATTAGATACGCAGGAATGTGGGCTGCATCACACAAGATGGAATTAGATACACAGGACTGTGGGGTGCATCGCACATGATGGGCATTAGATACGCAGGACTGTGGGGTGCATCACACATGATGGAATTAGATACGCAGGACTGTGGGGTGCATCACACATGATGGAATTAGATACGCAGGACTGCGGGCTGTATCACACATGATGGAATTAGATACGCAGGACTGCGGGCTGTATCACACATGATGGAATAAGATACGCAGGACTGCGGGCTGTATCACACATGATGGGCATTAGATACGCAGGACTGAGGGCTGCATCATGCATGATGGAATTAGATATGCAGGACTGTGGGCTGTATCACACATGATGGAATTAGATATGCAGGAAAGTGGGCTGCATCACACATGATGGAATTAGATACGCAGGACTGTGGGGTGCATCACACATCATGGGCATTAGATACGCAGGACTGTCGGGTGCATCACATATGATGGAATTATATACACAGGAATGCGGACTGCATCACACATGATGGAATAAGATAGCAGGACTGCGGGCTGTATCACACATGATGGGCATTAGATACGCAGGACTTCAGGCTGCATCACACATGATGGAATTAGATATGCAGGAATGTGGGCTGCATCACACATGTTGGAATTAGATACGTAGGACTGTGGGGTGCATCACACATGATGGGCATTAGATACGCAGGACTGTGGGGTTCATCACACATGATGGAATAAGATAGCAGGACTGCGGGCTGTATCACACATGATGGGCATTAGATACGCAGGACTTCAGGCTGCATCACACAAGATGGAATTAGATACACAGGACTGTGGGGTGCATCGCACATGATGGGCATTAGATACGCAGGACTGTGGGGTGCATCACACATGATGGAATTAGATACGCAGGACTGTGGGGTGCATCACACATGATGGAATTAGATACGCAGGACTGCGGGCTGTATCACACATGATGGAATTAGATACGCAGGACTGCGGGCTGTATCACACATGATGGAATTAGATACGCAGGACTGTCGGGTGCATCACACATGTTGGAATTAGATAAGCAGGTATGCGGGCTGCATCACACATGATGGAATAAGATACGCAGGACTGCGGGCTGTATCACACATGATGGGCATTAGATACGCAGGACTGCAGGCTGCATCACACATGATGGAAATAAATACGCAGGACTTTGGGGTGCATCACACATGATGGGCATTAGATACGCAGGACTGCAGGCTGCATCACACATGATGGAATTAGAAACGCAGGACTGCGGGCTGTATCACACATGATGGGATTAGATATTCGGCTGTGCTATGTCAGTGTTACTCCTCCTTCAGATGTCTGTAATGCTGGATCGTCTGAATGAAGCTTTGGCTACTTTCACACTAGCGTTAACTGCAATACGTCGCAAATGCGTCGTTTTGCCGAAAATACGCATCCAGCAAAAGTGCTTGCTGGATACGTTTTTTCGTCATAGACTAACATTAGCGACGCATTTGCGACGCATTGCAAAACGTCGCGTCCGTTTTGCGACGCTTGGGCGTGTGGTAGCGGACCGTCGGGAGAAAAAAACGTTACATGTAACGTTTTTTGCTCCCGACGGTCCGCTTTTTCCGACCGCGCATGCGCGGCCGGAACTCCGCCCCCACCTCCCCGCACTTCCCCGCACCTCACAATGGGGCAGCGGATGCGTGGAAAAAATATATCCGCTGCCCCCGTTGTGCGGCGGAGACCACGCTAGCGTCGGGAACGTCGGCCCGACGCACAGCGACGGGTCTTTCCCGACGCTAGTGTGAAAGTAGCCTTACACTGATATAGCAGAGCTCCGTCAGTGTTAGAGCACAGAAGCAAGATAATTACACTCCTGCGCTTGGAACACTGCTGTGACCGCAGCGCTGGGTGGGAAGCTGATATTGTACTACTAATCCCAGGCTCACCACTGGAAGAAGTCTCCGCTGTTGATCTCACCACTCACCAGTGGTCAGAACAGCATGGTAGTCTGACATTAAAAAGATTTGACGGATGTCTGGAGAAAAAGCTTTGATGAATTGGCCCCATAGTGCTAGCCACTGAGCCACTATGCTGCCCACGGACATGTGACATTTTGTCCCAAAAAGGTAGCAAACAAAAAAACGGCATTTTCAATTTTGAGCAAAATTCAATATACAAAATTAAAACTGAAAGAGATTAACTGGAATCTAAGTTGGTATGCATGAAACGTGTAGGAGCATGGTCACACTGGCCACTAAACAGACAAAACCTAACAGAAACAAAATGTACATACCCTGCTATAGTAAGAGAAAAGCAGTAGTGCATGTAAATAACATACGGTACTTAGTCAACACAGTTTTTGATTAAAAAAAAGCATAAAATCCATCCCACCAGCGCCATTGTATACCCAAATCAGCATGGTCCTAACCTCTAGTATTAACACCTTATTATGTGTCAAAGTGACATCAATGTGAATAAGGTCCAAGCAGGACCAGCACCAGCTACTGATACCCGGCAATGGAAAGCTATATAAACTTAATGTCCAGCTCAAAGAAAGAGAAGCTACAAATTGTAGTTGTGTGAAGCTTTGTTACAAGTGTCGACTTTTACTTGTGAACATTTCCTCACACTGTCTTGTGGTTCTGTGCATATAGAGCTATTAATAACCTAAATAATCTATTGCCACATACCAGACAGCGCTGGTCCCAAATGATAAAGAATGATCTTTCCTGCTCCAATGTTTCTCTGGTCATGGAGGGAATAAAGCAAAAGTGGCAGTGGTATTACTTGAGTCCGATGGGCAAGATTTGGACCATCCTGGTACATATATGTCCTCCACCCTGGTATATATCCCATTATATATCCCATATCTTGATATATACTGTATGTACCTTATCCTAGGCCCCATCCTGATGTGTATGTGTATTGCCCAAAAAAACAAAGGGAACACTTAAACAACAGAATATAACTCCAAGTAAATCAAACT